>NC_053395.1:40068544-41376044 GCF_905171765.1 Bufo bufo
CGCAAATGGCCAGTGAGTGTGATATCACTAACTGGTTAATGCTGTTTCTTTTCCTCAGCTTTGCGTCCTCACGCCGAGACCGTCCGATCACATGACCATATCATGTGTTTGAGGGCGTGGTGGCGGGACGCCGGCCGGGGGGAGAGCTGGGCGCGGTTTGACTGGGGCTCTGTGCGCCGATACACACACGATACAAAGCAGTGATGGCCAGTTCGCAGTGTTCGACAGCGAACACATGCGATTGCCATCTTAACTGACAAATCTGGCGAGGCACAGGTAAGTCCTTACCTGTTCCTGTACGCGAGCCGGTCTTAAATGAAATGCGGTCTCCGGGAGCAGGCAGTTCCGAGAACGGCCCCCGGAGGCTGTTCTCGGAACTGCCTGCTCCCGGAGACCGCATTTCATTTCAGACAGGCTCACGCACAGGCACAGGTAAGGACCTACTTTTTGACTCACCGGACTTGTCAGTTAAGATGGCAGATCGCATGTGTTCGCTGGCGAACACTGCGAACTGGCCATCACTGCTCAGGAGCTGGTACCGAGTCATTTATATAGGTGGCCTATGGTTCTGTTGGGTAGATACTTTTTTCCACCCCCCCCCCCCCCCATTAAGTCATCCTCTGGTCTCTCTTTTTTCTACATCTGTATATAGGCAAAGAAAAAAATATCCCGAAGTGCTCCTTTAAAGCATGAACTCTGGGTTAGCTCTTATGTTAATAGTAATAATAATAATAGCAATTAATGTGAATTTTTTTGACTGTCTCAACAATTATTTCAGACTATACAGCCGTTGACTTAATATACCCTATTTACACACTCAGGTGTGTCTACGCCGAGTAAACACCAGACCATGCTTTAACAGGAAGCAATGTACAGCTGCTCTGCAAGCCGTAATCCAGGAGCCTGGCAGACATACATCCTGGAGTAACCATTTGGGTGGCTTCGCACGCAGCAGATTTTACTGCAGAAATTTCCCATTAAACATGAAGGCAACTGATTTTCAGTCACAGAAATTTTTGCAGCAAAATCTACAGCCAGTGAAGGCGACCTTAAGGGTGCATTCACATCACCGTTTAGCTTTTCGTTCCTTTAATCCGTGTAGAAAAAATGGATCCTGTTGCATCAGTTGTCATTAGTTTGAGCCATTTCCATTTTTTTCCTGCATGCAGTACTTTTGTTTCCATCTGAAAAAATGGATCTCAGACGTAAATGGCTCAAATTGGTCAGTAATCCATCAGTATTGCTAAAGCCCAAAAAAATAAATGGAGTAGATCCAAAACAGAGATGACACAGGAATGGAATATTTGCATGTCTTCTGTGTTTTATACCCACTCCTACTTTTGGCAACCAAATCATAAGCCAATTCTGATGCAAAATAGGGACCATGTCATGCAGGCCTTACAGATGTTACATAGACAGGATCCGTTGTGCGTCTCATTTTTTCTTCCTTCTGACAGATCTGAAGAAGGGTCAAATAAATTATGATGTCAGCCAGGCCAAAAGGCTAAATAGTGGCTCAGTCATGAAGTGGGGAGGGTGGGAACAGCAATGAGAAGTCCACCAATTGGCCCTATGACATAATGGTGAGGTGGAAGCAGTATGAGGAGACCACAGAGTGGCCCAATGACAGAGTCTGGAGGTGGCAGCAGCATCAGGAGGCCACAGAGTAGCACAATGAGAAAGTGTGGAGGTGGCAGAAGCAGCTTCAGGAGGAGGCCACAAGGTGGCACAATGAGAGTGTGGAGGAGGCAGCAGCATCAGGAGCCCACATAGTGGCACAATGACAGAGTGTGAAGGTGGCGGCAGCAGCAGCATCAGGAGGAGGAGGCCACAGAGTGGCACAATGACAGTGTGGAGGTGGCAGCAGCAGCATTTGGAGACCACAGAGTGGCACAATGACAGAGTGTCTAGGTGGCAGCATCAGGAGGAGGCCACAGAGTGGCACAATTACAGTGTGGAGATGGCAGAAGCAGCAGCATTTGGAGACCACAGAGTGGCACAATGACAGCATGTGCAGGTGGCAGCAGCAGCATCAGGAGTTGGCCACAGAGTGGCACAATGACAGAGTGTGGAGGTGGCGGCAGCAGCATCATCAGGAGGAGGCCACAGGGTGGCACAATGACAGTGTGGAGTTGGCAGCAGCAGCAGCATGAGGAGACCACAGAGTGGCACAATGACAGAGTATGGAAGTTGCAGCAGCATCAGGAGATCACAGAGTGGCAAGGTGACATAGTGTGGAGGTGGCAGCAGCATCAGGAGACCACAGAGTGGCAAGGTGATATAGTGTGGAGGTGGCAGCAGCATCAGGAGACCACAGAGTGACCCAGCGACAGAGTGGGGAGGTGGCAGCAGCGTCAGGAGACCACAGAGTGGCAAGGTGACATAGTGTAGAGGTGGCAGCAGCATCAGGAGACCACAGAGTGGCAAGGTGACATAATGTGGAGGTGGCAGCAGCAACAGGAGACCACAGAGTGACCCAGTGACAGAGTGGGGAGGTGGGTGGCAATAGCAGTACGAGCTGAAGATGGTGGGTGGAAGAAGGAGCACTTGGCATCAGATATGTGGCATCAGGCGGGTGGCAGCATCAGAATAGTAGCTGAGGCAGGTAGCCAGAAGAAACCGGTCTCTTTTGTCAAAGTGTTGGTGTGGCACCATGGATGATCTAGTCTGATGCATCAGGTAATGGTGGGTGGAAATCCTGGCTGATCCACGCCTGATTCATCTTGACAAAGGTCAGTCTCTCCACATTTTTGGTGGACAGGCGAGTTCTTTTTGGGGTAACTATGGCCCCCGCAGCACTAAACACCCGCTCTGATGCCACACTACTGGCATGGCAGGACAGCTTTTCTGGAGCAAATTCTGCCACAAATCCAGTTTGGCTGCCCAGTAGTCCAGCAGATATTCAATGTGGGGTGGCAGGGTGCTGTCCAAGTACGCTACCACCTGCTGGTTCATGTCCTGCTCCAGGACTAGCTGCTGCTGGTGAGTAGTTTCTTTACTAGGCGGGTGAAGAAAGCTGCTCATCAGCGATTCTAGACTCAAGTTGCTGCTGATGGAGCTGTAACTGCTCCTACCCCCCCCCCCCACAGCCTGCCACAGCAGCTACTTGAGCGCAGAGGGCCCGACCTGCGCTCAGGGTCAGACCTGCGAGAGGATGGATGATGGCGCAGCGGCCAACTGACTACATAGGATGTCCTCTCTCCCAGCGGGTGTAAAAAAGGTCTCCATTTTATACCGGTAGCGAGGGTCCAACAAGGTGGAGAGCCAGAAATCCTCCCTCTGCCAAATGGTGACAATTTGGCTGTCACTACACAAACAAGTGAGCATGCATCGGGCCATTTGTGCAAGTGACTCGGAGGGATTCCCTACCTCCATCTCCACTGCATACTGCCACGGTGTGTCTGGGTCCTCTGCCTCGTCTTCCTCGACCTGTTGCTCCTCTGACTGCTCCTCCTCTCTTGTCACCTGTGTAGAAAAGCCACCCATTTCGCTACACATTGCTTGTGCTCCAATGTCCTCCTCCTCCTTCTTCAGATCAGCCCCCACAGGGCTCATGAGGCCGGGAGATCTATGCACCACGTCTCCAGTCCCCTGACCAGCCAGACTTACCAGCATCTGTACCAGGACATGAAGCAGTGAAATTACGTTGTTCATCCCCTAGTCCTGGCGACTGACAAATAACGTGTCCTCCTCAAAGGGCCTGAGCAAACGGCAGGTGTCACGCATGAGCTGCCACTGGCTGACATCGAAGTTACACAGGGGAGTACTCCTCTCCATTTGGATCATCAAGAATTCGTTTATGGCCTTTCTCTGTTCATATAGTTGGTCCAACATATGGAGGGTGGAATTCCAAGGGGTGGAAACGTTGCATATCAGCCTATGTTGGGGGATGCCATTCTGCCGCTGCAGCTCAAGGAGGGTGTGCTTTGTGGTGTACAAGTGGCTGAAGTGCATGCAAAGTTTCCTGGCCATTTTTAGGATGTCTTGCAGATGGGTGGAAGACTTCAGGAACCGCTTGACACCCAGATTGAACACGTGTGCCATGCAGGGCGCAGGGCGCATGGCTAAGCCCTCCTTGACACAGCCTCGACACCATGTTCTTCCTGTTGTCGATCACCATGGCTCCGATTTTGAGTTGTCACGGAGACAGCAAGGTTTCGATTTCTTGATAAAGGACACCGAGCAGTTCCTTCCCTGTGTGACTCCGTTCGTCCATGCAAATGAGGTGCAGAACAGCGTGACACCGCCATGCCCTGCACATGTGGTATGCTGGAGGGGCACTGTGAATTGTCCCTGCAGTGGAGGCTGAGGACACAGTGGAGGACAAGGAGGCAGAGGTGGACATTGTTGCAGGTCCAATAGCATGAGAACGTGGAGGCGGAAGCGAAATCACCTGGCCAAGTTTGTGGTGTGGCTGTGCAGGAACCACATTCACCCAGTGGGCTGTAATGGACATGTATTGTCCCTGACCGTAGTTACAACTTTGGCAGCCACCAACAGACTTAAGGACTGCCCCACCTTCTGTTCTACATACGTGTGCAGGGCTAGTACTGCATTTGTGGCAAAGAAATCACGGTTTGGTACTCTCCACCTCGGCTCGGCACAAGCCATGTCTAAAAGGTGTAGAGTCCTCCAGGATCAGCAGCTGATGGGAAGGACAGACAGCTCCCTTCGGCTGAGGTGGTGGAGCTGTCTGCTCAGCCTGATGCGCCGTTGGGGACTGCTGACATCGGCTTCTTCTTGCACTGTGCGCACGCGCCGAGAAGGGGACGCTGCTACAGGTTGCCGGAAAGGTTTACTGCGAGTAAACTAGAGATGGGAATTTTGGATCTTTCACATGAATCGGTTCATTTGAATCAGTTCATTCAAATGAACCGAATCATGAATCAAATCTTCGGTTCATTCGCTGAGCTGACAAGAAGCAAGTGAACCGAAGCTTAGGATTCGCAATGCGTATGCGCGGATGCTTCAATTCACTTGCTGATTCGCTAGTCGGCTCTTGGTCTGAGTCAGGAAGTTTATTCTTTAAAACCCTGTGTGTAATTATCTACCCCACTGTAGGAAAAAAACAAGCATCCAGGGGGGTGAATTTAACACTGGGGTAAATAATATAATTAAAATGGAGGGTTAAATGTGTAAATGTATTTTAAAAAAATACATCTCTCTCTTAATAGTTATATAGCTACTGAATGAGACAGAAGAAGGGATGCCTTTAACATATATACAGTTGCAAGAAAAATGTGAACCCTTTGGAACGATATGGATTTCTGCACAAATTGGTCATAAAATGTGATCTGATCTTCATCTAAGTCACAACAATAGACAATCACAATCTGCTTAAACTAATAACACACAAAGAATTAAATTTTACCATGTTTTTATTGAACACACCATGTAAACATTCACAGTGCAGGTGGAAAAAGTATGTGAACCCCTAGACTAATGACATCTGCAAGAACTAATTTGAGTGAGGTGTCAGCCAACTGGAGTCCAATCAATGAGATGAGATTGGAGGTGTTGGTTACAGCTGCCCTGCCCTATAAAAACACACACCAGTTCTGGGTTTGCTTTTCACAAGAAGCATTGCCTGATGTGAATGATGCCTCGCACAAAAGAGCTCTCAGAAGACCTACGATTAAGAATTGTTGACTTGCATAAAACTGGGAAGGGTTATAAAAGTATCTCCAAAAGCCTTGCTGTTCATCAGTCCACGGTAAGACAAATTGTCTATAAATGGAGAAAGTTCAGAACTGCTGCTACTCTCCCTAGGAGTGGCCGTCCTGTAAAAATGACTGCAAGAGCACAGCGCAGACTGCTCAATGAGGTGAAGAAGAATCCTAGAGTGTCAGCTAAAGACTTACAAAAGTCTCTGGCATTTGCTAACGTCCCTGTTAGCGAATCTACGATACGTAAAATACTAAACAAGAATGGATTTCATGGGAGGATACCACAGAGGAAGCCACTGCCGTCCAAAAAAAACATTGCTGCACAATGTTGCGCAAGAGCACCTGGATGCTCCACAGCAGTACTGGCAAAATATTCTGTGGACAGATGAAACCAAAGTTGAGTTGTTTGGAAGAAACACACAACACTATGTGTGGAGAAAAAGAGGCACAGCACACCAACATCAAAACCTCATCCCAACTGTGAAGTATGGTGGTGGAGGGATCATGGTTTGGGGCTGCTTTGCTGCGTCAGGCCCTGGACGGATTGCTATCATCGAAGGAAAAATGAATTCCCTAGTTTATCAAGACATTTTGCAGGAGAACTTAAGGCCATCTCTCCACCAGCTGAAGCTTAACAGAAGATGGGTGTTGCAACAGGACAACGACCCAAAGCATAGAAGTAAATCAACAACAGAATGGCTTAAACAGAAGAGAATACGCCTTCTGGAGTGGCCCAGTCAGAGTCTTGACCTCAACCCGATTGAGATGCTGTGGCATGACCTCAAGAAAGCGATTCACACCATTCATCCCAAGAATATTGCTGAACTGAAACAGTTCTGTAAAGAGGAATGGTCAAGAATTACTCCTGACCGTTGTGTCCGTCTGATCTGCAACTACAGGAAACATTTGGTTGAAGTTCTTGCTGCCAAAGGAGGTTCAACCAGTTATTAAATCCAAGGGTTCACATATTTTTTCCACCTGCACTGTGAATGTTTACAAGGTGTGTTCGATAAAAACATGGTAACATTTAATTCTTTGTGTGTTATTAGTTTAAGTAGACTGTGATTGTCTATTGTTGTGACTTAGATGAAGATCAGATCACATTTTCTGACCTATTTGTGCAGAAATCCTTATCATTCCAAAGGGTTCACATACTTTTTCTTGCAACTGTATCTCCTTGAGAAGCCAATTTGACCTTAAAGGGTTAATTCAACCTGTAATCTAAACTCTGTCCTGTCACTTCTCTTATCTCTCTGCTATCAGTAAACCTTTCCGGGATATATTGTTTCACATGCGGGCATCAGGGAGCCGCTATCTAATGGCGGGAGACTCTCTGAACGTCCAGGAGACTTGAGATCCCTGTGTCTGACGAACCCACCGACTCTTGGCTGGGGGTGTCTGATGTCACTTGGGATGAAGTGGATGACCGAGTCAACCATTCAAGAACCGCTGGGTTGATGGTCAAGACACGACTGCTAGATGACACAGTGTATATATTTTTTGCCACTAGTACATGCCAAAAAAGACTTTAGAACGCCACTAATAAACACCAAAAAGGGCTGTACTTTTCTCACTTCACCACACAACGGCTAATAAGCCCCTTTTTTTTCCACTAATACACTCCAAAAAGGGCTTTAGAACATATAACTGCACCGCTTAACGGCAAATAATATATATTTTTTAAGTCTATCAAGAAAAACCGCAGCCGGCACTACCCGATGTGTGATCAATCTGAATAGACCCTTATCAGCACTAGATCAAAAGCGATATTCGGTGGTGCTCTGCTCAAAAGATTTATATAAATACTTAGCAGTAAGAAACACAAGTAACGGCACTCACCATAATGTTCACTTTGCAGCTTTATTGGAAGTAAAAAAGAATCGGACACAGGCACTGCACAAAAAATCAGGCAACAGCCGTTTTGCGCACATGGCTTGAGTGAACATTATGGTGAATGCCGCTACTTGTGTTTCTTACTACTAAGTAAATATATATTCTTTGCCACTAATACACAACATAAAAAGGGCTTTAGAACATATGACTGCACCTCTGAATGGGAAATATATATTTTTTGCCACTAATGCACGCCAAAAAGGACTGTCATTTTCTCACTTTACCACACAACGGCTAATAAGCAATTTTTTTTCGAATAATACAAGCCAAAAAATGCTTTAGAACATATAACTGCACTGCACAAGGGCAAATAAGACCCTGTTAATGGCTGTATCAAACAGCACTTGCACCCCAATAACAGGAACGGTTTGCTGGAATTACAGAGCTGTATAATGGTAATTTGGATCCCCAGTCAGTGCAGCAAGGTGTAATAGGATTATTCCTATTATCCAGGCTGTAAACTCTCCTACTGAACCCTGTTCTGCTTCACTACTGTGGAATGATTCCTTCCTATTCTTTCCCTAAACTTCTATACAGCAAAATAAAAGTTTTAAAGTCTTTTTTAGCACTGTCCCTAGCGCCTGCTGACGTCTCTCCCTGCACTAAGTACACTGGAAAATGCTGAATCCAAGATGGTTGAGGCTATTTATAGGGCTGTGACATCACACTGCTGTCTGGCTGCTCCCAGAGTTCCTTGCTCCATGTCCTAACACGTGCAGCAGCCATTTTAGTTACCACGAAGCGTGAGGAAATTCGAATTCGGTGCAAATTGAATTTTTCCTGAAATTCTGATCGAATTCCAATTCGTCAACTTCGATTCGCTCATCTCTAATCCTCATCCCTGTATCAGAATGGAAGCACTAGGAATAGTGAGATGAATCTGCCTTCTTCCACACTCCGTGCTACTTGTTGTCTGTCCCTGTGAATTGATGCTACTTGCAGTCAGTCCCTGTGAATTGCCTTGTTAAAGGTTACAGCTTATAGCCATTGGCAGTCCCTGTGAATTGCCTTGTTAAAGGTTACAGCTTATAGCCATTGGTCATGCAGCATTCACAGCTTTTAAAGGATGACTAGTGATGGACGAACATTGGCTGGGACGGTTCACGAACGTGCGTTCACGATCAAATTCGCGGTGGGCCCTATTGACTTTAATGGCAGGTGAGCCTGAAAAACCTTCAGGTCATATTTGCAGCCACCAAATACTTACTAGAAGTGCACAAATAGTCCTACAACATGGACAGTGATATATCAGAGGGGCATCATTGGCAGAAATTCCACGCAAAAATATGTATTTTAATCAGGGGCCATTTTTATGCGTCTTAAAGGGAAACTCTCAAAAATGTGCCCTGCTGGAGCCTATAAAAATTAAATTTTAGGCCATGGGAGTACAGGCCTCAAAAATTTGGCATTCACCGTACAGAAAAGATCAAGTGATTATGTGGCTGGAAGTACATTAGGTGGTCACTGGATAAAAGTTAAACTTTACTGTAGGCCACTGGAGTAGAGGCCCCAAAAATTAGGCATTCACTTGACAGAAAAGGCCTTTTATGCCGCTGTACGTAAGACAAGGACCATTCTTTGTTCTGGGTGGTGGCGGATATGTGTGGGCTGGCATGAGGAAACAGGACGATCTGGGTACTGTCGTCAGACCGCTGGGTGGTATTCTTCCTCATCCGATGTCAAGAATGGCTGCGCATCGGTAAGGTCTGGGAATGGATGGGAAAATAATTCCTCTGACTCAAGTGGAGGGGCTATGGTGGTAGTGGTGTCTTTGGGGGTGCACACAGCAGAGAGTGAGGAGGGTGGAGATACAGAGGATGAGGAGCCACTCAACCAACTCCTTTGAAGTCATCACAAGCGCCTTCTCCAACTTTCTACTTAGGCTCCGGCCTGGTGCTCCTGCCCGACCCTACCACCTCTGCGGAAAAGGCCTGCCTCTTCCTCTGCCTGTCAATTTCAAAATGACCCTGTGCCTAAGTCCCTAGAGAAGAGCAGTATTTGTGGAAGCAGGTATATCACAGGCCTCAATCAATATTTGGTGGAAACAGGTATATCGAACCCCTTAATCAGTATTTTTTGGAAGCAGGTATCTCGCAGGCATCAATCAATATCTGGTGAAACAGAAGAAAAAAGGGGGGAAGACCCCGGATATGCCAGAAACAAATGAGGGACAGTGCCTACACAGTGTAAATGTACTGGGGCATCCGAAAAAAGAGATAACTCGATACAAGCTCCGAGTACAATGGCAGAAACGCGCGTTGGGGTAGCGCCATCCTGGTTCTCTGTGTCCACACTAGGTCCATTTTTAGGTAAGTACTAGGTCATTGTCTTCCTCCCACGGCTTTGTGCCGCCGATGTTGAGATTTCTCACTTGGCTTTTTCATTGTTTTGCTGGTTTCATACTATTCTTGTATTACCATCTTGGTCAGCACACTATGCACTACAGCCGTGGTTGGTCTTTTCATTGATCTTCACCTTACCTCATACCATTACTCATATATTTTCTGTATCTGGTTCATGAGCTGGTCATTGTACCTTATATATTTATCTTTCATGATCCTATCATTATTTTTTATATATTTTGTGACCTGTGTGTTCATCCAGGGTGGCGCTTGTTCTCTCCTTTCCCTGTTCCCCACTCCCTGTCTTTGGCATCAACTGTATATGTGTCTTTTTATCATGTTCTTGATTTAATAAAATATTAATTTTATTATCATTTTTGGTACTCTGAGCTTCCTTCCTTTCCTTTTCTGCCAATATCTGGTGAAAACAGGTATATCAATCCCCTTAATCAGTATTTTGTGGAAGCAGGTATATTGCAGGCCTCAATCAATATTTTGTGGAAGCAGGTATATAGAAACAGAGAAACATAGAATGTGTCGGCAGATAAGAACCATTTGGCCCATCTAGTCTGCCCAATATACTGAATACTATGAATAGCCTCTGGCCCTATCTTATATGAAGGATGGCCTTATGCCTATCCCATGCATGCTTAAACTCCTTCACTGTATTTGCAGCTACCACTTCTGCAGGAAGGCTATTCCATGCATCCACTACTCTCTCAGTAAAGTAATACTTCCTGATATTACTTTAAAACCTTTGCCCCTCTAATTTAAAACTATGTCCTCTTGTAGCAGTTTTTCATTTTAAATATTTTCTCCTCTTTTACCTTGTTGATTCCCTTTATGGATTTAAAAGATTTTATCATATCCCCTCTGTCTTGTCTTTCTTCCAAGCTATACATGTTAAGGTCCTTTAATCTTTCCTGGTAAGTTTTATCCTGAAATCCATGTACTAGTTTAGTAGCTCTTCTCTAAACTCTCTCCAAAGTATCAATATCCTTCTCGAGATATGGTCTCCAGTACTGCGCACAATACTCCAAATGAGGTCTCACTAGTGCTTTGTAGAGCGGCGTGAGCACCTCCTTCTTTCTACTGTTAATGCCTCTCCCTATACACCCAAACATTCTGCTAGCATCTCCTGCTGCTCTTGAACATAGTCTGCCTACCATTAAGTCTTCTGAAATAATGACCCTGAAAATCCCTTTCCTCAGATACTGAGGTTAGGACTGTATCACTGATTTTATATTCTGCTCTTGGGTTTTTACGCCCCAGGTGCATTATCTTGCACTTATCAACATTAAATTTTAGTTGCCAGATTTTTGACTATTCCTCTAGTTTTCCTAAATCCTTTTCCATTTGGTGTATCCCTCCAAGAACATCAACCCTGTTACAAATCTTTGTGTCATCAGCAAAAAGACACACCTTACCATCGAGGTCTTCTGCAATTTCGCTGATAAAGATATTAAACAATATGGGTCCCAGAACAGATCCCTGAGGTACCCCACTGGTAACAAGACCATGGTCTGAATATACTCCATTGACTACAACCCTCTGTTGTCTGTCCCTCAGCCACTGCCTAATTGTCACGGAACCATGAACCAGACGTACAACAAGGGATAAGTGAAAATAAGAAGGCTTTATTGAAAATAAAGCTGTAAAGCAAAAGTCCAAACGGATGGCGAAACCGAAGCAGAGTCTTTGCGAAGCCAGAGGTCAGGAACCAGAAGGGTAGTCAGACGAAGCCAGGATCCGGAACCAGCAGGGTAGTCAGACGAAGCCAGGATCAGGAACCAGCAGGGTAGTCGGACGAAACCAGGATCAGGAACCAGCAGGGTAGTCGGACGAAACCAGGATCAGGAACCAGAAGCAGCAGCAGTCTAGAAGCATGTGAACACAGGAGGACCAAGCAAGGAACTGAAGCCACAGACCTCCTATATATATGAGCTAGGCATCCAGCTCCTCCCAGTGGGAAGGAGGAGCCGCAGGGTGGGAGGCTACAAGAAACCCAGAAACCAAGATGGCCGCCAGCACATGTCAAACGAAGGAGAACAGCAAGAAGGTAAGACCATGACAGTACCTCCCCCTCAAGGGCCCCTCCTCCGCGGAGTAAAGAACGGTTTCTGAGGGAAGCGTGCGTGGAAGGCTCGGAGCAAGGCAGGAGCATGGACATCTGCGGAGGGAACCCAGGAACGCTCCTCTGGACCATAACCACGCCAATGGACCAAAAACTGCACCCGACCGCGGACCAGGCGTGAGTCCAGGATATTGCTCACCTCATACTCCTCACGATTACCCACTTGGACCGGACGAGGCCGAGGAACCGAGGAAGTGAAACGATTACACACCAGTGGCTTCAACAGGGAGACATGAAACACGTTGGAGATCCGCATGCCAGGAGGAAGCGCAAGGGCATAGGCTACCGGGTTTACCCTGCGAAGCACTCGGAAGGGACCAACAAAGCGAGGCGCCAGCTTGGGAGTGGGCACTCGAAGGTTGAGGTTGCGGGTGGACAACCATACACGGTCTCCGACCTGGTAGGAAGGAGCAGGCGCTCGTCTGCGATCAGCCTGGAGTCTCTGGCGCTGCGCAGAGACCTCAAGGGACCTCTGGATCAGTACCCAAGAAGCACGTAGGACGGAAAGGTGATCCTCCACAGCCGGAATATCCTGGGGAGAGAATACCTCCGGTAACACGGCAGGTTGGAACCCATAATTGGCCATGAAGGGAGACGTCCCAGAGGAAGAGTTCACCGCCGTGTTCCTGGCAAACTCAGCCCAAGGCAGGAGGTCAACCCAATTGTCTTGGTGATCGGAGACATAGCAACGAAGGAATTGCTCCAAGGCCTGATTGGATCGTTCTGCGGCCCCATTGGACTGAGGGTGGTAGGCCGAGGAGAAGGAGAGATGAATCCCCAACTGGGAGCAAAAGGCGCGCCAGAACCTGGACACAAACTGACTCCCCCGATCCGACACAATCTCCTTGGGCAAACCGTGCAACCGGAAGACCTCCCTGGCAAAAATCGTGGCCAACTCTTGTGCAGAGGGTAACTTCTTGAGAGGAACACAGTGGCACATTTTGGAAAACCGATCCACAATCATGAGAATGACCGTATGGCCTCGGGATGCAGGGAGGTCCACAATGAAATCCATCCCCAGGTGTGACCATGGGCGCTCCCCGGTGGCTATGGGTTGCAGAAGGCCCAACGGAAGGTGCCGAGGGGACTTACTCTGGGCACAAACGGAGCATGCCGCTACATATGCGGCGATGTCGGAACGTAGGGAAGGCCACCAGAACAGACGTGAAACAGCCCAGGACAGCTGATTCTTTCCAGGATGCCCCGCGGTCTTGGAGTTATGGTAGGTTCGCAACAACCGAGTGCGCAACTCCTCAGGCACAAAACATCTGCCGTTGGGTCTCCCAGAGGGAGCACCAGATTGAGCCGCCAAAATCTGCTCACCCAGGGGAGAGGTCAGGCTGGTGCGAATGGCGGCCAAGATCTGATTCGGAGGTATGACCGAAGTCGGAATCGACTCCTCCCTGGACAGCTCGGAGTACTGCCGTGATAAGGCATCCGCCCTGATGTTCTTGGAACCGGGTAGGTAGGATACCACGTAATTAAAACGTGACAAGAACAGAGCCCATCTGGCCTGACGTGGTGTCAATCTCTTGGCCTCAGAAAGGTAGGTCAGATTCTTGTGGTCCGTCAGGATGAGGACCGGAACCACCGAACCCTCGAGCAAGTGCCTCCATTCTTTAAGGGCCTGCACGATGGCCAATAACTCACTGTCACCAATCAGATAGTTGCACTCTGCGGAAGACAGTTTCCGGGAGTAAAACCCACAAGGAAGCAGAGGACCCTCTGGTGTTCTACGCTGAGACAGAAGGGCGCCTACTCCCGTCTCAGACGCGTCCACCTCGAGGACAAAGGGCAACCCAGGGTTGGGATGCGACAGAATCGGAGCCGACACAAAGGCGGACTTTATAGCCTCACAAGCTCGGATGGCCTCGAGCGGCCAGACCTGGGAATTACTGCCCTTCCTGGTCAGATCCGTGAGAGGCTTGGCTAGCATGGAAAAGTCCCTGATGAACTTCCGATAATAATTGGCGAAGCCCAAAAAGCGCTGCAGGGAACGAAGACCACTGGGCTGGGGCCACTGTAAGACAGCCGAAACCTTCTCAGGATCCATGGAGAACCCCTCAGCGGAAATGATGTAACCTAAGAAGGTTACCTGGGATCGGTGAAATTCGCATTTCTCAAGCTTACCGAACAGCTTGTTCTCTCGTAACAGTTGCAACACTCGTCTGACATCCAGAATGTGGGCCTCCATGGATTCAGAATATACCAAGATGTCATCCAAATAGACCACCACACACTGCTGCAACAGGTCACGGAAAACATCGTTGATGAATTCCTGAAAGACTGCGGGCGCATTGCACAACCCAAAGGGCATAACCAAGGATTCATAATGACCGGTCCTGGTGTTAAACGCGGTCTTCCACTCATCGCCCGCCTTGATCCTTACCAGGTTATATGCCGCCCTCAGGTCGAGTTTGGTAAAGACCGTGGCCCCTTTAAGGCGATCGAACAGCTCGGAAATCAAGGGTATCGGGTAAGCGTTCTTGATCGTGATGCGATTGAGACCCCTGTAATCGATGCAAGGCCTCAACTCACCGCCCTTCTTTTTCACAAAGAAAAATCCAGCCCCTGCCGGGGACGAGGATTTGCGAATGTGTCCGCGTGAAAGCGCCTCCCTCACGTACTCCTCCATGGCCTCATTCTCCGCTACCGACAGTGGATAGACTTTGCCACGAGGAGGAACGGCACCAGATTGTAACTCTATGGCACAATCGTATGGGCGGTGCGGAGGTAGGGCAACCACGCGCACCTTATCGAATACATCCCGGTACTCCTCGTATTCAGGAGGCAACAGAGAGTCCGAGGAAGTACACAGCAACTTGACAGACCCATGGATGCAACTAGCCCCACACTGCGGTGACCACGAGAGGATCTCGGCCGATCTCCAATCGAAAGTCGGATTATGCTTCCGGAGCCAGGGGTACCCCAAGACCACCGAGTAGTGTGGAGACGAAATAACCTGGAGGCAGACCGACTCTCTGTGAACGGCACCAATGGCTATCCCCACTGGAAGGGTCTCATGAGTCACGTGTGACGACAGAAGGGGTCTGCCGTCTATCGCCTCAAGAGCCAGTGGGGAACCTCGAGCCTGCAGAGGAATGGAATTGGCGGCAGCGAACACATTATCAATGAACAAACCACCGGCACCAGAGTCCACCAACGCCTGGGTCGTCACCGAGCCCCCGACCCAGGAGAGGACAACAGTGATCAGTGGTTTGTCAACACGGGAAACCGGGGACGAGGAGACTCCACCCAAGATCTGCCCCCGACAGGATCTCAGGTGCGAGCGTTTCCCGGACGGTTCGGACATGCCAACCGAAAATGCCCACCGAGACCACAGTACATGCATCGGCCCTCGCGTCTCCGGAGTACCCTCTCCCCCTCGGACAGGCGAGCAAACCCCAGCTGCATGGGTTCACCCCCAGACAAGTCATCCCCAGGAGGCGTGGGAGGAGAGGGAGGCACGGGTGGGACAACAAACGTAGGCGCCAATCTGTTAGAAAACCTCCGCAGGCTCTCCTTAAAGGAAGGTCTCTCCCTGAGTCTGGTGTCAATCAAAATCAGGAAAGAAATAAGAGACTCGAGCTCCACTGGTAGGTCCTTAGCTGCAACCTCATCCTTCAAGGCATCCGAGAGACCATGAGAGAAAGCAGCGACCAGAGCCTCATTATTCCAGCCCACCTCTGCTGCCAGGGTACGAAACTCAATGGCGTATTCAGCTACGGATCGTGAACCCTGTCTGATGGACATAAGGAGCTTCGCAGCAGAGGCAGCACGAGCCGGCACATCGAATACCTTCCGAAGAGAAGCAACAAAACAGGAAAACTCGGCAACCACCGGATTGTTGTTCTCCCATAAAGGGCTGGCCCAGGCCAAGGCCTTGTCCGAGAGCAGCGAGATCAAGAAGCCCACCTTTGATCTCTCAGTGGGAAAGGCATGTGGCAGCAACTCGAAATAAATGCCCACCTGGTTAAGGAAACCTCGGCACTGAGTTGGCTCTCCCCCAAAGCGCTGTGGAAGAGGGGCAGAACTGGTCATACCCCGAAACACCGCAGGTGCAACAACAGGTGTCGGGGTAGACTCTGGCGCAACAACCGGAGCGGCAGTAGGAGCGGGCCCAGGAGCGACAACCGACCCATCGGCAACGGGAGCGAAATGAGCCGTGCGTTCAAGCAGGGTTTGCAATGCCACAGCGAACCGACCCAACAGGTGATCCTGCTGATCAAGTCTGGCAACCAGCGTGGGTAGCGAGGATGGCCCTGTACCGTCAGAATTCATGGCTTGGTCCTAATGTCACGGAACCATGAACCAGACGTACAACAAGGGATAAGTGAAAATAAGAAGGCTTTATTGAAAATAAAGCTGTAAAGCAAAAGTCCAAACGGATGGCGAAACCGAAGCAGAGTCTTTGCAAAGCCAGAGGTCAGGAACCAGAAGGGTAGTCAGACGAAGCCAGGATCAGGAACCAGCAGGGTAGTCAGACGAAGCCAGGATCAGGAACCAGCAGGGTAGTCGGACGAAACCAGGATCAGGAACCAGCAGGGTAGTCGGACGAAACCAGGATCAGGAACCAGAAGCAGCAGCAGTCTAGAAGCATGTGAACACAGGAGGACCAAGCAAGGAACTGAAGCCACAGACCTCCTATATATATGAGCTAGGCATCCAGCTCCTCCCAGTGGGAAGGAGGAGCCGCAGGGTGGGAGGCTACAAGAAACCCAGAAACCAAGATGGCCGCCAGCACATGTCAAACGAAGGAGAACAGCAAGAAGGTAAGACCATGACACTAATCCATTCAACAATATGGGAGTCCAAGCCCAAAGACTGCAATTTATTGATAAGCCTTCTATGTGGGACAGTATCAAAAGCCTTACTAAAGTCTAGATAAGCGATGTCTACTGCACCTCCGCAATTTATTATTTTAGTCACCCAATCAAAAAAATCTATAAGATTAATTTGACATGATCTCCCTGAAGTAAACCCAATGCTGTTTTTAATCTTTCAATCCATGGTATTTTAGATGTTCCACAATTCTCTCCTTAACCATGGTTTCCATTGATTTCCCCACTATTGATGTCAGGCTTACTGGCCTATAGTTGCCCGATTCCTCCTTACTACATTTCTTGTGAATGGGCACATTTGCTAATTTCCAATCTTTTGGGATGACTCCTGTTACCAGTGATTGGCTAAATAAATCTGTTAATGGTTTTGCTACTTCACCGCTAAGCTCTTTTAATAGCTTTGGGTGTATCCCATCAGGCCCCTGTGACTTATTTGTATTAATTTTAGACAGCTGACTTAGAACCTCTTCCTCTGTAAAGACACATGCATCAAAAGATTCATTAGTCTTCCTCCCTAACTGAGGTCCTTTTCCTTTATTTTCCTTTGTAAAAACTAAACAGAAGTATTCATTGAGGCAGTAAGCTAGTTCTTTATCTTCTTCCATATACCTTCCTTCTTTTGTTTTTAATTTGGTTATTCCTTGTTTTAGTTTCCTTTTTTTTATTTATGTATCTGAAGAATGTCTTATCACCTTTTTAACTGACTGAGCTAATTTCTCTTCTGCCTGTGCTTTAGAAGCTCTTATAACTTGCTTGGCCTCTCTCTGCCTATTTTACTGTCATCCTTGTTTTATTTATTTTTTATAATTACTAATGCTATCTTTTTGTTTTTAATGATTTTGGCCACTTCTGCTGAGTGCCACAGTGGTCTCTTCCTTTTTTTTGCTTTTACTGACTAGCCTAATGCAATTATCTTTGCCTTCAATAGTGCCACTTTTAAGTAGTCCCATTTCTCCTGGACTCCATTGAAACTGTTCCAATCTGATAGGGACTCGTATACCTCTAATATAATTTTAGAAAAGTCAGTTTTTCTAAAATATAAAACTTTTTGTGTGGTGCTTTTTAAAACTTTTTGTGTGGTGTGACTCAGTCACTGTACTTATAGTAAACCACACTGACTGGTGATCACAAGATCCCAAGCTTTCCCCTACAGTAATATCATATACCAAATTCCCATTTGTGAATACTAAATCTAAAATGGCCTCCTTCCGGGTTGGCTCCTCAACTACTTGCTGTAGAGATAATCCCAGTAGGGAATTTAGAATATCTGTACTCCTGACAGAACTAGCTATTTTGGTTTCCCAGTTTACATCAGGAAGATTAAAGTCTCCCATAATGATAACTTTCCCTTTCAATGTAATTTTAGCTAGTAGATCATCTAATTCTTTGACTTGGCCAGGTGGTCTATATATCACACCTACACAAGTTACCTTATGATTATTAAGCTGCAACGTAACCCAAACTGACTTTAAATTGGTCTCGCCAACTTGTATTAACATATATTTTATGCTATTTTTCACATACAGGGCCACCCCTCCCCCTTTCTTGCTTTCCCTGTCTTTCCTATAAAGAGAGAACCCTGGTATTGTTATATCCCAGTCATCATTACTCCTATTGAACCATGTCTCAGTAACAGCCACTAAATCTATATTCTCAGATGCCATTATAGACTCAAGTTCATTGATCTTATTCCCTAAACTGCGAGCATTTGTAGACAAGACTCTGAGCTTGTCATTTCTTAACCTATGTGCTACTGGCATCTTCTGGTATTGTTCCGAGGGGCAGTTGGACTGCTGGATTATCACTCTTTTGCCCCTTATCAAACCTCTTAATCAGTATTTTGTGGAAGCAGGCATGTTGCAAGCCTCAATCAATATTTGGTGGACACAGGTATATCAAAGCCCTGAATCAGTATTTTGTGGAAGCATGTATATCGCAGGCCTCAATCAATATTTTGTGGAAGCAGGTATATCAATCCCCTTAATCAGTATTTTGTGGAAGCAGGTATATCGCAGGACTCAATCAATATTTGGTGACACTGTTATGGGGGGGATCTGTGGATGACACATATATAGCAGTGTCATCCACAGATCTCCCCCATAACAGTGTCATCCACAGATCCTCCACCCCATAATAGTGCCATCCACAGATCCCCCACCTCATAACAGTGCCATCCACAGATCCCCCACCCCATAACAGTGTCATCCACAGATGCCCCACCCCATAACAGTGCCATCCACAGATCCCCCCATTGCCATCCACAGATCCTTCACATAACAGCACCATCCACACATCTACCCTATAACAGCACCATCCACAGATCCCATCCATAACAGTGTGTCATCCACAGATCCCCCATAATAGTGTCATGCACAGACCACAATTAGTTCAAAGCCCACAAAAAGCACACCTTTTGATTAAAAATATTTATTTATTTATTTTCCTCCTCAAAAACGTAGGTGCGTCTTATGGGTCGGTGCGTCTTATATGGCGAAAAATACGGTATATCGCAGGCCTCGATCAATATTTGGTGGAAACAGGTATATTAAACCCGTTAATAAGTATTTTGTGGGAGCAGGTATCTCGCAGGCATCAATCAATATTTGGTGGAAACAGGTATATTAATCCCCTTAATCAGTATTTTGTGGAAGCAGGTATATCACAGGACTCAATCAATATTTGGTGGAAACAGGTATATCGAACCCATTAATCAGTATTTTGTGAAAGAAGTTATTTCACAGCCCTCAATCAGTATTTTGTGGAAGCAGGTATATCAAACCTCTTAATCAGTATTTTGTGGAAGCAGGTATATCACATCCCTCAATAATTTTTTTTGCCACAATAGTTATATCACACCACCCTGTTTATTTGGGGCAACAGGTATACCGCAGCCATCAATCAGTATTTTGTGGAAGCAGGCATATTACACTCCTCAATCATTTTTTATTGGGGCAACAGGTATATCACACCCGTTACAAATAGTTGTTCCAATAGAGCTTGTCTCTCTATATAGCTGCGGTATCGCAGCAGAACAGCACACAACTGCTGCACAATACAAATGCACTATAATATACCGTATTTTTCGCTTTATAAGACGCACTTTTTCCCCCCCAAAAGTGGGGGGGAAATGGCAGTGCGTCTTATAAAGCGAACACTGCCATGTTTACTTTGGTGACGCTGATACATCGCAAGCCGCGATGTATCAGAGGGGTGGGAGGAGGGGACGGAGGCTGGCAACACTCGCGGCGGGGCCCGATGCAGTCACTGTACTGTAATACATCGGACCCCGCTCACGGCAATTATCACATGTACAGTCTATAATCTTCAAGCAGTATCTCTGCTTTTAACTAGGGCAATCCTCTGTAGTGCAACTCACTATGAAAGCGGCAGGCAGAGCGGCAGCGTAACCTTGCGATGCTCACTCATTCACGCTCCTCCCACTTCCTTCATGAATGAAGTGGGAGGAGCGTGAATGAGTGAGTATCGCAAGGTTACGCTGCCGCCCTGCCTGCCGCTTTCATAGTGAGTTGCACTACAGAGGATTGCCCTAGTTAAAAGCAGAGATACTGCTTGAAGATTATAGACTTTACATATGAAAACTGCTTCATTACAATCTGCTTTCTTCTATACCAGTACTCACTATGAAAGCAGCGGTCCAGCCGGCGCTTGACGTAACTCACTCGGTCATGCTCCTCCCACTTGGCAGGAGCGTGACTGACTGAGTGAGTGACGTCACGTGCTGCTTTTATAGTGAGTACTGGTCTAGAAGAAAGCAGAGCATTTAAAAGATTTTACATATAAAGTCTACTGTGTGCCCTGAGGTGTAATGGGGGTCACTATTCGCACAGGGACAATATACTGTGACACATATGATACTGTGACCAGCATAAGATGATCTTATGCTGGTCACAGTATCATATGTGTCACAGTATATTGTCCCTGTGTGAATAGTGACCCCCATTACATAAGATGCTATATATGATGCTACATCCCCCATAGTAGTGTATCATCCACACATCCCCCTCATAACAATGCGTCATCCACAGGTCCCCCCATAACTGCGTCATCCACAGGTCCCCCCATAACAGTGTCATCCACAGGTCCCCCCATAACAGTGTCATCCACAGGTCCCCCATATCAGTGTCATCCACAGGTCCCCCCATAAGTGTCATCCACAGGTCCCCCCATAACAGTGCATCATCCACAGGTCCCCCCATAACAGTGCGTCATCCACAGATCCCCCCATAACAGTGCGTCATCCACAGATCCCCCCATAACAGTGTCATCCACAGGTCCCCCATAACAGTGCGTCATCCACAGGTCCCCCCATAACAGTGCGTCATCCACAGGTCCCCCCATAACAGTGCGTCATCCACAGGTACCCCCATAACAGTGCGTCATCCACAGACCACCATTAGTTCAAAACCCAGCAAAAGCACACCTTTTGGTTCAAATATTTTTTTTCTTATTTTCCTCCTCAAAAATCTAGGTGCGTCTTATCATCAGGTGCGTCTTATAAAGCGAAAAATACGGTACTTTATATGTTAGAAAGTATATTATAAGTGTATCACACCCCTCAGTATATCACACCTATCGATAGCACACCTATACCAGTCCTTAAAGGACTTTTGTGGCCCTATTAGCTAGCGTTTGGTGTCCCTAAAAGCCTGTCCCTGCTCCACAAAGCAACCTCTCCCTACACTGGCAAAACACATAATGTAAAATGGCTGCCAGATCGGGTTCTGTTATAGAGTGGGGGAGTGTCCATGTGCTGAAACGTCTCAATTGGCTTTCCTGTCCCACCTCATGGATTTGTCATGGGTCAAAGTTTGGCACAATGCAAAAGAATATGGCGCCGGCGGACATCACCATATGTTCGCATGTTCGGCGAATCACAAACGCGCAAAGTTTGCCGTGAAACAAACGTTGGGCGAACTGCAAGACCATCTCTAAGGATGACTAGTTTCAGTTGTCAAAACATATCACAGGCTTTTTAGAGGGATCAAAATGAGTTATTTCAAGTGCAAATTAATGAATTGATGCTCACAAACATAAAAAATAAACTGAGGACATTTTCTAAAATATGAAATCTGCCAATGACGATTTTGGATACTGGATATTTATTTCCATCCTCATTTAAATTACCTTCTATATTCTCTGTAATGATATTCCTTGTAATGTAGTGAGTTAGGGATAGTTAGATAGCACACCCTACCCTCCTTGTGCTGAGGTCAATGTCACCTTCCTGAGTGCTTTCCTCAGAGACATGAGTGCTGCACAGGGGCTGAAAGGTATAAACCTGGTATACACAGACAGTTAATTGGCACTCCATTGAGGAACATTATCCAGGTATCTTTCTTTCTTGTAATTCCCTGGGGTGTTAGCCATGAGCTACGGCATGGTGAGCGGAGCCCCCCTCATATAATGTAGTGTGCAGTCCATGTGATTGATAATTATTTATTCAGCATGTGATTTGTCTGTTTTACCCTATATTTAATCACACTTAATAAAAAATTTTTATCACTTAGCCTGTTACGACAATTTATTTGCAAACAGTAGAATTCACGTTAAAACATGATAATTCTGACTGTGATTTAAATGGGTTGAAATTGATGTCTACTTGCATTTTGATAATGAAGGGTTTAAAATGTAATTTAATTTAATCTGTGTATAAGTAATTAGGTGTGGCCAAAGATGAACTCTCGCTTGTATGTATGTTAGGGAGTTGCATATCTACCAATTCCTGAGCAATTCCATTAGTAGAATATTGGTTGATAGAGATGGCCTTGCGGTTCGCCCGGCGGTCGGTTCGCGGCGAACTTTGCTCGTTCGCGGTTCGCCGAACATACGAACATATGGCGATATTCGTGCCCGTCATATTCTTTTACATTGTGAAGAACTTTGACCCATGACACATCCATCAGGTGGTACAGGACAGCCAATTGAGACATTTCTGCACATGGACATACCCCTACCCTATAAATAAACTTTATCTGGCCGCCATTTTACATTCTGTCTTTTTTCAGTGTAGGGAGAGGTTGCTGTGTGGAGCAGGGACAGACTGTTAGGGACACAAATCGTTAGCTAATAGGTCCACAAAAGTCCTTTTAAGGACTGGTATAGGTGTACTATTGATTGGTGTGCAGTACAGAGGGGTGTAATACACTTATAATATACTTTCTAACATAGAAAGCATAATATAGTGGATTTGTATTGTGCAGCATTGTGACTGGTGAGCGGTTCTGCAGCGATACTACAACTACAAAGAGTGACAAACGCAATTAGAAAAAAATTATTATAACTGGTGTGATATACCAGCCGCCCCCCAAAACGGGGTGTTATATACCAATATGCTTTCATAATAGTGTATTTGGGTACTGCAGAATTTTTGCCTGTTTTGCTTCGTTCCCTCTGCTACACACAGTGACAAATGGTACTGGAAAAAAAAGTATTATAACTGGTGTGATATACCAGTGGCCCCCAGGGGCGGATTAAGTGCATGATAGGCCCGGGGCTTTCTACCCAACTCGCCCCGTAAGCTTCGTAAGCGCCACAGTCTCTTCCTAGGCCATATGACATCGTTCACATGGTCTAGGTGCAGCTCTGTCCCATCTGAGTGAGGAGCAAAGAGGCTGCGGCGCTCACTGGGACATCGCGGTCTCCTCAAACAGCTGATTGGTGGGGGTGCCAGGAGTCGGACCCCCACCATCTCATAACTCTCTGAGTAGAGATGTCATAGATGTTACCTGCAGTCCTATGTAACACCCCACAAAACACTATTGTGTTATGTGGGGTGTTACATAGGACTGCACGGAACATCTACTACATTATCTGCCCACAGAAAGTTATCACTGTTATCTGGGCTGTTAAAATTTTAGCTGCCAAATTTAAAATACATATGATTATGATAAAAAAAAGACTTTGAGGAGAAGATGAGATGCATGTCACAGTAGTGAGCCAGCTCTACATATAGGGGAATACAGCACCACACACCTGTTACATCCAGTGACATCTCCTGTCATGTAGATCTTTTCTTTCCTCTTCTCCTCCGTTTGACCCAGACCACCATGACAAATTCTTTCAGCTGCATCTCGTCTCTACAGAGTTTGTTACAGACACGTTAGATTTCTCATAATTGGGGTCATTTATCAAACTGGTGTAAAGTAGAACTGGCTTAGTTGCCCATAGAAACCAATCAGATTCCACCTTTCATTTTCCAAAGGAGCTATGAAAATGATAGGTGGAATCTGTTGCAATGGGTAACTAAGCCAGTTCTACTTTACACCAGTTTGATAAAGTACCCCAAAGGTCCCTATAGTGTCTACAGCAATTATAATGTCCCCTAGAGTGCCCCCAGTAATAATAACACCCTATATTGTGCTCCAGGTAATAATGCCTGTATAGTGTCCACAAAAATAATGTCCCCTAATAGAAACGCCCCCACAGTGCCCCCATATAGTAATTTCCCCCACAATGCCCCATATAGTAATTTCCCCCACACTGCCCCCATATAGTAATTGCTCCCACACTGGGCCATATAGTAATTTCCCCCACACTGCCCCCATATGGTAATTTCCCTCACACTGCCCCATATAGTGATTTCCCCCACACTCCCCCATATAGTAATTTCCCCCACACTGCCCCATATAGTAATTTCCCTCACACTGCCCCATATAGTAATTTCCCTCACACTGCCCCCATATAGTAATTTCCCTCACACTGCCCCATATAGTAATTTCCCCCACACTGCCCCATATAGTAATTTCCCCCACACTGCCCCATATAGTAATTTCCCCCACACTGCCCCATATAGTAATTTCCCCCACACTGCCCCATATAAGAATTTCCCCCACACTGCCCCACTTAGTAATTTCCCCCACACTGCCCATATAGTAATTTCCCCCACATTGCCCCACTTAGTAATTTCCCCCACACTGCCCCACTTAGTAATTTCCCCCACACTGCCCCATATAGTAATTTTCCCCACCCTGCCCCATAGAGTAATTTCCCCACACTGCCCCATATAGTAATTTCCCCACAATGCCCGATATAGTAAAAAGCAAAGTAATATAATCGCATAGCGAATTAAACTTAGCTGTCTCTATAGTCAACTTTCCTATTTGATTGCTAGAATTAGCGAAGTTGACGAATAGGAAGCTAAAACGAAGATGAAGAATACTTTGTTTTCTTCGTTTTGAGGAATATGACGTCATCACGCCTCCTGCAGCGAGTTTTTACTACCGCATAGGCTTCAGGCCTACTAGGCCTGAAGCCTATGGTGGTGATCGGCGGACGGCGGCAGGGCAGGATACTATGCGCTCCCGTGCCCCGCCGTTGTTTGTGGGTGTTTGGTTAGCGTTGGGCCCCCCAGCGATGCCAGGCCCGGGGCAACCGACCCAAACGCCCCAATTATAATCCGCCACTGCAACTAGCTACTCACAGGAGCAGGTAGCAGTATGAAGAGGAGCTAGAGGTGAAAGGTCACAGAGTGAACAGAGGTGTCAAATATTTTATCCCTTCTTTATGAACATGTGGCAAAAATCTAAGAACAATAATGAAATCAGATTTTTTAAATAGTTTTATTTAATGCAATTAGTAGGGGAATGAAGACAAATATTTTATTGTGAAAGAAAACAGAAAAGGGAAATTTGATGTTGTAAAGTCAATTTAGGGGTTGTGTGGGGAAAATGGGAAATTTGAATTTTTATCTTTCTAACTCTTCCTCCTCCTCCTCCATCCTCCTCTTGCTCTTTCTCCTTTTTATCTTTCCTCCGCTCCACCATCCTCCTCGTCTTCACTTTCCTTCTCCATCTTGCCATCAGCCTCCTCTGTAAATGAGAAGATTTCTATTAGTAATAAATACATGTCAGGTAATACATATTGTGTATCCCCCATACCCTGTGTATCATCAGATCCTCCACTGCTATGGGGTGGGATTTTCTTATATCTCCTCTATACCAGGCTCTGTGGTGACTATGTACTATGGGTGCTGTGTAACTGTTACCTGGCTGATGGATCAGAACTTCTTTCAGTTCATCTTCATCTTTTTTGCATCTTTCCTTTTTTATTCTAAAATTAAAAAATAAAAAAACATCAGTAATAATCCAATATAGAAGACAATGCGGCCATGTGGGGGAGGTGAGACAGTAGAGAGCTCTCATATAGACCCTCAGCTGCTTCTACCCTCCTGGACAAGGTAGACAACCTGGTGTCTTCTAAGGGGATACACATTTCCATCTTGTACTTATGACGGAGAGGGGAAGGGATTTCTAGTACATTATTGTCTGTATAGAGGACATAATTCACTTACCTCAGGAAATACCAGCTGGCGCCAAGTACGATGCAAAATAAATAAACGAATATGATTGTGATCACATTAGCAACAATCAAATCTACAAAAGTAGAAGAATAATATGTATTAATGAGAAGTATTCCATCTATAACCATATTATACAAGAAAATCATCATCCTCCACCACCCTATAGATCTCTACATAGGTCGGGAGACATTGGTTGGCATTGTGGAGGCAGCTGACCTCCTCCCAGGAGGAAATAGATTTATTATGGCAATGCATCATAGGAACTAACTATAAAGAATCCAAAATCTTTTCATTCTATCACTTTATGGCTGTAAATGAGACTGTCCTTGTAGAACATTTTTTCTGGACTGGGAACCATCAGTTACATGTATGATGCACCCAATGAGTCTCGACACCAAAGAAGGAAGGACAAATCCACTGTGTGGACTAATGAGAAGAAGACACCGCAACCTACAATCTCTGAAGAACAGACGTGGAGAGATAAAGCTATGAATTCCAGGACTTACCAGTATTCATGTCGCCTCTTCTCCTTTACTCTCTATCAAAGAATCTGTTGACCGATCATCAGGTGTAGAGCCGACACGGCATTGTGACATCATCACTCCTGATAATAGGGCCCCTTCTAGAACGACTGCAGAATTGTGACATCATCATTAACCCTTGAGTAATCATGTCCTTAATGTGATACACTGGGGAGGTATACTAAGTATAATGCACCAAAACAATAGAGTAGATGACGTGCCCCAAATTTATTATGTGTATTAGATAATCTCCCAAAAAGAGGCCAGAAAAGCGGAATTGTAAAATGTATTATGTGTTATAGTTATGAGCCATTTTGCCACACAACAGGGTGAGGCAAACGTCTGGACACACCCTTTACTGGTGTAATTTGTAGAAAATGTACTTTAAGTGTGTGAAATTAATAATTGGGAAGGAAGCTGCATTATTTGGCGGAGGAAACTATTATTTTCTTTTTTTAAATCCCTCATGTTGAATTCTGCTCAAGTTTTTCTAATGGGTAGGGTGTCATGTGATATATCAATCTTGGCTAGAATTTACTCATAAACACACTGGAAGTGTCAGTTTTGACCTATTTTTACCTATATAGCAGTAAAGGAAGGTCAAAATTTCTTAAAGTGCTATACATAAGGTGTTTGATGTGTCTACCATTCTGCCGGATGCACGTGGTTAAACGTTTTAATCCAGTTTTCATGAACAACCACAGGTGATACTTCTTCACAGCACTGTAGGATTCACCATTTCAGGTGAGTGATGTTTCCATATTGTTCATGGGGGACTCGTATCATAGGGTCTTTTTCCATTGACGGATCACTTAATGGAATTGATGAAATGCAGTGAAGTACCTCCAGATGTTAAAGGATACCATATGCCCATCTGTCCTCAATGAGAACAGTGCGCTTCCACATTATTTTCGACAGGACGGATCACCTCCTGTGAACAAGGCAGACATAGCAGAGCTGGAGAGGGTTCAGAGGAGGGCAACTAAAGTAATAACTGGAATGGGGGACTACAGTACCCTGAAAGATTATCAACATTAAGGTTATTCACTTTAAAAAAAAGACGACTGAGGGGAGATCTAATTACTATGTATAAATATATCAGGGGTCAGTACAGAGATCTATCCCATCATCTATTTATCCCCAGGACTGTGACGAGAGGACATCCTCTGCGTCTGGAGGAAAGAAGGTTTGTACACAAACATAGAAAAGGATTCTTTACGGTTAGAGCAGTGAGACTATGGAACTCTCTGCCTGAGGAGGTGGTGATGGTGAGTACAATAAAGGAATTCAAGAGGGGCCTGGATGTATTTCTGGAGTGTAATAATATTACAGGTTATAGCTACTAGAGAGGGGTTGTTGATCCAGGGAGTTATTCTGATTGCCTGATTGGAGTCGGGAAGGAATTTTTTTCCCCTGAACTAAGAAAAAAATTGGCTTCTACCTCACAGTTTTTTTTTGCCTTCCTCTGGATTAATGTGCAGGATAACAGGCCGAACTGGATGGACAAATGTCTTTTTTCAGCCTTATGAACGAATTACCTATGTTACTATGTTAATTATCAACTCAGTGTTTCCATTAAATCAACACTTTCACCAGGTTAGAACCTATTGACGATCAGGCGGATCGGGCAACTGATCAACCTAGCTGTGCGATTCTCCTTCAGCGGCCACAGCAGGAGAAAGGTGGTATTACATGGGCAACAACACTGAAAGAAGTTAAACCAAAAGAGGCTGTCAGATCACGTGCAGCCAGTTTCTTAGATCTTCTGACACCTGTCACGTTAGACCGTGACACAGAGTGAACAGCTACAAAAGACTCTGCTAACATATTACCCATAATACTACTAGCCCTATCCAGCGGGGAGAGGAAGCACACTGCAGAGCTCCTGTTCCTGAAAAAGGTTCTCCAGAGAGATCAACGTGATTGTGCTTAAGGGAATCCTCAAGAAGACAGCAGAGTGAACAGCTACAACCAGCATTAGACAAGACACTGCTCACATATCACCCATAATACTACTAGGCCAGTACAATACAAGTGCTAAACTACAGCCATCCAACCTGCCTCCATATTTCTTACTGGTGCCTGAAAAGTGCTAATTAATGTACTTGAAGTTTCATTTTGCAGTTAGTAAAATACTGTTCTATTTACTTCTGGCCTCAATCTTCAAATCTACCTTTCCATTGCACCAATCCCCAGGAGGGAACGGGTGTATACCATGAAACAACACATCATCAGGACCACTACCACTCCCATCCTCTGCATCGGCTCTTCAGGGGCTCACTGCATGTGTGCCAATGCTGTGGCTGTGCACCTCTGATTATATCAATTGGAGCAGAACATCTTGTAGGAACAACAAGGTTCCTGGGCTCCAGATCATTTTTGAAGATGTTTATTTTGAGCTTTTTGGTTTTGACCAAGACTGTTTTCTAGTCCTGCTGTTTATCATGTTGCATAAACTCTGCCATCCCTGACCTCAGCTATATACAGTACACCCACACTTAAATACTTCCTGCAAGCCATCAGCATTTAGTATTAGAGACCACTAGGGGGATGTCACCTGTGCAAATTCCATACCCAGCTACACTGATGAGCTAAAGGGTAACAAATACAGCTTCTAACATAAGACTACCATCATTTTATAGACAATAATCTTGGCTATCTCATACATGAACTGGACTTGCAACTATGTAGCATATGATTAGTTAATGTTGGTGCATACTGGTTGACTCACTTGGGTACGAATATAACTTTTTCTTCAACTCTTCCCACAAGTGTTCTATTGGGTTGAGGTCTGGGGACTGTTGGAGCCAATACAGCACCTCTACTTTATTGTTATTGCCATTTCTTCGCCAATCTCGATATACAGTCAGGTCCATAAATATTGGGACGTCAACACAATTGTAAATTTTTGGGCTCTATACACCACCACAATGGATTTGAAATGAAACGAACTAGATATGCTTTAGCTGCAGACTGTCAGCTTTAATTTGAGTGTATTTACATCCAAATCAGGTGAACGGTGTAGGAATTACAACAGTTTGCATATGTGCCTCCCACTTGTTAAGGGACCAAAAGTAATGGGACAATTGGCTTCTCAGCTGTTCCATGGCCAGGTGTGTGTTATTCCCTCATTATCCCAATTACAATGAGCAGATAAAAGGTCCAGAGTTCATTTCAAGTGTGCTATTTGCATTTGGAATCTGTTGCTGTCAACTCTCAAGATGAGATCCAAAGAGCTGTCCTTATTAGTGAAGCAAGCCATTATTATGCTGAAAAAACACAACAAACCCACCAGAGAGATAGCAAAAACATTAGACGTGGCCAAAACAACTGTTTGGAACATTCTTAAAAAGAAGGAACGCACCAGTGAGCTCAGCAATACCAAAAGACCCGGAAGACCACAGAAAACAACTGTGGTGGATGACCAAAGAAATCTTTCCCTGGTGAAGAAAACACCCTTCACAACAGTTTGCCAGATCAAGAACACTCTCCAGGAGGTAGGTGTATGTGTGTCAAAGTCAACAATCAAGAGAAGACTTCACCAGAGTGAATACAGAGGGTTCACCACAAGATGTAAACCATTGGTGAGCCTCAAAAACAAGAAGGCCAGATTAGAGTTTGCCAAACGACATCTAAAAAAGCCTTCACAGTTCTGGAACAACATCCTATGGACAGATGAAACCAAGATCAACTTGTACCAGAGTGATGGAAAGAGAAGAATATGGAGAAAGAAAGGAACTGCTCATGATCCTAAGCATACCACCTCATCAGTGAAGCATGGTGGTAGTAGTGTCATGGTGTGGGCATGTATGGCTGCCAATGAAACTGGTTCTCTTGTATTTATTGATGATGTGACTGCTGACAAAAGCAGCAGGATAAATTCTGAAGTGTTTCGGGCAATATTATCTGCTCATATTCAGCCAAATGCTTCAGAACTCATTGGACTGCGCTTCACAGTGCAGATGGACAATGACCCAAAGCATACTGCAAAAGCAACCAAAGAGTTTTTTAAGGGAAAGAAGTGGACTGTTATGCAATGGCCAAGTCAATCACCTGACCTGAATCCGATTGAGCATGCATTTCACTTGCTGAAGACAAAACTGAAGGGAAAATGCCCCAAGAACAAGCAGGAACTGAAAACAGTTGCAGTAGAGGCCTGGCAGAGCATCACCAGGGATGAAACCCAGCGTCTGGTGAGGGCTATTCGTTCCAGACTTCAGGCTGTAATTGACTGTAAAGGATTCGCAACCAAGTATTAAAAAGTAAAAGTTGGATTTATGATTATTATTCTGTCCCATTACTTTTGGTCCCTTAACAAGTGGGAGGCACATATGCAAACTGTTGTAATTCCTACACCGTTCACCTGATTTGGATGTAAATACCCTCAAATTAAAGCTGACAGTCTGCAGTTTAAGCACATCTTGTTCGTTTCATTTCAAATCCATTGTGGTGGTGTATAAAGACAAAAATATTAGAATTGTGTTGATGTCCCAATATTTATGGACCTGACTGTATGCTTCAGGTAGTTGTCCTGCTGGAACACTATGACGTCCTTGAGTACTTGAGTTTTTGAAGTAACTCGTCTTGTAAGATACTAACATATACAGTAAGTCAGAACAATAGACAATCACAGTCTGCTTAAACTAATAACACACAAAGAATTAAATGTTACCATGTTTTCATTGAACACACCATGTAAACATTCACAGTGCAGGTGGAAAAAGTATGTGAACCCTTGGATTTAATAACTGGTTGAACCTCCTTTGGCAGCAATAACTTCAACCAAACGTTTCCTGTAGTTGCAGATCAGACGTGCACAACGGTCAGGAGTAATTCTTGACCATTCCTCTTTACAGAACTGTTTCAGTTCAGCAATATTCTTGGGATGTCTGGTGTGAATCGCTTTCTTGAGGTCATGCCACAGCATCTCAATCAGGTTGAGGTCAGGACTCTGACTGGGCCACTCCAGAAGGCGTATATTCTTCTGTTTAAGACATTCTGTTGTTGATTTACTTCTACGCTTTGGGTCGTTGTCCAGTTGCAACACCCATCTTCTGTTGAGCTTCAGCTGGTGGACAGATGGCCTTAAGTTCTCCTGCAAAATGTTTTGATAAACTTGGGAATTCATTTTTCCTTTGATGATAGCAATCCGTCCAGGCCTTGACGCAGCAAAGCAGCCCCAAACCATGATGCCCCCACCACCATACTTCACAGTTGGGATGAGGTTTTGATGTTGGCGTGCTGTGCCTCTTTTTCTCCACACATAGTGTTGTGTGTTTCTTCCAAACAACTCAACTTTGGTTTCATCTGTCCACAGAATATTTTGCCAGTACGGCTGTGGAACATCCAGGTGCTCTTGTGCAAACTGTAAACGTGCAGCAATGTTTTTTTGGACAGCAGTGGCTTCTTCTGTGGTATCCTCCCATGAAATCCATTCTTGTTTAGTGTTTTGTTAGATTCGCTAACAGGGATGTTAGCATATGCCAGAGACTTTTGTAAGTCTTTAGCTGACACTCTAGGATTCTTCCTCACCTCATTGAGCAGTCTGCGCTGTGCTCTTGCAGTCATCTTTACAGGACTGCCACTCCTAGGGAGAGTAGCAGCAGTGCTGAACTTTCTCCATTTATAGACAATGTGTCTTACCGTGGACTGATGAACAGCAAGGCTTTTGGAGATACTTTTATAACCCTTTCCAGCTTTATGCAAGTCAACAATTCTTAATCGTAGGTCTTCTGAGAGCTCTTTTGTGCGAGGTATCATTCACATCAGGCAATGCTTCTTGTGAAAAGCAAACCTAGAACTGGTGTGTGTTTTTTATAGGGCAAGGCAGCTGTGTGTTGTGACTTAGATGAAGTTCAGATCACATTTTATGACCAATTTGTGCATAAATCCATATCATTCCAAAGGGTTCACATACTTTTTCTTGCAACTGTATAGTGTGTGTGTGTGTGCGGTATATAGTGTGTGTCTGTGTGGTATATAGTGTGTGTGTGCGGAATATAGTGTGTGTGTGTGGAATATAGTGTGCGGCCTTACTGTTACGGTTAGAAGATGGGATTGTATTATGACTGTATGTGGGTGGGATCTGAGCTATCAGATACTGTCCAGCTAAGCAGAGATGTACTTGTCTAGTGAAGTGACGGTACGGTATGGGGTGTACAGCTGGTTCGCCTCCCCGTGGTGCACCCTGGGTAACTCTAAATGAACCAGCAGATACTGGCGGTCTGACAAAGAAAGCTTCTCCTGAGTCCTGACCAACAGGATACAAATTATAATCTATAGACTATGTGTGTGTGCGCGGTATATAGTGTGTGTCTGTGTGTGTGCGGTATATAGTGTGTGTTTGTGTGTGTGCGGTATATAGTGTGTGTCTGTGTGTGCGCGGTATATAGTGTGTGTCTGTGTGTGTGCGGTATATAGTGTGTGTCTGTGTGTGTGCGGTATATAGTGTGTGTGCGGTATATAGTGTGTGTGGTATATAGTGTGCGGTATAGTGTGATAATGGAATGCAATGTGCATGTGAAATATATTTCTATGCTTTTCATACAAATATGCTACTAACATAGTGGGTGTGATGTCACAGGAATACTTAGTGCAACAATCACTAATATCTAGTGAGACCTTATAAAATGTGAAGTTTTGTGCACTTAAGAAAAATTTGAATCGCAGAAGGTCGAACTGGCGATTTTTTTATAACACTCTTCATGCATATAAAGCGATTGTTCAGACCTGCAGGTGAAATGTAATCAAATACACTACTTGAATGTAAGATTACTTACAGTCACCAGGAGTTCTTCCTCTTCGTCGCTGAACTTGGTTCCAACCATCGCATCCATGTCATTTCTAGTCGGTGCAAACCAGTTGCTGTAGGCCACACCTTCCTAGCGCATATGCTCTTGCGATTAATACTTTGCCGAAATTTCGCATATAAAAAATAATAATGCTTGTAGATCGCAGATTCGCTTAATACTTCTGGTATGTCAATGTCCATGTTGTGGGACTATGTGTGCACATCTAGTAAGTATTTTGTGGCTGCAAATATGACCTGGAGGTTTTTCAGGTTCGCCTGCCATTAAAATAAATGGGACCCGCCGCAAACCTGCTGATCGCGAACATTTGATCGCGTTCGCGAACCGTCCTAGCAGATGTTCGTCCATCACTATTGATTGGTGTTGAAGTAGTATGTAGTCTGCCTATCAGGCAGCAAACTGTGTCTTCTGATCGCTGCAGCCCTTAAAGTGGTTGTGCTACCAGTAAATGCTACCCTGGTGTTTAGGCCTCAAGCTCACAAACATAGGTGCTTCATGCCAGTATTGCAGACGCAAACGGCAGGACCGCAATATAGGGGCACCGTCTCTGTGCTGGGGATGTGGACGCACTGACTTGAATGGGTCTGCGATCCGCAAGATATGGCCAAAGGTAAGGCATGTCCTATTTTTTGCTGTATCTTGTGGATTGTGGACCCATTTAAGTCAATGGGTCCGCATTTGCAGCATGGAGTGCACACGCCCGGTGTCCATGCATTGCGGACTGCTATATGCGGTCCGCAGTACGGGCACGGCACCCTTATGTTTGTGGGGATGAGCTCTTAGTCTACATAGCAATGTGCATGTCCACAGCAGATAGGACATGCCCCCTGGTTGTGACAGGTAGAGAGTTGCAGCAGAAAAAGACACGCCCACTAAACTGTGATAGGGAGAGAGCTGCAGCAGAAAGGACACAAACACTGGGCTGTGATAGGGAGAGAGCTACAGCAGAAAAGACATGCCCCCTGAGTTGTGATGGGGAGAGAGTTGCAGCAGAAAGCACACACCCCTGAGCTATGATAGGTAAAGAAAAGAAACGCCCCTGAGCTGTGATAGGGAGAGAGCTGTAACAGAAAAGACACACCCCCTGAGTTGTGATGGGGAGAGAGCTGCAGCAGAAAGGACAGGCCCCCTGAGAGCTTTGTTAGAAAGAGATTGGCATGTATATCGTATTTTTCGTCCTATAAGACACACTTTTTCCCCCCCAAAAGTGGGAGGAAAATGGCAGTGAGTCTTATGGGGCGAAGGCTGCCATTTTTACACTGATACACCGCCGACCGCAAGCTGCACAGCGCGGCCAGCGTGTGTATCAGCAAGGAGGGTGGAGGGGCTGGGGGCCATTAGTTTTGTAATGGCAGCGGGGCCCGGTGCAGTCACTGTATTCTATTGCACCGGGCCCCGCTAACTGCAGCATAACTTCCTATGTCACGTGCCTGCTCCGTCATGTGACGTATGAAGTTACGCTGCCAGTGCCCGCCCGCCTGCCTCCTGCCTGCTATGATCGTAAGTACAGGCTGCTCAGTGCTGGATCGAACATATCTATAGTTAACCATTGCCTGCCTGCAGTTACAGTAGATAGCATTAGTACAGTGAGCGGGGCCCGGTGCAATGGAATACAATGACTGCACTGGGCCCCCGCTGCCATTTAAAAACTAGTGTAGATGCCAGCCCCCACCCCCTGTATTGGGGGTCATTCACAGTGGCTGACACTGTTATGGGGGGGATCTGTGGATGTCAAATAGCATAAGATGCTATTTATCTGTCATCCACAGATCCCCCCCATAGCAGTGTCATGCCATCCACAGATGCCCCCATAACAGTGCCATCCACAGACGCCCCCATAACAGTGTCAGCCACAGACCCCCATAACAGTGTCAGCCACAGACCCCCATAACAGTGTCAGCCACAGACCCCCATAACAGTGTCAGCCACAGACCCCCATAACAGTGCTATCCACAGACCCCCATAAAAGTGCCATCCACAGACCCCCATAACAGTGCTATCCACAGACCCCCATAAAAGTGCCATCCACAGACCCCCATAACAGTGCCATCCACAGACCCCCATAATAGTGTCATTCACAGGCTACCATTAGTTCAAAGCCCACCAAAAGAACACCTTTTGGTTCAAAATATTTTTTTTCTTATTTTCCTCCTCAAAAACCTAGGTGCATCTTATTGGGCGAAAAATACGGTAGATGATGTCTGATTTTTAGGTTTACATCAGTTATGGCATACAACCTTTACATGAACTCAGCTTAGTTGAAGTGAATGGAGCTAAGCTGCAGTTCCACACACAACCTGCAGACAGGTCTGCTGCTGTTTATGGAATAAAGTGACCCTGTTTTTTTTATCCTGGATGCCCCTTTTAAACTATTATTGCAATATGCAATCACAGGACAAACATTAGGATCGCAAGAACTAGTTTTGTTGCACGGTGATTCGTGTTTTTAATGACACAATATTAGGGTAGCTAAAATATATAAAATTACTTTCTTTTTAAACTATTTGGGGTGAGATTGGAAAAAATAGAAGTTTTGTAGTCACTTTTTGGGATTTATTTCTGCAGTGTTCACCACACAGTATAAGCGACATGTTAACTGAATTGAGCAGTACTTTATTTATGCAGTTTTTTATGCTTTACTAGCTTTTCACTATAAATACAGTTTTATTAAAAGAATCTGTTCTGCGTTGCAGACTTATGTGCAAGGCTCCTTTAAAAAAGAATTATTAGTATTAAAAATTTTGTGTGTCAGCTATCAAATGCCATTCACTAGAAATATAAACGCTATTATATAGAATTTTGAGGTGTATGTGCAAAATATGCAAGTTCTGTATACATTTAAAAAAAAATACAAAAAAACTTCTGCATGGTCTGAGGTTCATAGATTTTAGTCTTATTTGATCAGTCAGCTTTTCAGAATGACCTCTGCTACTCTCCTCCTTCTCCTGCTGTACATTCAACGATAAAAGTCAGATTACGCCTTCTGGGAAATTTCTTTTTATGAAAATATAATTGGGTCTCTCCCACTGATGCGCCAGTAACGTTGATGTTCTGGGGGGAACGGATGAAAGGCTGTCGTCTACTTCCTATGCTTGTGATGTTGGATAATTGCATTAATGTCATTGAAACCTACCAGTAACTGTAGGTAAGTATTCTATAGGAATAGAAATAGATCTGAAGGTGCAAAGTAGGTAGTCATCCACAGACACCTACTATAGTTTTTGTATGCATTAATTGGAATCTGGTTCCCTTGGGTAGTAGGGTTATTAGATATAATGTCATGAGTCCAGTCCTACAGACGTTGGAATCGGGGACATTATAGGAAAGGCTGGGCCCCATAGCAAACTTTTGAATGGGCCTCCTCTCCTCTTGATCATCATGAATATTACGTGACACAATGTGTAACGCCCTAGAGTGGCATTACCACTTCTGCACCCTGCTACTATCTCTAATGGTCTAATATAATGTTATCTGTGTATTTATTTCAGGTCCAAACACTGTGCTTTTCCTATTATGCAACTGTTATGTTTAATTGTAATGTACCTGTTTCACCAGTAGGTGGCAGCAAGCATGGTAGAGCTACAGTTAGAGAGAATGGAACACTTCTTTCCATTCTAACTTTCCCTCTAAGGAGGGGAGGGGACTAGTTAGTTAGAAGTTAGTTCCAGCTTACCCCCTGCTAGGGGAAGAAAGCAAAGGCTGGGCACGTCGACATTGGACATGCCCCAGCAAAGCAAAGCAAGCCAGCTAGAGCACCTTTAGCTCTGCTGGATGTGGAGGCCACAGCTTAGAGCCCCCAGGAGACAGGAGAGAAGTTGCAGCATAAAAAAGAAACTAAGTTATACAGCAAGCCTGTCAGTACAGCAGAGCCAGAGAGCAACAGATGTAGCAGAGAGGAGTTTGCCTGCCACAGTTTTAATGCTAAAGCCTGCTGGAACCAAGATAAAGTCTGTAAACCGTTTGGAGAAACGTTTATGCAAAGTAAAGCTGCTATTGATCACAAGGTCTGAACTAAATTTATTCTTCACCCCCAAGTTAACTTATCCCCTTTTTCTGCTTCGGAGCCAACGCCTAGGGTCCAGTGTATATAGGTAGGAGCACCGTGACACAACATTACACCAAGGGACATTTTAGGCCACCCTATACCACTCGCCCATTCCTACACCTGGCTACCATCCACTATATCACTAAAAGGGGCCCTGTGCCCTTGTTGCCTCGCTGCAACTGGCGTCACAAATCATGATCTATTTGTGGGCCCTCAGAGGCGGCCGCCCATCTCAAATGCACACCGATGTGTGCATAAGGCCCAAATCTGTAAGAGGAGGTTTAAAAAGTAGCATAACTATAGGAAATATGATAAAAATAAAATTAACCATTCCTCACCTGTCCCCTGACGCCACTAAAGCAACACTAATCTATGATTATGAGGTTTTTTGAAGGCAGTTTCCTCATTTGGCAGATCGTGTTAGACTTCCCCTTCGAAAACCAGGGCAATGATGGATGGGGTCAGGAGCACAACTAAGAATGCCGCTGAGAACCAGAAATCAGGTAAAGGAGGGGGGAACACAGCAGACAGCTTCTGGGTCTTCCCCTTCCTCTGTGACCTGACAGTTCAAGGCAGCTTAGGAAGAAGAGGACTGCGGAGGATGCATTGCATAAACTGGTAAGTAATGCTGTGTATCCTCCATTCTTTTGACTGACTATGTGCCAGGGTTAGTTCCTCTGACATTGTGGGACCCAAAGCAGCCGCTATGGCTGCTATAGTGGTAGTATAAAAAAGCTCTCAGAGGCTACTTTTGGGTAGTATACCTCTTGATGAGAGATGGTTGACCGCTACTGTAGGCTGTTCTGACCTAACTGTTAAGATTTGTTGGGAGCAGTGATTATGTGAGGGAATGAACACATGGCGAATAGGCTCAGGACCTCACAGACACACCACCAGTAGAGAGGATTGTTTGATCCATCGACAAGCATGAGTAGCTCCCACAGTTTGGTTGTCCACTATCCAGACACAGGTAGCACCTTATTTACATAACCCATGCGTCTAGCAAGAGACAATCGGATGTCACAGCACCCATTACGTGTCATGTCATTGACAGCCAGCCACTGTCACCTTCATTTGCAGTGGTGTTGTGAGTGAGAAACCTGGACTGCTGTGGACTTCATTTGTATTGTCCTTAGCGACAAATCCAGGTGCTGCTCGGGATGCCACGACAGTCAAGTTTGAGTATGGAGGTCTTGTGGTGAGCACTTTCATCCTGCCTTTGCGGTAGAGCGACACACTGTCCCAAATGCTGGTGTAAGGATCTGGGGCGTTATTGCATATGGCAGTCGGTCTCCCCTAATAGTGCTACGAAGGGCACTAACAGCTCAGAGATATGTGCAGGACATCCTGTCACCACATGTGTTGCTATCATGGCAGTGCTTTCAATTGACATTTTTCAGCATGATAATGCTTGTCTACACACAGCAAGGGTTTCCATAGGAATGTCTTCTCCAGTTTATTCCTTGGCCTTCCTGGTCACCAGATTTATCAACAATCGAACATCTATGGGACCAGCTGGGATGCCAGCTTCAGTGACCTATGAAAGTGCAGAATCTACAGGCCCAGCTGCAACATCTGTGGGGAAATGTGCTGCAGGATACCATAAAGAACCTGTATGCCTCCATGCACAACCGTGTCTTATCTTCTATCCAGGCTAGAGGCCGTATCTCATCTTGTAGCCAGGCTAGAGGCCGTATCATCTTGTAGCCAGGCTAGAAGCCGTATCTCATCTTGTATCCAGGCTAGAGGCCATGTTTCATCTTGTATGCAGGCTAGAGGCCGTATCCTCATCTTGCATCCAGGCAAGAGGCTGTATCTAATTTTGTTTCCAGGCTGAAGGCCGTATTATCATTAGTGTTGATCACGAATATTCGAATTTCAAATTTTTATCGCGAATATAGGTACTTCGAAAATTCTCGAATATTTCGAATATAGTGATATATATTCGTAATTTCGAATATTCTTTTTTTTTTTTTTTTTTTATATTAGATTTTTTTTTTTTAAATCAGTACACTTGATCCCTCCCTGCTTCTAGCTTGTGGGCCAATAAGAAGGCTGCAATATACTTGACTTTAGGAGTAGTGTTGTTTGCGAATTTTGCTCTATATTCTTTTTTTTTCGAATATTCGCTATATTGCTATATATTCTTGTTTTAGAATATTACGAATATGCGAAAAAACGAAGTTATAGCAATATAGCGAAAATTCAAAAAAAAAAACGAATATAGAGCAATTTAGCTAATATAGTGCTATAATATTCTTTGTCTAAAAGTTGAAAAATTCGCAATAAAAATTTGAAAATTCGAAAATTCAAATACGAAAATTCGCATATTACACGATCATTACCTTGCCGATTTTTTTAGTAAAAAAATCGTAGAATATAACGAATATTCGAATTTGCGAATATTCTACGAATATTCTACGAAATATTCGCGAAATATCGCAAATTCGAATATGACCCCTGCCGCTCATCACTAATTATCATCAGCATCCAGGCTAGAGGCCATATCTCATCTTATATCCAGGCTAAAGGCCGTATCATCATCAGCATCCAGGCTAGAGGCTGTAACTCATCTTGTATGCAGGCTAGAGGCTATATCTCATTTTGTTTCCAGGCTAGAGGCTGTATCTCATTTTGTTTTCAGGCTAGAGGCCGTATCTCATTTTGTATCCAGGCTAGATGCTGTATCTCATCTTGTATCCAGGCTAGAGGCCTTATCTCATTTTGTTTCCAGGCTGTATCTTATTTTGTATCCAGGCTAGAGGCCGTGTCTCATCTTGTATCCAGACTAGAGGCCTTATCTCATCCTGCATTCAGGCAAGAGGCTGTATCTAATTTTGTTTCCAGGCTGAAGGCCGTATTATCATCAGCATCCAGGCTAGAGGCCATATCTGATCTTATATCCAGGCTAAAGGCCGTATCATCATCAGCATCTAGGCTAGAGGCTGTAACTCATCTTGTATGCAGGCTCGAGGCTGTACCTCATTTTGTTTCCAGGCTAGAGGCCGTATCTCATTTTGTATCCAGGCTAGATGCTGTATCTCATCTTGTATCCAGGCTAGAGGCCGTATCTCATCTTGTATCCAGACTAGAGGCCTTATCTCATCTTGCATCCAGGCTAGAGGCTGTATCTCATCTTGTATCCAGGCTAGAGGCTGTATCTCATTTTGTTTCCAGGCTACAGGCCGTATCTCATTTTGTTTTCAGGCTAGAGGCTGTATTCATTTTGTATCCAGGGTTGAGGCTGTATCTCATCTTGTATCCAGGCTAGAGGCCATATCTCATTTTGCTTCCAAGCTGTATCTTATTTTGTATCCAGACTAGAGGCCGTATCTCATCTTGCATCCAGGCGACAGGTGGCCAACAGAACAGTAGAGCCTCCTGTCAATTGTACAGTTTTCCCCAATAACCTTCTCCCTTCGCTCTAATATTGTAATCACTTCCATATATCATCATTACAGTCACACATAGAAAGTTTCATTAAATTCCAACAACTCCTTCCTGGTGCTGTATGTTTTTTTGTCAATGACTCTACATAAGTGGATAGAATTATTATTTTTTTATGCTGGAACTCTCCTGAGCTTTGTCTGGGTGATTCTTCACCCATCAGCAGTTTCAAAAAGCCAATTGAAGCAAGTCGTCATCATTCCATCAAAAGATCAAACGCATTAAGCCACTTCTCAGGTTTGATTGATGTGTATATATATTAAGCGCTTTATGGCTCATTTGCTGATTTTTCTGCTGATATCACAGCAAGCGAAACTTTACTAAAGGAAACTTGGAACAAACAAAAGTGGAAAAGGTGCCATATTCCATTGCAAAGTAGTATATGACATATAATATAATCATTCATAGGCTAATCTGCCCCGGGAACGATACAAGAAAGGTTTCAAATATGGTCCCTCAGGTATGAGATGATCTTTAGCTGTACTCTACCACCTTGCTGTTCATTTCCTACATTCATAATTTTTTTTGCTGTAAAACCCTTTAGCAGCTTGGTTGCCTGCAGGGAAGAGTAAAATGAAGTAATTGTTCAGTGACTGTAGAAAATGGTGTCCATTTCCAAAAAAAGCATATTAGCCCCAACATCTGATAAGTGAGGCATTGAAATGATTGTAATATGGGGCCGTCCATATAGCGCTCTAATACAAATAGAGCTAAAGGTCTACCTACCTAATAGTTATTCTACGATATGTAAAATGCCTTTATCAGCAAAGATTTGACCCAGAAAGCTATTAGAGATGCCATTAGTGTTTGGAATTTCATAAGGTTTTCTCTGGGTGACCGGAAGATATAATGTAATAAGTGGTTTGTGGAAGTAGGCGCTATCCAGATTTCAGAACATAAGGTACAGTATATGTAACGGAAATGTAACGCTTACCATTAAAGACCGAATTATACTGCTTAAACCAAGGAATAAGCAAAACAAGAAGGCATGATTTGGCCAAGTCACTCCTGCGGATTAATGCTTCTCCATGTGTAGACCAGCAGCTGGTGTTAGGAGTCTTACAGGCAATGCTCCCTGGGTAAAGTTATGCATATGAGCTCCCTTCCTGGTGAAAACAGAGTTCTTGGTGCTCATCGCTACAGAGGAAGGTATTGGCATTGTCTATACAGGGAGTGCAGAATTATTAGGCAAGTTGTATTTTTGAGGATTAATTTAATTATTGAACAACAACCATGTTCTCAATGAACCCAAAAAACTCATTAATATCAAAGCTGAATATTTTTGGAAGTAGTTTTTAGTTTGTTTTTAGTTTTAGCTATTTTAGGGGGATATCTGTGTGTGCAGGTGACTATTACTGTGCATAATTATTAGGCAACTTAACAAAAAACAAATATATACCCATTTCAATTATTTATTTTTACCAGTGAAACCAATATAACATCTCAACATTCACAAATATACATTTCTGACATTCAAAAACAAAACAAAAACAAATCAGTGACCAATATAGCCACCTTTCTTTGCAAGGACACTCAAAAGCCTGCCATCCATGGATTCTGTCAGTGTTTTGATCTGTTCACCATCAACGTTGCGTGCAGCAGCAACCACAGCCTCCCAGACACTGTTCAGAGAGGTGTACTGTTTTCCCTCCTTGTAAATCTCACATTTGATGATGGACCACAGGTTCTCAATGGGGTTCAGATCAGGTGAACAAGGAGGCCATGTTATTAGATTTCCTTCTTTTATACCCTTTCTTGCCAGCCACGCTGTGGAGTACTTGGACGCGTGTGATGGAGCATTGTCCTGCATGAAAATCATGTTTTTCTTGAAGGATGCAGACTTCTTCCTGTACCACTGCTTGAAGAAGGTGTCTTCCAGAAACTGGCAGTAGGACTGGGAGTTGAGCTTGACTCCATCCTCAACCCGAAAAGGCCCCACAAGCTCATCTTTGATGATACCAGCCCAAACCAGTACTCCACCTCCACCTTGCTGGCGTCTGAGTCGGACTGGAGCTCTCTGCCCTTTACCAATCCAGCCACGGGCCCATCCATCTGGCCCATCAAGACTCACTCTCATTTCATCAGTCCATAAAACCTTAGAAAAATCAGTCTTGAGATATTTCTTGGCCCAGTCTTGACGTTTCAGTTTGTGTGTCTTGTTCAGTGGTGGTCGTCTTTCAGCCTTTCTTACCTTGGCCATGTCTCTGAGTATTGCACACCTTGTGCTTTTGGGCACTCCAGTGATGTTGCAGCTCTGAAATATGGCCAAACTGGTGGCAAGTGGCATCTTGGCAGCTGCACGCTTGACTTTTCTCAGTTCATGGGCAGTTATTTTGCGCCTTGGTTTTTCCACACGCTTCTTGCGACCCTGTTGACTATTTTGAATGAAACGCTTGATTGTTCGATGATCACGCTTCAGAAGCTTTGCAATTTTAAGAGTGCTGCATCCCTCTGCAAGATATCTCACTATTTTTGACTTTTCTGAGCCTGTCAAGTCCTTCTTTTGACCCATTTTGCCAAAGGAAAGGAAGTTGCCTAATAATTATGCACACCTAATATAGGGTGCTGATGTCATTAGACCACACCCCTTCTCATTACAGAGATGCACATCACCTAATATGCTTAATTGGTAGTAGGCTTTCGAGCCTATACAGCTTGGAGTAAGACAACATGCATAAAGAGGATGATGTGGTCAAAATACTCATTTGCCTAATAATTCTGTACAGGGTGTAGGGCTTCCTTCTGACCCGCAGCGTTCCATCCGGCAGTCAATGCTGGGAAGCGGCCTGACAAAAACTGCTGCTTGCAGTGGTATTTGTTTGACCGAATCCTAGTATATTTGCTGTGTATCGCCTGGATCTCCACAAGACCCCATTATCGGTAATGGGGCTGGCTGGCATTTCCCTACCATCTGGCCATGCCAGATCCAGAAAGCTCTGGCAAGCTTTTCTCCACCAAAACAGCCACCCAGAACTCCTGCCGGCAGTGGGAAACTAGCCTAAGACTACCTACTCTACAGGTAGTTTGTATCTGCAAGAAGAAATAGTACCCCCCTTCCCGAAAACTGTGTCTATCCATTCCCACTCAGCCAACCAATACCCTGCTCTATACTGCTCTTCTTTTTGGAGGAGTCTCTATTTGGCTAACATCCCTAGTCATGTTTCAAGGCTCGGATGGAGTAGCTTCATTACCTCCTGTCTGTGGCACTAGATAAACAGTTTCTTTCTACTGAAACAGAGCTAATTTGCATTGGCCGAGGTAGGGCTTGTTCACATCAGCGTTACGAATTCCATTATTGTTTTCCATTATAACATGGTTATAACGGAAAATCACAGAATTTGTAAGGCAGAATTAAAAAATGAAACCTTTAGAGGCATTCCATTTTGATCCGTCATAATAGAGGTCTATGGGCAAGCAGAACGGATCTGCCTGGTTCCCGTTAGTCGACATTGATAACGTAATTCTTAACGCTGATGTGAACCTGCCCTTAGAGAGGTATTCCAGTTCAGGATAGGGGATAACTAGGGTTGAGCGAATCCAAGTATCCGAAGTACACTTCGATCCGAATTTCCTCGTGCTTTGTGGTACTGAATCAATTTTCCCTGGAAAAAAAAAAAAATCATAATAACCTCCTCCATTTGAGCAAGAAGAGGCCGCCGCGGCCATCTTGATTGAAGATTCTCTGCAAAATCTCATGTGCGGTGACGTCACCACCCCGGCCAACTTGATGAGGTCATCATGCACCGTGCAAGATTTCGCACATGATCTTCAATCAAGATGGCCGCGGAAGCTCAAATGGATAAGGTGAGTATTATTACTATTTTTTTTTGGAAAGATTAACCCGTGAAAGCCCTCGCTATTATTCTCAGATGCCACAATCAGCAATGAATGCAGCATCTGAGGGATTCAATGACAGGCCGTTCCTCATCATTGCGCCCACTACTTGCAAAGAAATACACTTCGTGACAAAGTAAATCGTCGAAGCAGCCAAATCAACTTTTTTAAAACTTTGCTCATTACTAGGGGTAACTATTAGATTGTTGGGGGTCCTATCATTGGAACCTCTACTGATCACAAGAATGTGGGCTCCATACCCAGTGGAGTCCCACTGAAATGGGCGGAGCATCTGGTCGGAAATATGCTCCGCTGATCCATTCCGCCAAGTGCTATCTTTTCTTCTTCAGGTTGATAATCCACAATAATGCTTCTCAACTGGATCCTGTGGTTAGAAGATGAAGGCCCCATATGATTTGTTAGTGATTATCCTACTGCCAGTTTTTCCAGAATGTCCTTTATAGAGGAGATATTGGTTGTTTTAAAGTGTAACTGCCATGTTTTCATAAAAAAATATCTATTTTAGCATATGTTACTGCTGGTGGAGCATTATGCATAGTTATCTTTAGTTTCTTCACATACCACTGTTTTTCTTGAGTTTTTTCCTTAGTTACAGCTGTTTTAACCTCTACAATATGAGGATCTTCTCAAGAAGGCTCCTCTGCCAGTTCTCTGAGGCTAAAACTGCTTTCCCTCACTTCACATACACACTTGCTGTAGCCAGCAGCTTCCTGCCAGCCAATCAGATCGGATTACTGAGAGACACGCCTCCGCACTCTGCAGCCTAAGGGTACTTTCACACTTGCGTCAGTTCCAGCAATCAGAACGCAAACGGATGGCATGCGGATCCATCTGACAAATGCATTAAAATACCAGATCCGTCTCTCCAGTGTCATCCGTAAAAACGGATCCGGTATTATAATTTTTTTTGCATTTTTAAAGGTCTTTAGCCGGATCCGTTTTGCCAGAACACTTAATGCCGGCACTAATACACTTCAATGTAAATTAATGCCGAAACTGGCATTCCGGCAAGTGTTCAGTATTTTTGGCTGGAGAGAAAACTGCAGCATGCTGCGGTATTTTCTACGTCCAAAAAACGTAAGAGGGACTGAACTGATGCATCCTGAACATAATGCATTAGGATAAAACTGATCAGTTGTTTTCCGGTATTGAGCTCCCGTGACGAAACTCAATACCAGAAAACAAAAATGCTAGTGTGAAAGTACCCTAATGCAGGCATGCAGTGGGAAGGACCGTCCTCTGTCTTCTGTTTACAATTAGCCGGAGACAGACAAGCCATAGCAACAGTCTTTTAAAAGACCAGTGGAAAGGGACAGGAGACGTTAAGGAAAGCTGTTATTATAAGGTCATTACAGATCGTTTGACAATCATTGACAGGCTAACTCCGGTATACATGCCTAGCTCTAATAGACTAGAAAATAAAATAAAAATATGACAGTTACACTTTAAGCCCACAGTTGAAAAGAGTTAGACAACTGATTGAAAAATTACAGAATCTATATTAAGTTGAAAATTACAGGTCAAAGTGTTAAAGAGAAACTTGAGTAGACACATGAAATCAGTTCCATCACACCCTTGACTTAGGTCATGTTAGTGGTCTGTATCCAATGGAGGCAGAACACAAGTCATAATAACACATATTATTTTTTTTTTAAACATATTTATTCATAATGTATCATCTTACATGGCATTATCTCAGCATGTCACATAAAGGTAAGCATACGATACATCACATTTTTTGTAGTATGAGTACATCAAAATAACAAAATCGGTTCAATGCATAAAATAAAAGCAATAACAAACTCCCCCCTCCCTCCCTAGCCCCCCTATAACACATATTTTTAAGGTAAAATCAATTTTTAGAAAAGAAAAACTTTTGTCTGTGACTGCACTTAGTACAAGAATGTTAAGTGCTGGTGCACATATTTCCAGATTTCCGGTACTGTGTAGTTGATGGAGTGATCTTCCATAGAACTTAATGCTTACCACGGAACAGCCTTTCACTTAAGTCAAATGCTCTGAACAGGTTGGTTTTAAAAGAGAAAGTTGAGAGTTGAATATCACGGATGCACTTTAGTTTCTGGTATGCATATTGCATTTGAAAAAAAGGCCTGCTTCTCCAGAAGCAGTAACATTCTTGTCTGTGGATTGTGTCTGGGAAGAGAAATTCATGACCTTTATTTTCAGATTCTCAACTCTTCAATATCAGGTTTTCATCTTTAATTTACCAGTATTTCACAGTGAGAGTTCTCTGTGGAAGCAATCTGAAGAACTCTGAGCCCGGACTCAATGAAGCAGCTATCCCTGCCTCTCTCGCAGCAGGAAGTCACAGCACACTGCAAAATACTCTAGCACTGTTGATTCACAAACAGCCAATCAGTTTGTTATTTTGTTGACCTATTTACAAATTTTTTGAAGCGCCTTTCTGTTTAAATAAATGACTCGATAAGGGTGGGTTCACATCAAGGTTATGAATTCCGTTATTGTTTTCCGTTATTACATGGTTTTAACAGAAAATAACAGAATTCAAAACGGACACCTTTAGAGCAGGGTTTCTCAACTCCGACACACCTACCGGTCAGGATTTGAGAATATCCCACAGAATGAATACCTGTGGTATGTCCTGATGAATGGACACTAATTATATCACCTGCTCAATACTAAGGAAATCATAAAAACGTGACTGGTAGGTGGGTCCCGAGGACCGGAGTTGAGAAACCCTGCTTTAGAGGCATTCTGTTTTAACCCGTCATAACAGAGGTCTATGGGCAAGCATAACGGATCCGTCTGGTTTCCATTATGCAGAACGGAAAAGAAAGCCCTGTCGACAGGACTTTCTTTTCCGTCCTGCATCATAGAAAACAGATGCCTCCGTCATGCTTGCCCATAGACCTCTTTTATGACGGATTAAAACAGAATGCCTCTAAAGGTTTCCATTTTGAATTCTGTCTTACGAATTCTGTTATTTTACGCTATAACCATGTAATAACGGAAAACAATTAACGGAATTCATAACATTGATGTGAACCCACCCTAATAAAAGTGTTCATTAATAAGTCAATACTTTTAAACCGAGATGTGCTTATTAAAGATTCAAACTGTGAATATAAAGTAATATATAAAATTATGCTCAAAACATAAAAAATATATATTCCAGCAATCGTTAAATTTTGTCACTTTAATTCTATATCAAGTGTACATTCTTATTGATTACGTTCTGACAAATAAAAATCAATGTTAGTCTCGATTTTGCCGGGTATCAGTTAGTGTCAGCCGTTTTAACATCTATCAAGTTGTTTTCTTCAGTTACAGTAATACCAGCTCCTGAGGGACACGCTGTTCACAGCTCAGTAACACACTACTGGCAGGGTGGAGGAGGTTAACTGCAACGTGAACTTAAACATTTTCATCATAAAAAATACATTGGGTTTTCAAGCTAAGCCTTGTTAAGACAGTCAATAATAACTGGCAATAATGCTTTTGAAGAAATAGATTTCGCCATTGTGTAGCTGCTGCACCATGATGCCGAGGTCCTGCAAATCCTATTATCTCACCAATGTTTCATACTATGTCACTAGCAAAAATTAAAAAGTGGCCCCCTTTAAGCCGACACACCACTGAGTGTTGAAGTGGAAGAGGAGGTGGTGGACGATGAAGTCACTGACCCAACCTGGAAAGCTGGAAAGACGAGCGAGGACAGCAGTACAGAGGGGGAGGGATCCGCAGCCCCACAACAGTGTGGAAATCTGCTGATAAAGGCATGCTAGCCGCAACGCGTCCAGGATTGTGGACATTTCTAATTTGATGAAATAAATATCCCATTGATTGAAGACACGACTGCTGGGATTTTCCTTGAACAGTGTGGAAGAGGCAGTGGGGGTGGCAAAAGAGAGAAGGCAGGCCACACCAAACAGGCCTGTTACTGTTCCCCGGAGCACCCCTTTGCGGAAATCTCCCTTGCCAAGGGGTAGGTGTTCCGTAGTCTGGTGCTTTTTTGAGGAAAGTGCGGACGACAAAAGAATTGTAATTTGCAACCTGTGCCATGCAAAAATGAGCTGCGGCGTGAACACTAGCAACCCCACCACTACCAGCATGATCTGCCACATGGCATCAAAGCACCGTAATAGGTGGGCCGAACGCCTGGGTCCACAATCAGTGTCTGCGGGTCACATCACTGCCTCCTCTACCCCTGTGTTACATGCTGGCCAATCCCCTGTCCAAGACACAGGCCCGGATGCCTCCCGCCCTGCACCTGGACCTTCGCAAGCATCATCAGTAACCACATCCACTTCCGTGCCCCAGCGCAGCGTACAAATGTCCTTACTCCAGGCATTTGAACGCAAGCGCATATACCCAGCCACCCACAGGCCATAGCACTAAATGCGCAGCTTTCCAAATTACTGGCCCTGGAAATGTTTCCATTTAGGCTTGTGGACATTGACGCCTTCCGCAGCCTGATTTCGGTGGCCGTCCCACGTTACGCAGTCACCAGCCGCCAATATTTTTCAAGGTGTGCCGTGCCCGCCTTACACCAACATGTGTCCCGTAACATCACACGTTGCTTGACCAACGCAGTTACTGGGAAGGTCCACGGACACATGGACAAGTGCTGGTGGCCAGGGACGCTACATTTCCCTGACGGCACACTGGGTGAATGTTGTGGAGGCCGGGAGCGAGTCGTACCCTGGGATGGCACAGGTGCTACCGACGCCAAGGATTGGGGGCCCTACTTCCATCAGGGTTTCCGCAACACCTACGTTAGTGGCTGCAACCCCCCCTTCTCCTCTGCCTTCTCCTCCACTTCCACCTATTAATTATGATCTTGCAGCACCAGTCAGACATCAGTCAGTAGCTGGATGCAGTGTAGCACTGCAGTGAGGAAGCGGCAACAGGCCGTACTTAAACTGATCTGCTTAGGTGACAAACAGCACACCACTGCAGAGCTGTGGCAGGGGATAAGAGACCAGACTGAGCTGTGGCTCTCGCCACTCAACCTAGAACCAGGCATTGTTGTGTCTGATAATGGCCGTAACTTGGTGGCGGCTTTGGAGCTCGGAAAGCTCAGACACATCCCATGCCTAGCCCACGTCTTAAACTTAGTGGTTCAGCGGTTTCTCAAAACCTACCACAATTTGCCTGAGCTACTGGTGAAGGTGCGTCGCGTGTGTGCACATTTCCGCAAGTCATCGACAGCTTCAGCGGTCTGTCAACGCTGCAGCAGCTCTTGAAATTGCCAGCTGTTGTGCGACGTTCCACATGTTGGCCAGGCTTTGTGAGCAGCAGAGGGCAGTAGTGGAATACCAGCAGCAACATTGTCGTCGCCTTTCCAGTCAGTTTCCGCTATTCACAAGCAAGAGGTGGGCATGGATGCCTGACCTCTGTGAGGTTTTTAGAAACTTTGAAAAATCAACACAGATGGTGAGCGGCGATAATGCTATTATAAGTGTAACTATCCCACTTCTGTTTCTACTCAAACGCTTGCTGCTCAAAATTAAGGACGACGCTTTGCATGCGGAAGAGGTGGAAATGGGGGAAGACACTACACAGGGTGATAGCCAGACCACCCTCAGTTCGTCTTCTCAGCGTGGATTGGACGATGACTAGGAGGAGGAGGAGCAGGAGACGGTTGCCTCCGCTACAGAGGGTAGTACCCATGGAAGTTTAATTCCATCTGATCAGCGTGGGTGGGCAGAAGAGGAGGAAGAGGATTCTGGCACACATTGCTGACTTCATGTTAGGCTTCCTTTCCAGCGACCCGCGCGTTATATGTAGTATACGGGAGTTGTAATACCCGTTACTACCAAAGGTCACTTGGTGTGCTGTTGTCCCTTCTTAATTATGGAAAGTTGTTGTATGTCAGTTTTGTAAAATGCAATGTAATGTGTGTATTTCCCTGTCACTGAGACTTGCATGCACAGGCCTGCTGGGGGTGTAATTACAGCTTCTGGTCCATAGAGGGAGCTAGGGAGCCCTAGTTTATAAAAGGCCAGACAGGGAAGTGCAAGGCAGACGGAGTCTAGTGTCTGTAATCTACAGATGGAGATTAGATAATGTCTGAGACAAGTCCAGGCCTGAAGCCTGCTGTTCAGGAGAAGATTCCCTCCTGAATTCCTACATGCTGAAGCAGGAATACCTTAGCCTGAGGAACCATTCAGAAGCTAGGAGAGACTGAGGCAAATATCAGAGGAGCCAGAGGTATTGAGGAAACAGAGGAGGTACTTATGAAAGCCATAATCAAGGATATAAAGCCAGTATTAGGTTAATGGGCCTTGGTGAAGAATTGCTACATTCCAGGATCAGACAGAATTAGAGTGCTAGCTCCTGTGCTGAGAATCCTGCGTTTTACACTCTGTAATTACCCTGCTGTACTGAATTGCCTGCATCGACCGAATTGCAAAATCGACTGTATGCTGAGGAACTGCGTTTCCAATATTGTCTCTGCCTGCAACCTACTAAAGTTGAAGTTCTGTTTAACACCGCGTTTCCTCAAATTATTTCCTGCATCCGCAAACGGCGTGCCACCGTTTACTTGGCACTGGCGTCACGAACTATTCCTTACCTATACCTGCCCTTGCAGAGAGTCAGCTGTACCAGGTTAGTGTATATTGCACTACTACACCCAGAAACACCTACTACGCACAACTTGAGTACACTGCACCTTCTCTTTTGGCGTCACGAACAGGATTCGCACGCTTTCTAGTGCAAGAAGCGTGTACTTTGTGCCTTATACAAGTGCCCTGTGACCAAAGTGACAATTTTCCTGTTTAATGAAAGTGGACTTTGTGGACTGAAAATTATACCCAAAGTATACCAAAAACTTCTAAAAAGCGCTGTGCAGTATTGCGCTATACAGAGGAAGAAAATCGCCGCATTGGAGTGTGGTTTTGTGGACTTTAAACATTCCTGCTTGCTGTCAGTGAACAGACAGCGTTTGTACCTAAAGATGGCCGCTGAGCTGGCTGAATTTACTGCTGCGTCACCTTCATCCCGAAAAGGCGGGAAAAATTGGCGCCTTTCTGAGGAAAAGGCGGGAAGAAGGTCAAGGGCAGGCGCCACGGCTTATCTGGACATTTGCATGTCTGCCAGCATGGACACCGCCTTCCCTATGTTGAGATACCTGGGGGGCGGCCTCCCAGTGCAATGGGAGGAGCTGACTACTTTAATTGACGCGTCCCTATCGCTCTCCGCAGTAGGATCGAGCATGTTGGATTGTGAGCAGAGTGTTGCTGCAGCGTCCGCACCTATGATTGGAAAAATGACCGACACCGGTGTAGAGCCAGAGGAGGCTCCACCGGCCTACGCTCCGGGACCGGAGCAACCCGCCTGCCGCACCAGGGAGAAAGAACCCGAGCCCTACTATGGCTCATGGAGGGACTTTTTTCAGCCATCGTTTAAATGGTCGTCCCTGATGGCGGAGATTCGGGAGGCCGCTATCAAGCGGAATACCAAGACAAAGATCGTGTATGAGGAGCTAACTAAGACCATACATGAAAGACATACGCACACCCAACCCCGCCTGGAGAGGAGAAAGGGAGTGGTGCTGTCGTTTGACAAATCCCGTGGCTACGGGTTTATTCAGGACTATCTTACTGGCAGAGACCTCTATGTCAATCGAAGGTCTGTCAAGAGAGACTACCTCCCTTCGTACCAGCACAGCCTCCGCGAGGGAGAGGAAGTGGAGTACACCCCTGCCGAGAGCCTGCGAGGCCCCTATGCGACTGCTGTGACCCGTCCGAAGCGAGGACCTGAGGATTGGGAGGCAGAAGAGGAAGACCACTCTGGCTGCGAGCGAGAACCGGAACGCTCTCCAGAGCCGGCCCATCACGCCTTTCAGGAGCGGAGCTCCTTCATTGGGCCGAACGTCTTCTGGCAGCCAACCGTGTTGGAGAAATGGGTGAGTCCCTACCCTTCCCCCGAGCTGCCACGTCGGGAGAAGACACTATCTGAGCTGGAGCAGCAAAAAAAGGACTGAGTGCTACCTTCCAGAACATCCGGATGGGACGGAGACCAGAGGCAAGTCCAGGACCTGAAGAGGCCGAGTCTGCATCAGCGGTGACTGTACCTGCGCCGGCGGCGCCAGCAGAGAACAGCGACTCCGACACCGAGAGTATCGGTGAGCAGATCGTCCGGCTGGAGGAGAAGTTGCGGGAGTTGCGTAAGACCTACACCGCCAGGATCCAGACGCCGCCGAGGAAGGATGAGGTAAGGGTGCCTGTCACCACCCGCCGACCGCCTTCTGTTGTCACCGCTCCGTCAGTGCCCCAGACCGGACCCGCGATTGCTGTGAATTGCTGCACCCAGAGCACCGGACCGCTTGCTGCGGCGGTACCAAGTATGTCACACCCTGCAGTGATTATGCCAGGGCCGGCACGGCCCACCAGAGGGTTCACCCCTAGGCCTATGGGGCCAATACCTATTAGGGGCCCCTTTACCCTGCAGCTACCCCCTGATACAGTCATGTGGGCCCATCCTCCTGTAGAGGAATACTACAGAAGATACCTCCCTGCAGAGCCAAGTAGCTACAATATGCCACTGTGATCAGCCTGCTAGGCCCTTGATTTATTTCTTCAGAAGGTGATGTTAACCCTTCCAGGACAGGAGTCCTATGTTGCTGGCCCTTTGTTGCAGCTGCCAGTTTGTCCACGGCTCAGTGGTAGGTGTTGACCACTGAAATTACAAAGTCAGCAAGGCCACGTTTGTTTCCAGGACCTCCTGCCTGCTTTTGTTACCCCACACCAAGTTGTGCCTGTTCCTTTGTTGCACCTTTTACCCTTCACCCCCTTTTCAGGTTGATCAGGGGTTTTACAGCACTTTTCTTGCTGTCCATTTTATTGTGCAACCTGTTACTAAGGAACCGTGCCCGGAGACAGACTCAAAAGATACCTGAGCCTCTGAGATTCTTACTCTTTTAAAGTATTGTGCCCAGAGATGGACTCCACCGCATGAGAGCCTCTGTGATTTGATAAGAAATAACCTGGGTACGGACTCATGTTTGTTCTTTGAGCCTCCAAGAACTTTTATACTGTTTTCTACTGTTTTATCATGAACTTATTCATTGTCATGGACTATCCTGGTTCTAATGTTACGCTGTGCCAGGTCAGCGCCCCCGTTCCATTCACTATCCTGAGAGAAGAGAACGACGCCCCTTGTCACTACCCTTCACCTTTGCCAATTGGACCTGATGTAAATGTAAATGCAGATGAATTACATGTATGTATGCCTGCATGTCTCTTTTTCTATTTCAGGTAGAGATTCCAGTTGGGCGACCCATGATGGAGTACGAGGGCGTACTCAGCTTAAAGCAGTGGGGTATGTAGTATACGGGAGTTGTAATACCCGTTACTACCAAAGGTCACTTGGTGTGCTGTTGTCCCTTCTTAATTATGGAAAGTTGTTGTATGTCAGTTTTGTAAAATGCAATGTAATGTGTGTATTTCCCTGTCACTGAGACTTGCATGCACAGGCCTGCTGGGGGTGTAATTACAGCTTCTGGTCCATAGAGGGAGCTAGGGAGCCCTAGTTTATAAAAGGCCAGACAGGGAAGTGCAAGGCAGACGGAGTCTAGTGTCTGTAATCTACAGATGGAGATTAGATAATGTCTGAGACAAGTCCAGGCCTGAAGCCTGCTGTTCAGGAGAAGATTCCCTCCTGAATTCCTACATGCTGAAGCAGGAATACCTTAGCCTGAGGAACCATTCAGAAGCTAGGAGAGACTGAGGCAAATATCAGAGGAGCCAGAGGTATTGAGGAAACAGAGGAGGTACTTATGAAAGCCATAATCAAGGATATAAAGCCAGTATTAGGTTAATGGGCCTTGGTGAAGAATTGCTACATTCCAGGATCAGACAGAATTAGAGTGCTAGCTCCTGTGCTGAGAATCCTGCGTTTTACACTCTGTAATTACCCTGCTGTACTGAATTGCCTGCATCGACCGAATTGCAAAATCGACTGTATGCTGAGGAACTGCGTTTCCAATATTGTCTCTGCCTGCAACCTACTAAAGTTGAAGTTCTGTTTAACACCGCGTTTCCTCAAATTATTTCCTGCATCCGCAAACGGCGTGCCACCGTTTACTTGGCACTGGCGTCACGAACTATTCCTTACCTATACCTGCCCTTGCAGAGAGTCAGCTGTACCAGGTTAGTGTATATTGCACTACTACACCCAGAAACACCTACTACGCACAACTTGAGTACACTGCATATACGCATTTTAGACAATACAGATTACTTGTTGTTCACCCTTCTCGACCCCCGCTACAAAGAGAACTTCTCATCTCTCATTCCTCAGGTAGAGAGGACGAGCAAAACAGTGCAATACCAGAAGGTCCTTGTTGAAAAATTGCTCCAAAAATTTCCATCTGACAACGCTGGCTGCAGTGTCCATACTTCCTTGGGCAACCGAGGAGGGGAGACAAGGGGAACACACAGCATTTCCAACAGAGGCAGGGCAACATTCTCCAAGGCCTGGGACAGTTTCATGACACCCCGCCAGCACCCTCACCCTGATGCTCGGCCTAGTGTTACAAGGAGGGAAAAGTTTTGGAAGGTGGTGAAGGAGTACGTAACAGACCGTGTCAGCGTCCTCAGTGATCCTTCAGTGCCTTACAACTACTGGGTGTCCAAGCTGGCCACATGGCACGAACTGGTGCTCTACGCCTTGGAGTTGCTGGCCTGCCCTGTCACCAGCCTTTTGTCTGAGTGGGTATTTAGTGCTGCTGGTGGCATTATAACAGATAAGCGTATCCGCCTGTCAACTGAAAATGCTGACAGGTTGACTCTTATAAAAATGAACAAGGCCTGGATTGCCCCAGACTTCTCGACTTAACCAGAGGAAAGCGGATGAACAAAGGCACTTTAAATGTGTTGTTTATTGTACTGAATACACTGTATTCCCATGCACCCCTTCCACCACAAATAATGGTATATTGTGAAATCTTCCTTTTCTCCTCCTCCTCTTCCATCATATCAACATGCTTATTCATCACATATAATGCCCTCGCATATACATTTTTACAGGGTCAGCTCCACTGCAGGCCCTCACATATAACGTTTTACAGGATCAGCTCAACTGCAGGCCCTCACATATAATGTTTTACAGGGTAAGTTCACCCTTCTTTCTCTATCAAATCCGAATAATATACCCACCCTTCTTTCTCTATCAAATCCGAATAATATACCCACTCTTCTTTCTCTATCAAATCCGAATAATTGTATCAAACTCTAGGATTCCTATGAAACTTTCAAGATTCCTCACATTTATTATTTATTGTTATATTAACTTATATTATCTTATATTGATATTTTAATCTTAAAAATTTGTTTAATAATATTTTATTATAAAAAGTCATTTTATAAGTGTTAGCAATCAGATATCAAGTTTATACTTCACACAATGATATATCACACCAATTGGGACATCTGGGCCAAAAAACGCATGTGTCCCCAAAAAAACGCATAAAAAACGCATGGAAACTGCAAGAAGGAAAAAATAAAATAAATCAAGGCTGTATAGAATTATCCTCTGATTATGTGGGAGGATTCCCTGGCAAACTGGGAGTAGCATGAACAACAGGTGTCCAAGATTTGGGAAGCAATTAAAGGAATGGATAAAAATGGAGGCCGAGCAGGCAGACTTGACCACTGAGGAAGGGAGAGTGAATCTACCCGTAACGCGTATGGTGAAACAAGTGATGCATTGAAAAGCCTCTGATAATACTGTATGGCCATACAGAAGAAAATTTCTACAGTAAAGGATTAACTATTCTTATTGTCGAAAGCTGCACCAAAGGAAATTGCGGAACAGAGTGGCAACTCCTGCGATCTTTGGAACTCCCGCGAAATTTAAACCAGCTTGCTGTATGGAGCGACTGAATAAGCCGGCAAATATTTAAAGCTCCATTGAAGCAATAGGGAGACAGCAGACGCTAGACGGTAAGCCAAATATCGATTTAAAGTTTTCTTCGATTCAAAGCTCATATCGACCTTAAAAGGATATGCTATAAGAGACTTTTCACATTATCAGGATTCCTGTGGACACTTTATGAACATATTGCGCTCCTAGTGAATACACCTACAACATTTTCAGTGACATTCAGTTTCCCAAATTGGGATAGAGTGCTAGAAGATAATACCCCCTCTTTCCCAAATAACAGCATATACTTGGTACTTTTTGGAGTGATATATATTATTGAATTTATCGACACTATTGAGTGGTATCGATTATTCTATCGAATATTTCAACATTGAATTTTCTACCATTCAATTTATCGAATATTTCTATTGAATATATTTTTATTGAATATAGTATCGATCATATCTACCACTATATATGTGACTGTAATGTTGTATATTATTGCTACATTGTTCTTATAAATTTTATTACTTGTATTTTATGGGGATTTAATAAATATTTTCTGCACATGTCAATCTGGTTGCCAAGTGTATGAGTGCTCGCTCATTTTCCTATTACTACATTTGCCTTTAAGAGAGGGTGGGGTGATTCCCTCTATATGAGCTTGCAGCACCATACCTTAACTACTTGCTAGTGAGCCACCACAACCTACCACTATTTTTTGTCCTCACATATAATGTTTTACAGGGTCAGCTCACCTGCAGGCCCTCACCTCCAATCTTTTAGATAGTCAGCTTACTGGCAGGCCCTCACCTAAAATCTTTTACAGGGTCAGCTCAACTGCAGGCCCTCGCATATAATGTTTTACAGGGTCAGCTCAACTGCAGGCCCTCGCATATAATGTTTTACAGGGTCAGCTCACCTTCTGCTGACGAGAGCGAAGTCTTGCCTTCTCATCCTGATGTGTTTGGCCAGAGCACCCGAGCACTTTGGTGCTTGATCATCACTAATGCAGACCCATTCATTTCAATAGGGCCGCAATAGATGCGGACAGCACGCCATGTGCTGTCCGCATCCATATGTCCATTCTGTGGCCCTGTAAAAAAAACATAGAACATGTCCTGTTCTTGTCCGTATTTGCGGACAAGAATGGGCATTTCTACGATGAAAAAAGATGTTCCGTTCTGCAAAAGGCATAAGGTGCACGGCCAGTATCCTTGTTTTGCGGATCCACAATTTGAATATAGTCATGTCAATGAGCCCTAATTCAAGGAAATCTATCTGTATAACGCCACCTGCTGTTTGCTCTTTTTCTAATCTCTCTGTCCTGCTCACTGAGATGGAAGCACATGCTTACTTCAATCCTTCAACTTCCACCAGATGCAGTAGAAAGGACACACCACTAAGAAAGAACACACCCCTGAGAAAGGACACATTCCATGTGCTGCCAGCTTGAAATACAGGGAGTGCAGAATTATTAGGCAAGTTGTATTTTTGAGGATTAATTTTATTATTGAACAACAACCATGTTCTCAATGAACCCAAAAAACTCATTAATATCAAAGCTGAATATTTTTGGAAGTAGTTTTTAGTTTGTTTTTAGTTTTAGCTATTTTAGGGGGATATCTGTGTGTGCAGGTGACTATTACTGTGCATAATTATTAGGCAACTTAACAAAAAACAAATATATACCCATTTCAATTATTTATTTTTACCAGTGAAACCAATATAACATCTCAACATTCACAAATATACATTTCTGACATTCAAAAACAAAACAAAAACAAATCAGTGACCAATATAGCCACCTTTCTTTGCAAGGACACTCAAAAGCCTGCCATCCATGGATTCTGTCAGTGTTTTGATCTGTTCACCATCAACATTGCGTGCAGCAGCAACCACAGCCTCCCAGACACTGTTCAGAGAGGTGTACTGTTTTCCCTCCTTGTAAATCTCACATTTGATGATGGACCACAGGTTCTCAATGGGGTTCACATCAGGTGAACAAGGAGGCCATGTCATTAGATTTTCTTCTTTTATACCCTTTCTTGCCAGCCACGCTGTGGAGTACTTGGACGCGTGTGATGGAGCATTGTCCTGCATGAAAATCATGTTTTTTTGAAGGATGCAGACTTCTTCCTGTACCACTGCTTGAAGAAGGTGTCTTCCAAAAAACTGGCAGTAGGACTGGGAGTTGAGCTTGACTCCATCCTCAACCCGAAAAGGCCCCACAAGCTCATCTTTGATGATACCAGCCCAAACCAGTACTCCACCATAACCTTGCTGGCGTCTGAGTCGGACTGGAGCTCTCTGCCCTTTACCAATCCAGCCACGGGCCCATCCATCTGGCCCATCAAGACTCACTCTCATTTCATCAGTCCATAAAACCTTAGAAAAATCAGTCTTGAGATATTTCTTGGCCCAGTCTTGACGTTTCAGCTTGTGTGTCTTGTTCAGTGGTGGTCGTCTTTCAGCCTTTCTTACCTTGGCCATGTCGATGAGTATTGCACACCTTGTGCTTTTGGGCACTCCAGTGATGTTGCAGCTCTGAAATATGGCCAAACTGGTGGCAAGTGGCATCTTGGCAGATGCACGCTTGACTTTTCTCAGTTCATGGGCAGTTATTTTGCGCCTTGGTTTTTCCACACGCTTCTTGCGACCCTGTTGACTATTTTGAATGAAAAGCTTGATTGTTCGAGGATCACGCTTCAGAAGCTTTGCAATTTTAAGAGTGCTGCATCCCTCTGCAAGATATCTCACTATTTTTGACTTTTCTGAGCCTGTCAAGTCCTTCTTTTGACCCATTTTGCCAAAGGAAAGGAAGTTGCCTAATAATTATGCACACCTGATATAGGGTGTTGATGTCATTAGACCACACCCCTTCTCATTACAGAGATGCACATCGCCTAATATGCTTAATTGGTAGTAGGCTTTCGAGCCTATACAGCTTGGAGTAAGACAACATGCATAAAGAGGATGATGTGGTCAAAATACTCATTTGCCTAATAATTCTGCACGTAGTGTAAATCTAGCAGAGCAATTGGAGCAATGAATGTGGATATCTCTGGACCCATGTGAGCTACAGGGCTGGTTCTAAGTTTTTTAGGGTACTTTCACACTTGCGTTAAACTTTTCCGGTATTGAGTACAGTCCTAGGGGCTCAATACTGGAAAAAAAACTGATCAGTTTTATTCTAATGCATTATGAATGGAGAGCAATCCGTTCAGTGTGCATCAGGATGTCTTCAGTTCAGTCACTGTACGGTTTTTGGACAGAGAAAATACCACAGTATGCTGCGGTATTTTCTCCGTCCAAAATTCCGGAACACTTTTTCATTAAAATGCATTAATGCCGGAACCAAGTGTTCTGGAAAAACCGGTCCGGTTTTGTGATCTGCGCATGCGCAGACCTTTAAAAATTTGAAAAAGATAAATACCGGATCCGTTGACAACCGGAGAGACGGATCCGTTATTGCAATGCGTTTGTGAGACGGATCAGGATCCGTCTACAAATGATATCCGTTTGCATACAGATTGCTGGATCCAGCAGGCAGTTCCGGCGACGGAACTGCCTTCCGGAATCCAACAACGCAAGCGTGAAAGTACCCTTAGAAAGAGATTGTCATGTACTCTGTGATTGATTTTCATTTTTTACATTAATCATGGGATAATCCCGTTATAGGTCATGAAGAACGAAAATAACTGAAGTGCTGGATTCGACACTTAACTGAAGTGAGCGGAGCCTACAGACCTATATGACTATAATGGGATCCATCAGGTTTCTGTTCAGTAGAAGGTTTTTGTAGCGGAAGCAAAAGTCCTGCATGCAGAACTTTTTTTTCCATCTAAAATAATGGATCTCAGACAGAAATGGTTGAAACGGATGCTATGTGCATAAATAAGCATAACAGATGCTAAAAATAAAGGATACCTTTCACTTATCAATATGTTGTTTAATCCTGTAGAAAAAGTAATTTTAATCCATATGCAAATGATCAGTTAAGTGCACCAAGGGCGGATCCAAGCCACTCAGTACACTCTTGCTCCTCCTGTTCCCTCTGCCAGCCCCTCTATATACTTCTCGATTGACAGGGCCAGGCAAGATGACTATGGAGGAACCTAGTAGAGATGGCCTTGCGGTTCACTTGTTTCGCTGCGAACCTTGCATGTTCGCGATTCGCTGAACATATGGAGATATTCGCGCCCGCCATATTCTTTTACATTGTGCAGAACTTTGACCCATGACACATCCATTAGGTGGTACAGGACAGCCAATTGAGACGTTTCAGCACATGGACACACCCCCTACCTTATAAATAAACCTGATCTGGCCGCCATTTTACATTTAGTTTTTTGCCAGTGTAGGGAGAGGTTGCTGTGTGGAGCAGGGACAGGCTGTTAGGGACACAAAAGTCTTTTTAAGGACTAGTATAGGTGTGCTATCGATAGGTGTGATATACTGAGGGGGGCGATATACTTATAATATACTTTTATAATGAGTCAAAAACACATAGATCTATATAGTGATCACCTGGAAGTCAGGGGCCTAGGGGCTAGGGGCTTACTAGGGCCATTTTTATATAGGGTAAGGTTCCGGACGGGGTCGCTCTTATCAGGGCGGGTGGTCTGTGGTTAGTTTATCAGGGCCAGAATAGCACCCCCCCGTAGGGAAATATCAGGGACAGTTCTTTGCCCACCCTGTCCTTCAATACCACATCATCATCTAGCCCAGGGATAGATGGTTTTTGCTTTCCCTCCGGGATTCATGGATGTGCACTGGAACCCTCCGGATTGTGGTAGGACATATGGTTTCTGATTTGGTGCCGCCGAGCACCTGATTTGGAGCCGCCAAGCACTTGTTATTGCCTACCACATCTATGCTTTTGCTTAACTTTAATAATTTAATTTATTTTCATTTTGAGGGATATCTTTTCCATTTGCACATCCGCAAAATGGGTCCGCATCCGTTCCGCAATTTAGCGGAACCGGTGCAGACCCATTCATTTTCAATGGGGCCGGAATGTGCTGTCTGCATCCGCATTTGCGGATCCGCATCCGTATATGCAGATCTGCACTTCCGCATCGTGCCTCCATTTCCGCCTAAAAATTGAACATGTCCTATTCTTGTCTGCAATTGCAGACAAGATTAGACATTTTCTATTATAGTGCCGGCGATGTGCGGTCCGCAAATTGCGGAATGTATAGTACAGACCAAAAGTTTGGACACACCTTCTCATTCAAAGAGTTTTCTTTATTTTCATGACTATGAAGGCATCAAAACTATGAATTAACACATGTGGAATTATATACATAACAAACAAGTGTGAAACAAATGAAAATATGTCATATTCTAGGTTCTTCAAAGTAGCCACCTTTTGCTTTGATTACTGCTTTGCACACTCTTGGCATTCTCTTGATAAGCTTCAAGAGGTAGTCCCCTGAAATGGTCTTCCAACAGTCTTGAAGGAGTTCCCAGAGATGCTTATTCTATTTATAAAAAAAAAAGAAGCAAAGTAATATAATCGCATAGCGAATTAAACACAGCTGTCTCTATAGTCAACTTTCCTATTTGATTGCTAGAATTAGCGAAGTTGACGAATATGGAGTTCAAACGAAGATGGAGAATACTTTGTTATCTTCGTTTTGAGGAATATGACGAATACATTCGTCATATTCATCATCTTCGCTAATTCTACCAAGCCAACCATAGTAAACCAGGTCTAAGTTGAAATCGCAATGCGATTACTTCAAGTTATATTAATCAAATTGCGATTTCAACTTAGAGCTGTTTCTAATGGGTCAGCTTGCTAGAATTAACGAAGTTAACAAATATGGAATATAGCAGTGCTAAAGTTGAAATCTCAATTCGATTAATATAACTTGAAGTAATCGCATTGCAATTTCGACCTAATTCTCACATCCGACAGTACATTCTAGTATGGAGGCGTTCCCATGGTGATGGTTACTCTCCATGAGCACGGAAGTCGGCAGAAGCGGCAACGGGCACTGACTGGAGCAGCCAGGAAGCCAGGAATCCTCAGGACAGGTAAGAACTACTTTTGGGAAGTGGGAAAGAAAAAAATATAACAATAAAAAAAACAAAAAAAAAACGAATATTCGAAATAGCGAATTTATAGTGCTATATTCGAAATATTCGCGAATTTGCGAAGTGCCGATATTCGCTAAACAAATTCGCTATTCGAATATTCGCGCTCAACACTAGTGTGATATTACAGTCGTCCCCAAAAAAAACTGATTAAAGCGGGGTGTTATATACCAATATACTTTCTTTATAGTGCATTTGGGTACTGTATAGTGCATTTGCGCATGGGCGTACCCGAAAATTATATTGCCGATATTTTGCATTAAAAAAATTATGAATGGAGATCGCAAATTCGAATAACACATCTGGTATGTCACTGTCCATGTTGTGGGACTATTTGTGCACTTCTAGTAATTATTTCTTGGCTGCAAATATGAGCTGAAGGTTTTTCAGGTTCGCCTGCCATTAAAATGAATGGGACCCGCCTCGAACTTGCGGTTCGCGAACCTGGCAGATGTTCGTCCATCACTAGAACCTAGGCCTGTCCATCAAGAAGGAGAGGGAGGGGCTGTCAGAGATAGGAGGAGGCGCAAGGGAGCACAGGCTGGCTTGGGCCCACCCGTGGTGCACTTAGCTCTTCTTTTGCATATGGATTTAACGTGCAGGATGTGTGTCAAAAGTCGCAAGACACACTTTTATTTCAGAAAAAAAGGGAAAATTAAATATCTTGATACCCCAACAACTAATGGAACTACAAAAGATATTGTAAATCTGATTGCTACAAACGATTTCTGAGAAAATTATGGTCTTGTTTGATATGCTACATGACCACAATGCAATATCTCTTGTGGTTCAAAAGTGATCAACACAGAAAGTTCAATGTGTTGTCCCTGGTGCTGAACACAGAACTTTGAAGTTTTGAACTTTCTGTGTTGATAACTTTTAAACCACAAAAGATATTGCAAATCTGATTGTGGCAAACGATTTCTAAGAAAATCCTGGTCTTCTTTGATGTGTAGTTTAAGCATTTCACCACGTTATACAATGTATTGCGCTGTTTGTGACAAATAAACTGGAAGCTTTAAAAAAAAACTGAAACTTGATAGGCTACATGACCTCCTTCCTGTTGGCAAAATGTACCCTTGAACCAATATGGCGGCTTTCAAGATGGCAGCCATGTTCCGGACATAGCCTAAAAGATAGGTCCCCTCATCCATTACTTGCTGGAGTATTCAGATATTTAATTTCCCTTTTCGATTCTAAAATAAAAGGGTGTCCTGAGACTTTTGACTTACCCTGTACTGTTTTTCCAGAGCGAAGCAACATATCGTTAAGTGAAAGGTATGATTATATTCAGCAGAGCTAGTCCTACATGGTGTCTGGTTTATCAGTGAACTTCCTGAATTTATGACAGACGCCATTTAAAATAGTTGTCCCAAAATGACAAGTTATTATCACCTATCCACAAGAGAGGTGAAAAGTCTCTGGTCGTTGTGGGTCTGATTGGCGTGATCCCCACCAATCACAAGAACAGTAATCTAATTTTTTCCTTTTGAATTTATGAGTTTTAGAGTGTGAACATTGATGCTTCATTCAAAGTCTACCAATATTAACCGGAAGAAGCCAGATCTGTTGGCGAAACGGCGTTGGGTCAGGAGTCGGCCGAGAGATCTCTGCACCATTCAGGGTATGTTTATACTTTGTCCTTTTTTTTTCAACCTCAATCTCTACAATCGCCTCCTTTGCACTTTGTTTGGGGCGTTGCTGCTATGAGGTTTTGAGGTATGCTCTTTCAGCTAGCATTCTTTTTCCCTGTTATTTCGTGCATCGATCTCCCAGCCTCTCCTTGGGTCCTGCTACTCATCTGTGTGTCCCGCCTTGTGCTGCCTGTTTTACTATATATGTATGTATTGTTTATATGTTTATATATACTTACAATAAAGTTGTTTGGCTCTTCATACATATGTAAGTTATTTTCATTAATTTTTTTTGGTGATTATTCATTCAAAGTCTATAGGACTTCTTACTTTTGGAATTACTATTTACAGCATTCCTATAGAATTTGAATGCAACAGCATACTTGACCTCTACTGCGTTTAAACAGGGTCACATGGGATTCCCATTCTTGTAACCGGTGGGGATACCAGCAGTCAGACCCAGAACAATCGGACACCTATTTTGTGAGTAGATCATTTCCTCACCTCAGAGTTCCCCTCTGACAGTCCAACCCACTCATCATAAGGTAGAACATCACCCTATGTTTCATCACTTGATACTTAGACAATGAAACAGCGCAGTATGACCATATGAGCAATCCCAGCACACCTTGATCGTGCCAAAATGACAAACGCAATTACTGTATGTTTGCTTTGCATCCAGTCTGGGTGGAGGAGATTTACCATGATGGTAATTTTTTTAAGTCAGTTTTTGTATGACACACATTGTTTGTCAAATTTGACAAAGGCCATGGACACCTTTGGAGGCAATTTTTTTTAATGATTGCATCCAGTGGATACCTCTAATAGAGGCAGCCTATTTCCTGCAGGAAAGGCCCGACCTCAATTACACACACATAGCTAGATGTGAAAACCTAGCTACCTGTGATCAGGGTAGCCATACAGAGTACAGAGCCAGTAGTTTTGCAGCTGAAAGACCTGTGATGATGTCATCATCATGTGACCAGGGCAGGGAGATGGAGTTCAGTGGTGGAGAGGTAAATGTAGTGAAACTACATGGGGAGGAACTTCTATGTGTGCCTGGTTTGTGGAGTCCTGGGATTGCCCATAACTTTCAAATATTGGGAGTTTGTCCTAATGTATCCCCTCCATGTAATGTTCACAGATTCCACACAATAACAGTCTGGGCATGCTGGGAGTTGTAGTTCTCTCCTCTTATAATATCCACTGTTGCTGTTTAATAACAGTCTGGTAATGCTGGGAGTTGTAGTTCTCTCCTCTTATAATATCCACTGTTGCTGTTTAATAACAGTCTGGTAATGCTGGGAGTTGTAGTTCTCTCCTCTTTTACCCCTCAATCTATTGCCCACTAATTTTCACCTGTTTCACACTGTCAGCAGTAGTTCCAGAAAACTGTTCCGGCAGAGAACAACTTGCCGGAGCTTTCTGGATCATTTTGCGCTAAAAATCATTTTTTCAATTGGTCGTTATTAAAACAATGTTACAGTCTAATAGACCTGTCATATCTGAAGGACACCTGTGATATTTTGAGGAAAATTGATGGTATACAATTGGAGGACAATATGATTTTAGTGACATGTGACGTAAAGTCCTTATATACATCGATACGTCATAAAGATGGATTGGAAGCTGTACGTCATTTCATTACAACTTCGAGATGGAATGGTGAGTTTGGAGAATTTATTGTGGAACTTTTGAATTTTGCTTTACATCATAAGTCCTTTTACCTACAGCTCCAGGGGACAGCTATAGGGGCATCTTGTGCGCCCTCATATGCAAATTTGTTCCTGGGGCTGTGGGAAAGGAGAATTTTTCTGACCAAGTCAGTTCAACTGATTGAGAGAGTGCATTTATGGAATCGTTATATTGGCGATGTTCTTATGGTTTGGCAGGGATCAACAGAAGATTGAACTCAAATGATCTTAACATCAAATTGAGGTACAAATTGGGCAGAGAGAATATGGACTTCTTGGATCTTTTATTACAGGTAGATGAAAATGGATTGATCCAGACGAACCTTCATTGCAAGAGTACATCAGTAAATAGTTTTTTTTACATGCAAGCTCTTCTCACCCACAGAAACTCATCACCAGTATTCCGGTGGGGCAATTTCTTCACATTAGATGGATATGCTCAAAGGAAGGGGACTTTGACAGTCAAGCAAATGACTTATGTGAACGTTTTCGCACTTGAGGATACAGCGAATGATCCATTCGACAAGGATATCGTCGTGCGAAGAACTCAAAATGGGACCAATTGATACATTCTTCAAATACAAGGCGGAAAGAGAAAGATGAAAAGGTCCGATTTATTACATCCTATAATGTGGGACATAGTCATGTGAAAAAGGTCCCTTTAATGGACAATGGAAATGATAACAACCAGTTGCAAATTTATCCATGCATTTCCATAAGTAATAAAGAAGGAAAAACATAATACAGAGTTCTAAGAAGAGATGCTCCATAATTCTTAATTCTTCTGGAATACACATATTTACTAAAATAGGCATGGAGAGTTAACTAGAGTTGAGTGAAAAAAATAAAAAATTTTCAACTGTAATTTATTTTTTTTTTTTCAAAAGAACATACACAGAGCCAAGGAGTCCGAGTATAATTTATAGCAAGTACGAATGAGAGATTACATTAAGTAAATCAGATTAAAAAAACTGCAGACCTTCTGGCCCATATAAACAAAAAATTGTCCCAGAATTACAGAGAAACACACCCAAGACAAAGACATACACACAAGAAAAACAAAAAAGAACGAAGACAGGGGGACAAAATAACTAGCTTTTGGTGTAATAACCAGAAAGACCAATCTACGAAGGGTGAGAACACAAATACGTATCCCATGGTGTCCAAGCATCATGAAATGTATCCACTCTATCCAAAAGAAGTGCCATGAGATACTCCATACTATGGACTCCTCTAATTTGGGCCTCCAGAGCAGCACCAGATGGAGGTCCAGACTGTCTCCATAGTCTGGCGATCATGCATCGTGCTGCTATCAGAATGTGTACGAGTGATTTAAGAGGGAGCCTTTCTATCTGTGTTGGAAACACATTGAGCAGATAGCTGAGAGGTTCCAAGGGTAGATTTATATCAATAACAGTATAACCCACTCATCATAAGGTAGAACATCACCCTTTGTAAGCTGTTATGTTTCATTACTTGATAAAACCTTGATGAAACAGAGCAGTATGACTGTAGGAGTCACCTCAGCATACCATGATCTTGCCAAAATGAAAAACACAATTACTCTATGTTTGCTTTGCATCCAGATAATAAGTTCCACAAAATTTTGATGTTTTAAAAAATTGCGCTTCAACACAACTCATGGCATCTTCAGCCCTTTGCAGAGTCTTACAAAAATTCTTTTTTCAGGTCATACATCTCTAAGACTTGATGTAATCATTTGGTTCGGATCCATAAATAATCATTAGGAATCCCCATGTAATACATCTTCCATACAAGCTCTAGATTGGAGTTTCTGGATGTGGCTGTCCTGGTGGAAGACGACGGGTTGGTCACGGAGGGCTTTCGTAAGCCCACGGCGACCAACTCCTTGCTCCACCACGACAGCTTCCACCCACATAGCGTCAAAAGAGCCGTACCCCACGGACAATTCATCAGATTGAGGCGTATTAATAGTAAAAATAGCAGCTATCGAAGCCAGGCCCAAGATCTAAAAAAACGCCTAATGGAGAGGGGGTACCCTGAGTGACCATTGAATGAAGACATGAGGAGAGTAGAAGAGGATTTCTCTCAGGAGAATTTACTTAGGAGTGGTAGCGGCAGGAATAAACAGGGTCACATAGACGTTAAACCCACCAGGTTTGCATTCTCATTCAAATACAGTCCCATGGCAGAGCGTATTCGTTATTTTCAAGAATTGGGACGTATTGAGGAGAGATGCGACCCTGAATGAGCTTACTGAGCAGAAACCACTGATTTCCTTTAGGAGGGCCTACACCGTAAAAGACAGACTTGTCAGAAGTAGGTTTCAGCCCAGCAGGAGTAAAAACTGGCTCAACAGTAATTTACCCAAAGGAAATTTTAGATGTGGTAGTTGCTCATTTTGCCATCATAACTCCCTTAAAAAATGCATTGAATTTGCAGGGATCCAGCATAGGGTCAACACCTTTATCAACTGCAGGAGCACATATGTGGTATATTTACTACTGTGCCCCTGCGGACGATTCTATATCGGTAAGACCATAAGGTGTCTTTTTGAAAGATTTAGGGAACACTTGAACTCGGTCAGAACAGGGAAGGGATGTCCGAGGTTTATTCAGCATGTCAGAGAGGCTCACGGTGGCGACATCAATTGTGTTTCATTCTCCGGTTTAGAGACCGTGCCTTCTCCTCTGCAGGGGGGGGGGTAGACATCGCCTCCTCCTGCAGAGGGAAGCTAGGTGGATTGTACGTACACAAGCCCTAGGGGAACTGGGATTAAACAACAGAAATGACCTCAGCCCGTTCCTGTGATAGATTTCTAGAACCATGTTTATTTATGTGTGTTTTGTATCTGTACTTGTCCCTAATTGGTTGCTTGTTCATTGTTTTTATATGTTGAACACATCTCCTTTGACACGGGTGCGGTCTGATTTGTCTATTTCCATGACGACAGCCCGCACCAGAGGTTAAAAGGAGTGCTGGCGCAAGCACGCATTGACGCACAGCCTGATGAAGCGCATGTAGCGCGAAACGGCCGCCGCTGTTTGATGCGTGCTCTTGAATTGTCCGCCCCCTGCCTTACTTCACTTTGAATAAAGCTGCCACTTTTGATTTGCTTCGTATCAGTATCAGTAATAATAATGTCCATCCACATATCTAATTCACGGTAGGGTTGGGGGAGGAGATTGAGAATATGGCCCACACTGCCGCATCCTGGCCCCAGACTTCAGGTCACACTGTGCGTGTTCTGAATTCTGGGGCCTCACCCCCATCTACTACATTATCTGTACTCAGAGAGTTATCACTGTGTTATCTGTGGTGTTACATAGGACTGCAGGTGACATCTACTACATTATCTGTACTCAGAGAGTTATCACTGTGTTATCTGTGGTGTTACATAGGACTGCAGGTGACATCTACTGCATTATCTGCACTCAGAGAGTTATCACTGTGTTATCTGTGGTGTTACATAGGACTGCAGGTGACATCTACTGCATTATCTGTACTCAGAGAGTTATCACTGTGTTATCTGTGGTGTTACATAGGACTGCAGGTGACATCTACTGCATTATCTGTACTCAGAGAGGTATCACTGTGTTATCTGTGGTGTTACATAGGACTGCAGGTGACATCTACTGCATTATCTGTACTCAGAGAGGTATCACTGTGTTATCTGTGGTGTTACATAGGACTGCAGGTGACATCTACTGCATTATCTGTACTCAGAGAGTTATCACTGTGTTATCTGTGGTGTTACATAGGACTGCAGGTGACATCTACTGCATTATCTGTACTCAGAGAGTTATCACTGTGTTATCTGTGGTGTTACATAGGACTGCAGGTGACATCTACTGCATTATCTGTACTCAGAGAGTTATCACTGTGTTATCTGAGGTGTTACATAGGACTGCAGGTGGCATCTACTGCATTATCTGTACTCAGAGAGTTATCACTGTGTTATCTGAGGTGTTACATAGGACTGCAGGTGACATCTACTGCATTATCTGTACTCAGAGAGTTATCACTGTGTTATCTGTGGTGTTACATAGGACTGCAGGTGACATCTACTGCATTATCTGTACTCAGAGAGGTATCACTGTGTTATCTGAGGTGTTACTCTCCTTCTGTACCAGCTTGTGACGCGTCTCGTTCATGCTTATTGCAATTGTTTGTATTATGCATGCGCACCCCTTTTCATATGTACAGCGTCCATGGACTGAATGGAGCTTTAATAATATATAATAATCATCACATTGGATGGTTGATTCAAATTAAATTCACAGAGATTCACTCATCTTTAGTGTTAAAACTTTGAGCTAACCTTCATAAGAAAGTTCTTCCAATGATAAGACCCTGTTAGATAGAGGTCAGCTGTACTATGTAGTGAAGTCCAGCAGCATGTGTTCAATATTAATGCGGCGCTGCCACAGGTGAAATAAAATATTACCCCATTTACAAAAGCATGGATGTGCCGTGTCCTCCAAAGAGAGAGGAGCAGTTTGCAGCAAATCTCTGCTTCGTCTAATATTGCAGAAAATAAAATTAGCTATGATAATACAATAAGTGTGTGTTTCTAGCCCAGACAACCCTCATAGGAATGCAAATGTGAAAGGCATTAGGTGAAAAATAACAAAATAACATACTAGTAAAAAAGCATACAATAAAATGTATAAACTAGACGCCTATGTTGATGTTTATTGTGCCATAAGACTATGGTCTGACACACAAGCCTAAGCAAATTAGCAAGAGGAGAATATAATACTCTAGAAATGACAAATTAATGTCCTGCAGTGAAGACAGCAGATGTAGCCATGCGGGTAAATGTCAGGAGGAAATACATTTGCAGTCCGGCAGCGATGAAACAAATGCCAGAGGTAAAGGAGAAATATACCCCAAAGACACAAAAAATGTTATATTAATAAGGATTGTAAGGATAAGATACTCAATGAGAACACTTACGTACAGGATATCTAGGTTTATACAGAATTTCATCCAAGAAACATCTATAAATAAAAATCACTGTGTGGTCCTTGACCGTTATCTGATCTATTCACTTGAGAAGTGTAATGACTGTAGGTAGGGACAAGGACAGTGAGCCCTAAGGCTAGAACCCAGCCCGCCCAAACATGGACACTATATATACCCTCAAACTTTTTGCCAGGATACTTTTGGTGGGTTGGCCTAGTTTCACACTAGCATTAAAACAATCTGGCAGGCTGTTTTGGGAGAGGAACAGCCTGCCATAGTTCTCTGGGTATTACTGTGTGCCCACTGAACCCTATAGACTATAATGGGATCTGGCTGCACGCAACAGTTTTTGTCCAGCTGAATTTATGCCAGTAATCAGCCAGTTCCCCACCGGCTCCCATTATAGTCAATGGGCTCCAGCGATGAATGGCAGGATCTGGCTAGACCGTCAGGCTATTCCACTGCAGGAACAGGCTGCCGGATTGATTTATTTAGAGTTGAGCAAATCAAGCTTTGGATCATAGATCTAAAGTCGGTTCGTTCAAACACTTTGGGGGTGTTAATAAAGCCCCTGTGCTGGCGGAGGATCGCCGAAGTTATGAAGAGGTCCCGGCCTCTCCATAACTTATTTTTTTTATTTTTTTTTATTCCTTTATTATTTTCTAAGCCAAGTATAGAAAATTCCATAGCATACAATTTGAGTATACAAAAATAGTTATACACAAATTAATACAATTAATCCTATTTATCCCCCCCCCCTTCCCCCTTATTTCACTGCTGCGGGGTCCGCCTGTACCTTAATTACTACTTTGGTTTCGGTTTCCAGAACTACCAATGGCCGGGATTTTTGGAGCGAAAAGCCTACCCTTTCTAACGTCGCTCCAATTTCCTTGCTATTCTTCTATAGGCATCAATAGTGTCCATCCGGGCCCTCCATTCGAGGAAGCTAGGGCTATTTTTAGTACCCCAATATTTAACAATCAAGGCCTTTGCGGCCATGAAACCCTCCAGACAGACTCGTACAGGGGCGGGCTGGGCCGGGGGGCAGGGAGGCAATTTTTTTTTTTAATTCTTCAGGGCCGCACCGCTGATCATCACGACAGGCGGCGCGGCCCTGGATGTCAAGTCATTGCGGCCGTGCTGTGTGCTGTGGGGCAGGGGAGGGAGAGGCGTGTCCCTCCCCTGTTCTTCTGATAGGCCGCAGGCACTAATGCCTGCAGCCTATCAGAGGCCGGCTCAGGCAGTGCGATGACGTCATTATCATTATCATATTTGGGGGCACTATGGGGAAGTGGGGGCTCTAAAGGGGCCTTTTGTATTGGAACATTATGGGGGGCACTATGGCATTTGGTAGCACTAAGGGGGCATTTTTTACTGGCACATTATGGCAGGCACTATAGGGGAGAGCGGCACTATGGGGCATTATTTGGGGGCACTATGGGGGAGTGGAGCACTATTGGGGCATATGGTGGCAATAAGAAGGGGAATTTTTTTACTGGCACATTGTGGGGGAGAGGAGCACTATAGGGGCATCTGCTGGGGGTACTAAGGGGCATTTTTTTACTGGCATATTATGGGGGACACTATGGGGAAGGGGGAGAGGAGCAGTATAGTATTGCGGGCACAGTATTGGGGGCACTATCTGTGTGGTAGTAGTATTTCCAGGGGGACTGTTTCTGCAGTATAGTATTGGGGGTGGCAGGAAACTAATGTCTGTTTCTCAATCTCTGCAGAGACGGGAGATGGCAGAAAAATCATCATGGCGGTCTGGTCTGAATGGAGAAGATGAGGAAAGAGAACGTCTACAACAAAGGTGACATCACTGGATGTAAGAGGTATGGAGCGCTATGTAGGAGAGGAGATGCTCCGGCTCCTCCTCCTGCCATTTGCAGAAGGAGGATTCAGAGCTGGGTGAGGACGGCAAAGGGGGCAACAGGCCACGGGCGGGTGGCAGATGGTGGGGGGGAACCACAAGCCTTGAGCAGGATCAGGGGATGGAGGAGAGGGGAGGAGCTTCCTGGCTGTAGCTTGTTATATAAGCAGGCAGTGCAGCCAGGAAGACCCTCCCCTCCGTATGATGTGTAGACAGGCCTCAACTATAGAATGTCAGCTGTACAGTGTGTGTTGGGAGTGGCCTATTAAATGTAGGAGGGGCTTTTAATAATGGGCGGGGCTAAAAATGGGCCACTTGACTGGATTTGCCCCCCAGGACTAAGGCTGCCAGCCCTCCCCTGGACTCGTATCTGGTAGGGCGTTAAATCAGAAGGGGAAAAGAGACATAATATTGCCTGCATAAAACATCGGTTCAATTTGATCTTTTTTCTTCTATATAGTTCCTCATAGATACTGGTCCAAAAACCACTTACTTCTGGGCAATTCCACAATAAGTGACCTAGATCAGCATTTTCTGCTGAACATTTCCAACACAATACAATTATTTTCCTTATATATTTTGGCGAGGAAGGCGGGGCCTCTCCATATCTTCGACGCATCCGCCGCCAGTCTAATCGTAAGACAGCTTCCTAGCAGTATACAGTATACCAGAGAAATCACACATTCTATAAAACCTGACATCTTTTACAGCAGCCATTGAAGCCAAGGCTCCAAAGCTCTTTTACTGAATGTTTGCTGAATGTTGAATACACATAATACTATAATTAAATTATCCAATTGTCTTCTATATATAAAAAATTGCTACAATTTGTGCAACATGTTGACAAGAAAATATACCGTACCTTATTGATTTCTGTCTTCCAGACCAGATATTATCTTGAGTCGAGTTTGTCTTGAGTAGAATGCATTATATGATTATGAACGTATTATATAATTGGGTCCATAGAGGACGGATTCAGTGCCACCGCTGTATATATTGCGGCATGTGACTACAGAGCTATTTACAGGCTGAGCAGTATAATAGGGCTCATGGCTGCGTTGTGTTCTCCATATGTTAGCACCCAATGATTCTGCTCTACATGGTGTGGCCTTGTAGAGCAGAACCATTGGGTGCTAACATATGGAGAACACAACGCAGCCATGAGCCCTAATATACTGCACATGTGATGGAAATATGGTTCTTAGGGAGAATAGCCCCATAAAACAGCATCTGATGAATCATAGCACAGTTCTTTTTATTTCGTATTCCAATACCGCAAAATCTCTGTATACTATGCTCTTTGCTATAAAATTTGAGGCCACATACGTAGATTTCTATAATTGGCGTATTACAGTCCTAAAAACCATACAAACCTGTGCCATAGAGGTAAACCATACAATTGCCAAGTGACTCTTGAAGAAAGGAGTGCCAGCTCTGGTTGGTTCCATTCTCTTTGCTGTGGGGTGCTGTGTGTAGTATACCCCACTACAGAGGAACTGCTTTTTTTTTAGCAAGCAAACTGGTGGGGAACTGAGCCATGGAAATAGGAGAGAGGCACCTTCAAGCCCCAAGGCAAAGTCTAACAGGGCCCCCAACATAATACAATATGTTTTTAAAATAGTTGTGTCTTCCTAGGTGCAAGAGGCGGCTAGGACTTAGGTGCTACTGCTACATCTCTACATGGAGTGGTAACCATCCACCAGGTCCTTCTGTTTTGGGTTGCCCAGACGGCCCCTATTTTGACCTTTGTTATGGGGTTAAGAGGATCCCTATTTCTAATCTCTTATGTGGTCAATAATACGCCAAGGCTACCATTTTCCCTATGTTAATGGTTTACATCGATGTCTTTATGTGGGATTGCTCCATTATGTTGCTTTTACAAAGGTTCTTTTGGGAGCAAGATCTGCAATGTAATATTTTGAAGTACAGATTTTTTTTTACTTATAATTTCAGAGCTTACAATGTAATTTATTATAACAGCCCAAGGGAAAGGGAAAAAAAATCTTCTCAGGTATGGAGATAGAATATAAAGATCCAGTAGCTTTAGGGGGACATAGTAATTTTGTTTGAATTGTCTAAGAAAAAAAAATGAACATATGTCTAAATGACCCAGCAGTATCGTTCTAGAGGAGAAAAACCTATTCCTCTATTCTGGGGAATATCAATGTTGCTTTCCGGCCATTTAGATTCCAGTTTACTTTTTTCTTCTGAATTCCCCTCGTAGTTTTAAGTTTGAGGAGTTATTTTATTTTCTTGGTTTATTGTTGCAATTCACGTTAACAAACTGTGCAACCGCTGTTTTCACTCTATGTTGCTTCTTACTCCTTGAACATATTGACGCATTACTACTAGAGATGAGCGAATCGAAGTTGATGAAGTGGAATTCGATCCGAATTTCAGGAAAAATTCGATTTGCACCAAATCCGAATTTCCTTGCACTTCGTAAAATGGCTGCTGCACGTGTTAGGACATAGAGCAAGGAACTCTGGGAATGAGGGATCACCCACAATGCCATGCATGCAGCCAATCAGCAGCCAGCCAGCCCTGTGATGTCACAGCCCTATAAATAGCCTCAGCCATCTTGGATTCAGCCATTTTCCAGTGTACTTAGTGCAGGGAGAGACGCTAGGGACAGTGCTAGGAAAGACTTTAAAACTTTTATTTTGCTGTATGTAAGTTCAGGGAAAGGATAGGGAGGAATCATTCCACAATAGTAGTAAGGGGAGACTGTTCTCGTCAAACTAAAAGTGACAGGTGGACACGCCCTTTCCCCAACCATAACTCCACCCACTCCGCCCACAACCCCTCCATCCCTCCCAAACCAAGCATAAATACCAACCCAAACCACACCTAAACACCGCCCATTCAACGCCCCTTCTATTCTGTTACATCTGATATTACGTCAGTAATTTAATTAAGTTTTAATATCTTTAAAAATATATTGATATTAAGCCTGTATTAACCTCTTACTAAGCCATTATAAATATTTACAATGGCTAATTGATCCTTCTATCTCCCTAAAGCTAAAGAAGCTTTGATGATGTCACCACAGGTCCTCGAAGGTAACTGACGCAGTCCCTTTGTTAGATCCTGCAGGACCTGTGATGGAAATTTGCTTTAATTATATACTATTGTGTTTAATAAAATTGAAGGTGTACTTGATTTAAGCCAAATATTTAATCACTGCATCTAACGCAGATATTTAGCATTTATAAATATTAACAATAGCTAATTGCGGCACCCAACTTTCCCGGGTGCCGATAACAGGTCGAAGCCATATTCGTCCTCAGCCTCTTCATACAGATTTGTCTTTTGTGCCTGTCACAGACGCTGCAGCTGCAACAGAAACAACAGAAGCTGCGTCATCCGCGGCACCCAACTTTCCCGGGTGCCCATTCTGTCTTCCCATTTTGTCCTATTATATAGCCGCATCTAACACAGATATGTAGCATTTATAAATATTAACAATAGCTAATGGCGGCACCCAACTTTCCCGGGTCCCGATAACACGTCGAAGCCCTATTCGTCCTTAGCGTCTTCATACAGATTGTGCCTGTCACAGACGCTGCAGCTGCGTCAGAAACAACTGAAGCCGCGGCTGCCGCGGCAGCCAACTTTCCCGGGTGCCCATTTTGTCCTATTTCATAGCCGCATCTATCACAGATATTCAGCATATCTATCTGACACAGATATGTAGCATTTATAAATATTAACAATAGTTAATTGCGGCACCCAACTTTCCTGGGTGCCGATAACAAGTATCTATCTCCTAATACGCCGTCCATCCATCAATTTGCACAAACATCTACCAAATTTAGAAGTCTACAATGTGTATACATGTGTTACGAGACATAGCCTAATGTACGAGCAGCTGTGACAATAGCAAACAGTTGTCAAAACATGCCCGGATACGTTCTAATATCTTTAAAAATAAAATCATATTAAGGTTCTATCCTAACTATCTATCTTTCAGCCGTAGTCAGTTGGCGGTATGTAAAAGAGCGCTACACGCTCAACAAAAACACAAATATTTTTATAGCCTGTTTTACAACCGCCTATGCCAGACTCGAATTATACACACTCCTAGACAGATTGCAAGAACGTTGTCTTTATCACGACACAGACTCATATTCGTAAGTAGAGCCTGCGACTGGAACTCGCCATTGAGCGATTTTCTCGGAGAACTAACTAGTGAAATACCCGCCGACACGTACATTATCTATCTATCTATCTATCTATCTATCTATCTATCTATCAAGCTAGCCGCTATCGGTTGTACCTCTACATAAAACCATTTTTCAATACTTTTTTGCGTGGGCGGTATTTGAAAGATATCCTACTCTGATTTTGCGTACTCGGCGGATGCATCATGTACAAAAGCCATAGCTGTTAATTAGAAGATGTCGCTCGGTGAATGGCTTCTTGTTTTCTAGCGGCAACGTCTCTTAGTCGGCTCTACTTTATTCATAAAAGGGGGTAGGACAACGCCGTCGCGACCGCGTTTTCTTTTCAGCGTTTCTCTACGAATTTGCATGACGCCAGAGCCTTCCTAACCTTGCGTAGGTCTATTTATTCAATCCATAATGGCAGTCGACACCGTAGCGACAATATCTTTAGCGATATTCCTGGCAGCTGTTTTTACGTGCGTTTTTACAAGTTCCATACCTTTCTTGAATAGGGGAACGACTCGTCGGAACAACCCACGTGCATGAATTCTGCGCTGTGAAAGCTGTCCAAACCATGACCGGCTTGCGCTATGTAATAATGTGTAAACGCATCCGGGTCGCCGTACACTCTCTGGGACAGCATTTCAATGCATCGTCACAGTGCGAGGTCTAAAGTGTAATTGCACGATAGTTTCCCATATTTGAATTTAACAGGTTTAGCTTGATCTGTAAGTATCGATATTTACATGGTTATAGTATCGATATTATGGCCGTGTGGTTAGGTGCTTTGCCTCTGATACAGAAGGTCGTGGGTTCGAATCCCAGCAGAAACTTTTCTGAAATACAAGCACTGACTCCATATATGGACATACAGGGCGGGACACAGGAAGAGGCTGCATCGCATCGCTGACATGGAGGTAAGTATAAGTGTTTATTTTATTTTTTTAATACCCGACTGTTACTGCCATGGGGGGAGCGGGAGGCACTTGATACTGGCACATGGGGGGAGGGGGGTTGGCACCTGATACTGGCACATGGGGGGGGTTGGCACCTGATACTGGCACATGGGGGGGTTGGCGCCTGATACTGGCACATGGGGGGGAGAGAGGCACCTGATACTGGCACATGGGGGGGAGAGGGGTTGGCTGGCACCTGATACTGGCACATGGGGGGGAGGGGAGAGGCACTTGATACTGGCACTTTTTTTGGGGGGGGGAGATGGCACTATGATACTGGGACATGGGGGGGGAGGAGAGAGGCACTTGATACTATTACGTAGGAGGGGGGGTTTGGCACTTGATACTGGCACATGGGTGGGTTTGGCACTATGATACTGGCACATGGGGGAGGGAGAGGCACTTGATACTGGCACTTTTTTTGGGGGGGGGGGAGATGGCACTATGATACCGGGACATGGGGGGGGGGGAGAGAGGCACTTGATACAGGCACGTGGGGGGGGGGGGGGGGTTGGCACTTGATACTTGCACATGGGTGGGTTTGGCACTATAATACTGGCACATGGGGGGGGAGAGGCACTTGATACTGACACTTTTTTGGGGGGGGAGATGGCACTTGATACTGGCACATGGGGGGTTTGGCACTATGATACTGGCACATAGGGGGTGGGAAGGAGAGAAGCACTTGACACTGGCACATTGGGGGATGGGAGATGGCACTATGATACTGGGACATGGGGGGGGAAGAGAGAGGCACTTGATACTGGCACATGGGGGGGGTTTGGCACTATGATACTGGCACATAGGGGGTGGGAAGGAGAGAAGCACTTGATACTGGCACATTGGGGGGATGGGAGATGGCACTATGATACTGGGACATGTGGGGGGGGGGGAGGAGAGAGGCACTTGATACTGGCACATGATGGGGGGGCATCTATGGGGACACTTACTGGCACATTATTGGGGGGCATTATGGGGGACACTAGGCCGGCAACCTATCAGAGGCCGGACACTGAGGGGCATCTACTGGGGCACTATATATGGGGCATTTTATACTGGTACATTATGGCGGGCACTAGCAGGAAGGGGGGAGAGGAGCACTATTGGGGAATTTACTGGGGGCACTATATAGGGGTATTTTATACTGGGACATTATGGGGGCACTATGGGGACATTAGCTCAACTGGGGGCATTACAAGGGGGTATTTTTGCACTGTCACATTATAAGGAGAATTATTTCTACGGGGGGGGGGGCATTATGGTGGGCTTTATTACTCCCCCATGGTATGAGCCCCTAGTAGCAGCACCAGCCTCTCCCTGCTCTGCTATTCCTCTGCCCCTTCTCCAAATCCTTATTATGAAATCTTTCTCATTAGGATAAAGCACAACATCAGCTCCACCGAGCCCCCGACCAAAGTGTGGAAGTGGCGTCCGAGATCCCCAAGGGCCAAGTCAAGTAACTGTAAGTTTTCATATGAAATATGTTTATGTTATACACATATAGCATACACTGTGCCACACAATGTACAGTATACCGCTACACTGTGCCCCACAATATACAGTATACCGCTACACTGTGCCAAAGGAGTGGGGTTTACACAGGAGGAGGGAGGTGCGAAGCGCGCTGGGGGGGCCCTTACAAATATTTGCTGTGGGGCCCAGTCACTTCTAGTTACGCCCCTGGTGCCAATATTCAAAAAGGGTCCAAAAACAGAGCCTGGAAACTATAGGCCGGTAAGTTTAACATCTGTTGTGGGTAAACTGTTTGAAGGTTTTCTGAGAGATGCTATGTTAGAGCATCTCAACGGAAATAAGCAAATAACGCCATATCAGCATGGTTTCATGAGGGATCGGTCATGCCAAACTAATTTAATCAGTTTCTATGAGGAGGTAAGTTCTAGACTTGACAGCGGCGAATCAATGGATGTCGTATAGCTGGACTTCTCCAAAGCATTTGACACTGTATAACATAAAAGGTTAGTATATAAATTGAGAATTCTCGTACTGGGAGAAAACGTCTGTATGTGGGTAAGTAACTGGCTGAGGGATAGAAAACAGAGGGTGGTTATTAGTGGTACACACTCATATTGGGTCACTGTCACTAGTAGAGTACCTCAGGGGTCAGTATTGGGCCCTATTCTCTTCAATATATTTATTAATGATCTTGTAGAAGGATTGCGTAGTAAAATATCAATTTTCTGTAGGAGGAGGACATTGGAGCACAAGCAATGTGTAGCGAAATGGGTAGTTTATGTACACAGGTGACAGGAGAGGAGGAGCAGGAGCAGCCAGAGGAGCTACAGGGCGATGAGGAAGACGAGGCAGAGGATGGAGGCAGGGAGGTCCTCCGAGTCACTTGCACAAATGGCCCAATGCATGCTCACTTGCTTGCGTAGTGGCAGCCGAATTGTCACCATTCGGCAGAGGGATGACTTCCTGCTCTCCACCTTGTTGGACCCTCGCTACCGGTCTAAAATTGGGGCCTTTTTTACACCCGCTGAGAAGGAGGACAAACTGAACTACTATAGAGACATCCTATGTAGTCAGTTGGCCGCTGCCTATCTGTGCCATCGTCCATCCTCTCGCAGGTCTGACCGGGGGGGGCCCTCTGCGCTCACGTTTCTCTGCCATGGCTGCTGTGGCAGGGTGGGGGGGGGTAGGAGCAGTTCCAGCTCCATCAGCAGCAACATGAGTCTAGAGTCGCTGATGAGCAGCTTTCTTCAGCCGCCTAGTGAAGAAACTACTCATCAACAGCAGCAGCTAGACCTTGAGTAGGACCTGAACCAGCAGGTGGTGGCATACTTAGACAGCACCCTGCCACCCCACATTGAAGATCCGCTGGACTACTGGGCAGCCAAACTGGATTTGTGGCCAAAAGTGGCCGAGTTTGCCCTGGAAAAGCTGTCCTGCCCGGCCAGTAGTGTGGCATCAGAGCGGGTGTTTAGTGCGGTGGGGGCCATAGTTACCCCAAGAAGAACTCGCCTGTCCACCCAAAATGTAGAGAGACTGACCTTTGTCAAGATGAATCAGGCGTGGATCAGCCTGGATTTTCACCCACCAATGCCTGATGCATCAGACCAGATCATCCATTGTGCCAAACCAATACTTTGACAAAAGAGACTGGTTTCTTCTGGCTACCTGCCTCAGCTACTATTCTGATGCTGCCACCTGCCTGATGCCATACATCTGATGCCAAGTGCTCCTTCTTTCACCCACCATCTTCAGCTGGTACTGGTATTGCCACCCACCTCCCCACTCTGTCACCGGGTCACTCTGTGGTCTCCTGATGCTGCTGCCATCTCCACACTATGTCACTTTGCCACTCTGTGGTCTCCTGATGCTGCTGCCACCTCCACACTATGTCACCTTGCCTCTCTGTGGTCTCCGGATGCAGCTGCCACCTCCACACTATGTCACCTTGCCACTCTGTGGTCTCCTGATGCTGCTGCCACCTCCACACTATGTCATCTTGCCACTCTGTGGTCTCCTGATGCTGCTGCCACCTCCACACTATGTCACCTTGCCACTCTGTGGTCTCCTGATGCTGTTGCCACCTCCACACTATGTCACCTTGCCACTTTGTGGTCTCCTGCTGCTACTGCCATCTCCACACTATGTCAACTTGCTACTCTGTGGCCTCCTGATGCTGCTGCCACCTCCATAATGTCATTGTGCCACTCTGTAGCCTCCTCCTGATGTTGCTGCTGCCACCTCCCCACTCTGTCATTGTGCCACTCTATGGCCTCCTGATGATGCTGCTGCCCCACTTCCACACTCTGTAATTGTGACACTCTGTGGCCTCCTGATGCTGATGCTGCCAGCTTCAGACTCTGTCATTGGGCCACTCTGTGGTCTCCTCATGCTGCTTCCACCTCACCACTATGTCATAGGGCCACCCTGTGGACTTATGCTGTTCTCACTCTCCCCACTTCATGACTGGGCCACTATTTTGGCTTTCGGCCTGGTTGACATCATCATTTATTTGACCCTTCTTCTGATCTGTCAGAAGGAAGGAAAAATGAGACGCACAACGGATCCTGTCTATGTAATAGCTGTAAGGCCTGCATGACATGGTCCTTATTTTGCATCAGAATTGGCTCATGATTTGGTAGCCAAAAACAGGACTGGGTAAAAGACACAGAAGACATGCAAATATTCCATTCACGTGTCATCTCTATTTCGGATCCACTCCTGTTTTTTATTTTGGCTTTAGCTATACTGATGGATTACTGACCAAATGCTGACCGAGTGAAGGCGAATGCTCCACAGACAGGATCAGTTTTTTGTGGGTTATTGTTCTGATGGATCAAAGGAAGGGCAAAATAATCAGTGACGTCTACACAAACCTACTGCTGACACCCTCTCCACTCTGTCGGGGGGGGGGCTCTACTTATATAAGTGTTTAATATAACAGGTTCTGTAGACATCTATGTGGAATCATCTGCCGACGGTGTAAAAGGAATGCGCTTCTTCTTGATGCTAACATTGATCTTTAGTTATTTGGTCAGTTTTGGCCCTGTGACTGCCCAAATAATTGAAGTGTGCAGTGATTCTAAGAGCGACGCCTGTCATCTGCATGTCATACTGACTCACAGTATTGTTTCACTACCACAGCAGATTCCCTATGCGTGTTACTGCAAGGCACAGTGTTCTACACCACTATAAAGGCTCTCTGCAGCCAGGAAATAGCAGTTTCTTTGTACGCAATTCACCACAAATAAATTCGGATCGAAACAAATTTTTCTGAAAAATTTGGCGAACAGACCGAACCGAATTTTTTAGAAATTCGCTCATCTCTAATTAGTACAACCATACTTACAGACAGAGCCGGACTGGGGGCGCAGCCTTGGGGGGAGGCGACCATGACGGGGAGCTGGTTTGAGGGAGCCCCTGGGGAGGGATTGGCTAGTTTAAGTTAGGGGGGCGGTGGAGCAAGGGGTTAAAAAGGCGAGGGCCTGGGAAGAAGGAGGCCATTTTGTGGAGAAAACTGAGCTGCATACATCTACACTCCCTTGCGCTCACTGACACTTACCATGGACGTCGATTCTCTTCTGGCAGATCTCAGGTCGGCGGGGCGGCTGAGGCTCCCGCTTCGCCTCAGCCACGGGCATCCCGGCCGCCGGCGCGCCTCAGCCCAGATATGGCCTCCCCTCGGGCTCAGCGCCGCAGATGGAGCCCTGCTTTTCAGAACCCTTCACGCTTGCAGGCGCCGGGTGCGGCTCCTTCCCGGGCGCCCAGGCGTGGAAGGAATCCAGCCAGTAGGCGGAGCCCTTGTTCAGGCCTCAGCAGGCCTCATCAGCAGTGCCACCTTGTGGTCGGGACCAGGAACGGCGGGCACTCTCCAGGATCCTGATGTGGATGAGGCCCCTCAGCCAGAGCAGTGTTCCAGAGCGCACGGGGCTGCTGCGGACCTTGGCAGCAGGCCCTCGTCGGCCAGGCAAGTTGATGAAGAAGGTGTCGCCGCGCAAGTCGTTTCCAGGGAGGATCCGGAAGATCACGTCCCTGGCCCCAGCCCGGCCAGGGACATCCGTGGGAGCTCGCTGTGCCAGGACCGTCTCAGAGGACAGAGCGTCGGGAGTCAGGACCTTCGGCTGATGGGGTCACAGCACCCAGGCAGCCAGGTGAGGCACCTTGGGGACCTTTCTGTCAGTTAGTGTCTGGAAGGGCTGGGGGGTCTCAGTCGGATTTGAGTAAGGGACTGGGCCAGCTCTTGGGGGGTTTGGTGGGGTTGTTAGCAAATTTGGGGGCGGCAGGGAATCCCGTGTTGCCGCTGGGGGGCCTGGGGGGTGGCATCGGCGGGTCGGTAGCGTCAGGGCCATTGCCGGCGTGGGGCGTGGGGGCGGCCGCGGGAGGGCCGCCAGCTTCGAGTACACCCACGGTGGTTTCATGTGGTACTTCGGCGTCCGTTCAGACGCAGGTGGGTGGGTCTGATCAGGAGGATGTAATGCGGTTGGACGATAGGGCTAAGGGTGAAGTTTATGTTTGTTTCGAGGGCCCGTTGGGGGCACATTTGAAGCAGGAGGTTAGGGAGCGCATTTGGAAAGGGGAGTATGTGGATATATTTTCCTTACTCCCTTTGGACAGGTTCAATTTGGATAGGGCGCGAAAGGATGAGGGTAAGAGGGAGGACGAGGAGAAGCGTAGGCACCGACTGATACCGCGGACGTTCCCTAACTGGTTGCAGGCGTTCGCGATATTGGCCAGTGTGATAGGGGAGAAGGCGCCGGAGTGCTGCTCCGCGCTTTTTTGTTACCTGGATGCTATTGGGGAAGCTTACCGGGTGTATGGGGGTATGGCCTGGCTGCGTTACGACGAACAGTTTAGGCAGCGGAAGGCGGTACGCCCTAGCATCAAATGGGACCACAAGGATATCGCTTTGTGGCTCAAAGTGACGGCGCCGGTTCGGTCAGGTCAGCCCTTTCGGAGCGAATCAGGGGCGGGGGGACAATCCGGATTCGCGGCAGCATCTGCGAAGGGGTTGTGTTTTTTATTCAATGAAGGGGGGTGTAAATTTGGAGCCAAGTGCAAATTCAAGCACGAATGTTCCACCTGTGGCGGGTCTCACGGAGCCACGCGTTGCTTTAGAGGGGCAAGACAGAAGGGGGGGCGAGAGTTCTGGAAAAGGGGGAGACACCGGTGCGTCTGGAAGAGATGGACCGGTTTCTCGCTAGATATCCGGATAGGGGGGCTGCGCAATTGTTGCGGGAAGGTTTTTCGGGGGGGTTTAAAATTCTGTTTGTTCCATCGGGGCCCGTGTTGCTTAAGAAGAATTTGCAGTCGGCAAGGGAGCACCCTGATGTGGTGACCAAGAAGTTAGAGAAGGAAGTTAGACTGGGAAGGATGGCTGGCTCGTTTTTGGAACCACCTTTGCAGAACTTGCGTGTGTCGCCTCTGGGGGTGGTCCCAAAGAAGGAGGTGAATACGTTTCGCCTGATTCATCTATCCTTTCCTAAGGGATCGTTGGTCAACGATGGTATTTACCCGACGCTGTGCTCGGTAGTCTATACCTCGTTTGATGCGGCAGTGAAGTCGGTTAGGAAGTTTGGGAGGGGTGCATTGATGGCAAAAACGGATATTGAGTCAGCATTTAGATTGTTGCCGGTGCACCCAGAGAGCCTGCATTTGTTGGGATGTTTTTGGGAGGGTAAGTTTTTTGTTGATCGTTGTTTGCCAATGGGGTGTTCGTTGTCTTGCGCGTATTTTGAGAAGTTCAGCTCTTTTCTAGAATGGGCGGTAGTGGATTCCTCCGGATGTGAATCACTTATTCACTATCTGGACGATTTCTTATGTATTGGCCCCCCGGGATCCAGGGTGTGCTCTTTACTGTTGCACACGATGGAGGCGTTGTTTGATTCCTTCGGGGTTCCCTTGGCGGCAGGGAAAACGGTGGGGCCGACCACGGAATTGAGCTTCCTAGGCATAGTGATTGACTCAGTGAAGATGGAATGTAGGCTGCCCTTGGACAAGGTTGAGGATTTAAAAATGGAGGTCGACAGGGCGAGGCGACTGCAGAAAATTAAATTGCGGAGCCTACAGTCACTCCTGGGGAAGCTGAATTTTGCCTGTAGGATTATCCCCATGGGTAGAGTATTTAGTAGGCGTTAGGCGGCGGCAACGGCAGGAGTGGCGGCGCCGCACCATTTTATTAGACTGGGGAAAGAGCTTAGGGCGGATTTGCAAGTTTGGGCATCGTTTTTGGAGTGTTATAATGGCAGAGGTCTGTTTATGGGTGAGGTTGTAGACTCCTTTGATTTTGACCTTTTCTCTGACGCGGCGGGGGGAGGCGGTTTCGGGGTCTATTGTGGGGGGCAGTGGTGTGCGGGGGGTTGGCCTGATACCTGGGTGGAGAGAGGCTGGGTCAAGAATTTAGCGTTGCTGGAATTGTTCCCCATTGTGGTGGCAGTAATGTTATGGGGGGAGGAGTTTAGGAACAAGAAGGTTCGTTTCCACTGTGACAACTTGGGGGTGGTGCAAGCGATTAACGGGTTGTCGGCTTCTTCACCGTTGGTGGTGCGTCTATTGCAGAGGCTGGTGCTGGAGTGTTTGTCACTCAATGCTTGGGTGGTAGCAGTGCATGTACCAGGGGTTGATAACTGTATTGCTGATGCTCTCTCTCGTTCACAGTGGGAGCGTTTCCGCCAGCTGGTCCCGGGGCGCAGAGGAGCGCGGGCTGGACTGCCCGAGTTGCCTGTGGGAACTTCTGGAGACACCGTAGCGGGTCTCATACGGGCTTCACTTGCACCCGGTACGTGGGAGACATACAATAGGGCATGGCAATGCTGGGAGGATTGGAAGACCAGGTTGGCTGTTGTGTCAGATGACTTTGAGATTCCCTTGCTATTGTTCATTGGGCATTGCAGAGAGGAGGGGTGGTCTGTCTCTAGGATTAATAGTTGTGTTTCAGGATTGGCTTTCGGTTTTCGTCTTAGGAACCTGCCGGACGTCACCAAGTCTTTTCTGGTGGTGAGGGCTTTAAAGGGTTGGCGGCGTTCTCAGTCAGGGCAGGATGACCGTAGGCCGGTGTCCTTTGCTTTGCTGTTGAGGTTGGGGGATCAACTAGTCGACGTTTGTGCCTCATCGTGGGAGTTATGTTTGTTTCGGTTGGCTTTTTTGCTGGCATTTTTTGGGGCATTGCGTTTGGGCGAGTTGGTTTCTCCGTCGGTTAAGAGACAGGGTGGTTTGTTTAGGGACGACGTAGACCTTTTTCAGGACAGGGTGGAGTTTCGTATTAGGAGGTCGAAAACTGATGTGGAAGGGAGAGGTCGGAAGGTTGTTTTGTTCGCGGTCCCGGGTTGCGCAATGTGTCCGGTATGTTGCTTGAGGGAGTACGGGGTTGCGGTGGTGGGGGTGAATTCCCCTCTCTTAGTGCATGCGGACGGGTCTTTCCTTTCCCGTTTCCAATTCAAGGCGGTCTTTAAGCGGTGTCTAGGGCAGTTGGGCTTAGCGCTTGGGGGTTACTCTAGCCATTCTTTCAGAATCGGGGCAGCGACAGAGGCGGCCAGACGTGGGCTGGGGCAGGACGTGATCATGCGGATAGGAAGGTGGGAATCGATTCGTTTTAGATCATATATACGTCTAGATCGGCTGTGATATTGCATTGTATTCTGTCTCATCCTGCACGGTATGCTTTTGTTCTTGTTATTTCGTTGCAGGTTCGGACCCAGCGCTAATCTGGATAATGGGTCACTCGTATATTTTCTGGGGAGCCATCCGGGCAGCGGTTCGGCCGGATGGACAACAGTTGGGGATTGACCGGTCGGTAGCAGTGGTAAGATGGTTGGGGCGTAGGGGAATGGTGTGGGGGGGGCGTGTTACCTGAGGTCCACAAGTTTGTTAGGTTGGATAGGGTGCCGGATGTGTTGGTGTTGCACGTGGGGGGCAACGATTTGGGGGCGCGGCCGTTGCGGGAATTGGTGAAGGACGTTAAATTCGACCTACTCCGGTTGTGGGCGCTGTTCCCGGGTCTTATTTCCGTTTGGTCGGACATTGTTCCCCGCAAAGTGTGGAGGGGGGCGCGGTCGGTGGAGGGGATAAATAAGGCTAGGAAAAAAGCTAACCGGGCCATAGGGCGATTTATGGCAAGGAATGGGGCAGTGGTAGTACGGCATACTGAACTGGAAAAAGGGGTCGGGGCAATACAGGAAGGCATTGAGACAGCTTTGCGGATGTGGAGGGACGCACAGGCTTAAGGTGTCAAGCATGTGCGTTCATGGCGGTGGGAGGTCCTTGAAGTTGGAGAGATTCAGGTGACGAGGATGGGAGGGCTCCACGGTTGGGGCTGGACTCCTATGGCTGGTGGTCTGTTGTGGCGGAATTTGGGCGAGCCGTCAGGGTGCCTCCGAGCTGGTGCTTAACGGCTGGGGGCAAGTCGGCTCAAAAAGGATACTGGAAAAATTCTGAGGTTTGGGGCTTCCAGGACCTCCCCCGTGTTACTCAGGGATGAATAAGTTGGTTATATCTTATGGGGATGTTTTGTGGAAAATAAAAGGTTAATTATTCATGTATGTGTTTTCAATAAACGGCTGCTGTGGCCAATATAATCCAACTTGGTGTCCGTGTCTTATTGGGGTTTTGACAGGGCCAGTTTAGAGGGTTAGGGCTTGTGGTAAGTGAGTCGGGGGTTAGTAAGTGACTGATCATGAGGGGCGAGCGGGTAATAACCAATACCCCATCAAGACAGAGCCGGACTGGGGGCGCAGCCTTGGGGGGAGGCGACCATGACGGGGGGCTGGTTTGAGGGAGCCCCTGGAGAGGGATTGGCTAGTTTAAATTAGGGGGGCGGTGGAGCGAGGGGTTAAAAAGGCGAGGGGCTGGGAAGAAGGAGGCCATTTTGTGGAGAAAACTGAGCTCCCACCCACCACCCCTTATTGTTTCATGTTCCAGAGCCTGAGCCTGGGCCGGATGGCGGGGGATGGGGAGGGGACAGAGTGGGGGGATCGTAAAAATAGATAAGAAAAATAAAATATTAATTATTTTGTCACGGCGGCGGTGGGAGGTCCTTGAAGTTGGAGAGATTCAGGTGACGAGGATGGGAGGGCTCCACGGTTGGGGCTGGACTCCTATGGCTGGTGGTCTGTTGTGGCGGAATTTGGGCGAGCCGTCAGGGTGCCTACGAACTGGTGCTTAACGGCTGGGGGCAAGTCGGCTCAAAAAGGATACTGGAAAAATTCCGAGGTTTGGGGTTTCCAGGACCTCCCCCGTGTTACTCAGGGATGAATAAGTTGGTTATATCTTATGGGGATGTTTTGTGGAAAATAAAAGGTTAATTATTCATGTATGTGTTTTCAATAAACGGCTGCTGTGGCCAATATAATCCAACTTGGTGTCCGTGTCTTATTGGGGTTTTGACAGGGCCAGTTTAGAGGGTTAGGGCTTGTGGTAAGTGAGTCGGGGGTTAGTAAGTGACTGATCATGAGGGGCGAGCGGGTAATAACCAATACCCCATCAAGACAGAGCCGGACTGGGGGCGCAGCCTTGGGGGGAGGCGACCATGACGGGGGGCTGGTTTGAGGGAGCCCCTGGAGAGGGATTGGCTAGTTTAAATTAGGGGGGCGGTGGAGCGAGGGGTTAAAAAGGCGAGGGGCTGGGAAGAAGGAGGCCATTTTGTGGAGAAAACTGAGCTCCCACCCACCACCCCTTATTGTTTCATGTTCCAGAGCCTGAGCCTGGGCCGGATGGCGGGGGATGGGGAGGGGACAGAGTGGGGGGATCGTAAAAATAGATAAGAAAAATAAAATATTAATTATTTTGTCACGGCGGCGGTGGGAGGTCCTTGAAGTTGGAGAGATTCAGGTGACGAGGATGGGAGGGCTCCACGGTTGGGGCTGGACTCCTATGGCTGGTGGTCTGTTGTGGCGGAATTTGGGCGAGCCGTCAGGGTGCCTACGAACTGGTGCTTAACGGCTGGGGGCAAGTCGGCTCAAAAAGGATACTGGAAAAATTCCGAGGTTTGGGGTTTCCAGGACCTCCCCCGTGTTACTCAGGGATGAATAAGTTGGTTATATCTTATGGGGATGTTTTGTGGAAAATAAAAGGTTAATTATTCATGTGTGTGTTTTCAATAAACGGCTGCTGTGGCCGATATAATCCAACTTGGTGTCCGTGTCTTATTGGGGTTCTGACAGGGCCAGTTTAGAGGGTTAGGGCTTGTGGTAAGTGAGTCAGGGGTTAGTAAGTGACTGATCATGAGGGGCGAGCGGGTAATAACCAATACCCCGTCATGAAGAGAAAATCTGGACAAATGTTTTTTCCTGAGTTAGGGCCCATTTTTCATCCCCAATTATCCTAATTTGTGTTCGGAAATGCTGGCAGAGATGTTTGAGGTTCTTCATGCCTGCTTAATCAAGATCATGACACCTTTATTACATTTTTGTCTTGGCCAAGGTACCTTCACCCCATGCAGGACTGAAGTAACCCTCAAGCAAGCCTAGACATATGCCAGGGATTTAATGCGCTGGGGAGGGCTTGAGATTTTCTGGCTAAACAAGATCTATTCTATTGACCTGGAGCCATCACTGGTCCATCTAGAGTAACCTATTTTGAAGGCCTAACTTTCATATAGTGTACAGTATATTGAACTGTACAAGTACAGGTATATGTGTCCTTTTAAAGGCAATCTGTCAGCTCAGAAACACCCCCAAACGAGACTAATTGGTGTATAGCGTAGGTTATGTGATTTTTTTCTTCGTACTCCCTTGCATTCTGGCAGAATGCACTGTTATTAGGGCTGAAACGATTACTCAATTAAATCGAGTAACTCGACACAAAAAATCCTCGATGCAAATTCTTATGGGCATGAGTAAAGCACTTGCTATTACTCACGCTCCGCTGTCCCCCGACGGCCCGCACTGCGCTGCACTGTATCCTGACGTACACACATTGTCAGGATGTAGTGCACATAAGCGTGCACTATGACCTGATGCTGTGTGATGTCAGGAGGACAGTGCAGCACGTGAAAAAGACAATATAACTGTGGAGTGTTGGCTGCATCCATACAGAAAATTATTTTATTTCACTGGTGCTGGGGACTGATGGCTAGATGGCTAGGAGGGGGAGATGGTAGCACTAAGGGAGTAACCGATGATACTGAGGAGAAGCCTGATGGCACTGGGGGGAACCTGATGGCATGGGGGGAACCTGATGGCATTGGGGGAGGGACCTGATGGCACTGGGGTGAACCTGATGGCACTGGGGGAGGGGTGATAGCATGGGGTGAACCTGATGGAACTGGGGGGGGGGCTGATGGCACTGAGGGGGAAGGCCTGATGGCATGGGGGGAAACTGATGGCACTCGGGGAGAACCTGATGGTGCTGGGGGAGAGCTGATGGCACTAGAGGGGAACCTGATGGCACTGGGGGGGGGAGCTGTTGGCACTGAGGGGGGAGCTGATGGCACTGGGGGGATGATGGTATGGGGGAGCCTTATGACGCTAGGGACTGATGGCTAGGAGGGGGAGATGGTGGCACTGAGGGAGTAACCAATGGCACTGGGGGGGAACCTGCTGGCACTGGTGAGGAACCTGATGGCACTGGTGGAGAACCTGATGGCACTGGGGGAGGGACCTGGTACAGGTACAGGTCAGGCAATCCGGGTTGACAACAAGAGAGTAAAGGCAAACAGGCAGGGATCTAACAGGTAGCAGAGTCCAGGAATACAAATACGAGTCAGGAACACAGGCGAGAATCAAGAACCTTAGGAGGACACAAGGACCTTGACACTGAGGCAGCTGGGAAGGGAGCTGAGACACTTATATATAGGCAGGAGGACTAGGATTGGTCAGCAAGGTCACATGACCTAACCCATAAAGCCCAGGAAGTGACATGCTGGCCCTTAAGGAAGTGCTGCAGAAAACAAACAGCAAGCATGTTGTCGCAAGGGCTGAGAGGAAACTGTGGAGCGGATCCCAGAACCACAGCACCCACACAGACAGAGCCCAGGACTGCAGCGGTGAATGGGAAGCAGCGGCTGCAGATCACCGCTGAACACGGCAACCGGGACCACGGCGGTAAGCAGGGGAACAGCGGCGCACCACAGCCGCTGTTACAAGTACCCCTTTGAAATAGAAGTGAGTAGGAAGATGAAAATTACATAATCGGACTCAGCATCACTTACTCTAGTTTGGGGGTGTTTTGGAGCTGACAGATTCCCTTTAAATGCATTGTATAGTCTACTGTTATTATTGTACATATGGGCAATATTAACAGTGGCTAATAATGAAGCTACTGCATTTGTAAAGTTCTCGCAGCAATCCATCATGAGCTAAGCACCATTGGTCTTCTGCTGGGCCAGTCCAATCTAATTGGTATCCTTTGTGTAAATAAATATATACCCTCTCATCTGTATGAGTAAGTGGGTACTTAAAGGGGTTATCTGGCCAATCATTTTTTAAAGGCTCATAGTGGCATTAAAAAACAAAGGAAGCGATAGAGTACCTTCACCAATGCCTTACTGCTCCCATTCCTATTCTTCTTGTGTCCCTACTGGTCTTTGCTTCTTTGTCCCGCACAACACACAAGAAAATGCCAAGCTAATCACTGGATGAGATAGTCACTTTGGTCAGTGATGACCAGCGGGAGAGACGGATTGGGAATTATAGGAGATCATTGGAGGTGAGTGTGACTTTTTGAACCTTTAACAAGTGATTGTCCATACAACCCCTTTCATACCTAGAGTGAGTATTCATTTATAAAGAAGACAGGTTGCATCATGGCTCCTCTCCATACAGGTGATAAGTGGTACATAATTTGGAGGATTCAGTCAGGGAGAACCTCTAATATCTAAGCTGCATAAAACCACATTCTGTGATATTTTTTGGGAAATACTCAACATGTTTTTTTAAAAATCTTTTTTAGGTGCAGTCATTGACAATAATTGGACAGTCGTTTACGCCAAATCACAGATGTCCACCCAATTCATAAAACAAAGCCCAGGTCAAAAATCAAGACAGAAGCCCAGCTCAGTTTTAGATCAAGGTGGAATCCTATTCTAGGCTACAGGTCAAGGCAAAGACTAATTATTTTAATCTATGGTGGGGCAAATTTATAGTGAACACCCACAAAACACGGATTCCTCCAAAATTTTCTTTCATCTCTTACTTGTCTTAATGTGTGAGTCAAAACTTTATTACTTCCCAAGGTAATATAGATCACCAGGCTGGACCTATGCTGACGAGAGGAGAATGTTGTGTCTTCTGGGAAACGCTGATTGCTTGTGAATTACCAGACTAATATTCATTATATTTCATAGAGAACGATCCAACAGAGAACATAATATTAATGCTCCATGCAACAGAAGTATCACATCTCAGATTTGTTGGGAAACAGAAAAAGATGGGCAAATTGAGCCTTGCTGCATGAAAAGAAGGGGATTAATAATTAATGAGTGAAACAAGCAGACATCATTCTCTACATGAAGGATCTAGAACAATAAAATGTTTTTTTTTTTTTGCATAAAGCTAAAATAAAAATAGTGCCAGTCCATGGACTTTGTCTAGAATTGCAGTTCAGCCCCATATATATATTTTTTTTATTACAGTCAGCCTGCAATACCAGATACAGCCAATGAACAAGATACGTATCTAGCCAAAACGTGCACCTGGGCAGACGCCATTCCTGCGGTATGTCACATCATGCGTTGCTGTTATTTGGTGACGTTATACTCTGTTAAAAAGATACTGTACAACCGCACTTTATTATGCATTATCCAGTGTCATAGACAGTGATCCCCCAAGTTACAATATTAATTGGTCCCAGGACGACCATTGTATATTGAAACCATCGTAAGTTGAGTAATCGGTTCCAAAGCCCCAAAATGTCATCCAAGATAAGAAAAAATGAAGATTTAAGAAAAATAAGCAGATAACTAAGACTACTTCCACACTAGCGTTTCTATTTTCCAATATTGAGATCCGTCCCAGGATCTCAATACCGGAAAAAAAAACGCTTCAGTTTTGTCCCCATTCATTGTCAATGGGAACAAAACGTAACTGAACAGAACGGAGCGCTCCAAAATGCATTCTGTTCCATTTGGTTGCGTTCTCATACCGGAGAGCAAACCACAGCAAGCTGCGGTTATCTTTCCGTCATGGGATGCGGAGCAAGTCGGATCCGTCATGACCCACAATGCAAGCCAATGGGGATGGATCTGTTTAACTCTGACGCTATCTGACACAATAGAAAACGGATCTGTTCCCCCATTGACTTTCAATGGTGTTCATGATGGATTCATCTTGGCTATGTTAAAGATAATACAACCAGATCCGTTCATAACGGATGCAGATGGTTGTATTATCAGTAACGGAAGCATTTTTGCTGAACCCTGCTGGATCCAGCAAAAACGCTAGTGTGAAAGTAGCCTTAGTCAGATAAAAGTAGTCCTTACAGATAACAGTCAGGAATAGCGGCGAACTAGCAACTAATACAACTATATTACCAGAGACGTGACCTTGATTGGTTGGATCTGAGTCTGAGCCATTGTATGTTGAGTCTAGTTTCAACTTACGATGGGTCAGAAAAGAACATTGTAGGTTGAAAATATTGTATCCTGAGGCCATTGTATGTTGAGGGATCACTGTATAATATATGCTGGAGTGCAAATGTTCAACCATGGGTGTATATTTTTTATTGAATTACATTTCCATGTGTATTATGATAGCACTTATTTTCTGTTGCAGTTTGGTAGAGGTGTTGGGCAAGGGTGGTGGTGTTTCTAGATTTAAAAAAAATACCTTTTATTCTAAACGGGGAGGTCCCTACAAGGTCAGGTCTTAAAGGTTGAAATGAACACTTCTTTGATAATAGTATTTCCATAGAAACTGTCGAGAGGTTTTGGATAATTATTTGCTGTATCTTTTATTGCACTTTTACCACGCTGCAAACAAATCACAAAAACGCTGCAAAATGAAGCTCCCAGCTGCAGAATATAGCTGTCATCCATGTAGGTATATACAGTATTTACACAAATATAGTAAAAGCAAACATGGGAAGGCAGCTACCTGGCTACAAACGACAAGAAAGGTCCAAGGCAAAATGCTGCAGTCCATTTGTTACTCAATAGTCACTTCCTGCAAGTCAGTCATCAACTAACAAAGCCTTCTGGGAGTGTTTGACCACAACAAGTGAAGAGCAACATGTTGCCAGCCTCTGATTCTAGACAATAAAGCCTACCATTTTGTTTTAATGATTAAGGAGCTCATCTCGATGCTTAACATTCAAGTAAAACTTCCATCATTTGAGATGATTAAATCTTCCCGAACTCATCTACTCTTAAGACTTTGGATTTATGAACCTCCACAAACGCAACTTGCAGGAGATACAGTATAATCAAGTTAAGGGATTAAAGTGATTTTGAAGGCGTCAAAGTGGTATAGTCAAGTCAGCATCACAGGTAAACAAAACTATACTGTCCTTTTTTTTTCTTTTCAAAAAAGTGGTAGGTAGGTCATCATTTTGTAATATTATACCATATATAAATACAAAAATTTTCAGCTTTTTTTTTTTTAAATAAAGGCCTCCTATCTGTACAAAAAGCTTGGGAAATGATTAGACCCCATAATCAATTCTGTAGGTCTTTGACCGTTATCATCTCATGTTCATCCATATATAATATACTTATGTAATAGACATATCTAATCCTTTCTTCCTGGTTTTTAGAACTGGTCTACAGTGGGAACAACTTCATCTTTAATCTGAATTCACTGAATTCACAGAGGAGCATTCGCAGTCTTCGGCAAGACTATGTCTTCTTGGTTGGGAGTTAGTGGTCCTGTGTCACTACCTCTTGGTCGTCTTGTTGTTCAGGTCAGAGTCCAAATCATTTTCGACTACGTTATCATAGCTAAGTTTTTCTAAGCAGTCACTGACAGCTTTAAGGATAATCCGAAGCCTCCTGTCCAGTGCCTCAAGGTGCGGTTGATAGAGAATTGGAGCAATTTTGTCCATTTGGAGTGACTCTTCCATCAGCTTACTCAACTTGTATTCTTCCTTTGCTAGGAGTTGCAGTCGTAGGTAAGTAGACTTCTTAATCCTGTAGGAGAGAAATGGATGAACTATATTAATTGGTAAAATTTATTTGCTTACAAAAAGCTAAATCAGAGACATTGTACCAGAGAGTATGCATTTTTTTTTACTTAAAGGGGTTGTCTCATCATGGACAATGGGGGCATAACAGCTCTTGGAGCTCAAAACGTATATGTTTTATTGGATGTATTTTAAATGTGTATGCAATAAAATTACTGATTTTATGGCCAAAGTGCTGTAGGTTTCTCTTAGTGTATTTTCACCTTGTGTGTACTAGGGTGATGACTGGTTGATGGATCCATTTTCATATGGATCTTAATGAATCCTAATGGATTCTGTTTATTTCTAATGGGGTCTGTCAGGGTATGTCCACACGATCAGGTTTCTGCATGCAGTTTTGGAAGCCAAAACCAGAAGTGAATTCAAAAAAGAGGAGAAGATATATCAGTCCTTTATACTTTCTCTCCGTTTGTGGTCCACTTCTGCATTTAGTTTCCAAAACGGCATGCAGCTATGGCCATACTCTCAGGTTTCCCTCTGGCTACTGCAGACTATGTTATTCCTTCCATCAAAAAGGCTTTGAGAGAACTGGAATACACCAGTGTGAAAGGAGCCTTAACTAGACAGTCTTTGACTATATTCACACAAGATGTTTTGTTGCTTTTTTTGCAGCATTTTAATTTTTTTTGTATAATAAAATAAAGGCTTTAAAGGGGTTGTCCGGGTTCAGAGCTGAACCCGGACATACCCAGAATTTCACCCAGGCAGCCCCCCTGACAAGAGCATCGGAGCAGTTCATGCTCCGATGCTCTCCTTTGCCCTGCGCTGAATCGCGCAAGGCAAAGGCATTTTGTGGAGTTCTGGTGACTTACTGAGCTCTCCTTCGGGTTGCCAGGTGGAGGCTTCCGCCCTGCAGTGAGCCTGGTGACGTCACCGGTACTGGCAGTATGTTATAGTAAATACAAGAGCCCTTGCCCTGCGGGATCCTGCGCAGGGCAAAGGAGTGCATCGGAGCATGAACTGCTCCGATGCTCAAGTCAGGGGGGCTGTCTGGGTGAAATTATAGATATGTCTGGGTTAATATATTGCAAAAACCCACTGGAAAAACACATATGTGAATACAGCCTAATGGCTACATTTAGGCACATTCATCTATTTGTACACCTTCATCTAAGCATCTCAAGAATAAATTTACCAAAGTTTGGGCAAAAGTAGATGCACGCTTATTGGTTTCCTAACCTTGAAATTTGTGAAGATCAAAATGAGTAAAATTAAACATATGAATTTCAGAATCTGAAAGACCTAGGCTTTGTTCAGACCTCTTTTTTTTTTGTTTGTTTTCGTGTGATATTTGCCCTGAAATGCTCCTCGAGAATACGCTGAACATATGGCCATCCAATTGCACACGTCTTCCATAACTAGCTTTTTGACCTAATGCAGAATTTATTTTCCTACAATGTGCCATTTATAATGCTGGTGTATTGATATGCTGCAGCAGGTTTCCCTCAGACACTAAGGCCAGGGTTCCGCTGCTACTTCTGTTATGTCTCGGTGTCACCTACTGAAGAAAAAATAACTATATTGTGATTAGTGTTGGGCGAATTATAAAAAAATTCGTTTCGGCTGCTTTTCCGAATTTTACAAAAAAAAATTCACTATGTGATGAATTACTTACAAATTCATTTGTAAGTAATGGGTGCAATGACAGGGAGCAGGAATCGTGCCACCCGTCATAACACATTGAGTGTAAAATAAAAAAATAAAAAAATCATACCACCCAATCCATTTGCTAGTGGTGGGCCAGTCGCCACCATCTTGCTTGAAGATCTGACCCAAAATCTTGCGCGCCCCGTGATGACGTCATCACGCCGGCTGGCGTGGTAACGTCATACGTCACCGCGCACGGGATTTCATGCGAGATCCTCTAGCAAGATAGTGGCAGCATGAAGGTAAGTATGAATTATTTTAGTTTTTTACACTATTTCAGGTAAAATCTATTCGCTACCATGAAGCACAAGGAAATTCAACTTTGCGGCAAATTAAATTTATCCTGAAATTCGGATCGAAGTCCACTTTGTGATCACTAATTGTGATAGCGCCAAAAAGTACACCTAGGTAAACTGTTTATAAAGGGACTCATTTTGGCATACGTTGGACCCACTATAGCAGAGATTAGCAACCTTCGGCACTCCAGCTGTTGTGAAACTACAATTCCCAGCATGTTCCATTTGTTTCTATGTGAGTTCTTAGAAAAACAGCGCAAGTATGCATGCTGGGAGTTGTAGTTTCACAACACCTGGGGTGCCGGAGGTTGCCCACCCCTGCACTATAGTATGTGGACACATTTGGAATATACTGTGGGAGAATTCCAGGTTTTCGGCGTGAACAAAGCCTTAGAGATCTACAATTGTCATACTTTTTTGGGGGGCCATGTAAGAGCCAAAATGATTCTAGGAATACTAATGCCTACCTGCAACACTGGTTCAGCGGCACCAAGATAGACAGCTCATCATGAGAATATTTTCCGAACCTGTTAAAAGCAAAACCAACCATCACAAAACTTACACCAACCGTGTAAATAACATCAACGTGTCTGAAAGATTCTCGAAACCTGTCATAGGTCACTTTAATATCTATCTTCTATTTTCCAGCAAACAATATACCATAAAACTGATTCTGCAAGAGAAAATTTTATCTCCTGACAACCAAAATTTCCCTGTGAAACGTTAGAGATTTTAGACCCTCTGATCTAACGAGATGTGTGAAGGCACATACGGAATTTGGAGTCTAAAAGTTGGTCTATAAAGTACAGAAATAATGCACTACACTGACAATGTACAGTACTTTTATACCATCCATCATCAAATGCAATTTCTTACATAAAAAAATGCTGAACGGTTCTTTAAAAAGGATCGTTCCATTTGATATACCGTATATGGCGTATATTGTCCTTTGCCATCATCATCCCAGTTCCTGCACTACGCAGCAGTCAAAAGACATGAGCTTTTATAACATTAGATATTTTCAAGGTCAAAGTAAATCTATCTTTATCCGCTGACACAAAGTGGTATTATTACCATGGTAACCACCAACACAATATAGCAATAAAAGTAATACTTAAAAATACTCTGGCAGAAACTGAATACGACAATACAGGGTGACGGTGGGGCTTGTAGGCTTCATTTGCTGTTGAGTTTCTATTATAATGACACAATTACATCAGAAGACATAGGCTCAATAGTAAGGTGATGAGAAGCTTGCATGGCTTCCGGAAATCACAATCGTTGCAAGCCTCAAGTTCTTTATATGAAATGTCTGCTGTGTCTATGTATGATTGTCCAAAGCTCTCAATAGACAAAAAAGTAAGGGGATGGTGGATCTTGAAGACGAAATGCAATTACATATTACAAATGGGTAGATCAGGAGTCTTTTCACGGTTGTTCTACCACCCTTTGCTACTAGGTAGTGAGAGCCTGTGGAGGACTTTCTCCAGAGGAATTGCATTATTAGCAAGAAAAGGGGAGAATTGATCCAAGGGTCAAGGAAAGGGGGTCAGAGGAGCATATATACAATAGGCCCTTTAGGTTCTGGGTGGTAAAGCTGGCACCATATGGTGCCCCTTATATTCTATATATACCATGGACATCAGGATTTAGGTCAACAAGGCTTGCATTGGCTTATTACACCTGATATTGATATATGATCTGCCTCCTTATGCTATTCAACACCCGTGAGAAGTCTCACCAGGCCATTCCCGCAGTCCTGGAATATGTAATAAATATATAAATGTACTACTCTAATGTTGTACATTTACTCAGACAATTTCTCAGGTACCTAACAAGAGGTTCCAGGAACCATACTAGCTATCCGTGTTAGAAAGGTACAACTGTATGATGTCAACTAAAACCGGAAGGCCTTGTCAGCATGTTGTGTATATTTTATGGTGTACATACAAGAGGTGAATACTTTGATGGTGGCCTCCAACCTGTGCCTCTCAAGCAGCTGAGAAACTATAACCTCCAGGAGTGAAGCTGTGGGGTTAGCTGGCAGGTCTCCATGCCTCTGGTGCTTGAGGGTGGACACTAACAAGTCGCCTTGTCCAGAATTTTTACATACAGGGCTGGGTGTAGGAAAGTTCTCCCACCCTACGGCAAGGTCTGAGGTGGTGCAAAGGCACCCATTGATGCTTTACGTAAAGAGGTTTGAAGACCATTCTTTATCAATAGGTCATCCCAGCCATACTGATGAATATTTACCCTCGTCCGTTATCCAAATGAATTATAAATGTTTCATTTCCAAACTTCTCAAAGGTCTCGTAGTGATGTCGATCCATGTTGCCTGTGGGAAAATAAAATAGCTTAGGAATACAACAATATGCACAATGTGTAAACTTGTATTTTTGACACACTGATTGCTGCTTGGCAGAAGGGTCCCTCGTAAATAAACTAATCATAGAGGTCACCACTGCTGGAAGTCCCACCAGTCAGCTGTAATTTGTGGGGGAACCGAACCATAATTCTTCAATTTCTCTGCAAATCTTTGGAGAATTTGCATTGCATGGTTCTTATTAAAATCCATGGACTATCCCCGTTGTACACATGGAAGCCATTAGGGGTCACTTAAAGTAGTCAATGAGATTATATCCTGCTTTAGATTTTTTAGCTTGTTGGTAAAATTGCAAAATGGGCGCTAAAATAAGTTGCTATATGATTGAACGCAATGGAAAAAGCCAACTTTCTGATGGTTTTAAGTTATTATATATAATCCTCATATTCAATACAAAAGGACGGGGTTATGGCCTCATAATGATTGAAAAAAGAGAAGTTTTAATGTATTTTATTTCCAGCAGAACATGTCTCTTACCCATGAGAAAGTCGAACACCGTCATATCGATGATGTCCAGAAGCCTGGTGCCGCTGTCATATGGGGGTGTCTGCCTCACTCCTTCACAGTAGTCACTGTCAACTTCCCATCTGGAAGACAACATGAATTTTATTGATTTTGTTATAATAATAAAAAAAAAGCTATACATATCCCCTATTCAGAACTATTGGGGTCATTTATCAAACTGGTGTAAAGTAGAAGTGGCTTAGTTGCCCATAGCAACTAATCAGATTCCAACTTTCATTTGTGGCAGCTCCTTTGGAAAATGAAAAGTGGAATCTGATTGGTTGCTATGGGCAACTAAGCCACTTCTACTTTACACTAGTTTGATAAATGACCCCCTATGTGTCTGAAGACAGATTGAAGTAACCAAGTAGTGAGTAATACATAAATTCAGGGTCAGACTACACATAAGGTGTGTTTGTAGTCTGTCACCATGGAGGCATAGGCTTGCATAGGAGATGTACACAGAAAATAGTAGGAAAATGTTGCAAAAAAAGGAAACACATTCTGCCAAGAGTGTTACTATACATATTAAATAGTGTTGAGTAGTGTTGGTCGAGCACCAAAGTGCTCGTGTGCTCGAGTAGAACATTTCCCGATGCTCGGGTGCTCTACAGAGAACCCAAGCACAATGGAAGTCAATTGGAGAACCCGAGCATTAAACCAGGCACCCCCTGCTCTGAAGAGTGGAGGGTGTTGGGACTCTAGTTCGGCTTAGGAGTCCCTGCTCTGACTCCATATATAGCTATGTCCATACATGGAGTCAGTGCTTGGGAACCCAGTGTATGTTAATCTAATTTAGCCTCTATTTCTGAAAAGTTTCTAGCAGGATTCAAACTCAGAACCTTCTACATTAAAGCCAATAATCTTAACCACTACACTATAGAGGTGCATGGCTAGTTACTTAAAAAAATAAAAATAAATACAAAAAATAAGTATTCCTATACAGCAGAAGTCTCATATTTTTTTTAAGTAACTGGCCATGCAGCTCTATAGTCTAGCGGCTAACATTCTGGGCTGTAATGTAGATGGTTGTGAGTTTGAATCCCACCATAAACTTTTCAGAAATAGAGGTTAAATTAGATTGAAATACACTGACTCGAGCATCGTGGTCGAGCACATACGATATTCGGCCGCTAACCGCGATGTGCCGAGCATGCTCGCCCAACACTAGTGTTGAGCAAATCAAAGTCAAATGAACTTAGTTTGATCCGAATTTCAGGTAAAATTCGATTTGCCATGAAGCCGAATTTCCTTGCGCTTCGCGGTAACAAATCTACTTTTCCTGAAAGGGCGGTAAAAAGAAAAATACATAGTCACCTTATCCATTTGCTCGCGGAGAGTCTGTTGTGGCCATCTTAATTGAAAAAACTGCGTAAAATCTTGCGCGCAGTTATGTGTGACGTCACAACATCAGCGCGCTGGCTGGGCACGGTGATGTCATCAGTGATTACGTCACTGTGCCCGACCAGCGTGACGCAGTTTCTTCAATCAAGATGGCCCCAATGGCCTCTCTTTGAGCAAATGGATAAGGTGAGTATGTATTTTTTTTAACCCTGATTAACCCCTGAAAGGCCTCAACTGTAATGTCAGATGCCGTGATCAGCAATGAAAGAGGCATCTGAGGGGTTCATTAATGGGTGGGGGGCAATAGCCGTTCCCCGTCATTGCTTTAGCTCCATGGAATGCGATTCGTAATAAAGTAATGCATAATGGATCGAATTTCTTTGTGAAATTCGGCGAAGCAGTCAAATTGAATTTTGATAACTTTGCTCATCTCTAATCTATATATATAAAGAAGGACGTATATATGTATGTATGTTCCGTGATCACTCAAAAACGAAACCATAGATTTCAACGAAACTCGGTATACACATCTCTTGCTACCTGGAAAGTAATCTTGTGGGGGGTCACAACTCTCTAAGACATTTCCAAAAAATTACCTGCATTAGCCAATACAAGCCTGCAAGTCTTTCTCTTCATATCCCAACTGCCATACACACGGTCACATGTCCCTTATCAGCCAATAGAAGCTCGCAGGCCCTTAGTCTCCACATACACACAGTATTACTCCAGGTTTGTATAACAACCCAGCCATTTTTTTTCACTGCTGTAGGTCAGTTTTAGGCTAGGGCTAAACGGCAACATGTGTCGCATGACACATAGTGCTCAACTACACTACATGTGTCGCGCGACATTGACGTTGCACCAATGTCGCGCTACAATTTTTATAATGATAGTCTATAGTGTTGCTCTGCGACATGTGACATGCTGCGACTGCGACGCGACAGTCTTGGATGGATTTTTTGCAACTGCGGTGTTGCGGTCGCAGCATGCCACATGTCGCAGTGCGACACCATAGCCTATCATTATAAAAATGGTTGAGACAAAATGTCGCTTGACACATGTCATCATGTAGCCCTAGCATTAAAGGGGCACGGCGCTGTGGAGGTCACTGTTAAAGGGGCGGGCACTGTGGAGGTCACTGTTAAAGAGGCGTTCACTGCGGATGTTACTGTTAAGTGGGCAGACCGCTGTGGAGGTCACTGTTAAAGGGGCGGACACTGTGGAGGTCACTGTTAAGGGGGCAGGGGCCACTATTAAAGGGGCAACTGCTGTGGAGGTCACTGTTAAGGCAACAGGCTGCTGTGAAGGTCAAAGTTAAAGGGATGGGCTGCTGTGGAGGTCCCATTTTAAAGTAGCGGGGCACTGTGGGGGGGGCAGTCTTAAGGGGTGGGGGACTGTGGCGTTCACTGTTAAAGGGGCGGGGCACTGTAGAGGTCACTGTTAAAGGGGCGGGGCACTGTAGAGGTCACTGTTATGGGGAAACTGTCAATATCTTTTTACGACACACACAAACATTAAATGAAATAGATTAAATATACCCGCGCAAAGCCGGGTCCTTCTGCTAGTATTAAATAACGCATCTAAAGAAAAAAAAAAAAAAAAAAAAGAAGCAACCTTGTGGATAAACAAATTATAGTTTTGTGTATACATCTTCTGTGCAGACCAAATGTATCTCTTGGTCCCTTGGTTATAGACTAAAACTTGTATGTAGTCTGATCCTACAGCCATGTGTTACTTGCTCGCTTAGGCCTCGTTCACATTTCTGTTTTTTTCACTGACGTGCTCATTTTCTGCGGACAGCACACTGTCATTGATTTAAATGTGTCTGTTCACATTTCAGTATTTTTTTACTTACCGTGGGTCAGTAAAAAAACACAGGGACATGCACTACTTTGGTCCGTGATGCGGACCAAGCACGCCCGTTGAAGTCTATGGGTCAATGAAAATCACTGACACAACACGGAGGCCATCCGTGTTGTGTACGTGTTGCGTCCGTTTTTCACTGAAGACTGATAGGAGATTCTTTGGAAATTAATTTTCAGCTGAGCAACTTTTGTGCAGGAGTGCACCACCAATGAGGCCAGGTGAGGCGATCGGCAGCACCAGGTAGGGGCAAGAGGGGGGCAGCGGAAGGGCCATGGGCAATGAGTGCTTTCATTGTGGCAAAGGGCTTAGGTTAAGAAATTGCCATGGGGGGGGGGGGGGGCACCATTACAGTTTTTGCCTCAGGCAGCAGAAAGGCTAGGTGTACCCTGCTTCTATGTATTACGGATGACACACGGATAGTAAAAACGAACACACAGATCAACCACGGATCCTTCAGGGACATCTTCACGGATGAAACACGTACGCTTTTTTTTCACAAACGGAAATGTGAACGAGGCCTTATTCAGTCTACTGTCAGACACATAGGTCTGCATAGGAGATGAATACACAAAAGGGTAAATGATTTTTAATCCAGACTATGCACCTAGTTACTTCATTATTGGTTTTAGATGTATTATTTTTTTTTTTTATTCATGAATTTATTGGATTTATTTTTATTTTCATATTGCCCACTATAAATTGCAGAATACAGACATAGATATATAAAGGTAATATCTAACCGTCTGGAGACCTGCTTCCAGAACATCGAGGCAAATACATCCTCAATTAATTGCCCAGATGGAGGATTTGTAGGCAAACACTATGCTGCTTTAGTAACCCCCCGGATAAGCACTTGGCTTTTAAAAAAAGCAGTATGAATGAACTTAGCATTAGGGCCTGGTCTGGAGCTGCACCCAGTTCTTGAATAATGAGATCCTCTGCATTATTCAGTCTAGCAAATCCATCACTTGGATGATGAGGCATTTTCCATATCATTCTGAAGGCCCCTATTGTGAGGTTCTTCTATTAAGGGTGGAACATTTTTAGCACAAAGGGCCCTGCTACGTGTCCTCTCACATAGGTGCTTCATTCAGAGACCAAAACAAAGACCGAGACAATATTTTTATACCTCGAATTCATGTTACCCCACGCTGAGGAAATGCAAAGCACAAATACATCTTAGGAACAGAACGGGATGTGCAAAGAGCGGCCATTATCAATCTTTCCAAACTCGACGAATAATACAAATCAGCTATCTTCATACGAATGATGCTTATTAGTCCTGTCAGCACGGGCCTTTATGTGCTGTGGCGCTACTATTCAGGCTACATTTCTGTATGGTGATATATCTATCAATGTTTAGTCTAGTGCATGTGGAGATGTAAGAGTTTTTGGACTGGCTGGGAACGGCTATAATGAATACATGCCATATGGGCAACCAGTAAAGCTACATAGGGCGCTGATAGGTTAAAGGGGTTTTCCAGGAGTTCAGTAGAGATGGCCTACTCACGCTTATGCTCATCATTATCTCAATGGTTCCCAGCACCGTCAATAATCAGCTGTCTGGGGCGCCCCAGTGAGCGCTGTTTCACTGTATACCAAGCACAGTGCCATACATTGTATAGTGGCTGTGCTTGGTATTGCAGACCAGGCCCGTAAGCTTGAACAGGATTAAGCTGCAAATAGGCCATGAACTAATGAATGTGACATCATTGGCCTACGAAGAGGCCGTGGCACTCACTGGAGCACCACGACGGCTTCAAAAAGCTGATCGGCAGTAGTGCCGGGAGTCCAACCTATATCAGATACTGAAGACCTTTCCTGGGGAGAGGTCATCTATAGTCTACTCCTGGAAAACCCATTTATTGGGCCCACTGACAGTTCCCTACAGTCTAATAGATAATGTGAATTATATAGCTCCCCACAATGCTGGATTGTGAGACATGAGAAGATATACATACATATTGTCCTTGCATGGGGGGCCTTAGCCGTCTGCTACTAGAGCTAGCGTGGTCACTACTGCTCTGTTCACATCTCTACCATGGGTTTCTTTTATGGCGGAAACCACAACGCTGTGCCGGATCTGATGTACAACAGATCCTAATGGTACCAGACTTAAGGTCATTGACTTATGGGACCCCTCGGGGTTTATGCTGATGGCAAAAATACCAAAAAAAATTTCTATCAAATGTGACATATAGTGTTGAGCGAATCGAAATATCCAAAGTGGACTTTAAATCGAATTTCAGGGAAAATTCGATTCACTGCAAAAGCCAAATTTCCTCGTGCTTCGTAGTAACAAATCAATTTTCCCTGAAATGGGGGGGGGGGGAAATCAAACTCACCTCATCCATTTGATTGTGTAGAGGCAGCCGCAGCCATCTTGATTGAACATCTAGCACAAAATCGCGCATGCGGTGGCGTGATGACGTCATCATGCACCGCACTGTGTTTTGAGCTGGATCTTCAATCAAGATGGCTGCGGCTGTCTCTATGCAACCAAATCGATGAAGTGAGTATTTTTATGGATTCAACCCTGAAAGCCACAATGTGCATCTCAGATGCCACGATCAGCAATGAACGCGGCATCTGAGGGGTTCAATGACGGAGGGCGGCGCAATCACTGTTCCCAGTCATTGTACCCGCTAATTACAAAGAAATGCGCTTCAAGACGAAGTAATCCGTCACAAAGCAGATTTTGTTTGTAAAATTCAGCGAAGCAGGCGAATCGATTTTTCCAGAACTTCTCTCGTCTCTAGTGATAAACCCGCTGAAATTGGCTCAGAATGAAGTCTCCAATGGCAGCAAGAACACAGCCTTATTAATATCATTGGACATTCATACTTATGGATGTAATGCTTTAATTTATTTCCAAGAAAGGTTTCCATTAAAGCTGATTCTCTCTGGAGGTAAATCACAAAGAAGATGAGCTTCTTGGAAAGTGGCCCACAGTCTAAAACGTGAATGTCTAACACTTGCATGGTGATTCCACTCAGAATAGTGATTGGAAACTTCCCAAAATCTTTGGGGGGAAAAAAAACCTCATCTATACTGTTTGTCCCAATATATTGGGCCACCGCTTAATGACAAAGACATATTGAGCTGGCAGCTACGTCATGATTCTGAGCCAGTCCTTTCCTTCTTTTCTTAATATCACTATGATTTGGAGTGGACCATGAGAGAAGGACTGTCAACAAAACTAGTGGTTCCCCCACTTTGAAGAAAACAAGCATATTGCAGATGTAGGGCATGTGCTATCATCAATCCCAGAGTGAAATTGTTGGATAATCACTCAGTCCCATCTCTTATTAGTGCAGTAATGACAGTGCCATTTGTCGCTTCTCACAGGGTCGTTGACCCGTGATTGGGTCATTGTGGGAAATTCCAATACTTTATTAAATGTAGAGCAGAAGTATCATGCATTCTACCTCACTTAACTTACAAAATTGATTATTGGACCTTAGAAATGGTTGGTATTTTATAGCTATGTATTGCTCTAGGGGCATTGTAATAAAAAGAACTGATCATACATTTTCATTCCATACTTTAGGCCCTTCAAACTTAGCTCCTTAGAAACGTTGTGAAGTATAAATGTTTGTTAGTTAGGCCTACACCACTATATTACTTCTGCTTTAATCAATCAGAGTTGCAAGGGCTCACCAGAGGTTCCTGATCAGCTGAAGATCTGACACAATATAAAAGCCACGGCCAAAACAGAGCCCAAAAAGTTCATCTGAACCAATTTAAGGATCTTATTGACAAATACTTATTGATCAAGTATCAGGGTGTTGGATGATAATAAGCAAAAGTATAAAGCTGAAGGGTTGGCTCATGGAACATTTCTCTCTGGTGGGCCCAGTCTAAAACTTCATAATGATCGGTTTCAGCTCTATTGCAACAGATCAGTTGTACATAGAAACCCACCAGCAACGTGACAATTGAACTGCCAAATCAGAGAGCCTGCTTTTAAAAACACTGACTACTTGGTCTTAGAGCAAAATGATGAATTTGGACAATCATGCCATACACATGGAGTTTTGACCAACCATGGACAAATTTCTCCAGCCTGGTGAAATGCTTAGGCAGGGTGCTGATTTTCCTTATAGCGACCAGTCCTGTATGGAGACTTATTTGAAGTACTCCATGGTATGGAGACTTATTAGCAATGCTCCATGGGTAACGAGAAAGAGGTATTGCCCAAGAAAGAGAACCATCTATATTTCCTATATTCCCTTTCAAATACCAAGGCTTGTTGAAAAGTTGGATCTTGACTCATAGGAAGCCACTTCCAATAGATGGTTCTCTTTCTTGGCAGATACCTCTTTGCACAACCTGGCCAAACACATTTTCAGAAGACAGAAGTCTACCAATAGCCGGCTCTAATTTTTTAAAAACCTTTTACCTTGTGTATAGGCACCTTAAAGGTGTTGTCTGGGACAAAAATATTTATAACCACCAGTCCTTAGGATAGATCATCGATATCAGATCACCAGAGGGCGGACCCCTGGAAACAGGAACCCGAACTACACAGCTCTGTCCATTATGTAGTGGTTGGTTACTTCAGCGCTGCTCTCATTCACAGAGATCCAGTAACCAGCTCCAACCGCCACACATTGGACTAAGCTATGTAGTACCAGTGTCTATTTCTGCAGAACAGCTGATCAGCGTGGATGCCGGGAGACAGACCCCAGCCAATCTGATATTGATAACCCATAAGTACATCAGTCTTGGAGAACCTCTTTAAGACATTTCCTTGGGTTTAGTGCTCCCTTTTAGTGAACCATATACTGCATTTGTAAAGCGACTCCATGTAAAGTCCGTCCATGAAAAGCAAAGATCAGGAGTTCTCTTTCCCGCTGAGATGGAGACATTTATGCTACAGAGCAACTTCTATTCAACCTCACTTTCAATAAAAGCCACATCTTTAGCCAGTCGGTTGTGCATTAAATGGCATTTGTCTGTTGCCTTGGATCTCTTTTCTTTGTATATTTCATCTGCTGTTTTATTTATTCGGAACCAAAGTGACTAATGCACGGAAGAATTCTCCGCAGAATACCGTCGCCTTTTAGTTATTTTTACATTCTGTCTAATTAAGGCAGTGATATTTGTAAGCACGGCAGTCGGTCTGTTCCTTTGTTAACAGTTGCTTAAGCATTAGCAGCGCAGGAAGTCATGGACCATACAGTATTCTTCATCTAGGTGAGAAAGGGAACAGATTGTGCCTTGGGTCTGCAAAATTAGCTCTTGGGATTTGTTTCTTGAAGGGCATCTGTCAGCAGATTTGTACCTATGACACTGGCTGATCTGTTCCATGTGCGCTTGGCAGCTGAAGGCATCTGTGTTGGTCCCATGTTCCTATGTGCCCGCATTGCAGAGAAAAATAACGGTATGTTTTAATATATGCAAATGAGGTTCTAGGAGCAACTGGGGTGTTACCGTTACACCTAGAGGCTCTGCTCTCTCTGCAACTTTTGCTCCCTCTCCACTTTTGACAGGACCAAGTGTGATCACATTTTCACTGCCTGACCCTGTCAATCAAAGTGGAGAAGTCTCAGCAGTTGCAGAGAGAGCAGATCCTCTAGGTGTAATGACAACCAGTGATGGCCAGTTCGCAGTGTTCGCCGACGAACACATGCAATCTGCCATCTTCACTCCCAAGTCCGGCGCTGCAGAGGTAAGTCCTTATCTGTGCCTGCGCCGCGAGCCGCTCTGAAACACATGCGGTCACCGGGAGCAGGCAGTTCCGAGAACAGCCCGATGAAGGCTGCTCTCAGAACTGCCTGCTCCCGGTGACCGCATGTGTTTCAGAGCGGCTCACGGCGCAGGCACAGATAAGGACTTACCTCTGCAGCGCCGGACTTGGGAGTGAAGATGGCAGATCGCATGTGTTCGTCGGCGAACACTGCGAACTGGCCATCACTGATGACAACACCTCCGTTGCTCCTAGAAGCTAATTTGCATATATTAAAACATCATCTTTTTCAGCAATGCGAGCACATATGAACAAGGGACCAACACATCTGACTCTTAGAATGCTAAATACGTCAGTCATATTTATCATCCTACCTATAGACGGTGGAGAAGGCCCTCGGGTAGGAACATATTGTGGGTCTTCTGAGAAAGGGGTTCAACATTGAGCTCCATACTCATGACCATCTGGTCAATCTTTCACCTGGTAGATTGAACCCTAATTATTTCTGTCTCAGATGACAGCTATCTTAAGTGTCTGGTCAGATTTAGTCTTGATGATATATACTGGGCGACCCTTTACCAGGGGTTGACTAGAACCTTAAAGTGGCCCTGGAAAAAATACTAAAAGTGGCCCCATTTTGTAGTGAGGTCCAAATTGATGGAAGGCAAGGCCAGCAATACCATATTGTGGCACATTATACCACCCCAACAGCAAAATACCACAGTCCATCACAAAATACTGCTGCCAGCAGCACAAAATATATTCCCAAAAACTTCCACTGACCAGCCATGAGGAGGGTCCAGGCGGCCCCCTGGGCATTGGTCCACTGTGAAATTTCCCTGTAATGTCCATGGCTAATCCGCCCCTGCCCTTTACAATGCAATTAAACAGGACATGTACATGTTTGGTATAGATGGAGGAAGGGTCCTCAGAAACATTTCCTCTGTTGGACCCAAAGAACCTCAGTCTGATGCTGAACCAAGGCTCACAAGTCCAGTAGACAGGACTTTGTATTTTTTTATGTGGTATCGACCCTTGCCTATATGCATTTGATATGTTTGCTTCATGAACCTGATTATGGCTTCTTAGAGACAATAAATTGTATAAAGAAGAGACGAGACGTTGGGTTTACAAAAATTGTATAGTGGCTCACGAGACGTTGGGTTTAGTGTCTCTTTAACAAGTAGGATTAAGCAGATCTCTAAAAGGGTTAATGCTATGCAGGGAGAGGGTAATCAAGCAATAATCTGATGACACATCAGCCCAGCCAACCCACAGCTCTGCTCCATCCTCCCCTCTAATAAGATCTGAAGGGATAAGTCTTTGGAAATCATATCCACATAGCTGCCAGGAATGATAAATGAAGAGAATGCAGACGTGTAATGCAATAGACATAGAGCACCGGCCTGATAAGCTTTCAGATATCCATAAACAGAGAAGCATTAGCAGCTCTATATCCATAAAGGTGGAAATTTATCAATTTCCTTGCCGCCTTATCCAGTGCTAATGTAAAGGCTCCATGTAATATTGAGCATTTTCATGGGTTATTTCCAAATGCTGCATGGTGTGCTTCGCTTTAAGGTCGCCCAAAGGATTTGCTTTCTAGAGAGTAAATGGGGCTATAAAATACAATCTACACTGCAAATTTAAGGAGAATATAATACATTACGATGCGGTTTATCACGGCGACATGCATTTACAGTATTCTAGTTTACATCTGCCAAACATCCAGCTATGGTAAAATGTAGAAGCAGAATCCCAAAACAAATAGTTATTTCTGTGTTACGATGATAAGTGACAGATCTTAATATGCACAATAGGAAAGTGAAGGGAATGTTAGAATGGATATTAAGAGTTATGACAGTCGGTAGAGGCTCGGCACTTCAAGCTGATGGGGATATGCTCTATGGAGGGATCTGTCTTTAAGAAGAAACGGTAGCTGACGATTTAAAGGTGATGTCCCATTACAGCAACTTAATCGCTATCCACAGGATCAATCGGCTAGGGACCCCACTGATCAGAAGAGCTGGGGTCCATGTACCTCCATTTGTAGGGTGGGGTTAGACACACTACCCGATTCCATTCTATGAGGCTGCCGGAGATAGCCGAGCGCTTGTACTCAACAATCGCCGGCATTCCCATAGAGCCGACTAGAACAGCAGACCCAAATGTATAGCAGCAGCTCCATTCAAACAGGGGAACGTGGCCCCCATTCTCGTGATCAGTGGGAGCCCCAGCAGTCGGGTTGCTGCTGATCAGACTCTAGGGAGAAGTTGTTGTAATGGGACAACCCCTATAGGGTCCATTCACACGTCCGTAGGTGTTTTGTGGTCCGTAAATTGCGGATCTGCAAAACACAGACACCGGTAATGTGCGTTCCGCAAATTGCGGACCGCACATTGCCGGCACTATAATAGAAAATGCCTTTTCTTGTCCGCAATTGCGGACAAGAATAGGACATGTTCTATTTTTTTCGGGAACAGAATTGTGGATCCAGAAATGCGGATGCGGACAGCACATGGCATCTGTTCCGACCCCATTGAAAATGAATAGGTCCGCAAAATCCGAAACGGGTCCGGAAAAAAATAGATTTTGCCTACTAGGTATTATTTGCATAAGTACGGGACATTATTCATTCCCTCCAATAACCTGCATTGTATGGACTTTATACATGAGATAATCCACCTATTATCTCATCCATCCCATTATTACGTGTATGTATGCTTTTATGTATTTAATGTTTTAATAAATTGCACTACTTTACTCTATTGGTTCTTTGCGTGAACCCATATGTTTGAGTGCCGGTCCAATACTATTTAAATTTACTGTCTTTGAAGGGGTGATTCATTTTTGGAATTGGCACCTATCCGTGTATATAGTGAGTGAGCCGTTTCATTACTATTCATAAAATCTGATATAATCACATTTAGGCCTCTTGCTGGCCCCTGATAGAACAGGACTATCGATGTCCGTTATGCGGACAATAATAGGACATGTTCTATCTTTGAATGGAACAGAAAAACGGAAATACAGAAATGGAAGGCATACGGAGTACCTTCTGTTTTTTTTGCGGATCCATTGAAATGAATGATTCCGTATGCGGTCCGTATACGGAACGCAAGAAACGGAACGTAAACGGAAAAAAAAAAACGTTTGTGTGAAAGAGGCCTTATGGGCGGTTAGCTGAAGGGGTTTCCCACCCTTCCCTGCTGGGTGTGCCACCAAAAACCTAGAACCCATAACTTGTGGCCACCAGGGATTTTTATACTGCACTGAGTAACAATTCTACATTGACATTGTATAGCACAGCTACTAGATTGCAGTATGTCTGGATTATTTGGTCCCTCGATGACAGTATTTAAAGGGTTTTCCAAGATCTTTATACTGACGACCTATCATCTGGACCCCTGTCGATCAGCTGTTTGAGAAGGTCCCGATGCTAATAGTAGCGCACCGGCCTTCTCTTAGCTCACCAAGCAGAGCGCCATTTTATAGCGTCTGTACTTGGTATCGCAGCTCAGCCCCATTCACTTCAGTGGGAGTGAACTGCGCCTAGACCACGTGACCGATGAATGTAACGTCACATTGCCTATGGAAAGCCGTGAGAAGGTCACAGCACTACTGCTTGCGCCAGTGCCTTCTCAAACAGCTGATAGGTGGGGGTCACAGGTGTCGGATCTTCACAGATCAAATATTGCTGACCTATCTAGATCTCATAAAAAACCCTTAAAGGCATTGTCTGGAGATGTTAATTGGTCTCTGTATGTTGGCTTTATTTGCGCACTGTATGGTAATATATACATGTCATACAGCAACTTAAAGGGTTTGTCCAACTGTTCAAATTTTTTAGAAATAGTCTCTGCATGGTGTTAAAGGGGTTGTCCGAGTTATGAAAAAAAAAATATAGCACTGTATATCTGATGGGCAGCAATATATAACTGAGCTAAGCAAGTTTTAGGCAAAAAATATATATATTTCCTCATTTCACCAGTTCTCTTCTGGCCCTTTGTTTACATGCAATAACAACAATCTCTGCCTCTGCCCTGCTCTGCAAAGAGAGTGAATACAAGAGCTGCCCTGAGTGACATGTCTGCCTGCTGGGAGACTAAGCAGCATGTTGTATTTGTAGGATTACAACTCCCAGCTGTACAATGACACTGCTGATACACACAGGATCTTCCCCCTACCTGTTCTTGTGCAATGCTCCGCAGAACTCCTCTGTCAGCTCCTGTGCCCAGCATTTGTCTTCTCACTGCCTGCAGCTGCTCAGTAAAGCCTTCAGCCCTGAGTCTGTGCAGCTGAAGGGGTAATGTTTTTTCTCAAGAATCCAGGGAGAGAGCAATAAGCAGCAGCAGGCAATGCAGGGGACACGTGTTCAGCACAGTGATGTTTGGTGTACAGGCACATATTTTCTCCCTCAGGCTTGTGCACCAAACATCATCAGAGCAGGGAGAGAAGCTGACATCACAGGTCATGTGACCCTCAGCGAAATCTGAGAAACCAGTAACTGGAGATAAAGTAAGTGAATTGTAAAGTCCTTACATTTGCCTGGTTACAAACATACAAAGAGCAAAAAAATAACTAAGACAACCCCTTTAAATAATTAGAACAAGCCATACTCACCCACCACCTCTCCTAGTCCAATGTTTCATGGTCCCCGATTGCTTCCTGATCCTTCTCGACACACAGGAAATGACCACTCAGTCAAACACCAGCGACGCCAGTCTCGGATGCATCCATTGATTGTCTGAGCAGTCATTTCCTACGTGTATAGAGGGAGAAGGAAGGAGACATTGGTGCAAGACCATGTGGAGTTGGTGAGGAATCAGAAAGGTGAATATGGCTTGTTTTATTATTTTACACTATCTGGAGTTATTTATAAAAAAAATGTAACCAGCTGGACAAGCCCTTCAAACACTAGACAGGGAACCATGTAACAAAATTGTTTCATAAAACATTTAACCTCTGCGACCTCAACAAATCCTGAGTCTGGGGAAATGAAGGACACAAGACTATGGTCTCTCCTCATGGATATAAACGGGAGCTGTGGCAACCACCAAGTGATCCAATGTCATAAGATATTTATATTTTTACACCGAAAGAATAATTCAGGCTTGGAACAAGCTACCAGCAGAGATCGTTGGAAAATCTACAGTAAGTGAATTTCGACATGTCTGGGATAAACACATGTCAACGTGAAAATACGTAATATAACATAAGGCAGACTAGATAGACCATGAGTTATTTTTATGCTGTCAGTTTTATCTTTCTATTTAAATGATGTATGTGAAATGATTTTCATTACTGAGACATGCATATCCCAAATACACTGTCTAAGACCCTCACAATAATTGAATAACATATATGATACTTACTCTGCTTTTTTGCGTTTATGGTATGAGCGTCTCCATGGATTCCTCCACGTCTTCCGTTTTGCTAAGGACAAGTCTGGGAGGAAAGCAGCCAAAGATCCTTCTATCTGATCTGGCTTTCCGCACAAGGCATGTTCCGTTGAACAGTAGTAAGAACATTCTCCATAGAAACAAATGTTGTTTGCTGTAAAGAACCAAACAATGAGTTAGTTTCAGTCTATTGAACATAGAACTGAAAACTACAAACAGTAAAAAGACAAAAATTCATGACATTCTGAGTAAAATCCAGAGTTAGGTCAAGGACAATGTCCAGTTGGTGACATAGTGCAGTTTACCTACATTTTGGTCAAGGACAATCTCCAGAGTGTCCAGATTTAGGTTAAGGACAATGTCCAGTTGATGACATATTGCAGGTTACCTAACTTTTGGTCAAGGACAATCTCTAGAGTGTCCAGAGATAGGTCAAGGACAATGTCCAGTTGGTGACATACTGAAGGTTACTGAAATTTTGGTCAAGGACAATCTCTAGAGTGTCCAGAGATAGGTCAAGGACAATGTCCAGTTGGTGACATACTGAAGGTTACTCAATTTTTGGTCAAGGACAATCTGCAGAGTGTCCAAAGTTAGGTCAAGGACAATGTCCATTTGATGATATACTGCCGGTTACCTAAATTTTGCCATCTCATTTCTAGTGGGTAGGGATGGGAATCCTGACCAAGTAGAACGTCTCTGTAATGTTTACGCTGAACCCATACTTAATTGAGGGTAGAGTCGAACATCCCAAACATTCTGAATATACTGAAGCTTATGGAGTGTAAATGAATATAATCTACATAGATGTTTAGCAATGAATCTTCACTTATTTTGGTTTACTTTAAGGTTTGTTCATATCTGTAGACCCGTAGAAGATTGGTCGCCACGCTACACATTAAATGGTATGGCTTACCTATTAATCTGACTCTGACCCTGAAAAGCCAAGTCATTGAAAACATATGTGTTGCTAAGGATACTCTTTTTAGATTACAGATGCCAAGTTCATCTCTAGACGATCATCTTGGCACTTTGGGAGTACCAAGGGAGTCAAAGGACCTGTGCTTACAGTGCACCTGTTGAGTAGGTAATCTCAAAGGGGATGTCTTCAAAAACATGCTTGAAAATTTTTAATTTAAGGGGAACTCAATTACAAATATACTAACAGAGACATGTCAGAACAGGAGAGGTGTCAGATTCTCTGTATGTGAAAAGGAGACTTGGCTGTACCCAAACCACTCTATTCTGTCTCTCAATGGCATTAATAATCCGATTTTTGACTAACATTGTACAAAAAGGTCACTACCACATGTAATACTTTGACTCAATCTAAAAAGGCTAATTACCACCACGAGTGATGATCGCATTTTGTGGCTTTTCATATTTTCAAGAAAACATACCCTGCAGCACAATATCTAATTTCTCCAGTCTTATTACCGTACAAGTATCTCCACGAAGAACGCATATCAAATAGCTATATTGAATTTTCGGCCCATCACGCTGCTGGCCAAGCAAATTGTTGATAAATCAAATTTTATCATTCTTTATGCTCTCCCCAGTGGATTTATAGACAGAGCTACATGTTTAATTGCCTCCTAATAAATGCTACTAGTCAATTTAGTCATAAAATAAATAAAAAAATCATTCTTAAACTCTGGAGATTACAGATAAAACCCTGACGCGCTTCTGTACTGTCGCTAAACAAATTCCCGGAGTCTACAAAACAGACAAATGGGGAGAGGTGAAAATAATCCACAGTTAACACAATCAAAATGCTGATGCATTGGAATTATAGAGTAAACTGAGTCCCAGATTGAATTTCATAGTGCCGCCTAACCATCTCCATGCAGAACATTACTGAATATTGAATAAAAATATTGACAGATTTCAAAACGAGAGAACTTTTTTTCCAGCCAAGTAGAAGTATTACCAGCCAGCAGAGGAATGAAAATTGCAAATTATTAAGACATTTTGGCAGCGTAGACTCTGAATATATGAATAAGAGTTCCCTGTGTAAATTTTTTTTTTATAAGAAAATGTATTATTTTTCTAGGTTTTAGATGGAAACATACACAGAGGGAGCACCTCAATTACTTTAGGTGTATTCGACGCTGTCACTGTATAGTCTGTGGGGGTAAAGTAAGTAAACTAACACCTTAAAAATGACATGGACTACACATCCTAATATTTCCATGCTGGAAGGGATATTTCTATGTATTTACAAATTCAATGTACAGTATTTCAGCAGCAGTGTTGGTCGAGAGCACCCGAGCACAATGGAAGTCAATGGGAGAACCTGAACATTAAACCAGGCACCCCCTGCTCTGAAGAGGGGAGGGTGTCGGGACTCTAGTTTGGCTTAGGAGTCCCTGCTCTGACTCCATATATAGCTATGTCCATATACAGTACAGACCAAAAGTTTGGACACACCTTCTCATTTAAAGAGTTTTCTTTATTTTCATGACTATGAAAATTGTAGATTCACACTGAAGGCATCAAAACTATGAATTAACACATGTGGAATTATATACATAACAAACAAGTGTGAAACAACTGAAAATATGTCATATTCTAGGTTCTTTAAAGTAGCCACCTTTTGCTTTGATTACTGCTTTGCACACTCTTGGCATTCTCTTGATGAGCTTCAAGAGGTAGTCCCCTGAAATGGTTTTCACTTCACAGGTGTTCCCTGTCAGGTTTAATAAGTGGGATTTCTTGCCTTATAAATGGGGTTGGGACCATCAGTGGCGTTGAGGAGAAGTCAGGTGGATACACAGCTGATAGTCCTACTGAATAGACTGTTAGAATTTGTATTATGGCAAGAAAAAAGCAGCTAAGTAAAGAAAAACGAGTGGCCATCATTACTTTAAGAAATGAAGGTCAGTCAGTCAGCCGAAAAATTGGGAAAACTTTGAAAGTAAGGGCTATTTGACCATGAAGGAGAGTGATGGGGTGCTGCGCCAGATGACCTGGCCTCCACAGTCACCGGACCTGAACCCAATCGAGATGGTTTGGGGTGAGCTGGACCGCAGAGTGAAGGCAAAAGGGCCAACAAGTGCTAAGCATCTCTGGGAACTCCTTCAAGACTGTTGGAAGACCATTTCAAGGGACTACCTCTTGAAGCTCATCAAGAGAATGCCAAGAGTGTGCAAAGCAGTAATCAAAGCAAAAGGTGGCTTCTTTGAAGAACCTAGAATACGACATATTTTCAGTTGTTTCACACTTGTTTGTTATGTATATAATTCCACATGTGTTAATTCATAGTTTTGATGCCTTCATAGTCCTGAAAATAAAGAAAACTCTTTGAATGAGAAGGTGTGTCCAAACTTTTGGTCTGTACTGTATATGGAGTCAGTGCTTGGGGACACCCAGTGTATTTAAATCTAATTTAGCCTCTATTTCTGAAAAGTTTCTGTCAGGATTCGAACTCACAACCTTCTACGTTACAGCCAAGAATCTTAACCACTACACTATAGAGCTGCATGGCCAGTTGCTTTAAAAAATAGAGACTTCTTCCGTATAGGAATACTTACTAGTAGTAAGTATTCCTATACAGCAGAAGTCTCATATATATATTTTTTTGTAACTGGCCATGCAGCTCTATAGTGTAGTGGTTAACATTCTGGGCTGTAATGTAGAAGGTTGCGAGTTCGAAACCCATCAGAAATAGAGGCTAAATTTTATTTAAACATATATATAAGTTTTTAGCCATAATATATTTACATATATTATTATATATTTAGAATACATAATATATTATATTATATGTAAATATATTATGGCTAAAACATCAGTAGTAGTTTTCCACATATTATGCATTCATATATATCAGAAGTATGATATATATATATATATATATATATATATATACAGGTTCTTCTCAAAAAATTTGCATATTGTGATAAAGTTCATTATTTTCTGTAATGTACTGATAAACATTAGACTTTCATATATTTTAGATTCATTACACACAACTGAAGTAGTTCAAGCCTTTTCTTGTTTTAATATTGATGATTTTGGCATACAGCTCATGAAAACCCAAAATTCCTATCTCAAAAAATTTGCATATTTCATCCGACCAATAAAAGAAAAGTGTTTTTAATACAAAAAAAGTCAACCTTCAAATAATTAAGTTCAGTTATGCACTCAATACTTGGTCGGGAATCCTTTTGCAGAAATGACTGCTTCAATGCGGCGTGGCATGGAGGCAATCAGCCTGTGGCACTGCTGAGGTGTTATGGAGGCCCAGGATGCTTCGATAGCGGCCTTAAGCTCATCCAGAGTGTTGGGTCTTGCGTCTTTCAACTTTCTCTTCCCAATATCCCACAGATTCTCTATGGGGTTCAGGTCAGGAGAGTTGGCAGGCCAATTGAGCACAGTAATACCATGGTCAGTAAACCATTTACCAGTGGTTTTGGCACTGTGAGCAGGTGCCAGGTCGTGCTGAAAAATGAAATCTTCATCTCCATAAAGCTTTTCAGCAGATGGAAGCATGAAGTGCTCCAAAATCTCCTGATAGCTAGCTGCATTGACCCTGCCCTTGATAAAACACAGTGGACCAACACCAGCAGCTTACATGGCACCCCAGACCATCACTGACTGTGGGTACTTGACACTGGACTTCAGGCATTTTGGCATTTCCCTCTCCCCAGTCTTCCTCCAGACTCTGGCACCTTGATTTCCGAATGACATGCAAAATTTGCTTTCATCTGAAAAAAGTACTTTGGACCACTGAGCAACAGTCCAGTGCTGCTTCTCTGTAGCCCAGGTCAGGCGCTTCTGCCGCTGTTTCTGGTTCAAAAGTGGCTTGACCTGGGGAATGCGGCACCTGTAGCCCATTTCCTGCACACACCTGTACACAGTGGCTCTGGATGTTTCTACTCCAGACTCAGTCCACTGCTTCCGCAGGTCCCCCAAGGTCTAGAATCGGTCCTTCTCCACAATCTTCCTCAGGGTCCGGTCACCTCTTCTCGTTGTGCAGCGTTTTCTGCCACACTTTTTCCTTCCCACAGACTTCCCACTGAGGTGCCTTGATACAGCACTCTGGGAACAGCCTATTCGTTCAGAAATTTCTTTCTGTGTCTTACCCTCTTGCTTGAGGGTGTCAATGATGGCCTTCTGGACAGCAGTCAGGTCGGCAGTCTTACCCATGATTGCGGTTTTGAGTAATGAACCAGGCTGGGAGTTTTTAAAAGCCTCAGGAATCTTTTGCAGGTGTTTAGAGTTAATTAGTTGATTCAGATGATTAGGTTAATAGCTCGTTTAGAGAACCTTTTCATGATATGCTAATTTTTTGAGATAGGAATTTTGGGTTTTCATGAGCTGTATGCCAAAATCATCAATATTAAAACAAGAAAAGGCTTGAACTACTTCAGTTGTGTGTAATGAATCTAAAATATATGAAAGTATAATGTTTATCAGTACATTACAGAAAATAATGAACTTTATCACAATATGCTAATTTTTTGAGAAGAACCTGTATATTAGTAATTACACATTTTTTACAATTACAAAAAAATATATAAAATATATAAATTTAATTTAGCATCTATTTCTGACAGGATTCAAACTCACAACCTTCTACACTACAGCCCAGAATGTGAACCACAACACTATAGAGCCACATGGCCAGTTACTTGAAAAAAAAAAAAAAAAAAAAAAAATTAGACTTCTGCTGCATAGGAATACTTGTAAGTATTCCTATACAGCAGAAGTCAAATATTATAATTTTTTTTTTTTTTAAGAGTTACTGGTTATGCAGCTTTATAGTGTAGTGGTTAAAATTCTTGGCTGTAATGTAGAAGGTTGTGAGTTCGAATCTCACCAGAAATTTTTCAGAAAGGCTAAATTAGATTTAAATACACTGACTCGAGCATCGCGCTCGAGCACATTATTCGGCCGAGCATAGCGATGATCGAGTCGAACTAGTGCTCGGCCGATCATGCTCGCTCAACAATATTCTGCAGATAAAGGGCTCATGCTCATGAGCCTGTGCACTCCATGCCCATGCTGCGGACCACAAAGAGCAGTCCACAAAGCACGGGCGCTGTCCATGTGCACACCATTTGCAGATGTGGACCCATTGACTTGAATAGGTCCACAATCTGGAAGAGACGGGCCGCACTACGAAGAATAGGACATGTTGAGAATTGCCTCTGGTTACCATTGAAGCCAGGTCAGGTTGGCTTAAGCCTATTCCTCATGGGTTGAAAATTTATACGGACCACCTCTTCTTAGTAGATTGTCACAGCTGCTATAACTATAGAGCAGGGGTGAGCCGCTATTTGTGGCCCTCATCTTGCTGGCCAGAAACACAACCACTTCCTCTATTCACTGCATCATTGAGCGCTATGCACCTATCTAGGGAGAAGACAGAAGTGGTAATAAACCCGTTTCTGTCTTATCCTCTGGTCCCGACCTGCTCCTGCTAGAGTACAGGAGCTGTAATCCAGCGCAGTGCAGCACTCCAGGCAGAAACATAGCTGATTGCACAATCAGTTGTGTTTCTGGCCAGCAAGATGAGGGCCACAAATAGCGGCACCCCTCGTCTATAGCTATAGCAGCTGTAACAATCCGCTAAGAAAACACGGTCCATATAAAGGTTCCAGCCCATGAGGAATAAGCTTAATCCAACCTGACCTGGACCTGATCTGGCTCCAATGGTATCCAGAGGCAATTCTCAATAGAGAGGTCAGAAGGACATGGAGCACAATCCATATCTTCTTATGTATAGGATATGGAATTACTATCCATCCTCCTATCCACTAGGTAATGGGGCCCATTTGAGCTCTAGTTATACCCCTATTCTCTGTAGTATAATGTAATATAGTAAAGGTCGTTATAGTGTTAATGAAAAAGGTTTAATTTTTTTTTGCAATTGGGCTTGCAATTACAGCTCCGTCCAACTTTTATAAATTGGAATTAAAGGGGTTGTCTAGAATTAGAAAACATGGCTGACTTCTTCCAGATACAGTACCTCATGTGTCCATGGAAGGTATTCCAGCTCAACTCCATTGAAATGAATGGAAGAAGGTAGCCATGTTATTATTATTTTTTTTAATCCAGGATAACCCCTTTAATCCTGGACAACTGTAGCAATTGTATCTGTGTCATATTTCTTCTTCTGGACAGAATTTTCCTTTTTCCCTAGAGGGAAGATTTGAAGCTCACAAGACATTAGGTGAAGTCCATTATTCAGGGGTCATTTCTAAATTCTACCAAAACAACTGCAATACCAATTCCAACCTATGGACAACCGTGGCGCTGTTTGTGCAAAAAATAAAACTTCTGAAGCAATTTTCTAATTTTACAACCCAATAAATTGCCCCAACTCCTCTATTAATGGGAATATGTTTAGTCTTCTATAACTTTTAGGGCCCAGTCACACGTCCGTAGTGGCGCCGAGCCCACGTGTTGCAGACTGCAAACTGCGGGTCCACAAAACACAGGCACCAGACGTGTGAACTGCACATCTCATTGACTTCACGGACCTGGAAGCCCACGGAAACACATGAACGCCCTTCCATGCGCTTCCGGGTCCATGCCCAAGCTTTGCAAAAGATAAAACATGTCCTATCTTTTATCGTATCTTGCGGATCATCACGGACCCACTGAAGTCAGTGGGTCTGGCACCGCCATGTGGCGTTCGCACGGCCGTGTTTTGCGGGCACTAAGGCAGTGTGAATGGGCCCTTATTCTGCACCTTATAGATAAGGGCCATTTCACATATACTCAGCAATTACTTTGCTACTAAGACAAATGCAGCATGTTTTGATATACAGAGAGATAGGAGCTGCAATTGCCTCTTATAGAAGAATTCCAAGTTCAGAAGGAAGAAAAAAAAATCACCGAAAAAGACAGATAAAAGCAATTTAAACCATACTTAATAACCAGCAGGACCATCTGCTTTTAAAGCAGGGCACATTCTCCAGCAGTCTCTTTGCTTGGTGTGATAACAATTTTATTTCATTTTCACAGCAGTGTCCCTTGTGATAAAAATAAATGATTTATAAGGAAATCTTCTAAGGAGAAGACAAGGGAAGGAGGCTCGCAGCCTTCTGATTCAAATTCCATCTTCACATGAACACAATATATTGCATTTGTTAGCGGGAATCTCGCACGCTCTTCTCCTTGGTTATGTACTTCAGATGAAATCTACGTCCTTCCTATGTGTTGTGATGTCTCAACAAAGCAATCTGACTGCAGTGTATACTTAGACTAATGGTACGGAGGATAATTCTATCCCAAACCGAAAATGACATGTTCTGGCGGGCGACGTTTCTGCCGGTTCACGTGCCACTGCCTGTCTGTGAAACAGCGGGGTCTGAAGGTACGGTACTGCACAGTGTGAGTTGTCTTCTTCGTCGTGCCAAGTGTAATTCGCGGTTATGTTATACGGTATATATATATGTGACGTGGGGGTACGACAATCGTAAATAGTTGTATATTAGAATGTTATGTTCCACTTAGGGATATGGATGGCATGGGTTAAAAAGGATCTTCCAAGACTTTAATACTGTCTGATCGGTGGGGTTCCGACACCCGGGACCCCCACCAATCAGCTGTTTCGGATTTGATAGCGGTTGTGCTTGGTATCGCGCTCAGGCCCATTTACTTCTATAGGGCTGAGATGCTCCTAGGCCAGGTGACCGATGAAGGAGTCATCACTGGCCTAGGAAAAGCTCCGAGAAGGCTGCGGCGCTACTGCAAGTGCCAGTGCTTTCTCAAACAGTTGATCGTCAGGGGTCCCGGGTGTCGGACCTCCACCGATCAGACACTGATAACCTATATAAGAGGATAAGTCACCAGTATTAAAGTCTCAGAAAACCTCTTTAACAAGGAACAGGGTTAACCACACAGTTCCTCCCCTCTGTCCTACTTCCCGCCAGGAGGGGCGAGATCCTGTCCAGGAGAGAGGAAGCTTACTGCAAAGCTCCTGCTCTGAAATAGGATTCAACTGAGAGATTTGCTTACTCCATACTCAAGTGAAGTCTTGAGAAGTGAGACAGCAGAGTGAACTGCTACAACAAGCATTAAAGACCCTGCTGCAAGGTAAGGGATTGAAGCCAAGACACCCATCACCAAGAATTGCCACCATCCAACTAGCCTCCATAATCCTTACTTTACCAGAGAAGAATAGTGCTTAAAGTCTGCTGCTACTGAATGTATTTGAAGTTCTACGTTGCCCTTAGTAAATAGACTTTGTTCAGTTTAATTCTGGCCTTGTTCTTCCATACTGCATTTCCACTGCACCGATCCCCAGGGAGCAACGGCCTGAGGGAGTACACTGTGACACAACACTTCATCAGGGCCACTACCACTCCCATCCTTCACACCATCTCCTCCGGGGCTTGCTGCGTATGGATAGTGCACGTGGTACTTGTCTTGTTCTGTATGCAAGTGTAATTCCCAGTATCGGTTATGTTATCCAGTATATATGGACAGTGAATGGTGCTACACAATCCGAGCACATTATTATGACCACTTCCTACTTCTGACGTCGGCGGTGCGTACCTCATGCATGTGGTCAAAATATGATGAAAGGGACAGACATATCGCCCTGGCAGCCAGTTAAGGACCTGTGGAGGAGAGGAGCCCTTTTCAGCTGTAGAGCAGTAGAGGAAGTGGCCAGGCTGCACTGCTAAGCAGAGAGTGGACCTTAGTGGGCCAATGAGGTGGAGCTTAGACTGCTGATGGGGGTGGGGCTTAGTGCCTGATGTAGTGGAGCTTAGTGGAGGATGGGGGTGGGGCTTAACAGCTGATGGGGTGGGGCTTAGGAGGTTGAAAGGGGCAGAGCTTAGTAGTGCAATGAGGCAGAGGTTAGAGGTGCGAAGGAGGCCCCAGAGATAACTTTGCATTGGGCCCCAGAGATGCCAAATGTGCCCCTGTTCATATGCCTATTAGATTACATGTAAAGGACTGAGCTAATGAATGTCATGGGTCACAATTTCTGCTGTATTGTTAGAAGACATAATTGGGTGCTCTATGATCAGCTATGGAAGACCAATGGGCTCCATTACTGTTCTTGTACAGGGGCCTTTGCTGCCTGTGCTGGCAGGATGGAGAAAAAGAAGAACTTTCTTTGTTGCCCATAGCAACCAATCACAGCACAGCTTTCATCTTGTATTCTGCCTGTGAAAAATGAAAGCTGCGCTGTGATTGGTTGCTAGAGAGTTTTTATCAGTAAACAGGTCATTTCAAGGCGATTCCTACATATATACATGTATATTCCTCCATTACTGTGAATTTCTGTGACTCTATAAAAGCCATAATGTCTTTTCTATCCTAAACCTCATCCCGATCCACAGGAAGGTCGAAGCTTGCCTCTCCTATTTGCCCATCTTTCCTGAAGTCATGCATGTGCAGAAAAAGCCTAATTAAATATATGAGAAATGATGAGGCGCCCACCAGTCTATGTATAAAAACCTTGTTAGGAAAAAGAGGATTTATAACAAGGCCCTCAGGAGGCACGGAGGCAGCGCCTCTTCTGAAATGTCAGGATTCCTCATTTCACTGTACATCTAGAGCAGGGGTCAGCAACCTCCGACACTGCGGCTGCGGTGAAACTACAACCTCCAGCATACTCCCTTGCTCTGCTGTTCTTCTGTAGAAGTGAATAAAGCATGCTGGGAGTTGTAGTTTCACAACAGCTGGAGAACTATTAGGCCTCATGCACACGACCGTTGTGTGCACCCGCGGCCGTTGTTCTGTTTTCCGTTTTTTTTTTCGCGGACCCATTGACTTTCAATGGGTCCGTGGAAAAATCGGAAAATGCACCGTTTGGCTTCCGCGTCCGTGATCCGTTTTTCCAGTCCGTTAAAAAAATATGACCTGTCAATATTCAGGTCATATTTCACGGTTCACGGACCCATTCAAGTCAATCGGTCCGTGAAAAATCACGGATGCACACAAGATAGTCATCCGTGTCCGTTTTTCCTATCATTTTCAATGCAAACTTGACTTTGACTTTTTATTCACTTTTTATGTCCGTGGATCCTCCAAAAATCAAGGAAGACCCACGGAAGAAAAAACGGTCACAGATCACGGAACAACGGAAATCCGTTTTGCGGACCGCAAAAAAAAAACGGTCGTGTGCATGAGGCCTTATGCTGTTCCTCCTTTTCCTTGATGTTTGGCAATGAGGAACAGTCAAGACACCTCCATGCACTTTAGGTGGTTGGCTGGAACCCTCAAAATTGGAGGACTTGGTTGACATTAATCTAATGTGTGTAGCCAGCAGAACATTTAACCCTTTCTACACCAGAGGTTTTTTTTGTTTTTTTTTTCATTTTACGTTTTCATTTTGCCTTCCAAAAGAGCCATCATTTATCTTTTTTTTTTTTTCATTTATATAGCCGTATGAGGGCTTGTTTTTTACAGGACAAGTTGTATTTTCCAATGTCACCATTTGATATTGCATACGATGTAGTGGGAAGAAGGAAAGAAAATTCCAAATGGGGTGGAATTAGAAAAAAAAAGAAATTCCTCCACCGTTTAATGTTTTTTTATTTTTTTATTTACGACATTCGATATGCGATAAAACTGACCAGTTACTTATCATTCTCCAGGTCAGTACCAATTCGGCAATACCTTATATGTGTTGTTTTTCTTGAGTTTTGATAAAATAAGAAAAACCTTGAAAAAAAAATCTGTTTTATCGTTCTGGGGTGCGTATGACTTTTTGATCACTTTTTATAGAATTTTTTTGTGGGAAATGAAGCAACCAATAACGGTGAATGGCCTTGTCACAGCTCAGTCCCAAGTGAATAGACCTCGGCTGCAATACCAAGCACAGCCACTATACGATGTACGGCGCTGTTCTTGGAAAGCTGCGAGGAGGCCACAGCGCTAACAGGATGACTGGTTGGGGTGCCAGGTGTCGGACCCCCACCGATCAGATATTGTTGACCTATCCTGAGGACAGGCCATCAATATTAAACTCCCAGGAGACTCCTTTAAAGAGAAGCTTCTTTTGATGTGCCCTTATTATCCGCTGCTATATGGGGTCCATGTCTTGATAGCACCCTACTGATCTACCTGCTTCATGATTAGAATGCTAGGAATACAGTAGGCGCGCAGGTAGAGCAGCAGAAGAGAAATGCAGGTTTAGGAGACAATTATAACCCGCGAAAAGTAGGATAACAATTTCTATTTGCATTTTATTCACTGCCGTTGACTCTCGTCAACCATCAAATTTTTTTGCAGAACTCTGCATTGTGACGTTCCTCTAGTATTACTCCTTGAAATACTTGAAGAAACTGACAATTTGTTCTTTATATTGTCCCTGTCCATTGGGTCTGTCCCTATAGAGCCTGACCCTGTACAATCAGTGCTGACACAGTCAGCGCGCACAGGGACACACCTTATTGATAGAGAGGATGGCATTTTTCAGTTGTCAATTTAATCATACATTTCCAGTAGGAATAAAAGAGGAGAGTTCTAAAAAAAAACTGTCACAGTTTTCTAACAGTTGATATGGCTGGTGGCAGTTGAAGAATGGAACTGAGCATGTGCAACCACCTCAGAAACGTGGACATAAAAATAAGGAAAAGACCAAACAGCAGGTGGCGCTATACAGAAACATTTTATTGAATATCTCAGTAGCTATACCAAATTTTTAATTACATGCAATTACAAAAATATTAAAATCCAGGTGCTGGTTTAAAAAATGTATAATATTTTTAGTGGGACAAACCCTTAGGGGTTATCTAGAATTTCCTATCCATTTGATAATACTTGTGGATGTCCAGTCTCCGACCAGCAGAATAGAGAGACCTCTGCAGCCCCTCCAGTGCTTACGCAGACCCTGCACATACTGAGGTGGTTGCGGTTGGTTCTGCAGCTCAGACATGGGCCCTTTATTCTGCTGATGGATTGGGATTCCTGGGAGTTGGACCCCCGTCCATCCTACATTGTATGGGCCCCATTCCTGGATAACCCCTTTCATAATATTCCTAATGTTCACACCATTTTTCTCTTACAGGAATCTTTGAACGTCACATGAAACCCTGACTACAATACCTAGACTTATCTTTAATGGGTGAAGATGCAATCACACGATAAACGGTTCCTTGAAGACACAAAGGATCCATTTTGCAGACTTCAAGTGGTCAAATAAAAGGTTGTTGGAGAATGAAGCCGCACATTCATAGATGGAGAAGGGCGTTTCTTATGGTTCTTTGTATTTTTGCCATCTGACTTACATTTCAAAGTCCCAATTATGTGGCTACGGCTTATTATAACATGGTGGTCTGCCTATCTGCCTCGCCTTGTAGGGGATCGGTAATAATAATAATTATTTTTTTAACATCTCCTGGCCCTTTTTACAAAAATGTTGCAACCCAGGGCAATTCCTTTAAATTGCGCTCCGTCAAACCATAGGTAGGAGGCTGTGTTAATTGGTTTTGAGCATGTGCCGTACGGGTGTGTATTCACTGCACGGCCCCAAGGAATGCCAAAGTGAAGACAACCACTGTTAAACACTACAAGGTCCCTTTCAACGAGTGAATCCCATGCATCGGATTCTCAGCGTGAATATTCAGCAGCTCCCGTCCTGACCTCCCAGCACTGACGGGGTCGCATAGCATTATATTGATTTATGATGCTGTGTAACCCTTACAAATCTAGAATGTATTATATAACACTGACATAATCCAATACATTCCAGAACTGTAAGGCCCCTTGCGCACGGGCGTCACGGATTTTGTCCGGATGCGTTGCAGTGCATAGCGGAAAACACGCGCGAGTGCGCACGCAATTTCAGTCAGTTTTGTCTGCGATCGCGTTGCGTTGTTCAGTTTTTTTCTTCTTCTATCATCATTCAGCAGGACCTGCGCTGACGTCACCGCACTCACCACGTGGTGAGCGCGATGACGTCAGCGCAGGTCCTTTTGCAGGTCCTGCAAGAAGAAGAAAGAAGACGATAACGGCTGCGCGATCAAGTGGATGAGGTGAGTAATTTTTTAATTATTTTTTAACCCTCAAGGGACATTTTACTTAGCATTCTGTATTAAAGAATGCTATTATTTTCCATTATAACCATGTTATAATGGAAAATAATAAAGTGAATGGACCTCATCCTTATTTATTATCATCTCCTTAGCAACCATCCGTGAAATCGCATTACATCCACACTTGCTTGCGATTTTCACACAGCCCCATTCACTTCTATGGGGCCTGTGTTGCTTGAAGAACGTAGAATATAGAACATGCTGCGATGTTCACGCAACGCACAAGTGATGCGTGAAAAACATCGCTCATGTACACAGCCGCATTGAAATGAATGGGTCAAGATTCAGTGCGGGTGCAATGCGTTCACGTCACGCATTGCACCCGCGCGGAAAACTCGCCCGTGTGAAAGGGGCCTAAGGGTTACATAGCATCATAAACATAAATCAATATATTGCTATGCGACCCCGTCAGTGCTAGGAGGTCAAGACGGAAGCTGCTGCATACTGACGCCGCGAGTCCAGAGCGTGACACTTGCTCGTCTGAAAGGGGTCTAACTCCGCTGCACATGTATATTCTGCTGACATGAATATGCTGATGCTACAATAATATATAATGAATGATATCTGTAATGTACCACTGGCCAGGAAATTATAATAAAGTGAATCTGTAATTAAAAAAAAAGACCACTTGGGACCCTATAAAACATGATCGAAGGGGTTATTTGCTTTGGCTGAACCCTTTATTTTACTAGAATCCTTTGACAATCCTGGATCACCGGTGATCAGATATGATCAGTGGCAGCAAGTGATCATTTTCCCTACAGTGCCACCGCAGGAGAAATAAGGCATTACATAGTTTCCACTTAACTCAGTTAGTTGTCCATGTAATGCATGGAAATGCTGGCTCCTCCAGTAAGAAGGACACTCCGTCCGCTTATAGGTAAAGATCCTAAATGGGAACTGCCCTCTAGAAGAATTACCAGAAACAGAACAATGGGTTTTCTAAAGCAGACACCCCTTTACTGCTTACCTATCACTGTATATGGAGTTAATCAACATATGTTCTAATGACTATGGGTGGTGGCCCCTCCAGTGGACCCTCTTAACCATATACGTAGCAATATCAATAGAGGACATTACACATTAGTAATTTCTTGTCCTTCGGATTCTATGGAGAGGAAAGACTTGGTTAGAAGCTAATCATTACAGTAAATACAACTATTGGACTGCATTTAAGGGACTGCTCTAAAAAACGTCTTACCACTTACCATTACAAGGGTCACTTAAAGGACTATTCCCATCTTGTAATTATGTGGCCTATCCACTGGATCTACAACTAGTGCTAGATAGAGGTGATGTCCCCCTTTTCACACCTGCGACCTATTTCAAGAAGGGGGCTTGGTGTGCCAGCTGCAGCATATTGTACAGTGGTCGCGTATTCACTTCTGTGGGAATTCTGAGGTCAACCCAGAAACTGTGCTAAACTTGAACGTTCATAGACGTGAAGGAACAGAGACATTCATGCATGGCCACTGTTCCATTCCCAAGATATCATGTGGGTCCCTGAGGTGGGATCTGCATCTATCAGACTTTTATGGAATATCCTGTGAATATATGCCATAAAAGTCTTAGATGGTAATACCCCTTTAAGACAGGGTACTGTATGATGAGCTAAAGGAGAGAAAGGAATCCATATGATGTTTCTTACAGGACCTATGAGTCCCCCCCTTTAGTCCTGTTGCAACAGCAGTACCCCAGACCTGGAAGTATCTGAAATTATGTTTTATATTGTATTGTTATTAGATATGTTTAGGGCATATGTTCCAGCAAGAGGAAGAATGGTTGAAAATGGTTGGCAGGAACAGGGCTAACCACCCTTTCCTCTCCTCTTGGTAGGAGTGGGTTGGTCCTACTTCCTGCCAGGAGGGGGAGTTAAAGTCCTGACAACAAAGAGATAGGAAGCACATGTCAGAGCTCCTTCGCCAAAAGACCGTATCCCGTCAGAGTCACTGACAGTGTCAGAGTGATCAGCAATACCACAGCTTAGCAAACCTTGCTGCCGGTGAGGGAAAACACGTCAGACACCTATCACCTAGAACAGGCATTCTCAACCCTGAAGAATCAGGCCAGAAGAAACGTATAACAGTCAGACACATGTGGATATAGGTGTCCACTGTGTGATACAGGCTTGGTGTTAATATGGCCTAGTTGTTATTCTAGGTCAGGCATGCTCAACCTGCGGCCCTCCAGCTGTTGCAAAATTACAACTCCTAGCATGCCCGAACAGCCTACAGCAGGGCATTGTGGGAGTTGTAGTTTTACAACAGCTGGAGGGCCGCAGGTTGAGCATGCCTGACCTAGAATAACAACTAGGCCATATTAACACCAAGCCTGTATCACACAGTGGACACCTATATCCACATGTGTCTACATGTGCCATTAAACTGCCATAAATACAGACACCATAGCTCTTCATTTGGTGCCAGAAACTGCACTTTGTACATAATGCTGCTGGAGTTATACTCCTTGCTAAGTAAAGAGATGACTGTTATACGTTTCTTCTGGCCTGATTCTTCAAACCACCTTTCCAATGCAGCAATCCCCAGGGCCTGAAGAAGTACACCGTGACACAACATCTCATCAGGTACACTACCATTCCCATCCTCTGCACCGGCCCCTCAGGGGGTCACTGCACACCCCATGGGCCTTGCTAGGGTCCCAAAAGAACTGAGGCCGTAGCCCCAATGCATATTGACTAATTCTCTAAGTCAACCAACCGACCCCAACCCCCTCACCACCGCAAACACTAGCACTGAAGTCATTTTACTGTACTTGCTATACAGCTATACCTCTCACATCCAGGGCCTCCCAGGTGACGCCTCTTCTGATGTAGATCTTCTCTGTCATCATCTTCTCCATTCAGTTCAGACAGCTTCTCTCAGCTGCCTCGTCTCTGCAGAGTGTGACACACGGATATCTTAGGTTCCTCACTTTTCGGTACCCCCAAATACTATTCTGAAGAAAAATGAGTGCCATACAGATTATCTTCCCCATAGTAATAGTGCTCCTCATAGTCCCACCAATAGTAATTCCCTTCTAGAATGCCCTCATTAGTAATACTGCCCCCTACAGTGCCCCCAACAGTGATAGTGCTCCCCAAGAGTGCCTCCATTAGTAGAAGAGCCCTCCAGTATTAATAATGCCCTTACAGAGCCCCCCAGTAGAAATAAGGCCCCCCTATTTTTCCCCAGTGGTAATAAAGCTATCTACGAAACCCTCAGTAGTAATAAGGCCCCCTACAGTGCTCTAAGTAGAAATAATGCGGATCTATAAGTCCCTCCTATAGAGCCCCCAGCAGTAATAAGACCGCCTATAATGTCCTCTGGATTTAAAATGCCCCCACAGTGCCCCCATATTTATACTGCCCACTACTGTTATAATGCTCACCCTGACGTGCCCCAGTATTTATATTGCCCCCGACTGTTATAATGCCCCTAAAGTGCCCCCAATATTTATACTGCCCACTACTGTTATAATGCTCACCCTGAAGTGCCCCAGTATTTATATCGCCCCCTACTGTTATAATGCCCCCACGGTGCCCCTAGTATTTATATCGCCCCCTACTGTTATAATGCTCGCCCTGAAGCGCCTCCCAGAATTTATAATACCCCCTGCAGTTCCCCATGTAGTTATATTCCTCCATTTAGTATCCTTAGAAATTATAATTCCTCAGCCCCCTCCAATATACAGTCCCATGTAAATAACATCCCTCTCTACCTACAGCACCCTCCAAAATACAGTTCCATGTAAATAACATCACACCATCTCTCCTGTCCCCTCCAATATACAGTCCCACGTAAATAGCATCACCCCCTTCCAAGCCGCCTTCAACATACAGTCCCATGTAAAGAACATCACCCCCTCCCCAGCCGCCTTCAACATACTGTACAGCCCCATGTAAATAACATTACCCCTTCAACATACGGTATAGTCCCATGTAAATAACATCACCCTGCCCTAGCAACCTCCAACATGCATTCCCATGTAAATAACATCACCCCCTCAATTTTCAGTCCCATGTAAATAACTTCCCTCCCTTCAGCACTAACATACAGTCCCAGTTAAATAACTACAACACCCAACATTGCTCCGCCTCTCACACTGAGTAATCTACCCCTTCACTTACCTCTCCTCATGTACAGACCTCACCACAGCTTCTTCCCAGGACTTCTCTTCACTGCTGAGCCGTCCTCTCCTGCACTGGTCACATGATGGTGACATCATCGCAGGTCCTTTTCAGCTACTGCATTTAGAACTAATCACATGACCTGCGATGTCACCACAGGTCCTTCAGCTCTTGCAGGGCATTAGATTCAATTGTATTGCTGTCCTGAGGACGGCAATACAGTTGTATCTATCTGGCAGGCCTGGAACAAAACATCAGTGACCCAGGCCCCGAATGTTTTAACCTAGCAACGCCCCCGGCACACCCACGTGTATAATGCTGCAATGTCTATATGTCATTTAAAGCTGGCATTCCTGAGGATAGTTTGCTCTATAATAGCAGCATGTACTTGCCAGTAAAAAAAAGGGGAAATGTAACTAAACTGTTCTCTATGAAACATCATTTTGCCTTTGCCAATTTCTGGACTGCTGTCCGATTCATATATGAACAGAAAGAAGCCCCTCCTGGTCCATAATATTGATTTCCTCTAAATGGCTGATTCAATTAGTGCCTCCTGTATATAGCACAATGTCCCTGGACTGTAGGAGGAAGAAAAGCTCTAAGACATTGCATCTTATCTATGTTTATTTAATCTTTGCTTTAAGAAAATTCTCAGCATGGCCCTCATTAGTCTCATTGACTGCACCCTGCATTCAGCTTCGGCACATAGATCCACTTAATCCCACTTTCATCTTGTGTAGAGGACACAATGGCTGCATACTCCTACACAGAACAGGTGAAAGCCAAAAGTCAAAGGTAGAATTACACAATGCAGTCTCTAAGCCCCCTCCTCATTACATTGATAGCATATCATTTTTTAAACGGGAATATGAATTGGAAGAAACTAAGACAAGTCTGTGCATCATGGCAGGTAAGTGTACTGCATAGCATATTAGGAAGTGGTTAAAGGGGTATTCCGGAATTATTTGCTTATGTAGTTGCTTGTCTCACGTACATCTTCCTCGTGCATTTTCTTTCCAATTCAGACTCTCCTGACCCGTTTTCACCATGCAAACCAATCCTTTTGGTTTGTTTCCATCCCATATGCATCACTTCCTGTTGCTGTGTCCAACCAAACCCATGATGCACTTCTCCTTCCTCTGCCACAGCTCAAGCACCGCCCCTAAGAATGTCCAGCTAGTTCATAGCTCCTCTCACCCGTCTAGTTACATAGACAATCCCCATACTTGCTTATATCCATACATCGCTATCTGGGAAGATTTGGACTGTGAATTGTTTGGAACTGTGTTTGATACCGTTGGATGTACTACAACTCTCATTCTGCATTTTAGTAAAGAGCGACTTGTCTTTTTTCTATAACTGGCCTGGTTACTGACTCCAGCACCATTCGCCGGACACAGCACCTACATCTCCTGCCTTGCACAAGTACAACACTCATAACTCCAAGGGCACCCTAACTACCATCAGGCAGGAGTCCCAACATCAGGATATGACTCAAGGGAAGAAAGGGTGCACCCTCTTGTCACTGCACTGCCCTAGGAAGCATCAATGTGAATAACTGTTGCAGCCAGAGCCGCTAACACTCCCATCCTCCGCTCCTCCGGGGTCACTGCAAAATCATCAGCAGGTATATGTGGAGAGCCCTGAGCTTTTAAGTGCAAGATTTTAGCAAAACAGCTGGTGCAATTATAAAAAGTGATCCAGCATTTTGCTAAGGGGATCTGTCGCTAGTTTAGGCTGCCCTTAGAGAGGACAGCATAACACTAGTGACAGATTCCCTTTAAATGAGCCCGCAACACACATATATCATCAACTGGTGCTCATTATTGTCCCAGCATTGGCCTGCCTAGGAGGACCCCTACTATCCTGCCTTATCTTGGACTCCAGCAGTACACCAGAGCTGTTACACCCATATATGATAATGAGATGACTCTGTTCACTCTGTCTCGTTATGTACAGCAAAGCTGACAACGGCAGAAAACAGGAAGTGTCAGCCTACTGTGGCTAGCGTGAAAGCTGGAGTATTTTAAGATGTTTTTCTCATATGTATAGTCACATAAAAAAAAAACATGAGCAAAAACACAGCATTAAATCTAATTTTAACAATAATAGGTCATTTTAAAGACGACCTTTCACCTCTCCTGACATGTCTGTTTTAATAGCTACATGTATTCCCCATGTAATAACAATTCTGGAGCATCTATTCCTATGACTCTATGTTCTGCCGTTCCTCTATTATTTCTATTAGAAGTTATGAATGAATTGCTAGCAGTCTGCAGTAAGGGTACAGCTCAACTGGTTACCACCCCTCGGTACCCTTAATGCAGACTGCATAATGGCAAGCGCCCGACTCCTAAGGAGGGCGATTAGGGACTGGTGGTCCCCCTTTTCCCCTTCCTAGCCATGGGTTTGAGATAGCACCTTGCCGGTTTATGTTTGGTGCTTGAGGGGTTAATGGTGGTGTAATGGCACGTCACTGGGGGACGAGTATGTGAGGTCTCCTCCCTCTTGCTAGGGTTTATAACCCCCTCCCCGGCTGCTGCACTTCCTCTTTGCAGCGGAAGCCAAGTTGGTAAGGTGGCTGTCTGTGAGAAGATGTCCGCAAGGGATGCCTCTTTACGTGAGGCCCTTATGGCGAGTTATTCTGAAGGGGGAGAGGGCTGGCTGCGCTCTTTTTTGAGCAGCCTCAGCTCCCCTCTGCCCCCTTCTGCTGCCGCGATAGGTGGAGATGTGGCGGCGCTGCCGCAAGCTGCTGGCAGCGCTGTTACTTTCCAAGGAGGCCGGCGGTCCGCCCGGTGCACCCGCCCTCCAACCCGTTTAGGTCACAGCCCCCCCGCACCTTCCCATAGAGCAGCAGGTACTCACCGGAGCTCCCGGTCCCGCGCACGCGCTGTGACGCCTGGCCATGAATCTTCTTCAGCGCATCAATGCGCTCTAGCCCCGCCCCTTCCTGTTGCGTCACCTCCGGCCGCTCCAGAGTTAGTCCGCGCGTGGCAGGCGAGTTTGAGGAGCATAATGGGAGCGCAAGGCAGCGTCGAGTCTTGTGACTCCCCACCGACCCCCCCTCTTTCCCAGCCTGCTGTTAATATGTATGAGGTGCCAGGGGGCACAGGGGCTGCCGCGAATGTCATAACTGCCAGCCAGGCTGGCTCAGTGGGGCCTGCATCCCCTATGGCAGATCCCCCTGCGTTAGCTGCGCCCCCTTCTCTACCGGCCCACCCCTTCCAGGTGCCTCATCTCTCCCTGCAGCCTCAACCCCCCCTGCAGCCTCAACCCCCCCTGCAGCCTCAACCCCCCCTGCAGCTGCAAGCCCCCATGCAGCATCAGACCCCTGGTGGTGATGTTAGGTTGCGCAGGCATAGGGAGATGTCGAGGTCCTCATCATCGTCCTCAGACAGTAGGCGGCGGTATCATCGCCATGCACGTAGGCGACAGTCCCGTCACCGTTCCAGGATTTCAGGCAGCAGCAGGCGTTCCAGATCCTCTAGATGGCGCTCACCGTCATCTTCGGATGGATCGACGGGCGCATCTGAGGAGTCTGGTCGGCCGGCGGGTTCGAGAAGAAAGAGGCGGGTGCCTAGTCATACCTCCAGGGCTCCCAGCCTGGCCCCAGTGACGGAACCCCGGATTGAGATCCCGGTACCCGGTCCTTCTCCGGTTCTGACGACTGACGCACCTGGTGAGTACCAGTATACTGGGGCATGGGGGGGAGGGGGGATTAGTGATGTGGAATCAGTACTTAAGGCGTTGATTGCAAAGTTGTCCCCTTCCCCTTCTCCTTCTTTATCACGTGCCCCAGTTTTAGCGGGAGTATATAAAGACTCATGCTTTTGTGGTGTTAGCCCCCTGGGCTGTCATTTGGATGACGCCGTGAAAGATAAAATTTGGTCCAACCAATATATTGACATTTGGTCTCTCATATCGGTGGATCAACATACGGTCGACAAGGAGAGGCGTTTCCCTGATAAGCCTTTTGATCGCAAGCCCAGGGTCGCTAAGACCATTAATAATTGGTTGCAAGCTTTCTCAGTTTTGGGGTGTATCATGGGTCAGCGTCACCCTGACCGCTGTTCGGAATTATTTGTCTACCAGGACACCATTTATAGCGCATATAGAGCTCATGGCGGCAGCGCTTGGTGGAAATATGACGAGGAATTCCGGCGGCGGTTAGCGTTACATCCAGACGTAGGTTGGGGCGTTAAGGCTACGGATGTCTGGCTTCGCCTCATGGTGTCCCAGCGACAGCCCCCCTTTCTTAGCGCGGCCACTGGTTCCGGAGCAGGTTCTGGTCAAGGGCCAGTGGCCGTCCGCCGCCCTGGGGCGTGCTGGCTTTTCAACGAAGGCCATTGCAAATACGCAGGATTGTGCAAATACAAGCACGAGTGCTCGGCATGTGGTGGTAACCACGCCGCTAACCGGTGCTCCCGTCCCGCTACCAGACCTTTTAAGCCCCCTGGTGCGGGAGAACCTAAGGACCCCGGTGAGCGTAGCAGAGATGTCCCCATGGCTAGACATTTACCCCAATAAGGCGGCTGCCTCCCAGCTTCGCTTTGGTTTCACATTTGGTTTCTTTATTCCGTTTGTCTTGAGTAGGTTTCCTGTTTTTTCCGACAATTTACGTTCTGCTAGGGAGCTCCCTGAGGTCCTCCGTGAGAAGCTGGGTAAGGAAGTTTCTTTGGGCAGAGTCAAGGGTCCGTTTCAGTCTATGCCGTTTCCTAATCTTAGAGTGTCTCCTTTGGGTATTGTTCCTAAGAAGGATCCTGGTAAGTTTCGCCTCATACACCACTTATCCCACCCCAAGGGTTCGTCGGTGAATGACGCTATTCTGCCTGAGGAGTCCTCAGTGTCATATGTTTCCTTTGACCGTGCGGTGTCTCTGGTTAGGAAGGCAGGTCAGGGCGCCCTTTTGGCCAAGTCAGACATTGAATCGGCTTTTCGGCTCCTACCCGTTCACCCGGATTGTCATCATCTTCTTGGTTGTTCGTTTGAGGGTCTGTTTTACTATGATACTTGCCTGCCCATGGGGTGTTCTATTTCCTGCCACTATTTTGAGATGTTTGGTTGTTTCCTGGAATGGGTGGTCAGGTATGAGGCGTTGTCTACATCAGTAATACACTATCTGGATGACTTTTTGTTTGTTGCCCCGGGGTCAGGGGATGGTTGTCTTTTGCTTCTCAACACGTTTTTGTCCTGCATGTCCAAATTTGGTGTTCCCATATCAGATTCCTCGGGTGGTTTGGCATGGTGCCAGAGATGCCGAGGCTGCCGAGAAATGTAGGAGGACGGTCAACTCCCGTATGTCCAGGTTTGTTCGTTCACGGGGGGGCATTGTGGTGAGACATCGCCAACTGGAAGGCGATAACAGAGCCCTGATGAGGCCTGATGGTGTTCATTTGACCGAGATTGGTCTGGACATATTTATTTCTGGCTTGCAGGACGCTTTTGAACAGGCCATGTTTTTGCTGGGTGGTGGTCGGAGCCCCGTGTAGGGCTGCGGGTCTCCTCCGTGGCGGCAATTGATACAGCGGAATGTTGGAAATGGCTGATGGCGTACTTGCCCGCCGGGAGACCGGCGGTTGGCATACCGCTCCAAGATGTTATTTGGTTTTGCCGCATAAAATAAATAAGCTGTGGCCGATCATCACCCAGCTAAAAGGTTACTTGTTGTCCTGCGTGTTTATTATATGGGCAGTGTTCAAATATGGGGAGCTTTAGGTAGGCAGAGGTGCCGGCCCGGTTCCTAGCTCTCCTTTGCCCTCTCCTGAATACCAGCAGTCTGGCAAGCGCCCGACTCCTAAGGAGGGCGATTAGGGACTGGTGGTCCCCCTTTTCCCCTTCCTAGCCATGGGTTTGAGATAGCACCTTGCCGGTTTATGTTTGGTGCTTGAGGGGTTAATGGTGGTGTAATGGCACGTCACTGGGGGACGAGTATGTGAGGTCTCCTCCCTCTTGCTAGGGTTTATAACCCCCTCCCCGGCTGCTGCACTTCCTCTTTGCAGCGGAAGCCAAGTTGCCCACCCTCCCGCCCTTGAATGGGTACCTCAACGGGTTTTTTTTTTTTCTGTAAAAAAAAAAAAAAAAGAAAAAAAAAAAAAAAAAAAGAAACAACGAATGAAAGAGAATGATGGGATAAAGCAAGGTTATAGGAATGACGATGAAGTAAGGAACAGTGTAAGAAGATGTTAATTCTTTGCTTTTGTTTTGAGTTTTTACGTTGTCTTCTTCTTTTAAGATGGGCGTTTGGATTTGGGATTCGAAGTCACAGCTGGCGGCAATTGATACAGCGGAATGTTGGAAATGGCTGATGGCGTACTTGCCCGCCGGGAGACCGGCGGTTGGCATACCGCTCCAAGATGTTATTTGGTTTTGCCGCATAAAATAAATAAGCTGTGGCCGATCATCACCCAGCTAAAAGGTTACTTGTTGTCCTGCGTGTTTATTATATGGGCAGTGTTCAAATATGGGGAGCTTTAGGTAGGCAGAGGTGCCGGCCCGGTTCCTAGCTCTCCTTTGCCCTCTCCTGAATACCAGCAGTCTACATGAAGCTATTAAAACAGGCATGTCCGGAGTGGTAAAAGGTCCTCTTTAGGATGGGAAACTCCCTTTAGGTTTGAAACGGTCAATGAGAAATACAATGAGAATCCTGAAAGCATCATCCCTGTCCAATTATAGTCAGGTCCGTGGTCAGACCCCTCTCTGTTGCATCATCTCACCGCCACATTTGACTGATGCAACGCCTATCACGTCTCTCCCAGCCAAAAATTACGACACCGGCCCAACATGCGCTTTAAATTATTTATGAACATATGATTCACCACTCTTGTCCCATTTCTATGTTGTCCATGTTTTATGGACTGTGTCCACTTACAGCCCATCAAATCCTGATTGTAATCCATTTACAGATAAAGCAAATTTCAGGCCCAATAAATAAGCCGGCTCACGGGGAGAGTTAGAACGGTCGGCTGCATGCTAATGCTGACATAATTAACAACTGCTAGGCAAATGCATTACATATCATTAGAAGGACGTGCCTTCAAGAATCGGTGCGCGGGTTCGGGAAAGTGCTTCACGAATACTGTAACATCTTCAATCATTACTCAAGGGGAGAAAATGCTATTAGCCTGCTCCTTCAGTAAGACAATAGCGAGAGGATCTGACCTGCAAGCACGGCTTTCGCGTCCCTGGAGTAGATGCGGCTCCCAACTGAGTAACTGTGATAAATGGAAGAAATATGCTTCGTGCCTAACATTACCAGGCATAAAGAGCTGACGGTATGATTTATCTTGCTTAGAAACAGGGCCTCACATGCTCTGTCCTTCATTTTCCTGGTAAAAGGTTTCAGGAAAAACATCCATATGGCATACACAATGTAGGACGTTAATGGAGGACTCCAATCTAAATACTGTTGATACAGTGTGGCTTCTACATCGTAAGACTGTTCCTTTATGACATATGTTCAAAAACAATATATTAAAGGGAACCTCTCACCATGAAAATGTAGTGCAATCTATAGGCAGCAGAGAGCAGGAGGAGATGAGCAGATAAATACCGTATTTCCACCCTATAATATGCACTTCCCCCCCAAAGTGTGTCTTATGGGGCGAATATTATTATGGAAACGCTCATTAGCACAGGAGGATCGGGAGGCGGTGAATGCAGCGCTCTCCAGGCTCTGTACTCACCGTTTCCTGGTCCTCGGCCGCTTGCCGTGACTTCGCACAGTGTGAGGACGTTGGCATGCTGCGACCTCACGCTGTGTGGTGTCGGAATAACGGCACAGCGCACGGCAGGAAGAGCTTAAAGAGCAGGAGCTGGATTCCTGGAGCGGCATCGGTGTTCGGAGCAGGAAAGTTTAGTTGATTTATTGTTTTTGTCTGATCTGAGGTCTGAATGGGGGTCTTAACGTTGGGGGTCTGTGTCTGAATAGGGGTCTTAATAATACGCCCTGCTGATCTGAGATCTGAATAGGGCTTCTAACATTGGGGGTCTGATCTCAGTGTCTGAATGGGGGTCTTATTAACACGGGGTCTGATCTGAGGTCCGATTAGGGGTCTTATTAACATTGGGAGTCCGATCTGAGGTCTGATTACCATTGGGGGTCTGATTTGGGCTCTGAACTGAGGTCTGATGAAAAATATGTTTTCTTATTTTCCTCCTTTAAAACCTAAGTGCGTCTTATGGGCAGGTGTGTCTTATAGGGTGACAAATTCTGCCTTCTCTGTATGCTTAGTCATGCACAGTTAGCTGTCAATCCCTGGTAGGACCGCCCACATACCTCTTAAAGGGAGTCTGCCATCAAAGTTTCACCTTTTTAACCCTTCCCATAGCTTTCTAGCAGCCTTACAGTTAATAAAAACGTTGCCTTTCTGAGCAATCCTGGACTTATAAAACCGGCAAAAAACATCTTAGTAGCATATGCAAATGAGGGCTCGCAAGTGCCCAGGGGCAGCGTTACCCTCGTAGGTGCCCAGCTAGCTCAGCCTTATCGTCGCTTCCCCCCGCCCATTCTTTCCCTCTGCCCGCCCATCCTTTCCCTCTGACCGCCCATCTACTTCTTGTTTCGCCGAGATCCCGCGCCTGCGCACTCAGCCCGTCGGCCGGCGCATGCACACTGCGATGCCCATTCCTTGTACGGCATGACAGTAATTAATGCGCATGCGCCGGCTAACGGCGCGAAAACACCACAAAGGAGGCGTTCCATCGGCGCATGCGCATTAATTACTGTGATGCCGTACAAGGAATGGGCATCGCAGTGCGCATGCGCCGTCCGACGGGCTGAGTGCACAGGCGTGGGATCTCGGCGAAACAAGAAGTAAGTAGCTGGGCGGTCAGAGGGAAAGGATGGGCGGTCAGAGGGAAAGAATGGGTGGGGGGAAGCGACGATAAGGCTGAGCTAGCAGGGCACCTACGAGGGTAACGCCGCCCCTGGGCACTTGCGAGCCCTCATTTGCATATGCTACTAAGATGTTTTTTGCCGGTTTTATAAGTCCAGGATTGCTCATAAAGGTAAAGTTTTTATTAACTGTAAGGCTGCTAGAAACCTATGGGAAGGTGAAACTTTGATGACAGACTCCCTTTAAGCATAGAAAGAACAGAAGTTGAAATGAATAAATTACAAGTTATACCTAAATATTTCCCATAAAACTATATATCAATCTGCTCAGCTCTTACTGCTCTATAAAATGCTGCTTGCAGATTGCACTTCAATTTCATGGTGTTGGATTTCCTTCAAATAACCCCCTCCCCCCTTATAACATTTTCTCATCCATACACAGTCACACTGTCATGTGACCAGTAAGCTCCGCCTAGAGTAAAAACATTTAGTACCAAATGGAGGCTACAAATGGTTGGCAGTGAGAATTCCCAAAATTTGGTTGTGGCTGCAATTGGCTGAGCCAACTGAAAACTGACATGCTTATAGGCAAATTTGTCCCCGTCCTTAAAGGGATTGTCCACTTTTGAATGCCATTTTGATATCTGCAACCTAAAAATGTCAAAAATCCTGTACTGATTCATTTCTTAATATATTTTCACAGTAGTTGAAACTCAGTTTTAGGGCCCCAAATTTACTGCATAGACAGAGTTAAATGGAAAGTGTTTGGCTACCAGCAGCCACCACTAGGGGGAGCTTGAGAGTTTTAGTTCAATGTATTATCAGTGTGTGGCAAGCTCCCTCTAGTGGTGGCTGCAGGCACAGGCACCCAGGTATTTATCTTTTACCTCTATGTTGATGCAAAGGATAGGAGCTCTATACTAGAAACAAGGGGATCTGGCCACAGTAAAAATTTGTTGAGAGATGAATCTGCACCAAGTTATAGACCTGAAAAAGGCCTGGTGTTCAGAAGTGAGCATTTACTTTAAAGGTGTTGTCCCATTAGAGAGTATGCGCACTGCAGTGACCCAGGTTCTCCTGATGGCACAACCCTCTTAAAAGGGTATTGTCACAGTCATTACCTTTGACTGTGACCTTCTGTCTATGCTCTCGCTGCAGCTCCGTTCCTGTGTCATTTGTGGTTCTGTATGGGTTAACTCCCCTGTGTTCCTATTAGGAGTTAATCCTCTGTCTGCTCCATGGGTGTGGTCTCTCTGCTGCACCCATGGAACCTGTATATTAGGCTGAGGTTTCCTCAGTTCTGTGTCAGCTCTCCTGGTTTGTACTCTCTCTCCCATGCTGCTGACCCATGGGATCCGTGTCTGTCTGTCTGTGCTCTGTGGGTTTCCCTACTTGTTCATTTACGTCCTCTTTCCCGTCCTAACTGATGTCCTCTTTCCTGTCTTTCTGTTTTCTGTTTCTGCCAGTTATGTTTTAGTTACTTTGTGTTTATTCTGATGTCTGTGTTCAGCAAGCCTTTGCAGCAGAGTGGCATATGCGCAAGGCCACGCAGTTTACCACTGGTGGAGCAAGTCCTTCTCTGCTCATTGCCACTCCTGCTCCCTTGCATGAACTCCTTCTTGTATTATTAGTTGCCCTGTTTTGTATTTGCCTGTCTGTTATGTTTGCCTATGTGCCGTCGGTACCTTCTGGTACCTGTTGTCCATTCGCTCCTGCTGTCACTGTCTAGTTCACGCTCCAGAGTGGACCCTGGCAACTTCCTGCGGCAAAGTCTAACCCTACCATCTAGGGCTCTAGTGAATACCAGGAGTTGCTTAGTCATGCCCCTCTGGAGTATTACTAGACAGTGGCGCAGTGGGGGTTTTCTCCCACTGTGCTGACGGTACATAGAGCTCATGTTTTGTCTGTGCTGCCTTCCCTGATTTTTGTTTGTGCAATAAACTCTTATGTGTCTGTACCTGATTTTTGTTGGTTTATTGCTTGACGACGCGGTGGTCTCTCCTGGGACCTCCAACTCGTGACAGGTATTTCCAACTCAGATATTTATGACATATCCACAGAATTTGCCTTAAATGTCAGATAGAAATAGAGTCACACCTATTTGAAGAATAGGGCTCTCCACCTGCTGTCAGTAACCACATCCAGACAATGGAATGAATGGAGGCCACCTCACTAGGTAGGTCGGAGGGCAGGGAACCTTGTACTTCCCATATGGGCAGATCCCAATGGTGGGAATTGCATCTATGAGTTGGGAATACCCCTTTAATACTAAACATATTCATACTGAAAACATAGAAGACCCATGTCTACCCTGTAGAAGACAGATTTCACATTCCCATTGAAGATGCAGGTGCAGTCTAGGGGTTATAATGTGATGTTATGTAATGTAATGTACACCAAGCATGATCTGATATGGTTGGCAGGGAGGGGCAGGAGTGGGCTGGTCCTACTTCCTGAAGGTAGTGTTGACTAGTATGTCAGGAGGAAGGAAGCAAGTCCATATGCTACTTCCCTTTAGGCCTAAGAGACTAACCAATCCCAAAGAAAGTTATTGCTTCTGCTACAGCAAGAAAGAGAGAAAGAACTGCATGGTCAAGCATAGGAGTCAGCAAGATAACCTGTGCCTAGAGCTAACAAGACTGCTGCTTGTGAGGGATTACAGTTAAGACACCTGTCACACTACATCTTGGCCAGACATCCCTCTAAAGACCTGTATGGTGCAGTGGACACTACAGCAATGATTGCCAGATTACAGTTACCAGACAGTGATTCTAGAAAGAGAGAGAGTGACTTCCATGCCAAGAGTGCCTTTATTTGCCACTTTGCCAGCCTCCATACCTTGCTATCTAGTTAAAGAATTTGCACCATACACCGTTTGTTATTTGTTGAATGCATTACAACCCCTGTTTTGGACTCAGTCAAGAGAGATGTTTATTCTCCCACCTCCGGCCTGCTGAAGAAAGGGTGCCCCATCCATAAGTTGCACTGGCCCTAGTGAGCAACGGCTTGAGGGAGACCTCCGTGACACATCATATCGTTAGAGCCACTTCCACCCCCATCCTTCACTCTGGCTCTTCAATGCCTCATTGCACAAGCAATAAAATAGACAAGTAGTAAAATAGTCAATATATTAGTCACATCAGCCACACATGACATCTGTTACCTGGAGAAATGAAAAACGTCCTCCAGAGTTTCTTGTCTCTTGTCACATCTCTTATTTCTTTGGTCATGTTCACCAATCTACCAGCGACAGGTGGAACACGGCGGAAATCCAGAATCCTGCAAGGAGCAATATGAAAGCTTAATATATTGTATTACAGGTAAACGCAGACGTTTTATGGCTGGCAGTGACCACAGGCCATTCTTCTGAAGGCTTCTTCCAACACTGACAATGTCACAATTTCAAGGACATAAAAGTTGATGGCTTGTATCAAGGGATGCCTAATCCTTTAAGAACTACAGCCGTAGCCTAAATCACAAACAGATAAGAAGGCGGCAAATAGCGGCATTGCTGTGGCGGATGAGTCAGGAAAAGAATAAGGAATAATGGGAACCTTAGAAAGGTCTTTAGAATGTATTGCTAAATCTGATTTACCTCTGATATTTTTGTATATTCTGCATTCTGCCCCATGCAAAGTCCTTACAATATCCAGTAACTAGTGTGCAACCTCTGGCCCTCCAGCTACAATTTCCTGCATTTTATGGGATTCTCATAGCTCTCATTTAACAGCACCTTTTTGGAGCAATATAATGTACTGGAGGGAGGAAGGGGGGGGGGGGGGTGGAAACAAATCTGCAGTTTTTGGATTTTCAGTTTTATTCTTTTATTTTTTATTTCATTTTTAGTGTTTATCATGTGATATACCAGTAAATGACATGCTAGCATTATTCTGTCAATCAGTAAAATTAAAGAGATAGAAAATTTATGTTTTTATATTGTTTTACTGTTTTTGCACAAATGAAACATGAAATAAACTTTTTGGCAGTTTTTTTTTTTAAATTCTTATTCCCCCCCCCCTCTGGATAGGTTATCAGCACCAACACCCAGGACCCCTGCCAATCAGCTGCTTGAGAAGGCACCAACACTCCTGTAAGTGCCGCCACCTTCTGGCAGCTTACCAAACACAACGCTGTACATTGTATAGTGGCTGCGCTTGGTATTGCAGCTCAGCCCCATTCACTTGAATGGGGCTGAGCTTCACCTAGGCCATGTGACCAATGAACATGACCTCACTGGCCTAGAGAAAGCTGCAAGTGAATTCCTGTGCAAGCTGCAAACATCTGATTGGCAAGGGTCCCGGGTGTCGGACCCCAGCCAATCAGATACAGATGATTATCAGTATCTGATTATAGGATATTGGGATTATGGGATCATTTTATAGTTCAAGACTTTAAGAACACATGATCTGAATTACCAGTATATCTACTCTGAATATTTTTTATTTTTTTTTACAAAATAAAGCAGTTTTCATGTGTTTTTCCCCCCTTTTTTAGATATCACTTAAAGAGATTTTCCAAGATTTTGATATTGATGACCTGATAGTTTATTAATATCTAATCTCTGTGGGTCCTACTTCTGGCATTCCCACCAATCAATTGTTTTAAGAGGCTGCGGCACTCCCTAAGGCCTCTTCATAGGTCAGTGACGTCACATCCATGGGTCACATGGCCTAGGTGCGGCTGATCTGCAATACCAAGCACAGCCACTACACAATGTGCAGCGCTGTGCTTGGTGCGCTGTCAGGAGGCTGCAGCGCTCGCCGTACGTAGCACCTCGGCTCTACTATTATAGGCACCTCTCCTTTTTGAATTGGGTCTTGAGCGAGAGATATACACTTGATTAGCCACAAACTACTGGTTTTAGGTTGGGGGAGAGAAGGATCTTACTCGGAGATTGTGGTGATCCAAGATTACCAGGGTGCCTAAGGTGAAGCAAACAGATCCATGAGGGTGTAGCTATCAAGAGAGGCGGGGGGGGGGGTTATTTTACAAAGGGGACCTCGTCATAATTTTACTATGTGACCCTCTTTCCGAAGCGAATAAAATACCAGAAATACATCCTTGCAATATTAATACCATATTGCCAGTCTCGCTTTCATCTGCATATGGCGCCCTAATAAGCATTGCATAGGTCGGCTCATAGGCCCCTGCAATCATCCTTGTATCTGTGCCGGTTGACGTCTGATTTCAGAATGAGTGGACAAGATTATCATCTATAGCCCCCTTTAAGTACGGACCCCCGTTGTGTACCGGAGACTGCTCCATCTACTTGGCTGCATTAAATGTCCGGGCGGTCCGTAAATCACGGACATTGCTCAGCAGCAAATTTACTTGTGATGGGTTGATGATTCCAAGCTATGATTTAAAGGGACATAGAAGCCACAAGATTTTAAAACTGACTCAATGATTTTACTTATTTTTAGATATGTGCCAAAACTAGTAATTATAAAAAAGACAAATGTCTCCAAAAAAATTCTATATAGTACAAGTTAAATAGTACCTGTCACCTCTCTTGACATGGCTGCTTTAGCAAATACTTGTATTCCCCATAACATAACAATTCTGGGACGTCTTTTCTTAACACTATGTGTTCGGCTGTTCCTCTGTTATTCCTCCTTGAAATGCATGAATAAATTAACAACTGGGCATGACGTCCTTTGCTCGTCCTTTGGGTGACGTCCCTTGGCTGCATCCAGGGGCGGATTTGCCATAGATCTTACAGGGAAATTTCCCAGTGGGCCGATGTCCAGGGGGCCACCTCACAGCTGGCCAGTGGAAGTTTTTGGGGATGTATTTTGTGCTGCCGGTGTAACACCCCAGAATGGTGTATCTCTAATGGGCTAATATAATGTCATCTTATGTATATCTGTCCAGCTCGTCCACAATGTGCATTCCTAATCTTTTTGCAACTGTTATGTTCATGTAATATGCCTGGTTCACCAGCAGGTGGCAGCAAAAACAGCAGAGCTGTACTTACTTATCATTCCATTCTGACCCCCCTCTAGAGAGAAGTGGGCTAGTCCTACTTCCTGCAGGAAGGGGGGGGGGACCATTTAGTTCCAGTTTAGGTGTTCCCTAGACAGGGGAAAAGTGTGCAGGGGCACGTCTCTGCTGGACGTGCCTACACCAGCCAGAGCACCCTAAGCTCTGCTGGCCATGGAGGCTAAAGCCTAAAGCATCAAGAGCCAGGAGATTAGATCTTCAACTGAAGATAAGTCAGATTACAGAAGAAGTGCAGCATACAGAAGAAGCCAAGTTATCCAGTCAGCTTGTCAATACAACAGAGAGAGAGAGAAACAGATATAGCAGAGTTGAGTTTGCCTGCCAGTTCAATGCTAAAGCCTGCTGGAACCAAGACAAAGCCTGTAAACCGTTGGAAGAAAAGTTTATGCAAGTAAAGCTGCTGTTGAACTTCATCTCAAGGTCTGGACTCAAGTTATTTCTTCAAATCCCTCAATTATTCCCCCTATTTACTGCTTCAGAGCCAAAGCCTGGGGTCCAGGTAGGAGGACCATGACACACATAAAGAGACATTTTAGGCCGAACTATACCACTTGGCATTCCTACACCTGGGACGCGATATATAGAGGGCCCTGGTTGGAGGCCGCCCGTTGCCCTGGCAGTATTTTGTGATGGACTGTGGTATTTGGCTCTGTTGGGGTGGTACAATGTGCCACAGCATGGTATTGCTGGCCCTGCCTTCCATTAATTTGGAACCGACTACAAAACGGGGCCACTTTTAGTTTTTTTTCCAGGGCCACTTTAAGTTCCCAGTCTGCCCCTGGCTGCATCATGATATCTATTGTCATCTGACAATGCCCTAGGGAACAGCCAGACACCTACAGCAAGTATACGACCAGATCATTGTTTTATTAATCTCATGGGCTACACGGTATCTGATCAGAGGAGCCACACACGTTACCCACATACGTGTTTTCCAGAAGCAAGCGCCATGTTTGCATCAGGTGGATGTGAGCTACTTGAAGCACTTATTAGGAGTTAGTATTTGAGCATAGTGATTATAGAGTTTAAAGGGGTTCTCCAGGTTACAGATACTGATTACCTATCAATATGGATAGGTCATCAATGTTACATCAGAGGGGTCCGACTCCTGGTACTTTTCTCCTGGATCAATTATTTGAACAGACTGCTGTGCAGGCGCTGTATCTTCTTCACTATTTACCTGCTTGCTGTCTCCATCATAGCGTTGGTGCAGGGTAATTACAACTTCCTCTCCCAGTCAAGTGAATGGGAAGAACAGCTGTAATTACTCTGCACTGCAAGATAGACCAGCATCACAGCCCCTTTAAAGAGCTGATCGGTGGGGCTGCTGGTAGTCGGATCCCCACTAATCTGATATTGATGACCTATCCTGAGGTTGGATCATCTACACCAGGGATGCCCAACCTGAGGCTCTCCAGCTGTTGCAAAACGACAACTCCCAGCATGCCCAGAATGTCTACAGCTATCAGCCTACAGCAGGGCATGGTGGGAGTTGTAGTTTTACAACAGCTGGAGATCCGCAGGTTGGCCATCCCTGATCTACACTGTACACCATGGATCTCTTACTTCACCACAGAAGTCATCCATGTGCTTTCTCCATCCGTATGTCAGCACGGTCCATATTTTGCGGATCCGCGGTTTGCAGACTGCAAAATGCTTACGGTCATGTCCATGAAGCCTAATCCTGTAGATGGTATACAGTTAACAGGTAATGTATAAACACGCAGCCTTTTGGTCTTTCTTTTATGGAGGGTCGGTTATTTTATTTAGTTGCAACAAATATATCAAATGTTGCACGCCATTTGCTACATTTCTTGCACGGTTTACTTGTGGATTTTTCAGTTTTAAAGGGGTTCTCCAGGCTAGGATAGGTCATCAATATCAGATCGGCTGGGGTCCGACACCCGGCACCACCGCTGATCAGCTGTATGAGGAGACGTCACGTGCAGCGCGCATTTGCCGTTTCCCTTCGCTCTTCCTGTCCATTGCTGCTCTCTATGGCAAAGCAGCAGTGAACAGGAAGAGAGACGGGAGACGGCACATGCGCACTGCGCGCTCCTTCTCCTCAGACAGCTGAACGGAGGGGGTGCCGGGTGTCGGACCCCTGCCGATCCGATATTGATGACCTATCCTGAGGACACATTTGTAAACTATTATACGTTTATTTCTGATCACATCTGCATCTATTCATACTATAATATAAAAGGATTGTCGTATTGCGCCCTTTGCAAAAACCACAATATAAATTTTGAATATTATTTATTTTAACATGGATTTTCAATAAACTACAGTAAAGTTTTTTAACAATTAGGGGCATTATTACATTTTGCGCTATAGGTTCAGTGTTGACATTTAGTGCAGCCTGGTAATTCTTTGGTAAGGTATATACATTAGGCCTCATGCACACGACCTTTCCTTTTTTTGCCGTCCGCAAACCGCGGATCCGCAGAAAACAGAAGCTGGCCGTGTGCCTTCCACAATTTGCGGAACGGAACGGGCGGCCCATTGTAGAAATGCCTATTCTTGTCCGCAAAACGGACAAGAATAGGACATGTTCTATTTTTTTTTCGAGGCCACGGAACGGAGCAACGGATGTGGACACCACACGGAGTGCTGTCCGCATCTTTTGCTGCCCCATTGAAGTGAATAAGTCCTCATCCGAGCCGCCGTTTTGGCGTCTCGGATGCGGACCCAAATAATGGCTGTGTGCATGAGGTCTTAATCTGTATTTACCCTTGGCACATTGGCCTAGGTGTACAGATGTGCTCTACTGTCGGATTAATAGACTGACACTACCAGCACTGGTTGGATTTGCCAGTGTCAGGGAGTGGAGGGATGTACTTCCAACTGATAGTGCTCACTTATCAATTTTAGTTATATAGTTCTAGGAGGAATAACAGAGGAACGACACAACACAGAGTTCTAAGAAAAGATGCTCAAGTATTGTTATTTTATTAAAGGGGTTATCCCCTGATAAATGTAAAAAATAGACATCAGACATCATATAGTACATGACAATCTCTTTCTTAGTGTTGATCACGAATATTCGAATTGCAAATTTTTATCGCAATTATCGTCACTTCAATAATTCGCGAATATTTAGAATATAGTGATATATATTCGTAATTTTGAATATTTGAGATTTTTTTTTAATCAGTACACATGATCCCTCCCTGCTTCTAGCTTGTGGGCCAATGAGAAGGCTGCAATACCTTTGACTTTAGGGAGGCAGCTTATAGGTTTTAGGTGTCTGAGTTCCTCAGTCAGTGATCTCAACATATGTATTATTAAGAAGTGTGGATGTTACACTCCAATCATGTTAGCCGATTGTCAGTGATAGGGCCTAGCAGGGAAAGTGCACTCCCAGTGGCCTTCAAGTGATCAGATCATTACAAGGTTGACACAGGAACCATAGAGTTTTAACCGCATTATTAGCTCACTTTAAGATTATTATCATTTTTTATTATAACTCTGATTTTATTGAATAACTCTGGTTTGAAAACTACTGAATATTTTGTTGTGGGACAACCCTTTTAAGAATAAAACAGTAATGAACCGAGATCTACAAGGTCCTCTATAGGTGTCTGGTACTGTGACAAATGTAGGACGCCCAAAACTATAGACGTGAGCCTGGGTGTGCGTGTTCTAGAGCGGTCGTATAAAAGTTATTGCGAGGATCCACATTGGAGAAACCCTTGCCATGAATGGTTGATGATCCAAGACAGCACCTCTGCCGCCACCTAACGTCTCCTGTCCACGTGACAAAGTCCTGGACTGTAAGAACTTTGTAGATCCGTCCTCTTATAAATATGCACTTTAACCCCATGTTAAATCGTTCTTACCTGTCCAAATGAAACGCAGCGATCTCAGAGTTATGCCGCTCATAATCTGAAAAGTAGAAGAAGTCCGGCGGGGTTTCTTGCTCTCGTGTCTGCCTGAAAAATAAAAGAGATAAGTGATTACAATTGGTTGAAATCTCCCGTCATCTACTGTTCAAATATGAACATACCATATATATATATACGGCCTGCCCGCATGTAGAGGGCCTACCGCCACCACTCAATATACAAAATGTGCCCTGAGTCCTAGTTGCCTTGGCTGTGGGGGTACAGAGACATCATGTGAACTCCTGGGCGCCAAGTGCAAAATCTGTTACAAGACCATGTGCCATTTCCAATGCTCATGTTTTCCTATGCTGCCTGAGCATCAGAGTTGTTACGTTGGCATGTGTCATGGGATCAGGGGCAGGGGTGTACACAGATCTTATAGGACCCCATATATAGTTCCCATAGTAAGGTAATGTAGAACACGTGCAACGCTCCAGATTTCTGCCAAATTTCTGTTTTAGTTTTTTTAAAACAAGTGGAATTTTTTTTAAATAAATACAAACTGTAATAAAAAAAAAAGTTGCCTTTGGTCTCAACAGGTGCTTCAAATCTATGACACTCATTCTGAACACCATATTGCTCAATGTATAAGATTAAATCTCCAGCTTTGCTTCTGTTACAAAGCTAGCTGGCTGCCTGCAGCCACCACTAGGGGGAGCTCAGTGAATAGGAATTAATGCAGCTACTATTGGAGCTATAATAATCTCTGTACATGGAGCTCCCCCTAGTGGCGGCTGTGTGAAAATGCAGTGTTTTCACATGTGGAAGAAAAGAGCAAGTTCCACGCGGGCCCTATTGCAGTCGCGTGGTATTCCTAGGTCAGAGGCCGCAAAGCTGGAATGCCAATACTATTGTGTGCCCCTTCTACTGTAACATTACCTTGCCTTATGCACAGTAACAGACCACCATGCAAACCAATCAAATGCTTGGGGCCCAAGAGATCAGGGGGCCTTCCTGCTGACAACAAGCAGTTGGCTAAAAAAGGGAATTAAAGAGACGGGCATATTGCCTGTGCAATAGATTCAGCTGCACACGGATCCAGGGAGTAGCAGAAGTGAGATGACAGATGTGGAGTTAAGCAGTGCAACAGGGGAAGGGGTGCCCTTACATGAGTATTCTTGGTGCCCCAGAAATGCCAAATCCACCCCTGCCTCTACAAAATGCCAAATCCACCCCTGCCTCTACAAAATGCCAAATCCACCCCTGCCTCTACAAAATGCCAAATCCACCCCTGCCTATACACAATGCCAAATCCACCCCTGCCTCTACAAAATGCCAAAACCACCCCTGCCTATACAAAATGCCAAATCCACCCCTGCCTCTACAAAATGCCAAATCCACCCCTGCCTCTACAAAATGCCAAATCCACCCCTGCCTCTACAAAATGCCAAATCCACCCCTGCCTCTACAAAATGCCAAATCCACCCCTGCCTATACAAAATGCCAAATCCACCCCTGCCTATACAAAATGCCAAATCCACCCCTGCCTCTACAAAATGCCAAATCCACCCCTGCCTCTACAAAATGCCAAATCCACCCCTGCCTCTACAAAATGCCAAATCCACCCCTGCCTATACAAAATGCCAAATCCACCCCTGCCTCTACAAAATGCCAAATCCACCCCTGCCTCTACAAAATGCTAAATCCACCCCTGCCTCTACAAAATGCCAAATCCACCCCTGCCTGTACAAAATGCCAAATCCACCCCTGCCTGTACAAAATGCTAAATCCACCCCTGCCTATACAAAATGCCAAATCCACCCCTGCCTCTACAAAATGCTAAATCCACCCCTGCCTCTACAAAATGCCAAATCCACCCCTGCCTGTACAAAATGCTAAATCCACCCCTGCCTCTACAAAATGCCAAATCCACCCCTGCCTATACAAAATGCCAAATCCACCCCTGCCTCTACAAAATCCCAAATCCACCACTGCCTATACAAAATCCCAAATCCACCCCTGCCTCTATAAAATGTCAAATCCACCCCTGCCTCTACAAAATGCCAAATCCACCACTGCCTATACAAAATGCCAAATCCACCCCTGCCCCTATAAAATGTCAAATCCACCCCTGCCTCTACAAAATGCCAAATCCACCCCTGCCTCTACAAAATGCCAAATCCACCTCTGCCTATACAAAATGCCAAATCCACCTCTGTCTATACAAAATGCCATATCCACCCCTGCCTCTACAAAATGCCAAATCCACCCCTGCCTCTACAAAATGCCAAATCCACCCCTGCCTCTACAAAATGCCAAATCCACCCCTGCCTCTACAAAATGCCAAATCCACCCCTGCCTCTACAAAATGCCAAATCCACCCCTGCCTCTACAAAATGCCAAATCCACCCCTGCCTATACAAAATGCCAAATCCACCCCTGCCTCTACAAAATGCTAAATCCACCCCTGCCTCTACAAAATGCCAAATCCACCCCTGCCTATACAAAATGCTAAATCCACCCCTGCCTATACAAAATGCCAAATCCACCCCTGCCTCTACAAAATGCTAAATCCACCCCTGCCTCTACAAAATGCCAAATCCACCCCTGCCTGTACAAAATGCTAAATCCACCCCTGCCTCTACAAAATGCAAAATCCACCCCTGCCTCTACAAAATGCAAAATCCACCCCTGCCTCTACAAAATGCCAAATCCACCCCTGCCTATACAAAATGCCAAATCCACCCCTGCCTCTACAAAATCCCAAATCCACCACTGCCTATACAAAATCCCAAATCCACCCCTGCCTCTACAAAATGCCAAATCCACCACTGCCTATACAAAATGCCAAATCCACCCCTGCCCCTATAAAATGTCAAATCCACCCCTGCCTCTACAAAATGCCAAATCCACCCCTGCCTCTACAAAATGCCAAATCCACCTCTGCCTATACAAAATGCCAAATCCACCTCTGTCTATACAAAATGCCATATCCACCCCTGCCTCTACAAAATGCCAAATCCACCCCTGCCTGTACAAAATGCCAAATCCACCCCTGCCTCTACAAAATGCCAAATCCACCCCTACCTATACAAAATGCCAAATCCACCCCTGCCTCTACAAAATGCCAAATCCACCCCTGCCTCTACAAAATGCCAAATCCACCCCTGCCTCTACAAAATGCCAAATCCACCCCTGCCTCTACAAAATGCCAAATCCACCCCTGCCTCTACAAAATGCCATATCCACCCCTGCCTGCACAAAATCAATGACCAACACTTATTCAATAATTGTCTATTTTGTCATCTCCGGTTGATACATTGTTACAACCAGTCATAAGGTTCTAGCCTTTAAAGCAGACCTGGGCAAACTACGGCCCGGCGGACCTTTTAATCCGGCCCCCGGGCGGAGCCAGAGGCGTGCCAAGCAACGATACCCCTCCTCCGCGAATGAAGAGGACTTCCGACTCGGCGTGCTGCGTGTGGCATGGCGCGGTGGCAGGGAGGCAGCGTCAGCGGCAGTACTGTCTAGGTAAGACACAGCAGGGGGGGGGGTGCCTCGTGCGAGCCGTACCCGGGACCCGGCCGGCCGCAATTATTCCCTTCTCTGTAACAGCGCAGCGCCCGCGGCTCTCATAGTATTGGCTGTGACTGTCTGACACTGACAGTCACAGAGCCGACAAGCATGAAGCTGCGGCCGCCTCCCCCTGTGCTGTGTGTAGTCAGTGTGACTAACACATGGCTGATCATCTCTGAGCATTACGTTTCTAAAGGCAAGGGGGGGGGAGGGGTGTGTACTATTGTAAGGGGGGGGGGGGTGTTCTGTATATGAGGGGGCCTTCTGTATTCTGGGGGGATTCTTCTGTATTCTGGGGGATCTGTATTGTGGGGGGGGGGGGGTGTTCTGTATATGAGGGGGCCTTCTGTATTCTGGGGGGATTCTTCTGTATTCTGTATTCTGGGGGATCTGTATTGTGGGGGGGGGGGTGTTCTGTATTTTAGGGGGGTTTGAACTGTAGGGGTGGGTCTGTATTGTAGGGGGGTTCTGTAGGGGGGTCTGTATTGTAGGGAGGGGTCTGCACTAGGGTTGTCCCGATACCAGTATCGGTATCGGGACCGATACCGAGTATTAGCGGGAGTACTCGTACTCCCGCTAATACCCCCGATACTTCCCCCCCAATCCCCCCCCCGCCGCAGCCGAAACCGCCGCCGCCAACAACGACGCCGCCGCTACAACGTTAATCACCGCGGCGCGGGGAACATTACAGACAGCTTTCGTTTGAACAGCTGTTTTCCCCGCTGCGCATAGACACTCCCCCTTGGACGGATCTGTCCAATCGCGAGCAAGGGGGAGTGTCTATGCGCAGCGGGGAAAACAGCTGTTCAAACGAACGCTGTCTGTAATATTCCCCGCCGCGGTGATTAGGTACAGTAGGTACGGGGGACAATGGCTGGATTCACAGGGGGACAATGGCTGGATTCACAGGGGGACAATGGCTGGATTCACAGGGGGACAATGGCTGGATTCACAGGGGGACAATGGCTGGATTCACAGGGGGACAATGGCTGTATTCACAGGGGACAATGGCTGGATTCACAGGGGACAATGGCTGGATTCACAGGGGACAATGGCTGGATTCACAGGGGACAATGGCTGGATTCACAGGGGACAATTGCTGGATTCACAGGGGACAATTGCTGGATTCACAGGGGACAATGGCTGGATTCACAGGGGACAATGGCTGGATTCACAGGGGACAATTGCTGGATTCACAGGGGACAATTGCTGGATTCACAGGGGGACAATGGCTGGACTACCCCTTTAAGATTTGGAGTGTCTTTGCATTATGTCTTGAGAATGCTAAGAACCTCTTTCCAACAGTAAATGAAACTCAAAATGTGTTTGAGTGAACGTGATTGTAAATTTTCACTAATATGAGTCACAAATAGTGAAAAATGTTCATTGTTTTGGGAAATTTTGTTTAATAAATTTAATTTTTTTTCTTGTAAGGCAACCTCACTTTTTCATTGTTTAACTATAACAAGTACTCGTACCAGTTGTCCAACAATGATATTTACTGCTTTTTATAAAGAAATACAATTGATTTTATGCAGTATTGAGTTTAGCCTTTTGGCCCGGCCCTCCAAAATATTTTCAGTTTCTCATGTGGCCCCATCGAAAAAATAATTGCCCACCCCTGCTTTAAAGGGTATAAAAGACGTCATCGGCGCAGGCGCACTGAGGGAGTGCTGAGGAGACGAGCCTCCTCATCTCAGAGCGCCTGCGCCGAATGACCAGAGGCGTGCGATTTTTGAAATACTGACAGGGCCGGCCGGAGGAGGAGATCACGGCTGGCCCTGTCAATCAACAAGAGGAGGGGGCGGATTTCTGCTGCGGCTACCAGCAAGTAGACGCCCTACTTGCTGGTAGAGCCCTGATTTGCATATTATAAAACTTCGTTTTCTAAAGAATCGGCCGCATGAAAGTAAGTAAGACTATTATATTCTCCTATATCGCGCTATAAGGAATATAACTATCCAAAAAAAAAAAAAAGAGTTTTGTGGGGTGACAGAAACCCTTTAATTGTCTAAATCATTTAAAAATCAGGCACTTATATCATGTCGGTTTTCTACAATTACCATACGTCGCATTCATTATTTGCAATGTAAAAAAAATAAAATAAAAATCAATGGCGAGATCTTAAAGGAAAGACCCTGAATGAAAAGCTTCTTCTTCATCTTGACAGTTTAGCCAGCTGCACAAGCTGTAATTGTACCTCACGTCTCCATAAGTGACATATGGGACGGTCATTAAATCACTGCAGGAGCAGCTCATTCTCACAAATTTTACTCGTCTATTAGCTGCCTGCAGCTCCAGCGTCTCGCACTATATACATCATTAACTTTTGCATCTTAAAAAAGAAAAAAAAAAAATTTTTTGCATTCTTCAGCTTGTTTGCGGAAATCTTTCCAAGATATCAAAACCAGACATTTTCCAAGTGATGGCCACAATGCAATTAATGCTGGCGTGCTCTGTAGATTGGAGAAAATTCTTCTAAACCTCTAGTCATTTTTTTAACCCCCAAAAAAATGCCAGCAGACATCTATTTCGCAATAGCTGAGGAGCACCAAGTAAATACAAAACGAGCAATAGAAACGTAACATCTAATTGTAGATGACAACCACCTGCCGACCGTACTTCTCTGCTGGAGATGATGTTTTATCTCTGGCCTCTAGTGGGATAGTTCAAGATCTTTTATGTCTTTTTTTTTCTACTATTTTCCACCAATTAGCCAACTGTCTAGGGTTTGACAAATATAGCAGCGTCATGCTGTGTTGGTGAATTATGTCAAAATATTGAGGTGCCCTTGAAAGCTTCTAGTTTTTATCGTTGAGAGAGCATGAGAAGTCATGATGCATTTAGAGGAAAAAGCCTATTTACATTAGCTGTTATAGGGCCTACAAAGAAAATGAGTTCCTTGGTGGTCATCGCGATGCATCTACTGTGATCATTTTTTAAGTTAATCGCACATAAAGGGTTAAGGAAAGGAACACCATAGATGCTATGTCCAAGATGAGCAAGGGATAGATGTATCGAGTGCATCTGCTAGTATAGGATCTTCTGTCAGACTGAGGTACTTTGGGTCCATCTAACAAAGTGATTTCGGAGGCCCATCTGTTACAATCAGTGGGTGTAGAACCACTGTGTCAACCTGCTGGTTTTACAAACCTAAAGGCTCTATCCTGGCAGCTCCATGGTATTGGCTGTTTAACCACTATAAAAGGATCTGCTGCAGGAAAGCCACCAAGCTTTTACCTCCTGGAGTAGTCCTGGTGTGGTTGACAGCTGAACCATGGGGGTCACAGACACTGATGTGGAGCACCTAGGGATCAGGCAAAGCTTGTAGTCAGGAACAGGAGGGCATAGTTTGTGTGATTCTGAGAAACAGTCCAAAGGTCAGAGCAGGCAACACAGGGTCAGTACAGTGATCAGGCATGGGCAGGTCAGGTGACAGAGGGTCAGAATCTGGCAGAATCTGAGCCCACCAAAGAATCCTTAAGTTCTGTGGTAGACCATTTGAGACCCGAGTGCACACTTTTCTTATCCAACTCAGCTCAGAACATATAGTGTACAACTAATCTGAGGACACTGTTTGAAGACACAAACTAGAGAGAAAATCTAAACTAACCCAAGGAATACATACAAATTTCACACAGAATTTTCCAATAATTAATTCAAACCCAGGACCCCAGAATCACTAGAACACCAGAACAGGGTCACTGCAAAAAGGTTGATTGTTTAAATGTTGTATTGTTAAGTGAAATGCTTAGATTTATTGTATTTGCGTATGCCTACTCAATAGTATTGTATGAATAGTTTGGGGTTAACAACCTTGAACCAGCCCCTTTAGGTTACTAGGAGATAGACCAGGGTCTTAGTGGGTAGATGGAGTTCTAGCCTAGCTGTGCTACTAAGAGGACATGTGTCTGCTTGCTCCTCAGTCCTAGGCCTGAGTCCGAGAGAACCATTATGTCTGCAGTTTTATACAAAGTGCTCCAGAGTGAGAGAGAGAGAGAGAGATTATGGCGCTCTAGCTTTGTGACGTCGAGAAGCAAGGAAGAGATTTGGAGGATGCGGGTCAGTGCTGGGCTCCTTCACAGTGGGCATGGCTGGGCTCAGAGTCAGAGAACGCTGGACTCATCTCTCAAGCATGGAGGAGACAGGACTCATCTAAGGTTCATTTACATATCTATAAAAGCACACAGAGCTATGGCGACTGGATATTGCGGATGTGCTAGCGGCGATCTAGCAGCCCATGTCCTCAGCCCTATACACAAAATCCAGGTGACAGGTTCCCTTTAAAGGGGTTATGCCATGAATAATATAAAAAATGAAAATCAGACATCATATAGAACATGGTGGTTACGAATAGTCGGGCGGCACTGCGTGAAGGTATGGGTGCACGGTTAGCGGACGTCACTCCGGATGCTTAAATGAAGGAAGAGACCGGCACTCCTTGGTACTGCAATTATATCGGGTTTATTCGCCACTCATAGAAGAGGTGACGCACGTTTCGACACATGCAAGTGCCTTTATCAAACCAATGTGAGCAGCAGGATCCACCTATCCTGCTGCTTACATTGCTTTGATAAAGGCACTTGCATGTGTCGAAACGTGCGTCACCTCTTCTATGAGTGGCGAATAAACCCGATATAATTGCAGTACCAAGGAGTGCCGGTCTCTTCCTTCATATAATCATATAGAACATGACAATCTCTTGCCAATCTAGAACCAGCCCTGTACCTCACATGGATCCAGAGATCTCCCCGTTCATTGCTCTGCTAGATTTATATCAAGCTGACAGCTCAAGTGGAGTGTCTATTCTGCTGCAGCTAAGGGGGAAGGGGCATGCTCTCCCTATCACAGCTCAGGAGGCAGTTGAAGGACGAAACTGAGCATGTGCCTTTGAAATGGGTTTGCAAAGGGTTTGCCTTTGAAATGTACCTTGATACTGTTAGATGAACAACTCCTTCTATTCTGCACTTACTCAGTAAAGCCAGACCTATTTATTTCCACCAAGTGGCCTGGTGACTGACTTGAACATAATTTCCTTGCCATGGCATCAATATCTACACTCCTGCCGTACAAGCTGCCAAAACACCTAACACCAAGGGCACCCCATTCACCATCAGGCAGGATCCTTGACATCTGGGTCTTCCCCAAGGGAAGAAGGGGTGCACCATCCTGTCAGAGGGATATCGGTGTGAGGATTGCCCCTGAGATCCGTTTTTCAGAGCCACTGCCACTCCCATCCTCCTCACCCTCTCCCAGGGTTGCCATTGTACATACATTACATTGTGAAAGTTGAAAACATTGGGTGGAAGAAGCTCAACTAAGACTCTGGGTGACACCTAAAACAGTAGTTGTCCCTCAACATTCCATAACCGTGATAGGCCTGGTAGACCGCTTTAGGTGTCTGTTGGAGAAGGACTGAGCAGTAAATAGTACATAAGTGCTACACATTTACATTTTTATTTGGAAACTTTTTTGCTTAGCAGCCTCCATCTAAGAATACGTAAGATGAATGACAGCTCCTCTAATCTTCTAGCATTTCCCCTGCTTCCGAATTCCATTGGCCTTAACTCGTCGAAGATTCAGACACATTAATGCAATGAGTTTTTTCGCGGCTCTCATTTCCATAAGCGCTTTAGTTCTCTACTTGTTTCCATGCAATGAGGCATTTTACAGCGGAGAACATTATCAAGATAAATACTCTTCACACTTACTATTCCTGCCTTTAATAAATATTATGCCTCCACGAGGTGGAAAAGCAATGTTTAGCTTATTTCTAACCGAGTGTGGAACAAAAAACAGTCATGCTTTGTCTCATTCCCATCATTTAGACAATGAAGGGAGCAGACGCCATTACCCATCTATTCTACTCTTTAGAAGAGAACAAAATGGAGAAGGAGGGAGAGGAAACATGTATCTGTGTAGCTCAGCTTGTGATGGAAAAGAAAACATGCCACCAGCCAGCACTTTCTGCTTCGAAATGCTGAAAAACAGCATTTCAAGATAGTAACTAGTGATGAGCGGCATAGGCAATACTCAAATTAGCGATATTTCGCTAATTTTTGGGCAAATATTTGCCATAAATTAGCCAAAATGCCTCCATAGCTCTAGATGCAAAAACTCTTCCAATAATACCCTGTGAATCCTCTTGTGGTGGCAATCATCTGATCACTGCAGGTCACAGCAGCAAAACCCTTGTCCATGAGCTTCTATTAACGGGAAGCTTCAAGCAGCTGCACATTACTTATCACTTATGTGCCAGCCCTCAGAAGGGAGAAGATCTATAGAAGGTTTAGCCTACAGAAAGGAATCGCAGACTTTGACAAAGAAGGTAATTCTGGCTACAGCCTCCTCTGCATGTGGTGGAAACACTGTAAGCTACAAGCTGCCTACTATAACCAAAGAACAGGAGGGCCCCCTGGTCAGAGACTGTATTCCCCTAAGGACACTGTGGATATCATATACTTATATATATCTGACGATAGAGAAAGCGCATGTCTTTAGGCCGGGAAAAGGAGAGATTGACTAGTCACTAGTTTGATTGAGAGAGAGAGAAGCAAGCCTCCATATACAACCTTTGGGAACTACTTGAATCGACTATAAAGACTGCATTTCATGTGAATGGTGCCTGTGTGGATCACCTGCTGACCGACTTCAGTAAAGTGCTGTGGTTTTGTTATAATAACACCAGTTTTATTATTATGGATAGGACATCAGAATGTGAAGGACCGACACCAGACACCCCCCACCATTCAGCTGTTTCGGGCAGCCACCGATGCTGGAAACCATACAGTTGATGGAAAGCTCCTTCCATTGTGTAGTTCTCTGCGCTGGTGTACTGGAGCTCAGCTCCTATTCACTTAGGGAAGCTAAGTTGCAGTACCCCAACACAGGCACTACACAGTAGGTGGAGCCTTCTTCTTCTGTTTCCATCCACGGTATTGTTTCCGGGGCCGTAAGTCAACCAAAACAAGTGATCAGTGGGGGTGCTTATTGTCTGACCTCCACCGATCTGATATGGTGACCTAGCTTGATGATAGGCCATCAATATCTCAGAACTGGAAACCCCTTCAAGAAGTGGTTGGGTCAACACATGTAAGTGAACCAACGTTTTGCTCAAGGTCTCTGTCACCAGTTTATGCTGCCCTCAGATAGGACGCCATAAAACTGGTGAGGGACTGGCTTGATTCATTTTTCCATCACATCATATACGGCTTGTTTCCAGGGGTTAAGACCCTCCTGTAATCCAGCAGTGGTGGTCGTGCTTGCACACTATAGGAAAAAGCGTTGGCCTCTCTGGTGGCCAGGACCTTGGGAGTATATATAGACTGGTGCTTTTTTTTTTTATAGCGTGCAAGCACGGCCACAAATGCTGGATTACAGGGTGGTCATAACCCCTGGATACGAGCAGTGCATAATGTGATGGAAAAAAGTATCCAGCCAGCAAAGGAAGCAATATGGACAATAACAATACATTAGTAAATGCCTTGTATTCACTTTCTCTACATGATAAATTCCATTTGCAGAAGTGACAACCCCGTTAATCGCCGTTCATTTGAATAGTCACTATGTAAGCCCACATTGACCTGCAGTGGCCAAAAATTGATGGCCAAGGGCCCAGATGAGACGTCCGCGTTAATAATCAAAATTAACTCATGCTTATACAGTATGTAGTGTTAATAATATACATTCTTTTCCCAAATGTCTCACTGTGTGACTTTAGGTAAAAGCCACCAGCAAATCCAAATCCAAAGCGTAATGCCTATTAGGTACCAGCAGACAAGATGCCATCTAAATCTTCTGATGATATGGACCGTGCACAGAGTGATTGCTGCAGTCGTGAGCACTGACAAGTCGCCTCTTATGCACAAAAACTGTCAGGCCTCGGGACTTTTTCCAAGCGTCACAGCGGTTTTGATCTGATTATTTTGTTAAAAGAAAGCAGAGCATGAATAATTAAATATTTGAAGCATGTGTTGAAGCAAATCTGTGGTGGGACACTCAGCGTCAGTGTTCTCTGCTAAAGCCCTACAGAGGGGAAGAGGCTTCAGAAACCTAATGCAAAATGACACCTTTAGTTTTTGACAAAGTTTTTCTTTTTTGTAAGCCAAAGCCAGAAATGGATCCAGCTGGGTGGAGAAGTCGAAGTCCTTCCTTTAAACTTCCCATTCCTTTGGAAGTCTTTTCTAGCTTGGATAAAAAAAAATAAAAAATGCATCAAAAATTGTATGTGTGATTCCAGCCTTAAAGAATTTTTCTGGACTCCAGATATTAAGGACTTATCCTTAGGACAGATCAAGGATTAACTCCTGGAAATAAACATGCATGCTCAGCCAAGCTATCATATCATATCAGTCCATGTGATGGATATGTGTAAAGTAGAGTCTTCATGCGCATGATCATTGCTGGCTGGTGCCCATACTGCGGCCCGCAAACATCGGGTCCGCAATACACAGGGCTCGGCCGTTTGTGCACTACATCAGGAATGCACAGTGCGTGCGCCATCTCCTCATACAGCTGATCAGCGGGGGTTTCCGAGTATCGGACCCCACCAATCTGATATTGATGACCTATCCTGAGGTTGGTCATCAAAAGAAAAAGTGGCCCGGAAAATAAAACTAAAAGTGGCCCCATGTTGTAGATGGGTCCAAATTGACAGAAGGCGGGGACAACACAAGTAGGCACAGACAAATGAAGTAGAAAAAAATACCGCCCCAGCAGAACCAAATACCACAGTGCAACACAAAATAATGCCGCCCACGCCACAGTATGAAACTATATCGTCGTCCTGTGGATGGCAATACAGTCGAATTCTGGAGAGGACCTGCGGCCACTGGCCAGGAGCATACTCCTACTTCAAATAAAAAAAGCTGAGTGCATCAGATCTTTATGTACCTGGCTGGCGGCCATAAGAAGGGCTGGGACGGCAAACGCCCCCCTTCCCCGGGGAAATGTCCCTGTAATGTCTACGGCCAGTTCGCTCCTGAACCTGAATTGTGGGATTGGATTTGGGAGAATTGAGGAGAGAGAGACCTTTCCTGACAATCAGAGCACTTTTGATTCAGGTCGAATTTATTCAGATCCAAATCAAATCAGACAGTCGATTCGGCCGAATAAGATCTGAGTCGAATTTTAAGAAATTCGCCCTTCTCTTGAGCTGAATAGCCCAGAAAGAGAGACAGATAAAGAGAGGGACTTTCAGAGACAATCAGAGCATTTTTTCGAATCAAGCCGAATTTTGACCCGAATCAAACTTGACCCCAATTGAATTTTAACAAATGATCCCATATATCAAATATTATTGCTAATTGCTGATTTGCATCCCTTTCTTCCCAGAGTTCCAGAGGAGCATGTATGGCCTATGGTCTTCTCACTCCTCACGCTGATTAAGGCGCTCTCCCCAAGGGGAGATAGTACCCCCCAAATACTATACTGGCCAACACTTTCCAATGGCAGGCTCATATAGCTTTAGTGTAGAGGACAAGGGAGGGAGCAAACCAAATCTCCATTGACTCCGTAGTCATAACGGGCAGTTGCTCCAATAAATTCCTCTCCATCTGTTGACTAATCAGTTACTCCATGATGAATATTACTAAGGAGCAGTTACTAATATACACGGTCGGCAGGAACAGATTCATGGTACAAGACGCACAACGTTTGGCTCTTGAACGGCAGAACACATTGGACGTGGCAGGTGGAAGAACTGGCTGCGCAGAAATCTTCTGTTCTAGAAGAATGGTGTTTTCTGGTTTTTCTGTTTAGAGATCATCTCTGCCAAGGAACAAAACAAAACAAAACTGAGGGGCGAAAACCTATTACAAACGGTATGGTACAGCCCCGGATCAATGGAGATGCCATTCCATGATTAAAGTGGTTATCCAACCCCTATACCCTATAATGACCCCCCTTATGCCTGGGCCCCTCAGACAGGTTATACTTACCCCGCTCCCCAGCACCCGCGTCACTCCTGATGCCCGCACGGTCGATACTCCATCCCCCCATCGCGTGGATCAAAAGGAGGGGGGGGGGGAAGGGTGTAAAGCCAATAGCAGGCATAATAGCATTCATAGCTCAATTTTTTGCCATTCCTCCATTATTCCTATTATACATTTATGAATGATCTGCAATTAAGGTTCAGATGGGTGTTACCTGTTGGTGCAGTTTCCTTGCACAGTCTGACACTGGAAGCACCAACTGGACAGTGTCAGGCTGTGCAGGGACTCACCCCCAATTGGTAACAGCTGGACCCTCATTGCAGACTGCTGGAAGTTCATTCATAAACTTCTAGTAGGAGTAAAAGAGGGATGGCACAACATAGGACCATAAGAATCAAGGATTCACTGATGTCACAGTTACTAAGCCATGTGGCAGGATAGTGGCACATGTACCCCAAGGGGACGCCAAGTCATTTTTGTCTTGGCTAAGGGGTAGGACATCAAACTGAATTTTTGCTCTAGGTGAAGGGAAATGATATACGTACAGTATAGCCTTTCTCTATGCAAGAAGTGCCATTCAGAACCCAAAGGACTGAACGAGGCCCGCCTCAAGCCCCGAACAAAGGACAAATCCCATAATTAATTTCTGGGAGGGGGCCACAGCATTTTTTGTTTTATTTGCACCAGTAATTTAAGCAAGCATGAAAAAGTGTCAGACACCACTGGCATCCTGTGCCCGGCACCAGCTATCTGGCAGCAAGTAGACACCCAAGAGCCTAAGACCAACCGGCGTGTTTCCTCCAGCTATGACATGAACTGGATCCATCCCAGCCAATTTTGGCCTCCAACATGCTTTCCAGTTAACTCCTTCCTGCCCTGACCCCTGCAGTCATAAAGCGTTGCCGATACAGCACAGCGTCAATAAAAAAAATGGTATTATTTGTAGTGGTTAGAAATTGTTGTCCCGTCACTGGACCTTTAGTGACCTAGAAAGGTCTAGAAAGGTCTAATATATCTCCAGCCCATGCAAACAAAACAAGTACCATTCCCTATTAATTATCCAATGCGCCATATTAGATAAATGTTTTTTCTAGGATTAAAAAAAAAAAAAAGAAAGAAAAAAACATGGCTGCTTTCTTCCCAAAAGAGCGCTACACCCGCCCACAGGTCGGGTCTGGTATTGCAGTTCAGCTCCTCTAAAGTAAATGAGACTGAGCGGCAATACCACACACATCCCAGGTGTGACATTGGACAAGTGTGACATTATCTTGGGAAGGCAGCAGCCATGTTTTTCTAGTTCTGGACAACCCCTTTAAGAGCCAAATTATGAGATTTTTCCAAGAGTCCCAGACCTCTGAGTTCAAGATTAAAGGGTATCTGTCAGCAGTTTTGTACCTATGACACTGGCTGACCTGTTACATGTGCGCTTGGCAGCTGAAGACATCTGTGTTGGTCCCATGTTCATATGTGTCCGCATGGCTGAGAAAAATGATGTTTTACTATATCCAAATGAACCTCATGGAGCAACGGGGGCGTTACCATTACACCTAGAGGCTCAGCTCTCTCTGCAACTGCTGCAACCTCTGCACTTTGATTGGCAGTGCCAGGTGTGATGATGTTTTCACTGCCTGGTCCTGTCAATCAAAGTGCAGAGGGAGCAGCAGTTGCAGAGAGAGCTGAGCCTCTAGGTGTAATGGTAACGCCCCCGTTGCTCCATGAGGTTCATTTGGATATAGTAAAACATCATTTTTCTCAGCAATGCGGGCACATATGAACATGGGACCAACACAGATGCCTTCAGCTGCCAAGTGCACATGTAACAGATCAGTACAAAGCTGCTGACAGATGCCCTACAAGGGAAATTTATAGCGTAAATGTAAGAAAATTAATTTTTGGGTTTGCACACACTATGTGGTGTGGGAGGGGGGGATTTATCATCTCCCCATGCCTCTTTTTTGGCAGAAAAAAGTAAAAGCCATCTTCTGCGTCTCTCCCTATATCTTACCATTGTGTTTGCTTCCTGTAGAGGCCAATGGATGACAGTATTTGAATGCATTCATAGGTTTGGGTAGAAATCATCATATTAGAGATGTGTCCTTCCTTAACTTTCCTCTTTGCTCAACATGTGGAGTATGAGAAGACCAGCTTTAAAAAAAAATATATGATTTTACGATATTGTGTCACAAGATGTTTATCCTAGGTGTATCCATTTGCTGCCACCCAGTGGTTGTGTGGTCACCTGCAGCCTGACAAAGCTTTTGCTAGCACGGCGTGATGTTGTATTGAATTGGTTTCATGATTTCATGTCCCCTGTCACGCCACTTTTCAGATTTGGTGAAAAAAGGGGGTTAACCGTGGGTGGGTAGCGGACGGAGCCGCAGTGCCACCACGTTTATCTTTCTTCAAGCAAGTTTTCCGATGTGAAGAAGGACTTTAATCTATGGCAGATAAGAGGTTGCAGAAGATTTAAGTGTGTCGCACAGCCGGCAGAGGCGTCTCTGCATAAATTTGGCCCATCCTCCAGCAGGACAGGGGGGAATCAATACCAGTGTACAATATGCCCCCATAGAGTACACAATGATCCTGTAGGTAAAGCTACCCTTTGACTACTTTTGCCTTTTTCTTGAATTTTTTGTAAATTTCCCTTTTCATACAGCCATAAACTGCTTAGTAAGTGCTCAGAACAGAGGCATTTTTAGACACTAGCTTTATTTGTATGGGCTGTGACCTTCTTCAGTACATCACTTAATTATAGGGTGAGACGCTCAGTAGTTTTTGTAGTCAAGGAGACAAGAAGAAGAGACATCTTCCCACCTTTCGTGTCTTATTACAGAATTACGCACACAATATATTCTTTTTTTTTGTTATAATATTGTGAGCTCTTGTAATCTCTGGATAAAAACTGGCAAAAATGAGATTATAAGGCGGGCATGGCAGTTCTGAAAGTCGCTGCTTCTGAATATTGGGTTGGCTCTGGTATTGCAGTTCGGCTCGATTGATGCGACTGGGCTGCAGTACCACGCAGAACCTGTGGACCGGTGTGGTGCTGTTTTTGGAAGAAAGCTGCCATTATTTTCTAATATTAATCAGATCTGAACTCTCTAAATGGTTCCTTCAATTACAATTATGTTTTACTATTTTTTATATACACATTTTAGTGTTGATGATAGCTAGGAGCCGTCAATGCATTCCTTACTCTACACCATCTTACATGGTTGGCCTGAAATATCTTAATGGTTCCTGCCACGTTCATCTCACCGGCTTTCAAGTGCTCTCAGGTTCTGTGCACTATAATATATGAGGACAAATCCAGTGACATAAACCATTCTTCAATCTTTAGAGCGGAATAAACTTCCAACATGGAAACACAGTTTTTCTATCATCCATTACTCACTTACAGGCATGGAAAACATTCTTCTGTGTAATGGCCATGCTTTCATGCCCCTCTGACCTCAGCAATGAAGCTCTATTTCAAGAGACTGGTTACAAAAATGTTTGCACTATGACAACCACACTTTAATGTGACCCTGACCTGGGTGATAACACAATGGCGGTATCTTGCATGGTATGATAGTAGGATAAGATAAAGAAGTTATATATTTATCGTATAACCAATAGGTGTTATATCCTGTGAATTATAATCAGGGGTGGAAATTACTCAGGGGAGGAATTACATTCTATTCACGAAAGGAATTATATTCTACTCGGGGGAGGAGTTACATTCTATTCAGGGGCAGAATTATATACTACTCAGGGGTGGAATTATCTTATACTCAGGATAGTAATGGTACTCTACTCAGGGGGGGTGGAATTATATTCTTCTCAGGAAAGAAATTATTTTCTACTCAGGTGTGAAATTACATATATTCTACTCAGGGGAAGAATTATATTCTACTCAGGGGTGGAATTATATTCTATTCAGGAGAGAAATTATATTCCACTCAGGAGAGGGATTACATTCTACCCAAGGGTGGAATTATATTCTACTCAGGGCCAGATTTATATTTTACTCAGGGGCAGCATTATATTTTACTCAGAGGAGGAATTATATTCCACTCAGTGGCAGAACTATCATCTACTCAGGCGAGGAATTATATTATACTCAGGGAAGGAACTCTATTCTATTCAAGAGAGAAATTATATTCTACTCAGGGGCAGATTTATATTTTACTCAAGGGCAGATTTATATTTTACTCAGAGGAATTATATTCTACTCAGGGGAGAAATTATATTATACTCAAGAGAGGAATTATCTTCTACTCAGGGGAGGAATTATATTCTACTCAGAGATGGAATTATATTCTGTTCAGGGGAAGAATTACATTCTACTCAGGAGAGAAATTATATTCTGTTCAATTATATTCTACTCAGGAGAGGAATGAAATTGTACTCAGGGGTGGAGTTATATTTTACTCAGGGGTGATAATACTGTATGTGCAACCTATGCTTCTGCACAGGGGCCCAGTGGGTAAGGAGCCCACTGATACCCTAAGAGCTTCTAGTAACTTCCTACTTTTTGTTAGATTGTATGTAAGGCACTGAGTTAGCAAACTGTGTAGCTCGGAAATACTGGTGGACTTCTAGGCAGATATAAGAGTGGTCCTCTGTGATGAACCACTGTGGGATTGAAGGGACCATATATTGTACTGTTTTTGTATTGGGGGCCATCTGCTGACTGTGTCCATGTGTCATGTCTGGCGTTACAGCCCAATAATATGGCCTGAGCTGCAAATCTAGATACTATTATGGAGTTTTCTTTCAGCCACCAATGACATGCTACTATTGTATTGATTATGGTGGTCAGACCAGGACAAGTTTTAGGCCTCTTTCACACGACCGTTTTTTTTTCCGTTTGCGGGCCGCTTTTTGCATTCCATATACGGTCCGTATACGGAACCATTCATTTCAATGGTTCCACAAAAAAAATGGAATGTACTCCATATGCATTCCGTTTCTGAATTTCCGTTTTTCCGTTCCGTTGAAAGATAGAACATGTCCTACTATTGCCTGCAAATTACGTTCTGTGGCTCTATTCAAGTCAATGGGTCCGCAAAAAAAAATGGAACACATACGGAATGTACTCCGTATGTCTTCCGTATCCATTCCATTTTTGCGGAACCATCCATTGAAAATGTTATGCCCAGCCCAATTTTTTCTATGTAAGCACTGTATACTGTATATGCCATACGGAAAAACGGAATGAAAAAACGGAATGGAAACGGAAACAAAAAACGGAACAATGGATCCGTGAAAAACGGACCGCAAAATACTGAAAAAGCCATACGGCCATGTGAAAGAGGCCCTATGTCAGACATCATGACATGAGATTATCAGGTGCCACTTGAACGTCCTTAACTGTTGTGTATACTGTTCTTAAAGAGGAGCTGTCACCTATCCTGACATGTCTGTTTTAGTAACTACTTGCATTCCCGATGTAACTCTGGAGCATCTATTGTTATGATTCTATGTTGTGTCTTTCTTCTATTATTCCTACCAGAAGTTTATAAATTAATGGGCAGCAGTCTGTAATGAAGTTCCAGCTGGGTGTTACCAGTTTGGGGTGTGTCCTTGCATAGTCTGACACTGATAGCACAGATTGGATAGTGTCAGACTGTGCAGGGACACCCCCCCAACTGGTAACACCCATCTAGAGCTTCATTGCAAACTGCAGGCATTTCAATCGAACACTTCTAGTAGAAATAATAGAGGAATGGAACAACATAGTCATAAGAATAGATGCTCCAGAATTGTTATTACATGGGGAATACAAGTATATACTAAATGAGACATGCCAGGAGAGGGGACAGCTCTTCTTTAACTGGCGTGGGTAGTCCATAATTAGCAGGGACAGTATCCACAGGATAGGACGTGGCCTCTCTTACCAGCTGCTTCATTCCTGGGCACTTCTACTCGGCAGCAAATTAACATTCCGTTCGCCATTGACCTCATTTTGTTCGGAGTTTAAGTACCGTCTTTTGGGAAAACTTATGCTATTTATTGTTCAGCAAAGCTCATCGCTTCCTCAGCAGTACCACATACCTGATTTTCATTTCATTCTTTGCTATAACTTTGAGCTAAAATACAACTTACATTTACATTTTCAATTAATAAGCAAAATAGGAGAAGCTAGTCAAAGTTTCAAAAAGTTTCACTAAGTATATATATAATATATATAATATAAAAATTCTGACATCTTTTGTAATACATTCCCACTGTACAGGGTTGTACAGGGCTAGACAGGGTAGGTACGGGGACAGGGTGATCCCACCATTAGGGCTCATCCCTGGGCAGAGGATTATCTTAGGGCGGGTACAGGGAAAGAATCATCCCTAATACCCCCATCAATGTGCCCCACCATCTACCCAACCCCAAGCCTCAAAGGTCACCAATGCTACGGGAATTTTGTACACATCTGTATTATTTTGGTATCTATCTATTTTTCTTCACCAATTCACGGTGGTAGCTGGGCAACATCTTGTCCTATTATTATTTTGGATACCCAGTTATCAAAGGGTGTTTATACTTATGCTTTTTAAAATAAAACTAATAAAAGCAAACTTTTAAAGGGTCCACTTCCAGGTTAAAACTAAGTTTAATACACAAAAAGATTTTATGGTTACACGGTCCATGCCGCATCCAAGTCTCCATAATGCATTTGCCAAGATTTATTTTTTATTTTTTATGTAAACCACCTAAAATTTATACAGATTGTAAACCGAGACAGATCTGACCCAAAAGAGGAGCAAAGGGTCCACCAGGGAACCAGTTCTGCATGATGTTCACAAAGAGCATAATGATCATCAGAGGACAACTGCACCTGCTGATCAATCGCTGATCTGGGGAAGATCCCATGGCCACCATCAGGAAAGTTCAGGTGATTGTGGTTGTCAGGGAACCTGGCAAATTAAAGGGCTGTTCAGGGACATGAAAAGTTGTGTGGTTGTTTAGCAAATGTGAACTAATCAAATTTACTAATATAGTTCCATTATGAAAAATGGCTCCATTTCAGTGCCGGACCCATGGAATTGGAAGCTTAACTTCTGCATTCGTTCTGACACAGACGAGAAGTGTCTCCTATGTTGGTCACATGTTTCAAGAGGACTGATTGGCTCTGTTCATTAGTGTAGCCAATCACTGGCCACTCCAGTGACCCGCCTCATCCACAGTGATTGGAAGTAGAGACCTGGAGGGGACTGGGAAATGTGTAAATGGGGCGACGGGGGATTAGTGAGGTGAGTATGACCTTTTACATTCAACCCCTTTAGTTTAATTTTACAAGCATCAATGTACAGACTCCAATTAGTATTTTCCCTCTTTCCCACTGGGCCCTACAAAATATACAGGGTGCGTAGAGTTCCTACACGGCCTATGATGGTGGTTGCTTGGGATAGGGGTAGCTCATAGATATTTGTCTTGGAATAGCAGTATGGTGGGGGCTGTGTAACAGGAAGCAAGAGGCCGGTTTCAAATATTTGTGTTCGGTTTGCGAAACATGGACCACATGACATTCGCTTATCCCGGACTGACCGCGGCTCGGTTGACCTGAACTCACTGTATCATAGTGATCTATGATGCTGTGAGTTCCAACCTGAAAGTGGGGGCTTAGACCCACAGTGTGGCTGGAACTCACAGAATCAAAAATCATAGTGATACAGTGAGTTTGGGCCAGCCGAGCCAAGGATGGTTCAGGAAATGCAGCCATCACAGGGACTGTGTTTCAGTGACCAAACTTGTTTGACACCGGCCAAAGCATGGGGATTTCCAACGGGAGGCAGGTTCCTGAACCAAACCTGGAATCCTCCGCCTCTCCATATCTGCCCCTTGGGGCTAGTAATTCACTACCGAATTTCGGCTGCAATGCAACCAAAGAAATAAAAAAACTGACTACCGGTGAGGCCGAGGCACACTTGTATTAATCAGTAAAAATTAACCCCTTGTGCCTTTCGTAGAGCGGAAATAGAAATGTCAAGCCTTCAATTATGAAGTATGCACCAATTTACTGGCGGCTCTGACATCTCCGCACATAAACAAACTCTTTGTGAAATATCACCGGTGGCACTACAGTGCATTACAGAAATGGCAGATTGACGCCTCTACTAAGAGATGTAAAGAACCAGGGATCAGTGCTTGAAAAATGTGCTCTTTCTTCTGCCGAAGCTTTGCCTCCCAGGAGATGTGTAAACAGTGGAGGTGGTTAAGGTAAGCCATGCGTGTGAAGGAAAACTTTGAGTGCTCGAGTGTGGATCTGATAACACGGCAAAAGAATATATGAATGTTCAATGGTCTATCTCCAATAAAGGGAGCGGATCTGGGGGTGATAGTGCTACCCCTAACACTGGTATTGAAGTGGCTCCGCGGTGGCAAAAGCTACTTTTTACTGCCTGTCTTACACCTTCCAAGAACAGGTTCTTCTCCTTGTCTAATTTTTCATCTTTGAAGCTGAGAAGGAAGAAAGAGAAAATCCTCAGAAGATTGAGGGAAAAGGCAAGATGCGTTTCATGCTGTCGACAGGACAAAGGGAAAGGAGTGGAAAAAAAAAAGGCGAAGGAACGTCTTTCAATTTTCCAGTGAAGATGCCTAGAACAAATTCTCTATTCAATTAAATTGATAAAATGAACTTCTAATGGCACCGCCGCCTTTAATGAAGACAAATGGTTCAAGTAAATGTCATTGTGCACAGGGCAGAGATCTCAGCGGCACAAAGTGGAGGAAACTGCCGCATCACCTGAAAAAATCAATCTAGGAGGATATCATTAAAGGAGGAAGACAAACGAGGCGAAGATATTTCTAAACATCTCTACACGGATGGATTTTATCCAATGCTGAGGCCTCTTTCATACCTCGGTGTCTGCTATGACATCAGTGACAAGATGGTCAGTGGTTCATCCGTGAAGATATCCTTGAAGGATTCATGTTTGGTCCATGTGTCCATTTTTTGCCCTCCGTGTGTCATCCCTATTCCACGGACATTGCTAGGCTGAGAATTAATTTCAAGTGCATCTCCTAGCAATGATCTGTGAAATACGGACAAAACACACATGCCAACCGTGTTTTTTCATGGACCCATGGACTGCAATGGGCGAGAGGAATCTGTGAACATGGACAAAAATAGGGCATAGAAAAAAAAAGTTATATTATTTCCGGTTAGTCAGCACATCCCAGTGCGCAGGTTCGCGTCCCTATGGCTAAAAGCACAAAAGCAAAAGCAAACACAATGTGACAGCTCTCTGCAAACACAAATAATAAAGTAAATACAATAGTGCCACACTCACTATAGAAAATGTACTGGTGCTAATGCTACGTTATAAATGTGAGATTCTTGACAAATACATGTTGTACAAAATTATTTGTGCCTATCCGCCAGCGCCAAGGCGATCTCTTTAGGACAGGAACCTACACTAAATACTACCTGCACTGGTGCCTTTATTAAATTTAGGGAATGCAGGTTCCACATGCATGCTGAGCCCACTCTATATTATACCTTTTATAGTGCCGCTATGGCCTCCATTAAATTCAGAGAATGCAGGTTCCACAAGCATGCTAAGACCACTCTATAGTTTACCTTTCCTGGGACCAAATGGCCTCCAATAAATTCAGGGACAGCGGGCTACAGCTTTATATTTGCATTAATTAAAATCAACCTGTGAGACAGACAGGTTAGTTAGGAGTGCACGACCAATGGAATCAGCCACACCGCCAATGCAGACGGCAAAGAAATAAAAATGTATTTAATGGATGTCGGTATGGCACCAGTGGATGTAGTATTTAGTGCAGGTTCCTGTCCTAAAGAGATCGCCTTGTCGTTGGCGGACAGGCACAAATCATTTTGTACAAAACGTATTTGCTAAAAATAGGGCATGCTTCCATGAAGTAGACCGTTGAAATTCACAGATGTGTGAATACACACATTAAAATCAATGAGTACATGTTCTGTCCATGGAGACCATGGACAGCCCCCTTAGAGTTCAGGGGGCAGTACAATGTACTAAATGTGTTGCTTCATCAAAAGAAATGTTCAATAGGATGTCATTTTTATCTTTAGTCTGTGGCATTTAGGATGTAGGCTTAAAGGGGTTGCAAATGATTGAGAAAAAGGTCTTCTTTCTTTCTAGAAACAGCGACACTCATGTCCATAGGTTGCATCTAGTATGGCAGCTCAGCCCAATTCAAGTCAATTCAAAGGCAACCAGTATGGATGAATTGTTATAAGCCAAGTAGCTTCGTATGAAGCTTGTTTTTTTTTTTTTACTCATTAGGGTTATTTTATTTTTTAGAGGGGGGCAGAAGGGGCAAACATCTCTAGACCCTGCAGGTACAATCCCCTCTGCTAACTAAGATACCACTTTATAACATGGCACATGGTAGGTAGGGACCGTGACTATCTTATCTGTATGACAGTTTGCAAATTCATCCCAACAGATGAAGGAACAAAGAAAGATAAGGCATACTGAATTTAAATATGTCTGAGCCTTTGTATTCACAAGAGATAAGCCACCACCAGAGGTTACTGGCAGCAGCTTACTCCCCTTTCCCCATTGAAAGCGCATGCATGCTCGGCGAAAGGGAGCTGGGGGATGAATAGCTGTTGGCCAACAGTTACTGAAATGTATGGTCACCTTTAGAGCAAGGTCAGAACCCAGACTAACTTATCGGCCCCCATGAAAGGGGTTTCCCCACAAATGTAAAACTTTTTTTTTTTTACTTAAAATTATGGACAACCTTCCTCCCTTTCTGTTCGTAGGCAGCAGCTCCTCAAGCACCTTCTTCTCTATGAGATCACTACACTGGTTCTGATCAACAGGGAAGGAATTAAGGAAGCTACTGAGCATGTCAGTCCACCTCTGAATGCAGGAGAAGGTTGACCAGAAGGATAAACAGCAGGGGGCTCTACCAGAGAGGAAAATGTACATAAAAGGTACATTAAAAAAAAAATTACTATTTTTTTTAAACTTTTTTGCAAAGCCCTATTTATTATTTTATTAATTATTTAGTTTTAATTAGTATTAAATATTTAGTATGAGTATCTATATTTAATGTTTAATTTATTTTAATTAGTATTAATTATTACATTATTACTTATTAATACTTTTCATGAAATAATCCTGAGCTCATGAGCTCATCAGGATTCTTTAGGATCATCATAGATCCATTTTGAATGGAAGCCATGATACTTGTATGACCAGAGCCTTTCTATAAAAATAAAATCTCAAAATCCAATATAACGAAATTATGAGGTAATAGAAGGCAGTACGAGATTATAACAAAATGATGAAATCATAAAAGAGAAGACGTATGCATTGAGAAAGATTTCACTTTCTGTTTTCTCTTCTTCTTTTATGGCATCATTCAGAGTTTATATCCGGCTCAACCACAACACGGACGCCAGAATGGGAGCACAGTTCTCCGGCTAAGAATACACAGTATGTGATGATGAGCAAGTGGTTGGGTGATGCAGGGTGCAAAATAACTAGAAGAATACATCATAAGTCTCTGTGATCAGCTTATTGGGAGTCTTCGAACAAGTAGGGACTGTCCAAAGTTAAGAACCTCCTTGAAGATTGATTGCAGTTTGTGCCACACGCAGGGACATTTCTTACCCTACATGACATTTGGATAATTTCCCAGGATCAATTAAAAATCATTCATCATCATATGAATGGTGACTCTCAAGGCCATGAGTCATGGGATAAGCATTGGACCTTTTTAGTAACGTCATTTTATCTGCTCTTCTTACATCTCGTGGTGGGACCTTTCCTTTAAGAGACTGCTGCATGACTTGGGGCTCAGACTGCTTGGCTGATTTGCAAGGGGGTGAGGTGAAAGACTGATGCCCATGGGCTTCAGGTGCCAATTCTGCGCTTTCAGCAGGAACCGGGTGGGAGACAATGTGAAGGAACTGGAGGCACTGTCAGCCACCCAATCTACTATCACCTGTACTTGTTCTGGCCTCACCATTCGTACACCGGTATTCGGGTCTACAAAATAACGCTGAACGTTCTGTCGCCTACGTGCACCTAAGGAAGGTGTTTCATTTGGGCATGTAGCTGGCACAGATCGATCACGTCCTCTCCCTGTAACAGGAGCTCCACCAGCACCACGACCAGGGCCACGTCCCTTATTTGATGCTCTACTCATTCTTTGAGGTCAATAAATGGGTATATGATGTGCACCTAACTAACAGACGGAATAAAGATTATATTTGTGTGTCAGGGGTACAAAGTACAATGTTGCATTGCACCCGCACAAAAAAATCGCTGTAGGTCACCCACAGAATTAACAGCCATATTTATGATTAGCTTTCTGTGTCAGGGGTGCAAAGATGGTGTATTGCACCCACAAAAAAATCCCACTAACACTGTCCCTCACTTCAGCAGTCTGCTTTCTGTCCCTGCACTACTCAAAGCTGATGGGCGGTGCTACAGGTGATCCAGCTTATATAGAGGCTGGGTCACATGATGCACCGGCCAATCACAGCCATGCCATTAGTAGGCATGGCTGTGATGGCTTCTAAGGGCACACAGCTTAAAGGTTTGTTGATTGGCTGCCCTGCAGCCTTTCAACAAGCTTTATTAAATGCCCGAAAGCCGAGCTCGAACCCAAATTTTTCAGGCAAAGTTCAGGTTCGGTTCCGTGTGCCAAAAATCTTAAAGTTCGTAAACACTAGTGGTGAACTGAAACTTGGCCCTGGGTGAGTAACACCTAGCTGCCACTTTGGTACAAAATGAGTCCATCCTCCTGACCTTTCCTCTTGGCTTAAGATATCCATGATGAATAACCCAGATGACCTGCTTTGGGCCTTGTAAAGTGAAAGTCTTTTGTTTTTTGGTCATCTCACACCACACACCTTGGGATATCTGGAGCCAAGAGGAAAGGTAAGGATGGAGAACATAAACGTACCATCCATGTGATCGGCAATGTAAAGTGAAAGGTTTCTTGTTTTTTGGTCATCTCTCACCACACACCTTGTGGTATCTGGAGCCAAGAGGAAAGGTAAGGAAGGAGAACATACGTGTACCATCCATGTGATCGGCATTGTAAAGTGAAAGGTTTCTTGTTTTTTGGTCATCTCACACCACACACCTTGGGGTATCTGGAGCCAAGAGGAAAAGTAAGGAAGGAGAACATAAACGTACCATCCATGTGATTGGCATTGTAAAGTGAAAAGTTTCTTCTTTTTTGGTCATCTCTCACCACACACCTTGGGATATCTGGAGCCAAGAGGAAAGGTTAGGAAGGAGAACATAAACGTACCATACGTGTGCTCTAACACAACATATGGTTTAATTTTGGTGCAAAAGACACTAAGAAGTGTTGGCGGTCTACCTAGAGAGTCTGGCTTATTGTACCATGCATCAAATGTCTATTTATTTCCGCTCATGGGTAGAATTCACCATAAAATCCGAAATGATTTAAAAACTCTCTTGGCCGGAGCTGATGACATAAAGAAGGACCACAAGCTAATAAAGTTAAGTGAATATTTTCATCTACGGGAAAGTGGTCATGGCCCATTCTCGATAAGTCATAAAAGAGTAATGAGGTTTTCATTTGCCTATTGGCTTGGAATTTAGAAGAACAGAGAAAGGCAGGTGTTCCAATAATGTTCCTCGCTATAATGGTCGAATACATTGGTAATTATCAATTATCATAAAGTGGGCACAGGTCAAACAACCGGGAATCTATTTAACGACCGGTATTAAATCTTCCACATTGTAACTGATAAGAGGGTGTTCTGTAACAGCCCTGAAAATTTTATCATCTACGCAAAAATCAATTTGGCATAACATACCAGAGCAATTTCATTCCATCATTTCAGGGAGAGCGAGGATCCTGGCACCGTATCACTCGGGAGGAGTAGCATATTTTTGCAAGTATAAAAATGTGAAATGAGACCAAATGTGAAGGTCTACGAGTAAATATATTTTTCATTATAATAGCTGACTGTAAGAATGTCACCTCGAGGACTTTTTTTTTTTTCATCAGAGGGTATTTGCTTTCTTCGAGCCAAGGGGGACAAAAACTCAAAAACGTAATTGAAAAATTGAAAGAGAGATTGAAAAATTTACATCTTGCGTACCTTTCATAGTCAGATGATGTAGGAAGGGGTGACTTTTGTGGCTTTATAGATGTAAAGGTGGAATTACCGTTAAAGGGGTTACCCAGGTTTTTAATAGTTATGGCCTATCTTTAGGATTATCAATCTTAGGATCTGTGGTGGTCACGTTTGAGATATATGACATCATTGTGTGTTATGTCAAGTCCAGGGTCTGTGGGGGTGGTATATGACATAGGGATTAAAGGAAGACTTCAGAAAGGAGGCCACACTGAACCATCTTGAGCCACTTTTTGAGGATGGAAGTTATGGTCAGAGGAAACTGCAGTACAAGAATAATGCACACAGTGATGTCACACTAGATAGATAATGCACATTGTGATGTCACACTAGAGAGATAATGCACACAGTGATGTCACACTAGAGAGATAATGCACACAGTGATGTCACACTAGAGAGATAATGCACACAGTGATGTCACAATGCAGGGATAAGGCTCACAGTGAGGTCACACTAGAGAGATAATGCACACAGTGATGTCACACTAGAGAGATAATGCACACAGTGATGGCACAGTATAGGGATAGTGCACACAGTGAGGACACACTAGAGAGATAATGTACACAGTGATGTCAGAGTACAGGGGTAAGGTTCACAGTGATGTCACACTAGAGAGTTAATGCACACAGTGATGTCACGATACAGGGATAATGCACACAGTGATGTCACGATACAGGGATAATGCACACAGTGAGGACACACTAGAGAGATAATACACACAGTGAGGTCACAGTATAGGGATGATTAACAAAGTAATACCACAGAAAAGGGATAATAAACACAATGATGTCACAATATTGGCATAATGCACATGGTGACATTTTAGCACAGGAATAATCTCAGTTATGTTACAGCACAAGATCTCACCGTATAATGCACACAGTGAGGTCACAGTAGATAGATAACGCACACAGTGATGTCACAGTAGATAGATAACGCACACAATGATGTCACACTAGAGAAATAATGAACACAATGATGACCCGCAGTATAGGGTTACTACACACAGTGATGTCACAGTACAAGGATAATGCACACAGTGATGTCCCAATATTAGAACACTGCAAATAGTGATGTAACAGCACAGGGATAATATCAGTGATTATACAGTACCGGACACAAACAGTGATGTCATGGAGCGATGTCACAGTACAGGGAGAATGCACACAGTGATGTCACAGTATCGGAATAACGCACACACTGATGTCACATTATTTTACACAGAATAACGGACATAAAAAAGGTGACCATGCTCCGGTAACCTCACAGCATATGGAAAAAAAATGATAATGATGTCACATGCATGTATACTGCACAGGAATAATGCAGGAAGTAATGCCACAGAGAATATCGGTGATGTCACTGTGCATAGTTTATTGCAAGGTGAAAAGAAAGAAGTGATTTTCCTGCCGCTGGAGAACAAGGAACGTATGTTTGTTGCTTCAGTTCCATAGTGACAATCGCTCTCCATTATTTCCACTCACCATGTTACTATAGCATTTCAACGCACGGCTCTTCTCGGGCGCGCTTCCTATTACTTTGGCGGGCGGGAGTGTAAATGTTATATATGCAGATCTGCGCGGCGGTGCGGAAATCGAGTGCATTTTACGACTCAAGGAGGTGGAAGAAGTATGGTCTGTTTGGCTGCAGAGTAAATATATAGAGTAGAGCTGTGCCAATCGCTTCTATATTTCCGTGCTCTGTTATAAAGCAGAAGAGGTCTGCGCAGATTGACGCTATATAATATTACAATCTGGTTCGGAAATTTTAAGGACAATCCCACTGCACTTGTAAAATGAATTAACCGAGAAATACCGTATGTTTCATGATATCATTCTACCCCGGGGAGGTCCCGTACGCCGTATACAATCTCCTAACTGAAGTTGCAAAATCTGTTTGCTTAGTAGTTTCCTATCCAGCATGTATAGATGTAGCAGAGCTAAGTATGTTGTTGCCCAGCTGCAATCAGTACCAACACAGCTGCATGTAAGAATAAGCTGTAGTGCTTGGATCAGTATTAAACAGGAGCCGTCCCCTCTCCTGACATCTCTGTTTTAGTAACTAATTGCATTCCCCATGTAATAACGATTCTGGAGCATCTATTCCTATGTCTCTATGTTGTGCCATTCATTTATTATTCCTGCTAGAAGTTATGGATGAATTGCTAGCAGTTGGCTTTTACCAGTTGGGGGTGTGTCTCTGCACAGTACTGATTGGATAGTGTGAGACTGTGCAGGGACACACTCCCAACTGGTAACGCCCATTTGGATCTTCATTGAAGACTGCTGGCAGTTAATTCATAAACTATGTTTATTTTAAGGGGTTGTCTCATGAATAATGTAAAAAATGAAAATCGGTCAACATATTGGACATGACAATCTCTTACTAACAAAGCTGGAACCAGCCCTGTACCTCACATGGATTTAGAGATCTCCCCATTCATTGCTCCCATAGTTCTGCTAGATTTATTTCAAGCTGGAAGCTCAGGGGCGTATCCTTTCTCGGGGGCGTGTCCTTTCTCAGGGGTGTGACCTTTCTGCAGCAGCTGGCAGCAGTTGAAGGATGGAACTGATCATGTCCTTCCATCTCAGTGAGGAGGACAGAGAAATTAGAAAAAGAACAAACAGCAGGTGGCGCTCTACCGGTAGATTTTATTGAATAACTCAGTGGTAACGCTACTTTTTTAATTACATGCAATTACGAAACTATACAGATGCAGGTGCTGGTTTGAAAACTGTAGAATATTTTTTGTGGGACAACCTCTTTCAGTCACTGTATGGCAGTATTTTTGGACAATATCTATCATTGTGTAGGGTGCTTATAAACGGATGCATGGTTAGTTATGGCTAAATGAAATGGGGAAACGGCGCCAACAGAAGAGAGGGCACAATGCAACGCAAACCCAGCCGATATGCCATTAGGCATAGGGTATGTGTTCCCTTGAAATGGAAACATTAAGGCCGACTCCACACAAAGCATTAGATTAGAGAAGCTAATTATAGAGAAAAGTCATTAAGAGCTGTGCACATTTTCCCAGCAGCAGCGATTTCACTTAGCGTGTCGCCAAATGACTTTTTTTCCGGAATTTTGCTTTAAATAATAGGCAAATTTAACCGATCATTTGGCCGGCGCTCAGCGAAGAAGCTGCTTGTGTAAGTCACACTGCGGAGCGCTCCACGGAGGAGTCAATATTTGAAGTGCAAAGCACGTACAGGCCAGATTAACGCCTTAGAAGGTGCATCTCCATATCTCTATCGCTTGGCTAATCCCAATGGTTGGCCCAACATCCTTTTGGAGCTGCCTTTGAAGACAGTAAATTACCGCTAGGTTCTATTTCTTTGAATTCAAAACCGATTAAGTTGGGCCCAAAAAATCATTTCTACTGATGGGTCCAAAGAACCCCAAGAACCTGAGGTTTCCTGGCGCAGTTTTAGAAGCCAAAATCAGGACATCATAAAAGTAGAAAGGACAGAGACGACTTCTCCTTTTTTTTGGAATTCATTCCTGGTTTTGGCTTCCAAAACTGCATCAGTAAACCTGACCGTATGGCCGTACCATTAGGGCTCATGCACACGACCGTATGTATTTTGCGGTCCGCAAAAAACGTATCTACAAAAAATACAGATGACGTCCGTGTGCATTCTGTATTCTAAAGAACGGAACAGCTGGCCCCTAATAGAACAGTCCTATCCTTGTCCGTAAATTGACTATTATAGGACATGTTCTATTTTTTTGCAAAACTGACATATACGAAAACGGAATGCACATGGAGTAACTTCCGGTTTTTTTGCCGAGCCTTTGAAATGAATGGTTCCGAATACGGTCCGCAAAAAAAAGGAATGGACACGGAAAGAAAATACGTTCGTGTGCATGAGCCCTTAGGGTGCCTGCACACGATGTGGATTACGCGCAGTAGTAAGGAACCAGCAGAGTGTATGAGATTTAAGAAGGTACAAGGGGTCGTCATTGATAGTAGGTATGTGTCACCGAGGTTCCTGGTCTCGGTGAAGTAAGAGCCGGTATTTTCATGTGTCAGCGGCAGCTAATGCTGATTGACACTTTGCTATTTAGTATGGCTGTAAATAGCTGATCCGGGAGGGCTCTTACTGGGAGTAGTCAAAGTGCTGGGTGGGTGACTACTCCCCACGTTCCAGGCCGGGTCTTGGCAGGCTTATAAAAAACAGCCAGCACTGTCAGGTGGTGTGGATTTCCTCTCTCTGACAGTGGAGCTCTGGGGAACCCTGTGCTGAGGTCTGAAGACCGTGTGTTAGGCGAGCAGGCCTCCTTAAAGCCTGCAAGTCGACTTTCTGAGGCTGAGCATTAAGCTTGGTGCGAACTGACACCCAGGATACCAGGTGAACTTTATTTTGTTTTTCTGTGTGTGAACAAGCACCAAGCCTGAAAAGTGACTGTTGTGTTATGTTATAAGTGTGAAAAAACACTGAAGAGTAATCTGCAACCTGGTCCTTTGCCTCTACACTGCGTCCACTAACCTGCCTACCAGAGCGAATCCCCACAGAGAATAGACTGCATAGGCATAGTTGCCAGGATTTTCAGAGACAATCCTGGCAAATTCGTGCTGCTCCATGAAAGGTGGAATCTGATTGGTTGCTATGGGCAACTACACCAGTTCTACTTGACATTAGTTTGATAAATGACGCCCATAATATTTCATATTATAGAATCTAAGGAATTCCAGTCCGTAGCGCCGCCATAGTAATCCGTCCCCAGTAACCCGGACTAGTGTATGTTCTACTTTTCTGGCGACGTCCATTACAGTGTCATAGATTATTACACAGTAAGATAAATCTCTCTAAGTAGTAATGTTACACTCCTTAAATTGTTATTAGAATCACCTTTGAGCTCGAGAACTAAAGTATTCAGAAAGGGGACATCAATTTTACTACACGTATTAGTTCTGCCATTGGCACCCACCGGAATTTGTTCGGCTGGTTTGGGCACTTTGCCTGGCAGTAATTATTGGCAATCCCATTGTTAATCCCATTGTTCAATAAATAATAGTGACATTACAGCATTAGTTATGCCGATGACCTGCGTGCTTCAGCAGCCACAAAGAGGAGCGCTGTCCGCTGTCTACTTTAGGTCTGTCAGGTGCATCAATTATAAGGGTTGCACAGGATTTTAAAAAAATATATAAAAATTCATAAAACAGCGCCTCGCCTGTCCACAGGTTGGGTCCGGTATTGCAGCACAATCCCATTTACGTGAATGGACCTGAGATGCAACACCAGATACAAGCTGTGGACAGGTGGGGGCTGTTTCCAGAAGAAAGAAGCCATGTTTTTTTTTATTTCATGGAGAATTAGGTGTCAGCATAGGTAATAAAATGACATATATTATTAACCCATTAATGACTTTGAGGGACTTCACTCACATCAAAGCTCCAAACTTCTGTCTACAGATTGGTGTGTCTGGTTTGACTGATAACTAGTGTCCTATTTTAAGAGGTTGTGCCACATTTTGAAGTTAGCTGAATTGAACGGTGGACCCCCCACCGATTTTGAGAACAGGGGTTGGGTTCCCCTGTCCTGAAGGAGCAGCAGATTAAACGTGCAATGCATGTTCCATTCATTCTCTGTGGGACTGCTGTACTCGGCTATATCCTGCATTCCCAAAGAGAATGAATGGCCGCATGTTTGATCACCCACTCCACCAGGACACAGAAGCAGGATCCCCGTTTCTGGTTGGTTGGACGCCATCGTTCAGTTAGTCATCCCCTAATTCTGTGGATCGGAAATAACTTTAAAACAGCTGGCTGCCTGTAGGTGGCACTAGAGAGTCAATATTCTTTCTTCGGGACGAGAGCCATTTTGCATACTGTTTTCCCAGGGTGCATTGTCCTAAAGCATCTTTACTTGTTGTTAGATCTCCATAAGCAAAATCCCTCCCTTTTGTGAAGCACTAAGGTTTTATGCACTAGATCACACCTATGTGTTGTATCCATATTAATACATAACCAGAACCCTCTATTGGCCTATTCATTTTGAGAATTGAAAGATCTTAGCTCAGGCATCTATATGACATGACTATGAATTTCCAGAGATCTGCCCCCCACCAACTGGTAACACCCATCTGGACCTTCTTCGAAAACTACTGGCAATGCGTTCATAACTTCTAATATTATTACAAGTGCGTGTCGTGTGTGTGTGTGGGGACAGGGGGCCTCTTTTATCTGGTTTGTATGGGTCACTTGAAGCTACCGGCCTCCAATGCAGAATATATAACAGGTTCCATGTGCAATTTATAATCCTTGTATCTTTTGGGCTCCGTCTGGTACATGGGCCCCGATGCAACTCCTAACTCTGCACCCTCTATAGCTACACCCAGGGCCGGCCTTTGGGGTGTGCGAGCTGTGTGGCCGCACAGGGCGCCATGGCAACAGCTCGCAGTCGGTCTCTTACAGCAGGCCGGCCTGAGATTGTGTGAGCTGAGCCGCTGCAGCTGCCAGGTCAGGTTCCCGGAGCATGGAGGAGGAGCTTAGGGGCGCAGGCGCAGCGTCCAAGTGCTGCGCCTTCACAGAGAGCTCAATGTGTGAGGACGGCGGCCGGTGCTCTGCAGACAGGGAGGGAGCAGAAGACTTCAAATAGAGAGTACCTGTTCTTATTTATTTATTTTTTTACCAAATATCTTTCATTAAATGGGGGCAGGGTCTAATTAAGGGGGGCAGGGGACTGGATAAGGGTGACAGACACTGGGTATGATTAAGGGGCAGGGGACTGGGTAAAGGTGACATGGTATGATTAAGGGCCTTAATCATACGCAATGTCACCCATAGCCAGTCTCCTGCCCCCTTTAATCATACCATGTCACCCTTACCCAGTCCCCTGCCCCTTAATCATACCCAGTGTCTGTCACCCTTATCCAGTCCCCTGCCCCCTCAATTAGATCCTGTCCCCCTTAATCATACCCAGTGTCACCCAGAGCCAGTCTCCTGCCCCCTTTAATCATACCATGTCACCTTTACCCAGTCCCCTGCCCTTCTTAATCATACCCAGTGTCACCCTTACCCAGTCCCCTGCCCCCTCAATTAGATCCTGTCCCCCTTAATCATACCCAGTGTCACCCAGAGCCAGTCTCCTGCCCCCTTTAATCATACCATGTCACCTTTACCCAGTCCCCTGCCCTTCTTAATCATACCCAGTGTCACCCTTACCCAGTCCCCTGCCCCCTCAATTAGATCCTGTCCCCCTTAATCATACCCAGTGTCAACCAAAGCCAGTCCCCTGCCCCCTTTAATCATACCCTGTCACCTTTACCCAGTCCCCTGCCCCCCTTAATCTTACCCAGTGTCTGTCACCCTTACTTTAAGGGGGGCAGGGTCTAATTGAGGGGGCAGGGGACTGGGTAAGGGTGACACAGGGTATGATTAAGAAGGGCAGGGGACTGTGTAAAGGTGACAGGGTATGATTAAGGGGGGCAGGGGACTGGCTCTGGGTGACACAGGGTATGATTAAGAAGGGCAGGGGACTGTGTAAAGGTGACAGGGTATGATTAAGGGGGGCAGAGGACTGGCTCTGGGTGACACAGGGTATGATTAAGGGGGGCAGGGGACTGGGCAAAGGTGACAGGGTATGATTAAGGGGGGCAGGAGACTGGCTATAGGTGACACTGGGTATGATTAAGGGGGGCAGGGGACTGGCTCTGGGTGACACAGGGTATGATTAAGGGGGGCAGGGGACTGGGCAAAGGTGACAGGGTATGATTAAGGGGGGCAGGGGACTGGCTCTGGGTGACACTGGGTATGATTAAGGGGGGCAGGGGACTGGGCAAAGGTGACAGGGTATGATTAAGGGGTGCAGGAGACTGCCTATGGGTGGCACTGGGTATGATTGTACTTGTTTGCACTTGAACTTAAATTATCTGTAATAAAAAAAAACTGTTTGTTACAAACACACCTAAGGTCAGCCCTGGCTACACCTCTATAGTATTAGTGACCTTTGGTCCTTTTATTAGGGCCCCGGTGCAACTCCTATCTCTGCACCGTGTATGACTACACCCAGGGGCGTAGCTATAGGGGGCGTAGAGGTAGCAGTCACTACCGGGCCCACGAGCCTGAGGGGGCCCAAAGACCCTTGTGCCACATAAGAAGACACTGGTATTATAGAAAGTGCATGCTGGTCAAGTTACACCTCTGGCTCAAGGGAAGGGGGTTAAATCTAGAATTTGGCCTGGGGGCGGGGGTGCCGTTTCAATTTTTGCCTCGGGCAGCACGAAGGCTATGCGCTTCCTGCCCCTGGCCACAAAGCACTGAGGGAAGGGGGGCCCCAAGCTGAACTCTTGCACCAGGGCCCATGAGCCATTAGCTACACCCTTATAGTGCTAGTGACCTTTAGTCCCTTTATGTACCAGGACCCAGTGCAACTCCTATCTCTGCACCCTCTATAGCTACACCCTTAGGGCTCATGTATGCATACAAACATATTTTCTTTCCGTGTCCGTTCCGGGGTTTTTTTGCGGACCGTATGCGGAACCATTTACTTCAATGGGTCTAAAAAAAAAACAGAAGTTACTCCGTGTGCGTTCCGTTTCCGTACGTCCGTATTTCCGTTCCATAAAAAAAATAGAACATGTCCTATTATTGTCAGCATTACGGACAAGGACAGGACTGTTCTATTAGGGGCCAGTTGTTCCGTTCCGCAAAATACGGAATGCACACAGAGGTCGTCCGTATTTTTGCGGATCCGGTTTTTGCGGAGCACAAAATACATACAGTCGGGTGCATGAGCCCTTATAGTACTGGTGACCTTTGGTCCCTTTGGTACCAGGGCCCAGTGCCACTCTTATCTCTTCACCCTCTATAGCTACACCCTTATTGTACTGGTGACCTTTGGTCCCTTTCTGCCTGGTGCAACTGCTACCTCTGCACCCTCTATATCTATGTGTGGATAATACGAGTGACCCTATACTCCTCTATGATCCAGGACCCAGGTGCAGCTGCGATCTCTGCACCCCTTATACAGTCATGTGAAAAAATTAGGACACCCTTTGAAAGCATGTGGTTTTTTGTAACATTTTTAATAAATGGTTATTTCATCTCCGTTTCAACAATACAGAGAGATTAAAGTAATCCGACTAAACAAAGAAAACTGAAGAAAAGTCTTTTCAAGATCTTCTGTAAATGTCATTCTACAAAAATGCCTATTCTAACTGAGGAAAAAGATAGGACACCCTTGCCCCTAATAGCGAGTGTTACCTCCTTTGGCTGAAATAACTGCAGTGAGACGGTTCTTGTAGCCATCTACCAGTCTTCGACATCGGTCTGAGGAAATTTTACCCCACTCCTCAATGCAGAACTTTTTCAGCTGTGAGATGTTTGAGGGGTTTCTTGCACGTACAGCCCTTTTCAAGTCACCCCACAGCATCTCAATGGGATTCAAATCTGGACTTTGACTTGGCCATTCCAGGACTCTCCATTTCTTCTTTTTCAGCCAATCTTTGGTTGATTTACTAGTATGTTTTGGGTCATTGTCATGTTGCATGGTCCAGTTCCGCTCCAGCTTTAATTTTCTAACTGATGGTCTCACATGTTCTTCAAGCACCTTCTGATACACAGTAGAATTCATCGTGGATTCTATGATGGTGAGCTGACCAGGTCCTGCTGCAGCAAAGCAGCCCCAAACCATGACACTTCCACCTCCATGCTTCACAGTTGGTATGAGGTTCTTTTCTTGGAATGCTGTGTTTGGTTTACGCCAAACATGTCCTCTGCTGTTGTGTCCAAATAATTCAATTTTGGACTCATCTGTCCAAAGAACATTATTCCAGAAGTCCTGGTCTTTGTCAACTTTATCGCTGGCAAATGTCAGTCTGGCCTCGATGTTTCTCTTGGAAAGCAAAGGTTTCCTCCTTGCACACCTCCCATGCAAGTTAAACTTGTACAGTCTCTTTCTGATTGTAGAGGCATGTACTTCTACATCAACAGTAGCCAGAGCCTGCTGTAGTTCTCGAGATGACACTTTAGGGTTTTTGGATACCTCTTTTAGCATCTTGCGGTCTGCTCTTGGGGTGAACTTGCTGGGGCGACCAGTCCTGGGCATGTTGGCAGTTGTTTTGAAAGCCCTCCACTTGTAGACTATCTTCCGGACAGTGGAATGGCTGATTTCAAAATCTTTTGAGATCTTTTTAAATCCCTTCCCAGACTCATAGGCTGCTACAATCTTTTTTCTGAAGTCCTCTGACAGCTCTTTTGCTCTCACCATGGTGCTCACTCTCACTTCAACAGTCAGGAGCACACCAAACTAAATGTCTGAGGTTTAAATGGGGCAAGCCTCATTCAACATGCAGAGTAACGATCTACTAATTATGTGCACCTGGTGTGATATACCTGTGTGAGATCTGAGCCAATTTAAGAGGGAATACATGTGAGGGTGTCCTATCTTTTTCCTCAGTTAGAATAGGCATTTTTGTAGAATGACATTTACAGAAGATCTTGAAAAGACTTTTCTTCAGTTTTCTTTGTTTAGTTGGATTACTTTAATCTCTCTGTATTGTTGAAACGGAGATGAAATAACCATTTATTAAAAATGTTACAAAAAAAACCACATGCTTTCAAAGGGTGTCCTAATTTTTTCACATGACTGTAGCTCCCCCTCCATGTCCACGGTCATATTAATGTGCATATGCATGTTCTGCAGCGTCTCCTCTCACGTCCACAGATTTACTTCAGTTGCTAGTTGTTTGTGACTTTGTTTTGCAGCAATATTCACAAGTCGGGGGCTGTGATTGATATGTGGAGTCGTAGGGAGCGAGTGTTATTAAACAATGGATGCAACAGGCGGCATTGTTAATCACTTGTTTGCCTGCCGCCTGATCTTGTTATCACAGAGTCTGTTTGTGCAGCATTCAAAGAGGCCTGCTCTCCCAGAATGCTGTCCTTGCAAAATCTGGTAAAAGTATTCACAGCGGCAGCCAATAACATCCCAGGCTACAGCGGGCCGATGCCAGAAACCAGGGAGAAAGGGAGTTCATCCCACTGCCAAAATACTGAAAAAACTGGAAAAGCTGTAACTGAAGCCGCCCTGTTTGTTTCCTCTTCAAGGAGTTGCACAGTATAAAAAAAACTAAAAAAAAACGTGGCTGCTTTCTTCTAAAAACAGCGCCACCCTTGTCCACAGGTTGCATAGGGTATTGCAGCTGAATCCCATTCACTGCAATAGTGCTGAGCTACAAACCACACACAGACCCTTCAAGATTACAGGGTGTACAATCCCTAAATGTGTTTCTCTGAATAACTCCTTAAAGAGGTTGGCCCATCTCAGACATCAATGTCAGATAGGTGCAGGTCCCATTTCTAGGACCTGCTTTTATCTCCTCAAAGGGACCCCCAAAGTGAAAAGAGAGCAGCCGAGCATGCGGGGCCTCCCCCATTCACTAGTATGGGAGTTTCAACAATAGCCGAGCGCATGATCAGCTATTTCTGGCAGTCCCACAGAGGTGAATTGAGGGGGCCATGCATGCGCAGTGCGTTCTCCATTCGCCACTATGAGACTTCCGAAAATAGCCTAGCATGCTCGCTCGACCACTTTTGGAATTCCTGTAGCGATAAATGGAGAGCATGCCACACATGCATGGTGTACTCTCCTTCACTTCAGGGGCCCCGTTCCGGAGATAGGAGCGGGTCCCAGAGGTAGGATACACACCTATCTCACATTGATGGCATATCCTAGCGACATCAATGTCTGAGCAAGCCTGTGAAACATTACAGAGCAAAACATGCTGGGTTTGGTTAGAAAAGCCAGCAGGAAGCTGATGAAAACAGGAAGTTCTGTATGTAAACATCCTGCCAGGAGGCAGTGATGCCAAGAACAGGGGAAGGAAAGTGCTTACATGAAAAACAGATATATGGGGCAAAAATATGCAGCGTTTGGGGCACCCTGGGCACATAAAGGTCCATGCTCATTTTTGAATTAAACAGGTTTTATAACCTCCAACCCAAAATTAATAACCAATGGGAATGTGTACACAACAACAAAAAAAGCCACTCATCTTTTTTCCAGTGCCATCCTTGCTGCTTCCATCCATGGTCATGTGCACTGCTGCAGCCATTGATTGGCCTTACCAGTGATTTCTTCTGAGAAGCACATGGCCACTGAGCCTCTGTGGTCACATCCTACTCAGAGAAACATCACCACTGAGTCCAATGACTAGCTTCAGCGGTGCACCTGACCATGGGTGGAACGTCACACCCCTGGTCCATAGGGGACCTGAAGCAGCAGGGCCCTTGGAGCTGCTGTCAAAAGGGAGTGGCTTTTTTTTTTTTATTGTGCACACATTTCCATCGGTAATTAATTTTAGGCTGGGGTTCGGACAACCCCTTCACCCTCCACTATCTCTCACACTTAGAAATGTAGGGAGCATTTTTTTAAGTCATGGATGCTGCTCAGGCCTTTTGGCTTCCATACTTTGAAATTTAGCTTCTTTGCTTTATTTAAAGCCTCAAAGGCTCTTTGATGTGATTCCTTAGTTAACATTCTGCTCTGTTCCTGAGAAGCCTTGAGTCATATTCTCCTGGATTCCTTACATATTTCCACCATGGTAGACGGAACATTCCGGCTATGCCACTTTCTTGTGGAAGACAGAGTCCGACAGACATTACTAATATTAGTAATTATTACTACTGTATATTTTTAGCTGAGTACCGTATTTACTATCTATATATACCCAGTATAATCAAGCCTGGCCATTGGTCGCCATATGTTGGTAATATCTGAGCACTGTATGGAAGTATTTACTTGGGGATTTTATGGCAGTGCTACTTAGCCATTATATACTGTAGCATTTTTACATGTTTGTATATTTTGGTGGCAACACTGTATACAACTGTTATTTAGGTAACTGGATGGAGGTATAGCACTATTGGCACCATATACACATATGTACTGTACACTATAGTCAGATGGTACCCACAGAAGACACCTCACAGGTCACCATCCAACATAAGGCCAAACCTGGTGTGGATGGTGGGCCTGTTCAAAGACAAATTTAACTCCCTCTGACTAAAGCTGACCATAAGTATCATGGCATTTTAAGTCCAAATCTATGTACTTTGTCAGAGGCAGATTTAAAAGGGTTGTGCAAGAATGGGGGTGTTTGGCAACCCCCCCCCCCCACACACACACACTTTACCGGACTTGTAAAGGAAAGATGAGTTTACCTACTTCCCGGCTCCTGCTACCCGCTCCTTCTCCTCCAGGCCTGCGATGGTCTGCTGGCCTCACTCAATGTCAACATCTGGTTTCACATTGCCGCAGCTAATCACTGGCCATGGTGGAAACCGGATCCCCTTCCGTCATGTGACAATTTGTGATTGTGTAAGGGGATCTGGTCACCGCCACAGCCAGTGATTGACTGCAGCGATGTCAAACCAGATGTTGACATTGAAGGAGCCCACAGAAGCATTGCAGGCCAGGAGGAGAAAGAGGGAAGAACCAGCGCCGAGAAGCAGGTAAGTCATCTTTCCTTTACAGGTCCGGCCAAGTGGGGCTCAGGTTTGTCAACCCCCCCCCCCCCCATTCTTTCACAGCCCCTTTAAGGCCTTCATACTTGACAGGGATTATTGACAGCTGAGCCCATTGATTTCGGCAGGGTCGGGACACTATCTAATGTATATGGGCCCCCATGAGTATCATAGATGATATGGGGGGATGGGGGAGATTAGGATTGATCTTTTTGTTCTGGCAAGAGATAAGCCACCGCCAGAGGCAAACACATTTATGATTTGCCAAGGGGCTGGGAGGAACAGCTGTTAACGGAAGCAGAGTTCATCCAACAGCTATAGGGGCGTATAGGAACCTCAAAAATATCCATGGTATTGAGAATTTCTTCACTTTCTGACCCTACCCTACAGTACTATTTTCTTAACTACATCCAGCAACATAGACTACTACACCACTCACCTACATGTACTTCATTGAAATATGATGTAAGGAGAATAATATTGAATTTATATAATCCTTCTGCCATTAGCTCTAATTCTTGGTTACCTCCACCTTGTCCACCCTTAGAACTGCAGGAGCAGCCATGCTTCTAGGCATCAGAACTTGAGGAGTAGCTTATCATCACCCACCTAAAGAACATATTGGGTATATTGAAATCCAACATGTCATCTCCTTCTTGCTCGTGAAATCTGCTATCGGAGGAAAGTTGGGAGGCCACCATACATCTAAGACCATCGGACTCAACCGTCTCTTGGGTTTGGCCAGTTTTAGTGATGACCCCACCCAAGAACGGTTTTGATACTCAGTCCTAAATGTCTTCTGATGGAGAAGATTGGAAATAATTAAGGCCCCTTTTACACCAGCTGAGGATTAGGCCACATATATCGGGAATGAATGTTTCTACAAACTCTTGTTCCTGATAAGGTGTCGGTAATGAGCAAAATGCTAGTTTGTCAAGTAATTGCATCTTTAAAGTGACACCAAAAAATCCTTTTGTCCCAACAATATGCAAAGTAAGTGGTGGATGAACAATCCTAATTACGATTATTTACCCTCTTTTGGCATCTGCTCAGGTGCTGATCGGCTTGTATATCATCGATAGGCGCTTTTTTACTTTTCAGCATTGGCCCATGTAAGAGGGCCCTAGGCTTTTGCTAGATCGCGCTTCCATTGAATTATAGAATAACATTATCACATTTCCCCTGGTGACAGTATCTCCGCTCCTCTATTATCTGCATATCTAAAAGCCTCACATCATATGAGGTTTTATTGTCCTTTTCGTGGCAAAGGAAATGCTGGGAGATAATAATGGAAAAAATGAAAAAAACCTCTGGTAATTTTCAGTCATTTGGTTCAATTTAATGCACACTGATGAAAAAACGTCAGATTTCTCTAATTCCAGAGCCACAAATACAGAATAGCACTGAAATACAGGTTTGCTTAGAGATTCCCCAGCCAAATGGCGCATTCATTATTTTTCTGTGTTACAGCCGGCACATTCTGCTCAATGTCGAAACTTGTATTTGAAATATTTTGCCATATGGTGACATTTTAGAATTAAAATATACAATGCTAGAAATTACAGTTCATCGACTTTTGACAATAAATATCATTTTGACTTGGATTAGGGTTGATCTTCTCCCCCCAAAGGATAGGTCCTCCAGAGAAAGGGACACTCTTTGTGCCCACACTCTATTTCGGGAGGGTCCTGAAAGTGGTACTCCACTTAATTTCTAAGGCTGCTTTCCAACTAGTAGCAGCCTTCTCCGGCAGGCTGTTCCGCACCGGCCCCATTGACTTTAATGGGGGCGGGCCGGAGTTCCAGCGGCAGCACGGCAAACATGCCGAGAGGCGGCTGGAATAAAACTATGACATGCATACGATGTAGTGGGAAACTGGACAAAAATTCCAAATGGGGTGGAATTGAAAAAAAAAAGCACATAGATTTATGGAATTCGTTTTTTACTGTGTTCCCTGTGTAGGAAAACTGACCTATTACCTTCATTCTCTGGGTCAGTATAATGCAACAATATTACATTTGTTTAGTTTTTCCCGTGTTTTAATACTTATATTTACATCTACAGGGCTGAGCGAGCGTTACATTTTTTGACACAATCTGTAGGGTTTACTGATATATATGTTTACTGATATATATGTCTTTTTAATCACTTTTTATTCTATTTTTAGAGGGGAGATGAAACGACGAAAAAACGGCGGATTTAGATTTTTTTCCCCCAATACTGCTTTGATTGTATGAAATAAATAAATGTATAGTTTAATAGTTCAGGGATTTTGGGATGTGGTGGTACTAATGATCTTACATATCTGATAATTTATTTTATTGTTTATTGTATTTACGGGAAAAGGGTAGTGATTTGAACTTTTATAACTTTAAAAAAAAATGTTGACTTTTTCTTTGCTCTTATATTAAGTCCCCCTAGGGGACATAAACAATGCCATTGCCAAATTGCAGATTGATTTACCATTGCAGCCTGTGGGACACCCAGCACGCTCACATACTGAGGCAGGGTTCCATAGGAACTATGTCTGTTATAGCCTTGAATGCTTTAGAAAGGTTGAGGCTACCACAAGGAACGAACGGTTCCTCCACTGCCGAGCGAGAGAACTATTAGATAACCCAGGAGTGCAGGAAGGGGGCATGAGGCTGCTGAAATTGACATTACCTGCCAAATCTGCGGGTGTCGTGATCCTGAGGAATTAGATAGAAAGAGCTCCTCTAGATCTCCACATATTAAGACCCCAATTTGGTAAGTTTTGGGGAAAGTGGTAGATTGACCCTAATTCAGGCAAATCTGAATTCTAAGTTTTCCTGGAATTTCTCTTTTTAAACTAACTCTGTAGAATAATATTTACTTCAATAAACACTTGGAGGCCACGCGCATATCATGTCAATAAAGCAGGTAAGCAACTTATGATTCAGATCCAACTTAGCAAACCCACAGGATTTTCGAGATAAAAAGTTATTCACAGAAGATTTTATATAGTGTAATGCCTATTATGTTGCTGTTGCTTGCTATTTCCTTCTTAATTACTCAATGTGTAAATATGCACAATTAATAAGATAAGATGTCTTTATTTATGAGTATACTTTCTAAGATTCACCATTGAGGGACAAGATTAATTAGTTTCAGCCTGCTGACATTTTTTCCACCAAATGTTGGAAATGTGATTGTACTCCCTTGGTGAGTACAGATGTTGGATTAGTAACTGAAAACCTTAGAACAGACTGATTTGTGGAGAAAAATACCAGATTTATAAATAATGCACCAGCTTGGGTTAACAGATTGCTAATTTACATATAGAGATTTAGCGCTCATCACTCCGGTAAGGGGCCGACTTATTACGAGATGCAACAAGTCTTCTAATGAAATACACAAAGCAGAGAAGTCAGAGAAGAAGGTTGGGAGATATCTATCATGTATTCTGTATTCTATTCAACTGTTCATTGGACGTGAAGTCACTTGAACAGATTTGACCTGGGAATACGCCTAAGGGCTCGTTCACACGAATGTGTGAAGCCCGTGCCCGTGCTGTGGACCGCAAATTGCGGTCCGCAATGCACGGGCACCGTCTGCGGGGGAGCCGCATGGGGATCGCAGACCCATTTACTTGAATGGGTCCGCGATCCTTCCGTTCCACAAAAAGATAGAGCAAGTTCCATCTTTTTACGGTGCGAAAGCACGGAATGGAACCTCAGAAAGCACTCCGTAGTGCTTCCGTAGTGTTCCGTTCCATTCTTCCGTTCCGCATCTCCGGATTTGCGGACCCATTGAAATGAATGGGTCCGCATCTGTGATGCGGAATGGCCATAGAACAGTGCTCGTGTATTGCGGTCTGCAGGGTGTTATTTAAGTAGACCCTGGTCTTCACCCTTTAAAGGGGTATTCCCATCTGAGACAATGGGGGCATATCACTAGGATATGTCCCCACTGTCTGATAGTTGCTGGGACCCGCACCTAGATTGAGAACGGAGTGGGGAAAGTGGTGGCTGAAGGACCCTGGGTTACCTCAGGACTGGACACTACCTGGTGCTCTCCCCATAGAAGTGAAAGGGAGCGCACCATGCTTGCGCGGTCACCGCTCCCACTCATTTCTATGGGGCCGATGGAAATTGCCAAGCTCAGCTATTTTTGGCGGCCCCATAGAAATGAATGGAGGGCAGCCGTGCATGCGTGGTACGCCCTCCGGGACTTTGCCAGCTGCGTTTATGAGATAGGTGGGACCCGCACCTATCAGAAAATGGGGGCATATCCTAGTGATATTTGTCTTAGATGGGAATATTCTTTTAACTCCTGTGCAGGGGAACTACTAGGCTGATCCCTCTGTTCAGTGACTGCTAACTCACAAGGGGCAAGAGACACTGGTGCTGAACATCAATGGATCAGGCAAAGCTGTACTCAAGGAGCAAGCCAAGATCAGGGCAGGCAGAGTACATTCAATCCGATAATCAGGACAAAGGTCAGGTTGGGCTGGACAGAGTCAGTACATTTCATGCATATACTTTGCATGATCGCCCTGAAGAGCAGCAGAAGAAAATGTTACTCTATTCAACTAGTAACATTTTGTTTAATTAAATCATACATTATTGCAGAGAAAGCAAAATGGCCTTGAAAGGGCGAGGGGCTTATAGAAATGGGCTTGTCAATGGGTGTTTCAGGGCAGTGTCCTGCAAATACAGAGAGATACAGAGGTGACCTCAGCATCAACTTATTCAAAAGAATTTATTTTGGGTCGTCTCTCCATGAGCCCCTCTCTAAAGTAAAGGTATCAGTTAGTTTTTCTCTGTATAAAGCTTCATATGATTAAGCAAAATTTATTTTATGGCATATAAGGGGTGGGTGCAAGTGCAACCTCCGCAATCACTGTAGCCACGCCCCTTAAAGAGGTTTTCCCAAAATGATATTCTACATATTGCAAAACGCCCCAGGATCTGAATACTTTTGTTATTGCATATAATAAAATATTTAGCATAGCTACTGAGCGTGTCCCACTCTGGCAGACTTAAAGGGGTTGTCTCATCTTGGACAAATGGGGGCATATCGCTAGGATATGCCCCCATTGTCTTCTAGGTGCGGGCCCCACCGCTGGGACCCGTACCTATATAGAGAACGGACTCCGGTCCGGCGACCATCAAGCCGACTCGCCATAGAAGTGAATGGGAGCGTACAATGCATGCGCGGCCCCCTGCTCCCATTCATTTCTATGGGGCCGACGGAAATAGCCGAGCCAGCGCTCTGCTATTTTCGCCGGCCCCATAGAAAATGAATGGAGGGCGGCTGCGTATGCACAGTGCGCCATCCTTCACTTGCGGGGCTCCCTTCTCGATATAGGTGCAGGTCCCAGTGGTGCGATATGCCCCTAGTGTCCATGATGAGACAACCCCTTTAAGCTACCCTCTTTGCCAGGGATATTGGGAACTCCCAAAGCCATGCTGGCTATGTATGTGAAATTGATAACATCTAGCCGTAATATCATTATCCATACTTACCTTATCAGATCGGCCATTGTCCTGTACGCTGCGTTCAAACAAAGACGCTTATCAGTTCCTATAGAAGTTAGCTGTAGTCAGCACTTGATATACACAAGAGGCTATAGCTGTAGGGCAGGAGATCAGCAGACGTCAATTACTGTACACCCACAGTCTATAGCTCGCACCTTAAAATAACACAAGATATTTATATACGTTACGTCTCTTCTCACACGATTGCAGAATTAAGTGTAGATCATGTTAATCTTATTCATTTGCTGCATAGAAAGGCATCAAGTTTCACACGAGCGGCGAGTGACTGCATCGCTTATTGTTAGTAGGAATTAACCAGGCAAATTAAGGCAGGATATTATTTCATGCAGGTAACTGTGAAAGTATCTGCCTGCAATAAATGGGCCACTGGAATTACAGCACAATGAGGGACATCTACAAAGGTACTACGGAGAGTTGTGGTCAATCATTCATACACTAAATGGTCCTAAGGTTTGGAACTGGCAATGGCGTAGTGTGGTTTCAGCCAAGTATTGCATTTCCTAAACTATGGATATGCCTCTTTTTATAGAACCATGCCCCACAGTATATCGAGCCCCACATTACCAAGAATAACACTATATAAAGGTCAAATAATGCAGCTCCACCATAACTATATAATTATAAGTCTCAGTCATTAATAATCCCGTTTATGGCCCCACTCAGTGTATTATAGATGATGTCTTCTCTGACTGGATACCTCCTTTTATGCCCCAATGCAATAATCATCCCCATTTAGGCCCTAGTCCCACTCAGTAGTAATTTCCCCAAGAGTTATAATGTGCCCATAGTTATAATGGCGCCTGTCGAGGTCCCACTAGTTATAATGCCCCCTAATGAGAATTATATATAATATCCCCTGTAGTGCCCTCAGTATATATAAAATGCCCTGCCATAGTGTTCTCTGTACATAAAATACCCCCTAGTATTATATACTGTATATATATATATATATATATATATATATATATATAAATATATATATATATATATATAAAAATGCTCTCCCTGTAGTGCCCTCTGTACATATAATTCCCACTAGTGTCCTCTCTCTCTCTCTCTCTATATATATATATATAGATGAATAAACTTTACTTATCTTTTATTTATTTTGAGAATGCTGCCTGTTTTGCTATTTTTTGTATTTCTGGGCGATTGTCTTGTCCCTTTGGGCACCTCTTCACATTTTGTTGTCTTGTGCTGCCTTTTTTTGCTATATATATATATATTTTTATATATATATATTTATATATATATATATATATATATATATATATTGTGGGGTTTCTCTCTGGTAGATAGGGTAAGCGGGCGCAGTACAGAGGCAAAATACAAGTTCCTAACTCAAAACGTCAGTGTTTATTCACACTTGAGGCAATTGCACAAAACAGCACGGAACTTTGCAGTCTTTGTGTTAATTCACACACAATGGAAAGTTGATATAACACAAGTCACCTTGCTGGCAGTTCTGCCTCCAGTAGTCCACAGCAGGCTTTAGGGGGCCTGTTTCCCCAGCATGCGGCTCTCAGCCCTCCAGCACGGCACAAAGCCTCAGATCCCAAAAACAGAGACATCTCTGCTGAGCCCAGCTGCCTATTTAAGGACAGCCAGGTGCTGCCAAAACCCGGACTGGCACTTAAACTGTGGTCAGGTATTTGACCTCACCTGGCTGGAAACCAGCCCAGCCGCACATGCTGGGAGGAAAATACCTGCCTTGCCAGACACAACCCCTCACTGTGTCATATATATATATATATATATAAATAATGCTCCCCCTGTAGTGCCCTCTGTACATGTAATGCCCCTGTAGTATCCTCTGCACATATATGGTCCGCAGTAGTGCCCTTTGTACATATAATGCCCCCAGTAGTGACAAAAATAATGGTGCTGTCTGCGATGCAGGCCGCAGATCATCGCGACCTCTTGTGCCAAGTGGGAAGTAATACTATTATTTTTTGATTATCACCTGTTTGGGCATCCTCTTGATTTAGAGATTCAGTATGAGCAAATATGTACCTGAGTGCTAATAATTGGCATGCACCCTATACCCTAAGGTTACTCGAGTCACTTGTAGGGAAGGATCTGAACATTGTAGAAAAATCGATCGGCACTCGATATCTGTTCCACGCTGAATGCATTTGAATAATCATTAAAAACCATTGTTTGAACGATTATCAAAATGCATTCAGCGTGAAACAGATATCGAGTGCCGATTGATTTTTCTACATTGTATTTTTTTACGTGATTGGAGGTGTCATATCGACCAGAGCCCCTACCATTGCCTCTGGGTTAGTTGTGCCACCCTTTACATCCAGATCTATTTTATGATAAGGATCTGAACATGCTTGTACATCATCACCTTGATAACAGCATGAAATATAAATCTGCTGTTTGAAAGGCCTGCGTGCAGAATAATTTTGTTTATTGAAAGAGGCACGGACTCGAAAGATGGGAAGATAATATTACTGCTTTCCAAAATATTAGTGCAGCCCCTTCTAGAATTTGGAGTTCTAGGCAGGTTGAGGAGAAGGGTGCTCTGAATTTGGAAGAAGAATAAAAAAAAGGGCAGCAAAATTGAACATGGGAAGATTAAGAGTTAAATTTAGAGCACATGATGAATTTGTGCGAATATATACTGTAAATGATCTATACAAATACAGATTTCACTTTTAGGGCATCTCAGGGGACCCCCTCTACATAAAGAAGGTTCACATTCAAGCTGCAAGAATGTCTTTACTATAAGAGGAGGGAAGCAGTAAAATGCCATTGTTTTCTTCCCATTGCAAATTATACTCTCTAACCAGTGGTGAATATGAGAGATTGTGTCAGATGCTCTTAGGAAGTGTAAAAATACTACCTAACCTCTAAAATAGATTACCCTGACCTATAAAATAGTTTACAATTGTTTTACAACTTGCGTAGTTCTGGTTATGACTTACGGTATCATTTTATTTCACATACTCCTGTATTTAGTATTAATAAGCCTTCAAAAATATTTCCATTATACTAATGAAAAGGAAATCTGGTGTTGGAGCATGTTTCTTTAAGACAGTGATGGGCACTCCAGCCCCTGAACCTTGACCAAAGTGAAAGCTGGACTTAAGGTTATGAGCTGACACTGGTCTTCATATCAGATTTCTCAAGCAAGAAAAACTGGATGATCAAGTATCAAAAGAGAAAGAAAAACTCTAAGAAATGAGGTTGTTCCTGTACTGGCAATGATAAATTCACGTGGCCTGTAAACAAGTTTCACAAGGTAGACTTTCTACAGATACGTCTACTGAAGACAAGGATCTATTCAGGCTCAAAACTTCAAGACAAGTGCAATAGTAATTATACGGCAACACTGAAATTATGACAGATTAGTAGATTTCGATAATCTATAATCAGGATAGGTAATCGGTGGGAATCCGACTCCCACCGACCAGCTGTTTCAGAAAGCTGAAACTATATAGTGGATGGAAGACTCTATCCATTGTGCAGTGTCCACCATCAGTGTGCTGCAGCTCAGATCCCATTCACTTGAATGGTAGCTGATCTGCAGTGCCCCGGCGCGACTATTTCATAGTGGACAGAACGTTGTATTTCCAACTGCATCAACTGTACAGTTTCCGAAGGCTGATTGAAGCAGCTTGCCATTGGGGATGCCAGGTATCAGATCCCCACAGATCTAATATTGATGACCTATCCTTAGCACAGGCTATCAATATCCAAGTGCTAGTGCAGTGACCCGCTGGGTTTACTGCTAAAGAGTTAATGTTAAATTCCAAAATTATTATTTGTTAAAATGGGTTAATGTATGCAAGTTACTGTGACTTTAACATGCACTGTGTATTCCCAAAAGGCTATGTATGGGTAAGAAATAGTTAACTGGCAGTCCTTAGTATCCATTGCTAGGTAGTGGGCTGATCCTGCTTTCCCCTGGCTAGTGGGGAGTCTTTGAGTAAGCAAGCTAGAGAGAACACCTGTTTTGTGTGAGCTGCTGCCAAGTAGGCCAAGACAGAATTCTTCTCCGGGAAAACACCATTCCTGTTAGTGAGAACTGATGGGAAAAGCAACTTTGCCAGCAATTAATCTCCGGGGAAAGTAAAACAGATCACTTTAGAAGGTTGAGGACCATAAGGGCCATGCTTGGACAAAGACAGTAAAGGCAATGCATGCATAAGGCTTTAGACTTTACTGCCTATGGTTTGGGTTATATTGCTTTTGGCGCCCACCACACTACCAAGAGAGACTGCCCATCCAAACTAGGACTGCATCCTGCAGTTGGGCATTGCAGAGAAATATTGATAGATATTGCATGCCTTTGGTTGCTTTGGGAAGAATGCACCACAATAGCCACAACTATACTTAGCCTTTAGGAAAAGCCTAATCTGTAATACATAAGAGAACTGTGCCTACTCCTAGTCTTTGTACTGTGACACCCATCATCTATTCAGTAAAAGGGAGACTCTGTTTTACTATTGTCAAGCCGGCCTGGTCATTGGTCTCTAAACCCAACCCCTTGGCACTCTGTTCTCCTGCCTTGCAGCCTGCTACCTGTACCTCTAACATCAAGGGCACCCCAGCCATCATCATACAGGAGACCCCAAAGTCCAAGGGGAAAAAGAGTTGTTCCCCTCCTGTCACTGCATGCGTGTCCTGGGAGAGCACTGGAGCATGGATTAGCCACATAAAGACTACGAGCACCCTCACTGCCACTGCCACCACTCCTATCCTCCTCTTTATCCCCACGCTTCTCCCCTGCAGGTCGGCATGCTGCACTAGAAAACCACTGAAAATCCTAAAGTGCATGGTCAAATGGTTAACGAAATTGAAACAAATAAATACCTCACTTATTAATCATAGTAAATGTGTACTATCTTAATTAGTTCATTTGCATATATTGTACATTATAATTATTTATCAATACCCTCATTGCATTGGACATTGTACTGAAGTATAGTGATCAATTTGTTTCTGTCTACAACATTTTTCGGACTTGAGTTTATCTCCAAACTGCTGCCTGCCTGCTAACCACCACGGGCTCTCCTCGGGAGCAAGCATTAAGGCAAGATCATGCCCTAGTCACAGAGGGCAAGCTCGCTGCTTGAGGGAAGGGCACGATCAAGCTGTCAAATTTACAGTAGCTCGGAATGATCCTCGGAGAACTGACAGCCCACTGGGTAAGACACAGCTATAAGCACAAATGTCATCCAAAGGGGGTTGGATACAAAACTGACATGAAAGTAGAGGAAGTGAAAAACGGAGACTATATTTAAAATATAATTTGGATGACGTTTTGGTTTTTTAAAGTAATTTTTGATTCTTTTCTTTTGTATGTATCTAAAATTAAAATGATTATTTGTGGGTTTCTGATGTGTCACAAATGCTCCACAAGTCATAAGTCTGCTGTACAGTTGTAGATAAAGGATATCTTCCTTCCTCTAGATAGAAATCTCCTTCCTCTAGATAGAAATCAACATGTGCGTTTTGCAATGGAGAAAATGACCGTAGTTCTTATCATCAGCATGCACGCTGGAAAATAGTTGGGTACTGGAACCCTCTCCCCCCTCATTATATCCTTAAAGGGGTTGTCCTATTTGAGACAATGGGGGCATATCGCAAGGATATAGCCCATTGTCTAATAGTTGTGGGTCCTACCACTGTGAACCAAACCTATCTCCTAAACGGAGCCCCAAAAGTTGTGGAGGGCGCACTGCGCATGCACAGCCACCCTCCATTCATTTTTATGGGGCAGCCGAAAATAGCCGAGTGCTTCCTCTGCTATCTCCGTCAGGCCCGTAGGAGTGAATCGGAGCAGTGGCCGGTCATGCGCGGTGTGCTTCCATTCGCTTCTATGGGGAGAAGGCTTGATGGTGGCCAGACCGAAGTCCTTCAGCCACCACTGACTAACACCTATCAGACAATGGGGGCATATCCTAGCAATATGTACCAATTGTCTCAGATGAAAATACCACTTTAAGTTATAATGAACCCACTTACAATTTCCTACTATAAAAAGTTTAATTTCTCTGTTAGATCACATAAAACATATTTTTTTTTTCAATTGGAATACATTAACAAAAATGTTCCTGTGTCTAGGTATTGCTGATAAATATTTGTAATGGTGCCTCCTGGTGTTCCTATGATTTCTTCCCAGAATGTCCCCTTAATGATGTATCCACTTTTAGTGTTCACACATGCTCAGTAGCTCAGTCCCACCACCTGGATCTTATTATGATATCTGCTTTAAGACTTGATGGAGTAGCTGCTTCTTCTCATCACTACTGGATAATATGTTGCCCTCAGACCAAAAAAGGTTCTGCACCAAGAAGTCCCAAACAAGTGGACTCTTAAGTATGGGAAATATCTTGATCTCTGTAATCTTTTAAGATCAGCTTTCCCAAAGGCAATGATATGACACAATACACGACATTTAGCAAGTATGCCCAGTATTTTGTCCTGCTTCAGTTTCCCTTTAGATTACAATTATGCTTTTTTTTAAGGCCTCCATGCAGTTCTTCACCTGATTTATAAGCAAGACTGTGAAATTGCGAAAATTAATGGAGTCTACATTCATTTAACCATCACTCGCGAGTAATTAAGAGAACATTAGATGAATGTTCTTAATAGAAATCTAAGAAGTATTTTTAAAACATAACATCCATTAAAATCACTGCAAAGCAATCAAATAAAAGGTAATTCGAGTAAAAAAAATAAAAAACACTGTACACGGCCTTGAAGTCAAGGTTTGCACTGTATAACATTGCCTTTCAATACACGTTTTCATCAAATTGCTAGATGCCTCTTCTTGGATTGCTTGGTTCCTGTTTGGCTTGAGGTTTTGCTGGCACTAGTCTGTGTAATGATGAGTTGAAGTTTCCTGAACCGAGCCTCCCCCATCTGATGTCACATGTACCAGTCACTGGCCTCATACTGTGTATTCATCCCAACCACACGAGACAAAGTAAAATTGAGAGCTCTACACGTCACATCCATTTATAACAGTGGAAACTGATGCCTGGCCTTGTACTAGGGCTATGCTGACACTATGAATTACTGTATCTCAGGCTGTCTGCTATGGCACTAAACAAAGGGAACTGACAACAGAAAAGGTAGCTGAACATGTAAAATAGCATGTATTTCCAGCACACTGTACAATGTGTGTATTTAAAGCAACATAATACATAAAGGAGTCGGCATAAAAATTAAGGTTTAGATAAATTAGGTAGATAATAGATAGATTATAGATAGACAGGGTCGGCGCCACCCATAAGCAGAGTAGGCCACCGCATAGAGCTGCACTCCTGCTGGGGGCGCCGGCGCTCTGGAGTCCGGCCTCCAGTGGAGTTGCAAGGTGGGTGCGGCGGGTGCGGGCCGCACCGGGTGACACCAGTTTGATGGGGTGTCACCCGCCGGACCCAAGTTCCCAACACCACTAGCACCCGCCCCCTTGTACTTGTGTCGCTGATGTTATCCTGTACTTGCCGGCTGCGCGGGCATGAGTTCAGTCACTTCGGCGCGCAATCCAGCGAGACCCGTGACCTCCCAAGGTGGGTCTCGCGGGATCACACGCTGCAGGGCAGGATTGCATGCCGAAGACACTGAACTTAACTGAACTCATGCTCGCGCAGCCGGAAAGTACAGACTGTACAGGATCAGCGACACAAGTACGCATGGGCAAACTACATAATGGAGGGCAGTCTGGGGGCAAAATTAACTAGTGTGGGGGCAAAATTACATAATGGAGGACAGTGTGGGGGCAAATATATTTAGCATGGGGGCAAATTACTTAGTGGGGGCAAATTACATAATGGAGGGCAGTGTGGGGGGCGAACAACATAATGTTGGGCAGTGTGGGGATCAAATTAATGTGAGGCCGTGTGGGGGCAAATTAGATAATGTGAGGCAGTGTAGGGAGCAAATTACTTAATGTGGGACAGTGTGGGGGGCTAATTACTTAATGTGGGGCAGTGTAGGGGGCAATATTACTAATGAGGGCATTCTAGAAGGGAATAACTATTAGTGGGACTATGTGGAGCATTATTACTATAGGGGCACTATTATTTCTTCAGGATAGTATTTGTGGTATTGGGGCCGAGGCACAGCGAGCAGCAGGATAACAGTGTGGGGACTCCAGGTTGGGGGATGATGATAGAAAAGTGAGGACACTAAGATGTCTGTGTGTCACACTCTGCAGAGACGAGACGGCTGAGAGAAGTGTCCGGACCGAATGGAGAAGATGATGACAGAGAAGTTCTACATTAGAGGAGACGTCACCTGGAGGTACGTGCTGCTGTATATGTGCAATGCTGCTATTTTATGTTTTGCATATGAGAAAATGTTTACAATTAAAATGTTTTAATTAAATGTTCTATTTTACTATTTTTGTTATTTGGTCGAAAGGCTGATTGGGGGGGGGGAGGGGGGATTGTAACGGGACTGCTGTAGAATATCTAAAATTAGCTGGTCAAGTAAAATGTTGCATGCAACAATCATTAAATAGGTGGCCGACAAAAAGGGGCGTGTCAAAGGGCGTGGTCAATGGACGGAGTCCAGGGGACGGCAAAATTAGCTTTTGCCTAGGGTGCCAAAATCCTTGCACCAGCCCTGTAGATAGATAATATAGATAATATAGATAAATATATAGATAGATAGATAGATAGATAGATAGATAGATAGATAGATAGATAGATAGATAGATAGATAGATAAGGGTACTTTCACACTAGCGTTTTTCTTTTCCAGCATAGAGTTCCGTCCTAGGGGCTCAATACCGGAAAACAACTGATCAGGCATATCCCCATGCATTCTGAATAGAGAGTAATCCGCTCAGGATGCATCAGGATCATTTCAGTCGTTTTGACTGATCAGGCAAAAGATAAAACCGTAGCATGCTACAGTTTTATCTCCGGCGAAAAAACTGAATTCCGGATCCGTCCTTCTGCCCTGCGCATGCACAGACCAGTAAAAATGTAAAAAAAAATACAAGACGGATCCGTCTGTCCGCATGACAAGCGGAGAGACGGATCCGTTCTTGCAATGCATTTGTGAGACGGATCCGCATCCGGATCCGTCTCACAAATGCTTTCAGTCACATCCAAATCGGCGGATCCGACGACGGAACTGCCTGCCGGATCATACTGCCGCAAGTGTAAAAGTAGCCTTAGCTCATTACATAAATACAGCACTATATTCAAGCACAGTATAAATATACTCAGTATACCCAGTACAAGTACCAAACTTCCAGTTCTTCCAGTTCAATACAGATACTATTTGCATAGTCAGCTTAGTCCTTGCCATATACATCTGTACAATGTGAAACTATAGCTCCCAGTACGGCCTGATCATCAGGCTGTAGACCATACAAGTAACTACAGCACTGATCAGACACCGTCTGCTACAGAATAAACATTTATATTTGGTGACTTACAGGTGTCATCTCCTCTGTAATTATTCCCTTTTCTTTTCTTTCCATCCGGGTCAGACCACCATGATGACTTCTCCCAGCCACGACTCATCTCTGCAGAGTTGATTTTGCTGCCAAGATGTTTTCAGCTTTTTTTCTTTACCAACACATTTGCACCCTATATACTAACACAAATTCTTCTTAGTGCCACATGCTGTGCCCTGATATAATAGCAGCATACACGGTGCCCCTGAATACAGTCATGTCCCATATGGTGCTCCCTAAAAACAAACTGCTACACACAAACAGTTCCCCTAATGGTAATGCCACACACTCAGTGTCTCTTGTATATAATGCCACATGCTTGGTTTCCCCTATAGATAGTGTCATATACACTCTATGTGCCTACTGAAAGTGCTACACAGTCTGTACTCCCATATATTTTGCCCCCTGTATATTGGGCCATATGTTCTGTGGCCCCCGTAGATAGTGCCATGTTCTGTGCCCCTTTTATATAGTGTCTTTTGCTCTGTGCCCCCTTTACATAGTGCCTCATGCTCCTTGTCCTGTTTTGTTCCCCTATATAAACATACTCACCTGTCCCCGGTCTCACGATGTTATCCACCGATGCTGGCCAGACCTGTTCCTGTGGAACATCATAGGTGGTGCAATGAAGTCCACCTACATAGAAAAAAATGCAGTTCCCTTGTACAGCTAGCCCTGCCAGCTGCTCAATTGTTTCTGCATCGTGGAGACTTGGATACAATTGAGTGAAGTTGGGTCCAGAACCTAGGTGAATTGACCCAGTGATCGGATGCCCAGGAGAGAGGCCCAAAACCCAAGTGATTGCAAATTTGATGGCCTACACTCCAGTGAGCATGTGTTCCTTTCATTGTTTACCAGTCACAGCTCTACACTTGTGGATATGACTGGTTTTATAGCTCTGGGCAGATGAAAGCGAATGACAGTGAGCTGTAATACCAGGCAAATGCAGGGAAGACAAAATCCCCTGTCTCCCCTGCAGCCTATCAACAGAATACAGGCTGTTTATAACTGTCTGTATCCTGCACTCCATAAACAATCCAAAGACCACCAGAAATGTTAGTCTATTGTTTCTTTACCCCAGTGACCTCCAACCTGTGGCTATCCAGCTGTTGAATACTACAGCTCAAGCTGACTGGGTATGATAGAAGTTGTAGCTTGCAAAAGATGGAGGGCCCCAGGTATATTAGCATTGGGCCTAAAATATATGGACATGCAGAGTACCAGCAAACTAGGAAGATATTTAACTTTTAAACTTCCTAGGTTAAGTTCTAGGTTCAAAAAGTTCTGACAGTTCCTGTGATGTTTTACACCCTTACTTAGACTTTCCTGCTGAATTAATGGAAGGTGTGATATTGAATATACTGAAAAGTCCCTGCGGTAACAATCTGTTTGTATGGAGAGTTATTTAGATTGGGAGTCTTCAATTAACAGCTTATCTCTGTGGTAGGAGCTGATAGCAGTGGATTGGCTCGTCTGTATAATAGTAGTAATAACTTACTCGAGAAAAAAATACAAAACTGTAGGGTCTGTTTAGTAATCCTTTCCCACGCTATTTTGATATTTTCAGCACAGCAACATTTTTGTGGTTTTAACAACAAATTAGATACTGTAGACTTGATACATGTCCACCGAATAAGTGAAGGTGGACGTGCATGGTCAGTCATTCTCATCAAAGCCAAAGCTCTGCAGAGTGATCCTCTGTTCACTATAGAGCAGACAATAAAAAAAGCTTTCTGAAGCATGGCAGAATATCTTAGGAGTGTCCTTCAAAAAAGGGAAGTAAGAAGGGACTATATTATCAATTGCCAGAGGGGGAAGGATACTGAGTATAGAGCCCACCCACACCAGAAGCAAAGGGGCTCTTGGCTTCTTTCCTACCTGTCTCTGATGGTCTGAAACTGTGGTGTCCCATCGGTGGTCATGTGCATTGTTGTGGTTAGTCACTAGCCTCATCGGTGACGTATTTCCAAGTGGCATCTGACCACAGACGCTCAGTGGTCATGCCCTGCCTAGGGACATGCCATCGATTAAATAAGTGAATGGCTGCAGCAGTACACCTGACCGTGGACAGGACTAAGAGAAGCAAAGGCAGGAGCGTCGCTGTGTGCGTTCGATAAGTGCCTTTTCTTCTTTCATTCTTACACCCTCCTGGCCTTTATTAAAATTAGTTTTGGGTCTGGACAACCCCATTAATATCCAAATCTTTTTTCTTAGGTTATGAGGTTCGTGGTTATAAGGTTAAATGGGTTTTCCGTGAGTATAATATTATGACCTGTCCTCAGGATAGGTCAACAATATCTGAGCATTGAAGGTCCAACAACCGGCATCTCCGCTGATCAGCTGTTTAAAGAGGCTGTGGTGCTCCAGGGAGTGCGGCTGCCTCCTCCCAGTTTACCAAGCACAGCACTGTACATATGGTGGCTGTGCTTGGTATTGCAGCCCAAGGACATTCACCTGAATAGGACTGAGCAGCGCCTAGGCCATGTGACTGAGGGGTGTGTCATACTCACTGGAACACCATGGCCTATTCATACAGCGGATCAGCTAGGGCGCCAGGAGTTGGACCCCAACCAATTAGATAGGGATCATATATTCTGAGAATATCATCAACATTTTACTCCTGAAAAACCTCTTTAAATGTACCTAGGTCCTTTACCAGTCTTCTCTTATGGCACAGTCCTTGTGGTACTAATATTTGTAAACTATTTCATTGCGTTCTTCATGGGTTTGCTATTCATAAAACTCTAATTTGAGATTCATTTGCAAGCCTGTGGTATCTACTAATAGAGACTATTGTGGATAGCTGCCTAGGAAAGTCATTAAAATCAGCAATGCAGAATGCAGCTAAAAAAAAAAAAAAAAAAAAAGATAATGGAATATGATTTTCAGACAGAAGGGGAAAAAACACAACAAATCACAAAAATCTGGACTAAGGCCCAGTGAGAATAGCTTATCTCTTCAGTCCTGGGTTGACAATGGAAATTCGCCTGCAAATTATCTACCATCCACAAGCGAATGAACCGCTTTCCAAAAGTCAATCATCTTGTCTAAAACGGAGGGCCAGTTTTCAGATAATTAGAAATAATATTTCTAGAATGTTAGAGAATTTGCTCGTAACTCAATGATTGCAGTCGTATCTAAGCCTCAAGCGCCTGGAGTGACCTGCAGGCCAATCTGTAACCTTGAAAATGGAAGCACAATAAGTGGACACCGCAGAGGAGCTATGTTAGGTCAGGCTTCCTGGACTATGATATAGTAACTCTACACTGAAGGATCCAGCGGTTGGCCACCATTTGCTGTAGAAGAGAAGAGAACGATGCAGGCAGGGAGGCTAGCTAGAGAGAGAGGTGCAAAAAGAAAGAAGCACCAGATAACGAGACACCGTAAGTGGTGAGCACTGTTATACTGTCAATTGTGCATTGGAGCCCAGGAGTTTTAGGTTATGGTTCTGTCCAGATCCTTACTGGCCTTCTTTTGCAGTGTCTATGGGAAGATCTAGGCATAAGGAGGTGCATGTTCAGGGGCAAATTGGCCATAGACCTTACAAGAAAATTTCCTGGTGGGACAATGCCTCACGGCTGGGCAGTAGAAGTTTTTGGGGATTTTGTGCTGCTGGTGGCAGTATTTTGTGATGGACTGTGGTACTTGGCTCTGTTAGGGTGGTATAATGTGCCACAATATAATATTGTTGGCCCTGCCTTCCATCTATTTGGACCCGACTACAAAACAGGGCCACTTTTAGTATTTTTCCAGGGCCAGTTTAAGTTCTAAGTCCACCCCCATGCATGGGTAGACTTTACCTCCACAGACCCCATAAGAGAACCCAGCCGATAGAAACCCATATATATGATAACTAGAGATGAGCCAATTTTTTTAAATTCGATTCGGGTCTGATTGGTTCATATGGCCCTTGAGATTCGATTCAGCTACGAATCAATTCTACCCGAATGGAAAGTATTTTAATTGCCTGGAAAAATCTTTCTCTCTGTGTCTTTTTTTTTCCCATATCAAATTTCTTATAATGATCATTTGTTGGAATCAAAGTTTTTGGAAAACTTTTGAGTTGAATTCCAAAATTTTTTAATTCAATTCACATGTACCTAATGATAATCCTATTTATGGAATCATACACAAAAAGTTAACGTACATTCTGCCAGACCTGAACTAACTAGATGGTATACCTACATGGTTGACAGTCAGAATTAAAATAATTAGTCCCTGTGGGGACCACAAAAGCTAGCACTGGAGAAACCATGGCTTGAAGGCAGAGCATTCTACAACCTTAATTCACTATGAATACTTGTGTAAACTGTCATAGGACTCAATTATAACTTTTCTAAGGGATGATTTGAGTCAGATTTTGCTTGATTATAAATGGAGGAGGGTAAGGTGTCACCATACAAACAACACTTAAGTAATGTCACATTGACAGCCTTGAGCAATCCAGCTGTGTCACCCCTCCGCCTAGATTGCACTAGTAATCAGATTTTTCTGGATGCATAAATAACTACAATAAACGACGATTATTTTAAATTCTAAATGAAAGCACAGTTAATAATGACTATGAAATAATGGAGTAAATCAGTATTACCAGGCCTTCAATGGTATGAAACAGGTGATACACAGTACGCTGTACCCTGCAGCTGAAGGGCTGCATTCATAAGCACTTTCCATACCAGGGACCTTGAAGATATATATATAAGAAAAGCCCTAGGCGCTAGATTGTGGATGAGAAAGCTTAAGAAATGTTTCCTGAACTTCCCGTGAACCAGTAATCTATGAATTTAGAAGCTACAGTAGATACATATCTATAAGCTCATACTCTCCAGTACCTAGTTGCATAAAAGTTATAAAGTACGGAATGATGGTGATGCCGCTTAATGATATGTGATATATATGATAGTAAATCTCTTGGCAGGCTGCAATCCACATCACAACCACTGGGTGGCCACATAGACACATATAGTATAAACAACTCCTGACAGAGTATCACAAAATCATTTTTTTTTTTTCAAAGCTGGTAGTCACATATGTATAAGCAAGAGAAAATGTAGATAGATAGAAAGGTAGTAGAAGACACCAATATAACATAGATAAATAGATAGATAGATCGATAGATAGATAGTGAATACATATGAATACTTGTCCATTTTGTCTACCCAGGTGCTTCAAGTTACAACTTAGAGTTTTCTTTAAAGGTCTATCTTATCAAGAAACCTACTAAGATATCTGGACTTTATAGAGGGTAAGGGTCTTTAACATGGTACCATCTTCTTTATCTCTTTGTGTAGGCACCACTCCTGGCTTTGGCTCACAATCACTGATCAAACACTGACCAAACATCGATTGTGTGAAAGCGACCTTAGACATTCATTTGAATAGTCTGCATTTAACACATCATTTGAGACCATTTGACGGGTTTATGAAAGGGAGAAAATTATGAATGGCATTGCCTGGCTCAGTCAATATGTAAAACCCCCTTACTGTGGTAGATACTATGTAAAGAATGGTAGAAAAAATATATTGCATTGTATTTGTACAGTCATGTGACCACTTGTTGAAGGCTATGTCCCATTACTGGACATAATGATCATCATTACAGATGTAAAATGCTAGAATAAAAATCTCTCTGTACTCACTTCATAGGTTTGAAAAGTGCTTGTCCATAATTTTGGAAGGTCAGGATGAGCTTCAGTTGGGTACCTCCAGATTTCATTGCTAATAAAGACAAAAATGAAGATCATTAGTACTGTCTTTCTTCATTCAAGGTGTTGGTCAGGCAACTGTTAAGGAGCTCATGAGCAGAGTAGACCTTTCTGGTTGTATTGCCTTTTACATTAGCAATTTGAACAAGGACAGGATGCCCTTCAAGCAACTGAGGGTTGTCTTTAGGTGTGTATGAAGGTGGCACATCACTGGTTGATATTGAAAGAGGGTTCTTCTGATTTTGATAAGCTGAGGACCAAAGGTTAGACATACCATTCTACTCTAAAATGGTACATGTATGACATTGTTATTTCCTGTATGTTACACTATGGAGGGTAGATTCAATAGAAGGGTCTGCAAAGTAAGGATTCAACCTGTGATCATCCCTGCTCATGGGAAAAGAGGCAAACACAAACTGGTAACTCCTGACCTAGGATGATGCGGTGTGATGAAATGAGAAATTTAAATTTTTTTAGGGGACCCCTCTACTTGTCTATGTCTATCCCGTTCAAGCTACTTGATAGCTCATTGTCCATTTTTCCTGTTCTTGTTTCCAGCACAAGCTGGCAATAAACTGCACCAGTGACAGATCCTGGATTGGATCAGGTCTCAGTCATTTGCTAAGCAGCTCATTACAAGCCTTCTGTAATGTCATGTTTCCAGACACTTCTCGTGCTGAATTATGCAGGCCGCATTGCACATGAAAAGCACTCTTTGATTTCCAGCTAAAACATGTCTTCCACTAAAGTCTAACCTGCTGACACCCCTAGCTGATTTTCTTGAAAAGTGGTGTTTATTGTCACAAAAACTATCATTACAGATGATTGCGTAGCTTAAAACATAATTATCTGGTTTCATATGCAGAACACGTTCCTTAAACAAGAATCGTTCCAACAATCGTTGTCTCTTACAGGTCTGGTGGGTCTACAGATACATGGAGAAGCCAAAATGATCGATAGTGGCCCACATTTACTAATATAAGTTCACCTAGAAGACTATGGTGGAAATTGCACCAAAATTTGGCACAAATTGGCAAATATTTGGAGCAATTTGGCACATCTTGCTTTAATAAAATCCACTGTGCCAAGCTTGCCAAGGGGGGATGGTTGGATGGAAAAGGTGCAGGTCTTAATGGGAGAAGGAGAATGGTCTCAGATGCAACATTTTGGACCAAAATTACCGCACCATTTTGACTTACGATTCTGTCGTAATAAATCTCAGCCAATAGTTGGCATTAGAGATGAGCGAAGTTCATGTTATGAAATTCGTTCACTCTTCGTTTGGTGGTAAAAGAAGAATTGCGTTATGGATTCCATTACAACGGACCATAACGCAATTCTATGACAGAATGCCTAACGGAATGCCTATAAAGGCATTCCGTTATTCATTCCATCATAATAGAGAACTCCCCTGCATAACGGAAACGGGACGGATCCGTTTTGAAGCCCATAGACTTCTATTATGATGGAATGAATAACAGAATGTCTCTAAAGGCATTCCGTTATGCATTCCGTCATAGAAATGCATTATGGTCTGTGGTAACAGAATCTATAACCCAATTCTGCTTTTACCACCAAACGAAGAGTGAATGAATTTAAAATATGAAATTCGCTCATCTCTAGTTGGCATAACTTTAGCCAAAAGTGCCTGGTTATACACCACATTTATCATCCAGCCTGAGCCACTGTGATGGATTTGGTTTAAGTTGATGCCACCTACAGAATTAGTAAATCTGCGCCTGTGCTCTATGGAAATTAGTACTAAAAAGTTATCAGTTCACTTTTACTCTTAAAGAGGAAATTACGTCATAATGTAGTATATGACCATATTCTTCCATATACAGTTGATGTTAAAGAACATTTAGATTTAGACCTACATCAAGCATGTTTATTCTATATAGCCATAGTCTCTTCCCAGGTTAGCCTGATGCTGGGGCTGGCAGTGGACTTACGTACTACCTTTTATTTTTTTTATTGTCAGTGGTTAGCTTTCTCCATTATATTCTGAAGCAGAACTGGTCATGGGAAAACAACTTAATTTATCTTGACATGTTTTCATATGAGCTCCTGCTGTTGGTACTAGTCTGGAGATAGCAATGACTAGAGTTTTTAGGTAAACATATATTCTTCTTTCTCAGGGCACCTGGGCACAAGGGTAAATGTCTTTGTACCAAAGGATAAAATGGTGCCCACTGGATTCCTAGAAGGAGTCTCACATTTACAACCCAAAAAATCTAGAGATGATATTCTATGGCCTAGGTTAGTGCTGGTGACAGGACCATGAGCATCAAGACTGTCGAAGAACATATGAAAGATCTAAGAAATTTTCTTTTGAACACTGAATATTTGAAATTGAAAACGTCCATAACAATAATTGGATCCACGGAACCAAATCTAAACATTGCAGATTAACATCATGTAAGTCTAGTATATGAGCCTTAATGCAAAATCCTTTATATGATAATTACACTCCCGTTTGCTTATTTGAAGAAGAGGGGTCTGTAGGAAGGACCAGAAACTAGAACTGCAACATCTACACAAGAGATGAACAAACTTCTTGAAATTCGCTTCGATTCACAGAATTTTTCTAAAAATGTAATTTGTGTACAAGTCAATTCTCCCTGAATCAGAGAGACGGAGAGAGGCTAGTTCATGAAACACTTTGCTGGGATGTAGACATGTAATTTAGTGTTCCTTCAAAAATGAAAAGAAGCTACCGTAAGTGTCTGACAACACCATCAGTAACATAGCTATCCTAAATCAATGTCCAACCTTTTAAACAGGCTTTGAAGCATAACTGGGATACTAGTTAAGCTAGAACCTCATCTTCAAACAGATCTTTCAGGGTAATTACACTTTACCAGTGCTGAACAAAGAGAACTGGCGTTGCTATTTGAGAGCCCTTAGTCAGGATTCAGGATTCAGTGAATTTTTATTGCTAATTTTCCATGCAAAAGGGTGAGTGCTACACAATGTGTAGACTTTGTTGAGCAGGATGCCCCACTCACTAGCGCCCCAACAAGATGAACAGCGCCATCTATTGGTTTCATAGTCTTATGACAAGACTAATAGTCTTGTCATAAGACTCATAGTCTAATAGTCTTGTCATAAGACTATGAAACCAATAGATGGCGTGAATTTTCCATGCAAAAGGCTGAGATGAGAGCTGGTTTGGAATGTCTCATAGTGCACAAGGCTGCCATTGTAATGTATGCTGACTGTTATCTGTCTCATGGATAGATTGGTGGCTTCCACATACCTGGCTTTTGGCATATAGCCTTTGTGTAGTTGTCTATTGTATGTCATAGATAATAGGAGTCCAAGACGCATCCAGCCATCCTCTTAATGCTGTTTCCAAACCATTTTGATGGGGTTTCCATCAATTTCTAACCTTTTTTTGTGAACCAGACACCCTCTCTTCTTCAGAGCAGGGAGTGCCTGTTTTGATGCTCAGGTCTCCCATTGACTTTCAGTGTATTAAATTGTACTCGAGCACCCGCAGTATTCGGCCGAGCACTGCAATGTGCCGAGCATAGTGATGCTCGAGCTGAACAGCAGTTCGGCCGAGCATTCTCGTTTAACACTACTCATCTGTATTCTGCACCCCTATGATTATCTTAGGAGGTCCAGAACTAGAATTTTCCATATAGTTGGATGTGATAATCTGGAATGCTGAAGCCAATAAATCAAATCATGGATCCTACAGAATATTTTTTTTAAACCATGGAAGGGGTCCATCTGATGTCCTCAAGTAAAACATTGTATTTAACTGTCTAGACCAATTAAAATGATCTGTAATTAGATTAGATGCTCTACCAGGCAAGACATTTTGTTAGCACTGTGCCCAAATATTTTTTTGCAAGCTAATGCAATGTACAGTATTTTGAGTTAAAGCTTCTTGTCTTATGACTGAGAGCCTCAAGCAAGGAACCAGACCTTTGGCACTTCAGTTGCTGTTGACCTCAATCTCCCGTAATGCTCAAACAACCTATGAAGTCTTAAGCTAAGTGACATTCTTATGCAGCACATTTTGGCAGTGTGACGCTACCTTGCTTCTCAGTTTCCTAGTAAACTAAATGTATTAATTTGTATCCTGAAAGATTAGATACGTCGCTTCTCTCCAACCTCTTATACTGCACTGCAGATGTTATACTGAGAGGCCTATGGATTGTAATATGTTTTTTTTTCTTCTTGTGCCGTAGTTATATAAGTCTGGCCGCTTTAATTACTGCTTCATTATGGGTGATCTCCTGTGGTTCAGTGCATCTATTGACCTATGTTTTCTATTACATTCCCAGAATCTCCCCATAGGATAAGTGGAAATAATTAGAAAATGAAGGCCATTGAGGTGTCTTGTAGAATGGCAACGGGGATGTCAGCTGGGGAAAGGTTTGTACTTGGGTAATTTTGCTTATTTTCTGACTTCCCAGTCGAGTGAACTCGATAATGAGTGACCCTTAGGCCAACTGCAAAAAAGCAAATACTAGAAATGTTTTAACCTGCACGACAGGGGAGGTGCACACGTCTCACAAGGAACGTACCTTCAGGTCACAGCGGTGTGCTACTAAGAACAGACGCAAATCTATGAAATACACAACATAGACTGTGATATGGCAGCATCTTTCATATTTCATCTGCTACCTCATTATTAACCAGTGCTATATCCATACTGTAATCTGCCATTGGATTGGGAAATTTAGTTGAGAAGCTACTGACGGTATAAAGAGGATGATGATGATCAATTGATTGTAATGATGATGATAATAATGATATTGTGAATAAATAGATGATGGTGATTATGATATTTAGAGATGAGCGAAGTTTTAAAAAAGTCGATTCGGCAGCTTCGCCGAACTTCGTCAAGAAATTTGTCATGAACTACTTCCATTGTATGGAGTGGGCACAATGACAGGGAACGGTGTTCGTGCCGCCTCCCATCATTTAACCTGATCGTGGCACCTGAGACTCACATTCAGGTGCTCAGGGGTTAATCTGGGGTTTAAAAAAAAAATATATATATATATATATATACATATATATACTCACCTCAACCACTTGATCGTGAAGAGGCTGTCGACTCCTGTCTTGATTGAAGAAATCCCACCAAAGGACATGTGGCCAGCGTGAAGTCGTCACCACGTGATCACGCTGGCCGCGTGCTGTCATGACGTCCCCTGCGTGATCACGTGGTGATGTCTTCACGCTCGCCGCAGGTCCTTTGGTGGGTTTTCTTCAATCAAGACGGCCTCTCAGCGATCAAGTAGGTGAGGTGAGTATAATATTTTTTTTATTTCTTTTAGCCACCATTTTAGGAATAATTGATCTGTTACCGCGAAAAGTGAGGTTTTTCCTGAAATTTGGATGGAAGTCCACTTCAGATACTTTGATTCGCTCAACACTAATCAACCTAATCAATAATGTTGGTAATGGTCATGATGATAGTGATGATGATTTGATTAACAACCTGCGGCCCTCCAGCTGTTGCAAAGCTACAACTCCCAGCATGCCCTAATAGCTGTAGTCTGTCCAGGCATGCTGGGAATTTTAGTTTTACAACAGCTGGAGGGCTGCAGGGTGGGCATCCCTGGATTAACTGATTATGAGGATGATTGTGATGAACTGATGATGATTATGAGGATGAATTAATGATGCTGATGATATTCAATTTAATATTGCATGATGATTGTGATGAGTTAATGATGATGATGATTTGACAGTTATAATTATGATATACTGATGGTGAAGCACCTTTGATAATGATGATTATTTTTACAAAAATAAACCTTTAACCTATTATTTGTACTATTTGCTTTATCTGGCATTGCACTGTTTTTACACTTTGCAGAACAGTATAAGGGAAGTTTGATGTGGCAGTATTTTTCCACTTAAGCGAGAGATAAACGATGACTTGTCTACACTGCCCACCACACTATTCATACAAAGTTTATGTCATTTGTCATGTGTGATGCAACTTTCAAAATGTCAGCAACTCTAATTTTTTTTCTATTTCCATTGAAGATAGAAATATGGAAAGATTGAGCTGTTGTCATGCAAAATTATCAATTTCCACTGCCTTCTAAGTATGGCATTGATGCCTTTGAAGCATGAGATTAAAGTTGTTAAAGGGCAGGGTTACATTGAAGCTTTAGATGCTTACTGACGTGTAGTGTAAGTCTGTTCCACAACTGTCCGTGGTCATCCATTAAGTTGCACAGGTTGAAACCCGCGACCGAGTTAACAGACAGGTTGTTGCGGTGTATAACACAGGTAGTCCTATGGAATATGACTGATCATGTGGGGAAGACATTTTCGTTTAGCTTTGTTAGCTTTAGTTATAATTGCAAGTAGTTAAAGAGCATGTGTGTGTCTCAGGGAGGGCCCTAGTGAGTTCCTATGTTAGTTCTCTAGTGAGCGCCTAAGCGAGTGCCTGAGTAAGGACCTTAGTGAGCATCTGAGAAAGTTCCTGAGTAAGTCCTGAGTACCTGAGTAAGTCCTTTAGTGAGTGGGTGAGTGTCTAAATGAGTGCCAGAGTAGATGCCTTAGTGTGTGCCTACGGGAATCCCTAACTGAGAGCCTGAAAATGTGCCTGAATGAGTGCCTAGATGAGTTTTTGAGTGAGTGTCTTAATGACTGACTAAGTGCCTTGCTAAGTAACTTAGTGAGTTCCTGCGTAAATGCCTTAGTGAGTGATGAAGTAAGTATCTGAGTAAGTGCCTTAGTGGCTTCATAAATGAGTACCTAAGTGACTTCTTAAGTGCCTGAGTGAGTGCTTGACTGCCTTATTAATTGCCTCAGTAAGTGCCTTACTGAATGCCTGAGTAAGGGTACAATCTGACTGCCTGATCCGTCACAAATGCCGGTTGTTGGTCGGACAAAAATCGTGATCTGTCAGTGAACTGTAGAATCCGGCAATTCTGGTTCCGGTGAAATCCAACAGGCTGCTGCCGCAAATTTGAATGTACCTTAAGTGCCTTAGCAACTGCCTAAGTAAGTGCCTGAGTAGGTGCCTAAGTGAGTGCCTGAATGAATATGCTGTAAGCAATTGATCTTGGTATACAATTTTGAAGACAACACTTGAAGACAAGTTGACATGACTATCGGAAATTCTTAAATTATGAGGCATCTCCGTTGGCTGTAACAGAGCAGTAACTTTTCTTACCCGACTTTTGATAGACTGGAATAGGTCTCACATAGGTGCTGCTTTATCCCGTTATAGAGACAGGACATAAAAGTCAGCTTGATGAAATATACATGCAGCTACAATCTGTGACATGGAGGTGACAGTTTGACACCTTCAGCACCTCAGACATCACATTTCCCAACTGCAGAGATGATCAAGCTTCATCTCCTCACAAGACTCTTTGTTCAGCCTACGTATAACAAGTCGGACTGGTTAAATTTGCTAAATTGGAAACTTTCTCAGCACTGCAGGAAGACCATGGCCTTACTTGTCACTACGTTCACATTAATCACTCATGGGCCCTGAAAATGAATTTCCTCTTTAGACCGGAACATCGTTCTCCCCCTTAGTAAAAAACAATAGTCAGTAAAATTCATTGTCTGTTTCATAGTTATATATGTTTTTGGAAAAGCTATGCAAAAAGAAAAATTCTTGTCCTTAGTGATCCCTCGGGCATTGACACCCATCTTACCTAGAGTCTTGATTGACAAATATGCTTGGTTACACAGCGATTTGGGCAGATATGCGGTCAGTATATAACAATAAACAGGTCTACAGGCCTGCAGACCTTACATTTGGATTGATAGGAAGCCATTTATGTTGGTTATTACTGTTTCTGCACCACATGTAATTTTTACCTGTTCAATCCATGGCACTACCATGTAAGTACTGTATGGTGGTGTTACATGAACACCTTTATGGTGGCATTATTTCCGCACTAGACTGTTATTCAGTTTCTAATTTCTCCCTTCAAACATAAACTCGCTTATGTTTTGCTAATGGCCTCCACAGACTTTGATCATAACCTCCAAGCTAGATTGGCACACCAAAGGTCTAGAGATTCCTCTGATGGTCCCAGTCTCTGATACAATAGTAGTCCTCAAAGGTCCAGAAGCTGTTTTTGGAGCCAATCATCTGCCTCTAGGGTCTACGTTTCATTTGGAACCTAGATTAGACTATTGACGATATGGGGGTTGGGCCCTGAGAATAAGTTACTTTGATGTGTCCAAGGAGTCCATGTCTTGCACTGCCTACCCTAGTCTCACCAGGACACGTTACTGTCTCTCATCATTGCTGTCAGCAAAGTGACAAACCATCCTTGATCTGAACGTTTGAGCCAGACTGGTTTCTATGAATACACTGCCTGACAACTACAGCAAAGCAGCAAAGTTGTCAGGCAACAATACCATAGCAACCAGTTTGTCTCAGACTTCTCAGGTCGTATGCTCAACTGAAATTGAAAAGGGTTGAGATGGCTTAGCAGTGCTAAGACAACTCATTTCTGTCATGTTAATCATATGTTTGAGAAAAAACATGGTGGGATATTTCTTTAAACAGCTTCTCCAAGATTGGGAACAGGGAAGGGCCAAGCCATGGTGATAAACTAAACCCCCCCAAAAAAACTCCCGTCACCAGTGGTCCAGGTCCAGTGCCAAGCTACCATCTCCATTACTTCTGACCCCGGCTGGACCAGAACTGTAACGTGCCATCTAAATGCACACCGCTGATGCTGATCAATCAATGAGTGCATAGTCACACACTGTCACCACTCAGACCACGGATTGACTGGCAGCGGTGGCATTCATGTAAACAGAACCAGAAGTAGCAGAAATAAGAGTTTTGCGCCGAACCTAGAACATTTGTGACAGGTGAGTCTTTTTTATATATGCATCGGTTCCCAGTCTCAGAGAACCCCTTTAGTATTTTTTTTCACTACTTAATTAGCAAGACAAGGATTTTTGATTAAATCCTTTAAAGGGGTTGTCTCACTTTGACAAATAATATTTATTATGTAGAGGAAGTTAATACAAGGCGCTTACTGATGATTTGTGATTGTCCATATTGTCTCCTTTGCAGGCTGGACTCATTTTTCCATCACATTATACACGGCTCGTTTCCATGGTTACGACCACCCTGCAATCCATCAGTGGTGGTTGTACTTGCACTCTATAGTAAAAAACGCCTGCCCCTCTGGTGGTCGGGATAGGCTAGGTTTTTTTATCTATAGTGTACAAGCATGCTGGATTGAAGGGTGGAAACGAGCAGTGTATAAAGTGATAGAAAAATGAATCCAGCCAGCAAAGGAAGCAATATGGGATCATAACAATACATTAGTAAGTGGCTTGTATTAACTTCCTCTACATAATAAATGCTATTTGTTGAAGTGAGACAACCCCTTTAAATTGATGATATCCTCTGCCCATTTCAAAAGTTGGTCACCCTGTTATTGCGAGTGTTCCCAATGAGGCCTTTTTAATAGATTATTTTATGTAGATGCTATCATCTCTTAAACATATGTTATTCCTTCAGAAGACTATTCTCTGCAACACTGTATTAAATGTTCTTCTGCCTTTGATGGGACTCCTTAGGGAGGTGCAACCTACAGTATAAGTGCCTTCAGGGTCCATCCCCTATCATTACTGTCCCTGAAGCTTTGAGTAAGAGCTTGCCCTTCTGGTCTTACAGTTGGTGTCTGAAGTGGAAAAGCATCTGCATGGCATTCAGCTGAATTTCCTTGTTTATTAAAATGTGGGCGATGTCGAGAAGTTACCGCACACAGCACCAACCTATCTAAAGTTGGATCTGGTGAAACTTCGAAAGGACGGACTTCAATAGCTGTAGAATCGATCAAATGCTATTGTTACAGACTCCCTCACACACATATACAGGGAGTGCAGAATTATTAGGCAAGTTGTATTTTTGAGGATTAATTGTATTATTGAACAACAACCATGTTCTCAATGAACCCAAAAAACTCATTAATATCAAAGCTGAATCTTTTTGGAAGTAGTTTTTAGTTTGTTTTTAGTTTTAGCTATTTTAGGGGGATATCTGTGTGTGCAGGTGACTATTACTGTGCATAATTATTAGGCAACTTAATCAAAAAACAAATATATACCCATTTCAATTATTTATTTTTACCAGTGAAACCAATATAACATCTCAACATTCACAAATATACATTTCTGACATTCAAAAACAAAACAAAAACAAATCAGTGACCAATATAGCCACCTTTCTTTGCAAGGACACTCAAAAGCCTGCCATCCATGGATTCTGTCAATGTTTTGATCTGCTCACCATCAACATTGCGTGCAGCAGCAACCACAGCCTCCCAGACACTGTTCAGAGAGGTGTACTGTTTTCCCTCCTTGTAAATCTCACATTTGATGATGGACCTCAGGTTCTCAATGGGGTTCAGATCAGGTGAACAAGGAGGCCATGTCATTAGATTTTCTTCTTTTATACCCTTTCTTGCCAGCCACGCTGTGGAGTACTTGGACGCGTGTGATGGAGCATTGTCCTGCATGAAAATCATGTTTTTCTTGAAGGATGCAGACTTCTTCCTGTACCACTGCTTGAAGAAGGTGTCTTCCAGAAACTGGCAGTAGGACTGGGAGTTGAGCTTGACTCCATCCTCAACCCGAAAAGGCCCCACAAGCTCATCTTTGATGATACCAGCCCAAACCAGTACTCCACCTCCACCTTGCTGGCGTCTGAGTCGGACTGGAGCTCTCTGCCCTTTACCAATCCAGCCACGGGCCCATCCATCTGGCCCATCAAGACTCACTCTCATTTCATCAGTCCATAAAACCTTAGAAAAATCAGTCTTGAGATATTTCTTGGCCCAGTCTTGACGTTTCAGCTTGTGTGTCTTGTTCAGTGGTGGACGTCTTTCAGCCTTTCTTTCCTTGGCCATGTCTCTGAGTATTGCACACCTTGTGCTTTTGGGCACTCCAGTGATGTTGCAGCTCTGAAATATGGCCAAACTGGTGGCAAGTGGCATCTTGGCAGCTGCACGCTTGACTTTTCTCAGTTCATGGGCAGTTATTTTGCGCCTTGGTTTTTCCACACGCTTCTTGCGACCCTGTTGACTATTTTGAATGAAACGCTTGATTGTTCGATGATCACGCTTCAGAAGCTTTGCAATTTTAAGAGTGCTGCATCCCTCTGCAAGATATCTCACTATTTTTGACTTTTCTGAGCCTGTCAAGTCCTTCTTTTGACCCATTTTGCCAAAGGAAAGGAAGTTGCCTAATAATTATGCACACCTAATATAGGGTATTGATGTCATTAGACCACGCCCCTTCTCATTACAGAGATGCACATCACCTAATATGCTTAATTGGTAGTAGGCTTTCGAGCCTATACAGCTTGGAGTAAGACAACATGCATAAAGAGGATGATGTGGTCAAAATACTCATTTGCCTAATAATTCTGCACGCAGTGTACAGTAGGCACGGCTGTGCTCTCATGGGGGAGAGGGGAGTAAGATGTCCCCAGACGGCCCTTAAAGGGGTTCTACAGGAAACATTATTATATAGCAAGGACCCATAGCCTGTCTGCCCTACTGAAAGGATTATACTTACCTGTTCCTCGATGCTTCGGTTCTGTAAGGTGCCTCCAGCATCTTCTTCTTCCAGTCCCGATGGTGTTTTCATCTGCCACAACATGGGTATGGTCACATACTTGATGGGTGGCCATGTCACCACTGAAGCCAGTCAATGGCTGCAGAGGAGCATGCAAACATGTCCATTCTTCAGCAAATGTAAACACCACGGGGACCGGAAGATGGACATGCAGGAGGCAGCACAGAGGGCTTACTAAATAATCATTTTTACTAGAGAACCCCTTAAAGAACAAAAGGAATGGGCCTTGAAATTCCCTCAACATCAAGCATTGGCAAACCAAGAGGGCACCATACCTACACATGACATTGCCGGCAGATCCTGCTGAAATATGCAGCTTTGGCCAAATTTACTCATGTGTGTATGGGCACCTTTACTGTACACACTAGAACTGGATGTACCTAGAAACCTCAAATGCGATCATGTGTATTTCCCTTTAAATTACTCTCACCACTATTATCCAGAACTGGGAGTAGTGACACCTTATCCTCTGCACCTATTGAACAAAACCTAGTCAAACAGGTCATTTTCTACATATTATCTTGTATGTTTTGTACAGCAACTGGTTCCTTTGAGCCTAAGGCATTAAAATCAGATTAGAATTTGGTCAGAAAACATTCGTACTCTGCCGTACAGACTGAAAAGACAGGTTCGGAGTTCAAGAACTACACTGGTCTAATACAAGTATCACATAACACGTCCCTTCTTCAGGAGAGGATGTAAGGTCAGCCAAATCCAGTACATGGAAACTGTGACGAGATTACATAACCAGCAAATAATTATGATCCTCATTTTTGCAGCACTTTTATGACTGCATGTAGACAAAAATTTCTCGGAGACAGCATATGAGATTTCCTTAATAGCAACGTTTTACTTTACATTGCATTTCCAAACCCCGGAAAATTCCTCCTCGGAGGGTTATTACATAGAGTAACCATATTACCCAGGCTCCTGAGATCATTGATTTTTGTGGTGTCTGAACCAGCTGCTACAAAACCCACTGCAACCATCGAGATGATGTTTTTCCCCTTTGACTACAGTCCCTCTGGGGCACTTCTAAAGAGTCTAGCGGGCCCTAGGATAAGTGTAGGGTGCCAGTAGCTATAGTAATAAAATTATTCCCAACATAATATAGCAATTTAAAGAGAGTGTAGGCGTTAGCCAATATCCTAGGAGAGATCTAAAAGGGAAAGATTAGAATTGAATGAGCTATTAACATAAAGCTTGATGTGGTTGATTGGCAATCCCTGCAGTACGGGCACCATGGGGCTAAAAATGACCAAGGTGACACCATTGTGAAGTGTCTAGGTTTGTCCTGTGTTTCGGGGACCTCTGGTGACCATGCAGTCTCCAAAGATATATACGTTGATTAATTGTCCTCATAAGATATTGGCCAAGGTCATAAAGTAGTTATAATCATAGTAATTCAAATGGGTGCCATGGACTTTCTAAGACAGTATTGATGACCTACTCTAAGGATAGGCCATCCACGTCAGATTGGTAAGGGTCTGACTCTCAGCATCCAATTAACTGAAGGAACCATACATTTTGGTAATAGATTTTGTGTCTGCAATTCCCTGGGATTGACAGCCACCACCAATAGCATGGAGCTGTACCTGCCAAATAATGAGGGGACCTCTTCCATAAACTGATTGGCAGGAGTGCCAGGAGCTGCCCCACATCCATCTGATGTTGATCATCTATCCTAAGGATAGACCTTCAATACAGTATTAGCAGATTATCCCTGTAAGTTTGACACTGTTGTATAGATACTACTATGACCATTATTCTTTCAGTACTGCATAGATACCTGCCCTATCATCACCCCTACATTAACTGTAGTAGGGGGCACCACATAAAATTGAGAATATTCTGTAAGTCACTCTTTGCGGCAAAAGTTGGTACTTCTATATTGTAACTTGTAAGTATCTCTAGGTTTGGTCCCATTCTGTCATCTTCAAGGGGTTTCCTGGGACTTAGATATTAATGACCTCTCCTCAGGAAAGCTCCATCCACTGTGTACTGAAGCTCACCTACCATTCTCTTGAACAGGACCTGACCTGTAGTACCTCAGCATGGCCACCACACAATGAGTGGCACCTTGTGTTCCGGCTCCGTCCACTGTATAGTTTCCGGTGAATTGGAGAAACAGGGGACTGTAGTGAGTGCTAAGTGTCTGACCACACCAATCTGTTATTGATGACCGATTGTGATGATAGACCATCAATATCTAAGTACCGGAAAATCTTTTTAAAAACGTTTTCCATGGTTATAAAAAAGGGTCTGTTTTTTTTGTCCCAAGAAACAGCACCGCTCTGCCCTATCCATTTGTATGCAATACCAGACACAGCCCGAGAGCAGGAGTGGAACAATTTATAAGGAAAGAGAAGCATTCTGGACAAACCCTTTAAGCTCATGACTGTGGTTGGTTCTTGAGGTACAGTAGGTACAGGGTGTTTTTCAAGTCAAGATTTTATAGTTTCCTTGGAAATCTGTCTTATAGTTGGTTGTGCTCTGAAAAAGGCCATTTTAGTACATCTGACCATTAGATTACATTGCTGTTTAGAACTTTTTACATTTCAACTTTTCAGGGTACTTCTTGCCAAGAGAGACAAAACCAGTTCTTCAAAACCAGTTCCAGGCCTTAGATGTTTACATAGTGCTTGAACTATTGCTACCTATGGGACAAAGGCGTAGACAAGGCGTAGACAACGTGTAGAAGAGGTATCCCTCCTGAGCCTTTCTGAGAGGAGACTACTTCTTATTCCCACAGCGAGAAACATCTCAGGATTCAGACCACTTTTGTTCATTACACTGAAAGGCCCCTCTTGTTCATTCATCATGGCAATGGCCATTCATCTGCTGGTTCTGGGCAGGTTTATGGCCGCTCTTCTCCATAAAGAAATCAATGATAACCATATTTCATGATGTTTTACAACAAGTTTGGAGCCGACGCTTTCTCCACCTTTCAATAGGAGGACAATATTGTGTACTCAATAAAGAAGCTGCTGGTTGGATGTTATTCGCAAACAGAAGCCAAATCCCTGCCGCTTGCCCCATGCATGCTCCAGCTCCCTCCTCATTTCATAAGTTAAATTTGCAAGAAACAAGTAGATACATCTCACAGTCAGCTTTGAAGATTATTATTTTGCTGTTATTTATGTAGTTCTCTGAAAAGTACTTATCTGTAGTTATCTGAGCAGAATTACCACTATGGCCAGTGATTGGTTGAACAAACATTTCCAGTGATTTCCTTTGTCCTATGTGTCTAGACCAGACCGGGAACTGGAAAGCAGCAGGGCCTGGGAAGCAGTGGTGGAACAGCAGTGTTGGTGGATCGTTGAGGTGAATAATGATAATAATCATTTTTTATGCTTAAACTATCCTGGCTCTCCATAAAAATGTCCCCCTAGACAACCCCCTTTAATAGGAACAGATAATGCTTTCATAAATCCCAACCAGTACCCTGCTCTGTTCTGATGAAGGATAAAAAAAAATACAGTCTACAAATGGGTGTCTTCCTTTTCAAAGAGATTGGTTTGGCTGATATCCCAAGTCCAATTTCAGGGCTTTTTAATGGGTTAAACATACAGGTTAACTTCCTATTGGTGGCACTAGACCGTTTTCTCCCTTATGATGCCTTACACTGGCATCTCTACCCCGAGAGGACAACCAAGGAAAACCAATAACTAAAGCCAGCTTTACACGGTAACTTAAATTATTATGGTCTCTACCCAATCAAAGGCTTCTCCATTGCCAATGATGTTCTCAACACATCAAAGAGTCCAATCTTCTGGACATCTGGAACAATTCTTTTTGTTCGCAGTTGATATAGTCACGAAATAAGACCCTAATATTGAAATACAGCAAGGCTAAGCTTCCGTGCCAACCAAAATACTTTGGCATATAATCTATGGCCTCCACCATTTTATTTCTTCGACATGTATATATACAATAGCTAAAAGGATTGCATGATTTGCCTATTAGGAAATTCTCTGATAAAAGAGAGTGCAGGGTCCCAAAATTCATAACCTCCATCAATTACCAGGAGCAGAGGTAGGCTACAATGAATCTCTCTCTCTCTGGTGTTAGGTGGACATCCCATCAATTTTAGCACCATGTAAAGGTGAAGTCAGACATGATGGGTTTGCGCAGATTCTACATGTAGATTTTCACAAGTAAAAAAGACATTGTACCGGACAAGTGGAAGACATCTGGGGCATGGAAAAAGGAGCATGCTGATGGTTTTCAGATATTCAGCATGTGCATTGGGTATAAGTGTCCGATTAGCGGGGGTCCAACTGAGGCCCCCACTGATCACTAGAATGGGGACTTATGCTGCTTGTTTGGCGTGGAGCTCCATCCGCTCAGGTATCTCTGTGATCCTCATAGTGCTAAATAGAATGGCAGTACTCCGCTCCATTCCAATGGGGGAGCACAGGCACCCATTCTCATGATCAGCAAGACCCAATTGCTTGGGATAGAGGATAAGTTGTCTTAATGGGACAACTACTTTAAGTTATGCTGGACTTTTGGATTCATCCTATTCATTTTCAGTCCATATGTTTTTGCTGTTTACATCTGTGTAAGAGACCTGTGTTGCAATATTATACTGTACTTAGGTCCACTATACAGAATTTAATCCTATTTTTGACCATTGCATGTTTTCCCAATGTTATGATTTTGCTGCCAAACCCCATCTACATGAACCTTCTCGCTATCCCTCCTCCCGTACTGTGGTTTTAAAAACACTAAGTCATTGACTAAACCACAAAGTGGGAACGTACTTAAATAGACACCACTGATATAAAATATGTGCTTTACATTTATAAATAGCCAGCCCGCTGCCATGAGCGAGAAGCAGACGCTGGATGAACTATGTGAACCTCCACAGTTATGAAACTAAAAACAAGCAAAATATACAAACAGCTATGTGCTAGTAAACACCTACGTGTGATGTAAAGAAGCTGTTGCCAAGTCTGTGTTTTGTATTGCTACATGCTTCAACACCAATGGTTTTCCAACCTGTGGCTCTAGAGCTGCTGGGAAATGCTGGAGGTTGTAGTTTCCTATCATCTGGAGAGCCGTAGGTTTTAGACCACTGCTCTTTTTATCTATCATCATTGAATTCTACACACCATTGGCTTAGAGGTAGAGGTAGACTATACAGTTTTAGCTATGGGCTCTTGGAGAGAGGGGACCCATCACTCAATGATCTGATCCCCTTTGGGTGATAAAAACCTGTGCAGGGGACTCCTGTCTGCATTTTTAGAATGGAACTGGCCTAGGGGGTCATAGAAAGAACATGAATTAGGAAGCAAACAGTAGGTCATTCCCACCTGGGTGGCAAAACTGGACACCCTATTGCATAGTTGCCAACAGTCCCAAATTTGTAGGAAGTTGCTAATTTTCAGAGAATCCCAGCAAATTTGGATTGTCCCGGGTCATTCATAAATGGGAGTTCCGGGGTTCCTGATTACAAAAATGTTGGTAAGTATGATGAAATCATTTTTGGTATGGAGAAAATGTAGGCCTACAGCTGAGAGAGTGCACATTGGGACAAGGAATATTGGTAGCCATTTTTACGGTCTGTCCAAGTAGGTTAAATCTTGGAATATCGATCTTGTTGAAATTCGTTTTGTGTCAGATTTGTGAATTTTTAAAAAAATTCAATTTGTGACCAAATTGATTTTACCTGAATCAAAAGTCCTCTGTTTGGCCTGAAAATTGGTATATGACACTCTAAGGTCTCCTAGAATTTAGATTTTTTTTTATATCGTGTCATTTTCTCTTTTTAAAAATGTTTTACAAATGTATGCTCTTAATCCCCTCCACACAATGACAGCAATAGCAAATAATGTCAAAGTGACTCTAACATATACAGCTATGTGTAAACGCATCGTTGATGATGAGAACAACCACAGTGTTTAAAAATACGCTGTGCCGTCACATTTTTATGCTTTTTAATATTAGAAAATTTCCAATAATTGTCCCCTATGGGAAGCAGTTGGTGTTTACACACACACGGTGTTATGGGGGGGAAAAAACTGTGGCTTGTTAGGACCAAGTGTCCAAAAATATGCCTTATCGAAAGCAGATCCCTTCCCCTTATTATACACAGACATGTTAATGTCATGAGAAACAGTGACTTTTTCTGCACAAGTGTTCAAAAATTATGTTTAAAGGGGGCAGAATGTCTGCTTGTATTTATACACACACAAGTGTTAATTGTCATAAAAATTAGTGGCCTGTTCTGAAGTTGAACAAGCCTGGATACATTCTCCCTTTTATTCAGTGTGGATGTGGAAAGGGTAAGTTGTGTATGGGTAATAACTGGCAGCACCAGTAGTATCAGCAGTGGTAGAACAGCATGAAACAGACAAGGGAGTAGATTTGTGCTTGGTGGTGTTTGGGCGGTAGTAGTAGTAGTGGTGGCTGTGTAGGGGTAATGGTAGTGGCAGTAGGAGTAATGGAAGTATTAGCAGCAGGGAATAGCAATTGCATCAGTGGTGGCAGCAGCAGCCATACAGCACGGAATATGATGGTAGGCAGGCAGACAGCGTCATTGGCATGATAGGGCACCATCAGCAATGGCAGAACTAGGTGTGAAAATCCTTACGGATCCATGTCTGGTTCATTTTGACAAAAAGGATGTTTTGTACACTGGCAGACAACTTGGGTGCAAACATGCCACCTGCCGTGCTGAAACACCCCCCACCCACCCCCTCTGAGTGATACTGGAGACTGGATAAGACAGTAAAGAAAGAGGAAATTGGGTCAGTTCTAACCACTGTTCCAATCTGCCTACCCAGACGGGATCAGGGAACACGGTATGTGCTGAATAAAGGGCACAGTCATTTAGCAAATAAGGCATTTTTAAATAATTTGTCGTTTAATTCTTTAGGGGCTGCATTATTTAAGTGTTTGATGGCTCCGAGCTAAGATAATGCAATAACTGTAGGTTTACAAGATTTATCTAAATCATGAAGGCAAATGGGGAAGAGTTACGAGTCAATGCACCAAAGTTGATGCACATGCTTTGCAACACATTTAGACACTTTTTTGGTGTGGCTACTAAGAGGGCATGGCTTAGCGGGCAAGGAGTTTGGCTTAGGCCTCTTGCACATGAACGTATATTCTTTCTGTGTCCGTTCCGTTTTTTTTGTGGACCCTATACGGAACCATTCATTTCAATGGGTCTGCAAAAAAAACAGAAGTTACTCTGTGTGCATTACATTTCCGTATGTCCGTATTTCCTTTCCGCAAAAAAATAGAACATGTCCTATTATTGTCCACATTACAGACAAGGACAGTGCTGTTCTATCATGGGCCAGCTGTTCCGTCCCGCAAAATACGGAATGCACACGGACATCATCTGTATTTTTTGTGGACCGCAAAATACATACGGTCGCGTGCATGCGCCAAAATGATACCACAATTTCCTCTCAAAATTCTGGCACAATAGGTGGTATGAACTTAGACTGGAAAGTCTAAAGGTGTGCCTCTTTAAACTGTTTGACTATTAGACAGGATTAGTAAAACTGCCCTAATGTGCTAGGCCAAATCAAAAAGAAAAAGCCACCCTCCAGTTCAAGGGGAGGGAGGGGGGTCGCATTATTACTAATGACAGCTTCCTGCTCCCAGTGTCATCCTTTTTGAAAACCAAAATATGGTCTCCCTACATTAACTGGGTGATGAACAGAACACTTACCTGGTGCCTTCCTTTTAATCTTTTCAGCTCCAGATCCATCCATTCCAAGGTTCCTCGTCTGTTATGCAAGATGGCCACGCTACTTCTCAGACCACCTAGCGCACGCTCTTTGGTAATCCGAGGCACTTCCTGCTGCCCTCTGATTGGTTAGCACTGCTCATGTGAACAGATCTGGCCAATCCAAGAGCAGGCCTGGACAAGCAGGAAGTGTTTTGGATTACCAAACGCACTAAGAAGCGTTGCGGCCATCTTGGATGATAGAAGAAGGGCTCAGAAGTTAGCGGATCTGCAGCTGAAAGGGATGAAAAGGAGGGCAGCATGAAAGTGCTCTGTTCATTCACTGTTAAAGGGGTTGTTAGGGTTTAGAGCTCTAAGCTCGGACATACCCCCATTTTCACCCAGACAGCCCCCTTGATATGAGCATGGGAGCATTTCATGCTCCGATGCTCTCCTTTGCCCTGCACTGAATCGCGCAGGGAAAAGGCTTTTTATGGTGATCCGTGACTTCCATGGGGAAGGCTAGGCAAAAGCTTCCGCCCATCAGTGCCGGTGATGTCACCGGCAACATTGGTAGGCAGAAGCCTCCGCCTAGCAGTGTGAAAATATCAACAAGCAAGCACTTGCCCTGTGCGATCCATCCATGAAATGCTCCGATGCTCATGTTAGAGGGGCCAGAGGGGTGAAAATGGGGTTATGTCCGGGTTCAGCTCTGAACCCAGACAACCCCTTTAAAGGAGAGATTTATCTATTTATGTCCTGTCCTCAGAAGTAGTCATCAATATCTACTCGATGGGGGTCCTACTCTTGGCACCCCTCCAATCAGCTGTTTGAAAGGCTGTGGTGCTCCGGTGAGCACTGCAGACTCGATCCTATGTAAGTGAATGGGGGCTGAGCTGCAATACCAAGCACAGCCACGTTATATTGTGAGGAAGCTGCAGAACTGATCACTGGGGGTTGTCAGACCCCCACCAGTCAGCTATTGGTAACCTATCCTGGAGAACCCCTTTAATGTGAATTTTCTTTTTCTTGATCCAGGCGGTCTCTTTAACGCACTCGGCTCTGCTATATCCCTTTTTCCATTCCTCTCCTTCTGCACATAATAAATATTTAAACTGTAGGTGTTCAGCATCCAGAAAAGTATTGTTTTCCGTTATAACTCAGCCCAGCGCGCTATGACTCATCTTGGAAAGACTCTTTTGTGGACGCGTTCCCTCTGAAAGCAGCTGTTAGATATTAACATTTTATTGAGCAAGATATTTATTTATGATATTGCGGGGAACGAGCAGATAACCAGATGGAGAAAGCCGCTGTCAGGGACCTCATGTGACCGCCACTCGCTGCTCTCCGCCATTGGGATTTTTGGTGAGAGAGAAGATCAAGTTCTGCCCACAACACAACTGCCTCCAGCCGGGACCACCCCCTACAATAGCTGGACACGTCAATCGAAGCCTCAAATATCAGGATTACTATTAATGTGATCCACGTATTCTCGAGACATGTAGCAGAGCTGAGTTTATCCTTGAGATAGGACTGTGGGAGATCCTACTTAAAAAATCTTGAAGAACATGGCTGATACCTTCCAGAAACAGCGCTACACCTTCCCATAGGTTGGGTCTGGTAATGCAGCTCAGCTCCATTGAAGTGAATGGGGGTGAAGTGCAATACCAGATGCAACCTATGGACAGGTGCGGCGCTGTTTCTTAGAAGAAAGCAACGATGCTTTTCCCTTTTAAAGGTTTGTGCCCATCTCACCTTTTAGGAAATATGCGGGCCATGGAAAGAGTTTTTTGGTCCCTATGCAGGGAACATGCATCCAACCTCAGCTTCTACTGGGGATAAGATCCAAGGGGGTCGGCAGCCAGACCCATGGTGGGTTATGCACCGATGCCAAAAAGATGCCCATACTCATAAGGACTGACCAAGGGCGTAGCTATAGTGGAAGCAGGGGAAGCGGCTGCTTTGGGGCCCTGACCCAGAAGGGGCCCATCAAGGAGGAGGAGGACTAAAAGATTCAGTCAGGGCCCCCTCAACAGTATTACACAATGAAATGATATACAGTGACAGAATAGACAGTGTAGAAAATGGATGGAACAGCTGCCGGCCCTGGTCTGAGAGAGCGGTCTTTACTAGCCACAGGAATGGGGGCGGCAAGAAAGGAAGGGGTTGCGAAAAAATTACTGGGGGAGGGGGGCCCTATTCAAAAATTTGCTCTGGGGCCCAGTCATTTCTAGCTACGCCACTGGGACTGACAGATGAGTTCTATGGAAAAAAGGATTGTGCATGCTGAATTTCAACATGGCCGATCCTTTTGTTTTCAAGGCAGGTAAATTGCTGATTCCCTTTCCCCTATTGAAAATACATGCACTCCCAGCCAAAACTGAGCATGCATGTACATGGGAGGAATAGCTGTCAGCTGAGCAAGCATTTGGCCAGCATCTATTAAAAATGTATGGTCACCTTTACAATTCTGATCCCAGTTGGGGAGGGGAGGTTTGAGGCTGCAAAGGGAAGGTGAAAGCAATGATGTCATCAGATGGGTGGGATTTAAAGGGATTGTTCAGGATTTTTTTTTTCTTTTCCAGAAACAGCGCCACACTTGTTTATAGGCTGTGTCTGGAATTGCAGCTCATCCCAGATCACTTTAGTGAGAGCTAAACTGCAATACCGCCCGTGGACAGAGGTGGCACTGTTTCTAATCATGGACAGTCCCTTCCTCCCCTCCATTTTACCTAGGAAGGGCTTTCATTGCAGCTCTCAATGTCAACATACCTCTGTGCAGAAACTTTTTAATGCAAGTTGAACTGACACAAATTGGATATTCCCCCCCCCCCCCGGTGACATCACAGCTAAACGTGTGGTTGATTCACTTAGCGTCATTAACAGGCAGTGGTCGACAGATCCGAGATGCAAGACAGCGTCCAAGATCTCATCCTCCTTTTCACACTACACCTCAGTAAATGACAAAATTTACTGAGGAGGGATATAAACACCATAGGCGCAAAAGGTAACCTAGCACAAGGCATTCCAGAGAGGCGGCCGGGACATGCAGAGGCCTACTGAACAGATTTCTGCAGAGATATGACAAATAGCAGCATCTGAGCAGAAGACAACACCTGCCGGGACGCTGAGCGTCTGCTGTCAGCACAGGATTTCATCATATACAAACCATAGCAACAAAACACGCATCTCATCAAAGCACCGCCAGTGAGACTAATGGAGGTAATTGCCTGACTGATCGCTAGGTATTCCCGACTACTGATATGATTTACCGTGAGTCGTAAAAAAAAAAATAGGGATCTTACAGTTGTCAGAATGTACTGGACGACTAGCGGATCACAGGGTGCCCTATTGGCATCAGCTGAAATCTTTGGGATAGCTTGGAAGTAAATATTTGATTTCCCTGCAGCGCCTCCCCAGGGGAAACAAAGCATTACACTGTTCTCATTGAAACCATGGATGTGTTGAGTCCTCCAAGAGCTCTACTATGAATAAATCCCAATTGTAAGCACATATCAGCCGCTTCGGCAGTCCGCCTACTTCATAGATGGGGGGAAATCAACATGGCTGCCCATATAACTGCTACATTGGGAGCTAAACAGTAAACCTGCCTGATTATATGGAAGGCGTAGTATCAGTGGTAGTATTTAGAAGTATTTTTTACCATCCAGAAGTAGGGGACAGCTGGGTGACAACCCGGGTGGGATCTGTAAGAGTAAACTAACACTCGGCTGATTTGTTGAAAATTGTTAAAGGGGTTTGCAGAGAGTAGAATATCGACAACCTAACCTTAGGATAGATCAGTAGTGGTGCCAGGTGTCGGGACCTCACCCATCTGAAATTAATGGCCTATCCTGAGAATGTGCTGACTAACTTTTCTTTTGTTTTTGCAGAGAGGAAAGGCTGGAGCTTTGTTCTATAGTGTGCAAGCATGACCACTGCTGTTGCGTTGCAGGGTGGTCGTAACCCCTGGAAACAAGCCGTGTATAACGAGATGAAAAAATGAATCAAGCCAGCAAGGGAGACAATATAGAGAGTCACAATACATTAGTAAGTGCCTTGTATTCACTTTCTCTACATGATAAATGCCATTTGTAGAACTGTTTTATTCCACCGTTATTCCTCCTGGAAAAGTATGAATAAACTAAAAATTGGGCTTTACCGATCCCCTTGTTACTAGGGAGACAATGTGGACAGGTCTCAATATGTGAGGAAGGGATCTGAAGCCAAATGAAGCCAGCCTCAGCAGGCGATGAGGTAGATCAAGAACATATCAAGCTGGTTGATAGGAATGACTGTTGGTCGTATGTTCCTCATAGACAGATCTAAGGGCCTATGGGGAAGGAGAAAGGTCAGCTTATGCCCTTGGGAATGTCCTCTGCTACACTGCCATGAATGGTGACCATATTGGCAGAACCAGCATCAGGAGGTGGGAACCCTTTGGTGTGTCTTCTGTGTCCTCCTCAATGTCCATTTATAGAACATAGAAGTAAATGCAGGAAATATATGATATCATCTATAAGTGACTTACCAACGCTGGTAATCTTCTGGCTGCCAAGATCCTGCAGTAAGGCTCCTATAGCTGGGTTCTGTCTGGAATATAACTCGTATCGATTGATCCCAATATGAAACTTTAACCAGTTTGGATAGGAGTCTGCATGAGCTTCTCCAGTAGGTAAGAATTCTTCCTCCTCATTTGCTTCATTCCCCACATTTTGCCTGGAAAGGTGACAAACCATGATGTTAAGTCATGAAGGGGTACAGAAGAAACTCAAGACTACATTCGAGGGACAAGGCTATAAATCAAGATAGTGGTCTTTCTAGATGTTAGCTGGTGGCACTAGAGTCCTAAAGGGTTGATCAGGATTAGATAAAAGGGTCCCCTTTGCTCAAAAAATGCCCCTACTCTTATCCACTCTGGTATTGAAACACATCGCCATTCAAGTAAATGGAGCTAAACTGCAATACTAAACATAGACAATGGACAAGGGAGGCGCTGTTTCAGGATAAAAGCTGTAGACCAGAGGGGCCTCATTTATAGTACTATAGTGCCGTCCATATAGCTTATGGACATGTTTTTAATGCATCTTTTTAAAGTAAAGATCTATATTTTGTTTAGGAGTTTTTTTTTACAAAAGTGCATGTTTCGGGGTTGAATACTCTTAAAGGGAACCTGTCATCAACTTTATGCTCTCCTCACTGAGGGCAGCGTAAAGTAGTGACCGACATGTTGATATGTCACTCACTGGCTAATATTAGGTGGTTGTCAAGAACCAGTAGTATAATCATCTCAGCCCAGAGAGGTTCCTAGAAAAACCCCAGAAAGGTTCCTGCACAGGTTCTCACACCCATAAAAGGCCCCAGAGAGGTTCCTGCACATGTTCTCACCACCCATTAAAGGCCCCAAAGACGTTCCTGTCGTGAGCAGGTTCTCACACCCATAAAAGACCCCAGAGAGGTTCCTGCACGGGTCCTCACCAATCATAAACGGCCCCATAGAGGTTCCTGTACAGGTTCTCACCACCCATAAAAAAAAACAGAGAAGTTCCTGCACGGGTCCTCACCAATCATAAAAAGCCCTATAGAGGTTCCTGTACAGGTTCTCACCACCCATAAAAGACCCCAAGAGGTTCCTGTACAGATTCTCACCACCCATAAAAGACCACACAGAAGTTTCTACTCAGGTTCTCACCCATATAAGTCCCTAGGGAGGTTCCTGCACAAAATCGCATCACCCATAAAAGGTCCCAAAGAGGTTCCTTCACAGGTTCTCACCTCCCATATCAAAATAACGTATGCAAAGAAAAAACACATCTGGTTCTCTTTTCTCCAAAAGTCCCATGCCAGATGCATGTCTGCCCCTAAGGGTACGTACACCCTTAGCGTTATATTGGATAATATAGGAAGTATCTCTCTTTAACGGCAGCACCCAGAACGATGAGTGACTGAATTAACCTTCAGGGCATGCTAGGTAAAAGCAATTAAGAGCTAACAGCTGAAATTTTATTTTCAATTACTTTACATCTATAATCTAAAAGCCATTAGCAGAGTGGAAAAAAAATGGAGACCAGGAGAAGTGGCAGATGCAGATATTGAATTAGCGTCTCCATACACCATGGTAGGAACAGGTTACATCAGCAGATAACAAGGCTGTGGGACATCAAAGACCATCTCGATGGCCAGGCTGGTCCTATTTCTAGGGCAGTACCTGTCAAGAGATAAATGGCTTATTGTATGTGCTGGTTATACCCATGGCTCTAATTAAGACTTTGGATCCTTCAATTATCTCGTTCTTGTCTAGAAAAGCACAATGCAGCTGCTCCAGACAATACGGAGTCAGTCCGCTTGAAAGAGGGAGCTGTTGTTCTACCGTCCGACCGGCTGATGGTTGTATCATCGCCTGTTTTGTTGCTATAAACGTTCTTCTATTGTATCTGTGGGGGTCACTTTAACTCCTATTGGACCGCGGAATCCAGTGAAAGGGTTAAAGAATCAAAGGCGATGGATACCTCTTGGTTAAAAATTAAAAAAAGACTGGCAAAATCCTGAAATGTTATCAGTCTCGGCATGAGCTTATTTACCTGGACAATAAAGGTTAAAGGTAACAGATGGTTGGTCAATGGTCAGTAGAGAGAGAGATGTGAATCATTGCGTTATATTCATCTGCAATCATCTGTTCTCCTCTGGGCTAGTACTAACCCCCCTCCAGATTGACCTACTTACCTTTTCTGAATGAGACAACCACAATCCCATAATGCAAAGTGTCTGGGTGTGTGTGTGTGGGGGGGGGGGGGGGGGGGGGTAGGGGGGAAGTATCATGTCAGGTGTGATGGGAGGTATATAAACCAGTATTATCAGACGGGGATACAAGGTATCGTTATCATTATGTTATAAGATACAATCTGCAACATCGTCAAAATAATCAGGTGTGACCGCCATTAAACCGGATATACCTTCCCATCCCCCATATCGCAGTTAGGGCCCCTGCTAATAGCATGTGTACGGACCGAGCGCACGCCGTTTGCGGATGTGGACCCATTCACTTGAATGGGTCCGCGATCCACAAGATACTGTACGTTCCGCAGTATCGGAACGCTCCTGTGGGATTCCACTCCGTATCTTGCGGATTGTGGACATATTCAAGTCAATGGATACGGAGCGCACACAGTCGGTGCCCATATATTGCGGACCGCAATACGGTCATGGGGCACACACGCTAGTGTGCATGAGCCCTTAGGCGTCGGTAATGATACCTGTGACAAGATGCTCAGTGGTTCATTGGTGGTTTGGTACCCGGGTCCGTTTTTTGCCCTCCGTGTGTCATCCATATACCATGGATGTTGCTAGGCTGAAAGTTATTTTCCAGAGCATCTCCCTACCAGTGGTCCGTGAAAACCACGGACACAACACGGAAGGCATTAGTGTTGTATCCGCGGTTTTCACGGATCCTATAGACTATAATGTCCATGAGGGATCTATGATCATGCTTCCGTGGTGTCAGTAAAGACCCACGTTCCGTGGAAAACCACTGATGAGTGAAGGCACCCATTAAAATCAATAAGAACGTGGAGACCACAGACAGTATACGCATTGATGTGTGTAAGAGGCCTTACAGAGTCTGGAAGCTGAGATATGGGGAGATGTTTGGCAGGATCCTCATACTTGTGGGGTTAAAAAGGAACCTCCTGCTTTCTAATGTGAGGACCCCACCATACATCTCCCCATATCTCAGCTTCCAGTGTGAGTGCCATGGGAGCTGAGATGCAGGTGGTTGGTTACCTATGATATTCTCTTCCCAATGAAGAAGATAAAAGCTTTACTTAGATGTATTAACCCTTCAAAGCTACTATGGTAATAGTGAAAGAAAATCACCAGAATGAGGACCATGCCAAACATCTCCCCGTATCTCAGCTTTCTGTGGGAACTGAGCTGCAGGTGGTTAATCTATGATATTCTCTTTCCAATGAACAGGGTAAGGCCTCATGCACACGACCGTTATTTTGCTCCGCATCCGAGCCGCAGTTTTTGCGGCTCGGGTGCAGATCCATTCACTTCAATGGGGCCGCAAAAGATGCGGACATCACTCCGTGTGCTGTCCGCGTCCGTGGCTCCGTTCCGTGGTCCGCAAAAAAAAATATAACCTGTCTTTTCTTGTCCGTTTTGTGGACAAGAATAGGCAGTTATATCAATGGCTGTCCGTGCCGTTCCGCAAATTGCGGAACGCACGCTGACGCCATCCGTGTTTTGCGGATCTGCAATTTGCGGATCGCAAAACACAGAACGGTCGTGTGCACGAGGCCTTACAGCTTTACTTTGATTTATTAGTCTTTCAATGCTGCTACTGTAATAGTGGAATATAATTACCAGAATGAGGACCATGTCAAACATCTCCCTGTACCTCAGCTTCCTGTGGGAGCTGAGATGAAGGTGGCTAGATACCTATAATATTCTTGTCCCAATAAACAAGATCATATCCTTACTTAGACGTATTAACCCTTAAAAGCTGCTATTAAAGTAGTGGCAGAAAATAACCAGACTGAGGACCACACCAAACATCTCCCCATATCTCAGCTTCCATATCCCTGTGAGTGTGGCGCTGGAGTTAGCTGCTAATAATATATGTAATAGTGGCTCCATATGCACTTATTAACCCTTCAACGTTTTGATTTCACTAGGGAAAAAAGTCGCCAGAGTGAAGGACCTGTCAAACATCCCCCCATATCTCAGCTTCCATATCGCTGCGAGCGCGGCATCGCGGTACTGAAGTTACTTGATAACAATATATGCGCTGTGTCTCCACTTGCACTTGTTAACCCTTCACCCCTAATATATCAATGGTGAATACAAGTCACCAGAGTGAAGGACCTGTCAAACATCCCCCCATATCTCAGCTTCCATATCGCTGCGAGCGCGGCATCGCGGTACTGAAGTTACTTGATAACAATATATGCGCTGTGTCTCCACTTGCACTTATTAACCCTTCACCCTAATATATCAATGGTGAATACAAGTCACCAGAGTGAAGGACCTGTCAAACATCCCCCCATATCTCAGCATCCATATCCCCGCGAGAGCAACATCGCTGATACTGAACTTACTTGATGACAATATTTGCGATGTGTCTCCATTTTTCACTTATTAACCCTTCACGCTATTATTTCAATGGTGAAGAAAAGTCACCAGAATGAAGGTCCTGTCAAACATCTCCAGATATCTCAGCTTCAAGATCCCAGTGACTTTGGTTAGTTACTAACGATATTTAAACATTGTTTCCATTTGCGCTTATTAACCCTTGAAAGCTTCTATTTCAATAGGGAAAAAGACAATGGCCAGTAGGGGAACCCTGCCCAACAGTTCCACCCATATCTCAGCTTCCAAGGGGGAAAAGAAAAAAAATCAGGTTTTGAATGGACCCCTCAATGGGTGGGAGGACATAGTAAATGACACTCCGGGCACTTACCATTCCTGGTTCTCAGCAGCTTTGGGGTTAAACCTGATGTCACTGTTCACATTAAATAAGACATCATCTTCGGTGAGCTCAGGAGTAACACTTTTATACAGAGGATGCTGGAACAAGGCAACCAGTCTAGAGTATCCAAGCCCAGGCTGGGACTTCTTTATACTTCCATCTTGGATTAACTGTTTACTGCCCAGGTCCTTGACCGTTTCCCGCTGCTCCAGTTTTTTAAAGGAGTCATTTTTGTCCATAATTCCAGTGATTTTCTCTAGAGAGTGCGAGGTGAGATTGGAGCTGGGGTCACTGCTGAAGTCTTGTAGGATCCTCAGCGTGTGCTTATTAGGCCACCCCGACTCGGCCGTATTCTTGGGTCTCTGCTTCCCCCAGTCCTCGTTGTGGGTACAGGAGCACCCCACCTCCCCGTCGCTCCTGGACCCCCTCTTCTCCAGCTTTGGTAGTAGATCTATCATGATGTGCATTGTGCAAGCGATCAAGAACACCATCAATATCAACACCCTGAACTTGCGCACCAAGATCATCTTCATCTTCCGCTCTTTATTAAATTAGAATGTTTTGTTTTTGCAATAAACTTTTTAAAAACAAACAAAAAAAAAAAAAAAGCTTTTTCACGGAAAAAGCAGATTATCCTATAGAAAATAATTTCCAGATTACCGACGTAATCCGCTGCTCTAAATTCTACCGTATCGTGTAATAATTATAATCTAGACATAAATTAAAGTCTCCCTTTGCGTCGCCTTCTCCTTTCGCAACGCGCAGAATAAGGAGAAATAGAAGGGGGTCTGGAGTTTCGGTGCAATGGGATGGATTTTTTTTTTGCTGCTGAAAGGGATGGATCATCGATCGGAATAGACAGTGGAATGTATGGGAAAGGCGAGGAGGACACTAGCAGGGGAGAAGCATGGGTTTATGAGATGAATAAAACAATCCGGAATGTTTGGCTGGATAAGACGAGGCTCTGCTTCCCATCCTCGGCGAGCTGACCCCTTGGCAGGACCATCCAGTTCTTCAGAACCATTTGAGTAAGGGTAAGTTCTAGTAAAGATCCAGATCTCTTCAGGCCAGGGGGATCCAGGGGTGCTGTCACAAATCAGGTCTGTTTGATCCTGCATCCAAGCAGCCCTGGCTGCCTGTGGACATTTCTGCAACACAAGCTGGAATAATATGGCACAAAGACGGGAGTGCAAGACGGGATTTGTGCTGCTGGCTTCTTGGCAGTCATTTGATTCCTTGGTGCATGTCAGCCGGAGAACCGGGGGGGACAAATAAAGGAGGGAGGGCGGCGAAAAGAAAAAAAGGAGAGAGTGGAGGTGAAAAGGAGAAGGGAAGGTCTTTGGCAGGTGCAGACTGAAATCCTCTCAGCTGAAGGCAGCAGACTGGTAGAACTAGCAGTGCTGCAGCTCCAGCCTTCTGTGGGTGTGTTAAATATTATGGGCAAGCCATGGAGCCGGCCTTCTGCGCGTCACACCGAGGAGATTGGCTACAGAACTGCTACACTGATAGTAACAGGACACAGGCAGACCCAAAGTCAAGCTTTTCCTCGGCTTTTTTTTTTCCGTGATACAGTTTATTTTTTTCTCTCTGCAGCTCCACTTAGGGCAGGAGAGGGCGTCCGATCCTCCGAGGTCTGTGCAGAGGAGACCCGGCCATACTAATGGTCTACAGGAGAACGGGAGCGGGGCTCCGGGGTGGGCAGGGGCCGATCATAGATCAGAGTCAGAGTCTATCTATCTATCTATCTATCTATCTATCTATCTATCTATCTATCTATCTATCTATTATCTATCTATCTATTATCTATCTATCTATTATCTATCTATTATCTATCTATCTAATATCTATCTATCTATCTATCTATCTATTATCTATCTATCTATCTATCTATCTATCTATCTATTATCTATCTATTATCTATCTATTATCTATCTATCTATCTATCTATCTATCTATCTATCTATCTATTATCTATCTATCTATTATCTATCTATCTATTATCTATCTATTATCTATCTATCTAATATCTATCTATCTATCTATCTATCTATCTATCTATTATCTATCTATCTATCTATTATCTATCTATTATCTATCTATTATCTATCTATCTATTATCTATCTATCTATTATCTATCTATTATCTATCTATCTAATATCTATCTATCTATCTATCTATCTATCTATCTATCTATCTATCTATTATCTATCTATCTATCCTCTATTATCTATCTATCTATCTATCTATTATCTATCTATCTATCTATCTATCAAATAAAATAAAATAAGCTTTATTGGCAGGACTAAATACATGTTAGCATTGCCAAAGCAAGTGGGAAATAATTGGGTGGGGTTGGGGGATGGGGAAATATACAGGGTGGGGGTATAGGAGTCCATGGTATATCAGGCTCCCCTCAGTCTATGGCAGGCAGTAATATATTGTGCTGCTATGGCCGCTGTGTTCTCCTCTTCCCCCAGCAGTATGGAGAGTCTCTCTTCCTCCTCCATAGAAATGAAGTCTGGGCAGAGATCAGACAGTCTCCTGAAGTATCTCTATCTATCTATCTATCTATCTATCTATCTATCTATCTATTTGTGTAATATCTATCTATCTCCTATCTATCTATCTATCTATCTATCTATCTATCTATCTATTATCCATCTATCTATTATCTATCTATCTCTCTCTATATATCTATTATCTATTTGTGTAATATCTACCTATCTCCTATCTATCTATTATCTATTTATCTATCTATCTATTATCTATCTATTATCTATTTATCTATCTATCTATCTATCTATCTATCTATCTATCTCCTATCTATCTATCTATCTATCTATCTATCTATCTATCTATCTATCTATCTATCTTCTATCTATCTATCTATCTATCTATCTATCGTAAATTATAATTAAAATTCAAATGTAATTGATCTTTTCATGTATTAATTAGCTATATCTGTTAATTATAAAAGTAGATAATATACAGCAGCCTGAGTTACAGCTCCTACTGACATCTGGTGCATCATGTGGAAATGTTTTTTTGTTGTTTTTTGAATATTTTGCTTCCTTTTTATATCTTGCACTACCAGTAGCACCATTACGAGCTAAGCAGTGTAAAACATAGACATGTGCTTGTGACTTAGTTTTTCTGAAACATCAGCAAGGTTGGAGTCTGCTGTAATGTACCCGGCGGGGGCTGCATAATGAACAGTGGGGGAATACACCCAGGAATGGGAATTGCCGACTCCCAACTGAATTACATGTGCAGTAAGATCTGACTGCTGGGCTTCACATGGCAATAATGCACCGGGCGCACTGCTTACTATAGTCAGCATGCCTGGTAGATAGATATGTGATTCCATGGAATTATCTATGTATTATCTGTCTGTCTATCCATCTATCTATGTATCTATATAATATCTATCTATCTATCTATCTGTCTGTCTATTTATCTATCCATCTATCTATTATCTATCTATCTATCTATCTATTATCTATCTATTATCTATCTATCTATCTATCTATTATCTATCTATCTATCTATCTATCTATCTATTATCTATCTATCTATCTATCTATCTATCTATCTCATATCTATCTATTATCTATCTATCTATCTATCTATCTATTATCTATCTATCTATCTATCTATCTATCTATCTATCTATCTATCTATCTATCTATCATCTATCTATTATCTATCTATTATCTATCCATCTATCTATGTATCTATATAATATCTATCTATCTATCTATCTATATAATATCTATCTATCTATCTATCTATCTATCTATCTGTATCTATTTATCTATCTATCTATTATCTATCTATCTATCTATCTATTATCTATCTATCTATCTATCTATCTATCTATCTATCTATCTATCTATCTATCTATCTATCTATCTCATATCTATCTATCCCATATCTATCTATCTATTATCTATCTATCTATCTATCTATCTATCTATCTATCTATCTATCTATCTATCTATCTATCTATCTATCTATCTCATATCTATCTATCCCATATCTATCTATCTATTATCTATCTATCTATCTATCTATCTATCTATCTATCTATCTATCTATCTATCTATCTATCTATCTCTCTATCTATCTATCTCATATCTATGTATTATCTGTCTATCTATCTATCTATCATACTGTATAACTGATGAATCTTGATCTCCATGCACCCTTGTTGTAGGACTCTGTTCACACTTGCTTTGTGATTTCCATCTATTACATTAATCACGTACCGCACCTGATAGACTTACAACGCTATCAGTTTCCGCCGTTTTGATGGGAAGACTACGGCATGCAGAGCTGTTCTTCCAGTCATATTTGCCGTGGAGACAGGGCCGGCCCCAGATTCATGTGGGCCCTTGGGCGATAAAGCCTCAGTGGGCCCCCTTGTGGCATTTTGCAGAACACACAATGTATTATAAATGATGCCAAATACAATAGACAGAACACGCTACAGCGCGAATATATAAGAATCAATCCTTATGTCCCTAAGGCCTTATGCACATGACCATAGTTATGGTCTGCATCCGAGCCGCAGTTTTTGCGGCTCTGGTGCGTACCCATTCACTTCAGTGGGGCGGCAAAAGATGCGGACAGCACTCCGTGTGCTGTCCGCATCCGCTGCTCCGTTCCGAGGCCCCGCCCAAAAAATATAGCATGTCCTATTCTTGTCCGTTTTGCGGACAAGAATAGGCATGTCTACAATGGGCCGTCCGTGCCGATCCGCAAATTGCGGAAGGCACACGGGCGGCTTCCGTTTTTTGCGTGTGCATGTGGCCTAACTTTTTTTTTATCTACCCAGTGTTTTAACCCCTCAGGTCTACTCACAGTATTCCGTTTTTACTGTACAGACATTGAATATGAAAATATTTTATTTGGACTTTATCAGTATGTAAAGACATAAAACATTTGAAAATACATGGTCTGGGGGTCTGAGCTTAGAAGACTGGGGTAAGAGTTCATTTAGGGGTTCCGGTCTAAGTTCCGAATTTAGGAGTTTAGTCTGGGGCTCTGATTTTATTTAGGATCTAGTCTGGGCAATAAACTAATTTAGGGGTCTAATCTGGGGTCTGAATTTAGGGGTCTAATTTGGTGTTTCCATGTATTTAGGTAGTCTGCAGGCAGAATGTATTTTCTGTCGAGGGTGGGGGCAACTACAGAATATAGATAAATTATTCGGACCCCAGACCGGACTCATACAGGAGTTTGCATGGCGAGTGTACGCTACCAAATGCCACGTACTAATGCTACACGGTGTGGTGTTTTTGGGGAGGGACCCCCCAGCCTCCACTAATGGGAGAATAATGAGCAACAAACCCTCTTAGACCCCCCCCCAGTATACCTCAGGCTACCACATACTATGTACATACATGTATATGGTTGAGGAAAAGAAATGCACAGCAAGCGGTAAAGCAGATATTCCTAAAGGCTCGGTCAGCAGTGAGTCTGTCATTACTGATAACTTATCACTAAAACACATGGACATATTTTACATAGCAGCGTTCATACATAGTTATCAAATGTCAGAGAAACTTCTCCCGGCTCGGTCCCACCCTATGTTGAATTATGTCTGGTAATTATTGACTGGGTGGCAAAACATCACCTCATGTTGCTTTTGTTGATGGCTTGGTGCCACACAGTTACTGGTATGTAATGCCCAAGTTCTGAGGGTAACATTGGAGCTCATTAGGAAGAGGTCCACCAACAGTGGAGGACACATGGAAGGTGGACCAGGTGGACTTTAGGCACAAGTTAAGAATCCAACCCTGCTCCACCAGCCTGAGTCGTTGGCATTTTGGGCTTTCACAGGGTACTAACTAGTCAGCCACAACAGCAGCTGGGTCCAGGGGTTCTCCAATGATTGGTGTGAAAAATGAGAATCAGCCATCATATAGGACATGACAATCTCATTCTAAGAAAGCTAGAACCAGCCCTGGACCTCCCATGGATCCAGAGATCTCCACATGCATTGCTCCAATTATTCTGCTACATTTATTTTCAGATAAGGGGACATGTCCTTTCTCAGAGAGCGCGTCCTATCTGCCGAAGCAGTTGGCATTTGAAGGATGGAACTGAGCATATGTTCCCATTCAAAGAAATCTGAAAAAAGCAAACAGCAGGTGGCGCTATACAGATAGATTTGAATGAATTACTCAGTAGCTATAATACATATTTATTTACATGCAATTACAAAAGTATTCAGATCCAGGGGCTGGTTTGAAAACTGTAGAATATTTTTCATGGGACAACCCCTTTTAAGCTGAAGGTCCTCCAACCCCTGGTCACTCATGGTCAGCCAGCTCACTGCTAGCCTGACTCTATATATCAGCTTCAGCCCAAGTGATTGACACAACTCCACAACATATCATAGCCTCCACTGCAATCTGTGCTACAGATAGAGAGCAGGACCTCCTCTTCTATACGTGTTCCCTGTATGGGAGATGTCATGGCAGCTAGAATCCGTTCATTGACTATTACCGGTAGATTTGGAGGCTGTAGAGGGAAACATTGCTGATACTGTAGAGGCAAGATATATATATACATACATACATATGTATTGTCAGAACTCACCATTACCATAAATCTGACCTACTGAGGCTGAGCTGGTAGAGCGGCCTAAAGTCTGCTTCTTAAGTGACCTGGAGGAGGAACTTCACAGGTGTGCATTAAGCCCCTCCCCCTCTGTTCTGAGTGACAACAGTAACATCCAACCAGGAGCCAACTACATCTATTACTGGGAGCTGAGGGGAGGGCCTGTGAAGCAGCTTAATGCGGAGAGCACTTCATGGTGAAGTCCCGCCTCCTGGGCACTTAAAGCGAACCTTTCACCAGGATTTCACTTAATAAACTATTACCAGTACCTTATAGATTATCCTCATTGTGTTTCAATGCATTCTTGTGCCGCTTTCCTGGGGTGGATATTCATGAAAAAAAACGACTTATAAAGTCCTCTTCTCCAGCTCCTGAAGTCACGCTAGAAGTCAAGGGGGTAGCCCTTCCCTCACTCCGGGCTGTAACTCCCCTGCCCTAACCCCTCCTCTAAGTAGTGTAACTGACACCCGGCTCAATCGCCGGGACCGCGCTTGTACAGGCAGCGCATGCGCCGTCGGACTCAAGCGCGATCCTGCAACTGAATTGCGCGTGAGGAAGAGAAGACAGACAGGCATCGGGGACGGCGCATGCGCGATTCAGTTACAGGATCGCGCTTGAGTCCGACGGCGCATGCGCCGCCTGTACAAGCGCGGTCCCGGCGACTGAGCCGGGTGTCAGTTACACTACTTAGAGGAGGGGTTAGGGCAGGGGAGTTACAGCCCGGAGTGAGGGAAGGGCTACCCCCTTGACTTCTAGCGTGACTTCAGGAGCTGGAGACGAGGACTTTATAAGTCGTTTTTTTCATGAATATACATCCCAGGAAAGCGGCACAAGAATGCACTGAAACAGAATGAGGATAATCTATAAGGTACTGGTAATAGTTTATTAAGTGAAATCCTGGTGAAAGGTTCGCTTTAAGGGAGCAGAGTTTTGGAGAACAGAACTTTATTATCACATTACTCCTCAGATAACCCTGCCTGTGACTTTACATCCCTCTACCCTTCACCCTGTGACATCTCCAGCGCTACATAGATTACCCTTTCCTAAATGTGTGACATCACCTTGTCGATCCAAATAACCCTGCCCTTCACTCTGTGATCTGTGACATCACTAGCCCTACCAGGATACCTTGTCCTGAATCTGTGACATCACTATTCCTACCCAGACACCCTTGACATCACCATTCCTACTCAGGTAACCCTACCCTTCACTCTGTGCCATCACCAGCCCTACTCAGATGCCTTGTCATGATTCTGTGACATCACTGTCCCTACCCACACAACCCTGACATCACCATCCCTTCTCAGATAACCCCCCTTCACTCTGTGACATCACCAGCCCTACATAGATTACCCTGTCCAAAATGTGTGACATCACCATCCATACTCAGATAACCCTGCCCTTCACTCTCTGATCTGTGTCATCTGTGACATCACTAGCCCTACCAGGATACCTTATCCTGAATCTGTGACATCACTATCCCTACCAAGACCAAACTTGACATCAGCACCCCTACTCAGGTAACCTTCCATTCACTCTGTGACATCACCAGCCTTATTCAGATGCCTTTTCCTGAATCTGTGACATCACTATCCCTACCTAGAAAACCCTGACATCAGCATCCCTACTCAGATAACTCTTCCCCTTCACTCTGTGATATCACCAGCCCTACTCAGATGCCTTGTCATGATTCTTTGACCTCACGGTCCTTACCCACACAACCCTGACATCACCATCCCTTCTTAGATAACCCTCCCCTCACTCTGTAACATCATTAGCTGTAGGGATCAGGAAGTAATAGCATTCAATTCCACTGTAGGCTAGAAGTCAGCAACCTTTGGCACTCCAGCTGTTGGGAAACTACAACTACCAGCATGCACGTTTGCTCAGCTGTTCTCAAAAATCACACAGAAGGGGGGATAGAGCATGCTGGGAGTTGTAGTTTCCCCACAGCTGGAGTGCCGAAGGTTGCTGACCCCGGATGTAGGCTGTAAAAGGAGAGGCTGTTTTGGACAACTCAGCGTTGGAACCCGTTTTGCCCACTAGAGGTCAGCGCTTTTGAAAGCTACAATATTTTATAATGCATTTCTCATAACTGTAGATAATATAGGCAATTAGATTGTGAGCTCACAGGAACTCAGCCTGTAACTCTATATAAACGATAAGAAAATACATTTAAAAATAAATTAATACTAATTCAGAAAAATTATTTCCGTGATGCAGGTTTTACTGTTGAACACCCCGACCAAGAGTACTGAAAATTCTTTCCTGTGATATCAGAAATAAAAAAATGTAATTTTTTAATACTCCAATGCACAGAGAAGAACAATGACTGGTGAAGTAGCGACATTACCAGACGTGGATCGTATGCTACGTGCTAATGTTTTTATTTTATTTTTTACTTTTTACATTTTTCTCTGTTTACGCAGACACTCCAGCGCGACAAGAGTTAATTAATTGTTTTTCCTGCCTTTTTCATTTCAGCGCCTCATGTGAACGCTCGCTATGTCACAGGAAAGAGGGATTTGTTCGCCGGAGCTGTGATTTTAAGAAATCGCTGCCTGCAATTGCCTCCCTCACGTTTCCTATAAACAGCACCCACCAGAAACCGGTTCCTATTCCGGGCCCACATGCTTAGAAATAAAAGCCATCTGCTCCAGAGATGCAATTCTCCTTCTCTCCTTAATGTTAGTCTCCGTCTTAACCATCGTTGTATTTAAAACCGAGGATAAACTGGAAAATGTGGCGGCAACGATGGTGGGAATCATCTACTGGGTCCTATTGTGAATACAGACTGCGGAGTCGCCATCTGTCCCGGATTCTAAGGGCAGTTCTAGAAGATGTAGCATCTGCATGGATACTACAATCTGGAAAGGTAGAAAAAGGAGATTTAAAGGGGTTTTCTGGGATTTTCATATTGATGACCTGTCCTCAGGATGGGTCATCAACATGATATCTATTTGAGGAAGTCCCAAAGCTTATCACAGGCGACTTGCAGCTCACTAAGCACAGCGCCACACATTGGATAATGGCTGTGCTTGGTATTGCAGCTCAGCCCCATTCACTTCAGTGGGGACGGCACCTAGGCCACGTGACCAATGAATGTTAATAAGCGCTCACGGCTCCTTCGACTGATCACATACTGATGACCACAGGCCATCAATATCAAAATCCCGTTAAAAAAAAACCGTAAAGAGAACCTAGCATCGCTCAGTTTTAGTAACTACTTGCATTCCTCATGTAATACTATGAATAATTCTGGAGCATCTATTCATATGACTATGATATGCCATTCCTGTGTTATCCCTACTGAATTGATACCAGTTTGCAATGAAGGTCCAGCTGGGTGTTACCAGTTAAGGGAGTGTCACTGCACATTTTGACACTATCCAATCAGTGCCACCAGTGTCAGACTGTGCAGGGCCCCCCCCCCCCCCCCAACTGTTAGCACCCAGATGGACCTTCACTGCAAACTGCTGGCAATTCATTCATATACTTCTAGAAGGAATAATAAAGGAATGGCACATCATAAGAATAGAGACTCCAGAATTGTTATTACATGGGGGATGCAAGTAGTGACTTAAACAGACATGTCAGGAGAGGGGACACCTAAAAGATGTTGTCTGGTTTAGAAAAAACATACTCAAATTCCTGAATTTCTGGATTGTTGAATTAAGGCAAGGGCTACACCACGACAAAAAGGCAACGGTGTCGCACTGTGACATGCGACATGCTGCGACTGCGACACTACAGTCGCACATAAATCCAACTTGGAGGGATTTTTTGCGATTGTTGTGTCGCAGTCGCAGCATGTCGCAGTGCGACACTATTGATTATCATTACAGTAAATGTTGCGCGACATTGGTGAGACACATGTCGCTTTGTAGCCCTAGCCTAAAGGGGAGAACCCCCTCACTGACCCTCATCTATTTACTGAAGCAGAGGGTCCCTTTAGCCGGGGGACCTGGCATGTCCCTGCATTACATGGAAAGCTCATTCATTTCACTGGAAACTGTGTAATATCTTATTTTGCCTGCAGTGGCGCTAAAGGGGAATTTAAGGGGAATTTAAAGGTCCTTTTACACGGGAAGCGTTCCATTCTGACAATCTGCTGATTGCTGGTGGAGGAGGCCGCTGCATTTACATGCAGCGATCTCCTCCACAGTATGGGGAGGAACGATCTCCAATGCCATCGCTCTTCCCTATACTGACTCATTGTTTCCCGGCAGCAGATCTTGTTTACTCAGCACAATCTGCTGTCGGGAGACGATGATTTTTATGTTCGCACAAACGCATTGCACCCGCACTGAACGCATTGCACCCGCACTGAATCCGTACCCATTCATTTCTATGGGGCTGTGCTCATGAGCGGTGATTTTCACGCATCACTTGTGCGTTGCGTGAAAATCGCAGCAAGCTCTATTTTGTGCGTTTTTTACGCAACGCAGGCCCCGTAGAAGTGAATGGGGCTGCATGAAAAGTGCAAGCAAGTGCGGATGCGGTGCGATTTTCACGCACTTTTGCTAGGAGACGATCGGGATGGGGATCCGATCATTATTATTTTCCCTTATAACATGGTTATAAGGGAAAATAATAGCATTCCTAATACAGAATGCTTAGTACAATAGGGCTGAAGGGGTTAAAATATATAATTTAACTCACCTTAATCCACTTGTTCGCGCAGCCCGGCTTCTCTTCTTTCTTCAGGACCTGTGGTGACATCACTGCGCTCATCACATGGTCCGTCACATGATCCATCACCATGGTGATGGATCATGTGATAAGCGCAGTGACGTCACCACAGGTCCTGAAGAAAGAAGAGAAGCCGGGCTGCGCGAACAAGTGGATTAAGGTGAGTTAAATTTTATATATATTTTTTTTTTAACCCCTTCAGCCCTATTGTACTAAGCATTCTGTATCTTCTGTGAAGAAGTCCGGGTTCGGGTCTGGGTACCAAACATGGGGATTTTTCTCACGCGCGTGCAAAACGCATTACAATGTTTTGCACTCGCGCGGAAAAATCGTGCATTTTCCCGCAACGCACCCGCATCTTATCCGGGCCAAAAACATGACTCCCATGTGAAAGAGGCCTAAAGGGATCTCCGTACCTGTAGCTAAAAGAAAATGATCAGCTTTTTTAGGCCTCATTCACATTTCCGTTTTTCACTGACATGTGCTGTCCACATTTTCTGCGGACAGCACGCGTACCCATCGATTTAAATGTGTCTGTTCATATTTAAGTATTTTTTTACTGACTGTGGATCAGTAAAAAAAACACGGAGACATGCACTACTTTGATCTGTGATGCGGACCAAGCACCAAGAAGTCTATGGGTCCATGAAAATCACTGACACAACACGGATGGCATCCGCGTTGTGTCCGTGTTGGGTCCGTTTTTCACTGAAGACTGATAGGAGATTCTTTGTAAATTAATTTTCAGCTGAGCAACTTCTGTATATTAGGGATAAGAGAGGGGGATGGTAAAGACGGACACACGGACCAAGCACTGATCCTTCACGGACATCTTCACGGATGAAACACATACGCCTTTTTCATGGACGTGCCACTGACACGGATATGTGAACGAGGCCTTAATAAAATAATAATATATAAATGTCTTCTTTGTCATACCCTTATCTGGGACAAGCAATTCAATACTTTACATGGGAGATGCCACACAGATTTCCCAGTCTCCAAAATGACTTCTCTTTTGCCTTTTGGCAGATTTGGTTTCAGAAATTTTTATTTACGTGAATGGGACTTGCAGAAACCCATGTGCTTGCCGCTAGAGATGAGTGAATTTCCGCTTATAAAATTTGTTCATGCTTCGTCTGGTGGTAAAAGCAGAATTGCGTTATGGATTCCGTTACCACGGACCATAACACAATTCTATGACGGAATGCATAACGGAATGTCTTTAGTGGCATTCCGTTAATCATTCCATCATAATAGAAGTCTATGGCCTGAATAACAGATCCGTCCCGTTTCCGTTATGCAGGAGATGACTCCCCTGCATAACGGAAATGGGATGGATCCGTTTTGCAGCCCCTAGACTTCTATTATGACGGAATGAATAACGGAATGTGCAGTGGCCAGGTACGTGGGGATAATATTCTGTGTTTGTTCGTGACGCCAATTGCAGCGTGCGCAGGGTACTATCCCAGGACCTTTCCAAGGTGTTATAACGCACGTCCCAGATTAGGAATGCCAGAATGGTGTAATGGCCTATAATGTCTCCGTGGCACTGTGGTAGTTGTGTCACGGTGTCTCCTACCTGGGTACAACTGGACTCCTGGCTCACTTGCAATAAATTTGAGTGTAGTGATAGTAGGAGTAAAAGAGGAACTTTGCAGAATAAATGATGTCCAGACCTTTAGATAAAGTTCAAACGTTTCTTTACTTGAAATAACTACAAACAGTATACAACTTTGGTCTCTTGGTCCCAGCAAGTTTTAGCAATGACTGGCAGGAATGAATACTTCTGCTTTAAATGTGGAGCTTGCAGGATAAAACGTCTGCTTGGTAGCTCTGTAACTGTGGCAGGATTAACTTCTGCACTTATCTGAAACTTCTGCTGTGTGGGACAGACTAGCTGAGGAGGAATAGGCTTCTCTTAGGACCCGGGACTTATCTCACAGATGGATTCTCAGGGGATGATTTCTTCCTGGAACTTTGGAGTTTGCCTGTAGTTTCTGCTTTCTTCCTCCAGCAGAGCTGAAGGTGCTCTAGCTGGGAAATATATATGGACATGTCTCAGCCGAGACTATGTCCTTGCTGTCTTCCCTAAGAAGGGGTTCTCCTGGACACTATCACACAGCCTTCCGCTAGCAGGGGGGAGGCTGCACTGACTCTAACTTCCTTCTCCACCCATGCTGCAGAATGTAGGACCAGCCCACTGGAATAGACCATTCCAGCTCAGATACACTAAACCACGGATGCCCAACCTGCGGCCCGCCAGCTGTTTTAAAACTACAACTCCCACAATGCCCTGCTGTAGACCGATAGCTGTAGGCTGTCCAGGCATGCTGGGAGTTGAAGTTTTGCAACAGCTGGGGGGCCGCAGGTTGGGCATCCCTGCACTAAACTGTAGCTTGTACCTGCCAATGGGTTGCTGCCACCTACTGGTAACCAGGCAAATTACATGAACAATTGCATTTAACATAGATTTGTATGCACATTTGTGGAGGACATAATGTAAATTATATCTGATAACCATATAAAGGCTCTTAGGAGATAGTAGCGGGGTAGAGGCGTGTAGTAACACAACTCTGGGGTGTTACAAATGCCACTAAAGGCATTCCGTTATGCATTCCGTCATAGAATTGCGTTATGGTCCGTAGTAACGGAATCTATAACGCAATTCTGCTTTTACCACCAAACAAAGTTTGAGAGAATTTCAAAATATGAAATTCGCTCATCTCTACTTGCCGCCTAAGCAACTCCATTCAGAAATGTCTGCAATCTACCATGTGTGAATAGCCCGTAAAATAAATCAAAGCTGAAACAAAATAATAATATCACTTTTAACAAATAATTTGAAATAAAAAAACTAATAAATAAATAAATAACAAACAAGCAATTTTAAACAAATGACAAAATAATAATATAACTTTTTTCTCACTATGTCAAATTCACATGCTCTGCCCACTTGTAATTACTCCCCCAGGACCACCCTGACCACTTACTCTTGTGCCGTCCACACCGGGACCTGCTGATTAACGCATCTCCCAGAGAAGGCCATTAATCCTTACTCAAGTGGAACCATGGCTAATTATTATTATTATTTCATGATGATGATTATTTTGTATTTTTTTTTTTATTGTTTGTCAGTATAATGAAGGAAAATACTTTGAATAAAATCACATTAAAGTGTAATATAACCCTTGATGTAACCACAGGGAAATCAATCCATCAGTGAATTGTTATTTGAGGTAGTGATGAGCGGCAGGGGCAGTATTCGAATTTGCGATATTTCGCAAATATCTGGTAGAATATTCGTCATATATTCGAGATTATATTCTTGATTGCAAAACTCGCCAATGTATTATTTGCGTAATGCGCGCGAAATACAGGCGTGGGTCACTGATGCTACATTTTTCAAGCTGGTATAAGTTTCCTGAGACTGGAGAAAATGGTTGGCACGGCAGAACATCACAATAGCTTTATATGCAGATAGAGTGCTCCAATATATTTGCGCTTGAGAATTTTCGGCAATTAATGATGCGCATATTTTTTCGCGATACGTGCAACTTGTGACATCACAGCACTATGTCTGTAGCATGTATGTATGGACAGCAGAACCTATCACACTACCTAACACCCTGCACTGGAACCTATCACTGATAGTGATATATATTCGTAATGACGAATATTCTTTTTTTTTTTTTTTTAACACAGTACACATCAGGAGATCATTGGTCACCTGATGTGTACTGTGTTAAAAAACAAACAAACAAAAAAAAAATAATAATAATATTCGTCATTACGAATATATATCATTATATTCAAAATATTCGCGAATTTTCGAAGGGCCGATATTCACGATAAAAATGTGCTTTTCGAATATTCGCGCTCAACACTATATTGATGGGGTATTCCCGGAACGAGAGCTTAGGTGATAAATGTCTGATCAGTGGCGGTCTAACTTCTAGGATCCTTACCAATCACATGATCACATGACAGCAGAATAGCGATTAGCTGCCAAGGAGCAATGAATCTGCATAGGGATGAGCGATCCTTGTCTGCCTGGTCGGCCAATGTAAAGGGGCCCTTATTTATTAGACTTCAATATTTGGCTCCAGACCCTCCCTGGTGGGCTGCATAGCGGTAGCCTAGTCTAATCCTACAGTAAGTATATAGCAGCTTTTCTCCAAGAAGAACTATGGTAATAAACTGTATTTTGAATGGAATGGGGTATGCTGTAATACCAGACACGGCCAATAGATGGCTCTGTCTGAAGAAGACACACTTCTGTTCAGTAGAAGCTTCCTCTGGGCTCGCCTACTACCAGACTTTTTGTCTGGCTCTCTGAATGGTACCAGGCAGGGATATGTGCCTGGCGTAGTAGGGCGCTTGTTTGGGCATTTTGATGACAATTTATGTATTCCAATTGCCAAAGAGACAAAGTATAAATATGCATTTTTATCAAATAACAGAACAGAAATGTTGTAAATCGAACCGGAATAGGCGCGCTTCAGTGTTCATTTAAAGGGAATCTGTCGAAATTTCAGTGCAGCTATAAGTGCTGACAGCGGGGGAACGGAGGGCAGTAGTGAGCGCTTCCATTGTGGATTGCTCATTACTACGGCCTTTAACTTCCCCACACTTGTGTTAAGAAAAAAAAAAAGAACTCACCTCATCCATTTGATGGCACCGCGGTGAGCACTTGCTCCGGACAGGACCTGCGAAACATCATCACGCTGGAGCGCAGGTCCTGTCCTGAGCTTCCAGTGAGCAGCGAGTGTTCACTGCGGCGCCATCAAATGGGTGAGGTAAGTTTTTGGGGGTTTTTTTTGCACAGAGAACAGTAGGGGGCATTAGTAATTCTAGGTGGCACTATTGGGGGCATTGCTGTTACTGGGGGGCACTAATTGGGGCATTATTATTACTGGAGGCAGTAATGGGGACACTATTAATTCTGGAGGGTGCTAATGGGGGCATTATTAATTTTGGAGGGCGCTAATGGGGGCATTATTAATTCTGGAGGGGCGCTAATGGGGGCATTATTAATTCTGGAGGGGCGCTAATGGGGGCATTATTAATTTTGGAGGGCGCTAATGGGGGCATTATTAATTCTGGAGGGGCGCTAATGGGGGCATTATTAATTCTGGAGGGGCGCTAATGGGGGCATTATTTATTCTGGAGGGGCGCTAATGGGGGCATTATTAATTCTGGGGGGTGCTAATAAGGGCATTATTAATTCTGGAGGCACTAATGGAGGCATTACTATTACTGTGGGGCACTAATGGGTGGCATGGACTAATGGAGGCATTAATATTACTGTGGGGCACTAATGGGGGCACTATTAATACTGGGAGACACATTATGACATAGCGACTTAACACCCCGTATTAAGCCACGCCCGACAACCACACCCCCTTTGGGTGTGGCTTAACTTGGCCGGTAATTTTTGTTGGGAAAGGTGGCAACCCTATTTATTACTAATAGTCCAAGTTTCACAAATTCCCTTTTAGAAACGGACATTGGTAGAAATGTAGATCCATACAGTACAGGGCTCCTATGACAAGTCTGATCCGCCAGAGCAAGGAGTGGAAGTGTTGTCATGGGGAATCTCAACATTGCTGGTGCCCTGGGGAGTCTAGGGGTGGATTAGATGTGTATACAGATTTGAAGTCAAGGACCAAATGAGAGGGAATGCTGGTGGAAGCTGTAACATAGAACAGCGGACAATGGGAGTTGTAGTTCCACTGCAGATAGAAATCACTATGGTGACGAATTTTAACCATTAACAGTTTTTTTTTTCTTGCTGAATCTAAATAATTGTACAGCTTTGCTTCCCGGCTGTTAAACATGTTAACCTACAGCAGGTATGATGGCAGGCGAGCTGATGACTTGTCACCGGATCATAATTCAATCAATGGTGGCAGATGTTGCTTATATTGCCTGGAGGAATACTGCAGAGATAATTAAAAAAAGAGTCAGATCCATAAGTGGTGATTTTTACTCAAGTCTTTGCCTCTTGCGATAAATAGATCTGCCTTGTAGAAAACAAATGACAAACCGCAAAAGCAAAATTCTGCGGCTGATATCCATTTCTGTCAAGTTCAATGCGGCGTCAAAAAACTGGTGCCCAACAAATGACACTCAGGAACAAAAATACAAAAAGAAATTACTGTACAAAATATTACAAAATTACTGCAAAAAAACCCGAAGCATTAGAACGGTATGAAGGGTACGTATTACTAAATTTCTGCCCCGTGACCTCTTCGAAATACAGTGCAAATGATAGCGCCACCTACTGGCAGGTTGAGTAGAAATGTTTGCAGTATTTCATGATAGGGTCCTCCAGGACAATGATCAAGGATGAATGTACGTACAAAAGCTTATGCCCTTCAATTAGCCCGTGTGCTGTAAATGTGCCACAAATGAGAAAATGCTCCTTTGTCAGCTGATGAGATAATTAACGCTGCTGATATAATGTAAAGTTATGGGGGATGAATGATCGTAGTAGTGATCATTTATCCTCCATGTACTTTCTATCGGCCAATGTAAAGGCTTTTTAAACAAGGGCTGATTGACTGGTTTTACTATTGATTTTGCTCGTGATTAGGTCCTTAATATCGATAGCCTATCCTGAGGTTAGGGCATCAATGAGATTGTCCTGGAGAACCCCTTTAAAGGAAATGTGTCGGAGGAGGGGAACCTGCCGGGTTCAATGATGGAAGCTGTAATAATATTAATTCCAAAAAAAGGTAAGGACCCCCATAGATTAGGGATCCTACAGACCGATCTCATTGCTGAACGCGCATGTAAAGCTCCTGGCAAGGATTTTGGCCACAAGACTCTCTGGGGTCATCTCCTTCATTGTCCATCCGGACCAGAATGATTCCAAACAAGGGTACTCATCATAATCTTCATCGGCTTTCTGCTAACATACAGGCTCCTGGGGGGTCTGCTCGCTCCCTCCTGTTACTGGATGCCTCTAAGGCCTTTGACAGGGTGGAGTGGCGATTTCTGTGGAGGGTTCTGGCCAGGATGGGCTTTGGGGAGAGATTCATAAATATGATTAAATTACTGTATAGATCCCCCACGGCTAAGTTGAGTCTTAATGGGAGTCTCACTACCAGTTTTGATTTAAACAGAGGTACTCGCCAGGGCTGTCGACTATCACCTCTCTTATTTGATATTTATATTGAGCCTTTGGCTCTGGCTATTAGGCAGGACGCTCAAATTAAAGGATTTGGAACACTAGGTGTGGAAGATCGTATTTCTTTATACGCGGATGATGTCCTTTTTTTTTATAGATAATACAGAAATAACTGTCCCAAGAATTATCAGCATGGTTAAACTATTTGGTGAGGTATCAGGCCTAGATATAAATTGGTCGAAGACAACTCTGATGCCAATAGAGCCGGTGTCCCAAAAGGAGTTCTCGATAACTCAGCTAGATGTTGTCGACACTTTCCAATACTTGGGTATGATGATATCGCCCAAGGTTGAAAACTCTGTACAACTCAATCTGATCCCATTGATAACGAAAATTAGGGCAAAAATAGGGATTTGGTTGAGACTCCCTCTATCTAGAGCTGACCGAGTTTCACTGGTCAAGATGGTGATTTTACCATAATTCCTTTATGTTCTTAGGAATATACCTATTTGGATAGAGGATAAATATTTTAAACTTATGGAAAGAATAATTAATGATCTAGTCTGGGGAAGAAAACGCGTGAGACTCAAATTGGAATATCTATATAAACCTCTGGAGCATGGGGGTCTAAATCTCCCATACTTCAAAGGCTATTTTATTGCTGCTTCTGTTATGAACGTGTTATGAATGGCAAAATAATAAATTTTTAAGTAGCTTAGTGAGAAGCTCCTCATATAATAACATATTTACGCTCCTGGAATCCGGGCTATTAATTAATAGAGACCGGGGCTACAAAGAGACTACGAAACCATTATTGCAAATCTGGGCTACCACTAGAGGATGGTTGGGGGTAAAGGGATCACTTACATTCACGCCTCTTTGGCATAATATTCACTTACAGACCCTAGAGGGTATAGCAAAGGATCAATTCTGGCAAAAGAATGGGATTCTTTATATCACACAGGTTGTTAAGAATAGAGAGATTAAGTCGTTTGTGGAATTATCACAAAATGTAGAGAATTTTTCTTGGTTTAGGTATTTTCTGCTTCGGTCGGCACTTTTTAGTTTGGATGATAAATCACTGTTAGAAATTGATAATTCTTCCCCGTTAAATGAGTGGTTAGGGAAGACATCACTAAGAATGAAGATCTCAAATATATATAAATTACTACTTAAGTCACGATTCGGTGAGACACAATCGCCGGGACAAAGGGCCTGGGAGATGGATTGCCCAAATATACAACTGGTAGGGTGGGGAAGTATTTTTACTAACTTAGATGTACTATCTCACAATTTTAATCATGTTCTAACACAGTTCAATATTTATCATAGATTATATGTCACCCCCATCTGGTTAAACAAGTGTGGATTAGGAGATACCTCCAACTGCCCTCGATGTGATACTGTAGGGGCGGATTATTTGGATAAATTGGATAAATCTGGTTAATAAGGTTAAAAACTATGAACGGATTCTTTATAAGCAGAGAGATGCATTAGGGAAGTGGATTAAGATATGGGACGACTGGAAGTTCTGATTTGATTGTACTGGGAAGTTAATGACAAATTAATTATTATAATTTTATTTATTTATTTTTTCTCCTCTTTCTTCCCTTCCCTCTTCTCTTTTTTTTCGAGGGGGGCTGGGGGGGGGGGGAGGGGGCTGACGCATCACAGGGTGGGGGTGGTGGGGCGGGGGGAAATGGGGTTAGGGGGGAAATAGTATTAATTATACTAAGTTTTTACTTTTTTTGTATCGGTTTGTATATCAATAAAGATGTTAAATAAAAATAAAGAAATAAAGTAAAACATAACTTAAAAAAAAAAAAAATAATAAAAAAAAAAAATAATTAGCCCGTGTGCTGTAAATGTGCCACAAATGAAAAAATGCTCCTTTGTCAGCTGATGAGATAATTAACGCTGCTGATATAATGTAAAGTTATGGGGGATGAATGATCGTAGTAATGATCATTTATCCTCCATTTTCTTTCTATCGGCCAATGTAAAGGCTTTTTAAACAAGTGCTGATTGACTGGTTTTACTATTGATTCTGCTCGTGATTAGGTCCTTAATATCGATAGCCTATCCTGAGGTTAGGGCATCAATGAGATTGTCCTGGAGAACCCCTTTAAAGGAAATGTGTCACCATTTTTTTTATTTCTGGCAGTTAAAACAGGATAATAACACATATCCTTTTTTTTGTAATCTGTTTTTATTTTCTGATTACCGTTTTTTTTATTATATTTCCTGAACATGACTATGGGGGGCGGCCATCTTGCCCGGGCTGTTTTGCACAATGGTCTGGAGGGGACCTCATTGACTTCTATGGGAGAGTTTTCTAGGCATGCTCTGTGACCTGGGCAGAGGTCATTGTACAAGGAAAGAAGAGATAAGATTTCACCTATTGTGAATAGTGGATCCTGTCTTATCTATACACAGAGGTGATATCATTACAGGCAGGATTACAATGACAGATAAGCAGATAACTGCAGTAAATTGATCTGTACAGGCCAGGAAGTGGCGCCTATTATTAGACATAGTGGCCAGTGTGAAAACTGCAGGATTTTATGTTTTTTGTGTAAATATAGATATTGACATAGAAAATTAAAAATAACATCACCCAAAACTCTTTAAAAATATGTTAAACATAAAAATGCGATTTAAGCAATAGGTCATTTTCTGAGGACACATTTCCTTTAAATGTATCTTCTGACAAGTCGTGGAGATAAGAGCTGGGACCTCTGCAAATTCCAAAACGATGCAGAGAGTCACATTCTTTTGAATTGCCTACCATATGTGTACATTAGCCGATTTATGTGGAAATTTCACTCAAAGTGATGGCATTTAGCAAGAAAATTCTGGGACGCCTGTCAAGCCCCTCCAGCAGTATTTCTGCACAACACAAGTCTCATCCAAAGGATGTTATGTTGCAGTTCCCTGCACATCAGATGGATTGGGGTGCAGAAGCCCCTTCATTCGGAGGATCGTTCTCAGAAGCTGTACCCCCACTGATGAGGAAGTGGCACAATAGCATGTTGCCATATTACAGGCACTAGGTTTTTCTAATCTAAGGTTTTCCAAAGGTCTCATGCACATGGCCGTATGTTTCCAAAGAAAATTGGTTGTGGGTTCAACCTATAGTCCCTGTTCTTGTCTGAAAAACAGGACAGAGATGCACTGCCTTCTCCAAAGTGTTGACCTGGAGTGTTGGAAGAGCCATATTCATAGTGAAAAGGGCTGCTGGAAACATCTGAAAGATCCCTGCTGTGCAGACGAGGACGACGACGCTTAAGGGAAAATGCATATTTTTAGTCTGACCAGCCCTTTAATTTATCGATATTTTGTTTTGATCTACAGCTTTCGCAGATAATGCTGGTGCCATATGTACATAGTCACATGCATTGCTTAAGTCCTAGTTGGTTATCTGCAGGTTCTTGGTAACCCTGATGCTAATTCCAGTAAATGCTTCCTGGGCCTATCTACAGTAGCTTTGGTATCATCATCTAGTCCAGAGAGCATTAACTGGAATTAGCTAAATGCCTATGTCCTGTTTAACCACTTTATTATCCTGACAATAGTAGATGAAGGGGAGTCCTCAAAAGCCTAGAGAGTGGAAAGACTAGAATGACAGGTGGGAGCAGGTTTGGTAGGTCGAGGAGTGCCCTGTACTAGGGTCACTAAAAACTGTCCGTCAACTCCCAATACATTTGGGTTTGGGGTCCATTGCAAACGTTTGAATGGGGACCACTCACAAGCAACTTCCCTGCAACCTCCCACTCGTAGTCAAGATCACCCACGCTCTCCATACAAATCCCCCCCACTCTTACTGCCCCACAAAGTAGTTATGCCCTCTAGTGCCCCCAAACAGTAGTTATGCCTCCCTAGTGCACCCAAACACAGTACAATGCCCTCTAATGCCCCCACACGGTAGTTATGCCTTGTTAGTGCCCGCACACAGTAGTTATGCACTCTTACTCCCCCCCCCCACAGTGGCACTCACCCTTAATACCTCTTCACACAGTAGTGCGCCCCCTTAGGGTATGTTCACATAACGCATTTTGAAAATCTGCCTACAAAATTCACTGCAGAATTGACACGTTTGGTGGCGTTATTGATGTGTTTTTTATGCAGTTTTTTTAAATTTAATTATCAGTGTTCTTCAATATAAAACTGCGGATACACACTAAAAAAAAAATGCAGAAAACGCAAGGACACATACAGAGCTCTTTTTATGCTTTCCATTCCTTTCAATGGGAGATTTAGTGCGGATTCTGCCCCAAGACAGACATGCTGCTTCTTTTTTAGAGGTGATTTAGAGCCAGAAACGCTCCATAATCAGAGTAAAAAACTTAGTGTTAACTGGCCCTCAGTGTCCCCTTATGGTAGTGAAGCCCTTGTGGTGTTAATAAAATAAAAAACAGTAAGGCCCCTTTCACACGGGCGTTGCGGGAAAATGTGCGGGTGCGTTGCGGGAACACCCGCTATTTTTCCGCGCGAGTGCAAAACATTGTAATGCGTTTTGCACTCGCGTGAGAAAAATCACGCATGTTTGGTACCCAAACCCGAACTTCTTCACAGAAGTTCGGGCTTGGGTTAGGTGTTGTGTAGATTGTATTATTTTCCCTTATAACATGGTTATAAGGGAAAATAATAGCATTCTGAATACAGAATGCTTAGTAGGTGATCAATTGAGGGTTAAAAAAAAATTAAAAAATTAACTCACCTTCTCCTCTTGTTCGCGTAGGTCCCAGTCTCTTCTTTACTTCTTTAATGATGAGCTGTGGGCTAAAGGACTTTTGGTGACGTCAGATCACATGCTCCAATCACATGGCCCATCACCGTGGTGACGGACCATGTGATTGGAGCATGTGATCTGACGTCACCACAGGTCCTATCCGATAGTTCATCTTTTGAGAAGTAAAGAAGAGACCGGGACCTACGCGAACAAGAGGAGAAGGTGAGTTAATTTTTTTTTTTTTTTTTAACCCTCAATTGATCACCTACTATGCATTCTGTATTCAGAATGCTATTATTTTCCCTTATAACCATGTTATAAGGGAAAATAATACAGTGAATAGACTGTCACCTAGCAACCATGCGTGAAAATCGCACCGCATCCGCACTTGCTTGCGGATGCTTGCGATTTTCACGCAACCCCATTCACTTCTATGGGGCCTGCATTGCGTGAAAAACGCAGAATATAGAGCATGCTGCGATTTTCACGCAACGCACAAGTGATGCGTGAAAATCACAGCTCATGTGAACAGCCCCATAGAAATGAATGGGTCGGTATTCAGTGCGGGTACAATGCGTTCAACTCACGCATCGCATCCGCGCGGAATACTCGCCCGTGTGAAAGGGGCCTAACACTTCTCTAGCCCCATCCCATGATGAACAGAGCACAACTTGCTCTCCTCAGCAGCTGCGGTGATGTCATTACACCTGCTGTGCTGAGTGGGAGAGAGAACAGGCTGGTGGAAGATCCACAGCTGGGGAATAAGGCATTCCATTACTGATAAAGCTTAAAAACCCAAGCGGACCAATGCAGTTCCACTGAGGAAAACTGTCTTATCAGAGGCGGAACTACCGCTACGGCTGCTATGGGGTGTGCGCAGGCCGGGGAATGAGGCATTGGACCTTCTGGAGAGAACATAGACCGAGGAATAAGGCCCAGGTCACAATAGATGAAGCCCGAGCCTTACCTGTAAAGTACACACACAGTATTTTCACTGGAAGCCGAGGCCTGGACCACAATATATGTCTATCATTCATTATGGCCTGGGCCTCATTCCCCTGCCTATGTTCTCCCCAAAAGGTGTGAGACCTCATTCCTTGGCCTATGCTCTCCCCAGAAGGTCCAATGGCTTATTTCCCCGCCTATGCTCTCCCCAGAAGGTATGAGACGTCATTCCTTGGCCTATGCTCTCCCCAGAAGATCCAACGCCTCATTCCCCGGCCTATGCTCTCCATAGAAGGTGCAATGCCTCATTCCCCGGCCTGTGCACGCCTCGTAGCAGCCATAGCGGTAGCTCCACCCTTGATGAGATAGTTTCCCACAGTGGAACCACATTGGTCCACCTGGGTTTTTAAGATTTATTAGTAATGGAATCTGCCATGACCAAAGTAGTCCTGCAAATGACTCGTTCCCGGAGCCGTGTGATTATCATGCGATCACGTGAGTACTTTAAATATGTACTATTATCTCCTTAAGTCTTGTGATTGTCTCAGGCTAAATCTATGTTAACCCCTTAGTGACCACTAATACACCTTTTTACTGAAATAAACAAAGGGGGTTTAGCTAAACAGCTTGCTTTAATCAATCATTAAATGTACTTAAAATGGTGCATAATAACTTGTCCTGCAAAAAATAAGACCTCATACAAGTACATTGATGAAAAAACAAAAAAGTTATAGCTCTTGGAATGCAATTTAAAAAAAATGCCCGTGATCACTAAGGGGTTAAGTTAATATTGTAATAAAGGGGTGGCAGCTACCAAAGTGAAAGCTTTACCACTTGTATTTCATATCTGTTCATGCTCTTCACCCAGAGGCTCTACTCTTTATATGCTATGCTGCTCCCCCACCACTGTGACAGACAGGCCAGGCAGTGAAAACATATTCACACCTGGCCCTGACGTCTCGAAGGAGCGTTCGGCACATGAGCAGTAAAGGGACGGAGATTGCCCATCTGCCCAGCAGTCTCTATCCCTTTACTGCACATGTGCCAAGCATGCTCCTTCGAAACTTCAGGGCCAGGTGGGAATATGTTTTGACTGCCTGGTCTCTCACAGCAGTGGGGGCACAGCATAGCGACAGGGAGCCAATCCCCTGGGTGCAACAAAGTAAAACAGCACCGCCCTCGTTGCCCCTAGGGGGAACTTTGCATATTAGAGATCGCCTTGCGGTTTGCCCGGCGGTCATTTCGCGGCGAACTTTGCTCGTTCGCGATTCGCCGCGAACATGCCATATTTTTTTGCATAGCGCCCAACTTTGACCCATGACACATCCATCAGGTGGGACACACCCCCAACCCTATAACAGAACCCGATCTGTCAGCCATTTTACATTCTGTGGTTTGCCAGTGTAGGGAGGGGTTGCATTTTGGAGCAGGGACATTTAGGGACACCAAACGCTAGCTAATAGGGCCACAAAAGTCCTTTTACCGACTGGTATAGGTGTGCTATCGATAGGTGTGATATAGAGGGGTGTGATATACCTATAATATGCTTTCTAACATAGAAATTATATTATAGTGCATTTGTATTGTGCAGCAGTTGTGTGCGGTTCTGCTGCGATACCGCAGCTAGATAGAGGGACAAACGCTATTGGAGTAACTAATTGCAATGGGTGTGATATACCTGTTGCCCCCCAAAAAACTGCTTGAGGCCTGCGATATACCTTCTTCCACAAAATACTGATTGCGTGCTGCGATACACCTGCTTCCACAAAATACTGATTGAGGGGTGCCATATACCTGTTTCCGCCAAATACTGATTGAGGGGTGCTATATACCTGTTTCCGCCAAATACTGATTATGGGGTGCTATATACCTGTTTCCGCCAAATACTGATTGAGGGGTGCCATATACCTTCTTCCACAAAATACTGATTGAGGGGTGCTATTGCTATAAACCTGTTTCTACCAAATCCTGGTTGAGGGCTGCGATATACCTGCTTCCACAAATACTGCTCTTCTCTACAGACTTAGGAAGAGGGTCATTTAGAAAATGACAGGCAGAGGAAGAGTCAGACCGTTCCGCAGGGATGGTAGGGGTCGGGCAGGTGTACCAGGCCGGAGCCTAAGTGGGAAGTTGGAGAAGGCGCTTGCGATAACTTTAAAGGGTGCACCAGAGTTGGTTGAGTGGCTCACTCAGCCTTCCGCCTCTGCACCCTCCTCATCCTCTGTATCTGCACCCTCCTCATTCTCTGCTGTGTGCACCCCCAAAGACACCACCACCACCATAGCCCCTCTACTCGAGTCAGAGGAATTATTTTCCCATCCATTCCCAGACCTTACAGATGCGCAGCCATTCTTGACATCGAATAAGGAAGAGGAGGTAGCAATGGCCGCCACCCAGCGGTCTGACGACAGTACCCAGATCAGCCCAAGGAGGGTGGTCCCCACTGTTGCTGCTTACTCCGAGATCTCTAATGTCAGTGGTGGTGAAGGTGACGATAATGACGTGTCGATGGACGTCACGTGGGTGCCCACAAGAGAGGAAGAGGAGGGGAGTTCAGAGGGAGAGACGGAGCAGCAGATAGGGAGGAGAAGGAGGAGAAGCAGGCAGAACTCACAATGCACAGGAGGCAAAAAGCAGACTGCAAATGTATCTGCAGCGAGCCATCCACCATGCACGGTCACATCTTGCGTTCCCAGGACGCCGACACATGGCTCCGCAGTGTGGGCTTTTTTTAACGTGTCAGCTGCTGACAATAGTGTTGCCATCTGCAGCTTGTGCTGTCAACGCATAAGTCACAGTAAGCCCAACACTCACCTAGGGACGACTGCCTTAAGAAGGCAGCTGGCCTCCCATCACCGAGCCCAGTGGGAGCAACGCCGTCAGAACCCACAAAGCCACACTCCCGGCACTCCACGTCCTGCCTCTTCTCCTCTCTCCTCTCATTTGTCATCCACTCCACCTTCCACCGCGCCATCGTCGTGTGGCCCAAATGTTCGAGCGTAAAAAAATTATGACGCCGGATAATCCTCTTGCCCAACGGCAGACTGCTGGCTTGTCGGAACTGCTAGCCCGCCAACTACTTCTATATAAATTTGTGGCCATTGGCACACCACAATGGAAAGTCCCCGGAAGGAAATATTTCTCCCAGAAGTGCATCCCTGAACTATATGGCCACGTTCAGCTGCAAGTTAATATATCTCTGGCACATAGTGTTGGTGCCAAGATACATCTGACCACAGACACGTGGTCTAGCAAACACTGGCAGGGAAGGTGCGTAACTTTTACTGCCCACTAGGTGAACCTTCTGAAGGCCGTCAAGCATGTAACCCGTGGCACCCGTGTGGATTTGGTGTTAGCACCAAGGATTACATGCAGGCCTGCCTCTTCTTCTCCTCCTCCTACTCCATCCTCTGTCTCCTCCTTGGCTGACTCCTCCTTTTCCACTGCAACCGCCTCTTCCATTACACCCCCCAAACTCCCCAGAACCTATTCGACGTGCCAGGTGAGACATTGCCATGCTGTACTGCGGCTATTGTGCCTGGAAGCCAAGAGCCACACTGGTCCTACACTCCTTTCAGCTCTGCGGTCACAGGCCAATCAGTGTCTAACCCCGCTCAATTTGGTAAAGTGGTGTGCGACAACGGTGGCAATCTGCTGAGTGCGCGGAAACAGGGCAAAATGACACACGTGTTGTGCATGGCACACGTCCTGAACTTAGTCGTGCAATGATTAGTTGCCAGGACGTCTTGCGACAGGCCAGGAAAATCTCTGGAACTCCACCTTGTATATGCTTGATAGGCTACTCCAGCAGAAACGTGACGTTAACGACTATCTGTACGAACCTTGCGACAGGACAGGTTCTGGGAGCTTGGTTTCTTTTCACCGCGCCAGTGGCTTCTCATGCGCAACGCATGCAGACTTCTGCGGCCATTTGGTGAGATCACCAAACTGGTCAGTCGCAGCCAGGGCGCCATCAGTGACATCGTACCTTATGCCTTTCTGGAGCGTGCCTTGCGTCGTGTCATTGATCAAGCCGTCGAGGAGCAGGAGCTAGAAGATAAGGAAGTCGCAATGCTGAATGAATTCCCAGGGGGGGCTACTCCATCTGAGACAAGTCAGCAGGAGTCGGAAGTGGAGTCAGAGGAGGATGGTGGTTGGGGGGAGGAGGAGGAGGAGCAAGAAGAGCAGGCTTTAAACTTTTCGGGGATCCATGGTGTTGTCCGTGGCTGGAGGGAGGAGACCGAGGATGACATTCTCCTGGGCAATGAGCAGGAGCCAGGGTGCTCCACTGCTTCCAGTGCAAATGGGGGCCTTCATGCTCCAGTGTTTGAAGAGGGACCCCCGTATAAAAAGCATAAAGGGCAAGGACCAATACTGGTTGGCAACGTACTTAGACCCCCAGTACAAACACAAAATGGCGGACGTTACCGGCATCACACAGGGCTGTCAGAATGCAGCATTTCCAGGCCTTGCTGTGAGAGATGCTGCCTTCTGCTGTTGTGGGCACTGGCAGAGGAATTTCCACCCACAGCGAAACAGGTGCGGGTACCAATCCTACAGCACCTGCAAGAAGAGGGCGGTTTGAAGATGTGTTAGTCACTTCGCATATGAGATCATTCTTGCACCCAACCTATCGACAGCCACCCTCCGGATCCAGCATCAGGGAACACCTAGACCGACAGTTGTCCGACTACATCTGGTTAACGGCCGATGTGGACGCTCTGAGAAGCGAGGAACCCCTTGACTACTGGGTGTGCAGACTTGACCTGTGGCCAGCGCTTGCACAATTTGCCGTGGAACTCTTGGCTTGCCCCTCGTCGAGTGTCCTGTCCAAAAGGACGTTCAGCACAGCAGGGGGGATCGTGACCGATAAGAGCACTCGCCTAGCTCACGACAGTGTGGACTACCTCACATTTTTTTAAAGGAATGAGGCATGGATCTCAGAGGAATTCAACACCTGCGATGACCACATGAAATTGAATTTCCTCATGCCAGCCCACACATATCCGCCACAACCCAGAACAAAGAATGGTCCTTGCCTTATGCATATACAGCGGCATTAAAGGCCTTCTATGTCAGGTGAATGCCTAATTTTTGGGGCCTGTACTGGCCGACAGTTAAATTTTTATCCTGTGACCGCCTAATGTACCTCCAGCCACAGAATCCAATGTTCTTTGCTGTCAGGTGAATGCCTATTGCCTAATTTTTGGGGCCTCTCCTGGCCGACAGTTACATTTTTATCCTGTGACCGCCTAATGTACCTCCAGCCACAGAATCCAAAGTTCTCTGCTGTCAATTGAATGCCTATTGCCTAATTTTTGGGGCCTGTACTGACCGACAGTTACATTTTTTACCTCTAGCCACATAATCACACCCCTGTCTCACTACTCAGCCTCTCATTATGGTGGCGTATGAACCGCATTCACCATAAGGACCTTCTAATGTCACAGGGTCATGTGACTGTTCCCCCCACCCCGTACTATGCCCCTTATTCCGTACTATGCCCCTCATTCCGTACTGTGCCCCCTTACACCCTGCATTGTGCCCTCTTACTACACCCTGTGCAGTGCCTCTAGTCATTCCCTGTACTGTGTCGTGTTATACCCTTTTATCCGGTCATGGTATGGCGGTGTTATCCGGTCACTGTGCAGAGGTGTTATCCGGTCAATCTATGGCGGTGGTATCCAATAAATGGATGGCCATAACTATATCCCTTTCTCTTCCCATGCCATCCTTTTTTAGACCTGGCATGAGTGGGAAAAATTTGCAGATTGCGGCGCTAAGGACCTTTCCGCCACAATCTGTGTCAGAAATATGCCTAATATAGACGTATTTCTATATAATAAATGACCACCTAATTGTATTATTATTCGGGGGTATGGCTAATATCTTTAAATTACATAGATTCTAGTGTATTATACTGTGTCCTGTATTTCCCAGTAGAAAATGATCCTTGGGAAACAGTCCTCATCCCTGACCATCAGGACCAGGTAGCGCTCTGTCAGTACATGGCGGCCTCCCCTCTCCGACACGCTGCTCCGCTGTGTACTGGTGCTTATTCTGACACTAGGGCTGGGTTCACATCCTATTTTTGCCATCCATTTAATGCATACCAAAAATGTATGCGTTAACAGATGCCTCAGACTGATGCCGTACAGTGACGTCCGTTCACCATACAGTTCCATGGTAGAAAACAAAATTTACCTTAACATATGCATTTTTTTACTGGACTCTGCAGGATACAAAAACGTGGAGTGATGCACTCATAGTTTGTATTTGGTGGCTGCAAATATGACCTGAAGGTTTTTCAGGTTTCGCCTGCTATTAAAGTCAATGGGTGCCATGCGAACGCGCAATACGCAAACCTTTGATCGCGAACGCGCGTTCGCCAAACATCCTGGCCGATGTTCGTCCATCACTATTGCATATTATAAAAAGCCTTTTGCTGGCATATATCAAGATACCAGAGATATCATAAGACTCTGCAGACAAGCACCGATCTATAGTGGCCGACCGGTTCACCTACTGGTAAGTAATGATAAATGCCCGTCAAATAATAAAAAATCAAAACTATAAAAGTTTTAATCAATCATAACAATGCAAAGCTTATGCAATACATTTTTATAGATATTAATGGAGTCATGTATTAAGAAATGATGGCAGTTTATGGATTATTTGCTCTGTAAATTGCACAAAACATATTCACAGCTCTTTGTATGTGAGCTTTAACTGCAGCAAGCCCTTGAGGAGCCGATGCAGAGGATGGGAGTAGTAGTGACACTCCCTGATAAGATGTCATATCACAGTGTGCTTCCTTAGGCCGTTGCTCCCTGTGGATTGGTGCAGTGGGATAGTGGTTTGAATAATCAGGCCAGAAGTAAAAGTATAAAAGTCTCTCTTTACTTAATGCAGAATATAACTTGTGGCATATCCAGAAGTATCAAGTTTCTGGCACTATATAAGTAGGTATGGTGGCTGGTTGGATGGTAATTTAATAGCACTTGCTGACACTTATGGATAAAGGTGTCCACTGTGTGACTCAGGCTTGATATTTCTATGACCTGGTTGTTAGTTACAATAGGTGATGGGTGTCTGAGCCATAGTCCCTAACCTCCAGCAGTGTCTTTAAAGCTATACTTTTGCTGTTCACTCTCACTGTCTTGTCTCACTGATGCTTTCTGAAAGCAGTGTTCTTGATTCTGAAGATCTCTCTGGAGTGATGGACTCATGGGAGGAACTGAATACAGTCCTGAGGAGTAGGAGCTCTGACATGTGCTTCTTCTCCCTTCACTATCTGAACTGGCAGGAAGTAGGACCAACCGACTGCTACCAAGAGGGGAGGAACAGGGTGATTAAACCCTGTTCCTTCCAACCATTGCCAACCATTCTTCCTATGCTGGAATAAGGCCTCGTTCACATCACCGTTTCTCCTTTCCGTTCCCTGGCTCCGTTGAGGAGCAGGACAACGGAAAGGACGGATTCTGCAGAGAACTGAGACCCAACTGAGCGTAACGGAGCCTAATGACCCCATAGACTATAATGGCTGGAAATCTGCAGGTTGATGGCCACTGGCAGAAGGTATGTGATGGTGCTGTCACAGTTGCCGCCTCAGGAAAAACATGCTCCCACCACGCCTTTGCTGTACCCCAGCTTACTGGCATCTTTGCATCTCAGCAGCAAAATCTTTCTTAATTGCATAACATTTTCATTAAACCAATCTGCAGCCAAGCAGACTGTAAATAGCACATCTTCCTCCTCCTCCTTCTCGGCACTACCATCTATTTCTTCTCTCATAATCTCATTTACTGACTTGTTTCCTCCAGATTCATCATGACAGGTGTCAGAACTGGTTGGATAAGAGCGAAACAAACACAACAATTTTCTTATCACACCCAAACGCTGTCATAGATACACATTTATACTGCGAAACATTAGCATTTTCCTAGACGAGATTCACGGGTTTTTATATCATTTTTTTTATTTATTTATTTATTTATTTTTGTTCTTTTGACTTTCTTGCTGGAAACAAAGAGGTTAAGCATCACGCCTGCCAACAAAGTAGATACTCTACTCTGCTCTCATCCTTTTCCCCTAATGGTTTTGCTAAGGTTGATTGGAGGTGCAGCGAATCTGTAACCTGAGCTGAATGATAATGAATGGAGTGACAGACGATAGGCATCCATTGTTACAACCTCAGCTTCCCAAGCAGCTCTCCTTATCGCAGTATCACACTAGCGCACAGGGCTCGCATATCAAGGAAACAGATCACTAACTTTGATTCTTTGGTTCCCACTTGGAAATGGTCTCCGCTGATTGAGAAAACACAAACTGACTTTTTCAAGATCATTGTAACAAACGTAGATAGCGCTGCCGCAGCAGACGCTGTTCTGATGTCTGTTCGTTGATTTGGATTACCCCCCCCCAGGACCATAAGTAGAGAGATGGGAGGAATAATATCCTGCAAAATGCTCAAATGACATTTTTAATCATCATTGGGTTTTTTTAAATAATCTTCTCAGATAATTTTTTTTCCATATAATTTATAGAATCTTTTGCATTTTAGGGTATTTATTTTGCACGTTGCTTATTTTGGCCGAAGTCAAACAAATTAGAATGGGAGAAAATGAGAGCAGAAAGGGCTGCATGGCAGCATCCAGAATCAGTATGGGGGCTTGTACAAACAACTACACCTCCCATCATGATGGAAATGATGTTAGCGCTGTTGCCAAGGTCTACATGAACATGGCATTTTTATGTTATCCATGTGTTTGCGTAGGTTTCCTCCCAGGGCTCCGAAAATATACTGTTGGGTTAATTAACTTCCTGTGAAAGTGGCACTAAAGTGTGTCTGTGATAAGAAATTACAGGCTGAGACTGATTTAAACAGTGACAATATATGAACAACACTGGCAATATATGGTATATGTTGGTGCTATATGAGCAACAGGGGCTCAATGGTGTTTTGAGACTTGGATATTTTGGTTGTTACCATTACTAGTATAGAAAAGTTGTTTTACGCAGCCCAAGTTAATGAAGGCTAAGCCAACCCGAGCACTCTTCCTCAGTAGTACCTCCATGGGTTGATTTCATTGGTGTAGTGAGAGGGGTTGGGGAGAATGTATCCTGGGTGCTAGGAGGCTCCAACAAGCCATACTGCCTTGGTCAAGGTACAGGGCTAGAACATCAAACTAGATTTTTGCTTTGGGCGAGGGAGAACCTGACTACTACTCTGTTTACTTGTATTGTGTGTATACTCTTAGGCAGTGATGGTCAGTTCGCAGTGTTCACCAGTGAACACATGCGGGCTTTCATCTTTAGTGAGGTAGACTCCCCCGTCCGGCGATGCACAGGTAAGCCCTTACCTGTGCCTGTGCCGGGAGCTGGTCTGAAATCAAATGCTGTCACCGGGAGCAGGCAGTTCCGAGAACAGCCCGATGAAGGCCCCGGGCGGCTGTTCTCGGAACTGCCTGCTCCCGGTGACAGCATTTGATTTCAGACCGGCTCCCGACACAGGTAAGGGCTTACCTGTGCATCGCCGGACGGGTGAGTCTACCTTACTAAAGATGGCAGCCCACATGTGTACACTGGCGAACACTGTGAACTGACCATCACTGCTCTTAGGCCCCTTTTACACGAGCGTGACGGATTAGGTCCGGATGCGTTCAGGGTGCGTTCAGTGAAACTCGCACCATTTTGTAAGCAAGTTCAGTCAGTTTTGTCTGCGATTGCGTTCAGTTGTTCAGTTTTTTCTGCGCTGGTGCAATGCGTTTTGATGCGTTTTTCACGCGCGTGATAAAAAACGGAAGGTTTACAAACAACATCTCTTAGCAACCATCAGTAAAAAATGCATTGCATCCGCACTTGCTTGCGGATGCATGCGTTTTTCATGCAGCCCCATTCACTTCTATGGGGCCAGGGCTGCGTGAAAAACGCAAAATATAGAACATGTGGCGTTTTTCACACAACGCAGAACTGATGCGTGAAAAAAAAACTCGCTCGTGTGAAAGGGGCATTATTTGGAAGTCATTTGTAATAGTAAGTAGTAATTGTTAGTAATGTAATTGTTAGTAATGTAAAATTTTGCATTTCATAGTGTTTGATTTAAAACATTTATTGCCTACATCTGTTCCCCTGATGCCCACATTTGGAGGTTTAAATGGTCACTAATTTATCACACAACTGCATACATCAATAGTACGAGCGGCCACAAGAAACTGTGTAATATGTTTTATCAAAGAGAAATGTCTAGTTCTCCTGTTATCAGCAGTTTACCAGCTCTCCCTTCCCACCCACTAATGGTTTTTCACTTTGAAAAATGCCTTTTTTCTGTCTAGGTGGAACATCTCTGCAGGAAGATCATATTACGCATATGAATGCAAGTCTATGGAGAGGGGAGGCTGGAGGAGTGAGCAGGAGTTGAGTAGACAAGTACAGACAAAGAGAAACTGCACAGCTACATAGGAAGGCCACAGTAGCTGTGTCGGCCATATGATCTAAAGTGTATAGCCAGTCTTGAACCCATGTAAACTATTTTCAGAATGCAATTTCCATTATGTCATTCCAAATTTGTTCTGCCGATGTTGCACTATAATGAACACATCATAGATAGGAATCTTGTGCAACAAAACCCAGTTATTAGAGAAGGGTCCCTCATCCAGAAGGGTCCACTGTGCAGGGAATTTAACCCCTCAGATACCAAGTTCAACAGCGATCACGGCATCTGTGAGGTTAGGCGGAGGGATGGGGCTCCCTCTGCCTTCCAACTGGAGCCCTGCAGTGAAATCACAGGGCTCTGATCGGTTACTTTGAGACCTGCTGGTTTGCCTTGGTAAGCTGTGCACGAGGCAGTGCGTCAGAATCGCGTTCACGATAATAAATCTCTATTATGGTGAAAGGGACAAGTGATCAAAAGATCTAAAAGTAATTAAGTAAAAAAAACACAAAATATTAAACGTTTAAATCACCCTTTTGCCAATTTTACATATAAAAATATAAAAAGAATAAAAAAAAAACTTAAGGTATTGCTGCATCCAAAAATGTCTGAACTATTAAAATATTGTAAAAAAATTCCCTGCGTGGTGAACACCATAATGGAAAAAAAAGCAATAAAAAAATTCTGATTTGCCATTTTGTCCCCCCAAAATGTTCAATAAAAGTTATACGGACCCTCAACGTGGTACCATAAAAAGTACAGTTCGTCCACAAAAAAAACAAGCCCTCGTACAGCTCTTTAGACTGAAATATAAAAAAAGTTATAGCTGCCGGAAAATGGCGGCGCAAACACAATTTTGATTATTTTTTTCAAAGATGGATTTTTTTACAAGTAATAAAACAAAATAAAAACTAAACAAATTTGTAATCGCCATAATCCTATTGAGCCTCAGAATGACGTCATGTCATTTTTTGTGCACATTGAACGTCGTAATATCAAAACCCAAAAAACCTTGGCGGAATATTTTTATTTTTTTCAATTTTACCCAACAAAAGAATTTCCAATACAATACAATACAAATGCATCTTGTCCTGGAAAAAAATAAGCCCTCATATGGGTTTGTGAACGAAAAAAAAAAAAAAAAAGTTATGGCTATTGGAATGTGGGGAGAAAAAATAAATAAATAAAAAATGCAAACATAAAAATAGGCTCTGTATAGGCTCTGTCCTTACGGGGTTAAGGCTACTTTCACACTTGCGGCAGGACGGATCCGACATGCTGTTCACCATGTCGGATCCGTCCTGTGGCTATTTCGCCGTGCCGCCGGACCGCCGCTCTGTCCCCATTGACTATAATGGGGACGGGGGCAGAGCTCGGCGCAGCACGGCGGTGCACAGCGAAAGGCCGCCGGACTAAAATTACTGCATGTCAGGCTTTTTAGTCCGGCGGCTTTCGCCGTGCAACGCCGTGCTGCGCCGGAGCTCCGCCCCCGTCCCCATTATAGTCAATGGGGACGGAGTGGCGGTCCGGCGGTCCGGCGGCACGGCGAAATAGCCGCAGGACGGATCCGACATGGTGAACAGCATGTCGGATCCGTCCTGCCGCAAGTGTGAAAGTAGCCTAAGTCATATTAGAACAACATAATAATGCCCCAAGCTTTTATTGTGTGATAGTACTGTATATGGCACTTTCCACCAATGCTAATGTTTTTAGTTGCTTCCAGAAAGATTAATTTGCTCATAAATTTATCAATCATATAAATCCTGCATATCAGTGTCCATTTTAAGACATTTTCGACGTGTCTATGGGAAGTCTATAACTTTTTTTCTGGTGTCACTGTTACCTGCAAGTGTCCCTCTTACTATCTGTAACATTCGGATACATTTATAAATCCCCTAGTGTTTTTTAATATCATTGTGAAATCTGTGTTGTTGCTAGGCAGCTAAACCCTCACTGGGCACACAGCGACTAGGATATAAATTCCTCCGGGACCACTGCTGGCCAGATGCATCTAAATATGGGGATTTCTAGACAAGTGCAGTGTCCTCAGTCATTGCACAATACATGTTCACTTCCAAACGATGAAATATTCTCAACATATGACATACATGCGAATCACATATTGTAAGTCCCAGCAAAGCAATTAGGAGAAATGGTATTTACTACAATGCAAAAATGCATTTTTAAGTGACTGTATCATCAGAAAACGTAACTTTGTACTTAACTCTGGGTTTTATTAAAACATTTGGGGGGAAGGGGGAATATATTCATTTTGTAATTATCCAGACAGTTGCAGTTCAACTAGAAAATACATAATAGGCTGACAGCTTTACTGTGTAAATTTGGACATTATGAGCAGAGTCATCTCGTTATCATTAGAAGATGGGTAAGTTGATGATGTACAGCTGGAGGCCTAGATCAAGTAGGATGACAGCATTTTACTCTACTCTATAGGCAGCTGCCCTGTTGCAAACTGGTTTCTGGAGAAGAAAACCCTACTGTACTTTACTACTTCCTGGAGACTGCAATAATTTACGGTATCCTTCTGTCAATTGACTCCTATATATTGCATCTGCCAACGGATATCTTGAATAATAATAGAAAATATAAAAAAAGAGCAAACTCATTATTTCTCTTCTACTAGCATACTAAATTTACGAAACTAAAATTCAATACATGACACATTCCCTATAAAGAAAATCCAAAAAGTAGGATTTCTATATTTTTTACGCACATCTCCAAGCAAATGTCTGCAATACACTTTAATGAAGAGTTTTATCAGATTATATCAGGGATTAAATCCCAACAGATGTTGTGCAGGCACCACCACATTGAATTTTGGTCCGTTTCCCATCTGTTATAAGCAAGAACAGGATGTAGTGAATCATTACATAATTTCTAATTATTGTGCGTTATAGATGGGAGATTGGCTAATGTCACGGATGCCCTTGAAATAAAAAAACTAAAAGTGGCCCCATGTTGTAGGCGGGTCTAAATTGATAGAAGACGGAGCAACACAAGTAGGCAGAGCCAACACAAACAGGCACAGACAACACAAGTAGGCAGGGACAACACAAGCAGGCAGGGACAACACAAGTAGGCACAGCCAACACAAGTAGGCAGGGACAACAGAAGTAGACAGGGCCTGCAATACCATAGTGCAGTACAAAATACCGCCCCAGTAGAACCAAATATCTCAGTGTAGCACATAATATTGATTCAGCAGAACCAAATACTGCAGTGCAGAACAAAATAGTGCTGCGCTCATCACAGTATTCAACTGTATTACTGTCCTGAGGATGGTCATACAGTTGAGTTCAGGAGGACATCTCCAGCTGTTGGCCAGGTGCATAAATAATTGATGCTCAGAGCATCAGATCATTATGTACCCAGCCGACAACTGCGAGGAGTGCTCTGGTAGCCCCCCCTTCCCCGGGCATTAGCCCACCAGGAAATTTCCCTTTAAGGTCTATGGCCAGTAGGACGCTAGCTGATGTGTATTCTTACGTATTAATGTATAAAGAGATTTTTTTGTAGAATATAGAATCCACTTTCAGTTCTCTTTTTGTTTACCGTTATATGTTACCAATATTATTTTGCAGTTTTGATATGGCTTTTCTAAGATTTTCACAATAACACGCAACAAAAACTTGAAATCTGCTAAACTCTCCACTCTGGTTGCCCTTGATAAGTATCCAAAATACTGTAAATGCAATTCAGCAGGGCCACGGTGCTCCTTCCACCAAGTTGGAGTCAGAGTTAGGATGAGATTGTTGTGTTAGTGTTCAGTGGCCTTTTTTTCTTACAAACATAGCATTGTGCACTTGTGCTAAAAAGTTCTACTTCTGTCTCATCTGTTCACAGAACGTTTCCCCAGAAGCATTCTGGTTGCTGTGTAATCCAGGTGGTCTTGGGCAAACTTGAGACATGTGCAGTACGCCAGTCCTGCAGGGTGAGCGAATGTGAGGTCACGGGGGTCAGTTAGCAGACCGAGGGTTACGCTTTGTACTCACAATTTGTAGAAGACCCTGTGCAGGCGTACAGCAGTGATGTAGAGCCTGGCACGTGGATCCTCTGGGGCACTCTCTGTATATAGGGACCATGCCGGGTGGTAGGTGAGGTGTCCTGGGTGTTGGAAGTTTAGTGTGCCGGTGGCAAGATCCCTTATAGTTCGTGACGCCAGTGCCGGTAACGGTGGCACACCGATTTGTTGTAGGAATAATTGAGGTACACACAGTTGTAGTGAACCAGAACTCCTTTTTACTGAACAGTGAACTATTTACAGGCTTCAGATAAAGTTCCATATGCAGGATAATGGCATCAGGCAGGCTTGACATAAATGGCAGGTAAAATCCTAGCAAGATAACCCAGAGGGAATAAACTCACAGATCAGGCTGTACTTTCTGCAGAATCCTGTCTGACTTTCTCCAAGGCCCGGATGCCTAATAGCTGGCTTTATCCTTGGGAGGGGAACCTTCCTCTGGCATGAATCCACTTGCTGAAAATAACCTTCTGCCTTTCAGCTTTCTACTTTGCTGGTTAAAATTAGCACTGCTCTGTACTTTGTAAGATGCAGGATAACTTCAGGAGGGAACCTCTTCTCCTGGACTAACTTCTGAGCTTTGCTTACTCAGGACTTCAGGCAGGCTAGACTGAGCTACTTAGCCTCCAGGACTGGACTGAACTAACTGTTTCCTGTCTGGGCCTAACTATATATAGTAGGGGGTTCCCTAGCTCCCTCTACAGCTTGGGAGGAGAAACTACACCCCTAACAGGCCTGGTACACAGGAGATAACATGAAAATATGCATTACAATGCAATACAAAACACAATAGCAATTTCCCACAGGAGGTGGGGCAACATGACCCTTAGTAGTGCCCACCCTTCCGTAGTGGGACACTACACATGACACAATGGTTTATGGACTGCAGGGGCTTTATTCATGAAGATCTTCTTTCTTTTGTGTTTTCCTAATAGAGGAAACATGAACAGAGGTTTTTGCAATAGAGTCTTCTGTTTGTCTTTTAATTGGATTCTTCTCACCTCTTTCAGGATTATCCATTGTACCTCTGGATTATTTGAAAAGGACACCCATTCATAGGGAAAGTAACAACAGTCTTGGATATTCCACGTTTGTAGATAGAGATGTAGCCGAGCTAAAAGGAACGTTTAACACGTTAAGGCCCCTTACACGATAATCGGTCCATTTAAAGGTTCTGCAGATTATCCGATGAAAGAGTGCAATGCTTGTTCATTGGGTAATAGATTGTTGGTGCAGTTATCATTTGCGGCAGCAGATTTTGTCATCTAAAAAGCACTCTGCTGCCTACAAACAATGATTCTGTATGGGGGCAAGTAACGGCATTAGCGATCGCTCCTCCCCACACTAGTAGAGGTTCACCTCCACTAACAATCTTCCTTCCTGACAATTGTCTGTTCCATCGTAGTGTAAAGAGGCCTTTAAAGGGGTTTCCAAGACTTTAACAGTGATAACCTATCCTCTGGATAGATCATCAGTATTGTTCAGTGTATATATATATATATATATATATATATACTTATATACTTTTTCCATACATGGTGAATGTTTACTTAATGTGTTCAATAAAACACATGAACGGTGCAACAGCTTGTACTGTATATTATTAATTTAATAAAATTGTGTTTTCCTATAATTGTGACTTAGATAACAATCAGGCCCCATTTTATTGGAAACCAATTTAGGGAAACGGGTAATTACAACAGGTTTTCTTATGTTTTCACATAAATGTATGCCTTCTGACTGTTTGATATGAAAACATTCCTGGATCCTCCAAGGTTCTCATCAAGCCCACTTATATTTTGATCCTTTTACCCACTGTAAGAAACTAGTACGAAGGTAATCCAACCACAATCTTCTGATTTGAACTACAGGGAGTGCAGAATTATTAAGCAAGTTGTATTTTTGAGGATTAATTTTATTATTGAACAACAACCATGTTCTCAATGAACCCAAAAAACTCATTAATATCAAAGCTGAATATTTTTGGAAGTAGTTTTTAGTTTGTTTTTAGTTTTAGCTATTTTAGGGGGATATCTGTGTGTGCAGGTGACTATTACTGTGCATAATTATTAGGCAACTTAACAAAAAACTAATAAATACCCATTTCAATTATTTATTTTTACCAGTGAAACCAATATAACATCTCAACATTCACAAATATACATTTCTGACATTCAAAAACAAAACAAAAACAAATCAGTAACCAATATAGCCACCTTTCTTTGCAAGGACACTCAAAAGCCTGCCATCCATGGATTCTGTCAGTGTTTTGATCTGTTCACCATCAACATTGCGTGCAGCAGCAACCACAGCCTCCCAGACACTGTTCAGAGAGGTGTACTGTTTTCCCTCCTTGTAAATCTCACATTTGATGATGGACCACAGGTTCTCAATGGGGTTCAGATCAGGTGAACATGGAGGCCATGTCATTAGATTTTCTTCTTTTATACCCTTTCTTGCCAGCCACGCTGTGGAGTACTTGGACGCGTGTGATGGAGCATTGTCCTGCATGAAAATCATGTTTTTCTTGAAGGATGCAGACTTCTTCCTGTACCACTGCTTGGTAGGTGTCTTCCAGAAACTGGCAGTAGGACTGGGAGTTGAGCTTGACTCCATCCTCAACCCGAAAAGGCCCCACAAGCTCATCTTTGATGATACCAGCCCAAACCAGTACTCCACCTCCACCTTGCTGGCATCTGAGTCGGACTGGAGCTCTCTGCCCTTTACCAATCCAGCCATGGGCCCATCCATCTGGCCCATCAAGACTCACTCTCATTTCATCAGTCCATAAAACCTTAGAAAAATCAGTCTTGAGATATTTCTTCGCCCAGTCTTGACGTTTCAGCTTGTGTGTCAGCCTTTCTTACCTTGGCCATGTCTCTGAGTATTGCACACCTTGTGCTTTTGGGCACTCCAGTGATGTTGCAGCTCTGAAATATGGCCAAACTGGTGGCAAGTGGCATCTTGGCAGCTGCACGCTTGACTTTTCTCAGTTCATGGGCAGTTATTTTGCGCCTTGGTTTTTCCACACGCTTCTTGCGACCCTGTTGACTATTTTGAATGAAACGCTTGATTGTTCGATGATCACGCTTCAGAAGCTTTGCAATTTTAAGAGTGCTGCATCCCTCTGCAAGATATCTCACTATTTTTGACTTTTCTGAGCCTGTCAAGTCCTTCTTTTGACCCATTTTGCCAAAGGAAAGGAAGTTGCCTAATAATTATGCACACCTGATATAGGGTGTTGATGTCATTAGACCACACCCCTTCTCATTACAGAAATGCACATCACCTAATATGCTTAATTGGTAGTAGGCTTTCGAGCCTATACAGCTTGGAGTAAGACAACATGTATAAAGAGGATGATGTGGTCAAAATACTCATTTGCCTAATAATTCTGCACGCAGTGTACTTTTGTAAGAATCTGGCAAGATATACATGATACAAACAATGTGAACTGGCCTCTACTGTACTACAGATTGTAGATCAACACTGACACAGTGTGTCACTATCACAGAAGGAAATTATGCCCATAACAATTGACTGCACAACGCTCTTCCTATTATTATACAAATGAAGCAATCAATATTACTTATTCTATACTCCGAAAAGTAAACTCGCCCCAAGTGCCCAATGACTAATACGATCGCCCATCAGGTTTCTGCTAGCCAACAGGGAAGAACTCATAAAGTAGATAAATCTTGTCAGCTAAATGGGTTGACTTTGTATAAGTTGTGGAGACAGCTGGCACGCATACCTTCACTGCGGGATGAAAGCATGCTGAATGGTTGCCAACGAAAGACTGCAAACAAAGTGGTACTGTAATTTTTTTTGTGAAATATGTTTTTGCACATTTTCCCTATATATAAAATATTAACAACTCAAGCATTGTTAAAAACAGTCATTAGTTAGAACCATACATGGCAGAACAAAGAATAATTGAAACAAAGAGATGACATTCAGACCAGTAGGGGCACGTAGAAACATTGAGAATAAAAATATCAATACCATAGGCAAATAAATGCCCTTATACAGAACAGGAAATTGTGTGAATAGCAAGTTTGTCATGAATTTGTATTAAAAGTTTGGGAAAGAAAAAATGAAGGGAGCAATTCAGGTATCTGCAGGAGAAAGAACACAGGAGCTTGAATTTTGACATTTAGGGTCAAGGAAAATTTTGCAAAACAAATCTGTTCCTGAAACCACATAGGGATGAGAAACAGGAAAGCAGCAACAACAACACAAGAAGAACAAGATCACATGGACATATAAAAGTAACAGACTAGGGATATTTTGATTAGTCTGACCTCTGGTGTTTTTTCAGTTAGATGGGTTCATATTCACTTAGACTGGACTGAATTATTTGAGCATGATCAAAGAAGTTGCACCTCACCATTCCAAAGAGACAAACAAAATCCAGCCCTGGGGTGACAAAGAATTTAGACAGTTTTTGTGACAAATTCAGGTGCAAAATAGGCGCATTCACATAAATAGTCGGAAAAAAGTTGCAAAAGTTTGAAAACTTCTGAATTAGTCAAAAAAATCTAAATAGTTGATCGAGGAGCAAAAGCCTCCAGAACAGGCGCAATTTCCGTATTAAATATAAATAAATAAATACGGCTAAAACAGCAAAACAGACGCAAACACTTTAGTAAATGTGCCCCTATGTGCATAGATACATTATCATAATCTGTGCATAGATGGGGGACATTTATGAATCCAGGTACACCAGGTTTTACATTAAAAAAAGCCGCAAACAACATTTTTGTGACTTTTTTTTAGACTTTTTGCCACTATTTGCGACTTTTTGGTCTCTTTGCCAATTTCTCTTGAGTAGAGTTGAGCAAACCCGAACTGTAAAGTTCGGGTTCGTACCGAACTTTAAGTTTTTCGACACCCGGACCCGAACATTTACGTAAAAGTTTGGGTTCGGTGCTTTCTTGGCGCTTTTTGAAAGGCTGCACAGCAGCCAATCAACAAGCGTCATACTACTTGCCCCAAAACACCATCACAGCCATGCCGACTATTGGCATGGCTGTGATTGGCCAACTGCAGCATGTGACCCAGCCTCTATTTAAGCTGGAGTCACGTAGCGCTGCCCGTCACTCTGCTCGGATTAGTGTAGGGATAGGCTGCAGCTGCTGTGAGGGAGAGATCAGGGAGAAATCTTATCAAGAACTGCTTTTTTTACTCAGCGATCTACAGCAAATGTGTTTTGTGGGTGCAGTGCACAATTTTTTTAAGCCTGCCTTGAGCCAACTACTGCTGAAAATGAACTTTATTTTACTTCAGTTTGTCAATATCAATACATAATCGGCAGCCATTTTATGCAACAATAGTGCACCAGCACAGGCTATCTGCATGGCTGCAAGTCCAGAAATACAGCTTTTTGCTTACTGGGGTTAAAAAAAAAACTTTTTTTCATATACTGCACATCTAGGATTAGACGTGCATAAGTGAGTGTCACATTTAGGCCAGAAATACATCTTTTTGCTTACTGGGGTGAAAAAACCCTCTAATATACTGCACATCTGGGATTAGACGTGCATAAGTGACTGTCACATTTAGGCCAGAAATACGGCTTTGTGCTTACTGGGGTGAAAAACCCCTCTAATATACTGCACATCTGGAATTAGACGTGCATAAGTGGCTGTCACATTTAGGCCAAAAATACGGCTTTTTGGTTACTGGGGTGAAAAAACCCTCTAATATAATGCACATCTGGGATTAGACGTGCATAAGTGACTGTCACATTTAGGCCAGAAATACGGCTTTTTGGTTACTGGGGTGAAAAAACCCTCTGATATACTGCATATCTTGGATTAGACGTGCATAAGTGACTGTCACATTTAGCCAAAAAATACGGCTTTTTGGTTACTGGGGTGAAAAAACCCTCTAATATACTGCACATCTGGGATTAGACGTGCATAAGTGACTGTCACATTTAGGCCAGAAATATGGCTTTTTAGTTACTGGGGTGAAAAAACCCTCTGATATATACTGCACATCTGGAATTAGATTGTCACGGCTGAGGATGGGGGAAATCCTCAGCCGTGCGGTGAAGGAAGATGTCCAGTCGCTACTCGCCAGGCACACAGAATCAGGGAGCAGGTCACCTCCTGTTGCGTCCCTAATGCTGACCCTGTCTCCTACCTGCATGGGCCGTCCTTGATGGTAGGAGGACCCATGCGCATGAACCTCGGATCCCTGACTTACCCTCCGACCGGTCCCTGGGCTAAGGAGCAGGGTAAGACAACCCACTCCTCCTAGACACTGAGGAGCAGGAGTCTCACTGGCCAAGCAGCATGAAGAAGGGGGGTACATAAACATGACTATGGATAAGACAGGTGAACCAAACAGTTCCAACCAAACCTGTCTCAGCCTTGCTGACTGGAACCCGTGCTTAGGAAAGGCTGTCCACACAGACAAAGGTAAACAGCACACACATGAAGACACACAGGGACCAGGACATCCATAGCTGCACAAAAACCAAAGACACAAGACATCAGCAACACATCACGGTATTAGAACTTATGACCGGAAGGGTGGCCCTTACAAGAAGATGGAAATCACAGTAGGCTGCAACAGCAAAGCATGACTGAAGCAACCTACTGAGCCATGCCAAAGTGAGAGGCTTTATAGGCCTAAAAGGCCACACCCAACGGTCAGACACACCCAGTGACATCACACACACTGGGAAGGGAGTTAACCCTTCCAGCACCACAGGAAAGGTAAAACACCAACTTAAAGGGAAAGTGTCCAACACAACAAACACACTGTGGTTGTTGCCGCAGGCAACGACATGGGTGACAGCCGTGTCCTGGGAGTCAGCCCCAAAGGCCGGGACACTGCCACCACATATACACATCACCAAACGTTGCCACGGGCAACCACAGTGCAGGAAAGGTGTCCGTGCACACCCCACAATACACAGAGTGCACACAGACTAGCAACAGTGCATACATACACGCACACAAACTCCAAAGGGACCGCACACATACCTGTTGTCCGCGGCAACCGCACTTGAGGCAAACAACATCAAGCCTCAAGCTGCGGTTGAAACAACCCAAACCGCGGGCAACTGTATGCGGCTCCCAAGGAGTCACGGCCAAAACCGTGGCCGTGACATAGATGTGCATAAGTGACTGTCACATTTAGGCCAGAAATACGGATTTTTGGTTACTGGGGTGAAAAAACCCTCTAATATACTGCACATCTGGGATTAGACATGCATAAGTGACTGTCACATTTAGGCCAGAAATACGGCTTTTTGGTTACTGGGGTAAATAAAAACCTCTGATATATACTGCACATCTGGGATTAGACGTGCATAAGTGACTGTCACATTTTGGCCAGAAATATGGCTTTTTGGTTACTGGGGTGAAAAAACCCTCTGATATATACTGCACATCTGGGATTAGACATGCATAAGTAACTGTCACATTTTGGCCAGAAATACGGTTTTTTGGTTACTGGGGTGAAAAAACCCTCTAATATACTGCACATCTGGGATTAGACGTGCATAAGTGACTGTCACATTTAGGCCAGAAATACGGCTATTTGGTTACTGGGGTGAAAAAACCCTATGATATACTGCACATCTGGGATTAGACGTGCATAAGTGACTGTCACATTTAGGCCAGAAATACGGCTTTGTGCTTATTGGGGTGAAAAAACCCTTTGATATACTGCACATCTGGGATTAGACGTGCATAAATTACTGTGAAATTTAGGCCACAAATACCGCTGTCATATAGAGTTCAAAAAAAATTTGAGTGCAATACTCTACATCAGGGTTTTTATTGGCGGTTAATTATTTTTAACAGACTTAACCACTTTTTACTTTGCTTTGTGAACTCTAATTATGAGGCAAACATCTAATAAGGGACGCGGTCGTGGGGGTGGTGTTGGTGGAGCCTCTGGTGCAGGGAGAGGACGTGGCCGTTCTGCACAGCTACACGTCCTACTGAAACTACTACCTCAGGTCCCAGTAGCCGCCAGAATCTACAGCGATATTTGGTCGGGCCTAATGCCGTTCTAAGGATGGTAAGACCTGAGCAAGTACAGGCGCTAGTCAATTGGGTGGCCGACAGTGGATCCAGCACGTTCACATTATCTCCCACCCAGTCTTCTGCAGAAAGCACACAGGTGGCGCCTGAAACCCATGCCCATCAGTCTGTCACATCACCCCCGTGCATATCGGGGAACCTGTCTGAGCCTCAAGTCATACAGCAGTCTCTTATGCTGTTTTAAGACTCTGCTGGCAGGGTTTCCCAAGGGCATCCACCTAGCCCTTCCCCAGGGGTGGAAGACATAGAATGCACTGACGCACAACCACTTATCTTTCCTGATGAGGACATGGAAATACCACCTCAGCACGTCTCTGATGATGACGAAACATAGGTGCCAACTGCTGCGTCTTTCTGCAGTGTGCAGACCGAAAAGAAGGCCAGGGAGGAAGACTGGGTGGAAGACGATGCAGGGGACGATGAGGTCCTAGACCCCCACATGGAATGAAGGTCGTGCCACTGACTTTCAGAGTCCGGAGGAAGAGGCAGTGGTGAGACTGAGCCAACAGCGTAGCAAAAGAGGGAGCAGTGTGCAAAAGCAGAGCAGCCGTCGCCAAAACAGTTCGCCTGCTACTGGCCACCGTCACCAGGGATTGAGCACACCAAAGGCAGCTTCAAGGAGTTCCCTGGTATGGCACTTCTTCACACAATGTGCTGACGTCAAGACGCGAGTGGTTTGCACGCTGTGCCATCAGAGTCTGAAGCGAGGCATTAACGTTCTGAACCTCAGCACAACCTGCATGACCAGGCATCTACATGTGAGACACGGGCTGCAGTGGAGTAAGCACCTTCAAAACCAAGAAAAGGCTCAGGCCCCTCCTGCTCCCTCTTCTGCTGCTGCCTCGGCCTCTTCCTCCACCTCTGGAGGAACGTTGCCACCTGCCGCCCAGCAAACAGAGGATGTGCCACCAACACCACCACCTCCGTCACCAAGCATCTCCCCCATGTCACACGGAAACGTTCAGCTCTCCATCTCACAAACCTTGGAAAGAAAGCGTAAATTCCTACCTAACCACCCTCGATCCCTGGCCCTGAATGCCAAAATTTCTAAACTACTGGCCTTTGAAATGCTGTCATTTAGGCTGGTGGAGACGGACAGCTTCAAACAGCTCATGTCGCCTGCTGTCCCACAGTACGTCGTTCCCAGCCGCCACTACTTCTCCAGGAGAGCCGTGCCCTCCCTGCACAACAAATTATCGGATAAAATCAAGTGTGCACTGCGCAACGCCATCTGTGGCAAGGTCCACCTAACTACAGATACGTGGACCAGTAAGCACGGCCAGGGACGCTATATCTCCCTAACTGCACACTGGGTAAATGTAGTGGCGGCTGGGCCCCAGGCGGAGAGATGTTTGGTGCACGTCCTTCCGCCGCCAAGGATCGCAGGGCATCATTCTTTGCCTCCTGTTGCCTCCTCTTCCTACTTGGCTTCCTCCTCCTCTTCTACCAACTCCTCATCCGGTCAGCGACAGACCTTCACCACCAACTTCAGCACAGCCAGGGTTAAACGTCAGCAGGCCGTTCTGAAACTGATGTGTTTGGGGGACAGGCCTTACACCGTGCAGGAGTTGTGGCGGGGTATAGAACAACAGACCGACGAGTGGTTGCTGCCTCAAGCCCGGCCTGGTGGTGTGCGACAATGGGCGAAATCTCGTTGCAGCTCTGGGACTAGCCAGTTTAACGCACATCCCTTGCCTGGCGCATGTGCTGAATTTGGTGGTGCAGAAATTCATTCACAACTACCCCGACATGTCAGAGCTGCTGCGTAAAGTGCGGGCCGTCTGTGCGGACTTCCGGCGTTCTCATCCTGCCATTGCTCGGCTGTCTGCTCTACAGCGTAACTTCGGTCTTCCCACTCAACCGCCTCATATGCGACGTGCCCACCAGGTGGAACTCCACCTTGCATATGCTGGACAGACTGTGCGAGCAGCAGCAGGCCATAGTGGAGTTTCAGCTGCAGCACGCACGGGTGAGTCGCACTGCGGAACAGCACCACTTCACCACCAACCAGTGGGCCTCCATGCGAGACCTGTGTGCCCTGTTGCACTGTTTCGAGTACTCCACCAACATGGCCAGTGGCGATGACGCCGTTATCAGCGTTACAATACCACTTCTATATCTCCTTGAGAAAACACTTAGGCCCCTTGCAGACGAGCGTGTCCGGATTAGGTCCGGATGCGTCCCGGTGCATTGCGGCAAACCTGCGCGAGTAGGTACGCAATTGCAGTCAGTTTTGACTGCGATTGCGTTCCGATGTTCAGTTTTTATCGCGCGGGTGCAATGTTTTTTGCACGCGCGTGATAAAAAACCGACTGTGGTACCCAGACCAGAAGTTCAGGTTTGGGTTAGTTGTAGTGTAGATTGTATTATTTCCCCTTATAACATGGTTATCTGAATACAGAATGCATAGTAGAATAGGGCTGGAGGGGTTAAAAAAAATAAATTAACTCACCTTAATCCACTTGTTCGCGCAGCCCGCATCTCTTCTGTCTTCATCTGTGAGCAATAGGACCTTTGATGACGTCACTGCGTTCATCACCTGGTCCATCACATGATCCATCACCATGGTGATGGATCATGTAATGAGCGTAGTGACGTCATCAAAGGTCCTATTGCTCACAGATAAAGACAGAAGAGATGCCGACTGTGCGAACAAGTGGATTAAGGTGAGTTAAATTTTTATTTTTTATTTTTTTAACCCCTCCAGCCATATTTTACTATGCATTCTGTATTCAGAATGCTATTATTTTCCCTTATAACTATGTTATAAGGGAAAATAATAATGATCGGGTCCCCATCCCGATCGTCACCTAGCAACCGTGCGTGAAAATCGCACCGCATCCGCACTTGCTTGCGGATGCTTGCGATTTTCACGCAACCCCATTTATTTCTATGGGGCCTGCGTTACGTGAAACACACAAAGAGGAGCATGCTGCGATTTTCACGCAACGCACAAGTGATGCATGAAAATCACCGCTCGTGTGCACAGCCCCATAGAAATTAATGGGTCAGGATTCAGTGCGGGTGCAATTCACGCATTGCACCCGTGCGGAATACTCGCCCGTGATGAAAGAGGCCCAGGATGAGGAGGAGGAAGAGGGGTCATCTCTAACACTTTCAGGCCAGTTTTTTAGAAGTGGCTCAGAAAGAGGATTTTTGCAACAGCAGAGGCCAGGTACAAATTTGGCCAGCCAGGGCCCACTACTGGAGGAGGAGGAGGATGGGGATGAAGCATGTTCACAGCGGGGTGGCATCCAACGCAGCTCGGGCCCATCACTGGTGCATGGCTGGGGGGATACGGAGGACGCAGACGATACGCCTCCCACAGAGGACGGCTTGTCCTTACCTCTGGGCAGCCTGACACACATGAGCGACTACATGCTGCAGTGCCTGCGCAACGACTGGGTGGCCACCCTGCTGGATCCCCGTTACAAAGACAATGTGCCGTCCTTAATTTCCTCACTGGAGCGTGATCGGAAGATGCGCGACTACAGGCGCACGCTGGTAGACGCGCTCCTGAAAGCATTCCCGACTGACGCCGGGGGACAAGTGGAAGCACAAGGCGAAGGCAGGGGAGGAGGAAGAGGTCGCCAACGCAGCTGTGTGAGCGCCAGCACCTTAGAAGGCAGGGTTAGCATGGCCGACATGTGGAAAAGCTTTGTCACAACCGGCCCCAACTGCTGATATGGAGCGTGTTAGCAGGATGCAGCATTTGAACAACATGGTGGAACAGTACCTGTGCACACGACTACACGTACTGACTGATGGTTCTGCCCCATTTAACTTCTGGGTCTCCAAATGGTCCACATGGCCAGAGCTTGCCCTGTATGCCTTGGAGGTGCTGGCCTGCCCTGCAGCCAGTGTACTCTCTGAATGTGTATTTAGCACGGCAGAAGGCGTCATTACAGACAGACGCAGCCGCCTGTCCACAGCCAACGTGGACAAGCTCACGTTCATTAAAATGAACCAGGCTTGGATCCCACAAGACTTGTCTGTACCTTGTGCAGAATAGACAGTTCTAACAGCCTCAACCATCCATCCTTGTACTCAAGTGCACTTATTCCTTTTTTTTTTTTTATATAATATTTTGGGGGATAACCCTATGTAAAAATGCAAAATAACACACATCTGTGTTGGCTACCTATTCCTCCTTCGCCGCCGCTTCCACCTAGACCGCCACGTGAGCGTACACGGCCACATCCACCCATTCACCGCCTCCTCAACCTCTTCCTCCTACATCATTCCTAATTTCTTTTTTTTAAGGTCTTTTATGTTTTTTTTAATTCATTTCCCTATCCACATTTGTTTGCAGAGCATTTGCCATGCTCTTAAACACATTTTGCTGCCTTTTGCAGCCCTCTAGTTCTTACCATGACATTTTTACAGCCATTTTATTGCTCAAAAGTTCGGGTCCCCATTGACTTCAATAGGGTTCAGGTTCGGGGTCAAAATCCGGTCCCGAACCTAAATATTTTTTTCAAGTTCGGCCGAACCTGCCGAACCCGAACATCCAGGTGTCCGCTCAACTCTACTCTTGAGGTCTATTTTTTAGATGAGAACGTCAGATTAGTCCGGGATTGTGGCTCATTTATGTTTTTGCAACTTTTCTAAATGTCGCAAAAAAGTCACATCTCATGCCAGTTCTTACCCAGGTGTAATTTAGACAGTTGATCTAAAATGCAGCTTTCTCCGCTGTGTGGCCACAATGCACAATGTAAGGTGGCAGTATATTAACCCCTTGAACACCGGAGGTTTTTTCGTTTTTGCTTTTTCATTTTTCTTTCCTGTTTTCACCGAGCCATAACTTTTTTATTTTTCTATTCATGTAGCCGCCTAAGGGCTTGTTTTGTTTGCGGAACAAGTCGTAATTTCTAAAGCCTCTATTTAGTATGGCATACAATGTGGTGGGAAGTGATAAAATAAAAATTTCAAATGGGGCAGAATTGAAAAAAAAAAAAACGCACCGTTATCAATGAGCTGTGACTCTTGGTAAGTCTCATCCACAACAGACCTCCTGTTTAAAATTAGAGCTGCCCCATAGCATCTATCTGTAGGACTAAAGGGGACTAATTAAATAAAAGGAAACTAGCAGCAAATGCTATAAAAAAGACAACACTACTTACTCTAATCTAATAAGTCTTTGTCATACTTCTGGTATTATGTCTCCCATCTCTCAGCTGTAGTGCTAATAATATGGCACATGACCACTGAGGCCACTGATGGGCTGCAGAGGTCACATGCAAGCATCTTTTAAAGACTGAGGGGTCAATTGAATTGAAACTTAATTTATTCAGATTCTTAATCTAGAGGGACAGCAGAGTCCGAGTTCCGTCGCCTCTGCTGATCAGCTGTTCCAGCATGCTGCCACACTCACCGGAGCTCACCAACAGTGCTTGCTGTGCTTCAATGGGGCTGAGCTTCAACTAGGCCATGTGACTGATGTATGCTGACATCGCATGGGCGAGGCCAACTGGCCTCTTGGCAGGGTTCCGGGTGTCAGGCCCATGCTGAGCTGATGTTGATTATCTATCCTGAGGATAGGGCATCAATATTATCTCCAGGATAAGCCTTTTTAAGTTGAGAGAGATGAGTTCTTCTTGGCTTTTTGAATCTTTTCTTCCTATTTGGCCAGGTTAAGTAGCTAAATTACAAATTATGGGACAGGATGAAAAAAGGGTGAACACGAGACAGAAAGGCCATTGATCCTCTCCTCCATGAGGGCCAGAAGAATCTATTGAGGCCACCTTAAATAATAATTACACAAGTAACAATTCTATAACTAAAACAGTTATTGATTATGTATCCTTTTATCTGGTCTTTACACCCGTATTCTAACAATGGACTGCAGACACAATAACATTATATGAGGGAATGACTATTAATGCTGAGCCCTAGTCTACAGCGAAGAAAATTATATCAGAGTGTCACAGGCTGAGACAATTCACCCTTCGGTTTGAGCTAGCAGAGATTTTTGCAGAAAAGATAAAAGAGAGCGGCTGTCAGTCATCTGGTATCCGCTTTGTTCTTTTGTATTTTTGGACTAAGCCTCAAAAATCGATACAAATCAATTCTCTCACAATAGAGGTGCTGGCCTCTAAAACAGTGCTGCAGTGCATTATTGGTGAATTTGTAGTCTATGAATATGCGCAGCCGCTAGCAGCCATTATTTTATGTTGAATCTGGTCAGCTTCTTACAACATATTTTTTTTTTTTATATGCATAAAATAAATATGTCATTGTGATGTCGGTTTGGTTTGATGCATTCAGAATTACAAACACCACACATTTTTACAGGTTGCCATTTTTTGTAAATGTGGGATAATGCTTGAATTTCAAATAACAGGACATTTTAATCCCCATCCCAAAGATCACAGGAAGACCCACAACTTCAAGAAATACCCCCTTTGAAAATAGATTAGCATAAACCCTGCACCCACCTTATAATCCATTTTGAGGCACAGTCCCATGAAAGTTGGGAGTCTTGGGACTCTTAGTAACTATAGATAACATAATCTCTGGTAGAAATTATATAAATATTAGAGGTCACCAAGGAGTTATGTGATAATATAAAAGTACAAGACTTCTTGTCACTGGGTGAACAAGTGAATCCTAAATTCCGCCTGCACCTCTGTCCCTGTTTACTTGCATGATTGCTCTAAGTGACGGACCACAACTGGTCGACGGTCCCTGCTTATTTATGGGCTGGGGCTTACCAGGGAAAAGCAGAGGGAAAAAACTATAAACGAAGCGTCAGGCAGGCACACCCAGAACCAAAGTACTAACAGTCAAACGTACCGGATCAAAACCAAGAGAGAACAATGAAGCCAAATCAAAAAGCAGATCACTAAACAATACCAAACAATACATGAGTGTTCAAGTCCAGGTCCAAATACATCAAGCAGAAGCAAATCCAAGAACCAAGCCAGGGTCAAACCAGCAGATGCAGAAAAGCCAATCAGAATCCAAGAATCAGAGTCAAAAAGAGTAGTCAAAGTCAGAAGGTGTATAGAACCATTCACAGGCAATCTGTGAGCACCTGTTTAAATACCCCACACTTCCTGTTCTGGTCAAGTGATGCACTGCCTGGTCATGTGACACACCCAATGTCACGTGACCTTTGACATCAGAACACCTCACGTGTGTCTCCCTGGCCTGGACACCGGCAGGTACGCGGAGAATCACATCTGCCGAAACTGGTAGTGACACCAATAATATTTTTTTTTGCAATTTCTTTTTGCTATAATATCTTTATATACTGTATTTTCCGCTTTATACAACACACTTTTCCCCCAAAAGTGTGGGGATAATTGACGTGCATCTTATAAAGCGAATACAGCAGTATTACATGGCCAGCACATCGCAGGCCGTGCTGTGCTGCATAGGCATAGCAGCCTACGATGCACCAGTGACATGTAAACAGGGGCGCTATCAGGGTAGTAGCGGGGCCCAGAGCAGTCACTGAACTTCATTTAGGTGGGCCCCGGTAAGAGCAGCCATCATATATAAAGTGTATGCAGCAGCCCCTAGCAGTGCTGATTTGTTAAACTAGCAAAGCAGCACTGCTAGGGACTGCTGAATATACTTATGTATATTCATATATATGTGAAGGCTGCTATGACTAGGGCCCAATGTTATGGGGTCAGATCCCCCCATAACAGAATCATCCGCAGATCCCCAATAAGTGTCCTCCACAAATCCCCCTGTAAGCGTCCTCCACAGATCCCCATAAGTGCGTCCTCCACAGATCGCCATAAGTGCGTCCTCCACAGATCCCCATAACAGTGTCCTCCACAGATCCCCATAACAGTGTCCTCCACAGCAGTACTGCTAGGGGCTGCTGCATACACTTTATATGTGATGGCTGCTATGACTAGGGCCCAATGTTATGGGGTCAGATCCCCCATAACAGAGTCCTCCACAGATCCCCTAACAGTGTCCTCCACAGATCCCCTAACAGTGTCCTCCACAGATCCCCATAACAGTGTCATCTACAGATCCCCCATAACAGTGCACCATCCACATACCCCCCATTAATTCAAAACCCACCAAAAGCACACCATTTAGTTCAAAATATTTTATTTTCTTAATTTCCTTCTAAAAAACCTAGGTGCGTCTTATCATCAGGTGCATTTTATAAAGTGAGAAATACAGTGTGTATTGTGGGGACTCGCTCTGGTAGGCAGGATTAGCGGACGCAGTATAGAGGCAACAACAAGTTCTTTGGATCAAACAGTTCAGTGTTTTATTCACACTTTAGGCAAGTGACAAAACAAGCAGTCATATTCAAACAAAAAGTCACCTTGCGGTGTTGGTGGTAATTCACACCATGCGGCAATTCTGCCTCAAAGAGTCCTCGCTGTTAGCAGCACTAACCTGTTTTTATGCTAAAAAGGTAGCAAGTCTTCATCCAGACACAAGACTCCCAGATCCCAACACAGAAACATCGCTTCTGAGCCCAGCTGCCTATTTAAGGACAGCCAGGTGCTGCCAAAACCCGGACCGACATTTAAAATCCGGTCCGGTATTTGACCTCACCTGGCTGTAAATCAGCCCAGCAGCACATGCTGGGAGGAAAATACCTGTTTTCCCAGACCAAACCTCTCACTGTGTCTCTATATATATATATATATATATATATATATATATTTGTGTTAGGCGCTTACAATAGTACAGTGAAGAGCCCTAGGAAAGCAGGGAAATAAGCGCCGTCGGTTGTGGTGTGCCGAAACTGAGGATGAGGTAGGCCTGAGAAAGAAGAGGGCCTGCCCAAGGAAAAAGATATGGAAGAAATGAGTGTGAATGAGTGGAGTGGTGGGAGGGTCAAAAGCTCAGACCTCAGACGGTGCAGGAGCCAGGTAAGGGGAGTGCCTTAAATAGGCTGGAGGCGGAACACAGCCCCTCCCACAAATCCAGGCAAATTGCCTTAATACTTGTGTTAGGCGCTTACAATAGTACAGTGAAGAGCCCTAGGAAAGCAGGGAAATAAGCGCAGTCGGTTGTGATGTGCCGAAACCGAGGATGAGGTAGGCCTGAGAAAGAAGAGGGCAAAAATGGAAGTAACCAGTTTATTGTAGTCAATTAATACATGAATAGCTCAACCCGACATGTTTTGGAAAGCATCTCTTAACTCTTGTACTGGATTGGGAATGTATCGCGAGTAAGCGGATGATTTCCAGCGCCCTAATTTTTTGATGACATGAGTAGGGATGTTGGCACTGGAGGCTGTGGACGCGGCTCCTATGCGAAAGGAGTGCCCTGAGTAGTTGGCTGCGTTGAGGCCCAGTTGTGTGAGGGATGACCTGACATGAGTCATGAAGGTGGTGGTGGTGAGTACCGAACCATGTAGTTGAAGTAATGGTTGAGAGGGTAGAAACTTGTGACGTTGCATGTAAGCATCCAGAACCCTGACTGGACACCATCTGTTGTGCGTGGGGTAATACGGAATGTTGACGGGTATACGCTGACTGTTTTTGGAGTGAGGTAAGGTCAGGATGTAATGATCCATGTGTTTCGCCAAGTGGGAGAAAAGGAGACAAGGTGTGGTTTGGGTCGTGGAGGTTGTAGTGAATTCCCCGGGCCTCAGGAATCCGTAGAAGGCCAAGTAAATTGCTGTTTTGATGATGGAGTTGGTATATGCTTCAAAAGGCTTGGCGTCTAGTAAGTCGGATAATGCCTTGAAAATATGATTGTTTATGGGTAGCCTCTGGTCTGAACGTGCGGGTTCCGCCTTCTGAATACCTCTGAGTATGGTTTTGATTTGGTGCGAGGCCATGAAACTGATGTTATTGGGGTGTAAGATTAGCATATGGTGTTGAATGCCGGTGAGATATAGTTTGATGGTGTTGTATGACATTTTGAGTTTAAGGTGGCAGAAAGAAGCAAACCCCAGAAGAGAAGTCATGACAAAAGGGTGCGTGATGTTGTGATCCATCAGGAACCTGTTGAATAGTGTGAACGCTCTGTTGTATGTTCTATGCGTATTGTCTGATAGTGCTAATTGTGACAAAGTCCGGCTATGCTGCATGATGACTTCTAGTCCAGTATGAGCTGTGGACATGTTGGAGTGACGGTGGCCGTGGGCGTCGCTGTCGGGAGAGCCTGATGAAATGCCTGAAATTTGAAGCGAGACAGATTGTCAGCTGCTGTATTGCACACCCCTGGGACATGGAAGCAATGTAAGGAAAAATTATTGCAAGCTGCCAACCAAGTGAGTTTCCGCAGGAACCTCATGATAGTGAGGGATTTGGAACGACCCTTGTTGATGATCTGACAGGTCGCCTGGTTGTCTGAATAGCACCGGACCGACATGTTTGCCCATAAATGACCCCACGCCACGGCAGCCGCCACGGTGGGATAGATCTCGAAGAGAGCTGAGGTAGTGGAAAATCCTTCCAGAACCTAGACTGCAGAAGGCCAGCTGCCCCACAGCCAATCGTTCCCAAAAATGGCCGCGAAGCCTGTGGTAGATGCCGCATCTGACCAGATAGAGGGGAAAGAGTCCGATAGCTGGGGGAGGAACATGCTCCTGCCATTTCAGGTGGATAGAAATCTCTTCTACATGCCCAGATCTGCCGTAGCGTGGGCATCCAGGGACAACCTGTGCGAGTCGTGTAGGAAAAAAGGGAAGAGGTGCAGAAGTCGTGATATAAATATATAAATGAGCGACCCTGAGGTATGATACGCATGGCAAAGTTCAGGGAGCCCAGCAGGGACTGTAGTTCTTTGCGGTTGCAGGTGCCAAGTTGAAGATAGTTGTCTATGTGGGCGAGAATGTCCTGAATCTTCCCGGATGGCAAACTGGCTTGCATTGTGGCTGAATCCAACTGAATACCCAAGAAGGTGATGACTGTGTCTGGCCCCTCTGTTTTCTTGGTGGAGATGGGTACCCCAAGTTCCTTGAACAGCTTGATGGTGGCTCTGAGGCTGGAGAAGGAAATCATCAAAGTAATGTAATACCATCGGGCACCTTGCTATGTTTAAAAGCAACCAGCATAATGCTCCTGCAAATGTGTCAAAAATGGCCGGGCTACTCTTGGATCCAAAAGTCAACCGGGAGAAAAAATAGTAGTCTCCGGACCACTTGATGCCATGAAGGTGCCACAGTGTAGGGTGTATTGGTAGTAATTTGAAGGCGTTGGCGATGTCGGTTTTGCTGAGCCATGCTCCAACCCCTGCTTGTATGATGGCGGTGATGGCGTGATCTATGGTGGTGTATTGCAGGGAGAATTCCTCAGAGGGAATGAGGGAGTTGAGACTGGGGTTGGCTGAACCGTGGGGCGCCGACAAGTCGACGATGAGCCTCTGTTTCAGGGAAGATTTCTCAGTGACGATGCCAATGGGGTTGGTGCGCCATGTGGCGAAAGGGGGGGGGGTTTGAAAGGCCCTAACACGAAGCCCTCTGTTACTTCTTGGGTTATGAGGGCGTCAATTGCAGTAGGGTTTCGTTGGGCGGATTGAAGATTGGGACATTCCAGGGTGCCAGTTGGCATGTGCAGGATACCCGTGTGGAAGCCTTCTGTCAACCCTGAAACAAGGAAATCTGTGAGATGCCTGGATGGGTGTCGTGACATGAACGCGGTGAAAATTGGCATATTGATGGTCGTTAGATACGGCTTTGCAAACATTTTATTCGGACACATGGACTTGGCATGTACCCTGAAACATTTGGTACATATATGCAGCAATCTACACCCGCTGTAATTGCAGGACCCCTCGTTGAAATTGTTGCAAATCTGGGATTTGCCCAGAAACTTGATTGGCCGTCCCAGTTTGTCCCAGGCTGATTTGTCCGAAACCCCAGAGGGACCGGCCCCTTGCGAGAGGGCATGTCTGTCTGCCGTGTTTGGACAGAAATTGGTGGTGTGGGCTGTGGAGGAGCAGTATGCACAGGCTGGTGTCCTCAGGCCTGCGAAGTGTCGGCAAAATATGACGGTGTCGATCCTTGCCCAGTTGGAGCGGACTCTGTACTGGGAGAAGGCCCCCGCCACTTTCGCCGAAAAAGATCTATAATAATCATAGAAGGCTGACCCCCCATATTTGTTGCCCAGGTCTACCAGTTTGTGCATGTAGAGGTCGAACTCCTCCCTTCTGTTGGGGTAGACCGCACAGATGACATCCCTATAGATGCCAAAGGCCAAAACAAATTCGGGAATAGTCAGTTTCCTATTAAGGCGGGCATCCCTGGACTTGACCACAACCGACACATCGTCGTAGGCATAGGTTTTGTTCTCGACCACATCCTGGGAGGCAATCAGAAGGGAAGCCAGGTTTACATCCTTACCTTCCAGGATATCTCTTTTTATGTGCTCCGGTATCATGTGCTGACTTCTTGGTCATCCAGGTTAACGGTTGGCGTGATCGCTGGCAATCCGGATGGTGCCGGTGACGCCGCCAGTGGTGGCCCTGCCAAGGAGAGGGTCGTGGTGACCGACTCCAGCCTCTCCAACCTGGCGTTGACCTTGGTCATGGATGTCATTAGAGAGGATAGCATGGCATGTATATCCCCTGCACTGGACTGGCTAGGTCCTTCCCCTGCATCCACGTTATTAGTTGACGTGCGCAGTAGCCGGAAAAGCTCCGCTTTCCTTGCCGTGGCGAAGAAGGGAATTTGCCGTCTCCTCAACTCCGTTGTTATGCGCGGGATTGTCCAGGATCTGATGGATGCTGGACTGGCTAGACCGTCTCCCTGGGCTGAAGTGACGGATCTAGCAGGGATGCCAGGTAGGGAGAAGTTCTCTACCCCTTCCAGAGACATACTAAAACAAAACAGTTGATTAGTGTTGGGAAACAAAGGATTGTGCTGGCAAGCTAGCTAGGCCGGACGGCGAAAATATTATACTTGCATGGTGACAGATGAGGCCCTGCTAATTGCCAAGCGGCTTGAGAGGCTCTATCTATGAGTTGGCGCGAGGGGTTAATGAGGCCACTTGTCGTAGTGGCAGGAGTGTGAGGCCTCTCGGTGACTGTAAGACAGAACTAGGGTAAGGGAGCGACAGGTGAGGCCCTCTCTATGCAACATGCGAGGCGGCTTACTAACGTGTGGCTCGATGGGCGGCTGCCTCTGAACGTTTGAGGCGGGGTGTTGGCCTCGCGGGACCACTAACTGATGGCGAAGCCAAGAGGGGGTAACCTAGTGGGATTACTGTGCCCCTAATGCCAGCACACTGACCCTAACTGGACCATCCGAAATGTAAGGAGAACAATTGTTTACGAGCAGGTGTACGTACCTGGTAGCAAGAAAAATTCACAGGACACACGTGTAGCGCAAATATGTCTAAGCTTGACCGCCTAAAAGGGGGTAGACAGAAAGTAGTATCACGAGAGTGGACTGTGGGACGAACAGCAGCATGACCTGAGAGGATCATAACGTGAGTATGAAACAATGCCATGCCTGTGCGGGTGACCGGCGGATGACGTGCGAATGAGGCCTGTGCCGTGGCTTGAATTACCGTTGTGGAACGTGTGACCGTGAGGACTATATGGCAGTTTTTTTTTACCAGGACCTGGCCTGACAACCGGGGTGCAAGTCAGCTGGGTATGCAGTCCCCCATGAGAGCTGCTTGACCTGATGGCAGTAAGCTTTGAAATGAAGTGGTTCCTGGAAGCAAACATTACTTGGATGCCCCCACGAACCGTGCTGCCTATGTGGGTGGGGGTAGGTTGGCTGATCGTCTCTCGGAGCCTCGCCGGCTAGCCGGGAGGCCGGACAGAGCCGCCGCCGGCTCCCTGTACTAGCTGCGGCGGCGGACGCCTGTTGGGACACTGTGCATGTGCTGACGGAATCTGCCGCGCATGCGCAGTACCGCCGGGCCGCGCGTGCGCAGACCAGCCATGGAGACGTGGCCGGCCGCCATCGGCAGCGTGACAGGAGGGGCGGAGGATCCGGGACCGGAGGCAGAGGGGGTCCTGTGTCAGCGGCGCATGCCGAGCGGTGAAGTCCATGGAAAAAGGAAGGGTGTGTTGCAGTGTGACATGTGTTTCATTGAGCAACCGATGGGCATGTGTACAAGTGTATAAACTTCCAGATCATGGTACTAGCTTATCAAGAAAAAAGGGGGCATGGATGTGTGTGAGTTTGCAGGTTAGTGGACTGAATGAGGACTGGAATGGGTGGTAATTACACACTGAAAACAATACACCTGTGGTGGCTTGCTGCTGGGTTAGTAAATGGAGCGCAACTGACTTGCAAGCGAGAAGCCTGATATGAGTTCAATGGTGGTGAAATGAAAATGAGTTGGTACAGGGGGACAAAACGGTGAGGCCCCGTGCTGTACCGTGTGGATGACTCACAGTTTAACGGGCAAACGCGACCCACAGTGAAACCGGGTGAAGCAGGACGAGTGGAAACAGGTATGCTCCAAAATCCAGAACACCGATGTCAATGAACTTCCAGAAAATCAGCAACTCGCAAGTAACTCTCCAGTGACTCCTCAAGTGACTCTCTCTTCAAAAGCTCAGACCTCAGACGGTGCAGGAGCCAGGTAAGGGGAGTGCCTTAAATAGGCTGGAGGCGGAACTCAGCCCCTCCCACAAATCCAGGCAAATTGCCTTAATACATATATATTACATTCCTTTAATTATTGCCACTTATGCTACTATTTTAATTTTCTTATACTAAGTGATGGAGGCCCCATCTTATTTTGCTATGGGGCCCTATGAATTCTAGTTATGCCCCTTTACTTATTTTTATTTTCAATGTGGTAGGACAATAAAAATAGTTGAAAAAGTATACATATCCTTTAATCCCACCCATTTCTTCCAACTGGGGGTCCTAAAAAATACGACCAATTTATTTCAAACTCAAACGCCCTTTGAACTGTTTTCCCTCCGCTATTATCCAATTGAGAATTCTAAAGTTTCCAGAAATATTTTCTTAATTGGATACAGTATCGTGAGGATCAAATGTGTGTAATTGGGGAGCAGTCTACCAAGCCGTCTCGTGCTAGGACTGCGCTCTCTCTCCAGTAAAATAAATTTATGAAACATATTAAATATTTTATTTGCTTTTCTGATTAATCGAGCAGCAGCAGCAATGATATTTGCGGCCTGGAAAATAGTAATCATCTCAGCATAGATATAAAATTCATGGAGGACAGACTGTGACACTAACCTGTCTCCATAGAGTATTTTGTCTTGGTTTGTTCCCTGGTTTAATGATTCATTGGGTTCTAAGTAGCACATTATGAGTCAGTGACACCATGACAGGATATGGATATTTGCTTTTAATGAGGCCAAGTAATTTATTGACCGGTCGCAATCAGCTCTGTTATCTTTGACCAAATGTGGGGAGATGGCTCTGCAAGGAGATAATGTGACATTGGAAATGAAACAGAATTCTGCTAGAGTTGGAAGGCAGAGGAACAGATGAAATAGAATAGACTTCTATATACTTCTATAGATGGGAGGCTGAATATGCCGGAAGTATGTAGATTATAGCAGAGCTGAAGGAGGGGGTAGGGAGGCAGGGTAAGGTATGTTGGCACACCGACAATCCACTCTGCCTTGGTCAGAGTAGTCAGAGGCAGAGCTAAAGCAGCAACTACATCTTTGACCCTTCTGAAGGCAAGCCTAGCTTCAAGTCCTTCAAGCAGTGCTTAAAAAATTTACTAGATTTCCCTTTTTCCTAATCTGATTTTATTTTCTGATTTCTGATTTTTTTTATTCTCTTTCCTGAACATGATTATAGGGGCGGCCATCTTGCCTGATATGTTCTTAACAGCATTTAGAGTGCATTAAGAAAATTGCTTTACTGCAGCCCCATGGGCCATAGACACAATGGTCAGGTGAGGACCTCATTGACATCTATGCTAGAGTTTTTTTTAGGCATGCTCTGTGACCTGTGCAAGGATAGAATAGATAAACTTTGACAATCACCTATTATGAATGGTGGATCACGTCTTATCTATACACAGAGATGATATAATTACAGGTAGGGTTAGAATGACAGATAAGCAGATAACTGCAGTAAAGTGATCTGTACAGACCAAGAAGTGGTGTCTATTATTAAGATTAGTAGCCAGTGCAGAAACTGCAGGACTTTATGGTTTTTGTTTAAATATAGATAGGAAATTAAAAATAACATCATCAAAAATTCTTTATAAATATGTTAAACAGAAAAATGTGATTTAAAATATAGATATTTTTTCGTATGATGGATCATACAAGTGATCTGTCAGGTTTCAGATTTTGTGGTACGGAAAAAGTCAACTGCACCGCATGTGGGGGTGATGGGAGAAGGACTTTACTCAACCATGAGATATATTGGATATCAGACTTTCTTTTGCGCTTCTAACCAGGCGTAGAAAACAGGGGGGCATATCCCTTCCGCATTTATCTATGTATATCCAGGCTATCCATCTGGAAAGATGGCTGGCCCTATCCAGGCCGCAACCTTTTCCCCTACATATTTCTCTAGAAAGGGCCCTTTTGGGGATAAATCAAGAACACTTTCTGTGGAGACACAGTAGCAAGATCCCCAATAGACAAGTAGTTTTGAGTGATATCACAAGGTGTACTATTATGCACTGTAACGCCACCTCAGCTCTCAACATGGGTAGGAACTGCCTTTCACCCATTGTGCCTCTTCAGCTACTCCCACATATACTCTCCACCACTTCACTTAAACGATCCAAGGTTTGGGGATCTGTTCATAACCTCAGATTGGGCGACCTAGTTAGAATCCTTCCGAACTCTGACTATTATGCTGCCCTTACTGGAAAACCTGCTGATGTGATAAATATGATCCAGAAATGGGACTTCGAGAGTACATGCGCCAAATTCTCAAGGTCTTCGCACCTTCCCCTTCCAGATCCTACCTGGTTGGAGAATTATGTCCTTCTCCCTTCCACCCCCCCAAAGTGCCTCTCTTTAATATATAGACAATTATTGACTGGGAGAGATAAGCAGACCCCAGCTTATTTGAGGGAGTGGGAGAGAGAACTAAATATTTCATTGGATGACCTAGATAAGGCATTTATACTATCTAATTCCCATGGATTCTCTAGGTGTGTGAGGGTTCAAGAGAATTCGGTCAAGATACTTACTATATGGTATCGAACACCTGAATTTCTTCACAAAATTAACTTAATCCCTTCCAATATTTGTTGGAGGTGCTCCACTGGAGTAGGTAGCATCTCACACATTTGGTGGACCTGCCATGCCCTGAGACATTTCTGGCATGAAATTGAAACTACAATTAATAAGATATGCCATACCCAAATTGAACTCACGGGCCCATTGGTCTTATTGTGGCGTCCAGAGAAAAACTTTAGACCGAATAAATCCTCGCTGGCCACTCATATGATTACAGCTGCAAAACTCCTTATTCCCATTAAATGGAGGGAGGTGGACCCCCCCACTTTGACTATGTGGTATGATAAAATGAACCTAATATGTCGAATGGAGGAATTGGTGGGGTGGGAGAACAACAACAGGAGTGTGTTCCTTAAAACTTGGCAACCTTGGCTCATGCACATGGAGGAGAAATATGCTCAGGACAAGTGTTAGTCCGCCTGATGTATCATCCCCACAAATATGGTGCTGTACAAATATGGTGCTGTATCTAATGCATTTCTCAATCGTTCACATTCCCTATACCAAGGAGGTTGACGGTTTTGATGTTTGTCTGACATGTATTTTTTTTTCCCCTATGTCCTTTTTGTTTGATGGTTTTGATGTTTGTCCTCTAATGTTGCCTTAAACATTGTGGAGTGAGACAATTGGGAGGAGGTTTGTCTCTTAGCCAAATTTCCATCTAGGGCCTATGACTACAGTAACGTGAATGGAAGAGTTAGTTGACTCTAGCATTTAGTATTGGCCTCAGGCGTCCCCTACTTGCGGCTGGAGACATCCCGGCCCCTCCAATTGATCCTCTTTCCGCCTTGATTGATGGTCAGAGTTGTGCAAAAATGTTGATTATACTTGCTTTAACCTCTGATGTATTTATTTTGAGCTTTGTATGTCTTTATGCAGAAAAATTTGACATAAATAAAGAATTCCAAAAAAAAAAAAAAAAAGATATATTGGATATTAACTTTGAACAATGCATATCCACATTGATTGAATCTTAGAACAGATTTGATGTCGAGAATGACAGGAGGCTGCTGCATTGTGTTTCCTATGGAGTCCCTGTCTGTAGCAGGGCTCCATAGAAAATCAGTACATTTCTCATAGACCCCAATGCTAATGCATTGGAGTCTATGAGAATAGCAATCTAATGATTGCTTGTTATAGTTGCCTATGCAGACCATAAAAAAGTGTAAAAAATAAATAAATACATTTTAAAAAATAAATTTAAATTAAAATCACCCTCCTTTCCCCATAATAAAAAAAGTAAAAAAAATAAAAAAATACACACCATGGGTATCGCCACATGCGAAAAAAAAAACATACTATAAAAATCTAAAAATATTTTTCCCCATGTGGGAAATGGCAAAACTGAAAAAAAAAAACTTCAAAATGGACGATTCAACGTTTTTGGTTGCTTTATTTCCCACAAAAAAATTAACAAAAAGTGATCAAAAAGCCATGCACACCCCAAAATGGTATCAATGAAAAGTACAGATCGACCCGCAAAAAATGAACGCTCACACAGCTCTATACACATAACTATAAAAAAGTTATAGAGGGCAACGAAAAAGTAAAACATATTTTTTTCCAAGTTTTTTAAATTATTTTATCAGTATCAAAATGCAAGAAAACCACACAAATCATAACAGATCTGTCCTATCTATCATGGACCTTGTAAAAAAAAAATGGATATGACTGTAAATTTAACTCTTGTTTGGTAGAATTATCAGACTGCTCCTATTCTACCAGTGGCATAACTAGAGTTTTATGGGCCCCATACCCCCACGCCGTGCCTGGTCACACCCTCTGTGACCGCGATCGTTATACCCTTGGTCTCTGGTAATAATAATATCCCCCCCACTAATGTACCTATGGCGCCAACAGTATTATCCCTATAGTGCCCTTTCACTGCCCTCAGTAATGTCCCCCACTACCCAACTGTAATGTCCCTCACTGCCTCCAGTAATGTTCCTCACTGCCCCTAGTAATGTCCCCCACTGCCCCCATTAGTGTGCCCCACTGCCCCCAGTAATGTCCCCCACTGCCCCCAGTCTTCACTCACATGTAATGGGGCCCAGCACTGTCCCTGTACTTCATGCCGGACCCAATCAGAGCGCTCATCTCACCTGTATTACATGTGCTCCAGCATCTATATGGCCCTGCGCTGCCCTACTAGAATTATTCACAAATAAAGTGGATGAACGGAGCCCACCCATTTAATTTATGAATATTTTTAGTAGGGCAGTGCTGGGGCCTGATAGATGCTGTACTGCACGTGATGGAGCTAAGTTGAGAGTTCTGACGGGGCACGGCATAAAGTACAGTGACAGTGTCGGGCCCCATTACAGATGAGTGCAGTGGGCCCCGTCCCCCTGTCAGACCCGGTCGCGGTCACGCCCCTGTATTCTACTTGTAATCTGTTTTCCCTTCAGTAGCACCAACCAAAGTTTGAAATAAGCAGCTCTCCCTTGCTCGCAGCGAGAAATCCCAGCAGATGAGCTTCATGCAACTAATCAGCTGCCAGAAAACAAATACTTGCACCCCGATGTTTGTGCTGTTTGCTGTTTTTTAGGAAAAATTGCCTGCTGCATCTTTACATACTGTAGCTTTTCGTTACCGTACATCCGCTTTGCATGTCCTTGTCAAAGCAATTAGCGAAGCTTATGCAGATTTTCCTCTAGCAGTATATGCATCGGAGAACAGGCTAACAAACGTCAGCCACTGTAATAACTAGGTGAGGGAGAAACACAGGTTCTGGTATGCAGGGCCGCTGATAGAAATCACGGGGCCCCGTACAGCATACATGACGGGGCCCCCTTCAGCTCCACCCCCTGATCCCTCCTTCAGCCACACCCCTGGCCCCGCCCTTGGCCCCTCCCCAGACGCTGCCTTGAAACAACATGCAGATTTGTCTACAAGTGATATTTATGGCGCTGGGGGGTCGTCTGTGAATGGCGCTGTTATGGAGGGGATCTGTGAATGGCACTTTTATGGAGGGGATCTGTGAATGGCACTTTTATGGAGGGGATCTGTGGATGGCACTGTTATGGAGGGGATCTGTGGATGGCACTGTTATGGAGGGGATCTGTGGATGGCACTGTTATGGAGGGGATCTGTGGATGGCACTGTTATGGAGGGGATCTGTGGATGGCACTGTTATGGAGGGGATCTGTGGATGGCACTGTTATGGAGAGGATCTGTGGATGGCACTGTTATGGAGGGGATCTGTGGATGGCACTGTTATGGGGGGATCTGTGGATGGCACTGTTATGGGGGGATCTGTGGATGGCACTGTTATAGAGGGGGATCTGTGGATGACACATACCGTATATAGCATCTTATGCTATGTGTCATCCACAGATACCCCTCCATAACAGTGCCATTCACAGATACCCTCCATAACAGTGCCATCCACAGATCCCCCCCATAACAGTCATCCACAGATCCCCCCATAACAGTGTCATCCACAGATCCCCCCCATAACAGTGTCATCCACAGATCCCCCTCCATAATGGTGCCATCCACAGATCCCCCCCATAAGTGTCATCCACAGACCCCCCGGCCCCCCCCCATAAGTGTCATCCACATGACAGACCCCCCCCCCCCCATAACAGTGCCATCCACGGATCCCCCGCCCTCCCTATAACAGTGCCGTCATGACGTCATCCATATAGATCCCCCCCCGCCACTCACAGTAGTATACATTAATAAATCGGTGCAGCCGTGCAGGCTGCAGACAGTAACTTTAATTTTAGCACAGGCACAGCGCTCATCTCTTTACTAAAATACTACCTTACATTCAGCTCCTGCCTCCTCCCTCCACCCTCCAGCCTCCAGTAACAAGTGCGGGCGGCAGCGCTCACTCACTGACGTCACGCGCCTGCGCCGCCTAGTGGGAGGAGCAGGCGTGTGACGTCAGTGAGTGAGCGCCGCCCCCACACTGCCTGCTGTTACTGGAGCCAGCCCACTGACAGCAAAAAAATTAAAATGGCTCGGGAGTCGGCAGCCCGGGCCCCCCTGCCAGCCGGGCCCGGTACAACTGGGCCAGCTGTACTGGCCTATCAGCGGCCCTGCTGGTATGGAGCGTCTTATAGAGGAAGGAGTGCCAGGACCGTCAGTCTCCGCGTACTGCTGACTCATACATCCGTTTTATATCACTGACAAAAAGCTGGACAAGGAACTTCCCATAATTCTTTCAATCTCTCTCTAAGGCTTGTATCATGACTATGATTCATAGTCATCATTTTGCATTTCTTTTTTGGATCCTTTGTGTTTTACTTTCTTTTTCTATTAATCTTCAACTCATACTTTTGAGTTTTGTAACCCCACGTTTGGAGATCAGAACCAGGCTTTAGGTGGCCTGCCCTTTGCAGAGCGCCATATCCAGGGATGCATCTAGCCTTTCTGGTGCCTGAGGCAAAAACTGAAATGCCCCCCCCCCCCCCCATGCCAAATTCTCAACCTAAGGCCTCATGCACACGGACGTTTTTTTTCACGGTCCGCAAAAACGGGGTCCGTAGGTCCGTGATCCGTGACCGTTTTTTCGTCCGTGGGTCTTCCTTGATTTTTGGAGGATCCACGGACATGAAAAAAAAGTCGTTTTGGTGTCCGCCTGGCCGTGCGGAGCCAAACGGATCCGTCCTGAATTACAATGCAAGTCAATGGGGACGGATCCGTTTGACGTTGACACAATATGGTGCCATTTCAAACGGATCCGTCCCCATTGACTTTCAATGCAAAGTCTGGAGTCCCTTTTATATTATCGGATCTGAGTTTTCTCCAATCCGATGGTATATTTTAACTTGAAGCGTCCCCATCACCATGGGAACGCCTCTATGTTAGAATATACTGTCGGATATGAGTTAGATCGTGAAACCTCATTTCCGACAGTATATTCTAACACATGGTGATGGGGACGCTTCTAGTTAGAATATACTACAAACTGTTTACATGACTGCCCCCTGCTGCCTAGCAGCATCCGATCTCTTACAGGGGGCTGTGATCAGCACAATTAACCCCTCAGGTGCCGCACCTGAAGGGGTTAATTGTACTATCATATCCCCCTGTAAGAGATCAGGGCTGCCAGGCAGCAGGGGGCAGACCCCCCCTCCCCAGTTTGAATATCATTGGTGGCCAGTGCGGCCCCCCCCCCCTTCCTCCCTCTATTGTAATAATTCGTTGGTGGCACAGTGTGCGCCCCCCCGCCCCCCCTTCCTCCCTCTATTGTAATAATTCGTTGGTGGCACAGTGTGCGCCCCCCCCTTCCTCCCTCTATTGTAATAAATCGTTGGTGGCACAGTGTGCGCCCGCCCCCCTTCCTCCCTCTATTGTAATAAATCGTTGGTGGCACAGTGTGCGCCCCCCATCGGCCCCCCCTCCCTCTATAGCATTAACAACATTGGTGGCCAGTGTGCGGCCTCCCATCTCTCCCCCCCCCCGATCATTGGTGGCAGCGGGTTACTAGCAATAGTACAATAGTAAAAGATTCATACTTACCTGAGAGCTGCGATGTCTGTGTCCGGCCGGGAGCTCCTCCTACTGGTAAGTGACAGTTCATTTAGCAATGCACCGCACAGACCTGTCACTTACCAGTAGGTGGAGCTCCCGGCCGGACACGAACATTGCAGCAGCCAGGAGCAGGTAAGTATGAATCTTCTACTATTGTACCATTGCTAAGTAACCATGGCAACCAGGACTGTAGTAGCGTCCTGGTTGCCATGGTTACCGATCGGAGCCCCAGCGATTAAACTGGGACTCCGATCGGAACTCCGCTGCCACCAATGATGGGGGGGGGGGGAGATGGGAGGCCGCACACTGGCCACCAATGTTGTTAATGCTATAGAGGGAGGGGGGGCCGATGGGGGGCGCACACTGTGCCACCAATAAATTATTACAATAGAGGGAGGGAGGGGGGGCGCACACTGTGCCACCAACGAATTATTACAATAGAGGGAGGGGGGGGGGGCGCACTGGCCACCAACCTATTATTACAATAGAGGGGGGGGGGGCCGCACTGGCCACCAATGATATTCAAACTGGGGAGGGGGGGAGGGTCTGCCCCCTGCTGCCTGGCAGCCCTGATCTCTTACAGGGGGATATGATAGTACAATTAACCCCTTCAGGTGCCGCACCTGAAGGGGTTAATTGTGCTGATCACGGCCCCCTGTAAGAGATCGGGTGCTGCCAGGCAGCAGGGGGCAGTCTTGTACACAGTTTGTAGTGTATTCTAACTAGAAGCGTCCCCATCACCATGGGAACGCTTCTGTGTTAGAATTTACTGTCGGATCTAAGTTTTCACGAAGTGAAAACTTAGATCTGAAAAAGCTTTTATGCAGACGGATCTTTGGATCCGTCTGTATTAAAGTAACCTACGGCCACGGATCACGGACATGGATGCCAATCTTGTGTGCATCCGTGTTTTTTCACGGACCCATTGACTTGAATGGGTCCGTGAACCGTTGTCCGTCAAAAAAATAGGACAGGTCATATTTTTTTGACGGACAGGATACACGGATCACGGTCTCGGCTGCAAAACGGTGCATTTTCCGATTTTTCCACGGACCCATTGAAAGTCAAAAAAAACGGAAAACGGCACAACGGCCACGGATGCACACAACGGTCGTGTGCATGAGGCCTAACTCCTTCCCTCCGGCCTTACTGGTAAAGGCATACTTGGAAAACATTACATATAGTGCTACAAAACATGCAGTGCTGTTTCTAAATGTATAAAAAGACAAAAGGCAGGCGGCACAGCCCATGTCTCCGCACGTCCGCATTCAAACAGTATCGCGGTGCTCAGCCTCAGAAATAACACAAATAGTCCATATATGTAGTAGGCGGCACTCACCACTGTGAAAAAATTAGATCCTTTATGCCTCCAAAGACATGAACAATGTAAGGCCGGGGCAGGACAGCATACACACAAGTAGGGAAAGTAGCGACGGCCATTTCGCGCTCGCACGCATTTCTCAGGCCACTATCATCATCACGCACTCACGTGCCTCATTTATACGTCACCACACAGGGTTGCCATAGAAATCTCGGACACTGCCCCCGTAATGACATCTTTAAAAACCACACATAATAGCAAATACCACATACATGGACAGATAGCATATCTACATTACAAAAAAACGCTTAAATCATTTTTATCATTTAACCCCAAAGGGCCCATGGTTCTTGAACGTATAATCCACTTTGCTCCCTTCTGTAGCCGAAGGCGATGCCTATCGCCCCCTTGTGGTGGGTTTCGGAACTAGCTCAATCCCTATAAAAGTTAGGGATCTTGGACTACTATCATTTTTTTAAGATGTCACAATTATTATATAGTGTCTGCCATAGGGCTGTACTTAAACGAGAATGTACATCTTCTTTGGTTGTCATTATCATCCTTTTTGTTTTTTCTGTTTTTTTTCTACCCCTTAACAAGACACATTGGGAAAATTCCCCCGCTTTTTTTCAAAAGCCAATTCCAGAACCTTCTCAGGGTAATGCAAGATCACCCATAATGCCATGCAGACAGCCAATCCACAGGTAGACATCCCCTGTGATGTTACAGCCTTATAAAAGCCCTCAACCCTCGTAGTCTCCACCATTGTCCTGTGGGCTGAGCACAGGGAGAGACGTGACAAGTGCTCATGCACTAGGGACAGTGTTGCTGCAAAGTAGTAAGTAAGACAATATTGGGCAGGGAGAGTGCAGGGAGAGTGCAGGGAGAGTGCAGGGAGAGTGCAGGGAGAGTGCAGGGAGAGTGCTGGGAGAGCGTATTGCTGTGTGCAACACTGTGCACTACACCGACATTCCGAGTTAATCCATCATTTTAGTTAGTGACAGTTAGTTTGCCTCAGTATTAAAGGCAGGTGTCATATATTATTATTATTTATTATTAAAGCACCATTCATTCAATGGCGCTGTGCATGAAAAGGGGTGCACATACATAATACAGACAACTGCAGTAAGCATGAACAAGGCAAGTTACAAACTGGTACAGAAGGAGAGAGGGCCCTGCCCACGAGGGCTTACAATCTGCAGTGCACCGACATTTATAGCTAATCCGTTCTGTTAACTGTAACGTTACATTGCATCCATATTACGGGCAGGAGTAATTCATCGCCCTGTACATAAGCAGCGGAGCAAAATTTATCATAGCTAATCCCTTCTGCTAGCTGTAGCATTACGTTGCATCTGTATTACAGGCAGGTGTAATTTAGTGCCCTGCAAATAAGTGTGCAGTGGAGCAAAATTTATCATCGTCATCATCAGGAGGAGAGGGTGACAGCGTGCCAGTAAATGAAGAAAAGAAAAAGATTGAGGGTTAGTCAGATTGAGGCGCCAATGGATAGAGAGCTAAAATGAGAAATAATGGTATATAATATAGTAGTACAGAAGTGAATAGGCTGCTAGTGGATTAACACCATGCAGATATCAACCTGCATGTATGGTAGATACTCTACAGGCGATCCAGGATGGGCGGTTTAAGGTTACCTAGTGTACCCCTTGTAAAATAAGTCAATAGAGCCAGTACATGACTCTCTTATTTTTATTAGCTTTTAGCTATAATTTAACCACTCTTGTATGGGTACAAAGCTCTGGCTTTTTCATATAATGTATTGATGCATACTACAGTACATCTGGGTTTTCCCTACTGAGTTTTATTGGTTTTACTCTTTAATGTTTAATTGTCTATCTGTACCCAATACATCGGTGTGGGTGGTAAGATTTTACTTTAGCAAAATACAAATGCAATAGCACTCTGCAACCAGCATTCTGCCCTGCCTCTATGCTGGATGAGGCATTGGTGTACATTTTGGCCAAAGCGTAATAAGCCACTCACCACGTCAAGGTCGCCTCTATGGAGTGGTCCCTAACACTAGTTCCTACCTGTTTGTGGGCCATGACAGCCACACAAAGTCCAGGGAATGCAGGTCAGCATGCACGCCAAGCACACTCTGCTTTTAACCCCGTCCGGTGCCATTACAGCTTTCATCGGATCCAGGGATGCAAGTACCAACATGCATGCTGAGCCCACCATATACTTCTCCTGGAGCCAAATGGCCACTGGTAGTTTAGTTTAGTTTTTTGGCTTTTGATTTGAGTTTTTTTTTTAAGACTTCTTTCCAGTAAAAAACCCCTATACCATGGTCTTCCATTGGGGACTAGTAATTTATAGTGGATTAGAACAGGTTTTTACCCAGCGAGCTACATCTCTGAGCCCGCTGGGTCTAACCATTTTGTTCTTTCCTCTTTCTAGCGTGCCAGTAAGACAGCAGAGTGGAAGCATTGGGAGATATTGCCAACGTTCCTTCTGCCACCCTCTCCACTCTGTCATGGGGCCACTATTGTCACTGTTACTGCCACTGTTGCTGTTGCTGCCCTCCCCGCTCTGTCATGAGGTCACTTCTGTCACTGCTAAAGCCTTCCTGCTGCTGCCACACTGTCATGGTCTTACCTTCTTGCTGTTCTCCTTCGTTTGACATGTGCTGGCGGCCATCTTGGTTTCTGGGTTTCTTGTAGCCTCCCACCCTGCGGCTCCTCCTTCCCACTGGGAGGAGCTGGATGCCCAGCTCATATATATAGGAGGTCTGTGGTTTCAGTTCCTTGCTTGGTCCTCCTGTGTTCACATGCTTCTAGACTGCTGCTGCTTCTGGTTCCTGATCCTGGTTTCGTCCGACTACCCTGCTGGTTCCTGATCCTGGTTTCGTCCGACTACCCTGCTGGTTCCTGATCCTGGCTTCGTCTGACTACCCTGCTGGTTCCTGATCCTGGCTTCGTCTGACTACCCTTCTGGTTCCTGACCTCTGGCTTCGCAAAGACTCTGCTTCGGTTTCGCCATCCGTTTGGACTTTTGCTTTACAGCTTTATTTTCAATAAAGCCTTCTTATTTTCACTTATCCCTTGTTGTACGTCTGGTTCATGGTTCCGTGACATTAGGACCAAGCCATGAATTCTGACGGTACAGGGCCATCCTCGCTACCCACGCTGGTTGCCAGACTTGATCAGCAGGATCACCTGTTGGGTCGGTTCGCTGTGGCGTTGCAAACCCTGCTTGAACGCACGGCTCATTTCGCTCCCGTTGCCGATGGGTCGGTTGTCGCTCCTGGGCCCGCTCCTACTGCCGCTCCGGTTGTTGCGCCAGAGTCTACCCCGACACCTGTTGTTGCACCTGCGGTGTTTCGGGGTATGACCGGTTCTGCCCCTCTTCCACAGCGCTTTGGGGGAGAGCCAACTCAGTGCCGAGGTTTCCTTAACCAGGTGGGCATTTATTTCGAGTTGCTGCCACATGCCTTTCCCACTGAGAGATCAAAGGTGGGCTTCTTGATCTCGCTGCTCTCTGACAAGGCCTTGGCCTGGGCCAGCCCTTTATGGGAGAACAACAATCCGGTGGTTGCCGAGTTTTCCGGTTTTGTTGCTTCTCTTCGGAAGGTATTCGATGTGCCGGCTCGTGCTGCCTCTGCTGCGAAGCTCCTTATGTCCATCAGACAGGGTTCACGATCCGTAGCTGAATACGCCATTGAGTTTCGTACCCTGGCAGCAGAGGTGGGCTGGAATAATGAGGCTCTGGTCGCTGCTTTCTCTCATGGTCTCTCGGATGCCTTGAAGGATGAGGTTGCAGCTAAGGACCTACCAGTGGAGCTCGAGTCTCTTATTTCTTTCCTGATTTTGATTGACACCAGACTCAGGGAGAGACCTTCCTTTAAGGAGAGCCTGCGGAGGTTTTCTAACAGATTGGCGCCTACGTTTGCTGTCCCACCCGTGCCTCCCTCTCCTCCCACGCCTCCTGGGGATGACTTGTCTGGGGGGGAACCCATGCAGCTGGGGTTTGCTCGCCTGTCCGAGGGGGAGAGGGTACTCCGGAGACGCGAGGGCCGATGCATGTACTGTGGTCTCGGTGGGCATTTTCGGTTGGCATGTCCGAACCGTCCGGGAAACGCTCGCATCTGAGATCCTGTCGGGGGCAGATCTTGGGTGGAGTCTCCTCGTCCCCGGTTTCCCGTGTTGACAAACCACTGATCACTGTTGTCCTCTCCTGGGTCGGGGGCTCGGTGACGACCCAGGCGTTGGTGGACTCTGGTGCTGGTGGTTTGTTCATTGATAATGTGTTCGCTGCCGCCAATTCCATTCCTCTGCAGGCTCGAGGTTCCCCACTGGCTCTTGAGGCGATAGACGGCAGACCCCTTCTGCCGCCACACGTGACTCATGAGACCCTTCTAGTGGGGATAGCCATTGGTGCCGTTCACAGAGAGTCGGTCTGCCTCCAGGTTATTTCGTCTCCACACTACTCGGTGGTCTTGGGGTACCCCTGGCTCCGGAAGCATAATCCGACTTTCGATTGGAGATCGGCCGAGATCCTCTCGTGGTCACCGCAGTGTGGGGCTAGTTGCATCCATGGGTCTGTCAAGTTGCTGTGTAATTCCTCGGACTCTCTGTTGCCTCCTGAATACGAGGAGTACCGGGATGTATTCGATAAGGTGCGCGCGGTTGCCCTACCTCCGCACCGCCCATACGATTGTGCCATAGAGTTACAATCTGGTGCCATTCCTCCTCGTGGCAAAGTCTATCCACTGTCGGTAGCGGAGAATGAGGCCATGGAGGAGTACGTGAGGGAGGCGCTTTCACGCGGACACATTCGCAAATCCTCGTCCCCGGCAGGGGCTGGATTTTTCTTTGTGAAAAAGAAGGGCGGTGAGTTGAGGCCTTGTATCGATTACAGGGGTCTCAATCGCATCACGATCAAGAACGCTTACCCGATACCCTTGATTTCCGAGCTGTTCGATCGCCTTAAAGGGGCCACGGTCTTTACCAAACTCGACCTGAGGGCGGCATATAACCTGGTAAGGATCAAGGCGGGCGATGAGTGGAAGACCGCGTTTAACACCAGGACCGGTCATTATGAATCCTTGGTTATGCCCTTTGGGTTGTGCAATGCGCCCGCAGTCTTTCAGGAATTCATCAACGATGTTTTCCGTGACCTGTTGCAGCAGTGTGTGGTGGTCTATTTGGATGACATCTTGGTATATTCTGAATCCATGGAGGCCCACATTCTGGATGTCAGACGAGTGTTGCAACGGTTACGAGAGAACAAGCTGTTCGGTAAGCTTGAGAAATGCGAATTTCACCGATCCCAGGTAACCTTCTTAGGTTACATCATTTCCGCTGAGGGGTTCTCCATGGATCCTGAGAATGTTTCGGCTGTCTTACAGTGGCCCCAGCCCAGTGGTCTTCGTTCCCTGCAGCGCTTTTTGGGCTTCGCCAATTATTATCGGAAGTTCATCAGGGACTTTTCCATGCTAGCCAAGCCTCTCACGGATCTGACCAGGAAGGGCAGTAATTCCCAGGTCTGGCCGCTCGAGGCCATCCGAGCTTTTGAGGCTCTAAAGTCCGCCTTTGTGTCGGCTCCGATTCTGTCGCATCCCAACCCTGGGTTGCCCTTTGTCCTCGAGGTGGACGCGTCTGAGACGGGAGTAGGCGCCCTTCTGTCTCAGCGTAGAACACCAGAGGGTCCTCTGCTTCCTTGTGGGTTTTACTCCCGGAAACTGTCTTCCGCGGAGTGCAACTATCAGATTGGTGACAGGGAGTTATTGGCCATCGTGCAGGCCCTTAAAGAATGGAGGCACTTGCTCGAGGGTTCGGTGGTTCCGGTCCTCATCCTGACGGACCACAAGAATCTGACCTACCTTTCTGAGGCCAAGAGATTGACACCACGTCAGGCCAGATGGGCTCTGTTCTTGTCACGTTTTAATTACGTGGTCTCCTACCTACCCGGTTCCAAGAACATCAGGGCGGATGCCTTATCACGGCAGTACTCCGAGCTGTCCAGGGAGGAGTCGATTCCGACTTCGGTCATACCTCCGAATCAGATCTTGGCCGCCATTCGCACCAGCCTGACCTCTCCCCTGGGTGAGCAGATTTTGGCGGCTCAATCTGGTGCTCCCTCTGGGAGACCCAACGGCAGATGTTTTGTGCCTGAGGAGTTGCGCACTCGGTTGTTGCGAACCTACCATAACTCCAAGACCGCGGGGCATCCTGGAAAGAATCAGCTGTCCTGGGCTGTTTCACGTCTGTTCTGGTGGCCTTCCCTACGTTCCGACATCGCCGCATATGTAGCGGCATGCTCCGTTTGTGCCCAGAGTAAGTCCCCTCGGCACCTTCCGTTGGGCCTTCTGCAACCCATAGCCACCGGGGAGCGCCCATGGTCACACCTGGGGATGGATTTCATTGTGGACCTCCCTGCATCCCGAGGCCATACGGTCATTCTCATGATTGTGGATCGGTTTTCCAAAATGTGCCACTGTGTTCCTCTCAAGAAGTTACCCTCTGCACAAGAGTTGGCCACGATTTTTGCCAGGGAGGTCTTCCGGTTGCACGGTTTGCCCAAGGAGATTGTGTCGGATCGGGGGAGTCAGTTTGTGTCCAGGTTCTGGCGCGCCTTTTGCTCCCAGTTGGGGATTCATCTCTCCTTCTCCTCGGCCTACCACCCTCAGTCCAATGGGGCCGCAGAACGATCCAATCAGGCCCTGGAGCAATTCCTTCGTTGCTATGTCTCCGATCACCAAGACAATTGGGTTGACCTCCTGCCTTGGGCTGAGTTTGCCAGGAACACGGCGGTGAACTCTTCCTCTGGGACGTCTCCCTTCATGGCCAATTATGGGTTCCAACCTGCCGTGTTACCTTAGGTATTCTCTCCCCAGGATATTCCGGCTGTGGAGGATCACCTTTCCGTCCTACGTGCTTCTTGGGTACTGATCCAGAAGTCCCTTGAGGTCTCTGCGCAGCGCCAGAGACTCCAGGCTGATCGCAGACGAGCGCCTGCTCCTTCCTACCAGGTCGGAGACCGTGTATGGTTGTCCACCCGCAACCTCAACCTTCGAGTGCCCACTCCCAAGCTGGCGCCTCGCTTTGTTGGTCCCTTCCGAGTGCTTCGCAGGGTAAACCCGGTAGCCTATGCCCTTGCGCTTCCTCCTGGCATGCGGATCTCCAACGTGTTTCATGTCTCCCTGTTGAAGCCACTGGTGTGTAATCGTTTCACTTCCTCGGTTCCTCGGCCTCGTCCGGTCCAAGTGGGTAATCGTGAGGAGTATGAGGTGAGCAATATCCTGGACTCACGCCTGGTCCGCGGTCGGGTGCAGTTTTTGGTCCATTGGCGTGGTTATGGTCCAGAGGAGCGTTCCTGGGTTCCCTCCGCAGATGTCCATGCTCCTGCCTTGCTCCGAGCCTTCCACGCACGCTTCCCTCAGAAACCGTTCTTTACTCCGCGGAGGAGGGGCCCTTGAGGGGGAGGTACTGTCATGGTCTTACCTTCTTGCTGTTCTCCTTCGTTTGACATGTGCTGGCGGCCATCTTGGTTTCTGGGTTTCTTGTAGCCTCCCACCCTGCGGCTCCTCCTTCCCACTGGGAGGAGCTGGATGCCCAGCTCATATATATAGGAGGTCTGTGGTTTCAGTTCCTTGCTTGGTCCTCCTGTGTTCACATGCTTCTAGACTGCTGCTGCTTCTGGTTCCTGATCCTGGTTTCGTTCGACTACCCTGCTGGTTCCTGATCCTGGTTTCGTCCGACTACCCTGCTGGTTCCTGATCCTGGCTTCGTCTGACTACCCTGCTGGTTCCTGATCCTGGCTTCGTCTGACTACCCTTCTGGTTCCTGACCTCTGGCTTTGCAAAGACTCTGCTTCGGTTTCGCCATCCGTTTGGACTTTTGCTTTACAGCTTTATTTTCAATAAAGCCTTCTTATTTTCACTTATCCCTTGTTGTACGTCTGGTTCATGGTTCCGTGACACACACTCCCCAATCTGTCATGGGGCCACTACTTGGATATTAGTTATAGACACAGCGATATATTTTAGTAGAGTCTGTAGTTCAGCAGTTTCCTACGCTCTTCCTGTACTCTCCTGCACTCTCCCTGCAAATCAACTTCCAAGCCTTCACATCGAGATGGGCCACCAAGTGGGAAGAATATGATTAGGCAGATTGATTAGGCATGATTAGGCAGATATATCTGATTTATTGCGATACTTGATGATGAATTAATTTGGAACTAATCGAATTTCTTTTCAAGGTTTCGGCGAAGCTGACAAATCTTAAGCTCTCTGCTGCCCAGAAATATCATCAAATACAGAACAGACAAACTTCTCAACCAAGAAGTGATGTGTTTTACTGACTTATTCAATATTAGTTCTTCCATTTGACCTGTTTACTAGCTTTACTGAATGGCCTGAAGCAGAGAGAAGAGAAAAATACAGTATAACCAAATATGCAATGTGGCTCACATGAAGATGTATCACCTGAGGTTCTTCATCGTGTTCACGAAGACTGGATTAAATGATGAACCATGTGATGGTGGAAACATCAAACATGTCATATAAAGCACTTTAAGAAATGTTGACTTCCCTTAACTCCTAAACAGGTAGGTCAAAACTGACATTTCCAGTTTGTTACTGAGTAAATTCTAGCCAAGATTGATACATTACATGACCGTCTTCGCATGAGAAAGATGACTTCAATTTCAAAATGGCAGCCAAAAATGTTTCCACCACTAAATAATGCATCGTCCCTCCAATCAGTACTTTCTAAAACTGGAATTCTATTTTCTACAAATTACACCAGTTAATAGGGCATATCCAGATGTTTCACCATATATATACATTCCTCTGTGAATCTATACAGTACAAAGAGATCTTTTAGCCTATGCTTCTCTTTATGCCTAGTCCTTCCCTCCATGTGGCAGTAGCATATTAGAGACTTGGAAGGTCAGTAGTCCTGTATGTTCATGAGTTGTTATGCTGCTTTTTACAACTTTATAAGGTGGACACAATTTAATCTAGGTGTCCATTTTGTTCTGTTGCAGACTGTACTACTCTACGGATCATTCTTTGTTCTTGTACTGGTGCTTCCTGGACCTGCAAATCCTTAATTTCCAATCAGTCTTTTGATCTCTTCATGTGCATTCTGATGAGATTGATCGTTCTTCCTTTGTCACCTACTTGGTTGTGTAAAGTCAGCTAAAAGGATAGCTTGACTAATGGACGTCATTTTACATCTTAAATCTCCATGAAATCCTGAACATCTTTGCATATATTTTGTTTTGTATCAACCTTGTATCGATCTTGAGTTACTTCTTGTCCATTCACATCCTTAGCTACATTCATATCTATTTGGGTTTAGATGCCAACTCTCCAACTCTGAAAACTCACATCCAGTTGATGCACTTTGGAATGTGAGGTCTGCCCATAAGAGATTACTATCTAAGTAGAATGGTAGGAGTAACACAATAGGTATAATGCACCATTTTTGTCCAGAGGAATTAAAATGTACCTCTGGTTATAAACACGTTTTTAGAAATGAATGGTCTAGGAGGTGTATATAAGAAACTTTGTAATATATCTTATTAAAGAATGATGCTTCATCCTGGGCTTCTCAGAGTTCTTTCCTTCCCCTTCTCTTTACACAGCTTCTTATTTCTAGTAGCTCCTGTCTCTGTCTCCAGTGGTTGATTTAATCATAATTAAGATATGTTCTGCAATGCTTTCTCTTAGTCCTAGGAGGGAAGTATATAGAGACATTGCCGACTATGCTGTTTAAAAATACTTAGCAGAAGGATAAGATCAGAATTTCTCCTTACCTTTGCTACAATTTATATGGAAACAAAATCAATACATTCTTGCTCCATCCAAAGTTAACACATTATTTTATGTCACCTCAGTGGCTAGTCAGACGTCCACTGGCTATCCTTCCATGGTCTATGTAAATACTGCAGAGATGTGGTCACTCCTTCCATGGGAAGCAAGGTTGCATCCACAAGAACCAGTGTGACCATGTTCTAGACATTCCCTATGGCATCCTCTCCTGTGCAGCTACGATCTAGCGCCTGCACAAAAATGGATTGCTGCATTGAGTCACATGAGTAAATCACGTGACCACCACCATCTTGCTTCCCATGGATGGGGCTGCCGTGTATCTGCTATATTTATATATATCAATGATGGGCAGCTTGGGGTCTTCTGACCAGTCACTGAGGTGACATAAAAGCTTGCATTCAATGTTTTACTTGGGAGCCTAAGCGCAATGTATAGCACCTATTGGAGGCATCTGTCACATGTATCCAGTAAAAAATACACAGTTTATTATTGGATACCTGTGGACTTATTATAGGGCCACTTTTGCAGAAATTGCTAGAAATTGGTGGAAAGGCAATTCATCAATAAGAGGACAGCAACTTTTAAAAGTGTAAGAAACCTTTAATATGATCTGCAGGGGCTCAACTCAGCATTACTATTTCTTGCCTCAGATATGAAACCATCTCATCTCAGCCAGTTGGTTTTAAAGGTATTTGTCATGTGCAAGTGAGAGAAGTGCAACCCTGTACTAATCCTCTACCACTTTCCCTTCCTACTCGGACAATCAACCATAAATGGCAGCCCCCAACTGAACGACAGTCCCTTCCTCACTAAGAGCACAGGACTTAAGGGGGAAAAGCAAAATAAATAAAATGCACAAGTCAGACAAGCCAAGGTCAAACATAGAGGGTCAAGTCACAGAGAAAATCAGAGACAAAGATCGTAATTAGGGATGAGCAAATCGACTTCGGATGAAACATCCGAAGTCGATTCACATAATACTTAGCTTGAATACTGTACGGAGCAAGCGCTCCGTACAGTATTAGAATGTATTGACTCAGATGTGCCGAAGTTATTACTTCACGAAGTTTTGCGACACTTCGCATAAAAACTTCATAAATTAATTACTACTATAAAAAAACATTTCCCAAACTCGGGTTCGGTTCCAAGTGGTACCTTGGAACCAAATGATAACAAAGTTTACGATGCAGTTTTAGAATTGTTTCCTCTGGTGGGCCCAATGAAAAAAGTCTGATTCTAGTTCTTCCTGTTTTGGGGATTTGGATTCAAAATTCCAGGAAATATTGAAGTCTTTACCTTTCAGTGTAGACCAACACTGGTTGATGGTTTTATGCTTTGCTGTAATCCTACAGTATATATACAGTACATACACAAGCAGGTGATTATATTTTCTACACACTATCCTCTCCTTCCTTTCTCTACAGAATTAAAGGGGCTATGCCATGATTGATGTAAAAAAAATTATCAGCCATCATATAGTACATGACAATCTTTTTCTAACAAAGCTTGAACCAGACCCGTTCCTCACATGGATCCAGAGATCTCCACATTTACTGCTTCAATTGCTCTGCTAGATTAGCTTGATTAGATTTAATTGAATATCTCAGTGGTTATACAAAATTTTTTAATTACATGCAATTGCAACAGTATATAGATCCAGCTGCTGGTTGGAAAAATGTTGAATATGCTTCGTGACACAACCCCTTTAATGCAAAGATACTGACTTAGGACATTATTTCATTATACTTGAGGAATGTTGCGAGGTCCATTCTGGACTAACTCTGAGGGCTGTTTCTTCTGAAGCAAACAGACTATCCCTTACTTGCCAAATTTTGCAAATAGCTGGAAAGAAAGACTAGTATGAAGAGGATTGAGGGATTTCAGTTTTCTGCCAGAACTGAGACCAATTCCATTCTACGCACCATATAAAACATTGCCTGCTGACAACAGGTTCTCTTTAGATCAGAGAGCGAAACGCAGACAGTCAGCCTAGTGTTAGCCATAACAATTTTATAGCCCTTCGACCCTTCCACTCCTTGCCTCAGACTAAACGAATGCATCTCTAATTCTTTGAGTGCAGATGGTCCTCCTTGCAACTGTTGTCATGTTCTAGGAGAAGTATTACTTGATCCCTTAACTCCGTGTTTCATTTCAGAGAGCTCCTTGGAGGGCAGCCAGTTCCCTAAATCAGTATCATAGCCGTACTTCTGAATAAAGCTGTGAAGCGCAGCAGATGTACTGTGTGTCTGAAAGTGTTAGGAAACAAGCGAATATTTGTAACACACACAAGACTTCTGACAAAACAGAATGACTACATCCTTAGTCACTGCAACCCCTATGTGATTGCATCTTCCAGTAAAGAACTCGAGACGGGAAAACTGATTGCATCAGGCCAGTGCTGTATGGCAGAGTCAGGGCTGCGTCTTTGGTGAAAATGTTCTGTTTCTCACAGTTTCAAATTTCTATCTGTCAGCAAGGACCACTGCTTTGTGCCATGAAAACTACGGAACACAGGCAAATCAAGATGGAGCCCATCCAATGACTTCCCTCCATTAGTCATCCCAACAAAACAGGGGGTTGATGCCAAACTGTCTAAGGAACTGTGTCAAAATGAGATAAGGACACTTGAAGGACGGGTTTGGTCAAAAAAAGTAAAGGTAAATATGAAGAGTCCGGGCCGCAGGGGCGCACGTGAGTGTGGGTGGCCTGATGGGTGCAGCAGTGGTGTTCATGGTTCTGAAGCTCCCTGGGCCAGCGTGCAATAACGGGAAGGGACATCGGTTCTTCCCTTCGGGGCACACTTCAGCTCTTTGAATCTTGCTACCAGATGGCCATTGAGGTACCCATAATGCTGACCATTTTACGGTGCAAGGCAGGGTCCCTGTTGTTGTCACGCTAGCGCTTTGTGGTGCAAATGTAATGTAGGAAGCAATTAGGAGACATTTGTGCTGATGTTACACAGAAATGCAGAATCCCAGGATGTTACCGAGTCATAGGCCAACTGGTGTCTTTTTAGTAGTTGAAGCAATCTTACTCTGCACTTTGCTAACTAACTTGTGCTATAGCTTTCAGATGTGAGGTGTAATCCTACACTTTAAGCAATATCTCGAAACCCATAAGGGCGTTCCCCTCTGTGGCAGGGAAACACTTCTGCTACCTTCTTTGACAAATTGCTTACCCAAGTTTCTACCTTAGGATGTGACAATATACACAGGTGGGCCAAACTGTGTGGAGGGTGCTCAGGGGCCGGAGTCAAATAAGTTCTTTGTAAGACTGCTCACCTCTACATGTCTTACTCTACACCTCTCTTGCATCTGGTCTACATTGGAGATGTTCTAGCTCTATCCTGGGTGGTACCAGATCCAGGAGGAGCTCATCTATCAGCTTCACATATATTTCCTCTCTCTTAGCATAAGCTCGGCTGTACAAGCTGGAATTAACTGGCTTAAAACCGGCTCTAGAATGTTCTTAACCCCTCCTCATATAGAGGGTTACAGCAGCCTTATCTAGTGGTGGCTAAATATATGGCCTATAATTACCATGTGCTTACAGAAATAGACAGTGAATGCATACATATATATATTTTAGCATTTTGCAGTATATTGCGACTCTTGGAGCAGGATGCTGCAAATATCGATGGAAGGGAAAAATCCAAATCTAGAACTTCAGAAGGGGAAGGCGCAATCATTCCATAAAGTTCTAGAGCATCCATATTTCATAGAATGAAGTTTGAGAGGTGTCATTTGGGACCCAATGCAAAACCGGTACCATGTGAATTTTATAGAACTGGTGTCTTCTTATGTAGCAGTGGGTCATCTGGGACCACTCAGCCAGAAGTATCTCTGCACTAGTGTTGAGCGAATTGGTTCATAAGAATGAATTCATTCACCTGTGGCATTGTCACCACTGCTGACAAAGTTCCCCCGGCTGCATGATTGACATGGCCGGCTCTGACAATCTTGCTGCAGCAGACTGGATCGCAGGGGCAGTATGTGAGTGTTCGGTGGGCTGATGGGGGTAGTAGTCGTACTCACGGTTTTGCAGCTCCCTGGGTCGGCGTGCAGTGATGAGGAAGACAGCACTAAATCCTCTGGGGCACTCTCTATTGAAGGTAACACCAGCCAGATGGAAGTTGAGGTGCCCTTGATGCTAATGGGTATGCTTAGGGTGCTTTGGTGGCTGGGCCCCTGTGTTCGTGACGCCAGCACCGTGAGGTGCAATTAGGAGATGATGTGGAATAAGGAGACCAAGTTTCTTAACAAACTCCCAGCACTTTACTGAAGCTGATCCAAAGGTCATGAATTTATGCAAAAGTCATTTACAGCAAGGCAGCTTTTACAGTGATTCAGATTAGTTCCCAGAAGTTGCATAAGGGGCAGTTTTCTATGACAATCAATCTTTCTCCCTGGTTTCTCCAGGCTGGAGGGACGGACTATCTCTGCTGTACTGTATAATCATATACTTCTGTATCCTCTCTAGGAATACTATATTCTGACAGGTGGCCTTTCTGTCCTTGGTTATGGTGGGCAGCTTGTAGCTTAGAATCTCTCTACCTAATGCAAAGGAGACTAGAGCCTGATAAATGACAGTTACCTTCCTTTGCCAATATTCTCACTCCCTCTTTGAGTTGCCTGGTTCTTCTGTAATCTTCCCCTTCTATGGGCTGGTACATGAAACTAACTTTGGAGTTTTTGTAACTCTCCAAGATGGCTGCTGAGGTGCAGCTTTGTCCTCAGACATCACACACACCGACCTCCTTCTCCTCTGTACTGTGTGCACGGCGGAGTCAGACCTGGGAGGCTTGTTAGAACCTCCCCTTCCCTATGCAACTTTATTGGAACTCCTATACAAGCACAATTTACATGAAACACAATCACAGTATTAAGCAGTGTGTTTCAGGACACTGCATTGCCACTGTGCATGCACCTCTAGACTTCCAGGTAGTGGCGCATGAACAGTCGCTGCTCCGAAAGTGGAAGCAGAGCCTCTGTGCTTGCGCCTTTACTCGGAGCAAAAGTGCAGGTGCTAGATTGTCCGGGTTGGGTGAGATGTCTGGCACTGTCAATCAAGTGGCAAGGGGGGAAGCTTCGTCAGCAGCATGGACAGCCCCTCGCAGGTAAAGTGCTTGCTGTGATTCATACAAATTGATTTGCTCATCTCTACTCTGCACTTATTTTGGCATTGCTCCCAGCTGATTTCTGGTATCCAACTTTTTTGTGCTTTTTTTATTACAAGTCTGGTTATCAACATTGCAAGTTGGTAACTTATTACGGGAATAACAAAATGTAAAAGAAAATTATCTTTATTGTATGAATAGTGCATATCCAGGAATTTATTACTCATGATCAAGTAACAGTTGATCAAGTTACAGAGTAGTTCCAGTGCCAGATTACCCACCTCCGTCTGCTGTGTAGTGGAGCTGGTTACTGCAGCGCGGGTCCTATTGAGGTGAAAGGAAGTAGTGCTGCAGTTACCAGCTCTATTTACCACACCAGTGATGGCTAACCTCCAGGACTCCAGCTGTGGCGAAACTATAACTCCCAGCATGCTCCATTCATTTCTATGGAGTTTTCAGAACAGCCAAGCAAGTGTGCATCTTGGGGGTTGTAGTTTTTCCACAGCTGGAGTGCCGGAGGTTAGCCATCACAGTATGTAAGTTCAGCACCAACTTTCATCACAGGAGCTACTGTGAAACAGAGGATCAGCGGGGGTGCAGGGTGTCAGAGCCCCACTGATCATTTATTGATTAGCTATTCTGAGAAAATCCCGGAAAGCCACTTTCACCCCTTTCCGACCTCCACTGGTGGAAGTTGGGTCTTTAACCACCTCCGGACCGCCTAACGCAGGATCGCGTTCCGGAGGTGGCAGCCCTGCGCAGAGTCACGCATATATGAGTCATCTCGCGAGACGCGAGATTTCCTGTGAACGCGCGCACACAGGCGCGCGCACTCACAGGAACGGAAGGTAAGAGAGTTGATCTCCAGCCTGCCAGCGGCGATCGTTCGCTGGCAGGCTGGAGATGTGTTTTTTTTAACCCCTAACAGGTATATTAGACGCTGTTTTGATAACAGCGTCTAATATACCTGCTACCTGGTCCTCTGGTGGTCCCCTTTGTTTGGATCGACCACCAGAGGACACAGGTAGCTCAGTAAAGTAGCACCAAGCACCACTACACTACACTACACCCCCCCCGTCACTTATTAACCCCTTATTAGCCCCTGATCACCCCTGATCACCCCATATAGACTCCCTGATCACCCCCCTGTCATTGATTACCCCCTGTCATTGATCAACCCCCTGTAAAGCTCCATTCAGACGTCCGCATGATTTTTACGGATCCACTGATAGATGGATCGGATCCGCAAAACGCATCCGGACGTCTGAATGAAGCCTTACACGGGCGTGATCAATGACTGTGGTGATCACCCCATATAGACTCCCTGATCACCCCCCTGTCATTGATTACCCCCCTGTCATTGATTACCCCCTGTAAAGCTCCATTCAGACGTCCGCATGATTTTTACGGATCCACTGATAGATAGATCGGATCCGCAAAACGCATCCGGACGTCTGAATGAAGCCTTACACGGGCGTGATCAATGACTGTGGTGATCACCCCATATAGACTCCCTGATCACCCCCCTGTCATTGATTACCCCCCTGTAAAGCTCCATTCAGATGTCCGCATGATTTTTACGGATGCACTGATAGATGGATCGGATCCGCAAAACGCATACGGACGTCTGAATGAAGCCTTACAGGGGCATGATCAATGACTGTGGTTATCACCCCATATAGACTCCCTGATCACCCCCCTGTCATTGATTACCCCCCTGTCATTGATTACCCCCCTGTAAAGCTCCATTCAGATGTCCGCATGATTTTTACGGATGCACTGATAGATGGATCGGATCCGCAAAACGCATACGGACGTCTGAATGAAGCCTTACACGGGCGTGATCAATGACTGTGGTTATCACCCCATATAGACTCCCTGATCACCCCCCTGTCATTGATCACCCCCCTGTCATTGATCAACCCCCTGTCATTGTTAACCCCCACAGAGGGTCATTGATCACCCTCTGTAAGGCTCCATTCAGACATTTTTTTGGCCCAACTTAGCGGAATTATATATTTTTTTTCTTACAAAGTCTCATATTCCACTAACTTGTGTCAAAAAATAAAATCTCACATGAACTCACCATACCCCTCACGGAATCCAAATGCGTAAAATTTTTTAGACATTTATATTCCAGACTTCTTCTCACGCTTTAGGGCCCCTAGAATGCCAGGGCAGTATAAATACCCCACATGTGACCCCATTTCGGAAAGAAGACACCCCCAGGTATTCCGTGAGGGGCATATTGAGTCCATGAAAGATTGAAATTTTTGTCCCAAGTTAGCGGAATGGGAGACTTTGTGAGAAAAAAATTAAAAATATCAATTTCCGCTAACTTGTGCCAAAAAAAATAAATTTCTATGAACTCGCCATGCCCCTCATTGAATACCTTGGGGTGTCTTCTTTCCAAAATGGGGTCACATGTGGGGTATTTATACTGCCCTGGCATTCTAGGGGCCCCAAAGCGTGAGAAGAAGTCTGGTATCCAAATGTCTAAAAATGCCCTCCTAAAAGGAATTTGGGCACCTTTGCGCATCTAGGCTGAAAAAAAGTGTCACACATGTGGTATCGCCGTACTCAGGAGAAGTTGGGGAATGTGTTTTGGGGTGTCATTTTACATATACCCATGCTGGGTGAGATAAATATCTTGGTCAAATGCCAACTTTGTATAAAAAAATGGGAAAAGTTGTCTTTTGCCAAGATATTTCTCTCACCCAGCAAGGGTATATGTAAAATGACACCCCAAAACACATTCCCCAACTTCTCCTGAATACGGCGATACCACATGTGTGACACTTTTTTGCAGCCTAGGTGGGCAAAGGGGCCCACATTCCAAAGAGCACCTTTAGGATTTCACAGGTCATTTACCTACTTACCACACATTAGGGCCCCTGGAAAATGCCAGGGCAGTATAACTACCCCACAAGTGACCCCATTTTGGAAAGAAGACACCCCAAGGTATTCCGTGAGGGGCATGGCAAGTTCCTAGAATTTTTTATTTTTTGTCACAAGTTAGTGGAAAATGATGATTTTTTTTTTTTTTTTTTTTCATACAAAGTCTCATATTCCACTAACTTGTGACAAAAAAAAAAAACTTCCATGAACTCACTATGCCCATCAGCGAATACCTTGGGGTCTCTTCTTTCCAAAATGTGGTCACTTGTGGGGTAGTTATACTGCCCTGGCATTCTAGGGGCCCAAATGTGTGGTAAGGAGTTTGAAATCAAATTCTGTAAAAAATGACGAGTGAAATCCGAAAGGTGCTCTTTGGAATATGGGCCCCTTTGCCCACCTAGGCTGCAAAAAAGTGTCACACATGTGGTATCTCTGTATTCAGGAGAAGTTGAGGAATGTGTTTTGGGGTGTCTTTTTACATATACCCATGCTGGGTGAGATAAATATCTTGGTCAAATGCCAACTTTGTATAAAAAAATGGGAAAAGTTGTCTTTTGCCAAGATATTTCTCTCACCCAGCATGGGTATATGTAAAATGACACCCCAAAACACATTCCCCAACTTCTCCTGAATACGGAGATACCAGATGTGTGACACTTTTTTGCAGCCTAGGTGGGCAAAGGGGCCCATATTCCAAAGAGCACCTTTCGGATTTCACAGGTCATTTTTTACAGAATTTGATTTCAAACTCCTTACCACACATTTGGGCCCCTAGAATGCCAGGGCAGTATAACTACCCCACAAGTGACCCCATTTTGGAAAGAAGAGACCCCAAGGTATTCGCTGATGGGCATAGTGAGTTCATAGAACTTTTTATTTTTTGTCACAAGTTAGTGGAATATGAGACTTTGTAAAAAAAAAAAAAAATCATCATTTTCCGCTAACTTGTGACAAAAAATAAAAAGTTCTATGAACTCACTATGCCCATCAGCGAATACCTTAGGGTGTGTACTTTCCGAAATGGGGTCATTTGTGGGGTATTTGTACTGTCTGGGCATTGTAGAACCTCAGGAAACATGACAGGTGCTCAGAAAGTCAGAGCTGCTTCAAAGAGCGGAAATTCACATTTTTGTACCATAGTTTGTAAACGCTATAACTTTTACCCAAACCATTTCTTTTTTACCCAAACATTTTTTTTTTATCAAAGACATGTAGAACTATAAATTTAGAGCAAAATTTATATATGGATGTAGTTTTTTTTGCAAAATTTTACAACTGAAAGTGAAAAATTTCATTTTTTTGCAAAAAAATTGTTAAATTTCGATTAATAACAAAAAAAGTAAAAATGTCAAAAGCAATGAAATACCACCAAATGAAAGCTCTATTAGTGAGAAGAAAAGGAGGTAAAATTCATTTGGGTGGTAAGTTGCATGACCGAGCAATAAATGGTGAAAGTAGTGTAGGTCAGAAGTGTAAAAAGTGGCCTGGTCTTTCAGGGTGTTTAAGCACTGGGGGCTGAAGTGGTTAAACAGAATGTATCATCAGAACATGACCTATAGTTTAAATCATGTTTTTATGTTCAGATTTATTTTTTGCATTTTTGGTGATTTCTTTTCCCTTTTTCAATTTCACTATCTATATAATTTTTTTTTATATAATCCTGCAATTTTCACACTGACCATTAGGGCTAAAATATGTTAAAGGGGTTTTGCCATCTCGCAGATTCATCCTCTCCTGCAGCCTGACTGCTCTTCACTTCCTGGGTTCTTGCTTCTGAGGCTGGGCGGGCTTAGGCAGTTTGATTGATGGGCTGCCATGCCTCCTTATGACATCACCCCCATTCCCGCTCGTTCATTTAGCTACCGTAGTATGAGTCATCAGCCTGCAGTGTGATGTTACCCAACCAATCAGAGATCACCTTTCATCTCTCTCTCTGAACGTCTTCTCGCTGCAGGTCAGTCTCCGATGTCCGCTCTGCAAACAGAGCATGCGCGGCTCTGTTTTAAACGCTGCCATTGGGATAAAGCTTTGCGCATGCACGGCGTCCCGGCGGCGTGCGCGTTCATGTAATCAATAAGCAGCCGGCCAGGGGAAAGAAGTGCTTCTTCTGTGCAAGCGCTGCCCATGCAATCGCCCGAGAAGCGGTGGCCATAACCAGGGAGAACCAAAGTGTAACACTGGGTAGGATGGAAGTAATTTTATCAAGAAAGGTGGAAATTTGCTAATAGATCATATTTACAAAAATGATCACGGGCACATCAGTAACAAATGAAACTATGATGATTGTGATGAGAATACTCCTTTAAGACTTCCTGGCTTTTGATAGCAGCCACATGGGTAGACATAGACACAATGGACAGGAGCTGACCCCATTGATTTCTATGGGAGGCCACGTTCACATCTCCGGTGAATATTTCTGTCAGGCTGTTCAGGCAGAGAGACATTCCCTTTAAAGATGGCATCTGCTCCTGATCAGCTGTTTCACAGAGCAGACATCCGTACTTAAAGGGTTTCCCGTGGTCCGGCCACCGCCATGCGCTCTCCTAATACAAGTGAATGGGAGCGAACCGTGCTTGCGCGGCCACCACTCCCATTCATTTCTATGGAGCTGACGGAAATAGCTGAGCCAGCGCTAATGAAGGGTGCCTGCGCATGTGCAGTGCGCCCTCCTTCACCTTTTCCTGCACCGTTCTCGGTGTAGGTGCGGGTCCCAGAGGGGGCACCTATCAGACAATGGGGGCATATCCTAGCTGTAACGGATCACCTGGCACCCCGACTGAGTTCCTCCGTTGACGGATGCTCCTAGCGTTTTCCTGAGGTTTCCAAGCACTCTGGCAGACACCACAATCACCGAACCAAAGAAGCATATAAATCCTCTTCAAGCATATGAATGCTCTAGGCAGTTGAATAGGAAACCATATGAATAGGTTTACACTCCTAGCAGTCAAACTGGGACAGCATGCAATAAATCCTCCCCCAAGAATGAGACGACACTTCACCTTGAGGGTTAAAACAGGAACTGACTTTATTTTGACATAGCACACCTACTTTAAACCCCCCAACAGCCTCATTTACATACAATAGGGCACCTAGTTGACTATGGTACAAGGAAGGGTGGGGCCAGACAATAGCAAGGGCTGATGGGAGACTGAGGAGGGACAGAGCAGCTGGTTTAAACTAGTGTCCCTGCGACAACACCTTGCTGGGGAAACAATGGGACAGGAAAAAGGGGGCGGAGAAGAGGCACAGAAAAGCAATGCCTCCAATACAGTAAACATCACAGTAAGAGCAAGATATATACAGTTTACAATACACAGCAATACGATCCAACCAAACCCACAATAACATACATAATATCCAAGACAGCCCGAATGCAATCTGCCACACAGTCTTAAAGGGCACTGTTCCCAAAAGTCATAACATGTCCACGGATGGCCCCCCAAAGGGCCAGAAGCAGCAATACAAAAGACCACATGCCCAAATATTGCATTCAAACGTACCAATTTACCAGGGGCCATAGTCATCAGGTAGGAGGCGGGCAGCCAGGCCTCTCCAATGCCCAGTGGCGAGGCGGGTTCCGCCACACTAGCGATATGCCCCCATTGTCTGTGATGGGAAAACCCCTTTAATTTCTGTGATAATGAGAATCGCAGACATACTGTGGTCAATTGTTACCACAGGATTTGAGTTTGCTTTCTCCAGGAGCGCTGCACTCCTGTTGTCCAAACGGCTCACCCACGATGCAATCAGTGAGCCAATTATTCCTTGTGGTAGCCTCTCTCCCTCTGAAGGATCCGAGGCTACCATAGTGATAGTTCCTATAGAGATCTGCCTGTGGCACGACTTCATAGGACTGTATTGAATGTCATATAGGCTTTAATCAGTGGCATAGCTACAGGGATCGCAGTGGTCACAGTGGCGACCGGGCCCCTATACCAGGGAGGCACTGCTGATTACCATATTTTTCACTGTATAATAAGCAGTGCATCTCATAAAGCGAATACAAGCGAGCACTTCCATTATAGAAGCGCTCACTAGTCTGCAGGAAGCAGGGGGAGTGAAGTGCTGTGAGTGCTGTACTCACCCCTCCTCTCTAGTCTTCTCCGAGTTGTGCTGAACTGTCCTGACTGTGTGCAGCGCGGGCCCAGAGATGATCAGGGAGTGAAGAATGCAGCCGAGACTGCTGGACCTGGAAAGGAGTGGCGAAGCAGAAAAGCTTAGTTAATTTATTTATTTTAAGGTCTGATCTGAGGTCTGATACTTGGGGGGTCTGACAATAAGTTCTGAAAGGGATCTGATCTGAGGTCTGATATGGGGGAAGAAGTCTGACATGAAGTCCTGATCTGAGGTCTGACATGGAGGCTTAAAATGGGTCTGATTTGGGGTCTGATATAGGGATCTCATATGGAGGTCTAAAAGGAGTCTGATCTGAGGTCTGATTTGGGGGGGGGTCTGATCTGAGGTCTTAAACTGGGGTTTGATCTGAGGTCTGATATGGGGGTCTGATTTGAGGATCTGATATGGGGGTCTAATCTGAGGTGTGATATGGGGGTCTGATCTGAGGATCTGATATGGGGGTCTAATTTTAGGTCTAATATGAGGGGGGGTCTGATCTGATGTGTTATATGCGAGTCTGCTCTAAAAGGTAAAGGGGTATTTATTTTGTACTGGAGCACAATATAAGGGGGTATTTATTGTACTAGCACACATTATAAAGGAGTATTTTTTTGTACTGGCACACATTTTAAGGGGGCATTTTTGTACTGGCACACCTTATAAGGGGTTATTTTTGTACTGGCACATGTATTAGGGTGCATTTTTCTACTGGCACACATTATAAGGAGAAGTATTAGTACTGGGGGGATATGAGGACCATGATTACTAGTATGGGCACAATGGGGGTATTATTACTATTAGGAACACTGTTAACACTATGCACTCTTGGAGATAATTATTTCTATTGGTGGAACTTTTGGGAGCACTATTACTGTGGGGGGCACCCTGGCTCAGTATTATCTTAGCACGATTATTTTTGGGGGACATTATGTTTACACTATTATTATCAGGGACACTACTCGCTTGGCACAGTTTTATTTTTTAGGGCACTGTGTGCCAATAATTATTGAAGGAGGCACTATCTGTGAGGTTCCAGTATTTTCAAGGGGTTTGTTTCTGCAGTATAGTATTGGGGAGCACAGTGTGCACAGTATTGGGGTGTTGCGAAGGTGGGAGGATGATGGAAAAGTAGGAAACTTAGATGTCTGTTAGTTAAACTCTGCAGAGAAAGATGGCTGAAAGAAATCATCATGGCAGTCTGGTCTGAAAGGAGAAGATGAGGAATGAGAACGTCTACATTAGAGGAGACGTCACTGGATTTTAGAGATATGTGGTGCTGTATTACCCTGTATGTTTTGTAGCTCTGTATGTAATGTTTTCCAAGTATGTCTTTAACAGTAGGGCTGGAGGGAAGCGGTTAGGTTGAGAATTTGGCATGAAGGATGGGGGGGGGCGTTCCAATTTTTACCTCAGGCAGCAGAAAGGCTAGGTGCACCCTTAATAAAAAGTTATGGGGGTCAGAATATGGTGATGCAAAGCAATAATTAGTTTTTTTCAAGTTTTTAGTTTTTTCTCAGTATTAAAACAGAAGAAAAACTATACAAATGTGGTTTTGGCCTAATTGTATTGGCCCAGAGAATGAAGGGAAAATATCAGTTTTATCACATAGGTAACACCTTAAAAAACGAAATACTTAAAACTAAGGCATAATTTTTTTTCTTTCCAATATCACCCCATTGTGGACTCCTTTAATGTCCTAGTTATAAAGTAACTACAATACGACAGGTTTCCTAACAGGTCCTTTCATCCACAGTTAATAAATACGGTACACGAAACAAGATGACTCTATATGCTCTTCCTTCCTTCCGGCACTCGTATTAGTAAAGTGGATTATAGGGGGGGTTGTATTTGGCCAGCACAGAATCATAATCAAAGATTACTGTCCCCCATTTGTCTCTCACTTGGCTGAGTTTTGTCTTGAAATCCACCGTGGCTAATGTGAGTATTGTGGCTGTGATTGATGTCTGCCAAATCTCCCATGAACTCAAAAATTCTGGCAGTTTCACTGACTTGGCATCAACGTATGGTCTCCAAAGTTACTCCGAGTGACTGCTGTGATGCAGAGCAATTAGCAAACTAAATCCATAGAATAAAAACACCAAACCCTATGAAAACTCTACAGGCATTTATGTGAGCAAGCACCCCGACGGATACCAAGGTGTCCATTTGTTGAAATGCTGTAGAGCGGCAGCGTGGTTCTAATCATTGTTTATCACACATTGCTCCACGGGCTGGATTTCTAAATGCTAGGGTTCCCCCAAGAAGTTATGGGCGGAAAATGTAAACCATGCTGTTTGTGATGCAAGAAGAAATGTTTGCTGTACCTCCTGGAACACAGCTGCTGAAAGTGGATAGCAATAAAAACACACAAACAAATTAAAATGTAGGTCCCTCGCTGATTTTAAGAGCTCATGTAAGCAATTGTTTGTTTCCTGGAGTTCTCACAAGGTCCATGTGCATTGGAGGGAGGTCCTGCTCTGGACTGGAGACCAACTTCTGGCTGGTGCCAATAAACTGAGGCGTGCGAGGCAACTAATATGTGTTAGTATGTCATCTATTCACTGCATCATGGGAGGGTTTGAAAAGATTTTTACAAACTGGTTTCTAGTAAAGTTATGACTTGAAGCTTCTAGGTCCCAGTAAATATCTGTAACAGGACCACCAGCAACCATGTGGTGCTTATGATGCTGGTGTCTTTTAACGTGGCAGAGGGGCCTTGTCTAATAATGAATTAACAGAAGGAGTTCTCCTGCTCAGGATCCATCTCAGGCCAAGGAAGAGGTCACAGTCAGACCTCCACTCATCAAATATTGATGACCTATCCTGAGTCCTGGACAGCCTGTTTAGAAGACGGGGGACTCTGTTCAGGATCCTCAGCTCTTGGAGTGGAGAGAAGTAACAAAGAGTGTTACTGGAGGACCTGTACTAGGCTAAATAGACAACCAATTAATATGAATGAGCAAAGAGTAATGATTTATAACCCATAAAGCGGCACAACATGGAAACAAAACATTTACTTTGAGGTCTCCTCGCATACTACATCTGATGCTGTGAAGACCAGCAGGTGGGCACTTTGTGATTAGCTTATTGTAAAGGGACAAATAGAGATTGCTCAAGGCATTTTTTTGAAACTCTAAACCTCACTTAGTTTTCTGATGTGAGCTTGTTTGAACACATATATTAGAGAAGAGATAATGGTTGGCACTCCAATTATTTTGGAACCCTGTGCTCAGTGGTAGGCTAGGAATCCCAGTATAATGTAGAAAATACCACGGCACACAGTTATGATGCAAACATTTTGTTGGCTTTTATTTGTACATCAAGTTACATTGATATAGGCAAGGCCAATGATTCGGTCCTATCAGGGCATTGATCATGGCCTTTGAGCCACAAAAGAAAAGAGCTGGCTGGGTGTCAGCTGGATGTCAGGAATGCTGATATCCAGCCAGCTCTTTTCTGTTGAGGCTCATAGGCCATGATCAAGGTCCTGGTAGGACCGAAACATTAGCCTTGCTTGTATCAGTGTAACTGGATGTACAAATAAAAGCCAACAAAATGTTTGCATAACAACCGTGTGCTGTGGTGTTTTCTACATTATACTGGGATTCCTACCCTAACACTGAGCACAGGGTTCCAAAAAAATTTGAGTGCCTTATCACTTTCTGTTTGGGCCTGTTTCTTAGGCCCTTGTGTACAATGGTAAAGTAGTTGTGCCTATCTTCAGTATGGTGGGAGGATGGACTTCAGAATCATTTCCTCTGGTGGGCCCAATGAACTACTTCATTCTGACACTATATCCATGTGTGTGTGCACCAAGAAAGACATAGTTAGTAGATGAGCCACAACTTGGAAATATTTTGCCCTTAGTTACATTGTAACATTTCCTACTTGATTTTGAACAGAAACTACGTGAAGATTTGTCCTCGTCGAGATTTATCTGAACCGATGTTTTCAACACAGTGGATCATGATGTGCAGATATTTCTTGTTATACAGCAGTAAAGCTCTAAATCCAACACACCCTTCATTTCCTTAAAATATGGTTCACTGTATTTGTTTGAACTTCTTTTGACCATGTTCCAGTATCATAATTAAAATTTCACACAGTTCTGGTGATTTACCATACTCTTCAGACCAACAAAAGTACACGTTGAAACATTCCACGTCAGTGCAGTAAAAAATACTGCGGCCGACGTCACAGTATGAAACTGTATCATCGTCCTGAGGACAGCAATACAGTGGAATTCAGGAGGGCACCTGCGGCCACTAGCCAGGTGGATAAGTGCCTGATGCTCCTACATTAATTAATGCTGAGAGCAATAGATCTTTATGTACCTTATTGGTGGCCATGAGGAGGGCTCAAGCGCCCCCCTGGGCATCAGCACACCAGGGATTTTCCCTGTAGGGTCTATGGCCAGTCCGCCCATGGGAGGATGATTACAGTGTGAAGACTCTTTGTTTCATCTGGCCCAGGATTATACTGATATCAATCCAACCATAATAGGGAAGTAGAAGCAGAGGTGTAAGTTGAAGCTCCTGGGCTTCAAAACTAAATCTGCCACATCGCCCCCCACCTACCATGTGTCAATTATAATACTGGTGTCTTATTTTGTGTGCAGAAGAACCTTTTGAGCCCCCTCAGGTACCAGAGACATTGAGTAACTAGCTGCGCTGCTCCCTCTATAACTACTCCTCTGGTTTAAGGGATTTTTTTGAGGATGTAAGTATATAGTCTGCTGCACTAAGGCTGGTTTCTCATGGTCTTTTTTGAGTTTTTCCCATTTGTTTCTGTTTTCTTAGCAAGTTCTTTGTGATTTAGCTTTTTATTGACATTTATTTTATGTAGCCATTTGTTCTTTAAAGTCTATAGTGAGTTATGAAATTCACCACAGACAAAGCAACCTGTATTAAATATGAGATGGAATAGGTTGGCTTAGATTTAGAGCATGGCCACAAGTTCAATTTTTCTACTGGTGACTGACCCTTGGATTTCTGCCACAGATTTGGAACTTGTCATGCAAGGGACCTGTGATTAACCCCATTTGATGAAACTAATGTCTCACTGAATCTGTGTGGTTTTCCCTTCAAGAAAATACTGCAAATCCATGTGGTCTGGTGATGGCTTTAAACAATGCCCATCAAATGCCCTCTTGAATTTTTTTTACCATTACTCAGAGTCTGTACACAAGGGTTGTATTAACTTCTGGGTGTAAGGTCGAAGGATGGGTGTGGATGAAAACATTGGCATTCAGCTTTTCTAAGAAATGGATTCAACTGAGAAAAGTTCACTTAGGGATGGCAAAACACAAATACCATATGAAACAGATAAATAAAAACTCATCACACCAAATATAATAGAGTGACAGAGGGTAATATCAAGTGATATCTATTGAAGGGGTTATCCCATGACTAATGTAAATATATCCTATAGTATATGACAAACTCTTTCTAGCAAAGCTAGAACCAGCCCTGTACCTCACCTGGATCCAGAGATCTCCCCATTCATTGCTCTGCTAGATTTATATCAAGCTGGCAGCTCACGGGGAGTGTCTTGTCTGCTGCAGATCAGGGGGCGTGTCCATGCTCTCCCTATCACAGCTCACGGGGAGTGTCTTGTCTGCTGCAGCTCGGGGGGCGTGTCCATGCTCTCCCTATCACAGCTCACGGGGAGTGTCTTGTCTGCTGCAGCTCAGGGGGCGTGTCCATGCTCTCCCTATCGCAGCTCAGGAGGCAGTTGAAGGATGAAACTGAGCATGTGCGGCCATCTCAGTGAGCAGGACAAAGAAATTAGAAAAAACATAAACAGCAGGTGGTGCTATACAGATATATTTTATTGAACTCAGTGGCTATACAAAATATTTAATTACATGCAATTACAAAAGTATTCAGATCCAAGTGCTGATTTGAAAACGGTAGAATATTATTTGTGGGACAATCCCTTTAAGGGTACTTTCACACTAGCGTTAAAGTTTTCCAGTATTGAGTTCCGTCATAAGGGCTCAATACCGGAAAAAAACGCTTCAGTTTTGTCCCAATGCATTCTGAATTGAAAGCATTCCGGAAACAAATGATATCCGTTTGCATACGGATTTCCGGATCCGGCAAGCAGTTCCGGCAACGGCAACAGATTCTTCTAACGCAAGTGTGAAAATAGCCTAACTAAGTAGTGAAATGTTGTGAACGTTTTTGAAGCTACAGCATGTAGCCATAATAAAAAAATAACATAATAGCAGTAACAGAGATCCTGAAGATGTGAAATATATACTACATTCAACTATGTGGGAAACTGACTCTTTAAAAGGGTGGCATCATATGGTACTGCCATGATGAAGGCCAATCAACTATTAAGTACTATTATTCTGCCACCAATGTACGTGAGAAAAGTCTCTGAGTGTGAGTGGCAAGCTCTTGTACAAGCAATGGAAAATAGTGAACTCGCTACACTCATTCCCATATTGACACCAGTGGCATGTAGAAGTCAAGTGAGGTAGATGCAATGGATAATCCTTCAGGTAATTAATTGAATGTATCTTGAGAAATTATGATAAAAATCAAAGGAAAATCATCTCTCCAGCTCTGTGATGCATGTCTTACAAACAGACAGCAGGAAAAAGGATACTAGCTCACAGAAAAGGAGTAATTACAGGATAATGGAAATTACAGCATAGATAACTTCACAAAACCAAATATAACAAAGGCCACTAGATGTCAGCGCATTAAACCTGGTGGATAACAGATATAACACAGAAAACAATAATATGAATTCTATTTTGGGGAAACTTTTAGCTGGGATAGGGCAAATACATATGTTCTTCCTTACCTGGCACTGTTGCTTAACACATGTCATTATATCTGTCTCTTCTAATGGTCAAACTTCAGGCCAGGAGGATTAATGGCACTGCATTTGCACATGATTTCAACTGAGCGAGAGATGAGTGAAGTTTTGGAAAATTTGGCTGCTTCACCGAACTCTACAAAAAAATTCACTTTGTGACAAATTACTTTGTCACGAAGCGCATTTTTTTGTAAGTAGCGGGTGCAATGACAGGGAGCTGCGATTGCTCCACTCCCCATTATTGTACCCCTCAGATGCCGCGTTCATACATGATCGCGGCATCTGAGAGTAAAAACAGTGTTTACAGAAGAAAAAAATTTAATCATACTTATATACCATTTGCTCGCTACGGACCGGCGGCCACCACCATCTTGCTTGAAGATCTGGCGCAGTGCGGCCCGAGATGATGTCGTACGTCACAACACACCGTATTTCAGCCTAGATCTTCAAGATGGCGGCGGCCAGTCGGTCGCAAGCAAATGGAGGAGGTAATAATGATTTTTTAAAATTTTTTTTACACTATTTCAGGTTAAATTGACTCGCTACTAGTGATGAGCCGCATAGGCCATATTCGAATTCTCGATATTTTGTGAATTTTTGGCCGAATATTTGGCGTAAATTCGCAAATTAGAAAATTCGGAATCTCCAGTCATTGTTTACTTGATTGCGAAAATCGGCAATGTAATATATTTGCGATAAATTCACGAAAAATTCGCCATTAGAATATTCAACACTATTCGCGAATACGAATATATAGCACTGCATTCTAAATATTTGCAAACTCTCGAAGTGGCAATATTCGCGATTAAAATTTGCGATTCGAATATTCGCGCTCAACACTACTCACTACCACGAAACACAAGGAAATTCGGCTTTGCGGCGAATCGAATTTAGCCTGAAATTCGGATTGAGGTACACTTCTTTGGGTTCAATTTGCTCAACTCTAATTTCAAAGGCACTATTTATTGTATTTAGTGTAGAAACTGATGCGTCGGTTACTCCTCTGAGGACAGGAAATGTTTGCCGGACAGTATATTAGTGAATTCTACAAAATTTCATTTCATGATATCTTATCCCAGGTCCTCTGAGATATGCTGCAATGAGTCATTAAATGACTAATTTTACCCTTATAATGTAGAAATAACTTTGCATTGGTCATTTTAAACAGACTTCCTGCATAGCACAATGTGGTTACTGTCCGCCCGCTTCGAGGGTCAGTGGGTGCACAAGGTTTGGGGTCAGCAACGCTGTGCAAACCAATATTACATGGCTGAGGCTTGCAGCGGAGTATTGCCAAACCTTGTGTTTAGCAATGCACAGAAGTACACAAACTTGACTCATACATTTTTCATGGTAATTACCACGCTGTGCAAACAGTGGTCTAAAACCTTTCCTGTCTCTGCTCCTTCCTTCACATCCCTCCGAGCTCAGCTGATCTCCAATGCTACTTTATCATACAGTCTAAGCTGTGATTGCGGCATCCAGTGGGCACAGGCACGGAAGCAGCTAATTCTATGTCATTATAAATAGCGTTTCCACATCGTCAGCAGAATTCAGTTAATGTTGCCGATAGCTTGGGGTTAAATTTTTTATTTTTTTTAGATCGTGTTTTATATTGACCTATCACTCCTTCCTAAAATACATAGTAAATACACTTTTAGGAAGAGCAAATAAGCACTGTACCGGAAGTTAAGCAGTGGCGTATACAGAAAATAGGTATCCATAGCAAAGATCAAGCTGGACCACCATTGCGGTATCGAGGTGTGCTGCCCAGCTCTTAGGCCAATTGACTCTGGAAAGGGGAATCCTGCGCAGGTTTTCACCACACAAGAGCAAAGGGGATGGGACCAACTTCAGCGAGCCCAGGAGGAGCGAGTGGAGGATGGGAGTACTAGTAGCTATGACAATGATAGCTGTACACGTGGATCACAGCATTGGACTGAAGTCACTTGGGCCCACCAGAGGAAATGATTCTGAGGGTCCATTATTGTCAGAGCTTGGACCCACTGGAGGATCCTATAGCACTCTGGTGGGCCAGTCCGACCCTGCTCACACAAATAACCCCTAGGGTCGTGCGGTGACAGGAGGGCAGATCCTTTTCTTCCCTAGGGCACACCTTGATGTTGGGGGCTCCTGCCTGGTGGTAACTGATGTGCCCTTAGTGTTAGATGGGGTTTTCCGAGAATTTTATACTGATAATCTATCTTCAGGATAGGTCATCAGTATCTGATCAGTGGGGGTCCGACACCCGTGACCCCGCTGATCAGCTGTTCAAGGAGGCATCGGCGCATGCAGTAGCACTGCGGCCTTCTCCCTGCTTTTCCTAAGCCAGTGATGTCATGTTCATCAGGAGCAGCTCAGCCCCATTAAAGTGAATGGGACTGAGGGCGATACCAGACACAGCCTCTATACAATGTACGGTGCTGTGCTTGGTAAGCTGTGAGAAGGCCATGGCGATCACAGGAGCGCTGTTACCTTCTCAAAACAGTTGATCAGCAGGGGTCACCGATGTCGGATCCCCACCGATCAGATACTTTTGACCTGTCTTGCTCACGGAGGGGCTGCCACGGCCATCTCGATCGAAGACATCGCTCAAAATCTTGTGCGGTGACTTGATGGCGTCATCACGTTGGTCGGGCGTAGTGACGTCATCACTAATGACGCCACTGTGCCCGGCCAGTTCACTGGCATGGTGATGTCATACGTCACCACGCTTGAGTATGTTTTTTTTTTTTTTTTTAACCTCCATTTCAGGAAAAAACGATTCGTTGCCATGAAGCGCGAGAAAATTTGTCTTTGTGGCGAATCAAATTTTTCCTGAAATTTGGTTCAAAGTCAATTCGTTTGGCTTCGATTCGCTCAACACTAGCCCTAATATTGTACAAATATGTATGGTGAATTTATATGTTATATATGGATAAATATTCTTGTAAACTCATTTTCCATAATTCAAAAACTTTGATAATCCATAAAAAAAAAAATTGTACCCCTAGAGGTGAATGATACATACTTTCATGTGACAGTCCAATAATCCACAAAATCTGGCACCTATTAGGTCGTAATGATGCCGGATGAAAGGAATTGTAATATACAGTATAGAAATTCATACCCAAATACATTCTTAGTTAAAATATTGTTGGGCACTGGACTTGATTGCGATGGACATCCCACAAACATACCCAACAACATTTAGGGCTCATGCACACGACCGATAATTCGTGATATTTTGTGAATATTTTGTAGAATATTCGTCATATATTCGCAAATTCGAGATTATATTCCTGATTGCGAAAATCGGCAAAGTATTATTCACGTAATGCGCGCGAAATAGCGGCGTGGGTCACTTATGCTACATTTTTCAACCTGGTATAAGTTTCCTGAGACTATTGAAAATGGTTGGCACGTCAGAACATTAGAACAGCTTTATATGCAGATAGAGTGCTCCAATATATTTGCACTTGCGAATTTTCAGCAATTAATGATGCGCATATTTTTTCGCAATACGTGCAACTTGTATAGTAAGGGGCAGGAAACTTTTCTATTGGTTGCTAGGGATGTTGCTAAGCTGTGACAAAGCCTTCTCATTGGCCCACAACCTAGAAGAAGGGAGGGATGATATTTGTCATTACGAATAAATAGCACTATAGTCAAAATATTCACGAATTATCGAAGTGCCGATATTCGCGATATAAATGTGCTTTTCGAATATTTGTGATCAACACTAATGACCAAGTGCTGGCTGGGCCCGTATTGCCCTAGCTGTTTTTGCACCACACCACAGATGCGGACCCATTCAAGCTTGAATTGGTCCACAATCCGGAAGGTCCGGTGCGGAATTAAGGCATGGAACGCCACGGAAGCACCACGGAGTGCAGACCATCACATGTGGAGGCCCTACGGTTCGTGCATTGCGGACCACAATCAGGGGTGCACCACCAATGAGGCTAGGTGAGGCGAGAGGGGCAAGAGGGGGGCAGCCGAAGGGCCATGGGCTGAAGGGAAGGGGTTAGGTTAAGAAATTTGCATTGGGAAGGGGTAGGTGCACCCCTGACCACAATTTGCGGTCCGCAACATGGGCCTGGCCAGCACACGGTCGCGTGCATGAGCCCTAAGAAAGTGAACGTCGGGACATTTAAAGTTCAGCCTTCGGATCACCTGGAAATGCCCACAAAATGCCCACTTCTACAAAACCAGCCCCATTCATGGCATTGTCCTGGAGAAATCTGATATCAGCTCTGCTACATTTGCGAGTCGCCTAGAAAGATCATATATTTTCTGAATATAATTATCCAAATGTTGTCGACACTCTCCGCCCAGTTAGCACCGTGCAGAGGTATAATACAGATAGAAATACGGAGACTATTTTCTCTTATCTCTTAAACCAATTAGTTTCCCTTTTGGCAGCATTTTGTACCATCCCATTAGGAGGAATTAGGTAGTTTTTTGTTGTTGACAGCCGTGATTTTATTCATGTTCCAAATTAGACTTTTACATTCGGCTCTAAGAGCAGAGACGTGCAATTATTTTAATTAGCAAATCTGCTTTTATTGCAAATATAGTATTAAAAAAGTGACCCCGACACGTAAAATTCAATAGGGCTCGTAAATACAATCATTTCACTGATAGAATATTTTTCTCCTATTTCTTTGCATATATTATTTGGATGATATTATTCCTGGAGTGAGTCACAGATAATACTTACCTCTCTTCAGTTAGGTGGCCAGTATCACATTGCATTTAAGCTCCGCACTGGACTACAAAGAACCCAGAATAGCACATTTATAGCTTGGCAGTATGATTAAACTGTGGTATATAGCAGTATAATTTAAGTTAAAAAAAACTACGCAGCATTATGTACAGTACAGACCAAAAGTTTGGACACACCTTTTCATTCAAAGAGTTTTCTTTATTTTCATGACTATGAAAATTGTAGATTCACACTGAAGGCATCAAAACTATGAATTAACACATGTGGAATTATATACATAGCAAACAAGTGTGAAACAACTGAAAATATGTCATATTCTAGGTTCTTCAAAGTAGCCACCTTTTGCTTTGATTACTGCTTTGCACACTCTTGGCATTCTCTTGATGAGCTTCAAGAGGTAGTCCCCTGAAATGGTTTTCACTTCACAGGTGTGCCCTGTCAGGTTTAGGCCTCATGCACACGACCGTTGTGTGCATCCGTGGCCGTTGTGCCGTTTTCCGTTTTTTTTCGCGGACCCATTGACTTTCAATGGGTCAGTGGAAAAATCGGAAAATGCACCGTTTGGCAGCCGCATCCGTGAGCCGTGTTTCCTGGCCGTGAAAAAAATATGACCTGTCCTATTTTTTTCACGGCCAACGGTTCACGGACCCATTCAAGTCAATGGGTCCGTGAAAGAACACGGATGCACACAAGATTGGCATCCGTGTCCGTGATCCGTGGCCGTAGGTTAGTTTTTATACAGACGGATCCGAAGATCCGTCTGCATAAAAGCTTTTTCAAAGCTGAGTTTTCACTTCGTGAAAACTCAGAACCGACAGTATATTCTAACACAGAAGCGTTCCCATGGTGATGGGGACGCTTCTAGTTAGAATACACTACAAACTGTGTACAAGACTGCCCCCTGCTGCCTGGCAGCACCCGATCTCTTAGAGGGGGCCGTGATCAGCACAATTAACCCCTTCAGGTGCGGCACCTGAAGGGGTTAATTGTGCTGATCACAGCCCCCTGTAAGAGATCAGGGCTGCCAGGCAGCAGGGGGCAGACCCTCCCCCCCCTCCCCAGTTTGAATATCATTGGTGGCCAGTGCGGCCCCCCCCCCTCTATTGTAATAATAGGTTGGTGGCCAGTGCGCCCCCCCCCCTCCCTCTATTGTAATAATTCGTTGGTGGCACAGTGTGCGCCCCCCCCTCCCTCCCTCTATTGTAATAATTCGTTGGTGGCACAGTGTGTGCGCCCCCCCCTCCTCCCTCCCTCTATTGGAATAATTCGTTGGTGGCACAGTGTGCGCCCCCCATCGGCCCCCCCTCCCTCTATAGCATTAACAACATTGGTGGCCAGTGTGCGGCCTCCCATCTCCCCCCCCCCCCATCATTGGTGGCAGCGGAGTTCCGATCGGAGTCCCAGTTTAATCGCTGGGGCTCTGATCGGTAACCATGGCAACCAGGACGCTACTACAGTCCTGGTAGCCATGGTTACTTAGCAATAGTAGAAGATTCATACTTACCGGCTGCTGCGATGTTCGTGTCCGGCCGGGAGCTCCACCTACTGTTAAGTGACAGGTCTGTGTGGCGCATTGCTAAATGAACTGTCACTTACCAGTAGGAGGAGCTCCCGGCCGGACACAGACATCGCAGCTCCCAGGTAAGTATGAATCTTTTACTATTGTACTATTGCTAGTAACCCGCTGCCACCAATGATCGGGGGGGGGGGTAGATGGGAGGCCGCACACTGGCCACCAATGTTGTTAATGCTATAGAGGGAGGGGGGGCCAATGGGGGGCGCACACTGTGCCACCAACGATTTATTACAATAGAGAGAGGAAAGGGGGGGGGGGGCGCACACTGTGCCACCAACGAATTATTACAATAGAGGGAGGAAGGGGGGGGGGCGGGGGGGCACACTGTGCCACCAACGAATTATTACAATAGAGGGAGGAAGGGGGGGGGCCGCACTGGCCACCAATGATATTCAAACTGGGGAGGGGGGGGGGTCTGCCCCCTGCTGCCTGGCAGCCCTGATCTCTTACAGGGGGATATGATAGTACAATTAACCCCTTCAGGTGCGGCACCTGAGGGGTTAATTGTGCTGATCACGGCCCCCTGTAAGAGATCGGATGCTGCTAGGCAGCAGGGGGCAGTCATGTACACAGTTTGTAGTATATTCTAACTAGAAGCGTCCCCATCACCATGGGATCGCCTCTGTGTTAGAATATACTGTCGGAAATGAGGTTTCACGATCTAACTCATATCCGACAGTATATTCTAACATAGAGGCGTTCCCATGGTGATGGGGACGCTTCAAGTTAAAATATACCATCGGATTGGAGAAAACTCCGATCCGATGGTATAAAAGGGACTCCAGACTTTACATTGAAAGTCAATGGGGACGGATCCGTTTGAAATGGCACCATATTGTGTCAACGTCAAACGGATCCGTCCCCATTGACTTGCATTGTAATTCAGGACGGATCCGTTTGGCTCCGCACGGCCAGGCGGACACCAAAACGACTTTTTTTTCATGTCCGTGGATCCTCCAGGGGATCCTCCAAAAATCAAGGAAGACCCACGGACGAAAAAACGGTCACGGATCACGGGAAAACGGAACCCCGTTTTGCGGACCGCAAAAAAATACGGTCGTGTGCATGAGGCCTAAATAAGTGGGATTTCTTGCCTTATAAATGGGGTTGGGACCATCAGTTGCGTTGAGGAGAAGTCAGGTGGATACACAGCTGATAGTCCTACTGAATAGACTGTTAGAATTGGTATTATGGCAAGAAAAAAGCACCTAAGTAAAGAAAAACAAGTGGTCATCATTACTTTAAGAAATGAAGGTCAGTCAGTCAGCCCAAAAATTGGGAAAACTTTGAAAGTAAGGGCTATTTGACCATGAAGGAGAGTGATGGGGTGCTGCGCCAGATGACCTGGCCTCCACAGTCACCGGACCTGAACCCAATAGAGATGGTTTGGCGTGAGCTGGACCGCAGAGTGAAGGCAAAAGGGCCAACAAGTACTAAGCATCTCTGGGAACTTCTTCAAGACTGTTGGAAGACCATTTCAGGGGACTACCTCTTGAAGCTCATCAAGAGAATGCCAAGAGTGTGCAAAGCAGTAATCAAAGCAAAAGGTGGCTACTTTGAAGAACCTAGAGTATGACATATTTTCAGTTGTTTCACACTTGTTTGTTATGTATATAATTCCACATGTGTTAATTCATAGTTTTGATGCCTTCATAGTCATGAAATAAAGAAATGAGAAGGTGTGTCCAAACTTTTGGTCTGTACTGTATGTACTATATGAAGTATTCGTTATTTACTATATGGCAGCACTGTATATCATATGGCAGTATTATTTATGAACTATATGGCAGTATTATTTATTAATCAATGTCAATGTTATTTATTAATATATGGCAGCATTATTTACCATATGGCAGTATTATTTATGAACTGTATGGTGGTAATATTTGAGCTGTACGTAGTGGTATTTGGGCTCTGCATGGCAGCATTTATTATGTGCTATATGACAGTATTATTTATTTACCATATTTACTATACGGCTGCATTATTTATCTATATGGGTGCATTATTTATACACTGTATGGTGACATTATTTGAGCACTATATGTGGCAGCACATATGCACTACACATAGGTATTATATGACTGCTGGATGTTGGAGTTTCGGCTCTGTATAGGAGCATGATTTATGTACTTTATGGCAGTATTATTTATGCACTGTATGGTGACATTTGTACTTTGTACGGCAGCATTATTTGGATATTGTATTATGAGCTATGTAGGGTTGATTCTGGTCACCATGTAGTGGTATTATTTTGAGCGCTATATTAATTGAGCGATGAATGGCAATAATGTTTTTCTATTAAATTCATAAGTTTTTATTTTTGTCATACATTAAATACCAAGGGTGGTTTTTATCTACAGATAAAAAGTTGCAAGGGATACAGACCATGTATAATTCACAATGTGTATACACAGTGTTTACATAGAAGAAAAAAGGGGCCAAGGTGCTAAAAATCTGTTTAATTTGTGAAGGATACGGTTATAGGCTAACCCCATTCCAAAGATGGCTGCAATACATGTAAATGTAGTCACAAAGCATATTCAAAATTTTCAAACCAGCACCTGGATCTGAATACTTTTGTAATTACATGTCATTAAACATTTAGCATAGACACAGAGATATTTAATAAAATGTATCTGTATAGCGCCACCTGCTGTTTGTTCATTTCCTTATTTTCTGTCCGTCTCACTGAGCTGGTCGCACACGCTCAATATAAATTTTCAACTGCCACCATCCATATGTTCTGTTTGAAGCTGTGGCAGTTAGGCCTCCTGCACACGACCGTAGCTGTCCCGTTGCCGTATTGCGGACCGCATATGCGGAGCCGCAATACACGGGCACTGTTCAGTGTGCATTTCCCATCACGGACGCGGACCCATTGACTTGAATGGGTCCGCAAATCCGGAGATGCAGAACGGAAGCACGGAACGGAACCCCCACGGAAGCACTACAAAGTGCTTCTGTGGTGTTCCGTTCCGTGCTTCCGTTCTGCAAGAAGATAGAACTTGTTCTATCTTTTTGCGTAACCGACGGATCGCGGACCCCATTCAAGTGAATGGGGTCGCGATCTGCATGCGGCTGGACCACGGTCGGTGCCCGTGCATTGCGCACCGCAATTTGCACGGGCAGCACACGTTCGCGTGCAGGAGGCCTTACTGGGAGAGAGCTGCGGTAGAAAGGGCATGACCCGTGAGCTACCTGGCTGAAGATAATCTAGCAGAGCAATTGGAGCAAAGAATGAGGAGATTTCTGGATCCATGTGAGGTACAGGGCTGGTTGGAAAGGTATTGTTTTGTACTATATGATTTTAATTTACATCAGTCATTGTATAACCCCTTTAAAAAAAAAATCCGCAAAAAACAGAAGCCATCTGTGTGCTTTCCGCAATTTGCGGAACGGAACGGGCGGCCCATTGTAGAAATGCCTATTCTTGTCCGCAAAACGGACAAGAATAGGACATGTTATATTTTTTTTGCGGGGCCTCGGAACGGAGCAACTGATGCTGACAGCACACGAAGTGCTGTCCGCATCTTTTGCGGCCCCATTGAAGTGAATGGGTCCGCACCCAAGCCACAAAAACTGCGGCTCGGCTGCGGACCCGAACAAAGGTCGTGTGCATGAGGCCTTACCGATGATCCTTTAGGGCAGGGATCAGCAGCCTCCGGCACTCCAGGTGTTCTGAAACTACAACTCCCAGGGTGCTCCATTCACCTCTATGGGAGTTAGAAGAACAGCCAAGCATGTTTGCCTGTTGGGAGTTGTAGTTTTACAGCAGCTGGAGTGCAGAAGCTTGCTGGTCCCTGCTTTAGAGCGTTAGCTCTATGTAATGACACTGTTGGGAAAATGTAATTATGCTATGGAAACCCAGGTATAGGCGAAGTTTGTGCTAGACTGGAGTACAATGATGTTACTTTCTCAACTCGCAGGAGGCAGCTGTTCTTCAAACATCTGCTAACTGCGGATACAGAAGATTGAAAAATATTTCATATTTATGACATTGAATACAGCCGAAAGCTATAAAAATGGGTTAGGAAATATGTTCCGCTGAATACGTTTTAAATATAAATAATATTTCCAGAAACCTTTCCTTGCAGGTTATTTTCCAAAATAGCGGTCTCCACATTCCAAGCTTGTTTAATGCACAGATAAAAATTTTATTGTTGCACATACTGTAAGCTGTAACAACATAATATCCCCAAACGTCGGTAACAGCCTACTAGATCATGTTATGTCGGCACCGGAAAGAAAAAAAAGTTCAGGTGGAGAAAAAAATTGGACAATTTTTGGCCAATGGGTTACACAGAAACAGTTTGAAAATAATATACAAATATAAAAAAAATCTAAAGAATAAACTGCAAGAGTAAAATAGTAAAAATGTTATTTCTGAAAAAAATGCTTTTTTTCTGAGCTAAAATCCAATTTTCTCCCTTCCTAAATAAAAAAGTATCCTGAATTTTTAAGTGATCATATGTTTCTTGAATATTAGCAATACATCTCAGATTGTTTTCCGACTTTCCGGCTTGGACGTTACCTCCAAAACAGCTTGAACATCTTTCTCTAACCGGCTATGGTAGCAGTAATTAATTGGCATAGACTCTGGAAGCTTAGGTCAGCGGCATTGGGGTTTTCAGCTTCTTCACTTATTTGGGTTTGGCAGGCGAGATAAGTTTTTGGCTTGCTCTTTTGATAGCTCTGGCATGCTCAGGGCACAATATTTTTGATAACCAGTAGCATCTGGGTCTTCAGCTGGTTCCTGGCAAGCCCTGCTTCATCGCTTTCTTCTGCTGCCTGTTGTCAGAGCTACGGTACAAATAGTAAGGTTTACATATGTTTTGGGATTGGCTCAGGTCTTTTTCGACTTATTTTATGCTTTAAACCATTAGTGTTTCAGAATCACCTCATTCAGATAAGATATAATTTCCATAAAAATTTATAGCGCTAATATACCAGGGTTTACTTTATTCTCCAAGACCTCTTCCTTCCTGGCTTGTCATCTCATTTTTGAACTTCAGAGTAATCACTTACCTCTACCTAGTCTAGGATCCAACCAAAAACATGACATTCCCTATAAATCTGGTTTGCAGAGTTTTGGAAATAGTTTATGATTAGGGTTTGATGGAGCTTTGAACTCAAGATTGCTAGAGAATAGGTGCAGATCTAGAGAAGTCTTCAAGATAAGGTCACTGTGTCTCTCGAATATTGCTTGAAGACAAGGTATTAAACATCAGCCAATTTGGTACAATTTTATTTGCAGGTATTTCCATATTTCAGCCTTTATTGACTTCTTTGGGGGAATTACAGCTCCATAATATGTCAGTAAAATGGTGGTAAAGCAAATTTTTTATAGTTTCCTTGCTATAACAAAACAAAAAAAGCCACCTAGAAGTGTTCACCAAAAATGGTTTTACCAACAGCCATATCTATCTCTACACCAGAAGTTGGTAGTAGTTAAGTTTAGATGTTGCGATGAGAACTCAAGATTTTTTTTCACAACAATGAATAAGCCCCAAATAAGCTATATTCAAAAACTTTTAGGTTTTGAGGGTATAAACTTCAATATAAATTTCTAGATGCCATAGCACAAGTTAATAATTGCTCCAGGCAGTAAATTTGGCCCATTAAGGCTACATTCACATGCGACGGACGTTTTTAGAACAAATTGAAGTCAAAGGGGCTATTTACATGACTTTTTTTTTATGGCCAGTGAATAGCAGCCGTCAAAAAATAAAAGATGTTCAGGGCCAGGCGGACCTCATGGAAATCAATGGGAATGTTTTTAACAGCCGTTGGACAGAAGTCCACCTGTCTAATTGCCGTTACAAATGGGTACACTGTGCAAAATGGCCTTTTAGGGGTTAAAAAAAATTACCTCATCCACCTGAGTTCAAGCATGATGATGTTACCATGCACTCCCAGCAATCATGCTGATGTCATCACTAGTGTTTTGAAAACTTCGATTCAGCCGCTTCGTGAATTTCACAAAGAAATTAGCCATGTGAGGAATTACTTAGTCACGAAGCGCATTTCTTTGTAATTTGTGGGCGCAATGATGAGGAACGGGGCACAAGATTTTGTGCGGGATCTTCAATCAAGAGGTGAGTTTGCATTCTTTTTTCCCCATTTCAGGAAAAATAGATTTGTTACCACTAAGCTCAAGGAAATTCAGCTTTGCAGCGAATTGAATGTTACCTGAAATACGGATTGAAGTCTACTTTGGATACTTTGATTTGCTCAAGCCTAGTCATCACGCTTGAGTGCCGATCCTTCGACAGGTCCTTCAGCGTCAAGGGAGGAGTGACTGCCTCTGCACATGCAAGTGGATGAGGTGAGGAATTTTTTTTGGTTTAAAAAAAGCACATTATTACAGCTGAGGAACACCATGGGGACCATTATGGGGAACATTATTGGGGGCAACTATGGGGGATATTATTACTGCTGAGGGCCACTATGGGGGACATTATATCTATGCTGGGGTTGTGATTTTATTTTAAAAAAAAGCCAATAAAACTCATCAATTTTTAATGGCTGTTTTTAGCGGCCGTTAAAAATGGATGCAAAATGGTCATTAATGGCCAGAAAGTGGATGCAAAACTGGTTGAAAAAATTACCATAAAAACCGACAGTGTTTACTTTTTTCATGGCTATTTTTTTCACTGTTGTGTTAATGTGGCCTAAGATATCCAAAGGTCAAGGACTCAAAAGATGAAATCTCAAAGTTCTCCATAGCAATGGGCCTTACTCTTACCAATCACTCAAGCAATGATTCATTTGGGTTGCATTAACAAACTGCATTCAATGAGTACTTATGACTTGCACTAAAATTTTGTAATTGCTGTAACTGGATTAAAGGGCTTCTGTCACCCCCAAAACACATTTTTCATTTTTCGGCTTGTTAAAATCCTTATTGAACGAATATTCCCTATATAGGGCTCTTACCTTTGTCTGTGGCTTCGTTTCATTAAAAATCGATCTTTTAAAATATGCAAATGACTTCACTACCAGCAAGTAGGGCGTCTACTTGCTGGTAGCCGCCGCAAAAAAACGCCCCTCCTCCTGTTGATTGACAGGGCCAGCGAGCGCTCTCCTCCTCCGGCTGGCCCTGTCAGCATTTCAAATCCCTCGCCTGTCTTCATTCGGCACAGGTGCTCTGAGAGAAGGACGCTCGCTCCTCTTTCGGTGACATCATCGGCGCAGGCGCACTGAGGGAGTGCTGAGGAGGCGAGCCTCCTTCACTCAGTGCGCCTGTGCCGAATGAAGACAGGCGCGGGATTTGAAATGCTGACAGGGCCAGCTGGAGGAGGAGAGCGCTCGCTGGCCTTGTCAACCAACAGGAGGAGGGGGCGGTTTTTTGCAGCGGCTACCAGCAAGTAGACGCCCTACTTGCTGGTAGTGAAGTCATCTGCATATTTTAAAAGATCGATTTTTTATGAAACGAAGCCACAGACAAAGGTAAGAGCCCTATATAGGGAATATTCGTTCAATAAGGATTTTAACAAGCCGAAAAATGAAAAATGTGTTTTGGGGGTGACAGAAGCCCTTTAAGGGCTGAAAGAGACCTCTGACCCAGGGCCTACTGCCAGAATGAGTATTTGAGTCCTAACCAATGAAAGTTTTTATTTGACTTGATGTAACATTTGCTTGTCTTTTTTAAGTCTTCTTAGACCAGTAAGGAACCTTTATGTGCTGTGTATCTCTGAGGAAAATATTTTTTCCTGGTCCTTTGCTTGTTGTACACAGAGCTATTTCATCCTTGACCTTGATCTTGTCTTAACATAGTCCTTAATTTGCAAAAACTGAGATTTCAGATGATATCATTTTTTAAGAAGCTTGGATGGTCATTACAGTCACACGACAAAGGCACCTGTCAAGCTGTCTAACTGTACAAACCTCCTTTCCCTGGTTTCGGAGCTGTATGAATATTTACAATGTTGAAGACAGAATCAATTTATTGCACCTGCAAATTCCTCTGTGAAGGACATGTTAACCCGTTCTACTCAAATCATTGTTTCAAAAGTAAAAAATAAATAAAAAATATTTGCTTTATTATGACCAAAGCGTGTCCATGCTAATAATGTGTATTTAATTGTGTTTAAAGGGTTTCTGTCACCTGAAAAATGGGTATTAAGCTGGCTGACATTAGCGATGATCTAATGTCAGCTGAACATAACTACAGTTGCAATAAAAAGTATGTGAACCCTTTGGAATTATATGGATTTCTGCACAAATTGGTCATAAAATGTGATCTGATCTTCATCTAAGTCACAACAATAGACAATCACAGTCTGCTTAAACTAATAACACACAAAGAATTAAATGTTACCATGTTTTTATTAAACACACCTTGTAAACGTTCACAGTGCAGGTGGAAAAAGTATGTGAACCCCTAGACTAACGACATCTCCAAGAGCTAATTGGAGTGAGGTGTCAGCCAACTGGAGTCCAATCAATGAGATGAGATTGGAGGTGTTGGTTACAGCTGCCCTGCCCTATAAAAAACACACTCCAGTTCTGGGTTTGCTTTTCACAAGAAGCATTGCCTGATGTGAATGATGCCTCGCACAAAAGAGCTCTCAGAAGACCTACGATTAAGAATTGTTGACTCGCAAAAAGCTGTAAAGGGTTATAAAAGTATCTCCAAAACCCTTGCTGTTCATCAGTCCACGGTAAGACAAATGGTCTATAAATGGAGAAAGTTCAGCACTGCTGCTACTCTCCCTAGGAGTAGCCGTCCTGTAAAGATGACTGCAAGAGAACAGCGCAGACTGCTCAATGAGGTGAAGAAGAATCCTAGAGTGTCAGCTAAAAACTTACAAAAGACTCTGGCATATGCTAACATTCCTTTTAGCGAATCTACGATACGTAAAACACTAATCAAGGATGGATTTCATAGTAGGATACCACAGAGGAAGCCACTGCTGTCCAAAAAAAACATTGCTGCACGTTTACGGTTTGCACAAGAGCACCTGGATGTTCCACAGCAGTACTGGCAAAATATTCTGTGGACAGATGAAACCAAAGTTGAGTTGTTTGGAAGAAACACACAACACTATGTGTGGAGAAAAAGAGGCACAACACACCAACATCAAAACCTCATCCCAACTGTGAAGTATGGTGGTCGGGGCATCATGGTTTGGGGCTGCTTTGCTTCGTCAGGGCCTGGACGGATTGCTATCATCGAAGGAAAAATGAATTCCCAAGTTTATCAAGACATTTTGCAGGAGAACTTAAGGCCATCTGTCCACCAGCTGAAGCTCAACAGAAGATGGGTGTTGCAACAGGACAACGACCCAAAGCATAGAAGTAAATCAACAGGCATAAGGCCATCCTTCATATAAGATAAAGCCAGGGGCTATCCATAGTATTTAGTATATTGGGCAGACTAGATGGGCCAAATGGTTCTTATCTGCCGACACATTCTATGTTTCTATGTTTCCATGTAACAACAGAATAGCTTAAACAGAAGAAAATACACCTTCTGCAGTGGCCCAGTCCGAGTCCTGACCTCAACCCGATTGAGATGCTGTGGCATGACCTCAAGAAAGCGTTTCACACCAGACATCCCAAGAATATTGCTGAACTGAAACAGTTCTGTAAAGAGGAATGGTCAAGAATAACTCCTGACCGTTGTGCACGTCTGATCTGCAACTACAGGAAACGTTTGGTTGAAGTTATTGCTGCCAAAGAAGGTTCAACCAGTTATTAAATCCAAGGGTTCACATACTTTTTCCACCTGCACTGTGAATGTTTACATGGTGTGTTCAATAAAAACATGGTAACATTTAATTCTTTGTGTGTTATTAGTTTAAGCAGACTGTGATTGTCTATTGTTGTGACTTAGATGAAGATCAGATCACATTTTATGACCAATTTGTGCAGAAATCCATATCATTCCAAAGGGTTCACATACTTTTTCTTGCAACTGTATATTAGTGCCATCTCACTGCCTAAAGCCGTTATTGAGAAAAACGAACTTTTATAATATGCTAATTAGCCTCTAGGAGCTCCTAGAGGCTCCGTTTGCCCACCTTTTTTAACGCCCTTCTTCTCTTGATTGACAGGACCAGGGCAGTGTAAATCTCGCGGCGTTCAGTATTCGGCACAGGTGCAGTGAGGGAAGGACGCTTGGCGGCTGCTGGCTTCCTCACTGCACCTGCGCCGAATACTGAACGGCACGAGATTTACACTGCAGACACGGGTGGAGGGAGGAGAGCAGCGCTGCCCTGGTCCTGTCAATCAAGAGAAAGGGGCGGGAAAAAAGGTGGGCAAACGAAGCCTCTAGGAGCAGGGGCAATGCCCCCCCCGCTTCTAGAGGCTAATTAGCATATTATAAAAGTTTTTTTTTCTCAATAAAGGCTTTAGGCAGTGAGATGGCACTTATACAGTATAGTTATGTTCAGCTGACATTAGATCATCGCTAATGTCAGCCAGCTTAATACCCATTTTTCAGGTGACAGAAACCCTTTAAGGGATCATTCAGACGGCCGTATGTTTTTTGCGGTCGGTCCGCAAATTGCAGATCTGCAAAACATGGATACCGGCCGTGTGTTTTCCGCATTTTGTGGAACGCACAGGGCCAGCGCTACATAGAAATGCCTATTCTTGTTGTTGATTGCGGACTAGAATAGGACATGCTCTATATTATTTGCGGGGGCCGCAGAACTGAACTACAATTGTAGAACGGATGCAAACTCGTACAGATGGCCGTCTGAATGAGCCCTACTTTAGTACATTAGCAAATAACTTTTTAAAGGGTACCTGTCAGCTCCTGTGTGCAGCCCTCACTTAGAGCAGGATAGTATACTGAAAGACCTGCTGGCCTAACAACTTAAAAAACAGACCTATCTACCACAGATACAACCTACATCCCACCCAAGGTGTCCTGTGATGTCAGTCAGAACTTTTAAAGTACTGATCTGCCAAAGCATGCACTATGTGCAAGCGATGACAGGGGGATGAGTATGATGCCGTACACTGCTCCGCCTTTTCCCACCTCTAAATGATGAACAGTTTTCCTGTTGTGCATAGGAAAGACAACTGTCATCAAAGAAGTAAATGACCACTGAAGTCACCGGGTCTGTCACTATGCTATGTTGCCATCAGTACAAATATTTACAAAAAAAATAAAAAATAAAGAATGGTGAGAGGTCCTTTATCAATCTAGTGACTCACATGTAATGGCCTCTGATTAGAGTCACTCATTATCCTTTTCTTCTCCATCTAGCCCAGACCCTCATCTGACTCTCTTTAGCCAATTTCTGGCTTCAGCAGTGACTTGTCTCTTGTGTACACTATGCAGCTGAAGCCAGCGTTTGGCTGAAGAAGATCAGGTGACCATGCCCTTGCCAGGGAAGAAGAAAACAAACCCCGGACTGGAAGACGGGGGCATGGGAGCCAGTGTGGAAAACCAGAGCGGCGGTTGTGGTGGAGTTGTGGTTTATGACATGTATGTAATCTCATTTGACATATCAAATCAAGAACTATTGCAATATACAGCATACATGCAATACAAATATTTTTAGGTTTTAAAGTGTTTTTTTTTCTTCAAGATTCTTATATCAATGGCCTATCCTCAGGATACATCATCAGTATCACATCAGTGAAGATCCAACACCTGGGACCGCCGATCAGCTGTTTGAAGATGCTGCGGTGCTCTGGTGAGCCCCAACGTCTCTTCCTAGGCCAGTGACGTCATGTTCATCAATCATGTGGCCTAGGCACAGCCCAGTCCTATTCAAGGGAATGGAGTGGAAATACCAAGTATGGCCACTATCCAATGAACGGCACTGTGCTTGGTAAACTGATGTTGATGACCTGAGGATTGGTCATTAATATCAGAATCTCAAAATATTCCTTCATTTTTGGTAGCACCACCTACTGTTTCTCCTGTGTCTAAAATTTTGGTCCATCTTCTCCTGCCTGAACTGACATTCTCAGTAGCTTCCCTGCACCCAGTATAACTGCCCTTGTACTGATCTTATAGTGATGCAGGTGAAACGGCCCAGAGAGCTTTCATTCGGCCCTTGTCTTAAATTCATACAAACATAGCTATCTCTCTCTCTAGAATTGACAAGGTAACTGTGAGGATATTACATACCATAGTGATATTCATTAATGGAATTGCTGGGGCTGTGTGAGGGACTATTTTCTATGCAGGGGAAGAATACAAGAGGATGTGTTAATAAGAGCTGACTGCAATGCACTCCTGGAAGATGCAGTTGATTGATTGTCACATGGGACGAGCTGCTGCCCACCCCAGAAAGTGAAGAGACAAGAACTGCAGAGAAGGTGAGTTAAGAAACCAAAAAGGGTGAAAATGATACTGGAGAGCAGTTTTTCTTTTTTCATTGATATAATTAAAATAACGGTGTGCCATTACTCCAGATATTTTATTTTTTCTTTTCTTTTTTATTTATTTATTTTTTGTCAGATACTGTAATCCCTTTAAGAAAGGAATAGAAGTGTGTATAGAAAAGGTAAACTGCACCATTAACCAGCTGAGATCACCATTCGGAAGAGAGCTTGTAGGAACGACCAGATGGTTTTAATAACCTTTTAGAGTCTATGCAAGAAGCTACAACACTAAGGCTCCACATTTACCTTTATCATTATGAAATATCAAATGTAAAAAGAAAAAGTAAAATGCCTTGAGTATAATAATTGCGCTTTCTAAATACCAATATATATAATCTAACTAAAATAAACCAAGTGACCTTTCTTCTTTCAGATGAGTAAATGTAACTTAAATACATTTCAGAAATGTTAATTGGTATCAAACTTCATATCGAATTCTTTAACCTTTGATAACAGACCCCACGTGTTTTCTCATTCTTCACAAGTTTTTATGTCATAGGCTGCAGGGAAACGGTAAAAATAAACCTTATTAACATGTTGAAACACTCAACCAAAATGATGAGAATATAACAATATGATAGCAGGTTACTAAGCAAAAATAATTATTATGACTCATCTACGCAACTATCGCACCAATAGAATTTCAACAGTAATGCACTTTTATGAAAAGGAATGAAAACATATAAAAAAAAAATGGTACTAAGAACTTGTAGCCCTATAATCATGCCTCTGTCCTCCATTTGTGAATACAGTCTGGTTTAGGAAAAAAATAAACATGCCGTCCAAGCCAGCGTTGCTATCATTGACCGCAGCATCTGAAGAGGTAAATGGCTAACTAAATGTAGAGGAGTCATTAGGCATGCACTCTGATTGATACGGAGGGAGATAACATGAAGGGTTAATCTCTAAAACCATACAGGGACAGGAGGAAGGTCTGTGAGCCTCCTCCTCTCCCTCCACACTGCCTGTTCATCCTACTGCAAGCCCTCTCTTTCCTTCTCCAAGAAATATGCCATTTGTAATATTTGATTTACTTGATATATTATCTCCCATTTGATAGCTAATATTATTTCAAAATTTAGCAAACATCTAAATGAAGGGGAATAGAAAAGCAAAATGGCAACAGATAGCTCTTAGTATTATTTGTCTTAGAATTGCAGGGGTGGACGAAACAGGAAGTCTGTCTGGTGTAGCTTCAACCAATAACTGCAGAGCACTGAGTGATGTCCGGGAAGTAGGCATCATCTTGGCAACTTCTGCCATACAGCCGTGTAACGTAGTATTAGGTGTTATTGTCTGTAGTGTTAATTGCCCATTCCGGAAAGTGCACCTTGAAAACTTAGGGTGGGATCCAGCAAGTTGACCTGCCACTTGAGAGATCAACCGTGCTCTTCCTGAACTCACCGCTCCCTTGTCTTCTGCTGGCACCATGCTGCACTGTCACCTGATGTTGCACAGCAGCAGGTTATAGTGCGCTATGTCCTGATAGTGTACACAGTCAGGACACATTGCAGCAGAGCGCTGGGGGGGAGAAGACCAGAGAGTGCTGAGTACAGCCAGCACCCGGAGCGCTGTATTCACCGCTCATCAGCCCTATTGTGTACTAATGAAATATTGTGTACATAAAGGAAGTGCTTATTAGTATTCACTTCTTAAGACACACTGCCATTTCCCCCCCACTTTTGGTTTAAAAAAGGACATCTTATTGAACCAAAAATACAGAATTTACCCTGGGGCACCTATTGAAAAGAAGTCATGTATGGATAGGAAAGAATTACCATTTTCGAAAAACTCACATTTCATCCTATGTTTATTTATATAGCTTTACAGCTACAGACCTTGATTTTAATGCTATTTTTGCCAATTTTATTTTTGTCCTTTGGATCTTACCACTTTTGCTTGTGGTTTCGTCTAATAAAACTATTGTTCTCCGCAGATGTCTCTGGTTTGTGTGTGGGGTAGTTTGTACACCACTCAATTTATGCTAATCATTGCTAATTAAGTTGTTTTTAATTTAATGTAATTTCTGTTGAACGTAATGATGTTGGAAGGTGGCAGATTGACAACAGTAGAAAATGAGGTTGGCTATTAATCCATGCATAATTACAGATTCAGCAGCAGGGTTATTGGCTACCTATCAAGCATAACCAATTTTCAGCAGCACCCTTTTTATGAGCGCCTCCACGTAAGGAATGAGATGACTTTTCTGCTCATTGCAAGTGAAGCTGTGCTTATATTAATTATTGACACCTCATGTTAATCTAACTTAGAGGATAAACATCTGCTAGTGAGCGGATAAAAGGTAAAGTGGAATTGCCAAAAATAAAAGTATATATATATATATGTACATATATGTATGTATATATATATATATATATATATATATATACACTGCTCAAAAAAATAAAGGGAACACTTAAACAACACAATGTAACTCCAAGTCAATCACACTTCTGTGAAATCAAACTGTCCACTTAGGAAGCAACACTGAGTGACAATCAATTTCACATGCTGTTGTGCAAATGGGATAGACAACAGGTGGAAATTATAGGCAATTAGCAAGACACCCCCAATAAAGGAGTGGTTCTGAAGGTGGTGACCACAGACCACTTCTCAGTTCCTATGCTTCCTGGCTGATGTTTTGGTCACTTTTGAATGCTGGCGGTGCTTTCACTCTAGTGGTAGCATGAGATGGAGTCTACAACCCACACAAGTGGCTCAGGTAGTGCAGCTTATCCAGGATGGCACATCAATGCGAGCTGTGGCAAGAAGGTTTGCTGTGTCTGTCAGCGTAGTGTCCAGAGCATGGAGGCGCTACCAGGAGACAGGCCAGTACATCAGGAGACGTGGAGGAGGCGGTAGGAGGGCAACAACCCAGCAGCAGGACCACTACCTCCGCCTTTGTGGAAGGAGGAACAGGAGGAGCACTGCCAGAGCCCTGCAAAATGACCTCCAGCAGGCTACAAATGTCCATGTTTCTGCTCAAACGCTATGGACTGGCCCGCCCGTTCCCCAGACCTGAATCCAATTGAGCACATCTGGGACATCATGTCTCGCTCTATCCACCAACGTCACGTTGCACCACAGACTGTCCAGGAGTTGGCAGATGCTTTAGTCCAGGTCTGGGAGGAGATCCCTCAGGAGACCGTCCGCCACCTCATCAGGAGCATGCACAGGCGTTGTAGGGAGGTCATACAGGCACGTGGAGGCCACACACACTACTGAGCCTCATTTTGACTTGTTTTAAGGACATTACATCAAAGTTGTAGCGTGTTTTTCCACTTTAATTTTTAGTGTGACTCCAAATCCAGACCTCCATGGGTTGAAAAATTTGATTTCCATTTTTTTATTTTTGTGTGATTTTGTTGTCAGCACATTCAACTATGTAAAGAACAAAGTATTTCAGAAGAATATTTAATTAACTCAGATCTAGGATGTGTTATTTTTGTGTTCCCTTTATTTTTTGGAGCAGTGTATATATATATATATATATATATATATATATTTATATGAACAGTATATTGTGGGGATTTGCTCAGGTAGTTAGGACTAGCGGATGCAGTATAGAGGCAAGGTGCACAGTTCTTGAATCAAACAGCGGTGTTTATTCACACATTGGTATAACAAAATGCAGATAAGGTGTATCACAAAACGCAGGTGGCTTGGTGTTTGTTCACAAACAAGGAAAGTCCATAAACAATAAAAGTCACCTTTTCTCCTGGGTGTTAATTCACACCCTGTTAGCCGTTCAGCCTAATCAAGACCTTAGGCGGCCTGTTCGCCTTTAGAGGGGCCTGAGTCCTCCAGCCCGGCTCAAACCTCAAATCCCAGCACAGCCCTCAGTTCACAGCACACAGACTCCGATGCTCCACTGTCAGAGGGAGGTAAATTCACACACCTGGCAGTCCTGGCTGTTTTTTATGCCTGGCAAAACCCGGCCTGGAACATGGGGAGTAGTCAGCCACCCAGCACTTTTACTATTCCCAGTAAGAGCCATTCTAGATCAGCTATGACAGCCATGCTAAATCTCAAGGTGTCAATTAGCAATAGCTGCTGCTGACGACTAAAATACTGGCTCTTACTTCACAGAGGCCAGGAACCTCGGTGACACATACCTTCCATCCATGATGATTTCAGGTACCTTATTAATATAAATATATATATATATATAAAAAATATATATATTTTTTTGAGTTGAGCAAATGGAGACTCTAAACGAATCACAAAAAATTGTCCACCAAACAAATCCAAAGTTTTAGGATGTGTTCTGGCTATGTCTGCCAAAATACAGTTATAGAGACAAGCCACTGATCTAGCGGTGCAAGGGACACTATAAGGACACTAGGGAGAGAATTGAAGATATAATTGGGTACATTTTAGACTTTTTTTAGGGAAAGTTTAGCAGAGTAAGTGAGGGACTGATCGCTTGATAGCAAGTGCTGCATTGCAGATTCTTTCAAGAACTACATATTTTTTATTGTAAACATCTTTTTTTTGTAAAAAAGTTTCTATATTGTAGTTCATAGACATATTGCCAGAACCTCCCCAATAGCATAAATTATGCTTTAAACACTGAAGAATCCCTTCGTTTTTCTTATTTAAAAGTCTTAATTCGGTATTTCAGTGCATTATTCCCGTGTTAATGAACATGTTATTTTATTACTTCAAGAAAGAGTTAGTTCACTGTTATACTAAAAGTAGTACAGCAATAATGTCATTATACTCCTGTTAGTCAATGAATTTTATATTACGTCAAGAAACTGTTCAGTGTTATAGCAAACACATTTTACTGCAAAAACTTCATTATTAGCATTGCAAATTGTCAATACCAGTGTGCAGTGTGTTTGTAGATAAGGAGGGACATTTAATTGAACCTCTGTCTTTAAATTCCTGAAAAAGCACTTGGAATTTTGCTAATACCACTTAATAATCTGTGTACCTAACCTGTCACTTTTCATTTATAGGCCTCATAATAAAATGTCTGGTAAATAGAAAGTGGCAAAAAAAGACCCATGCCTCATCATCTGCTAGTCAGAATGTGGGTACTAGTACAAACAGCAGTAGCAGCACTAGCCATCCTAGTAATAAAAGTAGTAGTAGTAGTGACAGTGGCACTTGGGGGAAATATAGAGCAGGGATTTTGAAGGGGCCAAGGAACTCACGATGACATATCACAGTCTGAGTGGTGAGGAGGGTGAGAACTTTGACGAAGATTGTGTGTTGGACAGAATCTATGAGACAGGTTGGGGTGCTGAGGAGGAGGTAACATCAGAACATCAGAGAAGGAGAGAGTTAGCCAAGGCATTGGCAATAAAGAGCAGAGACAACGTATGGCCAGTACCTTTTAAAAACCTGCCAAGACCAGATATGCCCCCGATACTGTGGGTGCAGGATCAATATGGTTCAGAGGATGGCAACCAAAGTAATAACTGCCCCAATCTAAACATAGGGCTCCAAATATTGATAACACTACTGTGTGTTCTAGAAACAATCCATCACTCCAATATTAGAACCACAATTACACAGTGCAATGATAGTATGAATAATAATGAAAAATAAATATCCTAAAATCAATAGCAGCGGCATACATGTACAGACAAGGAACCCACTAGGCCTATACTTCTTCTACGAAATATCATAAGTGGACTGAATGTGGACAAACACTGTAGGCGCTGACCTGTCGATCCAGGGTGCATGCGCGAGTTTACGGCGCACCATCGGCGATGAGAGTAGTAAATAATTATCAGTGGGGCAGCGCTGGTCTACGAGATAAGGGGCGGGGCTAGGCACAAACAGCCGGAGGGACAGCCCCTTGGGCACGTTAGGAAGGTAATTAGCATATAAATAAAACCGATTTTAATCAAAAATGAAAGGACAGGTGGGGGTAAAACTAGTATATTTTTAATTAGAAAATGGAGACTGATAGGATGATATGAATAGCTCTATATCTAAAATCTTGCTGACGGAATCCCTTTAAGCTTTCTGTGAGGAGACGCCTGCCAGCCGTGTGTCGGATCAGGAGGCTCCTCTCTGCCACCCGATGAGTCACCCAATTCCAATTGGATGTCCGGCAGATTGTAACAGTGTCCAGAACTAGCCCAGTTTGCTCTCCCTGTAGAGGGTTTCCAGAATGGCAGCTGGTGTCATCAAACCCAAGCAGACAAACTAGCCTTCTGCCATTGTACAAAACAGTACTTTCGACAAAATCATTAGGGCGTGGATCTGTGAGGATTGTCACACTCCTCTGCCAGAGGCCAATAAATAGAGCTGCCATTGCTGACTGTACTCCATCATGCGACTGCCGCCACTGCCACAGTTGTTACTACTTGCTTCTAATTTCCCTACTGCCATTTCTCCTACTGCCACTACCATTACCCCTACACAGCCAACACTACTACTGCCCCAACCCAGCCGCACACATCACACGTCTACTACCATGTCTGTTCAACATTGTACTGCCACTGCTGGTGTTATATTTGCTGCCAGTTATTACTGCTACACAACTTACCGTTTCCACATTCACACTGTACTGCTGCTTTTTCAAAAAAAGGTAGAATTTTTCCAGGCTTGTTCAACTCCAGAACAGGCCACTGTTTCTTCTGACAATGAACACTTGTGTGTGTGTATAAATACAGGTAGGCATTCTGCCTCTGTTAAGGCATACATTTTAAACTCCAGTGTCAGCTCATCCCTAGTTAAGTGAATGCTGCAGAGCTGCAATACCAGATGCTGTCTAAGCATGAGAGTGGCACTGTTTCTGAAATAAAGCGCATTTTTCCCAGATTGTTCCATCAAGACTTTCTTTATTTTAAATGCAAGAAATAAATAGAAAATTTGCTAGTTGTCAAAATGTCACTGAAGTATATTCTCACAGATTTGATCACCCGTAATGACAAACACATTGCTGCTACCTCTGATAAACTCAGCATGCCTACATCTGCAGATTTAGAGCAATTCTATGGGATCCTTTGTTCAAACAGTCCTCTCTCTAGTCAGGCTCAGCTTCCTGTCACTTTGTCAATAGCGCTAATTTAACTCAGGCTTATTCCTCTGAGAATCCTCTTATTGATAATGCATTATCCATTCTTTAGTACTTCTGAAACACCAGAGGGAAAAAAAAAAAAAGTTTGATGATTAAAACTCTTTTTGAAGTGATTAGACAAAACAGTGGAGTAATTACCAGTGATGACAACAGGAAGGCTCAGCACTCAATGGCACTGTCCTGCCGACTCGCCAGGAAACAAAGGGAGCTTTTGAACTCTACCTTATGATGTTCTACCAGGCCACAAAATCATGGAGCTGGCATTTTTCATCACGAGCATCTCTGCACGTATATTCCCCACCAGCATCATTTATAAAATCTACTGTACATTAATAAGGCGCACAAGCTGCAATATCATATAAAGTGATTGGAGCCAACTGAGAAAAACATTGTAAAAGCATACGTACAACTAATAAATACACAGGCAAGCAAGTTCTTACATGACCAGCTTATAGAAAAGGAGATAGTGTTGCCTGGATGGACTGACCAAAAAAGTGTCAGGTATTTCATGTTTTAGAGGAGTTGTCCCATGAAAAATATTTTTTTTTAAACCAGGACTTATATCTGAATACTTTAGCAATTGCATTTAAAGTGGTTGTCCCACTAAAAATATTCCACAGTTTTCAAACCAGCCCCTGGATCTGAATACTTTTGTAATTGCATGTAATTAAAAATTTTGTATAGCTACTGAGTTATTCAGTAAAACTTATCTATATAGTGCCACGTAATTTCTTATTTCTTTGACCTGCTCACTGAGAAGGTCGCACATGCTCAGTTTCATCTTTCAACTGCCTCCTGAGCTGTGATAGGCAGAGCACGGACACGCCCCCTGAGCTGCAGCAGAATAGACAATCCCCTTGAGCTGCCAGCATGATATAAATGTAGCAGAGCAAATAATGGGGAGATATCTGCATCCATGTGAGGTACAGTGTTGGTTCTAACTTTATTAGAAAGAGATTGTCGTGGACTATCTGACTATCTGAAGTCTTTATTTTTTACATTATTCATGGGATAACCCCTTAAATTAAAAATTTCATATAGCCACTGAGTTATTCAACAAAATGTGTCTGTATAGCGCCACCTGCTGTTTGCTATGTTCCTTATTTCTCTGTCCAATTCACTGAGGTGGTCACACATGCTCAGTTTCATCCTTCAGCTGCCACCAGCTGTATCTACTGTTAGAAACTGTGACAGTTAGGCCCATTTCAGACAAGCAAATCTCACGCAACGGACTCGCAGCATGAGTATAACACAGCTCCCATCCTTCCCTCCCAGCACTGATGGGGTTGCATAGCATTATATTGATTTACGATGTTAAACTCACGCTGCGAGTCCGATGCATGGGACTCGCTCGTGTGAAAGGGGTCTTACAGGGGAAAAAAGGACATACCCCAGATGTGTGATAGGAAGAGTGTTGTAGCAGAAAGGACATGCCGCCAGAGCTGTGATAGGAAATCCTTTGCTTTCCCCCTCGTACAATATATTATAAAACAGGCTTCCTGCTACCACCACCAGAGGGAGCTCAGTTCATACGAATTTGTATAATTACCTTGAACTCAACAGAAGCTGTCAAAATCTCTTTGCACCAAGCTTAAACTAGGAAAAGCGAGGGGACAGTGGCAGCACTCAGCATGGTGGAAGAAACATGTGATATGTTTATGTCTTGAGAGGAGCAGAGGTTACTTAAAGAAGGAAGTTGAGCATTGCAGGAGGAACGTGCAGTTCATTATAGACTGACAGATATCTTGCACCACTACCCCCAGCTCCTGCCAGACTCAGGAATAATAATAGGCTCCCAGCAGAAGACAACCCCATTTGGAGTTATATTTGGAGCATTCACTGGTCATTAGGGTCTATTTCTTATCAGTTGATTCACAAATACTCTATTAAACCGTATTGCTATGTCCTTTGTGTAAAGAAATCAAATTTGTTTCCCCCAGATCAGTCCAAAGAGCCCTAGTCCAGCCCTTTTGCAAACTAATAACCTTAAAGACTGCCTACCAACAAGATCAACCTCATTACGCCAGGCAAACTGCAGGATAGAGTTGATCCTGCTGATTAAAATGATACCTTTATTGTAAAAATTGGTTGTGACAGTACCCAAGAAAAAGGTGTTTTATTTTTAATGCGCATGAGGGCTTCAATGTTCCGAGGGGCGGGGCCTAACAACTCTTTAGCTTTACAGAGCTGGCCACACCCTTCTGTGCAATGAAGCCCTTCTTTGCGTAAATAATAAAAGTATTTTTCCTTGGGAATGCCGAAACCAATTTTTACAAGATAGGTATCGTTTTAATCAGCAGGGTCAACCCTGTTAGGTAGTATGAATGGTTTAATAGTGTTGATCCTGGTGATAGCTGCCCTTTAAAGGTTTGTCCTGAAGTAGAAAAACATGGGCTGTATCGGGGGCTAAGCTGCAGTACAACACACAACCTGCAGACATGTGGCACTTTGGAAGAAAGCAGTCATTTTAAAACTTCTTCACAGACTCCGTAGCAGTCACAATGGTAGCATCTATGGTACGTACAGCCTTGCATCTGTGGACATTTTGCAGACATCTGAAAGGTTTTATCATGTCCCGCTAAACCGTGTCTTCAGAAGAAATGCTTATTTACCTTGAAGAATTCTTTCAACAGCTTTAATCCATCTCGAATGCTCTGACCGGGCATGTGGTATTGTACATAGCGTAAACTTGGCCTGAAGCTGCAGCATTATTTATCCCATTGATTTCCATACATAACTTTAATTACCGTCTAAACGAAATACCGTTCTGATTAGCGCAATGATAACTTGGGGGGACAACTTTCATTTTTTTTCCTACGCTGAGTCTATGAATTTCTGCACAAACAAACACAGGGATCTGTTCTCCATTTTTCCTCCTCATTAGGAGTGTGTGATGCGCTCTAATTTGCTCATACTAAACATTCTCGCGTCAGACAAAGGTCAACTTATTCATTCCCATGAAGAGAAAGCTGGAAAATATGGCAATTAAATGAATAGGTCGAATAATTCTGCGCATTGGTGTCACATTAGCTTATGAGCATGCAGTCCACGTGTTTTCACACAATGCTATACCTGCCAAATGCAACACGTTTAAACTAAAGGTAACCATTTTCTCTAGCTGAGATGTTACTTACCATTAGAGATGAGCAAATCTAGTCTCAGATTTCGAATCTCAGATCTTTTTCTGGTTCGATTCGGACGAATCTTGTAAAATGGCGCCTAGCGCATAATCAATCAATAGTGTTCTGTCACTGTCAGGCAGGAGGTAATTGCAGTCAGTTGCGGCTAAGCAATAACCGCAGTTTGCGGTGGCAACGATAAAAGTAGATACAGTTACACCTGACGTATCAGACCGAGAGGACCAGCGAGGGTAAAAAATTTGTAAAAAATTAATAAAATGAGATAGGAACTTTTCATTAAACAAATCTGAATTTTAGAGAACTAGAGGGGGTTGTACAGTGCCTTGCAAAAGTATTCACCCCCATTGACTTTTTTCGTATTTTGGTACATTACAGCCTTAAGTTCAATGTTTTGGTAATCTGACTTTGATGGATCAGAACACAAAAGTCTAAGTTGGTGAAGTGAAATGAGAAAAATATATAAATAAAACTATTGTTTAGAAATAGAAAACAGAAAATTGGCATGTGCGTATGTATGTATTCACCCCCTTTGTTAGTAAGCCCATAAAAAGCAATGGTGCAGCCAATTACCTTCAGAAGTCACATAATTAGTGAAATGATGTTTACTTGTGTGCAATCTAAGTGTCACATGATCTGTCATTACATATACACACCTTTTTTGAAAGGCCCCAGAGGCTGCAACACCTAAGCAAGAGGCATCACTAACCAAACACTGCCATGAAGACCAAGGAACTCTCCAAACAAGTAAGGGACAATGGTGTTGAGAAGTACAGGTCAGGGTTAGGTTAAAAAAAAATATCCAAATCTTTAATGATCCCCAGGAGCACCATCAAATCTATCATAACCAAATGGAAAGAACATGGCGCAACAGCAAACCTGCCAAGAGACGGCCACCCACCAAAACTCATGGACCGGGCAAGGAGGGCATTAATCAGAGAGGCAGCACAGAGACCTAAGGTACCCCTGGAGGAGCTGCAGAGTTCCACAGTAGAGACTGGAGTATCTGTACATAGGACGACAATAAGCCGTACGCTCCACAGAGTTGGGCTTTATGGCAGAGTGGCCAGAAGAAAGCCATGACTTTCAGCAAAAAACAAAAAGGCACGTTGTGAGTTTGCGAAAAGGCATGTGGGAGACTCCCAAAATGTATGGAGGAAGGTGCTCTGGTCTGATGAGACAAAAATTAAACTTTTTGGCCATCAAAGAAAACGCTATGTCTAGTGCAAACCCAACACATCACATCACCCAAAGAACACTATCCCCACAGTGAAACATGGTGGTGGCAGCATCATGCTGTGGAGATGTTTTTCAGCAGCCGGGACTGGGAAACTGGTCAGAGTTGAGGGAAAGATGGATGGTGCTAAATACAGGGATATTCTTGAGCAAAACCTGTACCACTCTGTGCGTGATTTGAGGCTCGGACGGAGGTTCACCTTCCAGCAGGACAATGACCCCAAACACACTGCTAAAGCAACACTTGAGTGGTTTAAGTGGAAACATGTAATTGTGTTGGAATGGCCTAGTCAAAGCCCAGATCTCAATCCAATAGAAAATCTGTGGTCAGGCTTAAAGATTGCTGTTCACAAGCGCAAACCATCAAACTTTAAGAAGCTGGAGCAGTTTTGCAAGAGGAATGGGCAAAAATCCCAGTGGTAAGATGCGGCAAGCTCATAGAGACTTATCCAAAGCGACTTGGAGCTGTGATTGCCTCAAAAGGTGGTTCTACAAAGTATTGACTTTAGGGGGGTGAATAGTTATGCACATTTACTTTTTCTGTTATTTTGTCCTATTTGTTGTTTGCTTCACAATAAATAAATAAATAAAAAACATCTTCAAAGTTGTTGGCATGTTCTGTAAATTAAATGATGCAAATCCTCACACAATCCATGTTAATTCCAGGTTGTGAAGCACCAAAATAAGAAAAAAGTCAAGGGGGTGAATACTTTTGCAAGGCACCGTATATTCATTTCCAGGGTAATTGGAGCAACTTTGGTTCAGAACGAATAGATTCGGACCGAACCAAACTTTTTGAAAAATTTGGTGAATCCAAAACGAACCGAATCTTGGAAGATTCGCTCATGTCTACTTACCATAGAAAAGAGGTGATAGTCTCTATAAAGTTATACAGTGTGCGCCATATGACAAATTTGGCGCATTTTGGTAAACATGTTAGATAATTTTGATGCTTTTTTTCACGCCATCTAGTGGTTTGCTAGCAGTACTACACTTCTTTGTTCTGTATTTTTCTTAGTTTATCCCCCTCATTATTTATTACTCTACAACTGCTATCGTGTCCTGGCAGCTGGAGAGTCATTTAATAATATTTTTTTTACTAGAAGTCCATGGTGAAGTCTGTCACCATGTAATTTACAGGTACACCAGGCACAATGCCTTGTAGGACTCAACTGAATGGAATCATATCTTTCACTTAATGATCCATTCTGAAGAAAAAGTAATTTTATATAAATGAGCAGTCAAGTGCACCAAGGGCAGGTGCAAACCACTTTGTGCACCCTTGCTCCTCCTGCTTTCTCTGGCAGCCCCTCCCTCACCTTCTTGATTGACTGGACCAGATGAGGGTGAGGTGACGATATGAATCAACATAGCTTTGTCGATGCAGTATAACTTGTATTTTTCTCATTTAAATCCCTGCCCATTCTGGGTTTAGGAGTCCAGTGGGCAGTCCTATGCAGCGATGATGGTGCTAACATAGATAACTGAGCCCTTTGGACTCCTAAGCATAGCAAGAGCGGGGATTTCCATGAATAAAATACCAGTTATACGGAATCTTTTCCCAAAAAGTATACATTAATCTGCTCAGCTCCTTCTACTCTATAACACAATGCTGGGAGATCCCCTTTAAAAAATTAATATATCAAGTGGATAATAAATTTTGGGTATTTTTAACTCTAAAAATGGCTGAAGGCCGTAATGTCCCCATGGCCAACATAGAACTTGCTCCCTGTTTGTCTTAGTAATTTTAACCTCCATGGACAGAAGAGCCTGACTATATTCCCCCCTCCTTCTGGTTTCCATGAACCCTTAGGCTAATCCTCCAGCATCTTATTAAAGGGTTCGTCCCACAAAATATTATTCCACAGTTTTTAAACCAGCACCTGGATCTGAACACTTTTGTAATTGTATGCAATAAAAAATGTATTATAGCTACTGAGTTATTCAATGAAATCTGTCTGTATATCGCCACCTGCTGTTTGCTATTTTTCTAATTTCTCGGTCCTGCTCACTGAGATGGAAGTACATGCTCCGTTCCATCCTTCAAGAATCAAAGATTTCTGGCACTCGCGTGGCTTCACTTCCACTTGGTTGACAAAGGCTCAGGATGGGCCAAAATGCTTCCAAATGTAACGATATACAGTATGTGAATAATAAATGCTAAGAAGTTAAGACACATCGGTGCCCCGATTCTTTGATTCTTACTGGTACTGGGATTACTTCCACGTGCACCGTCAAACTCTGAGTGCCGACCAGACTTCTCTTGCATTCCAGGTCCATCCTTCAGCTGCCACCAGCTACAGCAGAAAGGAAGCACCCCTGAGAAGGGACACACACCCTAAGCCGTCAGCTTGAAGTAAATCTAGCAGAACAATTGGAGATCTCTGGACCCATGTGAGATACAGGGCTGGTTCTAACCTTGTATAATAGAGGTTGTCATGTACTAAATTATGTATGATTTTCATTTTTTACATTATTTATGGGGTAACCCCTTTTACTAACCATGCAGGTGCTTTAGAAAGGGGAGTTCTTCACAGGTTCTCACCACTAGAAAAGAGAATAGATTACACTAGAACTGGGCCTCCTTACCCCAAAGACCCCATGACTCTATGGTATGTGAACGATAGTAACAAATGATACATGCCTGTATTAAATTATATTTCAATACTTTAAAAAAAAAAAAATTAACTTCTTGGGCTACAAAGTAACAAACTTTTATTTTTATATTTAGTTTTCTTCATATATTTTTTATTATATATTTTATAACCTATTTAAACTATTATGCTTCACGGTACACATTTCCTGTAGGAATGATGATTTAACCAGTGGCAAGCTTTTTGTATCCACAGTGATTCAGAGGTCCAGAGCCGGGGCTACTGATTAAGACGGCCGCTGAGCTAACTAGCTTTAGTCATCATGTGGTACTTGGTAATTTATTTGCACTTTAATACTTATTCAGTCATGAGTAATGCAGTCAATACATAGTCAAACTTTTTAGCTCTTGGTCTAAAAAATAACACAATTTTATCTTTTATTTTTTCATTTATTTTTATAACATATTTTACACATTCAAACTATAAGGGCACATGAACATATTTTCTTTCCGTGTCCGTTCCGTTTTTTTAGGACTGTATGCGGAACCATTAATTTTAGTGGGTCCGTAAAAAAAACGGAAGTTACTTCTTTGTGCATTCCATTTACGTATGTCAGTATTTCCATGCCGCAAAAAAGTAGAACTTGTCCTATTATTGTCCGCATTACGGACAAGGTTAGGACTGTTCTATTAGGGGCCAGCTGTTCCGTTCCGCAAAATACGGAATGCACACAGACGCCATCCGTATTTTGTGCAGAGCGGTTTTTTGCAAACCGCTAAATACATATGGTCATGTGCATGAGCCCTAATTCTGATCATCTCCATTAAGGACATTTCAGGTGTTTGGGATATTTGTGCTGTAACTGTTATCCCTGTAGGAATTATAATTACCCAGTGGCAAGCTTGTCATATCCACAATGCTTGAGAATGTGTGGTCCAGAGCTGGAGCTACTGATTGGGATGCCCGCTGATATAACCAGCTTTCTATCTAAAGTGCTGTTGTCATCATGTGGTAACCTGTTTGTACTGTAATACTTCTTCAGTTGCAAGTAATACAGTCAAGACATATTAGTTGCGAGTAATACAGTCGGGATTATAATTTGTTTAACAATTTTTAACAGTTTATGATTGGAATATATTTCACAGTTCTCCACCACCTTTAGTTCCCACCTTCTGACTAGCTCTAGTGCTGCCAAGTCAAGATATGCGCATTTAACCACTTCACATGCGGGCCATTTGCCCCCTTCCTGACCAGGCCTAATTTTGCAAATCTGACATGTGTCACTTTAGGTAATAGCTTTGAAATGCTTTTACTTATCCAAGCCATTCAGAGATTGTACTTCATGATAGTCATAAATTTGAGTCAATATATCTCACCTTTATTTATGAAAAAAATCCCAAATTTACCCAAAATTTTGAAAAATTTGCAAACTTCAATTTCTCTGCTTTTAAAACAGAAAGTGATACCTCATAAAATATTTATTACTTAACATTCCCCATATGTCTACTTTATGTTGGCATCATTTTGTAAATGTCATTTTATTTTTTTTAGGATGTTAGAAGGCTTAGAATTTTAGAAACAATTCTTAAAATTTTAAAGAAAATTGCCAAAACCCACTTTTTAAAGAGAGTCTGTCACCAGCTGAAAAAACATAGTTTCATCTATATGCAAATGAGGGCTTGCAAGTGCCCAGGGGCGGGGTTCTTGTTGTAGGTGCCCAGGCTGCTCTGCCTTCTTTTCATATTACCCCTCCCCAGCCTCTTGCTGGTCCCACCCTGTAAGGCAGTTTCATCATCCCAAGTACCGGCTGAGATCCAGCACATGCGCAGTTCACCGCCGGTGTTCACCCGATGGTTAAGGTCATGTGATATTTTTATAGAGCTGGTTGTTACGGACGCGGCAATATCTAATATGTATACTTTTTTTTTATTTCACTTTAGCACAATAGCATTTTTTAAACAAAAAAATGATGTTTTAATGTGTCCATGTTCTGAGAGCTATATTTTTTTTTATTTCTTGAGCGATTTTCTTATGTAGGGGCTCATTTTTGCGGGTTGAGGTGTCGGTTTCATTAGTTCCATTTTGTGGGACATACGCTTTTTTGATCACTAGGTGTTGCACTTTTTGTGATGTAAGGTGCCAAAAATGGCTTTTTTTGACAGTTTTTATAAAAAAATTTATGGTGTTTATCGGACTGGGTGGATCATGTGATATGTTTATAGAGCCGACTGTCACGGACGCAGCAATACCAAATATGTCTATTTTATTCATTTTTTCTATTTAAAAAAATAATAATTAAATTCTTTACTTGTGGAATTTTTTTTCTTTACAGGTGAAACCTTTTTTAAATTTTTTTTTTTTTTTTACACTTTGCGTTCCCCATAAGGTCATACAAAACCTTTGGGGGACATCTAACTACACTTTTTTTTCCCCACTATTGATTTCGTCTGTAACTGCGGCTGACATAGTAGCCGCAGTTACAGGGGAAATACACCCCCCCAGAGAGGCTATACAGCACTATACAACGCTGTACAGCCCCGATCCGGGACAGGAAGCACATAGCGCTTCCTGATCTGTACACACAGCGCTCGTTGAGCACTGTGTATACAGCCATCTAGAAAGCTGGGAACTGTCCCTGCCTTCTCTCTGGGTTGCCCTGCTGTCACTGACAGCGGACAACCCGCTCTGCAGCTGCACGATTAGCGTGCAGCTGCCATCTCTGAATGGACGTTTAGAAACGTCCATTCAGAGATAGAGATCCACCTTCTGGACGTTTATAGTCAACGGGCGGACGGGAGGTGGTTAAAAAGTTATGTACCCCTAAACGTTTGCTGAACTCTGCTCTCCTCAGATCACTTGTCTCCATCTTTTTGCACTACCCTACTACTGAAGGTTCATGTTTATTGCTAGAGATGAGCGAATTTTCCGAAAAGATTCGATTCAAATTAATTTGTGGCGAATTGCGTTGAAAAACAGCTATTTCTTGGCTGCATAGAGTCTGTATAGTGGCGTAGAACACTGTGCCTTGCAGTAACACGCATAGGGAGTCTGCTGTGGTAGTAAAATAATACTGTGAATAAGTATGACATGCAGATGACAGGCATCGCTCTTAGAATCACTGCACACTTCACTTATTTGGGCAGTCACGGGGCCAAAACTGACCAAATAACTAAAGTATGAACTCAGCCTTACAGGTCGTTGTTAGCGTCAAGAAGAAGCTGATTCCACATAGATGTCTACAGAACCTGTTCTATTAAACGCTTATACAAGTAGAGCCCCCCCCCCCCGACAAAGTGGAGAGGGTGTCAGCAGTAAGTTTGTGTTGAAGTCATTATTTTATTGAAGATTATTTTGCCCTTCCTCTTATCTGTCAGAACAATAACCCCCAAAAAACGGATCCTGTCTGTTGAGCATCCGCCTTCACTCGGTCAGCATTTGGTCAGTAATCTATCAGTATTGCTAATGCAAAAAAAAAAACAGGATCCAAAACACGTGAATAGAATATTTGCATGTCTTCTGTGTTTTGTACTCACTCCTGCTTTTGGCTACCAAATCATAAGTAGTGTTGAGCAAGAATACTCAAAAAGCAAATTTTTATCCCGAATTTCGGCACTTCGAGAATTCGCGAATATTTCCTATATAGTGCTATATATTCGTTATATCGAATATTCGTCATTTTGTCTGAAGACATGATTCCTTCTTGCTTGTGGGCCAATGAGTCATTGGCCCACAAGCAACTTAAGCAGGGAGGAATCATGATTTTAGGTGTAAAAAAATTACCAATATTCTAAAAAACAAATATATACCACTATATTGAATATAGTGCTATATATTTGTTTTTTAGAATATTCGGCATTGTTTTCCATCTGAAGTGAACAGTGTTCAGTGTTCACTTCAGATGGAAAAAAATAACGACTATTCTAAAATACAAATATATTGCACTATATTGAATTAGTTTTTTAGAATATTCGTAATTTTTTTCCATCTGAATCATGACTTCAGATGGAAAAAAATTACGAATATTCTAAAAACTAATATATAGTACTATATTCTATAGTGCTATATATTTGTTTTTAACACACGCCTGCATATTACGCGATCATTAGTTTGCCAATTTTCGAGTAAAAAAAAAGAATGTAGAATATAACGAATATTCGAATTACTCATCACTAATCATAAGCCAATTCTGATGAGACCATACAGGCCTTACAGCTGCTACACAGACAAGATCCGTTGTGCGTCTCATTTTTCCTTCCTTCTGACAGATCAGAAGAAGGGTCAAAAAAATGGTGATGTCAACCAGGCCAAAAAGGTAAAAGCTACTTGAGAAACCTTGGCGCGGTGCTCGGGCTGACATGTCCTACACCGTAGGATATGTTGGCTAATCTCTCAATTTTAAAATCAGTTTGAGGGTTTAGTAAGACCGCAGAGTGCACCTGTCTTTGTTATTATTTTGTTATATTGCTATATTGATTATCACATCCACATAATTGCTATCTTGTGTAGGATGTCTATTGTGGTACTTGTGGTTCGCTGCGGGCATCCTCCACTGTATGCATTTTTGCTGGGGATCGTCATTAGCAACGGGCCACAAGTGCAGGAATTGCTCCCCTATATATATGCACAACTGCATGTGGGTTTGAGCACTTCCTGCTTGTTTAATACCACGCCATTCTTTTCAGTTTGTATTTATAGAGATACCTGGAGGTGTATAAACTCCAATTTAAATGTGCCTGTTTTCCATCTACAGGCTACATTTAGGTGCACCTGTGAGGCCTGGGCCTTATCAGCCAGTCTTGAGTGGGACTCGCAGACTCCTCCCTCCTCCCATTGCTAGCAGGGTCACATGCTGGAGGTAACTGGTGAGTTGTCTGTGAGTCGGCCTCATGCTCCTGCAATTTGACCACTGGCTCCTGATAATGCCCATATGGCACAGGTAGGTGAGTGTTAGGTTCCCGAGCTACTTGAGAAACCTTGGCGTGGTGCTCGGGCTCAGACATGTCGTACACCGTAGGATATGTTGGCTGATCTCTCAATTTTAAAATCAGTTTGAGGGTTTAGTAAGACCGCAGAGTGCACCTGTCTTTGCTATTATTTTGTAAAATAGTGGCCCAGTCATGGAGTGGGGAGAGTGGGAGAACAGCTTGAGAAGTCCACAGAGTGGCACAATGACATAGTGGTTAGGTGGAAGCAGCATGAGGAGACCACAGAGTGGCCCAGTGACATAGTGGTGAGGTGGCAGCAGCATGAGGAGGCCACAGAGTGGCACAATGACAGAGTGTGGAGGTTGCAGCAGCAGCATGAGGAGGCCACAGAGTGGCAAGGTTACAGTGTTGAGGTGGCAGCAGCATGAGGAAGCCACAAAGTGGCACATTGACATAGTGTTGAGGTGGCAGCAGCATGAGGAGGCTACAGAGTGGCACAATGACAGAGTGTGGAGGTGACAGCAGCAGCATGAGGAGGTCACAGAGTGGCACAATGACATAGTGTGGAGGTTGCAGCAGCATGAGGAGGCCACAGAGTGGAACAATGACAGAGTGTGGAGGTGACAGCAGCAGCAGCATGAGGAGACCACAGAGTGGCCCAATGACATAGTTGTGAGGTGGCAACAGCATAAGGAGGCCACATAGTGTCAAGTTGACATAGTGTTGAGGTAGTAGCAGCATGAGGATGCCACAGAGTGGCACAATGACATAGTGTGGAGGTGGCAGCAGCATGAGGAGGCCACAGAGTGGCACAATGACAGTGTGGAGGTGACAGCAGCAGCATGAGGAGGCCACAGAGTGGCACAATGACATAGTGTGAAGGTGGCAGCAGCAGAATGAGGAGGCCACAGGGCGGCACAATGACAGAGTTTGCAGGTGACAGCAGCAGCATGAGGAGACCACAGAATGTCCCAGTGAAATAGTGGTGAGGTGGCAGCAGCATGAGGAGACCACAGAGTGGTCCAGTGACATAATATTGAGGTGGCAGCAGCATGAGGAAGACACAGAGTGGCACAATGACAGAGAGTGGAGGTGGCAGCAGCAGCATGAGGAGGCCACAGACTGGCAAGGTGACATAGTGTTGAGGTGGCAGAAGCATGAGGAGGCCACAGAGTGGCACAATGACATAGTGTTGAGGTGGCAGCAGCATGAGGAGGCCACAGAGTGGCAAGGTGACATAGTGTGGAGGTGGCAGCAGCAGCATCAGGACACCAGAGTGTGACCCGGTGACAGAGTGGGGAGGTGGGTGGCAATAACAGTACCCGCTGACGATGGTGGGTGCAAGAAGAAGCACTTTGCATCAGATGTGTAGCATCAGGCGGGGGGCAGCATCAGAATAGTAGCTGAGGCAGGTAGCCAGAAAAAAAATTGGTCTCTTATGTCAAGGTTTGGGTGAGGCAGCATGGATCATCTAATCTGATGCATCAGGCATGGGTGGGTGGAAATCAGTCTCTCCACATTTTGGAGACAGGCTAGTTTTCCTTGGGGCAACTATGGCCCCCGCTGCACTAAAAACCCGCTCTGATGCCACACTACTGGCCGGGCAGGAAGCTTTTCCAGGGCAAACTCGGCCAGTTGCGGCCACAAATCCAGTTTGGCTGCCCAGTAGTCCAGCGGATCTATGGGTGGCAGGGTGGACTCCAAGTATGCCACCACCTGCTAGTTCAGGTTCTGCTCTATGTCAAGCTTCTAGTGAGTAGTTTCTTCACTATGCGGGTGAAGAAAGCTGCTCATCAGCAACTCTAGACTTATGTTGCTGCTGATGAAGCTGGAATTGCTCCTGTCACCCCCCTTTGCAGCCATGGCAGTGGAATGTGAGCGCAGAGGGTCCCTCAGGTCAGACCTGCGAGAGGGTGGACGATGGGGCAGATAGGCAGCAGCCAATTGACTACATAGGATGTCTCTATAGTAGTTCAGTTTGTCCTCCCTCTCAGCGGGTGTAAAAAAGGCCCCCATTTTGGACCGGTAGCGAGGGTCTAACATGTTGGAGAGCCAATAGTCATCCCTCTGCCGAATGGTGACAATTTGTCTGTCACTACACTAGCAAGTGAGCATGCATCAGGCCATTTGCGCAAGTGACTTAGAGGGACTCCTTGCCTCCATCTCCACTACATACTGCCACGGTGTGCCTGGGTCATCTGCCTCGTCTTCCTCATCTCCCTCTTGCTCCTCCGGCTGCTTCTGCTCCTCCTCTCCTGTCACCTGTGTATAAAAACTCCCATTTTGCTACACATTGCTTGTGCTTCAATGTCCTCCTCTCCCTCCAGTTCAGCCCCCACAGGGCTCATGTGGCCGTGAGATGTAGGCACCACGTCTCCAGTCCCATGACCAGCCAGATTTTCCAGCATCTTTTCCAGGATATGAAGCAGTGGAATGATGTTGTTCATCCTATAGTCCTGGCAAATGACAAATAAAGTGGCCTCCTCTAAGGGCACGAGCAAATGGCAGGTGTCATGCATGAGCTGCCACTGACCAACATTGAACTTACACAGGGGAGTACCTCTGTCCGACTGTATCATCAAGAAATAGTTTATGGCCTTTCTCTGTTCGTACAGTTGGTCCAACATATGGAGGGTGGAATTCCATGGGTGGAAACGTTGCATATCAGCCTATGTTGGGGGACGCCATTCTACCACTTCAGCTCAAGGAGGGTGTGCTTGGCAGTGTACAAGTGGATGAAGTGCATGCAAAATTTCCTGGCCATTTTTAGGATGTCTTGCAGATGGGTGGAAGACTTCAGGAACCGCTTGACAACCAGATTGAACATGTGTGCCATGCAGTGCGTATGGCTCAGCCCTCCTTGACGCAGCGCAGACACCATGTTCTTCCCGTTGTCGGTCACCATGGTCCTGAATTTGAGTTCTTGTGGAGAAAGCCAGGATTCGATTTCTTGATGAAGGACACGGAGCAGTTCCTCCCCTGTGTGACTCCGTTCGCCCAAGCAAACGATGTGCAGAACAGCGTGACACCGCCGTACCCTGCACATGTGATATGCTGGAGGAGCACTGTGAATTGTCCCTGCAGTGGAGTCTCAGGACACGGTGGAGGATGAGGAGGCAGAGGTGGACATTGGCACAGGACCAACGGCGTGAGAACGTGGAGGCGGAAGCGGCGTAACCTGGCCAAGTTACTAGTGTGGCTGTCACTGTGGGGAGTGGGGGAAACCTCCCCACCATAAAGCGTGGGTAAACGGGGAAGCAACTAGGCCTGGACACCAGGAAAAGGGAGCAGGTCACCTCCTAAGCCACCCTAATCCTGGCCCTGACTCCTAACTGTGTGAGCAGACCAAGATGGTAGGTAGGCTCATACACAGGAACCTCGGACCCTGAGTCGCCCTGACGATCCCTGAGAAAAGGTTAGGAGCTAGAGACGACCTGTTCCTCCAGAACGCGGATGAACAGGAGTCTCACAGGCCAAGCATAAATGGTAAAGGAAGACAGTGAGCAGCAACTAGGTCGGCAGGTAAGAACCCAGTGATACGACAACACACTGGAACAACAAGCACTTACCTGCCGCAGCAACAGGGTGGAATACCAGCTCCAAGACTACCTGGACCCCCATGTGGACCAAATGCATGGCGTCCCCATGCAGAGCTGCTCACTGACTTGTGGTTCCCCCTCCGGGGAACCCAGAGGCCCTCTCAACGAAGGCACAGACAGACAGGGGAATGACTAGCAACCATGCTGGACAACAAACCAAACAGACCAGACATGGAACACAACACTAGACATAACAACATACCCTGTACATAAACCCTCACCAAACATATACAAGGGAAGGAAGGGGAAAATACATAAAGAAGACAATGGATGACCTCGATGTCTAACTAGCTGTACCTCACACTGGAAGGATGGAATATCCAGGGCAGGAGCATAGCTCCAACACACACCAAGGCTGGAGAACTATTGACCTCAGTCTCACAGCACCAGATTAAGAAGAGGCATGAGGCCACACACAGAACACACCTAGCCAGGAAGTTAACCCCTCCAGCACCAGACAGAGACAGAACCAGAAGAAGGAGGAAAGCACAAACATGCTGCACCACAACGCGTTGCCCCTGGCAACCAGCATACATGGCTAACGTGTCACAGCGCACAACAACAAGACCGTGACACAGCCGTGACAGTGGCTGGGAAGAAACCACATTCACCCAGTTGGCCGTAAAGGACATATATTGTCCTTGCTCCACACGTCGGCGCTGCCATGTACTTTGGCAGACAAAGACAGGCTCAAGGACAGGCTCATCTTCTGTTCTACATATTTCTGCAGGGCTGGTACTGCCTTTTTAGCAAAGAAATGATGGCTTGGAACTGTCCACCTCGGCTTGGCACAAGCCATCAGGTCTCTGAAAGGTGCAGAGTCCACAACTTGGAAAGTGAGGGACTGCAGCACCAGCAACTTGGACAGGAGCATGTTCAGCTTCTGCGCCGTTAGATGAGTTCACGCATACTGTTGTCTCTTGGCAATCGCTTCAGTGATCGATTGCTGATGGAATGACTGACGAAGAGGAGGAGCAGGAGCTTCAGGATCGGTAGCTGATGGGAAGGACAGACGGCTCCCTTCGGATGAGGTGGTGGAGTCTTGACTGCCTGAAATGGGGCGCATGCCACTGAGTGATGCAGCAGTTGCTGCAGCAGGCTGGACCATCACATCGGAGCCACGGTTCTCCCAGGCCACTTTATGCTGATGCTGCATATGTTGACGCAGGGACCCTGGCCACGCTTCACCTTCTGCCCACAGAATCGGCAAATGGCCATGTTCATCTCCTCCAGCGGCTTAATAAAAAACTGCCACACCGCCGAGTATGGAATTTTCCTCCCAACACTCCACACTGACTGACTGCTACCGCCACTGTGTCCGCGAATCCCTGCACCACTACTTTTCCAAGATGATAGGCACATTTAGCTCCCGACCTCGCACTGCTGCCACCCTCCTGACTCCTGGCCACGCTACCGAATTGCTGGCTCCACCGCTGCCCCTCTTCTCCCGATGATGATGAAACCCCTACATCACCCGGCTCTCAATTGCGATCAGCTACATCATCATCGAGTACTGTCTGCACGTCACTGATGTCCTCCTCAACGGTCTCTGAGCCAGGAGCCTGGCTGCTTGCAACACCAGCTCCCACGCCATTCTCCTCATCACTACTTGCCCGCCTACCAGACAAAGCGACGGATGTCTCCTCCAGATCTTGGCTGGGCAGTAGCTGCTAACTGTCCTCTAGTAGCTCGTCCTCGCTGTATAGTGGAGCTGAGCCCACAGCATACAGTATTTCTCTGTCTGAGGGAACAGAAAAGGAAAGAGGCAGGTTGAGGACAGGTGAGGGCACAGGGCCTGCTCCTGGGCCGTGCCAAGTAAGGGTTGTGTCTGATGAACCCACCGACTCTTGGCTGGGGGTGTCAATTGTCACTTGGGATGAAGTGGATGACCGAGCCAACCATTTAAGAACTGATGGGTTGCTGATCAAGATACGATTGCTAGCTGACACTGGGAGCTCAGGCCTCTGCACGTGAATACTGCTGCCACGCTTCCTGCTGCGACCTGTGCCTGCGCCAAAAACCTTTAGGCCTTTGCCCGTCCCCTGTGCAGGGCTTGTCACTTCTCTTAGGTAGGTACGTTGGATAATTTTAATGTTTTCTCCACAGAAAACCAATAAAGAAGGTTGTTTGGTTTAAAAAAACCCATATTTATTTACCCTAGTAAAGAATTAGGGAATTTTGAGGGGGATCCTCTTTTCAGGACCCCATTCTATTAGTCAGAATGTAAACTGTCTATAATTTGTGTCTCTCTGGAGATCCAGTCCAGCCCTATATAACTCATTAGAACAGGCACAATGTAATTCTTCATCTCTCCTCTGGAGGTGCTGCAAGTAAATTGAACACTTGTTGCCTGGTTTTCCCCACAGATTACAGTTGATTGCTAGGGGCTTCACAGTCTTGTTGGGCTCTGAATAGGGTGAAATATTTAGGAACAAACACTAGTTTGAGGATCAATAAATAGTAAAACCATTTAGGGGCTTTTTTATGTCCCTTTTTAGCTAACCCCTGAAACATGTGGTACCTAATGAAAAAATCTTACTTGCAGCCTGCCAGTCCGTTCTGGTACCATAGCTCCATTTGTTAACCTTCTGGTCCTCAGCCTGTTTCACGGCTGGGTTACATGCAGAGTCCCGTGTGCTGCTGCAGCCAATGACTGCCCTCAGTGGTGATATCTCCTTAAGTGGCACATGACCCAGTAGAGACATGCTGCTTGGGGACATGTCACCCCCTGAAGACCCAGTCAGTACCCCAGCTGAATGTAAAAACCCGGGCTCTAAAGATCGCCAAATGGAGCCATAATCCTGGAAAACACATTTTAATCTTTAGTGAATTACAGTATTGTTTTACTAATATCCTTCCTATTCTCTGTGTCTAGTTCAGTTCTGGGCATCTCTTTTTTTAAAAGACTATTTATTTTATTGTCTTAGTGCAAATTTCAAGATAAGTACACAATAACAGAAGTATGTTCATAACAACCATCAATCCTTCAGTGCTAATACTCCACATACTATAAAAGTTACATGCATCTCTAGGCTCTTTTTATCAGCAGCCAACAACATATGTTTTCTGGGCTTGTTCCCATTGATTTTGGTTATGTAGCTGCTCAGTCTGCTGTTCCTGAGAACTTATACGAGCATCTGAAATAAATATACAGTAGACATGCTGTACTTTATGATTCAGCACCAAATATCCATTAGAACTTCAGTTCTAACTCTAAATAGAAGTGATTGGTTTGCCATTCTATCTGAATGTGTGCTGAGATTATTCCTTTAAAGCACTAAATTGCTACCTTAAAGGATAGGATACCCTTAAAGGATAGGATCGCCAGAGTGGTGCAGGGATGGCCTACGGTCTCTGTAGATGTTATATACATGTGTCACGGTGTTCCTACCCGGATATCCTTGGATCCCAGATGTGATGTGGTTCGAAGCAGTGCAAAAAGGGGTAGGTGAACTTGAATGATGAATAAGTAGAATAAATGGAGTCCAGACTTGTAGTAACGTTGAACAGTTGCTTTTACCTGGCATAAATGGTGATCCAAACAGTTTCCTTGGTCATCAGCAGGTATTGGCATAATCTGGCAGGCAATTACTTCTCTGCAAAAATCTCAGCTCTGCTATGCTGGAGTAACTGCTGTAGGAACTTTCCTCTTCTGCTGGAACTTAGTTTAGCTGTAGTCTGTCTCTTACTTTAATTCTAGGAACTTCTTGCCCTGGCTTTGGAGTACCTCAAGCTCACTTATGCTTGGGTGTGCACAACCTCCAGTGATAAGACTGGCGTAGGACTAACAGAACCTGTCCAGATAGGACCAGGCCTGCTTCTTTCGCCTAGCAGGGGTTAAAGGGACTCTGTCACCACTTTCTAACCCCCCCTTTTAAAACTATTGTTCTCTCCATGGCGCCCTTGTGATTACAAAGGTGTTGTTATAACATAAATTCGCCGTCTCGTTTTGATAAAAATACCTTTTATCTAACCTGTCAATCTTGTGGATAAGTTGCCCAGGGCGTTTCTGAAGGTCTGAAGCTGCCGCCCGCCGCCGTTGGTGCCCAGCTCCTCCCCTGATCCTTTCAGCGCCGCCTGAATGTAAAGAAATCCGCCTCCGGCTCTCGCTCAGTGCCCCCTCCTCCTTTTCAAAGATCCCGCGCGTGCGCACAGCGAGAGCCGGAGGCGGATTTCTTTACATTCAGGCGGCGCTGAAAGGATCAGGGGAGGAGCTGGGCACCAACGGCGGCGGCGGCGGGCGGCAGCTTCAGACCTTCAGAAACGCCCTGGGCACCTTATCCACAAGATTGACAGGTTAGATAAAAGGTATTTTTATCAAAACGAGACGGCGAATTTATGTTATAACAACACCTTTGTAATCACAAGGGCGCCATGGAGAGAACAATAGTTTTAAAAGGGGGGGTTAGAAAGTGGTGACAGAGTCCCTTTAAGTCAGACGAACTCCTCATACAACCTCTCCCTACGAGGGCGTAGGGTAGACTGACCTACTCACTAAATAAACTCCTCCCTCTCTAGAGAGGGTTGGAATGGAACTAGGAGGTTCCTCTCCAGGAAAACTAACCTTGCCAATGTTGCCACCATCTGCTGATAGACCAGGCAATTACATGAACATAACCAGTTTCATGAACATAAATATGCACATTATGAGACGATGACGTGAAGCGCATTAGGTGATATAAATTAGCACATAGGAGAAAGTAGCAAGGCGCCAAAAGGAGTGGTAATGGCACTCTGGGACATTACACAATGTTTAATTTCTTCACATACCACTGTTTTCCTTGAGTTTTTACCTTAGTTACGGCTGTTTAAAGGGAATCTGTCACCTGCTTTTACCATTTTTAAGCTGGCACCATCGCTATGTTGACTAAAGTACCTTATTTCCAGCAGTCTTCTATTTACTTGATTTCGTTTTGTAGTTTTGACATAAAAGCGCTTTTTATGTTATGCTAATTAGGGTCCAAGGAGCCCAGAAGGGCGTTTTTTTCCCTCTCCGGAGCCCAGTGACGCCCCCCTACAGTGCCCAGCCCGCCTTAATTTGAATTCCAAGAACGCCTCCTGATCATCAAATAACCTCCCACAGCCCCGGCAAATGGTTCCGCCGCCTCCCCACGGCATAGTCTACCTTATAGAAATGCCCCGTCCTTCTTCCTGTCTGCGGCCAGAAAACTCGTGCAGGCGCAGTACTGCCAGCGGCCTGCGCGATCATCAAACTCCTGAGGGCAACAGCCTCAAAAGTCTCACTGGGCATGCGCCGAGCCCAGTGATGTGACCCGAGCGCTGTTGCCCTCAGGACGTTGATGATCGCGCAGGCGCAGACCGCAGGCAGTACTGCGCCTGCGCGAGTTTTCTGGCCGCAGACAGGAAGAAGGACGGGGCATTTCTATAAGGTAGACTATGACGTGGGGAGGGGGCGGAACCATTTGCCGGGGCTGTGGGAGGTTATTTGATGATCAGGAGGCGTTCTTCGAATTCAAATTAAGGCGGACTGGGCACTGCAGGGGGGCCGTCACTGGGCTCCAGAGAGGAAAAAAACGCCCCTCTGGGCTTCTTGGACCCTAATTAGCATAACATAAAAAGCGCTTTTATGTCAAAACTACAAAACGAAATCAAGTAAAAAGAAGACTGCTGGAAATAAGGTACTTTAGTCAACATAGCGATGGTGCCAGCTTAAAAATGGTAAAAGCAGGTGACAGATTCCCTTTAAACATTTACAATATGAGGACCTTCTCAAGATGGCTCCTCTGCCAGTCCTCTGAGGCCAAAACTGCTTTCCCTCACTTCGCATACACACTTGCTGGCAGCTCCCTGCCAGCCAATCAAATTGGATTACTGAGAGACACGCCTCCTCACTCTGAAGCCTAATGCAGGTATGCAGTGTGAAGGACCGCCTCTCTGTTTTCCTGTCTTCTTAGCCAGAGACAGACAAGCCATAGCAACTGTCTTTTAATGGAGCAGTGGAAAGAGGACATTAATGAAAGCTGTTATTACAAGGTAATTACAGATCCTTTGACAATCATTAACAGACTAACTTAAGTATACATGCCTAGCTCTAATAAACTAGCAAATAAATAAAAAATATGACAGTTACACTTTATGGTAATGTAATCTGATACCCTCTACATGACTCAATTCAGTGATAGCAAGTTTTCTTAAATCTATGGTTACCCTATAACAGAGTTGTAAGCCCCATTTTCAAATACTCTATGAGGACATTTTGAGTTGGGGGGAGGGGGGGACTGAGGAGTCTCTACAAAGAGTGTCTCGGGAGGTCCTGTGCATTGGTTTCAAAGGACTGCCAACAAATGCTGCTGGACGACCTACAATCATCTTATTTTTAGGAAACCCTTTCTAACAAAAAGGGATTTCCAAATGTTGACAACCCCTTTTAATGGGTGTTCCTACCATAAGAAGATGGCATATCTGTAGGATATACCATCACTTACTGATTGGTGGGTTTGTCTTCGGCTTGTGGGGGTCTGACTTCTGAGATGTCCATCAAACACCTGAATAAAAGGGAAGAAGCCCTTTCTACTTTTTCCTTCCTCTTATAGCGACTACAACCAGTCTGTGTTAGATTATTTTGGTATTTAGTTCAAGGCGCTAAGAGAAGGACAAAGAAGGATCAAGTGGCTAAGACTTAATTTTTTTCAGTCCTTCCATATCATTTTGACTTTAGTAAGAAGTTAAGAACTTTTAATTAAACGACTAATGGTTATATATTGTTGGACTTGGGTCCCTTGGGCCCACTAAATAAAATGATTCTAAGGGCCACCTTCCATCTATACAGAACATGTGAATGCCCACCTTAATCTTTTCATAACCTATGCTGCTATCAAAGTATGAACATGTTATATCATCAGTAAGGTCTAATCAATTAATTGTGGATAATCCCAAAAGAAGTAAATTCTAGTGACTGGCTCCAAAGTTATCTCCAAATCAGGTTGTCTTCATCTGCGCCTACTGTACATGGGCCATTACTTTGTTAGAGTCTGGACCACGAGAAAATTCTCTGGTACTCTGGTCGATATTTCCAACCTAGGAAATGTAGAAAAAACAATAGATGGACATGATACTGGCTTTCCAATAGTAGGTTTGCTCCAAGCTGGGAAATGTGATGAAAACTGATTTGCTTCTAAAGGCCTATCATAATGTCAGTGAATACAATGACTAATAGGGATATTTGAAAGAGATTGTCCTGACAGGGAAACTTCAAGACAAGAGCTGAGAAAAGCCACTCATGATGTAATTTTTGGCTCAAGCTATACACAATTATAACATTAGGAATCTGCAGTTAGGTAAAAGAAAGTGTCTTTAATGGGGTTCTTCGCTATGGAAATCACTCTTGTTTGAAGGGTTCACTTGAAAATAATCTGGTCACAAACTGCCGCCCCCTCCAACTGGGATACCCATCAATGAGTGGTAATCTGTGGGGTAAACAGGCATTAAGTGTTCAATTTTCTTATAGTGGCACCATAGAGGAACTTAAAGGGAACCTGTCACCAGTTTTATGGTGTCCTAACTAAGGGCAACATAAATAAGTGATTGATTCTCTTAGCACAATGCTGGGTCACTTTCTTTAATTGACCCAGTCAATCTGCCAACATCTTGTATTGAAAAGCTCCAGCTGATAATGATGATGTCACGGAACCATGAACCAGACGTACAACAAGAGATAAATGAAAATAAGAAGGCTTTATTGAAAATAAAGCTGTAAAGCAAAAGTCCAAACGGATGGTGAAACCGAGCAGAGTCTTTGCGAAGCCAGAGGTCAGGAACCAGAAGGGTAGTCAGACGAAGCCAGGATCAGGAACCAGCAGGGTAGTCAGACGAAGCCAGGATCAGGAACCAGCAGGGTAGTCAGACGAAGCCAGGATCAGGAACCAGCAGGGTAGTCAGACGAAGCCAGGATCAGGAACCAGAAGCAGCAGCAGTCTTAGAAGCATGTGAACACAAGAGGACCAAGCAAGGAACTGAAGCCACAGACCTCCTATATATATGAGCTAGGCATCCAGCTCCTCCCAGGGGAAGGAGGAGCCGCAGGGTGGAAGGCTACAAGAAACCCAGAAACCAAGATGGCCGCCAGCACATGTCAAACGAAGGAGAGCAGCAAGCAGGTAAGACCATGACAGTACCTCCCCCTCAAGGGCCCCTCCTCCGCGGAGCACAAAACTGTTTCTGAGGGAAGCGTGCGTGGAAGGCTCGGAGCAAGGCAGGAGCATGGACATCTGCGGAGGGAACCCAGGAACGCTCCTCTGGACCATAACCACGCCAATTGACCAAAAACTGCAACCGACCGCGGACCAGGCGTGAGTCCAGGATATTGCTCACCTCATATTCCTCACGATTGCACACTTGGACCGGACGAGGCCGAGGAACCGAGGAAGTGAAACGATTACACACCAGTGGCTTCAACAGGGAGACATGAAACACGTTGGAGATCCGCATGCCAGGAGGAAGCGCAAGGGCATAGGCTACCGGGTTTACCCTGCGAAGCACTCGGAAGGGACCAACAAAGCGAGGCGCCAGCTTGGGAGTGGGCACTCGAAGGTTGAGGTTGCGGGTGGACAACCATACACGGTCTCCGACCTGGTAGGAAGGAGCAGGCGCTCGTCTGCGATCAGCCTGGAGTCTCTGGCGCTGCGCAGAGACCTCAAGGGACTTCTGGATCTGTACCCAAGAAGCACATAGGACGGAAAGGTGATCCTCCACAGCCGGAATATCCTGGGGAGAGAATACCTCCGGTAACACGGCAGGTTGGAACCCATAATTGGCCATGAAGGGAGACGTCCCAGAGGAAGAGTTCACCGCCGTGTTCCTGGCAAACTCAGCCCAAGGCAGGAGGTCAACCCAATTGTCTTGGTGATCGGAGACATAGCAACGAAGGAATTGCTCCAAAGCCTGATTGGATCGTTCTGCGGCCCCATTGGACTGAGGGTGGTAGGCCGAGGAGAAGGAGAGATGAAACCCCAACTGGGAGCAAAAGGCGCGCCAGAACCTGGACACAAACTGACTCCCCCGATCCGACACAATCTCCTTAGGCAAACCGTGCAACCGGAAGACCTCCCTGGCAAAAATCGTGGCCAACTCTTGTGCAGAGGGTAACTTCTTGAGAGGAACACAGTGGCACATTTTGGAAAACCGATCCACAATCATGAGAATGACCGTATGGCCTCGGGATGCAGGGAGGTCCACAATGAAATCCATCCCCAGGTGTGACCATGGGCGCTCCCCGGTGGCTATGGGTTGCAGAAGGCCCAACGGAAGGTGCCGAGGGGACTTACTCTGGGCACAAACGGAGCATGCCGCTACATATGCGGCGATGTCGGAACGTAGGGAAGGCCACCAGAACAGACGTGAAACAGCCCAGGACAGCTGATTCTTTCCAGGATGCCCCGCGGTCTTGGAGTTATGGTAGGTTCGCAACAACCGAGTGCGCAACTCCTCAGGCACAAAACATCTGCCGTTGGGTCTCCCAGAGGGAGCACCAGATTGAGCCGCCAAAATCTGCTCACCCAGGGGAGAGGTCAGGCTGGTGCGAATGGCGGCCAGGATCTGATTCGGAGGTATGACCGAAGTCGGAATCGACTCCTCCCTGGACAGCTCGGAGTACTGCCGTGATAAGGCATCCGCCCTGATGTTCTTGGAACCGGGTAGGTAGGAGACCACGTAATTAAAACGTGACAAGAACAGAGCCCATCTGGCCTGACGTGGTGTCAATCTCTTGGCCTCAGAAAGGTAGGTCAGATTCTTGTGGGGGACTTACTCTGGGCACAAACGGAGCATGCCGCTACATATGCGGCGATGTCGGAACGTAGGGAAGGCCACCAGAACAGACGTGAAACAGCCCAGGACAGCTGATTCTTTCCAGGATGCCCCGCGGTCTTGGAGTTATGGTAGGTTCGCAACAACCGAGTGCGCAACTCCTCAGGCACAAAACATCTGCCGTTGGGTCTCCCAGAGGGAGCACCAGATTGAGCCGCCAAAATCTGCTCACCCAGGGGAGAGGTCAGGCTGGTGCGAATGGCGGCCAGGATCTGATTCGGAGGTATGACCGAAGTCGGAATCGACTCCTCCCTGGACAGCTCGGAGTACTGCCGTGATAAGGCATCCGCCCTGATGTTCTTGGAACCGGGTAGGTAGGAGACCACGTAATTAAAACGTGACAAGAACAGAGCCCATCTGGCCTGACGTGGTGTCAATCTCTTGGCCTCAGAAAGGTAGGTCAGATTCTTGTGGTCCGTCAGGATGAGAACCGGAACCACCGAACCCTCGAGCAAGTGCCTCCATTCTTTAAGGGCCTGCACGATGGCCAATAACTCCCTGTCACCAATCTGATAGTTGCACTCCGCGGAAGACAGTTTCCGGGAGTAAAACCCACAAGGAAGCAGAGGACCCTCTGGTGTTCTACGCTGAGACAGAAGGGCGCCTACTCCCGTCTCAGACGCGTCCACCTCGAGGACAAAGGGCAACCCAGGGTTGGGATGTGACAGAATCGGAGCCGACACAAAGGCGGACTTTAGGGCCTCAAAAGCTCGGATGGCCTCGAGCGGCCAGACCTGGGAATTACTGCCCTTCCTGGTCAGATCCGTGAGAGGCTTGGCCAGCATGGAAAAGTCCCTGATGAACTTCCGATAATAATTGGCGAAGCCCAAAAAGCGCTGCAGGGAACGAAGACCACTGGGCTGGGGCCACTGTAAGACAGCCGAAACCTTCTCAGGATCCATGGAGAACCCCTCAGCGGAAATGATGTAACCTAAGAAGGTTACCTGGGATCGGTGAAATTCGCATTTCTCAAGCTTACCGAACAGCTTGTTCTCTCGTAACCGTTGCAACACTCGTCTGACATCCAGAATGTGGGCCTCCATGGATTCAGAATATACCAAGATGTCATCCAAATAGACTACCACACACTGCTGCAACAGGTCACGGAAAACATCGTTGATGAATTCCTGAAAGACTGCGGGCGCATTGCACAACCCAAAGGGCATAACCAAGGATTCGTAATGACCGGTCCTGGTGTTAAACGCGGTCTTCCACTCATCGCCCGCCTTGATCCTTACCAGGTTATATGCCGCCCTCAGGTCGAGTTTGGTAAAGACCGTGGCCCCTTTAAGGCGATCGAACAGCTCGGAAATCAAGGGTATCGGGTAAGCGTTCTTGATCGTGATGCGATTGAGACCCCTGTAATCGATGCAAGGCCTCAACTCACCGCCCTTCTTTTTCACAAAGAAAAATCCAGCCCCTGCCGGGGACGAAGATTTGCGAATGTGTCCGTGTGAAAGCGCCTCCCTCACGTACTCCTCCATGGCCTCATTCTCCGCTACCGACAGTGGATAGACTTTGCCACGAGGAGGAACGGCACCAGATTGTAACTCTATGGCACAATCGTATGGGCGGTGCGGAGGTAGGGCAACCGCGCGCACCTTATCGAATACATCCCGGTACTCCTCGTATTCAGGAGGCAACAGAGAGTCCGAGGAAGTACACAGCAACTTGACAGACCCATGGATGCAACTAGCCCCACACTGCGGTGACCACGAGAGGATCTCGACCGATCTCCAATCGAAAGTCGGATTATGCTTCTGGAGCCAGGGGTACCCCAAGACCACCGAGTAGTGTGGAGACGAAATAACCTGGAGGCAGACCGACTCTCTGTGAACGGCACCAATGGCTATCCCCACTGGAAGGGTCTCATGAGTCACGTGTGGCGGCAGAAGGGGTCTGCCGTCTATCGCCTCAAGAGCCAGTGGGGAACCTCGAGCCTGCAGAGGAATGGAATTGGCGGCAGCGAACACACTATCAATGAACAAACCACCAGCACCAGAGTCCACCAACGCCTGGGTCGTCACCGAGCCCCCGACCCAGGAGAGGACAACAGTGATCAGTGGTTTGTCAACACGGGAAACCGGGGACGAGGAGACTCCACCCAAGATCTGCCCCCGACAGGATCTCAGGGTACGAGCGTTTCCCGGACGGTTCGGACATGCCAACCGAAAATGCCCACCGAGACCACAGTACATGCATCGGCCCTCGCGTCTCCGGAGTGCCCTCTCCCCCTCGGACAGGCGAGCAAACCCCAGCTGCATGGGTTCACCCCCAGACAAGTCATCCCCAGGAGGCGTGGGAGGAGAGGGAGGCACGGGTGGGACAGCAAACGTAGGCACCAATCTGTTAGAAGACCTCCGCAGGTTCTCCTTAAAGCAAGGTCTCTCCCTGAGTCTGGTGTCAATCAAAATCAGGAAAGAAATAAGAGACTCGAGCTCAACTGGTAGGTCCTTAGCTGCAACCTCATCCTTCAAGGCATCCGAGAGACCATGAGAGAAAGCAGCGACCAGAGCCTCATTATTCCAGCCCACCTCTGCTGCCAGGGTACGAAACTCAATGGCGTATTCAGCTACGGATCGTGAACCCTGTCTGATGGACATAAGGAGCTTCGCAGCAGAGGCAGCACGAGCCGGCACATCGAATACCTTCCGAAGAGAAGCAACAAAACCGGAAAACTCGGCAACCACCGGATTGTTGTTCTCCCATAAAGGGCTGGCCCAGGCCAAGGCCTTGTCCGAGAGCAGCGAGATCAAGAAGCCCACCTTTGATCTCTCAGTAGGAAAGGCATGTGGCAGCAACTCGAAATAAATGCCCACCTGGTTAAGGAAACCTCAGCATTGAGTTGGCTCTCCCCCCAAAGCGCTGTGGAAGAGGGGCAGAACCGGTCATACCCCGAAACACCGCAGGCGCAACAACAGGTGTCGGGGTAGACTCTGGCGCAACAACCGGAGCGGCAGTAGGAGCGAGCCCAGGAGCGACAACCGACCCATCGGCAACGGGAGCGAAATGAGCCGTGCGTTCAAGCAGGGTTTGCAACGCCACAGCGAACCGACCCAACAGGTGATCCTGCTGATCAAGTCTGGCAACCAGCGTGGGTAGCGAGGATGGCCCTGTACCGTCAGAATTCATGGCTTGGTCCTAATGTCACGGAACCATGAACCAGACGTACAACAAGAGATAAATGAAAATAAGAAGGCTTTATTGAAAATAAAGCTGTAAAGCAAAAGTCCAAACGGATGGTGAAACCGAGCAGAGTCTTTGCGAAGCCAGAGGTCAGGAACCAGAAGGGTAGTCAGACGAAGCCAGGATCAGGAACCAGCAGGGTAGTCAGACGAAGCCAGGATCAGGAACCAGCAGGGTAGTCAGACGAAGCCAGGATCAGGAACCAGCAGGGTAGTCAGACGAAGCCAGGATCAGGAACCAGAAGCAGCAGCAGTCTTAGAAGCATGTGAACACAAGAGGACCAAGCAAAGAACTGAAGCCACAGACCTCCTATATATATGAGCTAGGCATCCAGCTCCTCCCAGGGGAAGGAGGAGCCGCAGGGTGGAAGGCTACAAGAAACCCAGAAACCAAGATGGCCGCCAGCACATGTCAAACGAAGGAGAGCAGCAAGCAGGTAAGACCATGACAGATGAGTCATGAATATTCATGAGCTCCTGACTCTCCCCGCCCACCTGCTGCTGAATGACAGTTTGTTTCCATATGAATCAGCAGCAGGTGGGCAGGGGAGTGGCTATAGCTCTGAATTAAATAAACGCTGGACTCAATGACATCACGCCGGACTCAAATCAGCTCATTAGCATGCGGCATCTTTGTGTGTATATTATGAGGTAACCATCTGTCACACCAGTAAGTGAATACATCTAAGGTACTTTTTAGTAGTTAATGATTGTATATAATTAGTTAGATTATAATCAAATATCCACATGACAGGTTCCCTTTAAGCGTTACGCAGTGCCCACTCATATCAATGGATGGTCGGTATTATATAGGACAGGGCAGGTCCTCCAAAGCAGGAGAAACTGTTTGTAACCAGTTTCTACTCTGGACAATAGATGAAAATGCTGAAGAAGGGACCTCCTACATAATATAACATTTTCTAATAAACTATATAAAATTTTATTATTTGATTTTTAATTAATGTTTTTTGATTGCGCTGAAAATGATGCCTCAAAATGTATGAGAGATATCATGCTGTACGTTAAGCACTAAATTGTACTTTCTTCATTGTTTGGAAACTATATCTCCATCCCAGCATGCTCAGTTGTTAGTGTTAGTGGGTATTGAGCTTAGAGGAGATCAGAACATCGCTGTGATATGGTTTTAATGGCACAAGGGGACGTCATATCAATTACTTTAGCTTCCAGTTGATTTACCTCTGAAGAATCTCTCACTCTCAAATTGCAAATTGAAGGTCACTACTGACACCTTTTAATGTTTGTTCTCGCTGCATTTTAGCAGGTTGTACACAATTGGAAGTACATGACTTAAAATGCAGCAGTGGCTTGATATTGGGAGAAGTGGCTGCAAGTAACACTATATAATAAAGAAGAACAATGCCTGTACTTTTAATTTTCACCCAGTACCGAAGGTCATTCTACTTTGGATATTGTAGCACTTGAAAGCCTAGTATCTCTGTTCTTCTTGGACCTATCATTTGTGGTCAGCTGAGATAAGTGCTGCCCCCCATTGGGCTGAATGTAGTCTTATACAGAAGAAGATCCTTGTGCAGGTACAGTATCTGTCTATCCATCAATATTATTCATAAGCACATTTCTTTAAAGCAAAAACACCATTGGAAAAAAGCTGCGCAAGTTAGTTTTCCTATTAAAAGGCCAAAATAAAATGAGTGTATCTTTCTCATTAGGGAGACCATCTGGTATGCATGAGTGAGTATTGTAGTCCAGCCAATGCTACTCTACATTTAAGGGATAAATATATGCAAATTAGCATATCTTACTTTTACTGACATCAGTTAGGCTTAGTATTCTTTTCTTTTTGGAAGAAAAGATAATTTGAATATCTTTTCCAGGTGGGCCCCTTTTGAGTTTGGGTCCTGTAGTAGCCACTTTCCCTGCTTCCACTACATCTACGCCCCTGCTCAAACCATTCAAGCAGAGCAGTGCTTTTGCATCAAGGAAAGATAATTTGCATACCTTTGGATTTCTAGTTCTGGGAAAGAAATTAAAAAACTGTAGCTTTTCTTCCAAAAAGAAAAAAACCCTAAGCCTATCTGATGCCAGTAGAACCAACATATACTATTTTGAATACATTTTTCCCAGAAACACAGAGCAGTGTTAACTGGACTTTAATACTCCTCATGCATACCAGGTAGTCTACTTAATAAGAAAAAGCACCCCCAAGACCTCAACAAATGCCACTCAGCTACAGGACAGTTTTCTCTTGAGACTTTTGTCCTTGTAGAAAAAGATTTGGCTTGCATGTCTCATTCAGAGAAGTGTAATAAGGGGACATTCAATACTCTTGTTCTGTTGGCCAGTGAAGTGACTTGTCCATCTCTTTTTTCTCTATCTATTTAATCATTTTTCTCATGCTGTACACCAGGGACCTCTGCTGTACGATCTTCATCTAAGACCCCTATTTACAGCAGGGATTTTCAGCCACTAAAATTTTAAAAGGATCCACAAACCTCCCACCTGACAGTATATTTACTATAAAAACTGGATGATACCACACCATGAAACATTTAGGAGTTAGAAGATAAAAATTACAAAAGAAAAAAAAAAGATAGATTTCTTTTACAGCTCGGCTAAAGCACTAGTTATGATGGTATGTTTCTCTCTACAGTAAAATTCCATGTTTTATATTGTGAATCTAATAGCTGCAGGCGCTTTCTATGTATAAATTCCGGTGGTGGCTGCGGCCGCCATGCATCCCGACAATCCATTTCTCATTTTTATTATTGCTGCTATCCTTGGAGTCCCCTGATAGAGATATTTTCTGTTACCATACCTTAGTCTATTTACTGCCCAGTGTGCATTACAAAGGCATTCAGATTAGGATCTTCCCTTCTTCTATAGCTCATTGTCCCCTGCTGTTCCCTTTGCCATCATGCTAAACATATGGGTGTTTGTTGGGAAATGATATCTGCAGCTTATCCATTCCCTGCACAAATGGAGAAATATTTCCTTGTTTTGCTTCTATTTTGATGGTAATCGCTTTTTTAATATGATTTTTTTTTTTGTTCTTTTCCTATTCCTTAGATATATACCTATCCATTCCCTGCGGATAACACTACCTATAGATGAACTATATTTGCATAGGGGTATAACTTAGAGACACTGTGTAATGCTACATATACTGCCTTAAGCATACAAATATACATTATCTACAGTCATCTCCTTTCTGCAACATCAGTCTTTACTGGGGTTCTAGCATTCTATTCATGAACCAGGAGGAACAGACCTATACAGCTCCAGAGTCCTGACCAGATTTGAAAGAACTTAAACCAGGGATAAGCGACCCCCCGGCACTCCAGTTGTTCTGAAACTACAACTCCCAGAATGCTCCATTTACTTTTATGGGATTTACAAGAACAACCAAGCAAGGGTGCATGCTGGGCATTGTAGTTTTTACAGCCACTGGAGCGCTGGAGGTTGCTGACCCCTGGCCTAAACCCATAATGAATTGTAAGGGGTTATGAGATAGCAGATAAAAAGAAAATCGAAAACATAACCATAATTATAATTTATTTTGCATACATTGTAGCATATAAAAGAAATGATGTAATATATAGATGAGTAATGTCACCTTCCACACATTCCAATAGGTTGCAGGTTCCCAGTTATTTGCAGCGAGTGTGATGTTCAGAAACTCATAATCTCACCCAAAATTTGTAATATAGTAAATTGGACACAGCAAGGAGAGAGAGGAGGGGGATGCAGCTGCAGTTTCTCACTCACGGTCACAGTAAAACAACATGAAGGTGAAGGAGGTACTGTACCATGGAGACAAGTCATTGGATTAGAGCATACCAAACAGCTTTTATATCACACTAGAAATAGACTGTCCACTCAGCATGGGGCCCAACAACTTAGGGGACCCATTTCCACTCAAACATAAGGTGCACTTAGTGATAAAATGTATATCAGGTACCATAGAAAATTTAAATGGGTTGTCCCATTAAATGAAATATTCTGTAGTTTCCAAACCAGCCCCTGGATCTGAATACTTTTGTAATTGCATGTAATTAAAAACTTTGCATAGCCACTGAGTTATTCAAACTGTAAAACAACCCCTTTAAGAAAATGGATGGACACTGTCAAGTACAAGAAGATAAGAAGATTAAATAAGCAAGAACATAAGGGTAATTGTAATGAAGGTCATTGAGGAGATAATCAATTTAAAGGAACTCTCCAGGTAAAATATACATTCTGTTATGCCTAATGCAGGGCCTCGGGGGTGGAGCATGACTCAGAAATTTAAAAACACCAAAGAAAGAAACCTTGATCTGGGCACACTGCCCCTTATACTCAGAATGTTAAATTAGTGATATTTTGGTGTCCATTCTAGTTAGTAGCATTATAAGTAATAATAAGTCAGAGAAACTGGACTTGTATATTTTTTCTTGAAGACATTTCGCTAGTCATCTGACTGGCTTTGGAATGACTTGTGCAAGAAATCTCTGGTATTAAATACTGGTGACTCATGCTTCAGTCATGAAGGTAAGGAACCTTTCACATCTGCTTTTTTAAGGCCAGTTTCACACTGGCGTTTGTCTTTTCCAGTAGGCTCTTCTGGCAGGGGAACAGCCTGCCGGATCCGTACTACAGTGTACACACGTGTTCTGCCGGAAGTCCCCCTGGCCCCATTCACTATAATGGGGACCGGTGGAGATCTGGCCGCAGATCGGCAAATACGTATGGCGAGAGGCGGCTGGATAAAAACTGCTGCTTCCGGCACTGTAGTATGGATCAGGCAGGGGAACAGCCTGCTGGAAAAGATAAATGCCAGTGTGAGGAAACTGGCATAATTCAGGTTTTGAGATGCGGCAGAGGATCTCAAAACCTGAAGTTAAACTAATCAATTTTGTCCCTATTTATTGACAATGGGGACAAAACTGATCAGGATGCATCAGTTCAGTTCAGTTGCCTTTTGGGGCTGGACACAAAACCCTAAAAGCAGAGATCTCAAAACCTGAATTAAAAACGTAGATGTGAAAGTAGCCTAATAAGATGTTGATTTTATGACTGAAGTTATTGGTTGTGATTATACTACCTTCAGAGAAATGTTAGAACAGCATTGTCAGTGGCAGATAATAGATGCTGCACCCCTCCACCTCTATTCAAGCTCGATTTCTCCACGTAAATAGTTTCTTTCATAACTCTTTTGAACCATGACCTGATTGAATGAGAACCTTCACAGACAGTAGCATTATATCTTTATTTTCTATGTTATTACTGACTACTTTACATATTGATTTTGTATTACAGGGCTAGATTTAGCATCAGTCTACATTTGAGAAATTTGCCTCCAGCTGGTGATCAGATGACTTTTCCCCCTGTTTTGGTTGTCAGATTTCTTGCTGCTTTTTCATCATTAAACAATGAACACAATGAAGATTTCAGTCAAAGGGAAACGAGCCAAGTTATGATCCTGATATCATATTGGGATATCGAGTTAACAACTTTCTGCTGCCAATGAAACAAAATGTTGGCAAACACAATAAAACAAAATGTAAACTGAGCGAATATATTTGGTGGAATTCAGATGTTGGTATAATAATAGACAATGAAATCATAAAAGCGCACAAAGCTTACAGAGGATCACTGCAGCTTTACTTTGAAGAATCGGTAGGCTCTACGTTGATGTACATATAACATTATCTGCTACAACGAAAGGCCAATCCTTTTTTACTTTGTTACATGTCTTAATAATAATTACATGTCTATCATTTTACAAGTTTTCTTGTTTAGCCGCTCTCTCCTCTAATAGGTGAAAGATTCCCCTAGTTGATGTCTTCTATATGTCTTAATAGGTCATATGGATAGGGATAGTCTCCATGAAACTAACCCTTAAAGACTATTTACAGGTCCTGAGGGTAGGCCACATTCATGCCTTCAATCGAGGTCCAAGGGTCCATATTATATGTCTGTCTCAGATGACCACATTCCACTCTACATAGTCACACTTCCAGTTATGTCAGTTTTAGTAAATACATATACGACATACATATTAGGACATCCTCAGACATCATCCACAACTCCCTCCTCCGTCAGGCAAAACTCCATCCTCCGTCAGGCAAACTTCCATCATTCCTTCTCCCTCAGACCAAACTCCCTCCTCCGTCAGCCCAAACTCCATCAGTCCTCCTCCCTCAGACCAAACTCCCTCCTCCGTCAGACTAAACTCCCTCATCCGTCAGCCAAAACTACCTCCTACCTCAGACGTCAGCCAAAACTCCTTCCTCCTAACTCAAAAGTCCTTCGTCCTTCAGACGTCAGTAAAAACATACCTCCTCCATCAGCCCTCCGCCCAAACTCCATCAGCAGTCAGGTGTAAGCTCTCAGCTGTCAGGGGTCAGACATCAGTTGTCATCCCTCAGCCTAAACTCCATCAGCAGTCAGGTGTCAGCTCTCAGCCGTCAGGGGTCAGACATCAGTTGTCATCCCTCAGCCTAAACTCCATCAGCCGTCAGGGGTCAGACATCAGGTGTCAGCCCTCAGCCTAAACTCCATCAGCCATCAGGGGTCAGACATCAGGTGTCAGCCCTCAGCCTAAACTCCATCAGCTGTCAGCCGTCAGTGGTCAGGTGTTAGACATCGGGTGTCAGACATTGGTTGTCTGGGCAGGGGGCGGCACAAACAGTGGCGTACATACAGGGGTCGCAGAATCCCTGTTGCGACCGGGCCTGGCACTCCAGGGGGCCCGGCCGCCTGTGGACCCCCCTGGCCCCTGAAGTCAGTGTTCCCTCTAAGCTGCGTGGGTGGGCGACCGCTCAGCAATTATTGTGGCCCCGCTCACAACTTTATTATCCGCGCTCAGCCACATTGCGCCACTCAAGCGGCTGGCAAAATGCCAGCAGTCAGTGCAGTGACAGTGTCAGAAACGTGGAATGCAGACTCGTCGCCGCGCCGGCAGCTTGACCTTAACATCTCTCCCCCCGTCATGCGCCTCCTTACGGCTCCTCCCACTTTATTAATGAAGCAGGCAGGCGGGGCAGGAGGCGCATGACGGAGGTAAAGATGTTAAGCTCAAGCTGCCGGCGCGGTGGTGAGTCTGCATGCCACCCTAGTTAGTAAGAACAGCAGGGTTTGGGCTACTTTTACAAAGATTAAGCTTTACATGAATATACAGGGTGGGCCATTTATATGGATACACCTTAATAAAATGGGAATGGTTTGGTGATATTAACTTCCTGTTTGTGGCACATTAGTATATGTGAGGGGGGAAACTTTTCAAGATGGGTGGTGACCATGGCGGCCATTTTGAAGTCGGCCATTTTGAATCCAACTTTTGTTTTTTCAATAGGAAGAGGGTCATGTGACACATCAAACTTATTGGGAATTTCACAAGAAAAACAATGGTGTGCTTGGTTTTAACGTAACTTTATTCTTTCATGAGTTATTTACAAGTTTCTGACCACTTATAAAATGTGTTCAATGTGCTGCCCATTGTGTTGGATTGTCAATGCAACCCTCTTCTCCCACTCTTCACACGCTGATAGCAACATCACAGGAGAAATGCTAGCACAGGCTTCCAGTATCCGTAGTTTCAGGTGCTGCACATCTCGTATATTCACAGCATAGACAATTTCCTTCAGATGACCCCAAAGATAAAAGTCTAAGGGGGTCAGATCGGGAGACCTTGGGGGCCATTCAACTGGCCCACGATGACCAATCCACTTTCCAGGAAACTGTTCATCTAGGAATGCTCGGACCTGACACCCATAATGTGGTGGTGCACCACCTTGCTGGAAAAACTCAGGGAACGTGCCAGCTTCAGTGCATAAAGAGGGAAACACATCATCATGTAGCAATTTCGCATATCCAGTGGCCTTGAGGTTTCCATTGATGAAGAATGGCCCTACTATCTTTGTACCCCATGTACCACAACATACCATCAATTTTTTTGTTCCAACAGTCTTGGAGGGATCTATCCAATGTGGTTTAGTGTCAAACCAATAGCGGTGGTTTTGTTTGTTAACTTCACCATTCACATAAAAGTTTGCCTCATCACTGAACACAATCTTCTGCGTAAACTGAGGTTCCTGTTCCAATTTTTGTTTTGCCCATTCTGCAAATTCAGTGCGCCGATCTGGGTCATCCTCGTTGAGATGTTGCAGTAGCTGGAGTTTGTAAGGGTGCCATTTGTGAGTAGCTAATATCCGCCGAAGGGATGTTCGACTAATGCCACTCTCCAGTGACATGCGGCGAGTGCTATGCTGTGGGCTCTTGCTGAATGAAGCTAGGACAGCCACTGATGTTTCTTCATTAGAGACAGATTTCATGCGTCCACATTTTGGCAAATCCAACACTAAACCAGTTTCACGAAACGTAGCAAGCAGTTTGCTAACTGCAGCATGGGAGATGGGTGGTCTCGTAGGGTGTTTTGCATTGAAATCTGCTGCAATGACCCGGTTACTGCGTTCACCAGACATCAACACAATTTCTATCCGCTCCTCACGTGTTAACTTCGGCGACATGTCAATGGCTGTAAACAAAGAGAAACTTGTAAATAACTCATGAAATAATAAAGTTACGTTAAAACCAAGCACACCATTGTTTTTCGTGTGAAATTCCCAATAAGTTTGATGTGTCACATGACCCTCTTCCTATTGAAAAAACAAAAGTTGGATTCAAAATGGCTGACTTCAAAATGGCCGCCATGGTCACCACCCATCTTGAAAAGTTTCCCCCCTCACATATACTAATGTGCCACAAACAGGAAGTTAATATCACCAACCATTCCCATTTTATTAAGGTGTATCCATATAAATGGCCCACCCTGTACCTTACAGCTGTGTGCGGAGCCGGTGTATTAGAGTAGAGTCACTGCACCTGCCCCGCCGCCAGTGTCCCCGCCTTCTCCCTCCCCACTGATATATTACTAGAAGGCACTTATGGGGAATCTGTGGATGGAACTGTTATGGGGGATCTGTGGATGACACTTATGGGGGATCTGTGGATGAAATTTATGGGGGATCTGTGGATGACACTGTTATGGGAGGATCTGTGGATGATACATATATAGCATAAGATGCTATATATGTGTCATCCACAGATATTCCCATAACAGTGTCATCCACAGATATCCCCATAACAGTGTCATACACAGATATCCCCATAAGTGTCATACACAATTATCCCCATAAGTGTCATCTACAGATATCCCCATAAGTGTCATCCACAGATATCTCCATAAGTGTCATCCGCAACTGAGACCCCTGTATGTACGCCACTGTTTGTGCTGCCCCCTCCCCAGACAATCAATGTCTGACACCCGATGTCTAACACCTGACCCCAGACCCCAGACGGTTGACGGCTGATGGAGTTTAGGCTGAGGGCTGACACCTGATGTCTGACCCCTGATGGCTGATGGAGTTTAGGCTGAGGGCTGACACCTGATGTCTGACCCTTGACGGCTGATGGAGTTTAGGCTGAGGGATGACAGCTGATGTCTGACCCCTGACGGCTGAGAGCTGACACCTGACGGCTGATGGAGTTTAGGCTGAGGGCTGATGGAGGAGGTATTTTTTTTACTGGCGTCTGAGGGACGAGGGAGTTTTGGCTGACGTCTGAGGTAGGAGGGAGTTTTGGATGAGGGAGGATAGAGTTTTGGCTAACGTATGAGGTAGGAGGCAGTTTGGGCTGACAGAGGAGGGAGTTTAGTCTGACCAAGGAGGGAATTTGGGCTGAGGGAGGAGGACTTATGGAGTTTGGGCTGACGGAGGCGGGAGTTTAGTCTGACAGAGGAGGGAGTTTGATCTGAGTGAGGAGGACTGATGGAGTTTTTCCTGACGGAGGATGGAGTTTTGCCTGACGGGGGAGGGAGTTGTAGATGATGTCTGAGGATGTCCTAATATGCATGCCGTATACGTAAGTGCATTCCCCATGTTATATTGATTCTGGGGTGAAAGGGATTTTTTTTATAATTTTACTATTTAGACCATCATGGATTATACAAGGCCTACAGGCCTCATTTCCTGTGGAATGCAGCACTCCAAGTTATGAGCACATCTCACACCCTGCCAGTTGGTGAACACAATAGCACCTTCCTCCCCTAACAAAAGGCTATTTAAGATCACATCTGACATACAATGACAGCAACCTATGACAACTAAGTCATTCAACTTGTTAGCATTTAGATTAACCTTGGCCAATATGTAAAATAACCCTTTCATGTATTGTATATAGCAGATACCAGTATTGTTTAACGAAGTTTCAACTGTATCTTGTCACGCACTCCAGTAATTTTGATGTTCCCACCCCCAATGTCCTATAAGTATGTGCTGTGGAATAAAGATTTAAGATATTGGCTACCTGAGTTAAGTCTGGGTTGCTGATATCTTCTGGCCAGTGCAAATAGGATATTTACGGCAAAGGGAAATATTCATGGGTTGGAGGTCTGATGCCTCATCGTATAACCATCATAAACCTGTCTGGAGAAAAAACGCTAACATAGGGCATCTATTCTTCTCACTGTATGATGTGCCAGTCCTTTATTATTACTTGTAAAAGAAATGACTAGCTGTTACAAGCAGGGGTGGGATTCAAATTTTTAACAACAGGTTCCCTACTCAACAGCGGACATGTGGCGGCACAACACATGTTTACATATACATACACCATATATATGCAACACACATACACATAAATATACCATACACATGGTACACATACATAAATACACCATACATACGCTACACACACATACCATCCAACTAAGGAGTTAAATTATAAGCGCTGCGTGAAGCAATAGAAGCGAACATCTCCAGCTGCCCTGCCACCATCAGTGCACCAGATCGGGACTCAGCCGGTAACACGGTTCTCCGATCCAGTTGTAATTTTAACAACCAGATCTGGGGAACTGGATAAATCCCATGCCTGGTTACGCGCACTGGTTGTGAAACCACTGCGCCAACCAACCGGTTTGATATTGGGCTAGTCCTGGGCTAGGCCGTTATTCTGGCGGTCCCTTGGTTTTTACCCTTTAACTCCTATTTAGGGATATAGCTAGAGATGAGAGAAGTTCTTAAAAATTTGATTCGTCTGCATCGCCAAATTTGACAAAAAAATTTGCTTTGTGACAAATTACTTTGTCACAAAATGCGTTTCTTTGTAAGTAGAGGGTGCCATAACGGGAACGCCAATTGTGCCGTCCCCAGTCAGTGAACTCCTCTGATGCCGCGTTTATCGCTGATGAAAAATGGAGGCCTTTCAGGAGTAAAAAAAAAAATAATACTCACCTTATCCATTTGAGCGCAAAGAGGCTGCAGTGGCCATCTTGCTTGAAGATCCTGCACAAAATCTTGCACGGTGTGTGATGACGTCATCCTCCCACGAGATCTTCAATCAAGATGGCCACAGCAGTCTCTTCGCGCTCAAATGAATCAGGTGAGTATGATTTTTTCTTTTTACCGCCATTTCTGGGAAAATTGATTCGTTACCACGGAAAAAGAGGAAATTCAGCTTCACGGTAAATAAAATTTTCCCTAAAATTCAGATCAAAGTCCACTTTGAATACTTTGATTCACTAAACACTAGATATAGCCTTCTCTGCAGGGAGCCATCAGAACTTTACCTCTTGGGTACCGTATGGTTGGCCGTTGACCCACAGGGAACAGAGACACTGGTGCGTGGCACCAAGGCAACAAGCAAACTTGTAGTCAGGAAATAGGCAGAGGTTAGGGCTGTCAGAGTATGTGTGAATAGATGAAACAGCTCAGGATCAGTATGGTGAACAGGCACAGGTCAGGAACCAGGAACAGGCACAGATCAGGAACCAGGAAACAGGAACAGGCACAGATCAGGAACAAGGAAACAAGGTCTAGCAATATCTGTAGAGACTAATTGCTCAGGCCATGTGTTGAGGTCAGAAGCACAGCTATATAGGAGGGCTTATGAGCTCATTAGTCAAGCAGCTGATCACGGCCCCAGAAAGGGCATTAACCCCTGCAGTGCTGCAAGAAAAAGTCTCTAATGCACAGACAGGAAGAGGCCTTGCAGCCAGGTTGTGGCTTACAGCATGGGACACAGAAGTCTGGCAGCTGAGCAAAAGCTAGGTGAGTGATGTGGCACCCGTGCCCGGCACTGATAGCCGAATGGTGGTGGGTGCAGAGCATCACTATGACACTAGCAATTTACAGTGAAGGTCAACATGAGTGTTGCCAGTTGTGTCCCTGTACAGTCTAACAATGGCAACAAAGTTTGGATAGTGTCAGACATTGCAAAGACACACTCAGAGACACTGGTAACACCCATCTGGACCATCATTGCAAACTGCCATTACCGTAATTCATTCATAACCTCTAAGAATAATAATAAAGGAATGGCACATCACAGAGTCATAAGAATTGATGCTCCAGAATTGTTTTTACATGGAAGATGGAAGTAGTTACTAAACTAGACATGTCAGGACTCAGGCGAGATGACAGGTCCTCTTTAACTCACAGAGGGAGGACCTAAACAGAAGACTCCCTTTATACAACGCCCACATGCATATGTACAGTGCGTGCCTTCATGGAGCAACCCCTTTGAAGGCCCTTATGCATATGACCAGATATAAGTTTGGAACATATTCAGTGAGTCGTACAGAGATTTAATATGCGTCCGTCACCCAGGAGACACCGACATCACATTCAGCATGTATTACTTGAAGCGAAACACCCCAATCTGATTGCAAGCTGTATGTTAGAGGGTCCGAATTTGAATGAAGAAATACAGATGGCGGACTGAAACATAGTGCAAACATTATAGCTCAAGGTAACCACTAACTAGTGATCAGCGAATTGACTCTCATCAACAACATTTTTGCTAGGGGCTGTCCACTCTGCTGAAGAAGCTCCCTGCTACCACTTGATTAAAAGGGCCGGACATCTCAGTCGTGGAGCGAGTGCAGAGGCTCTGCTACACTTTAGAGCAGGGGTGCATAAACAGTCGCTGCTCCGGACGTGGAAGCACCACTACTCAGAGCAGTCGCACACCTCAGAGATTGTCACGGCCGGGCAGCATGTCAATCAAGCAGCAGGGGGGAGCTTCTTCGGCAATGAAGACAGCCCCTCGCAGGTGAAGAACTCATTCTCACAATCTGTTAGGGACTATGCACACAAACGTGTGCCCGTATTGCAGCCCACAAACAGCAAGCACTGGCTGTGTGCGCTCTGTATCACGGAACGGCGCAGAGCGGAGGCATGGAGCTTCGTTCCGTGCTTCTGCACCGCAAAAAAAAATAGAACATGTTCTATTTTTTGCAGTGCGGACTTCATCTTGCTGAGCCATGACCCATTCAAGGGAATGGGTTCGCATATGCAAACGGCGGGCATCCGTCTATTGCAGACCCGCTGTTTGTGGGCCTCTATTTGGGCACAGGCGGCATGAGCCCTTAACAGCAGCTTGTTGACTTAAAAGGTTTATTTTTTTAAACGATACAAAGAAAAAAATGAGCTACAAAAGGAGCAAAACAGAAATAAAGCCGACATGTTACTAAGGCTACCTTGCGTTTTTGCCTGATCCAGCAGGGATCATCAAAAACGCTTCCGCTACTGATAATACAACCATCTGCATCCGTTATGAACGGATCCGGTTGTATTATCTTTAAAATACCAATGAAGGATCCGGCATGAACACCATTGAAAGTCATTAGATGCTGGATCCGTTTTCTATTGTGTCCGGGAAAACGGACCCGGCACCATTGACCATCCGTTTTGCTCCACAACCCATGCCGGACAGAAAACCGCAGCTCTCCGGTATGGGAAAGCAACAAAATGGAGCGGAATGCACTCCGGTGCACTCCGGTCTGTTCCGTTCAGTTTTCTCCCCATTGACAATGAATGGGGACAAAACAGAAGCGGTTTTTCTCCGGTATTGAGATTCTTTGCCGGATCTCAATACCGGAAAAGTTAATCACAAGTGTGAAAGTAGCTTAAATTGTATATCTATTGACTCTTGAGCCAATGTTAATCATAGGTGGGGCTTCACCGTGAAATGATGTGGCTGCGGACATTGTAGTCACCTCATATGAAAAAAATCAACGCTGCAGTTGGAGACCCCCGTTACGTATTCTGCTTTGGGCCCCTGGAGCTTCATGCTAGCCCTCTGGCGACGTGCGTCACGGACCTGTATTTGATTGAGCATTTCTTTATGTCTGCACCTAAGCATAAAAAAGTAACGTCTACGAGTACAACTGAAAAACATAATTAGGGCTGCGTAGGAATGAAAGTCTTTTGATCATCCTTTAAATCGCTCAGCAATTAATCATCCACCTACAAGAAAAAGTGAACATTTATCATTTTCTGTCCTCCTTCAAATTCACTGCCAGTAAAGTTGTAAACAAGACGTCTAATTGCCGGGGCACTGGATCTAAACAGATGCAAAGCGATCGAGGAGCAAACATTGTGTAAATACTTTAATAAAGTCTCTTTCTTGCTGTGTCTCCGACTCCTGCGGGTCAGTGGGACTGCTCTGATGTTTGCCAAACATATTTTCTAGCTTAAAGATAAATTCTGCAACCTTTGGTGACAATGCCGGGTAGACGTGCCATCCAAAGGCTTAATTGGCATCTGAATACAAATGTTCCATTGAAGGAATTACTCCCTACAGTATAAATCAATTTTCCTTACATGCCCAAGCTATTACCCTGATGGGGGTTTGCGAAAGATATAAAACTGCCTTATGTAAATATCATTTTTCACGAGGAAGAAATCCCGGGGGATCGCTAATTAGAATGTGTTTTTACGAAACATCATAACAAAGTTGCTCGAAGTTCTTTATGTCTTTATAGCGTGAAAATAAAAAGAATCATTGTGAGATTCTGCAGGCGTCGGAGGCAAAAAAAAAAAGAAAAAGAATCTTTAATCTTTTTGATGCTAAAGGAGGATGTTTATTACCCCAGAATTGCTCTGCAACAGATCATAGCAATTGCAAACGTCGTATAGTCAGGCTGAAAATCTCAACAACAGGAAAGGACTACATGGACAAGTTCATATTTCAGGTTTGTGAAAGGTCTCTTCTCTTTCTGCTCCATGAGGGACTGTTTTAAAGGGAACGTGTCACGTATCATATTCAACATTTTTCAAACCAGCACTTGGATCTGAACACTTTTGTAATTGCATGTAATTAAAAAATTTGTAAAGCTAGTAAGTTATTCGATAAAATATATCTGTATAGCGCCACCTGCTGTTTCTTCTGTTCCTTACTTTTTTCGTCCGGGTCACTGAGCTGGTCGAACGCGCTCAGTTAAAATTTTCAACTGCCACCAGCCATATGTTCAGTTCGAAGCTGTGGCAGTTATAGCGAGAGACCTGCAGCAGAAATGAAACCCCTCTGCCTGAGAAAGGACATGTCCCCTGAACTGCCAGGCTGGAGATAATCTAGCAGAGCAACTGGAGCAATGAATGTGGAGATCTCTGGATCCATGTGAGGTACAGGGCTGGTTCTAGCTTTGTTAGAAAGGTATTATCATGTACTATACCATGTCTGATTCTTATTCTTTACTTTCATCAATCATGGCATAACCCCTGTTAAAGGGAACGTGTTACCAAAAAATTATCTACAGTTTAAATGAACAATTGTTTTAGGTTAAAGGGGTTATCTGAGACTGGAAATGCTCCCCCCATATGCCCGGGCCCCTCACACTGCTTCTACTTACCTAGCTCCCCGCATCGCTCCGGGTCCCTGCACGGCCACCGCTGCTTCTCCACCTGCGCGGAGGAAAACATCCAGTGTCCAGGGGGGGGGGGAAGGTCGATGTCAGCCAATGGCAGGCAGTGACGAGCTTCCCTAGCATTGAGAGTGATTCTAGAGAGGCTTGCCCCGTCACCAACTCCCATTGGCTGCACCACCCGACACCGGATGTTTTCGCCTGCTCACGGGGAGAAACAGCGGCGACCGTGCGGGGACCAGGAGCGATGAGGGGAGCCAGGTAAGTAGAATCAGTGGGAGAGGTCCGGGCGTATTGGAAGGGGGGCATTTCCAGGCTCGGCTAACCCCTTTAAGGGAGTTGTCCTCTGTCTACAGATTTAGAATTCATTCCCCAAAAATTCTAATTCTTACCTGTGTCTGCTCTGCTAAAGCATGACATGAAACTTCAGGCGCCTATTTCGATAGGAAAAGTAAAATATAAAATAAAGTATATTACAAAATTTTATTGAATCACATTTACAATAGATTTTAATAAAGTTTATTTATAGGTTTAGGTACATGTTAAATGCCGCCATGTCATGAATAGTGTTGATCACGAATATTATAATTTTGAATTTTTATCGCGAATATAGGTACTTCGAAAATTCACGAATATTTCGAATATAGTGATATATATTCGTAATTTTGAATATTTGATTTTTCCATTTTTTTTTTTAGATTCGATTTTTTTTTTTTTAATCAGTACACATGATCCCTCCCTACTTCTAGCTTGTGGGCCAATAAGAAGGCTGCAATATACTTGACTTTAGGAGTAGTGTTGTTTGCGAATTTTGCTCTATATTCTTTTTTTTTCGAATATTCGCTATATTGCTATATATTCTTGTTTTAGCAATATAGCGAATATTCAAAAAAAATACGGATATAGAGCAATTTAGCTAATATAGTGCTATAATCTTTTTTTTATAGTTGTAATTTTTTTCCAATCTGAACTTCAGATGAGAAAAAAATTACAACTATTAGACAAAGAAGATTATAGCACTATATTAGCTAAATTGCTCTAAATTCGTTTTTTTCGAATATTCGCTATATTGCCATATATTCTTGTTTTAGAATATTACGAATATTCGAAAAAACAAAGTTATAGCAATATAGCAAATATTCGAAAAAAAAACCGAATATAGAGCAATTTAGCTAGTATAGTGCTATAATCTTCTTTGTCTAAAAGTTGAGAAATTCGCAATAAAAATGTGAAAATTCGAATATGAAAATTTGCATATTACACGATTATTACCTTGCCGATTTTTTGAGTAAAAAAAATCGTAGAATATAACGAATATTCGAATTTGCGAATATTCTACGAAATATTCACGAAATATCGCGAATTCGAATATGACCCCTGCCGCTCATCACTAGTCATGAATGGCTGTACTTATAATGCAAGGATGACTTCAGTTCTCTGTTATGGTTCAAAGAGCGCTGTCTCAAGTGGGGTTTAATATGGATGTGTCCTTATCGGGCATATGGACTGTGGTTGTGATTAGAGATGAGCAAATTCGATTCACCACGTGCAGGATTTCGCATGGGATCTTTAATCAAGATTGCGGAAGCCGGCTCTTCGTGCTCAAACAGATGAGGTAAGTATGATTTTTTACCGCCATTATTTTCTACCATAAAGCACAAGAAAATTCGGCTTCACAGCGAATCGAATTTTCCCTGAAATTCGGATCAAAACTTTGATTCGCTCAATTCTAGTTGTGATCATGGGACAATACCTTTAAGCACTGGTGTGAAAAAGTTGGAGGTGAAGCAGATTTTGAATTATTTCGATTTCTTCCCCCACTCCCTATTCTATTACTATTTGCACTGGGGCTATAATTATAGGAGAACCATATTCATGATTTCTGTGATTGCATCCGTCCTGTTCCCATACATTTATGGCCTCTTTACCTCTTCAAGGCATCATTGTCTTGTATTTTATTCCTGAACATGAATTAATCTTGCGTATACAGCGATAGAACAATAAAGATATCAGTGGTGATCATCGTATATATGTGAAGCCCAATCACATGCGGAATGTGAACATGCGTTTAAAGGAATTGTTTATTATTATCCGCTGGGAAGATCGGTAAAGTGCTAGCTCGTCGCCTAATTGTAGGCATAAAAGTTAAATGATTCTTTCACTCCAGCGTCTTATCTGTGAACGTATCCTCAAGGAATTTTAGAAACGAGTAGCAGGTTTTTAATCGCTGAAGACGTCCAATGAAACAGGTTTAGTAAATTCTGGCAAACTCATAGAGAGAAGAGCAAGATGGAATTGTAATAAAAGAATCAAAATAATCACAGAAATAATCTGACACTATAACTGGGCCGATGTAACCATCAATACAGATGAAAATTGGACTTGTACCTGCCAGCAGCATCAACCCTATTACACCAGGCATACTGAGTAGTAGGGTTGATCCCACTGATTAAAATGATAGCTTCTTGTGAAAATCTGTTATGGCATTCCCGAGGAAAAAGACATTTATTCTTTATGGAAATGAGTGCTCATTGCACCGAGGGGTGGGTCTAGCCCTTCGGTGCAACTTAGCTTTACAGAGAAGGCAGCACCTGTGCACTGAAGCCCAAATTTGCATAAAGAACAAAAGCCTTTTTTCTCTTGAACTCCAAAACCAGATTTCACAAGACAGGTATTTTTTTTAATTAGCAGGATCAACCTCATCAGGCAGCATGCCTGGTTTGATAGGGTTGATCCTGCTGACAGGTGGTCTTTTAAGGGAACCTATCAATATATAATACTTGGGCAAACAGTTAAAAGCCTGTGTTGCAAAATAAGCAGAATAAATTTATCTGTTGTGTTGAGCGAACCCGAACTGAAAAGTTTGGGTCCGTACCAAACTTTGTGAGTTCGGGTACCCGGACCCGAACCCAAACTTTGCAGCAAAAGTTTTGGTTCGAGTTCGGTGTTCAGGCATTTTATAAAGCTTGTTGAAAGGCTGCAGGGCAGCCAATCAACAAGCTTTTAAGCTGTGGGCACTTAGAAGCCATCACAGCCATGCATAGTAATGGAATGGCTGTGATTGGCCAGTACATCATGTGACCCAGCCTCTATACAAGCTGGATCACGTGTAGCACCGCCCATCAGCTCAGAGTAGTGCAGGGACAGGAAGCAGGCAGCTGAAGTGAGGGGGGTGTTAGGAATCTCATCTGGCTATTTATTCTTGGGATGAACTATTGTGATTTATTTGTGGGTGCTATACACCAGCGTTGCACCCCTGACACAGAAATATAATAATTAATCTGGCTGTTAATTCTGTGGGTGACCTAGAGCGATTTTTTTTGTGGATGTAATCCGTGAGAGGGAAAGTAATATAGTTAATCCGTCTGTTAGTTCGGTGGGTGACATATACTCATTTTTGGTGTGAGGTACACCTGCACTGCATCCGTGACAGGGAAATTAATATAGTTAATCCGTCTGTTCGTTGGATGACCTCAAAGAATGATGAGGGTTTCAAATAAGGGACGTGGCCCTGGTCGTGGTGCTGCTGGTATTGGTGGAGCTCCTGTTGCAGGGAGAGGACATGGTTGATCTGTGCCAGCTACACGCTCCAAATGAAACACCTTCCTTTAGGTGCACGTAGGCGACAGAACGTTCAGCGTTATTTTGTAGGCCTGAATACCGGTGTACGAATGGGGAGGCCAGAACAAATAGAGGCGGTAGTAGATTGGATGGCTGACAGTGCCTCCAGTTCCTTCACATTGTCTCCAACCCGGTCCCTTGCTGAAAGCGCAGAGTTGGCACCTGCAGCCCATGGGCATCAGTCTTTCACCTAACCCCCTGGCAAATCAGCCAAGCAGTCTGAGCCCCAAGTCATGCAGCAGTCTCTTATGCTTTTTGATGACTCTGCTGGCAGGGTTTCCGTTGGCCGTCCACATAGCCCTGCTCCTGAAGTGGAAGAGATTGAGTGCAGTGATGCCTAACCACTTATGTTTCAGGATGAGGACATGGGAAGACCACCGCAGCACATCACTGATGATGATGAAACACTGGTGCCAACTGCTGAGGCTTTCTGCAGTGTGCATACCGGCAAGGAGGGCAGGGGTGAAGAGTGGGTGTAAGATGATGTGGAGGATGATGAGGTCCTAGACCCCACATGGAATCAAGGTCAGTTCGGAGGAAGAGGCGGTGGTCGCACAGCAAAAGAGGGAACAGGGTGCAAAAGCAGAGTGGCTGTCCCCTAGCCAGTACGCCTGCTACTGCCCACTAGCTATGAGCGGCAGGGGCAATATTCGAATTCACGATATTTCGTAAATATTTTGTAGAATATTCGTCATATATTCACAAATTCGAGAATTCGAGATTATATTCTTGATTGCAAAAATCGACAATGTATTATTCACGTAATGCGCAAAAAATACTGGCATGGGTCACTGATGCTAAATTTTTCAAGCTGGTATAAGTATCCAGAGACTGGAGAAAATAGTTGGCATGGCAGAACATTAGAATAGCTTTATATGCAGATAGAGTGCTCCAATATATTTGCGCTTGCGAATTCGTAATACGTCTAACTTCTGACATCACAGCACTATGTCTGTAGCATGTATGTATGGACAGCAGAACCTATCAGCTACACTATAGATCAATCTACCCTACACTGACTATCTCCCCCTAACTATCTGTATTACAGTATATATATATATAAGTTAACTGTCTAATGTAATACAACAAAGCACAGAGCACAGCAATGACACTGCTGTCTCTTTCATAACTGCAATAAACTTTAGAAAATAGCTGTTGGGGAGGTTCTTATATAGTCAACTTTTCTATTGGTTGCTAGGGATGTTGCTAAGTTGTAACAAAGCCTTCTCATTGGCCCACAAGCTAGAAGAAGGGAGAGAGATCACCTGATGTGTACTGTGTATTATTCGTCATTCCGAATATATAGCACTATATTCTAAATATTCGTGAATTCTCGAAGTGCCGATATTAGCGATAAAAATTCGCTTTTCGAATATTCGCGCTCAACACTACTGCCCACCGCACCCAGGGACTGAGCTCACCAAAGCCAGCTCCAAGAAGTTCCCTCAGTTCTTCAGACAATGTGCTGACGACAAGACACAAGGGGTTTGCACGCTGTGCACTCGGAGCCTAAAGCGAGGCATAAATGTTCTAAACCTGAGCACAATCTGCATGACCAGCCATCTAAATGCAAAACACGAGCTGCAGTGGAGTAAACACCTCAAAAACCACAAAAGATCTCAGTTGCCTCCTGCTCCTTCTTCTGCTGTGGTCTCGGCCTCTTCCTTCCATCTGGAGTGACAGTGGCACCTGCCACCCCACAAACAGAGGATGTGGCAGTAACACCACCACCTCCACCACTGTCACCGTGCATCTCCACACTGTCCCATGGAAGCGTTCAGCTGTCCATCCCCCAAACATTAGAGAGAAAGAGGAAGTACTCCCCTACCCACCAGCAATCCCTGGCCCTGAGTGCCAGCATTTCAAAATTCATGGCCTTTGAAATGCTGTCATTCCGTCTGGTGGAGACAGAGAGTTTTAAAAACCTTATGACGGTGGCTGTCCCACAGTACGTGGTTCCCAGCCGCCACTACTTTTTCAGGCAAGCCTTCCCTGCCCTACACAACCAAGTGGCAGAGAAAATCAGTTGTGCACTGCGCAACGCCATTTCTGGCAAGGTCCACATAGCCACCGACACTTGGACCAGTAAGCAAGGGCAGGGTAAATGCAGTGGCGGCTCGGCCTGAGGCGGATAGCAGTTTGGCACATGTCCTTCTGCCACCGAGGATTGCCTCCTGTTGCCTCCTCCTCCTACTCCGCTTCCTCCTCTACTGCCTCCCCATCCAGTCAGTGTAACACCTGCACCACCAAATTCAGCATAGCCAGGGGGAAATGAAAGCAGGCTGTTTTGAAACTCATCTGTTTTGGGGAAAAACCCCACAACGAGCAGGAGCTTTGGAGGGGCATGGAATAACAGACTCATGAGTGGTTGGTGCCACTGAGCCTCAAGCCTGGCCTGGTGGTGTTCGAAAACGGGCGAAATCTCATAACAGCTCTGTGCCTAGCCGGTTTGACGCATATCGCTTCCCTGGCGCATGTGCTGAATTTGGTGGTGCAGAGGTTCCTGAAAAATTACCCGGATATGTCAGAGCTGCTGCAGAAAGTGCTGCTGCTTCTCGCCTGTCTGCTCTGCAGCGTAACTTCAGCCTTCCCGCTCACTACCTCATATGCAACGTACCTATAAGGTGGAACTCCACCTTGCACATGCTGGAGAGACTGTGCGAGCAGCAGCAGGCAATAGTGGAGTTTCAGTTGCAGCACGCACGGGTGAGTCGCTCTGCGGAACAGCACCACTTCACCACCAACCAGTGGGCCTCCATGCGAGACATGTGTGCTATGTTGCACTGTTTCAAGTACTCCACCAACATGGCCAGTGCCGATAACGCCGTCCTCAGCGTTAGTATCCCACTTTTATGTCTTCTTAAAAAAATGCTTTAGGCGATGATGGACGAGGATGTGGCACAGGAGGAGGAGTTGGAGGAAGAGGGGTCATTTCCACGGTTATCAGGCCAGTCATTCACAAGTGGCTCAGAGGGTGGGTTCCTGCACCAACAGAGGCCAGGTACACAACTGTCCAGCCAGGACACAGTTCTGGAGGATGAGGAGGAGGAGGAACCGTGTTCACAGCAGGGTGGCCCCCAAAGCAGCTAATGGGCATCACTGGAGCGTGGCTGGGGGATACAGAGGACACAGACGATACACCTCCCACAGAGAACAGCTTGTCGTTGCCTCTGGGCAGCCTGGCATACATGAGCGACTACATGCTGCAGTGCCTGCGCAACGACCACCGATTTGCCCACATTCTAACCAGTGATGATTACTGGGTGGCCACCCTGCTGGATCCCCGCTGCAAGGACAATGTGCCGTCCTTAATTCCGTCACTGGAGCATGATCGGGAGATGCGCGAGTAAAAGCGCATGCTAGTAGATGTGCTTTTGATGGCATTCCCACCTGACAGCGGGGGCTCAGTGGAAGCACAAGGCGAAGGCAGAGGAGGTGGAAGAAGTCGCCAAAGCAGCTGGGGCACCGCCAGGACCTCAAAAGGGAGGGTTAGCATGGCCGAAATGTGGAAAAGCTTTGTCAGCACGCCACAACAACCAGCACCACCAGCTGATACGGAAGGTCTTAGCAGGAGGCAGCAATTCAGCAACATGGTGGAGCAGTATGTGTGCACATGCCTACACGTACTGACTGATGGGTCTGCCCCATTCAACTTCTGGATCTCCAAATTGAGCACATAGCCTGAGCTTGCCCTTTAGGCCTTGGAGCTGCTGGCCTACCCTGCGGCCAGTGTATTGTCCGAACGTGCGTTTAGCACAGAAAGGGGGCGTCATCACAGACAAGCGCAGCCGCCTGTCCACAGCTAACGTGGACAAGCTCACGTTCATTAAAATGAACTAGGCATGGATCCCTCAGGACTTGTCCGTACCTTGCGCTGAATAGACAAGTATACCGGCCGCACCCAGCCATTATTATACTCCAGCGCTTTCTCTTTTCCATTTCCCAATGTTTTGGGGCCTTCCCAATAAAAAACTAATAAATAAATAAATAAAGGAAAAAAAATACAAAAAAACAAAAACAGACTTGGCTATCTCCTCATCCTCCTCCACCGCCGCTTCCACCTACGCCACCACGTCTACCGCCTCCTCAACCTCTTACTCCACTTTGACCTCCACCTCCTAGTGCAAGAATCAAGATTATAATTTTTTTATTTTTTTCTATTCTAGGTTATTTTAAGTAATTTCCCTATCCACATTTATTTGCAGGGCAATTGTCCTGCTCTTACTCCCATTTTGCTTCCTTTTGCCACCCTCTAGCATTACTATGACTATTTTACAGCCATTTTAGTGCCCCAAAGTTCGGTTCCCCATTGACTTCAATAGGGTTCGGGTTAGAGTTCTGGTCCCAAACCCAAACTTTGACCCGAAGTTCGGCCGAACTCGGCGAACCCAAACATCCACGGGTCTGCTCATCCCTAATAATCAGTGCAAAGCACAGAGTAAGGTCTCATGCACACGGCCATTGCTCGGCCATGCCTGTATTGCGGCCCACAAACAGTGGGTTCGCAATATACGGGCACCAGTCGCTTGTGCACCGCATCACAGATGGAGACCCATTCACTTGAATGGGTTCACAATCCGAAAGGAGCGGAAAAGAGGCACAAAATGCCACACAAGCACTACGGAGTGCAGAGTGTTGGATGCCTATCACGGACTTCTATTCAAGTGAATGGGTCCTGAGTCTGCATACAGCAGTCTTACGGTCAGTGCCCATGCATTTGCAAATTGTGCAGCAGGGGACGGGTACATGAGCCCTTTTGGCTTCCAAAACTGCCTGAAGAAACCTGACCGTGTGGCTGTACCCTAATTATAGAATCAAATGTCATATGTTTTACCTAAATATTGACAGATGAAGTATATATAATATATATATATATATATATATATATATATACTGAACAAAAATATAAACGCTTTTAGTTTTGCTCCCATTTTGCATGAGCTGAACTCAAAGATCTGAAACATTTTCTACATACACAAAAGACCCATTACTCTCAAATATTGTTCACAGATCTGTCTAAATCTGTGTTAGTGAGCACTTCTCCTTTGTCGAGATAATCCATCCCACCTCACAGGTGTGGAATATCAAGGTGCTGATTAGACAGCATGAATATTGCACAGGTGTGCCTTAGACTTCCCACAATAAAAGGCCACTCTGAAATGTGCAGTTTGATCACTTTGAAGTAAGTAGAAAATAACGTGCTTATTAAAACAATACCTTTATTAATATAAGGGGGTAACGGAGCAAATAGTTGCCCAGGTGATATCCTATATTTAAGAGAAGGATACTCTTTAAGAAAAAACTCCTACTATGAATAGGATAATTAATTACAGGGAGAGATAGATAGTCACTAGGTGTGAAAAATATTGCGGAGACAGGTGAAAAATTGATGTTATGGGGAAAATTAATTTCTTTCCCTAGATATCCCTAGAGATCTAAGACCTATGCCTAGGGATACCCACTGATGGTGGAAGTACCCTGTCCCCGTGCCTATATCTATCTAAAACCCTAATAAAGCCCTACTCAAATGATGGATACAAGATAAATCCATTAATCCAAGAAAACAACATGATATCTATATACAGTACAGACCAAAAGTTTGGACACACCTTCTCATTCAAAGAGTTTTCTTTATTTTCATGACTATGAAGGCATCAAAACTATGAATTAACACATGTGGAATTATAAACATAACAAACAAGTGTGAAACAACTGAAAATATGTCATATTCTAGGTTCTTCAAGGTAGCCACCTTTTGCTTTGATTACTGCTTTGCACACTCTTGGCATTCTCTTGATGAGCTTCAAGAGGTTGTCCCCTGAAATGGTCTTCCAACAGTCTTGAAGGAGTTCCCAGAGATGCTTAGCACTTGTTGGCCCTTTTGCCTTCACTCTGCGGTCTAGCTCACCCCAAACCATCTTGATTGGGTTCAGGTCCGGTGACTGTGGAGGCCAGGTCATCTGGCGCAGCACCCCATCACTCTTCTTCATGGTCAAATAGCCCTTACTTTCAAATTTTTCCCAATTTTTCGGCTGACTGACTGACCTTCATTTCTTAAAGTAATGATGGCCACTCGTTTTTCTTTACTTAGCTGCTTTTTTCTTGCCATAATACAAATTCTAACAGTCTATTCAGTAGGACTATCAGCTGTGTATCCACCTGACTTCTCCTCAATGCAACTGATGGTCCCAACCCCATTTATAAGGCAAGAAATCCCACTTATTAAACCTGACAGGGCACACCTGTGAAGTGAAAACCATTTCAGGGGACTACCTCTTGAAGCTCATCAAGAGAATGCCAAGAGTGTGCAAAGCAGTAATCAAAGCAAAAGGTGGCTACTTTGAAGAACCTAGAATATGACATATTTTCAGTTGTTTCACACTTGTTTGTTATTGATATAATTCCACATGTGTTAACTCATAGTTTTGATGCCTTCAGTGTGAATCTACAATTTTCATAGTCATGAAAATAATGAAAACTCTTTGAATGAGAAGGTGTGTCCAAACTTTTGGTCTGTACTGTATATTGTACAAAAAAACAACAGCGCGTTTCACCTGCGCCTGGATGTTCATCAGGGGGTGATATATAGTAAATATTCGTAGGGAATACAGATAAACCAATAGGTAAATGAAGATAATACTTAGCTGCCATGAGTGGCCTATTGGATATAATACCGATGAAAAGACTCTGTCAATGGATAGTTAACCTTCAATCAAAAAAAGTGATATAGCAAACACCAGTAAAGAAACCCTATAATTATCTGGGTATAAATATGGCACTTACTGATCAGAGGAGCCAGTTGCACCACAATTACAGGCATCTGGGGAGCTAATGTGGCTAGTGTATTTGAGCACCGGTGTCATCTGCAGCTTCCGGACGCCAAGACAGGCGTACTTCCGATAATTGGAGTGCATTGCTGTGACGCGATACGTCACTTCCGGTCTATGGAACGCATGAATGGAACGCTTATCCTCTAGAGCTCACCAGGAAGCGCTGGAGAATATCGGAGGTGATTGACACTCTATAGGGATAAACAGTTTGTGCCCTATATGTATAATTCGATGATCCAAATATTCCAAAAGTAATTCACCAGTCACAATATTCACAAAAAAGAGTAAACTCAATACATAGGTAATAATAGTCAATTATTACACATACATTACCTGTGCCCCACTAAAAATAAAGGGGGACCCATGCATGTAAGAAAGTAAAATAAGATAAGGCGACAGAGATGCAGATGTGGCCTACAAGTAAGGCGTGCTTCTCGCAGCACAATGCCACAGCTGTCACGACTCATAACATTTGAGGGAGCGTGCAATTGGCATGCTGACTGCAGGAATGTCTACCAGAGCTGTTGCCCGTGCAATGAATGTTCATTTCTCTACCATAAGCCGTCTCCAAAGGCTATATAATATATAATAAAAGCAGATCCATACCTACGACACTAGAGTAAAAAAAACAGCGCATGTGGGATGGGGCAAACTGAAATATCTGTGGATCATGTGGGATGGGGTTGCTGGGAATCCTATTTAATCGGTAGACTCTGGTTATTGTACTTACCTATGTACTTTTATGTAGTGGTTCCTTTCCTCCTCACTGGATGTATCTGCTTGTGTTATGCATGGTATGTTCTTAATCTATGATTAATTATGAATAAAGAATAAAGAATACATTTGATTGTATATATTATTACCCTGTGCTTTGCATAGACAATTTTACTTCAAGACGTTGTTCTATGAAAAATATTCAACATTTTTCAAACCAGCACCTGGACCTGAGCACTTTTTTAATTGTAAGGAATTAAACATTTATTATAGCCATTGAGTAATCCAATAAAACCTATGTGTATAGCGCCATCTGCTGTTTGTCCTTTTCCTTATTTTTATGTCCACCTCGGTGAGCTGCTCGCACATGCTGTTCCTAATGCTGCCATCCCTATCCAATGTTAGTAGTTGTTACAGCTACAGGGAGAGAGCTGCAGAAGAATGGTCACAGCCCCTGAGAAAGCAAATACCCCTGACAAAGGTTTAGCCTATAAAGCTCACAGACTTGGAAGCCTTTGTTAAAGGGGTTGTCACATGAAAAATACTCTATAATTAGTAAACCTGCATCTGGATCTGAATACTTTTGTAATTGTATGTAATAAAAAAAAATTGTATAGTCACTATAGTATACAGTATAGAAATATTCAATAAAGTGTATATGTATAGTGCCACCTGCTGCTTGTTCTTTTCCATATTACTCTGTCCACCTTGCTGGGGTGGTCACACATACTCAGGTCCATCCTTCCACTGCCAACAGCTTCATCTTCTGCTAGTGAGAGCTGCAGCATAAAGGATAGGCCCCGAGCTGTGATAGGGAGAAAGATGCAGCAGAAAGGACACACCCCTGAGAAAGGACACACCCCTGAAAAAGGACACACCCCTGAGCTTCCAGCTTGAGATAAATCCAGCAGAGCAATTGGTGCAATAAATGGGGAGATTTCTGGATCCATGTGAGATTCAAGGCTGGTTCTAGCTTTATTAGGAAGAGGTTGTCATGTACTGTATGGTATTGGATTTGCATTTTACATTAATTGTGGGATAACTACTTTAACTCCCTGAATGCCTTGGCCATCCCACGGCACCCCACAATCGTTTTGCTATTGACCATAGCATATAAGGGATTAAATTATCAGGATCAGAGTTATCTAGGTGAATAATAAAGATAGCATCAGTATATTTCTAAATTACATATGAGCCATTCCTCCGCTCATCTGTAATTTTACCGCCATGAGCTTGTGTAGACGTACGTACTTGTGGCACTCTTGGCGCAGTGATAATTTCAGCTGTCATCTCGATATGACACCCACTACTGTGTTAAAGCAATATTTTAAAGTTTAATTTGGCACAGATTTGCATTTCTGATTTGAGAGATGTCATAGCGAGTTGGCAAATGTCCGCACAGTTCCTCTCCCGCTTGTCTCCTGGTTCCTATTTTAATTATATTTCGCTGGCGCTCAGATTTAAAGATCTCTATAAAAATAAATATGATTTTCCTTTTCAGAGTGACATGAAATGAAACAATTTTCTTTCATATCTGGTAATCTAGTCAGGGGCTTGTTCCCAGTCAATCACATTCACCATTACGTTTTGCGTTCAGGCAAACAGAGCCGTTGTCTTGATTCTCTGTGTCTGTGGCTATCAAGTGTTGTAGATATTACAGCTAGAAGTGGTGTTTTCTTCAAGATGTAGCTAGATGACAAATTCACCTACAGTGGCAAGTACCGTGGAACAAATCATAACATGTGGACATCTATGGGGATCCCATGCAGTATTATTGGTTATTTTCCAAGGGTATGATATATAACTTACCTACTGGCTACATAATCGGGTTGTCCCACTTCTGACACTGATGGCACATCTAAATGACATGCATAAATCTCTGGAGTCCCACCCCAGGAACCTGATTCTCATTTGAGAAGTTGAGGCAAAAGTAAATTTTCCAGGGGCGAAGGGACCTATAATAGTCCATTTTGAGGCGGTCATTTGTTTTTATGCACATCCTGTGAATAGGCCATTAATGTCAGAAGTGTGAAAACTTATTAAATAGAATTTATCACCAGGAAATTCCCTGTTACACCAGGCACCATGCCTTGTAGGCCTACGTCAGCTGAATGTAATAGTATCACTTAGTGATCTGTTGTTTCATTCTGGAGAAAAATTAATTTTAATCTATATGCAAATAGGGAGTTTAGTGCAACAAGGGTGGTCCGAAGCTACTCTATGCACCATTGCTTCTCTTGCTTCCTCTGCCAGCTCCTCCAAAATGGACTATTATAGCTCCCTTCGCCCTGGAAAATTCACTTCTGCCTCTACTTGTCAAATGACAGTCAGGTTCCTGGGGTGGGACTCCAGAGATTTATGCATGTCAATTTGATGTGCCATCAGTGTCAAAAGTGGGACAACCCGATTATGTAGCCAGTAGGTACTTGCTATATCATGATTGAAGTTTTCCTACTTCTGACATTGATGGCCTATCCACAGGGCGTGCATAAATGTCTGATAAGTGAGGCCCCACCCTTCATATTTCCACCTGTCGGTAGAATGTCATTAGGAAAGTTGAGGCGGAAGTATAAAACTCTCCAGGTGTTAGCTAAGAAAATTAAGAGAAGTGGAGGTGGACCCATGTGTCATGACCCTTGGTAAGGTCGTGACTCTGTGTCTGCACGTTCGGTTGCCGTTGGCAACGTGGTTTACATGTGAGGCATTTTTCCTTGGTTGTGGTGTTTCCCCATTTTGGTTTACACAGGGTTAATGATTAGTGGTGTGGTGGGTGTGACCTGTGGCCTCCTTATATGTTGGTGTGTTGGAGCCTGAGGTCAGAGTTTGCTTGTCAGTCTGTGTAGGAGCTTTGCTCCCTGGCTGAATGTTCCTGTCTGTGTGAGCCATCCTTATTTGTTATATTGTTTCTCTTGCTCTGTCTGTGTGTCCCCTCCGGTGTGTTTCTGTTATCTCTCCTTCACCTGGTGTATGTTGTTTTGGTGTGGTCCTTGTTTGGAGGTTTGTGTTGTGGTGTGCCTGCTCCGAAAGGGGCTTGCTTTCCCGGAGGGGTTTAAGCAAAAGCAAGACTGTGGGCTTCCCAGCCTGGAGCCGTCCTTCCATCTCGGCTCCGGCAGGTAAGTATGCATAGCATTTGTTATGTTACTGTGTTACTTACCTGCCGTACTGTTTCACCCATAGTCTTGCACCCTGTCAGCTACTGGGCCTCTGGAGACGCCTGTCATCCGTGTCGTGGATGTACAGGTATTCTCTGCCCTGTCACCATCTGTAGGGCAATGCAGGGATTTCTAGACCTCTAGGCACGTGGATATGAGTCCTCTTATCTTTGAAGGGGGCTCATACAGCTAGGAGACTAGGGCCTGTTGAGGGAAGCTTTAGGAGGAGACCAGCTCCCTTTTCCCTGCATTGTGGCCCGTTAGCTTAGGGCATTGCGCGATGGGGGGGTTCCCCCACTCCCCATAGTGACATTATAACAAGGAAAAATGCCTCACATGCAAACCACATTGCCAACGGCAACCGCACGTGCAGACACAGAGTTACGACCTTACCATGGGTCGTGACACCATGACATTCTACATTGGTTACAGAAACAGCCAAGAGTATAAACAGAAATTTAGAAAGAAGCGAACCCCCTCTTAAAGATATTCAAATATAAAAAAATTGGCCTTCAATGAAACCTTTTGCTTCTTTTAACACTAAACACTAACCCCCTCCCCCCCTTCCCAAATCAAATTTTCTAATGGGTGTTATTTTGAAAAAGGGAAGATCTCCCTACAAAATCTACTACTGGTGGCAGCAGTGGTTGCCAAAACCATATAATCTTTAGTAGTGGATAGCACTCTTTAACTCTTTGTGACTGCCATATCTGTCAACTGGCTATGCCTCATATGGGCCCAGATGTTTTCAACTCGAGCTTCCAGTTTTTTTTACGGTTTCCAGTGGTTGTTCCCCTGTGCGAGACTTCCAGCTCTTTCCAGCATCTGGATAAATGCGCAATAGAAGAATGGACATGTGCTGGGAAAGTGTTGCTTCACCCCAGGAGCTTTCACCAAATGTTGGTGACATCAGCAGTGCTGGCCAATCCAAGAGAAGGACTGGACAAGCAGAATGTGTTTTGGACTACTGTCTCACATCATGCACCAAGTAGTCGTAACTATAGGGGGTGCAGAGGTAGCAGTCACTATTACATAGTAACATAGTAACATAGTACATAAGGCCGAAAAAAGACATTTGTCCATCCAGTTCGGCCTGTTTTCCTGCAAGTTGATCCAGAGGAAGGAAAAAAAAAAACCTGTGAGGTAGAAGCCAATTTTCCCCACTTTAGGGGAATAAAAAATTCCTTCCCGACTCTAATCAGTCAATCAGAATATCTCCTTCGATCAACGACCCCTCTCTAGTAGCTATAGCCTGTAATATTATTACGCTCCAGAAACACATCCAGGCCCCTCTTGAATTCCTTCATTGTACTCACCATCACCACCTCCTCAGGCAGAGAGTTCTATAGTCTCACTGCTCTTACCGTAAAGAATCCTCTTCTATGTTTGTGTACAAACCTTCTTTCCTCCAGAGGATGTCCCCTCGTCACAGTCACAGTTCTGGGGATAAATAGATGATGGGATAGATCTCTGTACTGACCCCTGATATATTTATACACAGTAATTAGATCTCCCCTCAGTCGTCTTTTTTCTAAAGTGAATAACCCTAATTTTGATAATCTTTCAGGGTACTGTAGGTGCCCCATTCCAGTTATTACTTTAGTTGCCCTCCTCTGGACCCTCTCCAGCTCTGCTGGGCCCAGAAGCCTGAGGAGGCCCAAAGACCCTTGTGCTGCATAAGAAGACACCAGTATTATAGAAAGTCCATACTAGTCAAGTTACACCTCTGGCTGGAGGGAAGGGGTTAGGTCAAGAATTTGGCATGGGGGGTACGGTTTAAATTTTTGCCCCACAAAAGATGAAAAGAAGGTCGCAGGGTAAGTCTTTTGTTCATTTTTCCAGCTAGTGTGATTTTATTTTTATCTTAAACTGGAGGGTCACTTTAAGGTGATGACTGGTTTTGATTAATATAATAGCATTTTAGTTTGATAAAAAATCACCCCACTTGGAACACTTCATATCCCCTCTCCCCCCTTTTTCAGTCAGTTTTCAAAGATTGGGGATAACTAAACTTTCAGGTTAAAGTGGAGTTTATTGCACATAATAAATTCATTACAGTTTTACATTTCTTTACTTACAGTCTGTTATACAACTCAGAATTCTGCAGGCTTTAGAGCTGAAATCTCCCAGCAGTGCTGCCTTTCCTCTCTAGGAAGAATATACTGAACTTTAGAACAGTATCTGCATAGTAATCTTATGTAGGAAGGACTAGCTGCCCCGCTGCATTATAGGAGCTTAGCTAAACTGTTAGGGATGCTTAGGAGAACAGTTTATGGATTTCCAATAATCTCCTGTAGAATTATGAATACAGCTCTGGGCTATAATTCAGGCAGCAAATCACTATCAGTACAAGATAAGTAATGTAATATTTTTGCAAAGTTAGGGCTCTTTCACACTTGCGCTTTTCTTTTCTTCCGGCATAGAGTTCCGTCGTCGGGGCTCTATGCCGGATTATCCCCATGCATTCTGAATGGAGAGAAATCCGTTCAGGATGCATCAGGATGTCTTCAGTTCAGGACCGGAACGTTTTTTGGCCGGAGAAAATACTGCAGCATGCTGCGCTTTTTGCTCCGGTCAAAAATCCTGAACACTTTCCGCATCGACGGATCCGGAATAATAGCCCATTGAAATGTATTATTCCGGATCCGTCCTAACATCTTCAGTTGTTACGACGCAACAACGGACCCGGAAGTTGCGTCTGCGCCTGCGCCAGGAAGTAGGAAGGGCTTGGCTGGCGCAAAAACTTCCACTAGACAGCCCGCGCGTAAGAAGACAGGGCGTGAAAGAAGCTCCTGGAGGTGAGTATTGTGTGTGTTTGTCCCTTGCATATTTTATTAGTTGTAAAACAAACTAGAAATTTTCGGATAAGTACCGGATCAGCTCATCAGTACACGACGGATCCGCTGTTTTGATGGATCCGTACGATCCATCGTAACAGCACTTGATGTTGGCTTCAGGATTTCCGGATCAGTATCTTACCAAAAAGCCGGAAAGACGCATCCGGAAAGAAAAAATGATGCGTTCTTACGCGTTTTTCCGGATCCGCCGTGTAATTCCGGCAAATGGAGTACACGACGGATCCGGACAACGCAAGTGTGAAAGAACCCTTACCCAACTTTTTAGCTACATACATTTTTTTTACATATAAACTATAAAATTGTATTTAAAGGGAGTTTGTTGACTCTAAAATCGTTGTAATCCTGAGAAATGCTTCTGTTTATTTGCATGGAAATAAAATCTTTGGTGTATTGTGGTATTAGAAGACTTTTTTCACAAGAAAGCTATGGCTATGTTTCAATGCACCTGCTCTATATGGCGATCCGTCATAGATCTGCAAAAACGGATCTGTTACAATAATAAAACCGCATGCATCCGTCATGAATGATTCCGTTTATATTATCATAGCCAAGACGGATCCATGATGAACGCCATTGAAAGTCAATGGGAGACAGATCCGTTTTCTATTTTTCTAGATTGTGTCAGAGAAAACGGATCCGTCCCCATTGACTTACATTGTGTGCCAGAACGGATCCCTTTGGCTCAGTTTCATCAGACGGACACCAAAATACTGCAATTAGCGTTTTGGTGTCCACCTTCAGAGCGGAATAAAGACTGATCGGAGGCAAACTGATACATTCTGAGTGGATCCTTTTCCATTGAGAATGAATTAGGGCAAAACGGATCCGTTTTGGACCGCTTGTGAGAGCCCTGAACGGATCTCACAAACAGAAAGCCAAAACGCAAGTGTGAAAGTAACCTTAGTTTAGTTTCATTTAAAGGTGAACATACCACTACCATACGCTTTAGTGTTTCCTTACAGTGCACTCTTAGGTACTGCAATATCCTATAGTAGATGCTGTAATTTAATGATAAGAAACTATGCAGTAAAAAAAACCATAAAGGGGTATTTCCATATTAGACATTAGCAGATATGCTATTAATGTCAGATAGGTGCTGGTCCTACCTCTGGGACCCGTTTCTTTCTCCAGAACAGGCCACCCTAAGTGAAGGAAGAGCAGCCGCACAGTTCTCTAGTTCTCTCCTTCAGTAGATCATGCAGAGATCAGTGAGTCTCTGTAGGTTTTTGGGCCTAAGAGGAGGAAGCCACAGCTTCTTCTCTCTCTGAACTCCAGTCTAAGCTGACTTAGGGTTAGGGGTGGGGCCAGCCCGGGGCCAGCCCACACCTAACCTCCTACCAGGGCTGAGCCAAGATTGAGCCATGATTGTTAACCCCAGCTGTGTCATCCAATACATAAAATGACAATACATGATAAAGTATTATATCATAAACCATGTTCTGGGGAACTGCAGTGCGTTCTTCATTTACCCCTATGGACCTTGCGAAAATAGCCAAGCATGCTCGTTGAGCTATTTTTCAACTATTTTTTCAACTGGTTTGACGATTCCTAATTTTATCTTGGTGATTCCTAAGGTGTTGTTATGTATTTCGTGCACTTGACAATGGTTTCATATGTTTCTTTTCTTTTTTGCTAATTTCACATCTGGCAAACAGGTTCCTCACAAACATCCCGAAAATACATTCCAGTCTATTATAAGTCTAAAATGGAATGTGTTCATTGACCAGAAAGTAATTTTGGAGCCACAAGGAAAGATTTTAATTTTCAAGTGTGCACAGTTATTGTACAGGACTCTTGTGTGGGTGAATATTTTTGCTATTAAACTCATCTCATGTCAGATAAATTCAAAATCAAATTTTAATTTGATTACAACACCCGGCACCCCCACAGATCAGCTGTTTCAGGCAGATACCGGTGCCAGAAACTATGATGGACAGAAGTAAAGGTACCATCCACTGTGTAGTGGTTCTGCCGGGGTACTACTCCCATTCAAGTGAATTGCAGGTGAGCTGCAGCATGCCGGTGCTGGAAACTACACAGCAGACATAGCCTTCTATCCACTGTATAGTTTCCAGTAGAGATGAGCAATTCGAAGTTGACAAAGTGGAATTCGATCCAAATTTCAGGAAAAATTTGATTCGTACCGAATACGAACTTCCTGACGCTTCGTGGTAACAAATCTATTTTTTTTCCTAAAATGGCTTCTGCACGTGTTAGGACATGGAGCAAGGAACTCTGGGAACGAGGGATCACTCACAATGCAATGCATGCAGCCAATCAGCAGCCAGACAGCCCTGTGATGTCACAGCCCTATAAATAACCTCAAACATCTTGGATTCAGACATCTTCCAGTGAACTTAGTGCAGGGAGAGACGTCAGCAGGCGCTAGGGACAGTGGTAGAAAAGACTTTAAAACTTTTATTTTGCTGTATAGAAGTTCAGAGAAAGGATAGGGAGGAATCAGATGGTCAGCTCGGCAGCAGGCCCTCGCCCACAACATTTTTTAGATGGTCAGCTTGGGAGCAGGCCCTCGCCCACAAAATTCTTTAGATGGTCAGCTCGGCGGCAGGCCCTCGCCCATAATGTTTTAGATGGTCAGCTCGGCAGCAGACCTTCACCCACCAATTTTTTTAGATGGTCAGCTCGGCAGCAGACCCTCACCCCTAAGGTTTTAGATGGTCAGCTCAGCAGCAGACCCTCGGTAGAATGCCATTAGGCAAGTTGAGGTGGCAGTATAAAACTCTCCTGTGTTAGCTAAGAAAATTAAGCAAGGTGGAGGTGGACCCATGACAGTCTACATTGGTTACAGAAACAGCCAAGAGTATAAACAGAAATTTAGAAAGAAGCAAACCCCCTTTTAAAGATATTCAAATAGAAAAAAATTGGCCTTCAATGAAACCTTTTGCTTCTTTTAACACTAAACACTAACCCCCCCCCCTTCCCAAATCAAATTTTCTAATGGGTGTTATTTTGAAAAAGGGAAGATCTCCCTACAAAATCTACTGCTGGTGGCAGCAGTGGTTGCCAAAACCATATAATCTTTAGTAGTGGATAGCACTCTTTAACTCTTTGTGACTGACATATCTGCTAACTGGCTATGCCTCATACGGGCCCAGATGTTTTCAACTCGAGCTTCCAGTTTTTCTTACGGTTTCCAGTGGTTGTTCCCCTGTGCGAGACTTCCAGCTCTATCCAGCATCTGGATAAATGCGCAATAGAATAATGAAGATGGACATGTGCTGGGAAAGTGTTGCTTCACCCCAGGAGCTCTCACCCAATGTTGGTGACATCAGCAGTGCTGGCCAATCCAAGAGAAGGACTGGAAAAGCAGAATGTGTTTTGGACTACTGTCTCACATCATGCACCAAGTAGTCTGAGAAGTGGTCGTAATTATAGGGGGTGCAGAGGTAGCAGCACTATTGGGCCCAGGAGCCTGAGGAGCCCAAAAGCCCTTGTGCTGCATAAGAAGACACCAGTATTATACTAAGAATTTGGCATGGGGGGGGGGGGGGGGGTGCGGTTTAAATTTTGGCCGGGTAAGTGTTTTGTTTATTTTTACAGCTAGTGTGAATTTATTTTTTTCTTGAACTAGAGGGTCACTTTAAGGTGATGACTGGTTTTGATTAATATAATAGCATTTTAGTTTGATAAAAGATCACCCCACTTGGAACACTTTATATCCCCTCTCCCCTCTTTTTCAGTCAGTTTTAAAAGATTGGGGATAACTAAACTTTCAGGTTAAAGTGGAGTTTATTGCACATAATAAATTTATTACAGTTTTACATTTCTTTACTTACAGTCAGTTATACAGCTCAGAATTCTGCAGGCTTTAGAGCTGAAGTCTCCCAGCAGTGCTGCCTTTCCTCTCTAGGAAGAATATACTGAACTTTAGAACAGTATCTGCATAGTAATCTTATGTAGGAAGGACTAGCTGCCCCGCTGCATTATAGGAGCTTAGCTAAACTGTTAGGGATGCTTCTGAGAACAGTTTATGGATTATTTCCAATTATCTCCTGAAGAATTATGAATTCAGCTCTGGGCTATAATTCAGGCAGCAACTCACTATCAGTACAAGATAAGTAATGTAATATTTTTGCAAAGTTACCCAACTTTTTACCTACATAATTTTTTTTACATATAGACTATAAAATTGTACAAACCGGATTCCAAAAAAGTTGGGACACTAAACAAATTGTGAATAAAAACTGAATGCAATGATGTGGAGATGGCAAATATCAATATTTTATTTGTAATAGAACGTAGATGACAGATCAAACGTTTAATCCGAGTAAATGTATCATTTTAAAGGAAAAATACGTTGATTCAAAATTTCACGATGTCAACAAATCCCCAAAAAGTTGGGACAAGTAGCAATAAGAGGCTGGAAAAAGTAAATTTGAGCATAACGAAGAGCTGGAAGACCAATTAACACTAATTAGGTCAATTGGCAACATGATTGGGTATAAAAAGAGCTTCTCAGAGTGGCAGTGTCTCTCAGAAGCCAAGATGGGTAGAGGATCACCAATTCCCACAATGTTGCGCAGAAAGATAGTGGAGCAATATCAGAAAGGTGTTACCCAGCGAAAAATTGCAAAAACTTTGCATCTATCATCATCAACTGTGCATAACATCATCCGAAGAGTCAGAGAATCTGGAACAATCTCTGTGTGTAAGGGTCAAGGCCGTAAAACCATACTGGATGCCCGTGATCTCCGGGCCCTTAAACGACACTGCACCACAAACAGGAATGCTACTGTAAAGGAAATCACAGAATGGGCTCAGGAATACTTCCAGAAACCATTGTCAGTGAACACAATCCACCGTGCCATCCACCGTGCCATCCATCCTGTAGTTTCTCCACATTTTATATTTTATAAATAAACTTATATTTTGATACAACATTTCCACTTGTTCGTTCTGTGCCATCCACCGTTGCCAGCTGAAACTCTACAGTGCAAAGAAGAAGCCATTTCTAAGCAAGATCCACAAGCTCAGGCGTTTTCACTGGGCCAGGGATCATTTAAAATGGAGTGTGGCAAAATGGAAGACTGTTCTGTGGTCAGACGAGTCACGATTCAAAGTTCTTTTTGGAAATCTGGGACGCCATGTCATCCGGACCAAAGAGGACAAGGACAACCCAAGTTGTTATCAACGCTCAGTTTAGAAGCCTGCATCTCTGATGGTATGGGGTTGCATGAGTGCGTGTGGCATGGGCAGCTTGCATGTCTGGAAAGGCACCATCAATGCAGAAAAATATATTCAGGTTCTAGAACAACATATGCTCCCATCCAGACGTCATCTCTTTCAGGGAAGACCCTGCATTTTTCAACAAGATAATGCCAGACCACATTCTGCATCAATCACAACATCATGGCTGCGTAGGAGAAGGATCCGGGTACTGAAATGGCCAGTCTGCAGTCCAGATCTTTCACCTATAGAGAACATTTGGCTCATCATAAAGAGGAAGGTGCAACAAAGAAGGCCCAAGACGATTGAACAGTTAGAGGCCTGTATTAGACAAGAATGGGAGAGCATTCCTATTTCTAAACTTGAGAAACTGGTCTCCTCGGTCCCCAGACGTCTGTGGAGTGTTGTAAGAAGAAGGGGAGATGCCACTCAGTGGTGAAAATGGCCTTGTCCCAACTTTTTGGGGATTGGTGACACCATGAAATTCTGATTCAACATGTTTTTCCCTTAAAATGGTACATTTTCTCAGTTTAAACTTTTGTTCCGTGATTTATGTTCCATTCTGAATAAAATATTAGAAGTTGGCACCTCCACATCATTGCATTCAGTTTTTATTCACGATTTGTATAGTGTCCCAACTTTTTTGGAATCCGGTTTGTATTTAAAGGGAGTTTGTTGACTCTAAAACCGTTGTAATCCTGTAATCCTGAGAAATGCTTCTGTTTATTTGTATGGAAATAAAATCTTTGGTGTATTGTGGTATTAGAAGACTTTTTTCACAAGAAAGCTATGGCTATGTTTCAATGCACCTGCTCTATATGGCGGTATGCTTTAGTTTAGTTTCCTTTAACGTGAACATACCAATACTATAAGCTTTAGTGTTTCCTTAGGCCCCTTGCAGACGAGCGTGTCCAGATTAGGTCCGGATGCGTCCCGGGTGCATTGCGGCAAACCCGCGCGAGTAGGTACGCAATTGCAGTCAGTTTTGACTGCGATTGCGTTCCGTTGTTCAGCAATGCGTTTTGCACGCGCGTGATAAAAAACTGAATGTGGTACCCAGACCCGAACTTCTTTACTAAAGTTCAGGTTTGGGTTCGGTGTTGTGTAGATGTAATTATTTTCCCTTATAACAGTGATGGCAAACCTTTTACAGACCGAGTGCCCAAACTGCAACATAAACCCACTTATTTATCGCAAAGTGCCAACACAGCAATTTACCTTGAATACTACAGTCCAATATAGAATATCTTTCATGTACTTTATCATTTATTTACAATATCCTGCCTACATTCAGTGCGCTGCCTGTGCTGTTCACAGTGCATCCTGCGCTGCTGATTAGCAGGAAAAGTCTAAGGCATATTGGTACACCATAGACTTTTTCCAGGGTGTGGGTGCCCACAGAGAGGGCTCTGAGTGCCGCCTCTGGCACCCGTGCCATAGGTTCGCCATCACTGCCTTATAACATGGTTATAAGGGAAAATAATAGCATTCTTTATTACAGAATGCTTAGTACAGCGGTTCTCAACCTAGGGGTCGCGACCCCTTTGGGGGTCGATCGGCCCTTTCCGGGGGGGTCGCCTGAGGCTTCCTATTAGGGCTGCACGATTGTAGCGTTACATTACCCTACTTCGTGAGATTTCCCTACCTCCTGACTTCCCGTCGCACTGCTAATGACGTGAGGAGGCGTTCCTGAGTTTTGACGATCTGCGCATGCGCAAACCGACAGTTTATGGAAAATCTCAGCGGAGTTCAGCTTCACACCGGGACACTGCGCATGCGCCGGCCGGAGTTAGCCGCGCTTGCGCACTGGGCCGTAATATTTCCCTACTAAGGCTCTCCTGCGCATGCGCAGTGTCCCGGTGTAAAGCTGAACTCCGCTGAGATTTTCCATAAACTGTCGGTTTGCGCATGCGCAGATCGTCAAAACTCAGGAACGCCTCCTCACGTCATTAGCAGTGCGACAGGAAGTCAGGAGGTAGGGAAATCTCACGAGGTAGGGTAGTATAACTCTACAAATAGGAGAGAGATTGTTTCACACAGGAGTAACATACTTTACACGCAAAGACAGTTATGTGCGCAGTTTAGGACACATGAGATCCCCCATAACTATGTCATACCCAGCCGCGTCAGCGGCTCATATGGGAAAATGTAATGGTTGGGGGTCACCACAACATGAGGAAATGAATTAAGGGGTCACAGCTTTAGAAAGGTTGAGAACCATTGGCTTAGTACAAGGTCAATTGAGGGTTAAAAAAAAAAAAAAAAAATTAACTCACCTCCTCCAATTGATTGCGTAGCTGCCGGTCTCCTGTTCTTTCTTCAGGACCTATCAAAGGACCTGTGGTGACGTCACTGAGCTCATCACATGGCCCAATCACATGGTCCATCACCACGGTGATGGACCATGTGATTAGACCATGTGATGAGACGTCACCACAGGTCCTTTAGCCGGCAGTAAGAAGAGATCGGCAACTACGCGATCAAGAGGAGGAGGTGAGTTAATTATTATTATTTTTTAACCCTCAATTGACCTTCTACTAAGCATTCTGTATTTAAGAATGCTATTATTTTCCCTTATAACCATGTTATAAGGGAAAATAATACATTGAATAGACTGTCATCTTATCAACCATGCGTGAAAATCGCACCGCATCCGCACTTGTTTGCGGATGCTTGCGATTTTCACACAGCCCCATTCACTTCTATGGGGCCTGCATTGCATGGAAAACGCACAATATAGAGCATGCTGCGATTTTCACGCAATGCACAAGTGATGCGTGAAAATCACTGCTCATGTGCACAGCCTTATAGAAATCAATGGGTCCGGATTCAGTGAGGGTGCAATGAGTTCCCCTCACGCATTGCACCTGCGCGGAAAACTCGCCCGTGTGAAAGGGGCCTTACAGTGGACTCTTAGGTACTGCAATATCCTATATTAAATGCTGTAAGTTAATGATAAGAAACTATGCAGTAAAAAAACAACAACAACAACATAAAGGAGTATTTCCATATTAGACATTAGCAGATATGCCATTAATGTCAGATGTGAAGGAAGAGCAGCCGCACAGGTGCTGTCAACCTCTGTTCACTACTATGGAAGTTCTGAAAATAGCCAAATGCTGGATCACCTATTTACGGAAGTCCCATGTTGGTGAGTGAGGAGGTGGCTGTTCATGCGCGGTGTTCCAGCAAGTCCAGGAGGTGCCAGACCAGAGGATGGGAGTGGTAGTGGTTCTGGCTGTTACAGTCAATTACGGTGGCTTTCCTCACACCATGGCTCTCAAGGGCCAAGTGAAAGGAGGGGGCACCCTTTCTCCCTCGAGGCACACCCCTGGTTCTGGAGTTCTTACCTGATGGTAGATGGGATGCGTGTGATGTTAAAGGGCTTCTGTCACCCCACTAAACTTTTTTTTTGTGTACTTATAATCCCTATCCTGCGATATATCTATACATTATGTTATTACTCATTTTCGTTCAGTAGATATTTCAAAAAACATAGTTTTATAATATGCTAATTACCTTGTCTACCAGCAAGTAGGGCGTCTACTTGCTGGTAGCAGCTGCAAAAAACCGCCCCCTCCTCCTGTTGATTGACAGGGCCAGCCGCGATCTCCTCCTCCGACTGGCCCTGTCAGCATTTCAAAAATCGCGCGCCTGTGTTGATTCGGCGCAGGCGCTCTGAGATAAGGAGGCTCGCCTCCTCAGCACTCCCTCAGTGCGCCTGCGCCGATGACGTCTTCTCTTTCGGTGACGTGATCGGCGCAGGCGCACTGAGGGAGTGCTGAGGAGGCGATGGGTTACATTAACCCATTGTGTAAGGTAATTGTATCACAGGCAGAGGGGAGGATTTTGTGTGGGAGTGTTTTACTGTATTGTACGTGTTTATTGGTTGTTTTTACAAAACCCTGTGGGTAGTAACCTTGTTGGAAAATGTGTATAAGTCAATGCTTGTATGTTCAATAAAGAGTTCCTGTTTTACCCTTCATTATGTTGAGGCTGGTGTTTGGGTAACTGATCGACACTGGGGATTGCTATACGCTGAAGATTTGCTATACTCCCCTGGCTATACTATTAGCTCTTGTAAGAGCTGTTCCTGCTCTCTGGATTTAGGAGAGGTTCACCCACTGGAGCCTTGTCGTAGGTCCAGGGTGGGTAGGAGACGGTGAGACCTCAACCAAGCTTCGGTGGTTCGTGGGGTCTGCAGTGTCAAGTGGAGTGCTGGGAGTCCTCGGGAAGCACTAGGAGCATCATTCGATGGAGGTACCTGGTCGGGGTGCCAGGAGATCCGTTACATTGGTGGCAAGCAGTGGGATGGCGTCCTAGTGAGAGGAGAAGCAGCTCGGAGACACCATTCGTGGAGTATATTGAGGGCAACGCTAGTATCCGTACAGCGCCCCTGGCTACAGCAGCATGGAAGGAGAAGACGCAGAGCACAGTGAGTTGGAGAGGAAACTAAGATTATTCATCAGCCTGTTGGGGCCAAATCCTGCACCGGAGGCAGTGATTCAAATCATAAATGATACCAACAGGGATCACTTGGCGCAGGGATCCAGAACAGGATCTTTACAAGGAGATGTTTTACATTTCCCTGGAGGTACAGAGAGCCGCTCACGGAAGGTAAATAATGCAGCCTTCAAATCCTTTGGGGATACAGATGAGGAAGACCTGGATGGCCGGGATGCATTAAGGAAAGGCATCTGGTACCAGGCCCTGGATAATGTACAATACCAGCGAGGCGAGAGTCTCCCCAGTGGAGAGCAGCGATTGCAGAAGCAAGTGGCCCTGCGGATGCCCTTCCTGGGAGAGCAGCCCCTGGAGGAATGGGTGAAGGAACTAGAGCACCGGGTATGGCAGGAGCTATGTCTGGAGGATGCCTACCAGGCGCTCTGGTGGTATATGGCACAGTGTATACCCTGGATAGCTGAGCATGACAAGCCAGAGGGAGAGGAGTTTGATGGTCCTGGCTTGTTATGGGAGTCCTTTGCAGAGCCTGACTTCGGGAGCCCTGCACAGTCCAGACTTCAGGACATTTTCTACGAGAGGGAGGCTAGGCAGGATTGGGATGACCCCCATGAGGTAGAGAAAGACCTGGCTCACCTAGCAACCCTGGAGTGGGAACTGGAGCAGGACTACCGAGATCTCTTCCACTCCATTGGGAAGGCTCAGCAGGACAGCAAGAAGTCAGACTCAGGTCCAGAGCCCTTCAGCTGGGAGGATATTGTGGATGTTTACTGGGAAGAAACCCCGGTGGCCGGTGGAGATGGGACCGAGGTCTCTCCACCGGTCCTGCAGGGAATTGGGAGCCCAGTCTCCATTCCCCAGCGGCAGGCTGAGTTACAGTGGGCAGAGACAGTCGGTCCTGTCCCCCAGCGGCAGTGTGATTTACAGGGAATTTGGAGCCCAGTCTCCATTCTTCAGCGGCAGAGTGTCCTACAGGGAATAGAGAGCCCAGTCTCCTTTCCCCAGCAACAGGACACTGTATTGGGAGCGGAGACAGTCGGTCTCCCTCCCCAGAGGCTGGAAATATGTATGGGAGAGGAGCTTGCTACCCCCTCTCCCTATTGGCAGTGTGAATTGCAGGGAATTGGGAGCCCAGTCTCCATTCCCTAGCGGCCGTGTGATTTACAGGGAATTGGGAGCCCAGTCTCCATTCCCTAGCTGCCGTGCGATTTATTGGGAATTGAGAGCCCAGTCTCCATTCCCCAGCGGCTGCCTAACTTACCAGGAGGAGACAGTAAGCCCCACAACCGTGCAGATGGGACCGTGGTCTCTGCACTTACAGCACAGGGGGTAGGGACAGTCGTCCTGTCCCCCAGCAACAGGGCTGTTTAGCCAAAGGGGAGACAGTTGGTCTCCCCCTCCGGCAGCAGAGCTGGGTATCCAAAGGGGAGACAGTCGGTCTCCCCCTCCAACAACCAGGCTCCAACCAGGCTTCTTCCGTGGTAGCGCTGGCACCAGGGCAGAGTACCGCTGATCCCTGCCCACAAAGCAACCTCCACTCCAAGCCAGGGAGCAACACAAAGATCGGGAGTACCAGTTACCAACATAACCTTGGTGGACTCACTGGACAGAGACAGGCTACCAAATTCAACAGGTACAGTATTTGGTGGTGGGTGGACTGCCAGACTAACTTAGATACCGACCGGCGTGAGGTCAGGTATCTGGTTCGTCTTCCCTGGGAGGGGGAGATGTGTGGTGAAACCAACCTCACCACTGGGTTTTGGAGGGGCCTGTTTGCCAGCCTTTTGCCCCAGGATTATGGGCCCTCTCATCAGCCCATGCTAAACTTTTGAACCCCTGGTCTAATTCGTGCCATTTTGGGATATGTTAAATGTCTATGTGTACTGTAAAGGGTGGGACATTGTATATTTGAGTAGTGATGTCTTTCCTATTGTCTCCACGTGTGTATTGGCGATTTCCCTTTGTCCTGAGAGATAATTGAATTACTCCTCGGTTGTCTCCAGGACATTGTGTATTCTCCTGCCTGTGATGATTACATTAACCCATTGTGTAAGGTAATTGTATCACAGGCAGAGGGGAGGATTTTGTGTGGGAGTGTTTTACTGTATTGTACGTGTTTATTGGTTATTTTTACAAAACCCTGTGGCAGGGGCGTAGCTAGAAATGCATGGGCCCCATAGCAAAAAAATGTATGCCCCCCCCCCGTGCCATCCACAGATCCCCCCTCCCCTAAACAGTGCCATCCACAGATCTCCCCCCTAAACAGTGCCATCCACAGATCCCCCCTAAACAGTGCCATCCACAGATCCCCCCAAAACAGTGCCATCCACAGATCCCCCCCTAAACAGTGCCATCCACAGATCCCCCCCCCTAAACAGTGCCATCCACAGATCCCCCTAAACAGTGCCACCCACAGATCCCCCCTCCCCTAAACAGTGCCATCCACAGATCCCCCTCCCCTAAACAGTGCCATCCACAGATCCCCCTCCACGCCGCTCACAGCAGTATATTTATAAACGAATCAGTAACTACTTTAACTTTAATCATTGCTCATTGCTGAGCTCTTTACTTGGATTTTTTTGATATCTTACTCTGTCTTAGCTCCTCCGGTAACAGCAGGCAGTGCGGGGGGCGGCGCTCACTCACTGACGTCACGCGCCTGCGCCGCCTAGTGGGAGGAGCAGGCGCGTGACGTCAGTGAGTGAGCGCCACCCCCCGCACTGCCTGCTGTTACCGGAGGAGCTAAGACAGAGTAAGATATCAAAAAAATCCAAGTAAAGAGCTCAGCAATGAGCAATTATTAAAGTTAAAGTAGTTACTGATTCGTTTATAAATATACTGCTGTGAGCGGCGTAGCCCTGTATATTCTAGCCCCCAGGCAAGCGTCCCTGTCACCATGGGAACGCCTGGGGGTTAGAATATACCATCGGATTTGAGTTTTTACAATCTCACTGAACCCAGATCCGATGGTATATTCTAACCCCCAGGCAAGCGTCCCCGTCACCATGGGAACGCCTGGGGGTTAAAATATACTATCGGATCTTCTGAGTTCTCAGTGGCCTGGCTGGAGCCTCCCCAGCCACTGTGTCGGCTGGGCCCTGCGTGCGCCCTGCTCCAGTCCTGACTCCTCCCCAGCCAGGCCCGAGCCTCGGACCGCCCGCGTCCCGCCCACTACACTAGTCTAGTGTAGTGGGCGGGCGGTCCGAGGCTCGGGCCTGGCTGCCTGTGTGTGGTGTGTGTGGAAATAAAAAAAAATTAAAAAAAATCAGCAGAAGTCGGCCCGGATGGGCCCCCAGTGGCGTAGGGCCCCATAGCCACTGCTAGGGTTGCTATGGCGATCCCTACGCCACTGCCCTGTGGGTGGTAACCTTGTTGGAAAATGTGTATAAGTCAATGCTTGTGTGTTCAATAAAGAGTTCCTGTTTTACCCTTCATCATGTTGAGGCTGGTGTTTGGGTAACTGATCGACACTGGGGATTGCTATACGCTGAAGATTTGCTATACTCCCCTGGCTATACTATTAGCTCTTGTAAGAGCTGTTCCTGCTCTCTGGATTTAGGAGAGGTTCACCCACTGGAGCCTGGAGCCTTGTCGTAGGTCCAGGGTGGGTAGGAGACGGTGAGACCTCAACCAAGCTTCGGCGGTTCGTGGGGTCTGCAGTGCTTACAGTGTAAGCTGGACTAACAAGGGCACTGACCGGCAGAAGGTCAGATACCCTGTTAGTCTGTTTGGAAAAGGGGAGAAATGTGGTGAAACCAACCTCGCCACTGGGTGCTGGAGAAGCCTGGTTGCCAGCCTCTTGCCCCAGGATTATGGGCCCTCTCATCAGCCCATGCTAAACTTAAACCCCATGGTGATTTGACTGTGTTTGTGGCATCTGAGCGTTGTTTGGATATATTGAGCGCTCAGATTCAAGCTATCTGGGAATATATGAAATATCTATGTTTACTGTAATGGTTGGGACATTGTAAATTTGAATAGTGATGTCTGTCCTATTGTCCCCACGTGTATATTGGCGATTTCCCTTTGTCCTGAAAGATAATTGAATTACTCCTCGGTTGTCTCCAGGACAGAAGACATTGTTTAAAACTATGTATTCTCCTGCCTATGATAATTACATCAACCCATTTTGTAAGGTAATTGTATCACAGGCAGAGGGGAGGATTTTGTATGGGAGTGTTTAAACTGTAAAGCTGTAAAGGATTGGCTGCTAGGTCATGTCCTCAGTTCCCAACCAGGTCCACAGGGGTGGTAACCTTGTTGGAAAATGTGTATAAGTCAATGCTTGTGTGTTCAATAAATTCCTGTTTTACATTCAACATAGAGCCTCGTCTCATGTGTATAGGGATTGCTATATGCTGTATACTCCCCTGGCTATAACTCCTAGCTCTTGTAAGAGCTGTTCCTGCTCTCTGGATTTAGGAGAGGTTCACCCACTCGAACCTGGAGCCTTGTCGTAGGTCCAGGGTGGGTAGGAGACGGTGAGACCTCAACCAAGCTTCGGCAGTTCGTGGGGTCTGCAGCGCTTACGGTGTCAAGTGGAGTGCTTTGAGTCCTCGGGAAGCACTAGAAGCATCATTCGACTGAGGTACCCGGTCGGGGTGCCAGGAGATCCGTTACACTCGGCCATGCAGATTCTAAGTCACTTGAACATGGTTGATTGATTCCGTTCTCCCGTGATATGTTGAGCAAACAATATGGCACCATATTTATCTGTTCAAAGAGTACAAAATTCTTTTATACGTTTTAGTCTTTTATATGTTTCATTTCTTTTTTGCAAATTTTACATCTGGCAAACAGGTTCCTCACAAACATCCCGAAAATACATTCCAGTCTATAATAAGTCTAAAATGGAATGTGTTCATAAACCAGAAAGTAATTTTGGAGCCACAAGGAAAGATTTTAATTTTCAAGTGTGCACAGTTATTGTACAGGACTCTTGTGTGGGTGAATATTTTTGCTATTAAACTCATCTCATGTCAGATAAATTGTCAGATCAAAATTTAATTTGATTACAACACCCGGCACCCCCACAGATCAGCTGTTTCAGGCAGATACCAGTGCCAGAAACTACGATGGACGAAAGTAAAAGGTACCATCCACTGTGTAGTGGCTCTGCCGGGGTACTACTCCTATTCAAGTATATTGCAGGTGAGGTACAGCATGCCGGTGCTGGAAACTACACAGCAGACATAGCCTTCCATCCACTGTATAGTTTCCAGTAGAGATAAGCGATTTGATGTGGAATTCGATCCGAATTTCAGGAAAAATTTGATTTGCACCAAATACGAATTTCCTTATGCTTCGTTGTAATGAATCACATTTTTTCCTAAAATGGCTGCTGCACATGTTAGGGCATGGAGCAATGAACTCTGGGAACTAAGGATCAGCCACAATGCCATGCATGCAGCCAATCAGCATCCAGACAGCCCTGTGATGTCACAGTCCCATAAATAGCCTCAAATATCGAGGATTCAGACATTTTCCAGTGCAGGGAGAGACATCAGCAGGCGCTAGGGACAGTGGTAGAAAAGACTTGAAAACTTTTATTTTGCTGTATAGAAGTTCAGGGTAAGGATAGGGAGGAATCATCCCACAGTATTGAAGCAGAACAGGGTTCAGTAGGGGAGGTTACAGCCTGGGTAATAGGAACAATCCTATTACACCTTGCTGCACTGACTGCGGATTCAAATTGCCATTATACAGATCTGTAATTCCAGCAAACCGTTCTTGTTATTGGGGTGCAAGTGCTGTTTGATATTGGGGTGCAAGTGCTGTTTGATACAGCCATTAACAGGGTTTATTACAAGGAATTATTTTGCTGTGTTTTATTGAATATATATATGTGGTTAAGGCTGCCGGGCAGCCTGTATTTGTGGGAGGGGCCGAGGCCACGCCCCCTCTGCCCTTATAAGCTCGGCGGGAGTTACAGACGGGACGTGCAGCCAGTTACCTGGATCGTCCGGTCTCGTCTGGTTCCTGCACGTCCCGCGCCTTCAATCCTCGAGTCGGGTAAGTATGGATCGGCTTCTCCTCGTGTCAGGTAAGATATATCCGTTGCCTGTTCCGGGTCGGAGTCTTACCTCGGTGCGGGGGCGGCATACGGCGGTGCAAGGCTCATCACCAGGGGGTCTGCACATCCACGCGGGGGGTTGGGGGGCCGGAGCTCCGCTCACCTCCTTGTCCAGCCCGGCCGGCACTGTCAGCCAAGGGCGTGTGTGTGTTCCGGGGGGCGGCCGCTGGTGCCGGTTGCTAGGCACGCCGGCGGCGCCGCCCCTGGTAACGCGCCTCTTTGGTTTCTCAAACCCGCCGGGGGTCATGGTGGATCGCAGTTGCGCATGTAGGCCAGCGCGTGCTGTTCCTAGGCACGTGGGCTGGTTTCCATGGGAACGGGACAAACTGTTTAGCCTGTGAGCTTAAGCATGGGTAATTACAGGCGGCAAACGCCGGTTGGGTGATGTAAGATTTCACGATAATTATGGCTTGGATGTTTGCCTTATATTGCTCCCCACACCTCAAGTCAATACCAGTCACTGGGTTCATTTGTATATGGTGCTGCGTAACTGCCTGCACGCCACTTAACAGGCCTTAAAACTATGGCAGTGTCTTCACCATGTGGCGTGCAGTGTGGAGCAATATATATATATGAATCTTCAGTGACGGGTGTTGCTTTTATGGATCAACAGCTAACTTTCATGTGTGAGTTTGCGGGGACAAGCAATCGTTATGGGGAACTATTATGTCTAGGTTTGGCTTGCGTAGACAGTAGCCCCAAACGTGTTTCACTGTCTACATACGTTTAGGAGGGTGTTGGTGCACCTTTCACATAGATCGCTATTTAATTCCCTGGCTGGGGGTGTCATTTTAAGATTACCCTAATTTAGGTATCTTCTACTTTCCTGCTCTGGAGCGGTGTGATGGGCTTTCTGTGCGGGTGCGGCAGTGCCAATGTCTGTTTTTAAAAAAAAAAAAATAAAAAAAAAAATAAAGGGGCAAAATATATTTTATTTATTGTACATTTACATTTGCTGTCATGCATCATCATATTGCAGAGTTTTCGTCTGATCAAGTATCTGACGCTCCATTCCGTTCCAAGGATTCCGTACGTGCAGTAGGTGGTATGTCCTGTTTTATGGTTATGATATGTGTCACGGGGGTTGGCCACAGGCACATTTTCACGTCCCGTATGTTTTATCCGTGGCATGGCTTTAAACGTTCAGGCGCTATTCTGTCACCCTCCCCGGTGGCACAGGATTCTGCCTGGAACGTCCAGGTTGTCACTTGTCTACTATGGTACGTCGGCTTGAAGCGTTCAGGCGTCGTGGCGTCCGCCACTCCGGTGGCATGTAGTCCGGCCTGGAACTCCAGGTGGTCGCTTTGTTTATTGTGGTACGTCTGCTTGAAGCGTTCAGGCTTTGTGGCGTCCGCCGCGTCAGTGGCATGTGGTCTTACCTGAAACTCCAGGTTGTCAGTTTTCCTTATTGTGGTATGTCTGCCTGAAGCGTACAGGCAATGTTACGTCCGCCACTTCGTGGCACGGTGTCCTGCCTGGATGTCCAGGGTGTCTTGTCATCTCATGTGGTACGTCCGCTTAAAGCGTTTAAGCATTATATTGGTCACTCCTGTGACAGGTGGTCCTGCCTGGAACGTGCAGGTTGCCATACTCGTCTCCTGTTGCACGTCTGCTTGAAACGTTCAGGCAAAGTATGTCTGCCACGCCGGTGGCACGGGGTCCTGCCTGGTACGTCCAGGTTGTCATGTCATCTCCTGTTACACGTCTGCTTGAAACGTTCAGGCATTGTATGTCCGCCACCCCGGTGGCACGCGATCCTACCTGGTACGTCCAGGTTGTCTTACTCGTTTTGTTGCACGTCTGTCTGAAGCGTTCAGGCAATGTCGCGTCAGCCGCCCCAGCGGCATGGTGTCCTGTCTAAGTACGTCCAAGGGGTCTTTTTTCACCAATATGGCACACATGTCACCCATAGCAGCATGCATGATTCAGCAGCACGCCCGGGGGGCAGGTCATCCTGGTGTTTGGCTCTTCTGTCCTCATTATGGTGGCCTAGAGACCTGTAGGCCATGTTTCTCGTTTACCCGTAGGGGCAGGGGTACGGCCTGACGCCCCAGGTGGGTTATTCCCAGTGCATTTAGATTGTCATTTTTGTTCTTGTTTATACGGCAGCACGTTGGGGTCTCGGTGCCTTCGGTTTCCCAGTAACAAAAACCTCCACCTCGGTCGGTGGCAGGGGCCTCCAGTACGGTATCGTTGCCATTTTTTCATCAAATTCCGTTACCAGGTGATGACTTAAGGAGGTAAGATCTTCTCAGACCACCATACCACCCCGTTTTCCCCTATCCCAATAAAACACATAGTCCGTAATTCTTGGTGGAAAAGGCCATAGCAACCGTTTATTAAAACAGCACTAATAATCAACATCATTTACAAAACCATACATTAATATATTTCAATCAATAAATACAAAACATATCAATACAATGTGCAAACATTTAACTTCTGCGGAAGGATCCTAGAAGGCAACCCTAGCAAGCTGCGATCTTCACTCCACCCATCTTTCCTTTACCCTCGGCCGCACTCGCCGACCCAAGGGCACCAAATCCTCCAAAACCATATATTCCACTACCCCTGTAGGCCTTTTTAGCCCAACAGGAGCCCCCAGCTTTCAGCTTACCGAACCACATGGATGCATGTTCCAACGTGTCATGCACCTACTAAACATAGTATTGCCTTCCAGGACCCCCCGTTAACCTGCCCTATGCTATGACAAATTGAAAAACATGATAACTTACAACAAGGGCGGGAGGGTGGGCAACTCTCAAACGAATAATGACCTCCGGTGCCGCCCCTCCCCCTCTACCCAGCATATAAACGGCCCGCGAAAACTGACGCAACACCCCTTACTCCTCCCCGGCCCAGCTCCACCCCCCCCCATGAAAATTAACCCTATCCTGGTCTGCTACTTACCCCTCAGTCAACTATCACTGCGCTACGCCTGCGCCTTGCTCCGTTGTCCTGATGACTTAAGGAGGTAAGATCTTCTCAGACCACCATACCACCCCGTTTTCCCCTATCCCAATAAAACACATAGTCCGTAATTCTTGGTGGAAAAGGCCATAGCAACCGTTTATTAAAACAGCACTAATAATCAACATCATTTACAAAACCATACATTAATATATTTCAATCAATAAATACAAAACATATCAATACAATGTGCAAACATTTAACTTCTGCGGAAGGATCCTAGAAGGCAACCCTAGCAAGCTGCGATCTTCACTCCACCCATCTTTCCTTTACCCTCGGCCGCACTCGCCGACCCAAGGGCACCAAATCCTCCAAAACCATATATTCCACTACCCCTGTAGGCCTTTTTAGCCCAACAGGAGCCCCCAGCTTTCAGCTTACCGAACCACATGGATGCATGTTCCAACGTGTCATGCACCTACTAAACATAGTATTGCCTTCCAGGACCCCCCGTTAACCTGCCATCGACGAACATAGGAGACACCTCACCTATGGACGTCCCGCCACACCCTGTACGCTGACTCCAGGCCATCCTGAAGCCCCAGCGCCCACAAATCCGTGCCGATCTCATTAAGATGCACCCCATCAGACCTGAGGAATTGAGGCGAAGCCACCTCCAACTCCCTGTGCCGAACCACAAAACCACCCTGCCGCCGAACGAAGCGCCCCACCTCCTTATTCAATTTTGCCCGGGCCTTGTTGATTCGGTCCACTGACCTCGCAAAACGCCACGCGCTCCTCGCTACCACCTCCGACCACACAACCAACAAATCCGGGAACTCCTCCATCAGACGCAACAGATCCAATTTGATGTCCCTAATGACATCCCTCGAGCGACGAACACCTAAGTCATTCCCACCCACATGCAAAACAACAATGTCCGGGCACCTGTCCAAGGAGGCAAAAGCATGGAATTCAGGCAACACGCGCCCCCACAACATACCCCGCAAACCTATCCACCGGACCTGCAACTCGTCCGGCTGGAAACCTAACTGCCGACCGCTCCTCCGCACATCAGCTCTCAACGCACCCCAGTATACATAGGAATGACCGAAAATCCACGCCAAACAAGAACGCGAACCTGAAAACAAACAAAAGAAACAAACAGTGACCCAACAGGCTATTAATGATTCACCGACACACAGATCCCCCACGCAACACACCTATATCACAACATGTGCGGGCGAATATAAGAACGAAAACACGCAGACTCCCACCGGCCAATCCGCATAATGACATCTTCACCCAAACCCCATCTGGCAGCCTCCGTCGCCGCGCCAATACGAAAAGAATGTGACGCAAACTCGCTCGCCACATAACCTGCCGCTGTCAAACACTTCCGGAAGACCGCCACAAACTGATAACGCGACAAAGCCGAGCCATCCGCATGAACCAGCAACACATCCCCCCCACTCGGCCGAAGCAACAAAAAATCCTCTAAACAACGCACAGGACACACCACAGAACCCGGCAGAGGCCGCAACACAATGCACACACCCCTACCCACCTGGTCCGTTTTGGACTTCCGCAAAACACACCGCAAACCCCCTTCATAAACACTTACATCCTCCCGCAACAAGCCACCCCACCGCACACGACTAGCAGCCACCAGTTCCGAAACCCTAAATGCCCCAAAGAAAGCCAAGGAAAAAGCTGCTCTAAACAAACACACCTCATACCAAGACTTACACACGCTCCCCGCCCGATCCCACAACAACTGCAAAATCTGAAAAGAAACAGGACGACGGGAATCCTTCCTCACCACACTGCGACGATACCCTTTTAACGCCTGCCGCACCAAAAAACTCCGGGATACATCCGCCAAACCCCTCATTCGCAACCAAAAGGCTACCGCCGCCACCCTCTTAGCCGCCACCGAAAAAGATAAACCATCACTAAACGACATTCCCACAAAATAAACCAGCAACGAGTGAAAATCCTCCACCACTCTGCAACCCCCCACCTGCTCCATCAAACGTTCCCACTGCGACCACACCAAAGAATACGCCGACCACGTACTGCTACTCACGGACCGCTGCACCAGATCTAACGAGACCCCAAGGCCACGCTCCAGAGCCACTGAGGACACCGCAGACCCGTCATCTCCGCGCCCGGAACCAAGCTGCGAAAACGATCCCACTGAAAACGAGAAAGAGCATCAGCGATGGAATTATCAACCCCAGGTACATGAACTGCTACAAAACACGCATTCAACTTCAGACCGTTCAAAACCAAATGACGAAGTAAACGCACCACCGGGGGCGAATTTGCCGACTGACTATTCACCGCCTGCACCACCCCTAAATTGTCACAACAAAAACGCACCCGCTTATTCCTCAACAAATCCCCCCACAACTCAGTAGCCAAAACGATAGGGAACAATTCCAACAAGGCCAAGTTCCCAAGGAAACCAGCAACCCTCCACTCCTCAGGCCAAGCCCCCGCACTCCACTGTCCCTGACAAAAAGCCCCATAACCACACGAACCAGACGCGTCCGTAAACAACTCCAAGTCCACATTAAAAACGGGCGACTCCATCCACACCGAACGGCCGTTAAACTCCCTTAAAAAACTCTCCCATACCTCCAAATCTGCACGCACTTCCGCCGACAACCGCACAAAATGAAACGGGGCCTTCACACCAGCGGTGGCCATAGACAAGCGTCTACAAAAAACGCGACCCATAGGCAAAATCCTACAGGCAAAATTCAACTTTCCCAACACAGACTGTACCCGTCTAAGCTGCGCCTTCCTAGCATTCCGCAGCCAACCCACTTCACAACGTAAGTCCTCCACCTTATCCAAAGGCAAACGACACTCCATAGCCACGCTGTCAATCTCAATACCCAAGAACTTCACCAATGTAGCCGGACCCTCCGTTTTCTCACGCGCCAACGGAACCCCAAAACTCGCAGACACTCGCTCCATGGTATGCAACAAAACCGAACACACCCTGGACCCTGCCGGCCCTAAAAACAAAAAATCATCAAGGTAATGCAACACAGAACTCCATCCCGCCTCCTGCCGCACTACCCATTCCAAAAAAGAACTAAACGTTTCAAACAACGAGCACGAGATCGCACATCCCATAGGCAAACAACAATCCACAAAAAACTGCCCATCCCATTTAAAACCAAGCAAACGAAAACTATCCGGGTGAATAGGTAGCAAGCGAAACGCTGCCTCGATATCCGTTTTTGCTAACAATGCACCCTGCCCAAAACGACGCACCCACCGAACCGCCTCATCAAATGACGTATAAGACACAGAGCATAACTCATCGTCAATCCCATCATTCACAGAACACCCCGCCGGGTAAGACAAATCATGAATAAGCCGAAATTTGCCAGGCTCCTTCTTTGGGACCAACCCCAAAGGCGAAACCCACAAATCCGGCAACGGACAATCGAGAAAAGGGCCCACCACCCTCCCGGCTGACACCTCCTTCGCAATTTTTTCGGAAACCACCTCCGGCCGCTGCAATGCCGAGGACAAATTACGCACCGCAACCCCCACTCCTACTGCCGAACATGGAATCCTAAAGCCATCCCGAAACCCCGCCAACAATAAAGCTGCCGCCTCCCTATTTGGATATGTCTCTAGAAAGGGCCCCATCACGTCCACCCTCACCGGGGTCACCCCTCTTCTGCGCAGCCTCAAATCCCTTCCCCCTACCACGCTTGAAGCACCGCGCAAAACTGTGGGCACCGCCACAACCGGAGCACTCATGTTTAAACCGACATTCCGACAGGTACTTGCAGTGACCCTCATTGAACTGCCAGCAACAACCTCTCTTGACTCCTCCTGCTGTCTCTGACGCCGAGGAACCCCCGGCTGCCCCACGAAAGGGCTGGCTCCCCCCTTTTGGCGCCGTCATCAAACGCATCCACAGACCTATGTCCTTATGGTCCCACCGAATGCTAGGCCTGACCGCCTTCCTCTGACGAAACTGCTCATCATACCTGAGCCACGCCACACCTCCATACGTCCGATACGCCTCCCCTATCGCGTCCATGTAGCAAAAAAGAGCCGAACAATACTCAGGCGCCTTTTCACCCACCACACTAGCCAGAATAGCAAAGGCTTGCAACCAATTTAAAAAGGTACGTGGAATCAGCCTATATCTCCGCTTCTCCTCCTCCTCCTTCTTACTCTCATCTGGCTTCACCCTATCCAATTGAAACTTGTCCAACGGAAGCAACGAAAATATCTCCACATACTCGTCCTTCCAAATCTTCTCCCTGACCTCAGCCTTCAAGTGAGCCCCCAACGGCCCCTCAAAGCACACATAAACTTCACCCTTAGCAGCATCCGCCAGCCTAACATCCTCCCCAGCACCTTGACTACCTCCGCTCCCGACAACTGCTACCGCCGACGTCCCCCCCCCGACTGCAGGAGAGCCCCCCACACCAGCCGCAACCAACCGCTCACCGTCCACAACCGCAGGCGCAGCAGCCCATACTGCAGCCGGAGACGACACAGCCCCAGATTTCCAATGAGACAACAAAGTCCACATACCCGCCAATAACTCCCGCGCTAACCCGTCCTCACCAGCCTGCACCCCCCCCACCCCCACTCCAGAATCTCGCCCCGACGTCCTCTCACCTGGCTGTCCCTGGGGCGTCCTCCCAGCAGCCGCCGACCGCACCGTAGCACCACTCTGCGATGATTCCACCGACACTCTGGACGTAGAGGGACATGCGCCGACTGCATCACCCGCCTGATCCTCGATCTCCCACGCCTCCTGGCTGACTTCTCCGTCTTCTAGCGCCTGTTCCTCCACGAAACCCCCGCCATAGTCCAAGTGGCGTGGCTGCGACACGATCACCTCCCCGCAGGCAGGCCCACCTCCCGGCGGCCGCAGACTCTGGTCGTCTTCCCCTTCAATATCACTAAACTCCGGCTCCACGGATGTCCCACCGTGAGCCGCAAATGCACGTCCCTCAGAAACAGTGTCTAACCGCTGCACTGGGGATGAAGCAAGGCCCAGGCCCCCAGCCAGCGCGCTCATCTGTACGTTGCTGCCTGGCACACAAGTACCAGCAGGTGGCGATAGTCCCGATCTCACACTCTGCAGCTGCGCAGTAGACCCAGGCCTCCGGCCGGAAGACCGAGACCGTGACGCTGCCGGCAACCTTCTGGCTGATTCCACCTCCGCTGGGCCCCTGCGAGCCGAACGCACAGCCGCAACATCCGCACTTCCTGCCTCCACGCCACCGCCAACTGCCAGCACCAGCCGCGATGCCTCCCGCCTCGTCCGGATGGAAGTATTCGCCGCCCGGCCCTCACCTGGGGTAAGTGAAGCCGCGTCCTCCCGCCTGCTCCTCAAACGACCACCGCCAGACACCTGGGCACTGCTACTACGCCGGGCCGCGCACACCGGGCCCCGACTAACAGCCCTGCCGACTCCGCTCACTGGCACCCTAACCGGCGACCGCGACCTACCGCCGCTGCGCAAATCGCATGCGACCGCACTACGCTGCGACGGATTCCTTCCGCTGCGACGGCCGGCAGAAGCACTTGCTGCAGCCGGCGCCAGCGGAGGGTTCCTAGCAGGGCTCCTAAGTTGACGCCGCGCTCGAGGGGTCACCTCCGGGCTCAAACGCTCCGGCGGTACCGACCGCCTAGCCCTCACTCTCCTACCCGCAACTGCCGGAGGCACAGTAGGTGTCCCCCCAGCCGCTTGCAAACTACTGACCAGCCACTCTGAACCGTGTCGCTCTGCTGCTGCCCGCACTGCCACCAGCAATTCCTCTAAAGACGCTAAGCTCGCCATGCCCCAAACGCTCGCCTGCACACCGCAACTCTCAAACGAATAATGACCTCCGGTGCCGCCCCTCCCCCTCTACCCAGCATATAAACGGCCCGCGAAAACTGACGCAACACCCCTTACTCCTCCCCGGCCCAGCTCCACCCCCCCCCATGAAAATTAACCCTATCCTGGTCTGCTACTTACCCCTCAGTCAACTATCACTGCGCTACGCCTGCGCCTTGCTCCGTTGTCCTGAGTATCAGTTCAGGTCCATCAGGCCGTCCATAATCTAGGGGCAGTCTTGTCTGGTAGAGGCCAACAAGGGGGAGGGGCCATCGGGATGTCTAAGACACGCCTGGGTCGGTACTAGTAACAAAGGTTTTGTCCTCAGGTGATATCCAGGGCGTAGAGTATTACAGCGTTGTCAACATGTCCCAGGCCTCAGACATCGACGATGCCTCGTCCATCTCCGGGTCCGTGGTTTCCGGTCTGGCTGGTCATGGATCCCTGAGGAATTGGACAATTCCGAAACTGGTGGCCGAATTGAATAGAAGAGGCATCAGTCACCCGGCTTCAGCCAGGAAGGCCGAACTTTATAGGCTGCTGGTATCTAGCCCGGGCCCATCCAGCGAGCAGCTGGCAGTACCTACTGTCCAGGCATCGCTGGCTCAGTTGAATGCCACTATGGGGAGTCTGGCTGCCTCTGTAGCAGACATCCAGCACAGGGTCATGGAGCTGGAGTCCAGGGCCTCCACCTCATCGCAGTCTGTGTCGCCCGTGACGGCGGTGTCAGGGCCAGTGGCAGGTTCTCCAGGTATGTCGGCTACTCCGCCGGCTATTGTCCCAGCTCATTTTGTGGCGGAGAATATCAGGAGGGATATACTGGCAGGCAAAGAGGTTAACTTGGCATCTATTCTCATAGCATCCCACGATGCTAGCGAGCATAGAACCATTGATTGCGGGGAGGTGTCAGTGGTGATGAAGTCCAAAGATGCCCGACTGAATCGCAAACTGTCCATACCCGAGTTTGTGCTCGCGTTCAGTTTGTTCAGGGACGTCATCTGCTCAGCACAGCCCAATAGGAGGGAGGAGCTGGACGCATATCTATATTAGGTCACCGACTTGGGCCACAAGTATGGGGGCTCGGCGTTTTACGATTACCATCGGTCCTTCGCGGCTAAAGCCGCAGCCTCCCTAGCACAGTTTCAATTCATGACCAATTGGGCTGTGCTGGACATGGAGCTTTTCTGCAGGCATTTTGCAGGGCTCCGAGCCCCCACTTGTGGTTCATGCCAGTCCATTTTCCATGACACGGTATGGTGCCCCAACGAGGCGGCCTCCCATCCAGATAGGGCCCTTCCAGGTACATCGGGAGTCAGCAGGGGTCCGGCCCTCATGGACAAGTTTGGTAGGCCGATTGTGTATCTGGGCAAAAGCCAGATATGTAATAATTTTAACTTTGGTCACTGCATGTTCAGTGGGTGCAGGGCCCTCCACGTGTGCACAGTCTGCTTTCGTGCACATCCAAGGTCCACCTGTCCTAAAAAGGCATCTAAACAGTCATGACTGACCGACATCAATGTTGATCTCCTGGGAGCACTCCTAGAAAGGCATGGTGATCAACAGTTTGTGGTGCATCTGCTTATGGGTCTGTCGCAGGGGTTCCATACGGGGTTGGTGGCCCTTCCACATGTCAACTGGGAGTGTGAGAATCTCCTCTCTGCCAGACAGGATCCAGAGGCTGTGCAAGCGGCGATTTCCTTGGAGCTGGAAAAAGGGTTCCTCATCGGTCCATTTGAGTCTATTCCATTTGAGGTATGGAGGGTTAACCCCATTGGAGTGGTAGCTAAGAAGGACTCAAATAAAAAAAGACTTATATATGATCTCTCGGCTCCTCATTCCTCTCACATACCCAGTATCAACTCCCTCATACCATCAGAAGAGTTTAGTATGAAATACTCCTCGATCGATGAGGCGATTCAGTTTATTCTCAAGGCGGGCAGGGGGGCCTGGTTATCCAAGACGGATATTGCGGACGCCTTCAAACTGCTTCCGATCCATCCGCAACTGTGGCAATACTACGGCATCAAGTGGGCAGGCAGGTACTACTTTGCCAATCGCCTAACGTTTGGCTCTAAAAGCAGCCCATGGCTGTTTGACCGTCTGGCCCAGGCCCTGCATTGGATCCTGGTCGAACATGGGCAGGCGCCCATGTGCATACATTACCTGGACGACTTCCTGTTGGTGGAACACCCTGCCCAGCAGCCCTCCAGCTTATCCTCTCTGCTGGAATTATTCTCGGCACTCCAGGTTCCTGTCGCCTCGGGGAAGACGGTAGGTCCTTCCAAGACGATCACCTTCCTGGGGGTCATCCTGGACTCAGTGAGGTTGGAAGCAAGGCTCCCCGAGGAGAAGTTGCAGCAGATACGGTTAACCATCCTGGAGGCGTCCAAGGCATGCGTACTGACCAAGACGAACCTCCAATCGTTGCTGGGCCGGCTGAACTTCGCCATGAGGGTCATGCCCCAGGGACGTTCCTTTGTTTCTCGGCTCTTGCTGCTCCTGCCATCAGCCCCAGAGCAAGACAGTATTATTCGGTTGGACCAACAGGCCATGGCGGACCTGTCCATGTGGAATACATTTATGTCTTCATGGAATGGGGTAAGGTTGTTCATTCCCCGCGGAACCCATCCTCTCCCACGGTTTATTCAGATGCAGCCGCATCCAAGGGCTTTGCAGCCATTTTTGGCAGTCACTGGCTGGCCGATGCCTGGCCGTCCCAGATCACGGTGGACAGGGAGGCTCTTCGGTCATCCCCCCTGTTGGAGTTATATCCTTTGGTAGCAGCAGCCCATGTATGGGGCCACGAATGGTCAGACTCGAGGGTGTTGTTTATCGCTGATAGTCAGGACTTGGTAGACATCATCCGTAGTGGCAGAGCGAAATCCCCTAAGATCATGACCCTCATGCGCAGGTTGGTGTGGCTGTCCATGGTGCATAATTTTTACTTTGAGTGCTCCCACATTCAGGGTTCCATGAATACGGCTGCGGATGCGCTGTCCCGGTTTAACGTTAATGTCTTTTTTCAGATTATGCCGCATGCAGACGCAGCCGGGGCGGCCATTCCAGCCTACAGCGACCTGGTGTGGGATTAACGGCTTTAATCGGGACAGCTAAAGATCTTTTGCACCAGAGCCTTTCTGAGAACACGGTCAGAAATTATCGCACGGGCTGGAACCTTTATAAGGAGTTTGCAAAGAATCATCCACAAGGCAACGTGGATGACGTGTCATTTGTGATGGCATTTATTGCGCATTGTCATGCCAACCTCGGTCTCGCGCACAACACCATCCACCTTTACTTGGCAGGAATTCAACATCAATTCACATTGAACAACCCTGCCCGAGTATCTTTTTTCACATCACAGGCCATCAAGGCCACGCTCCGGGGCATTGAGAAAGCCGGTACTAGTAGGCCAGTGGTCCGTCAACCCATGTCCGGCTCCTTGTTTAGGCAGTTGTCCTTGGCTCTGGATGGTAATCCTTTTGGGCCTTTGGTTAGCATGGTCATTAAAGCCGCCCTATACCTGGGGTTTTACGGGTTCCTCCGGCCAGGGGAATTCACCACTGCCGTCCGGAACAGCCATCATCTTCAGAAGCAGCCTTGACCTGGCATCACGACCATTTTATACTAAGCATCCTGTCTACCAAGACCGCTCAAACAGGACCTCCAACGCTGGTGAGGTTTTACCCCTCGCACAACGACTGGTGCCCGGTCAATGCGCTGCAGCAGTTGTCTGCAGGGTTGCAGGCGGCTGCCCCAGATAGTCCTCTACTTCCCTTTAAGGGGGGTCCCTTGTCCACGTCTCAGTTCATGTCACATGTCCGCTCCTTGGTTGCAGGGTTGGGTCAAGATCCCAAGGCCATCTCGGGCCACTCTTTTCGCATTGGGGCGGCCTCTGCCGCTTCTAGACACAAGATACCACCACATGTCATCAGGAGTATGGGGCGGTGGAGATCGTCCTGTTTCTCCAGATATGTACCAAACCCTCAATCCGAGATTCGCGATGCATTCTGTTCACTTGCACTGTAATGCTACAATAAAGTGTTTAACCGTATATCTATGTCTCCATTTTTGGCCCCTTTTAGGCCTACCCTCGCTCCGGGCTCCTGGCATTAACCAGCCTTCGGTAAGCTCCGGGTAGTACGTTCGAGGGCCGTCGCCCTGACCACAAGTGGTTAAGGCTGCCGGGCAGCCTGTATTTGTGGGAGGGGCCGAGGCCACGCCCCCTCTGCCCTTATAAGCTCGGCGGGAGTTACAGACGGGACGTGCAGCCAGTTACCCCTCCCTCCCGTCCCCTTTTTCTCTTCAGTTCTATTGGGGTAGGCCCCCTTTTAGGCCTACCCTCGCTCCGAGCTCCTGGCATTAACCAGCCTTCGGTAAGCTCCGGGTAGTACGTTTGAGGGCCGTCGCCCTGACCACAAATATATATATATATATATATTTGCAGTTCAGCTGTGCAGTTATATGTTCTAAAGGCCTTTTTGGGTTGTATTAGTGGCAAAAAAATATATATTATTTGCCGTTCAGCTGTGCAGTTATATGTTCTAAAGCCTTTTGTGGAGTGTATAAGTGGAAAAAAGTAAGGGCCTATTCTCCATTCAGCAGTGCAGTTATATGTTCTAAATCCCTTTTTGGCGTGTATTACTGGCACAAAAAAAAGTATTTGCCGTTGTGTGGTGAAGTGAAAAAATTATAGCCCTTTTTGCTGTGTATTAGTGACAAAAAATAAATATTATTTGCCATTCAGCGGTGTAGTTATATGTTCTACAGCCTTTTGTGGTGTGTATAAGTGGAAAAAAATAAGGGCCTATTTGCCTTTCAGCAGTGCAGATATACACTCACCTAAAGAATTATTAGGAACACCTGTTCTATTTCTCATTAATGCAATTATCTAGTCAACCAATCACATGGCAGTTGCTTCAATGCATTTAGGGGGGTGGTCCTGGTCAAGACAATCTCCTGAACTCCAAACTGAATGTCAGAATGGGAAAGAAAGGTGATGAACTCCAATTGTATAATAGAAAGAGTAGGATATATTAAGAGCAACATAGGTTATAGACATGAGAAAATTTGGGCTCAGTGGTCAAAACATAAACAAATAGATATGGATATATTTATATATATATATATATATATATATATATATTTTTTGTAATTTATTTTATTGATTTATATATATATATATATATATATATATTTTTTTTTTTTACTTATTTGTTTTTTGTCCTCCCCCCCCCCATCTTCCCGGTGGATATAGGGTGGGGGGATATTGGTTTGGGAAGGGTGGGATGGGCGGGAGGGGGGAAATAAGGTTTAAAGGTAATATAAGTGGTGTACATTTACTGTAATGTATTGGATAGGTCAAGTATCTCCATGTAGGGGATGTTTTAGTGGCAGGGGAACGAATACCCTACTACATTTTATCGGTGCAATTGTATTAAGCACGCTTACTTCCTCTTGGTTGATGCCTGATGTCTTTTTTTTATTTTTTTTATTATGTAAGGCCTCTTTCACACTTGCGTTGTTGGGATCCGGCATGCACTTCCGTTGCCGGAGGTGCCTGCCGGATCCGGAAAAACGCAAGTGTACTGAAAGCATTTGAAGACGGAGCCGTCTTCCAAATGCGTTCAGTGTTACTATGGCACCCAGGACGCTATTAAAGTCCTGGTTGCCATAGTAGGAGCGGGGAGCGGGGGAGCGGTATACTTACAGTCCGTGCGGCTCCCCGGGCGCTCCAGAATGACGTCAGAGCGCCCCATGCGCATGGATGACGTGATCCATGCGATCACGTGATCCATGCGCTTGGGGCGCCCTGACGTCACTCTGGAGCGCCCGGGGAGCCGCACGGACGGTAAGTACACTGCTCCCCCGCTCCCCACTACACTTACCATGGCTGCCAGGACTTTAGCGTCCCAGCAGCCATGGTAACCATTCAGAAAAAGCTAAATGTCGGCTCCGGCAATGCGCCGAAACGACGTTTAGCTTAAGGCCGGATCCGGATCAATGCTTTCAAATGGGCATTAATTCCGGATCCGGCCTTGCGGCAAGTGTTCCGGATTTTTGGCCGGAGCAAAAAGTGCAGCATGCTGCGGTATTTTCTCCGGCCAACAAACGTTCCGTACCGGAAATGAAGACATCCTGATGCATCCTGAACGGATTTCTCTCCATTCAGAATGCATTAGGATAATCCTGATCAGGATTCTTCCGGCATAGAGCCCCGACGACGGAACTCTATGCCGGAAGACAATAACGCAGGTGTGAAAGAGCCCTAACTGTTAAATGTACTACTATTGTTCTTTTTGTACTTTATTGGATTAAATAAAAAATATATAATATAAAAAAAAAATAAAGAATGGGAAAGAAAGGTGATTTAAGCAATTTTGAGCGTGGCATGGTTGTTGGTGCCAGACGGGCCGGTCTGAGTATTTCACAATCTGCTCAGTTACTGGGATTTTCACGCACAACCATTTCTAGGGTTTACAAAAAATGGTGTGAAAAGGGCAAAACATCCAGTATGCGGCAGTCCTGTGGGCAAAAATGCCTTGTGGATGCTAGAGGTCAGATGAGAATGGGCCGACTGATTCAAGCTGATAGAATAGCAACGTTGACTGAAATACCCACTCGTTACAACTGAGGTATGCAGCAAAGCATTTGTGAAGCCACAACACGCACAACCTTGAGGCGGATGAGCTACAACAGCAGAAGACCCCACCGGGTACCACTCATCTCCACTACAAATAGGAAAAAGAGGCTACAATTTGCACGAGCTCACCAAAATTGGACTGTTGAAGACTGGAAAAATGTTGCCTGGTCTGATGAGTCTCGATTTCTGTTGAGACATTCAAATGGTAGAGTCCGAATTTGGCGTAAACAGAATGAGAACATGTATCCATCATCTGATGGCTACTTCCAGCAGGATAATGCACCATGTCACAAAGCTCGAATCATTTCAAATTGGTTTCTTGAACATGACAATGAGTTCACTGTACTAAAATGGCCCCCACAGTCACCAGATCTCAACCCAATAGAGCATCTTTGGGATGTGGTGGAACGGGAGCTTCGTGCCCTGGATGTGCATCCCTCAAATCTCCATCAACTGCAAGATGCTATCCTATCAAAATGGGCCAACGTTTCTAAAGAATGCTCGAATCAATGCCACGTAGAATTAAGGCAGTTCTGAAGGCAAAAGGGGATCCAACACCATATTAGTATGGTGTTCCTAATAATTCTTTAGGTGAGTGTATGTTCTAAAGCACTTTTTTGCGTGTATTAGTGGCACAAAAAAAGTATTTGCCGTTGTGTGGTGAAGTGAAAAAATTACAGCCCTTTTTGGCGTGTATTAGTGGCAAAAAAATATATTTGCTGTTCAGTGGTGCAGTCATATGTTCTACAGCCCTTTTTGGCGTAAATTAGTGGCAAAAAAGATATATTTGCCGTTCAGCGGTGCAGTTATATGTTCTAAAGCCTTTTGTGGCGTGTATAAGTGGAAAAAAATAAGGGCCTATTTGCCGTTCAGCGGTACAGTTATATTTTCTAAAGCCCTCTTTGGCGTGTATTAGTGGGAAAAAAAAGGGCTTATTGGTAGTGTTGGTCGAGCACCAAAGTGCTCGGGTGCTCGAGTAGAAGACCTCGGGATGCTCGGGTGTTTTACCGAGCACCCGAGCACAATGGAAATCAATGGAAGAACCCGAACATTAAACCAGGCACCACCTGCTCTGAAGAGGGGAGAGTGTCTGGTTCATAGGAAAAGGTCAGAAATTGTTAGAACCACCACTGAAATGGTTCGTAGACAGCATGAGGAGGATGTCTGGATGCGTCTTGGACTCCCAGCTGCTGGGAATGATGTTGTCCGAGTAGTACGCCACTTTTACAAACTGACAATAATACGCATCAAACAAAAGATAAAAATGATTTTAGAGGAAAAATTGTTAGGAAACATTCTTTCCTGTATATTTACTTGTATATACAGTCATGTGAAAAAATTAGAACACCCTTTGAAAGCATGTGGTTTTTTGTAACATTTTTAATAAATGGTTATTTCATCTCCGTTTCAACAATACAGAGAGATTAAAGTAATCCAACTAAACAAAGAAAACTGAAGAAAAGTCTTTTCAAGATCTTCTGTAAATGTCATTCTACAAAAATGCCTATTCTAACTGAGGAAAAAGATAGGACACCCTCACATGTATTCCCTCTTAAATTGGCTCAGATCTCAGACAGGTATATCACACCAGGTGCACATAATTAGTAGATCGTTACTCTGCATGTTGAAAGAGGCTTGCCCTATTTAAACCTCAGACATTTAGTTTGGTGTGCTCCTGACTGTTGAAGTGAGAGCAAAAGAGCTGTCAGAGGACTTCAGAAAAAAGATTGTAGCAGCCTATGAGTCTGGGAAGGGATTTAAAAAGATCTCAAAAGATTTTGAAATCAGCCATTCCACTGTCCGGAAGATAGTCTACAAGTGGAGGGCTTTCAAAACAACTGCCAACATGCCCAGGACTGGTCGCCCCAGCAAGTTCACCCCAAGAACAGACCGCAAGATGCTAAAAGAGGTATCCAAAAACCCTAAAGTGTCATCTCGAGAACTACAGCAGGCTCTGGCTACTGTTGATGTAGAAGTACATGCGTCTACAATCAGAAAGAGACTGTACAAGTTTAACTTGCATGGGAGGTGTGCAAGGAGGAAACCTTTGCTTTCCAAGAGAAACATCGAGGCCAGACTGACATTTGCCAGCGATAAAGTTGACAAAGACCAGGACTTCTGGAATAATGTTCTTTGGACAGATGAGTCCAAAATTGAATTATTTGGACACAACAGCAGAGGACATGTTTGGCGTAAACCAAACACAGCATTCCAAGAAAAGAACCTCATACCAACTGTGAAGCATGGAGGTGGAAGTGTCATGGTTTGGGGCTGCTTTGCTGCAGCAGGACCTGGTCAGCTCACCATCATAGAATCCACGATGAATTCTACTGTGTATCAGAAGGTGCTTGAAGAACATGTGAGACCATCAGTTAGAAAATTAAAGCTGAAGCGGAACTGGACCATGCAACATGACAATGACCCAAAACATACTAGTAAATCAACCAAAGATTGGCTGAAAAAGAAGAAATGGAGAGTCCTGGAATGGCCAAGTCAAAGTCCAGATTTGAATCCCATTGAGATGCTGTGGGGTGACTTGAAAAGGGCTGTACGTGCAAGAAACCCCTCAAACATCTCACAGCTGAAAAAGTTCTGCATTGAGGAGTGGGGTAAAATTTCCTCAGACCGATGTCGAAGACTGGTAGATGGCTACAAGAACCGTCTCACTGCAGTTATTTCAGCCAAAGGAGGTAACACTCGCTATTAGGGGCAAGGGTGTCCTATCTTTTTCCTCAGTTAGAATAGGCGTTTTTGTAGAATGACATTTACAGAAGATCTTGAAAAGACTTTTCTTCAGTTTTCTTTGTTTAGTCGGATTACTTTAATCTCTCTGTATTGTTGAAACGGAGATGAAATAACCATTTATTAAAAATGTTACAAAAAACCACATGCTTTCAAAGGGTGTCCTAATTTTTTCACAAGACTGTAAAGTGCAAGTGCTGCCAAAAATTACAAGGAAGAGGCACTCCGATACAACCTGTATATCACATAAAGGCCGGCCTCATTCACATTGTGGTACAATTGTTCAGGTAGTGGGACTCCTACATTCATAGAGCCTATGCACTAAGGGGAAGGGCTGCCAAAAATTACAAAGAACCGGCACTCCAATACACCCTTTATTACACATAAAGGAGGGCATCATACACACCCTTGAAAAATTATGATTGATGGCCTGCTGGTGACCCTCAAAAACATTAGGAGCAATGGCCTGCTGGTGACCCTCTAAAACATTAGGGGCGAGGGCCTGCTGCTGATCTGACCATCTAAAACATTAGGTGTAAGGGCCTGCTGCTGAGCTGACCATCAAAAACATTTTGTGGGCGAGGACCTGCTGCCAAGCTGACCATCTAAAAAATGTTGTGGGCAAGAACCTGCTGCCGAGATGACCATCTAAAACATTATGTGCGAGGGCCTGCTGCCGAGCTGACTATCTAAAAAATGTTGTGGGCGAGGGCCTGCTGCCGAGCTGACATCTAAAAAAATTTATGGTCGAGGGCCTGCTGCCGAGCTGACGATTTAAAAAATGTTGTGGGTGAGTACAACAGAGTACCGCGGGACAGCCGCCGCCATCAGGCTGCGGAAGGCCTCAGTATTCACAAGCCTAAATGGCAACATTTCCCGGGTCAGCAATTTTGAAAGGTGCGCATTTAATGCTATGGAATGTGGGTGGGTGGCTGTGTATTTGCGCTTTCGTTCAAAGGCCTGGGATATAGACATCTGTACGCTGCGCTGGGACACAGAAGTGGATGTGCTAGCTGATGGTGCTTGAGAAGGTCCAGGTGCATGGCGGGAGGCATCCGGGCCTGCGTCTTGGACAGGGGATTGGTCAGCAAGTAACACAGGGGAAGAAGAGGCAGTGGTGTGACCCGCAGACACTGGTTGTGGACCCAGGCGTTTGGCCCACCTATTAGGGTGCTTTGATGCCATGTGGCGGATTATGCTGGTGGTGGTTAGGTTGCTAGTGTTCACACCCCTGCTCATTTTGGTACAGCACAGGTTGCAAATGACAATTCTTTTATCGTCTGCACTTTCCTCAAAAAAGCGCCAGACTGTGGAACACCTACCCCTTTGCAAGGGAGATTGCCGCAAGGGGTGCTCCGGGGAACAGTTGCGGGCCTGTTTGGTGTGGCCCGCCTTCTCCCTTTTGCCACCCCACTGCCTCTTCCAGCCTGTTGCGGTGCTGTGGATCCCTCCCACTCTGTACTGCTGTCCTCGCTCGTCTTGCGACCTTCCCAGGTTGGGTCAGTGATTTCATCGTCCAGCACCACCTATTCCAGTTCCTCACTCTGGTCAGCCTCCTGACTTGTCGACCTACCAACAACCTCATTACAGTTGACTTATTGGTAACTGTGTCTCATCATCATCCACCTTGTGCTGTACCCCACCATTATCTTCTTCTGACTGTGGATGCTCCAGAGTTTGGGAATCAGGGCACAAGATCTCCTCATGTCCCTCTACAAGCCAGCTTGGCGAGAGGCCCAAATGAAGGAATGGCGATGAAAACCGCTCCGCGGAATATCCGAGTGTGGGATCACTTGTTTGCCAAGACTCTCCATGGTGGGTGGAAGGAGTATCAGGGTGAAGATTCTGTTGACCAGACTCTTGGCTACTGAGACTGGAGTTTGTGGAAGACAGGGTGGTGCTTAACCGACTTGAAGCATTATCTGCTGCAATCCAACCAACCACCTAGTCGCACTGGTCTGACTTCGAGAGTGGTGTCCTGAGCTGCCCTGCAAACTGGGACATGAAGCTCGGTATCATGGATGAGTGTGTTTCTTGTGCTCTGGCAGCAGGCACAGTTTAACCGCGCCCAGGGCCACAGCCTCTGCAAGCAACATCAGCAGCACGGCCACTTCCCCGTCCCTTACTGCTTGCCTTGTGTATATTAAATGGTATACATGCTTGCAAGTATGTCACACGTACAGTAGCGCAGGTTTTGTAAGTGCATGCACAAATAAAGTACACAGAATGTCACAGATATTTTTAGGATGCGCACACATTATACAGGAGGTATAGCGCAAGTAATGTCGCTGTCACCGCCGCCTAATAAAAAATGACACTGAATTAATGTCACTGATATTTAGGATGCGCACACGTTAAACAGGAGGTATAGTGCAAGTAATGTCGCTGTCACCACCACCTAATAAAAAATGACACTGAATTAATGTCACTGATATTTAGGATGGGCAGTCGTTATACAGGAGATGTAGCGCAGGTAATGTCGCTGCCACTAGCAGCAAAAAAATCTGACTGAATGTCACAGAAATTTCAGATACGCACGTGTTTAATCTGGTTGTCAAGCTGTTCCTGAAATCTTCCACCCATCTGCAAGACATCCTAAAAATGCCCAGGAAACGTATGCATTTTAGCCACTTGGACACCACATAGCACACCCTCCTTGAGCTGCAGCGGCAGAACGGCATCCCCCAACATAGGCTGATATGCAACGTTTCCACCCTCCATATGTTGGACCGCGACAGGACCTCGGGGTGAACAACGTCATTCCACTGCTTCATGTCCTGGAACAGATGCTGGTAAATCTGGCTGGTCAGTGGACTGAAGACGTAGCGCCTACATCTCATGGCCACATGAACCCTGTGGGGGCTGAACTGGAGGAGGAGGAGGAGAAGGACATTGAAGCACAAGCAATGTGTAGAGAAATGGGTGGTTTTTCTACACAGGTGACAGGAGAAGAGGAGCAGGAGCAGCCAGAGGAACTACAGAGCTGCTGCCTATCTGCGCCATCGTCCATCCTTTAGCAGGTCTGACCGGGGGACCCTCTGCGCTCACATTCCTCTGCTATGGCTGCTGTGGCAGGGTGGGGAGGGGGGTAGGAGCAGTACCAGCTCCATCAGCAGCAACTTGAGTCTAGAGTCGCTGATGAGCAGCTTTCTTCACCCGCCTAGTGAAGAAACTACTTTCCAGCAGCAGCTAGACCTGGAGCAGGACCTAAACCACTTGGACAGCACCCTGCCACCCCACATTGAAGATCAGCTGGACTACTGGGCAGCCAAAATGAATTTGTGGCCGCAACTACTGGCCGAGTTTGCTCTGGAAAAGCTGTCCTGCCCGGCCAGTAGTGTGGTATCAGAGCGGGTGTTTAGTGCAGTAGGAGCCATAGTTACCCCAAGAAGAACTCGCCTGTCCACCCACAATGGGGAGAGACTGACCTTCGACAAGATGAATCAGGCGTGGATCAGCCAGGATTTCCACACACCAATGCCTGATGCATCAGACTATATCATCCATGGTGTGACACCAACACTTTGATATAAGAGACCGGTTTCTTCTGGCTACCTGCCTCAGCTACTATTCTGATGCTGCCATCCACCTGATGCCACACATCTGATGCCAAGTGCTCCTTCTTTCACCCACCATCTTTAACGGGTACTGGTATTGCCACCCACCTCCCCACTCTGTCACTGGGTCACTCTGTGGTCTCCTGATGCTGCTGACACCTCAACACTATGTCACCTTGCCACTCTATGGTCTCCTGATGCAGCTGCTACCACAACACTATGTCACCTTGCCACTCTGTGGCCTCCTGATGCTGCTGCTGCAACCTCCACACTGTCATTGTGCCACCCTGTGGGCTCCTCCTGATGCTGCTGCCACTACCTCCACTGTCTGTCATTGTGCCACTCTGTGGCCTCCTGATGATGATGCTGCCACCTCCACACTCTGTCATTGTGCCACCTTGTGGCCTCCTCCTGATGCTGCTGCCACCTCCACACTGTCATTGTACCACCCTGTGGCCTCCTCCTGTTGCTGCTGCTGCCACCTCCACACTCTGTCATTGTGCCACTCTGTGAACTCATGATGCTGCTGCTGCCACCTCCACACAGTTATTGTGCCACTCTGTGGCCTCCTCTTGATGCTACTGCTGCCGCCACCTCCACACTCTGTCATTGTGCCACTCTGTGGCCTCCTGATGCTGCTGCCACCTCCACACTGTCATTGTGCCACTCTTTGGCCTCCTCTTGATGCTTCTGCCACCTTCAGACTCTGTCATAGGGCCACTCTGTTGACTTCCCATGCTGTTCCCACCATCCCCACTTCTTGACTGGGCCACTATTTTGCCTTTTGGCCTGGCTGACATCATCATTTATTCGACCCTTCTTCTGATCTGTCAGAAGGAAGGAAAAATTAGATGCACAGCTGTAACAGCTATAAGGCCTGCATGACATGGTCCCTATTTTGCATCAGAATTGGCTTATTATTTTGTAGCCAAAAGCAGGAGTGGATACAAAACACAGAAGACATGCAAATATTCCATTCACGTGTCATCTCTGTTTTGGATCCACTCCTGTTTTTTTTGGGTTTTAGCAATACTGATGGATTACTGACCAAATGCTGACCGAGTGAACGCGGATGCTCCACAGACAGGATCCGTTTTTTTTGGGTTATTGTTCTCACGGATCAGAGGAAGGGCTAAATAATCAGTGACGTCAACACAAACTTACTGCTGACACCCACCTCCACTCTGTCGGGGGGGGGGGGGGCTCTACTTGTATAAGCATTTAATAGAACAGGTTCTGTAGACATCTATGTGGAATCAGCTGACGGCAGTGTGTAAAAGGAGTGCGCTTCTTCTTGACGCTAGCATCGATCTGTAAGGCTGAGTTCACACTTGAGTTATTTGGTCACTTTTGGCCCCGTGACTGCCCTAATAAGTGAAGTGTGCAGTGATTCAAAAAACGACGCCTGTCATCTGCGTGTCACACGAACTCACAGTATTGTTTCACTACCATAGCAGACTCCCTATGCGTGTTACTGCAAGGCACGGTGTTCTCCACCACTATAAAGGCTCTCTGCAGCCAGGAAATAGCCTTTTTTTAACACGATTCGTCCAACCAAATTTTTTTTGGACCCATTGAAATAAATGGTTCCGTATACGGTCCGCAAAAAAACTGGAACGAACACGGAATGAAAATACGTTCATGTGCAAGAGGCCTTATCAGGTTACTTTACACCTGGAGCTGTTATTTGGACTCTGTATGTTGGCATTATTGTCTGGCAGGACTGTGTTAAAAATACAAAATATCTTATAAAAATATTGAAAAAAAATCTTAATTTTCAAAGCACCCTCCATTTCATTGCTGTGGTTAGAAGTGACAAGGGCCCATTCTTGGGTACGAAAGTGCTGTTGTCAATCAATGGCCTCAGCGGTCACATGTGCTACAACGACACATTACTGCTAGTGACGTGCCATTCTTCTACACATGACTGCTGTAGCCAGTGGGTGGCTGCATCGTTTTGGTGACCACAAACAGGTTCAGGGACCACCAAGAACCACACCCAATCTAGACACTATCTTGCTGGTGAGTTTTTTTAATAACACCCCTTCAAGAGTAGTGTCAGCAGGATCAATGCCATTTAACCAGTCATATAGCCTACATAAGGGTGAAGTGGCTCATTGAAATATTTCCTGTCTTATGAAAATCAGTTGTTGAGAAAAAAGACTTTTATTCTTAATGCAAATGAGGGCATAAGTGCACATGACGTGGGGCTTTGTCTTAGTTCCTCAGCTTTCCACTGTTGGCCAGGCTCCTCGGTGCACTGAACACTAATTTTCACGCAACAGATATCATTTTGATCAGTTGGATCAGCCCTACCAGACAGCATTCCTTGTTCGAAAGGGTTGATCCTGCTATCAGATGCCCCTTAAGCTCAATAGTGCCCCATACAGATGTAGCAAACAGTCACATGTCAACACACTTCACACACCGCTGCAGAACTTTATGCTATTTTCAGTAGGTGTGGAACCACTGTGTCAACCAACTGACACTGGGTAAATCTTATCCTGGCACTCCTCTGGTATTTGCCTTTTGATCCCTATACAGGAATATGAACTTCACTGCAGCAGAGGCACCAGGGGCCACCTCCTGGAGTAGTCTCGGTGTGGTTGACAGCTGACCCATGGGGGTCAGAGACACTGGTGTGGAGCACTGGGAGATGTCAGGGCAGTCAGTAAAGGGTTAATATGGTAATCAGGCATGCATCAATTTAGGCAGCAGAGGGTCAAAGTCAGGAATCAGGCACAGGTTGGTACATGGGCATACTGGCCAGAACACCTCTAAATATCTATAGCACAGGCATGTCTCCCTAAGGGTCCTTTCACAGTCCGTAAGTGTTTTGCGGATCCGCAAAACACGGACACTGGCAATGTGCATTCCGCAATTTGCGGACCGCACATCACCAGCACTATAATAGAAAATGCCTAATTGCAGACAAGAATAGGACCTGTTCTATTTTTTTTGCGGAAATGGAAGCACGGATGCGGAAGTACGGATTCCAGCCCTATTGAAAATGAATGGGTCTGTATCCGTTCCGCAAAATTGCGGAACGGATGCGGACCCATTTTGCGGATGTGTGAACGGACCCTAAGGAAAGGTGGCTTAAGTGCCTAAAGGTGTCCAGCCATAGGCTGGTGAGAATTAGGGTGCACTTGTGCAGGGAAGGGCCTGCATACGACCTATGGAGAGGCCTGGCGGGCAGAGGGGAGGTGGCCTACAGAAGAACCAAGGAACCCAATGGCCAGGCCGATGAAGAGCAGTGGGTCCAAGCAACCGAGACAGAACATGCTAGCCTGGAGGAGGAGGATGACAGCGGGCACGGGCCACTGACATAACCCTTTAAATTGACACCTAACAGGAGAAAAGCTGTTGAAAGCCAAGTTAAAGTTTGCTGTGACTTTGTATTTCACACATCAGGTGTCAATTGTCATTTTTGCTACATCTGTATCAATGACCATAACAATGTATCAGTTGGGACTGTTACAGTAATTGCTCTCCTATTATGCATCACTTGGTGAACTTCAGTAGGAAGTTTTTCATCTTCAAATCCATATGGTATATATTAGATTAATTTTTCACAGAGTCAAAGGTGACATCTAAAAAGTCCACGTAGTGCACTAATGTGTCAATTTTCTGCTTTGAGGTGACATCCATGTCCCCACCGCAACTTCACAGCATCACATAGTCATAGCGTGAGAGGTCTCGTGCCTTAGCAGCGCAACACAGCAGACAGCATATAATTTCCTTTAACACTCTTCACTTTCATGTTACATATTCTTAACTAGTCATTTGAAAGTGCCGGTAGGTATCCTGGAGCAGATCCGCAGTGTCTGACAGGAATCATACAAGTGCCATGAAAGCAATCTCTCTGGGCCAAGACATAACCTTCAGGGATCTAAAAAGCCTCCTGTCAATCAAACTTCCACCACTCGGAGGCTTGAGCTTTCATACGAGCCAACAACTTCGGCTAATCTGTTGTCACATCAAGTCACAGGGGCAATGTGAGCTGAATTGCACTTAACCCCTCGTCATGTATAGCACCTGTGTTGGCGGGCCGCGTCACTCGACACCCCCACCATCTGCAATGTGAAGGGGTTAATTGATTTCACCTGTACAAGATTTTTTTTCCACTGTATTTTGAGCTTTTCGGGATGATGAGAGAAGGTTGTAATAGAGGGTGACAGCTGAAAAAACAGAGGAGAAGTATCTGATGTAATAGAGCCCTCCGTTAGGCTTTCACGTACCTGCACTAGGGTGGACCAAAAACAGCAATTTCCTAATATAGTCTGTTATTGGATTTTTTGCATTTAGGGTATGACCACAAGTCACGGGCATGTCTCTGATGCGACGCTGCTGTGCTGCGAGTACCACCCGGCCCTACGGTCCCAGCGGGTTCTAATTAAATGAATGAAGACCGCACTATTTAGTTGGTCTGCATTGTTAAAAGGGGGTTATCCCAAGAGTAATGTACAAAATGAAAATCAGGCATCATATAGTACGTGAAAGCATCTTTCTAACAAACTTAGAACCTGCCCTGTATCCCACATGGATCCAGAGATCTCCCCATTCGTTGCTGCAATAGCTCAGCTAGATTTATTTCAAGCTGTCAGCTCGGGGGGGGGGGGGGGGGGGGGGGGGAATGCACATTCTTTGGGGGGTGTCCTTTCTGCTGAAGCTGGTGACAGTTGAAGGATGGAACTGAGCATGTATGTCAATCTCACTGAGCTGGACAGAGAATTTAGAAGAAGAGCAAACAACAGGTGGCGCTATACAAACAGATTTCAGTGAATAACTCAGTAGTTATAATATATTTTTGATTACATGCAATTACAAAAGTATTCAGATCCAGGTGCTGGTTTGAAATATGTAGAATATTTTTCGTGGGAAAACCCATTTAAAGACCATGTCGTATTGAAGGTGCTGCGCGGTTCTGTACTGTATGCCACCATGTATGTAGTACTGGTGTGTACAGGAGGCTGTAAGCACTGTGATACTAATACTTTGATACTAATGATCACTTGATGTGATGCGTTTTGGCTGTCCACTATTTAATTACCTGTACATTCAAAGTAAATTTAGGAAGATCTATGTGCTAGTTTGCCTCTCCATGCTACAAATCCTTGGCATTTAGTCCACCCATGTACACAACAAGGTTAGAAATTGTACTGTATGTGATATGTTTTCTGGAATGAAGCCTTGGGGGTAGGTCAAAGATACATAAAAGACAAGCAAAGTAGGCAGCTGCATAGGACACCATTGACAAAGAAGGCATAATTTATGGATTTATGCTCCAAAAAATACTAAGGATGCTGGGGTAAGATGAACCATTAGAGGAGAGAGGTACTCGTTCTCATCATGGAGTGCCCCTATTATGCCAAGTACGTCAGTTAACCGCCATGTCCTAAAATAACCAGGACCCATTTTCATTACACAAAATGTTGCCTGGAAAATCCCATCAATGAGATATCATATTTTTGGACTATAAGACACACTATTTCTCCTCCAAAAGTGAGGGGAAAATGACAGTGCATCTTATAGTCCGAATGTTATTGACTGCTACCATTATGGAAGCGGTCATTAGTATGCAGGAGGCAAGATGCAGAGAGGGAAGCCCCTTGCGCCAGCTGTACTCTCCCTCCCTGGTCTTCTTCCGGGCCGCACTTTGCACTGTGTCCTGACTGTGTACAGCAGCAGGATGTAGTGCACTTAGGAGCACACTATGACCTGATGCTGTGCGACCTCATCTCAAAGAGCAGCACGGACCGGAAGAAGACTAGGGAGTGGTGAGTCCTGGATGTGCAGAGTGGCAGTGCCATCTGAAGCAAGCAAAGTAAGTATTTTTTTAATGTCCAATCTGAGGTCTGATGGGGGTCTGATCTGAGGCTGATAGGGATCTGACCTGAGGCTTGATGGGAGTCCGATCTGAGGCTGATTGGGGTCCGATCTGAGAATGATGAGGGCCTGATTTGAGACTGATGGGAGTTTGATCTGAGGCTGATGGGGGTTTGGTCTGAGGCTGATGTATTCTGCAGGGATCTGAGCTGAGGCTGATGGAGATTGGTGCGTATGATCTGAGGCTGATGGAGCTTAGGGTCTGATGAGGGTCTAATCTAAGGTCTGATGGAGCTTGAGGGTCTGATTTTGGGGTCTGATGAAGAATGGGGGTTTGATGAAGATTGGTGGTCTGATAAGAGCTCTGCTAAAAAAAATATTTTTCTTATTTTCCTCATCTAAATCCTAGGTGCGTCTGATCTGAGGCTGATGGGGGGGACTGATTTGAGGCTGATGGAGCTTGGGGGTCTGATTATTTTTTTTTTATCTGAGGTCTGATGAAGAATTGAGGTTCTGATGAGGTTATGATTTGAGGTTCTGATGAGAATTGGGGTCTGATCTAAGGTCTCATTAAAATAATTTTTTTCTTATTTTCCTCTTCTAAATTCTAGGTGCGTCTTATAGTCTGGTGCATCTTATCATCCGAAAAATATAGTATCGCCTCTTAGGTAACATGGGTTGTGTCATGAAAGTCATATACATTAGACGATATGAAGGTGTCTCTCACTGTGGCAGTCTTGTTATTATTGTGCATTTTAGGGTCACCTTGTCATACTTTTTCTCCAATTATAGCAGCTGTTAGCTAGAGATTTTTGGATCCAGCACCAGAACCTTTATCTGATCAGTATATTTGCCAGCTGCTTGAAAATATGTGAGGGATCTCAGCTGTGTTGACCCTTTTTTTAAATATACAAAATTAAACATCTTATATTTCATACTGATGAAAATATATATTTTTTATATATATTCCCAAAAAAAGAATACTAAAAGTGGTTGTCAAGCAGTATATATATTTTTTTTTATATACAGTATGTCTCATGGTGGGTTAAAAATAAAAAAGTACCTATTCTCACTCTCACCGATCCCCTACTGCTACGGTTCTGCTGCTGCTCCAGTCCCTGCTACTACCACTTCCTGTTCCTGGATCGACACACCAGAAATGTCAGGGAATGCCTGCAGTGCTCAGCCAGTTGCTGGCTGAGGTAGGTCAACGATAAAGCCAATAATTGGCAGATACAGCATTTCCCAACATTTCCAGAGTGTCAAACTGGGAGCAGGAAGTGGAGAGCAGTGCATGCTGGAGCAGTGTCAGAACAGTAGAGGCAGGAGATATGTGAGGCTTTTTTTTACCATGAATTCTGAGATCCAGGAATAAAATAAGCTTGACATAGCTAAGTTTCCTAAACTATGATAAAATGCATACAGGATATATACAAAAGACTACGTAAGTAACAGTCACCTACTGTATGCCGTGAACAAATGAACGAGCTCCCCATCGACCAGTTCCCAACATGGTATCTGGCTGACACCCATTTGATACAAAGAGAGATTGTAGCCACAAAACATCTTACCAATCAATGTCATCAGTGGAGCTAGCCTCTTTCTTACATGCCTAGATGTGTTCTACCATCCTGGCCCCTCCTAGCCCCTGTACTCATGTACAGTTGCTTCAGCCCTTAGGGATGCGGCCTGGTACAACTAACCAACTGCATAACAAGGAATCAAAGGGAAAGAACCTCTAAAATATACATGACACACAGGTTTTTTACCCACTCTGAGCTATACTGTATATAAGACAATTAATATGGCAGGTCAGGTCCATTCAAATTAAAAGCCAAACTACAAAACGTACAAAAAATTAATAATCTCAAAATTTTTGGAGAGCCAATTGTAAAATGAGATCTCTATATGAGATGGAAAATCATAACAAATTATTGAGTTTTACTGCCTTTTGAAAAGAGATTTTTTTTTCGTTCTGAAATCGTACTAACAATTTGTTGAACATTGAAATGGGAAATTAATAAAAAAAATAATGAATTTTAGCCACAACAGCGGACAAAAGGTAATTTCAATGGCTTATAGAGAACTTATGGGAATATTCAGATTTTTTTTTTTTTGCAAATATTCTGATTCAGCCATGAATTCCTGGAAATTGTGACAGAAGATCATTTATGTAGTATATTTCTCTAGACATCTGGCATAATTGCTGTCCGTGGCTGATCATTCTGCGCACGTCTCACTGCACCATAAAAAGAATAAGCGTCTTTAAAGGGAATCTGTCACCGGTTTTATGGTGGCCTAACAAAGATCAGCATTGTCACAGGTGCTCCTTCTTCTCAGCGTTGCTGGCGCCCTGCAGTGAGATCGGAGCGAGGTCACAGGCTGCTTCCTCGTCTCCAGAGCAACAAGGGGCGGGGAGGACCCGGCCGCGCACGTCTCTCCAGCGTGGCTGGCGTCCTCTGCTTCCATAGTAACAGGGCTGAGTCTGAGCGCCAAGCTGAGCATTCGGCGCTCAGCCGGATGCAGGAGAGTGAGTCATGTGATGCTGGCCACGTCACATGACTTAAACTCCTTACTATTTAACAGGCAGTCTGCTGGCCACAGGTTGCCAGTGATTAAGGTCCTTTACCTAGTGTAAACTTCTGCGTTATTTCCTCTGATTTAGGTATTGACTCTCGGCTTGTGTTTAGTCCACTCCTTGTGTATTGTGGTATCTCCTGGTATTGACTCCAGGCTCGTGTTTTGACTCTTCCTCGCCTGCTCCTTGTATCTTGCTGTTATCTCCTGGTTTGACTGTTGGCTCATGTTTTGACTCGCTTTGCCTGCTCCTTGGTTCTGCTGTGACTTCCTGGTGTTGACTTTTGCTACCTGGACTTTCTGTATTATCTGTCTTGTTTGTCCTTCCCACACTTAAGTAAGTTATGGACCGCCGCCCAGTTGCGCTCCATTATCTAGGACAGGTAAGTGAAAGTAGGCAGGGACAGAGGCGTGGGTGGCAGTCAGGGGTGCACTTCTCCCTACTCCCTGTCCGAGACAAGCATACACTGGTGACTGACACCATGAGCAATATGCTGGATCACTTTTTTGAATTGGCCCAGCCCATACCAAATCGGTATTGAACAGCCCCAGCACTGGAGCTAGTCAATACAAAGAGTGCATTGGTAAGTCCTCATATTCATGAGGTGCTGGCTCTCTCCACCCCTTGCCGCTGATTGACATATCTTTTCCTATAACAATTAGTATGTTGACGGGGAGAGCTGGCTTGTCTTAAATATCAGGACATGCTACATTCAACAAGGATTTTGGAAAAAAACGGCATAAATCCAAGTAAATGACCCAGTGTTTTGTTCAACAGTTTATACTGCCCTTAATTAGGGCCCTTTAAAATACCATTTCTACATATTTTTCCATAACTGGTTTGATTTTAGAAACCACAAAACCTATTGACGTACATATTGTAGAGGAAGACCATGCAACTGGTATGAAGCCCTTGACGAGAAAGGGCCCAGGGAAAGTCTGTATCATCTATGTTGTTATTGGGTTTTCTATGTAGGAACTTAAGTGTTAGCTAAAAGTAGGAGGGAATTGGCATAAGGGTTATGGGTTGATAGGGCGGTCTAGTTTGAATTTGGAGACACTTTGTATACTTTATTTTCAACTTGCTTTAGTTCTATTTCATTTCAGCTCCTGGTTAGTGTTGAGCGAACAGTTTGAGCATAGTTCGGGTCCGTACCGAATTTTGGGGTGTTCGTGACACGGACCCGAACCCGAACTTTTTCGTAAAAGTTCGGGTTCGGGTTCTTCGTTCGGCATGTATTTTGGCGCATTTTGAAAGGCTGCAAAGCAGCCAATCAACATGCATCATACTACTTGCCCTAAGATGCCATCGCAGCCATGCCTACTATTGGCAAGGCTGTGATTGGCCAAGTGCAGCATGTGACTCAGCCTCTTTATAAGCTTGTGCGCACGTCGGGACGTGCTCACTCCCGATGTGAATAGAACAGGGTTAGACGCAGCTGATGCTAGGGCGAGAATAGGCAGGGATAATTGAATAACTGGAAGCAAATTTCTCTCCTCCACCTGTGATTCATCTGAACAACTGCAGCTGAGCTGCTTTTTTGATAGGGATTGGCTATTTTTAGAGTGGCCAGAGTGATTTTTCCATCCACATGTACCCGGGCTGAACGCCGGCCGCCATTTTGCGACTTGTAGTGCTGTAGCAGAAGCTGCCACAGTGTGCATTCCAAAGCTCCAAACAAGTCAGACATCTACACCTGGGATTCAGACCAATAGCGATTTAGCAGCACAGTCCAAGGCTATTTTTTTTAAAGGTTGTGCAGACCATTTTGTGGCACATGTTACTGGGCTGATAGGCGGCGGCCATCTTGGGACTAGTGCTGCAGCACAATCTCTCCCAACGTCCATTAATCACTTGTAATAGTGGTCTGTGCCATAGAAATCCTACATCAGGGACTTGGGTGTGCTTGTGTCACCCCTACTAATACCAGTCCACCTGTAATCCATACAGTGAAAAGCCATAAAGTATTCCAGTGAGGGAATTTTTATTTTATTTAAAAAAGGCCAAGTTAGTTTATCTGGCGTTCAATATACTAGATACAGTTAGGCCTGCGTTTCATACATCTGGAATTAGCAAACTAATGTGCTGGGGTTGGGAAAACATATATGTACCCATCCTAGAATCTGTCAAAGAAAGCGGTACTCACATATAACAGTCATTCCATCTGTAATCCATACAGTCAAAAGACTGAAAGTATTCCAGTGAGGGAATTTTTTTTATTTAAAAAAGGCCAAGTTAGTTTATCTGGCGTTCAATATACTAGATACAGTTAGGCCTGCGTTTCATACATCTGGAATTAGCAAACTAATGTGCTGGGGTTGGGAAAACATATATGTACCCATACTAGAATCTGTCAAAGAAAGCGGTACTCACATATAACAGTCATTCCATCTGTAATCCATACAGTCAAAAGACTGAAAGTATTCCAGTGAGGGAATTTTTTTTATTTAAAAAAGGCCAAGTTAGTTTATCTGGCGTTCAATATACTAGATACAGTTAGGCCTGCGTTTCATACATCTGGAATTAGCAAACTAATTTGCTGGGGTTGGGAAAAAATATATGTACCCATACTAGAATCTGTCAAAGAAAGCGGTACTCACATATAACAGTCATTCCATCTGTAATCCATACAGTCAAAAGACTGAAAGTATTCCAGTGAGGGAATTTTTTTTATTTAAAAAAGGCCAAGTTAGTTTATCTGGCGTTCAATATACTAGATACAGTTAGGCCTGCGTTTCATACATCTGGAATTAGCAAACTAATTTGCTGGGGTTGGGAAAACATATATGTACCCATACTAGAATCTGTCAAAGAAAGCGGTACTCACATATAACAGTCATTCCATCTGTAATCCATACAGTCAAAAGACTGAAAGTATTCCAGTGAGGGAATTTTTTATTTATTTAAAAAAGGCCAAGTTAGTTTATCTGGCGTTCAATATACTAGATACAGTTAGGCCTGCGTTTCATACATCTGGAATTAGCAAACTAATGTGCTGGGGTTGGGAAAACATATATGTACCCATACTAGAATCTGTCAAAGAAAGCAGTACTCACATATAACAGTCATTCCATCTGTAATCCATACAGTCAAAAGACTGAAAGTATTCCAGTGAGGGAATTTTTTTTATTTAAAAAAGGCCAAGTTAGTTTATCTGGCGTTCAATATACTAGATACAGTTAGGCCTGCGTTTCATACATCTGGAATTAGCAAACTAATTTGCTGGGGTTGGGAAAACATATATGTACCCATACTAGAATCTGTCAAAGAAAGCGGTACTCACATATAACAGTCATTCCATCTGTAATCCATACAGTCAAAAGACTGAAAGTATTCCAGTGAGGGAATTTTTTTTATTTAAAAAAGGCCAAGTTAGTTTATCTGGCGTTCGATATACTAGATACAGTTAGGCCTGCGTTTCATACATCTGGAATTAGCAAACTAATTTGCTGGGGTTGGGAAAACATATATGTACCCATACTAGAATCTGTCAAAGAAAGCGGTACTCACATATAACAGTCATTCCATCTGTAATCCATACAGTCAAAAGACTGAAAGTATTCCAGTGAGGGAATTTTTTTTATTTAAAAAAGGCCAAGTTAGTTTATCTGGCGTTCAATATACTAGATACAGTTAGGCCTGCGTTTCATACATCTGGAATTAGCAAACTAATTTGCTGGGGTTGGGAAAACATATATGTACCCATACTAGAATCTGTCAAAGAAAGCGGTACTCACATATAACAGTCATTCCATCTGTAATCCATACAGTCAAAAGACTGAAAGTATTCCAGTGAGGGAATTTTTTTTATTTAAAAAAGGCCAAGTTAGTTTATCTGGCGTTCAATATACTAGATACAGTTAGGCCTGCGTTTCATACATCTGGAATTAGCAAACTAATGTGCTGGGGTTGGGAAAACATATATGTACCCATACTAGAATCTGTCAAAGAAAGCGGTACTCACATATAACAGTCATTCCATCTGTAATCCATACAGTCAAAAGACTGAAAGTATTCCAGTGAGGGGATTTTGCTTATAAAAAATAATATATTTCATTGTGGTGCGAGTTGAATCGCAACAATGAAGAAAAATACTATTAAGGGACGAGGACGCGGTCGTGGTGGTGTCCGTGGAGCCTCTGTTGCTGGTAGAGGACGTGGCCGTTCGGCCCCAGGCGCACACAGTAGGGAACGAACTCCCTCAACTAGCCGGCAGAATGTACCGCAATATCTCGTGGGGCACAATGCCGCTCTTAGGATGGTAAGGCCTGAGCAGGTACAGGCATTAATCGATTGGGTGGCCGACAGTGCTTCCAGCACGTTCACCACATGGTCTTCCACCCAGTCTTCTGCGGAAAGCGCACAGGTGGCACCTGAAAACCAAGCCCATCAGTCTGTCACATCACCCCCAAGCATATCAGGGAAACGGTCTGAGCCACAAGTTATGCAGCAGTCTCTTCATCTGTTTGAAGACTCTGCTTCCAGGGTTTCCCAGGGGCGTCCACCTAGCCCTTCCCCAGTGGAGGAAGACATACCATGCACTGACGCACAACCACTTATGTCTCCAGATGAAGAGGACATGGGAATACCACCACAGCAGAGTCACCGACTCTCTGATGATGACGAAACACAGGTGCCCACTGCCGCGTCTTTTTGCAGTGTGCAGACTGAACAGGAGGAGGTCAGGGAGGGAGACTGGGTGGAAGACGATGCAGAGGACGATGAGGTCTTAGACCCCACATGGACTGAAGGTCGTGGCGATGACTTTCACAGTTCAGAGGAAGAGGTAGTGGTGAGACCGAGACAACAGCGAAGCCAAAGAGGGAGCAGGGGGCCAAAGCAGACGAGCCGCCGCCCCCAGAGTTCGCCTGCTACTGGACATCGCCAACAGGGACCCAGCCCCACAAAGGCAGCTTCAAAGAGTTCCCTGGCATGGCACTTCTTTAAACAATGTCCCACCGACAAGACCCGAGTGACTTGCACGCTCTGCCATCAGAGCCTGAGGCGAGGCATTAACGTTCTGAACCTCAGCACAACCTGCATGACCAGGCATCTACATGCAAAGCATGAACTGCAGTGGGGTACACACCTTAAAAACCAGGCACTCGCTGAGGCTCCCCCTGCTCCCTCTACCGCTGCTGCCTCGGCTTCCGCCTCGAGAGGAATGTTGCCACCTGCCGAGCAGCAAACAGAGGATGTGCCACCGACACCACCACCACCGCCACCGTCAACTAGCGTCTCCACTATATCACACAGCAGCGTTCAGCTCTCAATATCTCAAACCTTAGAGAGGAAGCGCAAATTCCCCCCGAGTCACCCTCGAGCCCTTGGCCTGAACGCCAGCATTTCTAAACTGCTGGCCTTTGAAATGCTGTCATTCCGGCTGGTGGACACAGACAGCTTCAAAAAGCTGATGGCCATGGCTGTCCCGCAGTATGTGGTTCCCAGCCGCCACTACTTCTCCAAGACAGCCGTGCCTTCCCTGCACATGCAAGTGTCCGATAAAATCAAGTGTGCACTGCGCAACGCCATTTGTGGCAAGGTCCACCTAACCACAGATACGTGGACCAGTAAGCACGGCCAGGGACGCTATATCTCACTAACTGCACACTGGATGAATGTAGTGGCGGCTGGGCCCCGGCGGACAGTTCCTTGGCGCACGTCCTTCCGCCCCCTAGGATCGCAGGGCATCATTCTCTGCCTCCTGTAGCCTCCTCCTCCTACTCGGCTTCCTCCTCCACTGCTTCCACCAGCTCATCCGGTCAGCCACACACCTTCACCACCAACTTCAGCACAGCCCGGGGTAAACGTCAGCAGGCCATTCTGAAACTCATATGTTTGGGGGACAGGCCCCACACCGCACAGGAGTTGTGGCGGGGTATTGAACAACAGACCGACGAGTGGTTTCTGCCGGTGGGCCTCAAGCCAGGCCTGGTGGTATGCGATAATGGGCGAAATCTTGTGGCAGCTCTGGGACTAGCCGGTTTGACGCACATCCCTTGCCTGGCGCATGTGCTGAACTTGGTGGTGCAGAGGTTCATTCACCACTACCCCAACATGTCAGAGCTGCTGCATAAAGTGCGGGCCGTCTGTGCGCGCTTCCGCCGTTCACATCCTGCCGCTGCTCGCCTGTCTGCGCTACAGCGGAACTTCGGCCTTCCCGCTCACCGCCTCATATGCGACGTGCCCACCCTGTGGAACTCCACCTTGCACATGCTGGAGAGACTCCAATGCCTGCGCAACGACAGCAGAGTTGCCCACGTTTTAACGTGTGCAGCCTACTGGGTGGCCACCCTGCTGGATCCCCGGTATAAAGACAATGTGCCCACTTTAATTCCTGAACTGGAGCGCGACCGTAAGATGCGCGAGTACAAGCGCACGCTGATAGAGGCGCTCTTGAGAGCATTCCCACATGTCACAGGGGAACAGGTGGAAGGTGAAGGCAGAGGAGTGGCAAGAGGTCGCCAACGCAGCTGTGTCACGGCCAGCTCATCTGAGGGCAGGGTTAGCATGGCAGAAATGTGGAAAAGTTTTGTCTCCACGCCACAGCTATCTGCACCGACACCTGATACGGAACGTGTTAGCAGGAGGCAGCATTTCACTAACATGGTTGAACAGTATGTCTGCACACCCCTCCACATCCTGACGGATGGTTCGGTCCCATTCAACTACTGGGTTTCGAAATTGTCCACGTGGCCAGAGTTAGCATGTTATGCCTTGGAGGTGCTTTCCTGCCCGGCGGCCAGCGTTTTATCTGAACGCGTATTCAGCACGGCAGGGGGCGTCATTACTGACAAGCGCAGCCGCCTGTCCACAGCCAACGTGGACAAGCTGACCTTCATAAAGATGAACCAGGCATGGATCCCACAGGACCTGTCCCTCCCTTGTGCAGAGTAGTCCTTATTAACTGCCTAAAACATGTCTTGTTGTGCTACGGGCCACTTCTTTATTTGATACAAATTTTATGAAACCCACAGTTGAATGAAACTCTTCTCTGTCTGGGCGCCGGGGCCTAACCAGATGAAAGTGGCCGGTTAAACTAACGGGTGACATGAAGCCATAACCTCTGCCATGCTACCTCTGTCTTCTGTCTGGGTGCTGAGGCCTAAGTCAAATAAAGCGGTCTTCTGCTGTGCTGGGGGATATGAAGCTAATCTCTGACCTCTCTCCTCTGTCTGGGTCCAAAGGCCTAAATCACTGAAAGAGGCCTTCTCCTGTGGTGTGTGATATGATGCCAGAATATGTGCTGTGGGGCCTCTCTCCTCTTCCTGGGTGCAGGGGTCAAATAAACTAAATTGTGGCCTACTCCTGTGGTGGCTGATATGATGCCAGAATATGTGCTGTGGTGCCTCTCTCCTCTTCCTGGGTGCAGGGGTCAAAGTAACTAAATGGTGGCTTCTCCTGTGGTGGCTGATATGATGCCAGAATATGTGCTGTGGGGCCTCTCTCCTCTTCCTGGGTGCAGGGGTCAAAGTAACTCAATGGTGGCTTCTCCTGTGGTGGCTGATATGATGCCAGAATATGTGCTGTGGTGCCTCTCTCCTCTTCCTGGGTGCGGGGGTCAAAGTAACTCAATGGTGGCTTCTCCTGTGGTGGCTGATATGATGCCAGAATATGTGCTGTGGTGCCTCTCTCCTCTTCCTGGGTGCGGGGGTCAAAGTAACTCAATGGTGGCTTCTCCTGTGGTGGCTGATATGATGCCAGAATATGTGCTGTGGTGCCTCTCTCCTCTTCCTGGGTGCAGGGGTCAAAGTAACTAAATGGTGGCTTCTCCTGTGGTGGTTGATATGATGCCTGATTCTCTGCTGTGAAACCTCTCTCCTCCATCTGGGTGTAGGGGTCAAAGTCTTTCAAAGTCGCCTTCTCCTGTGCTGATTGATATAAAGCTGATGGTTGTGCCATCTGACATGGTTGCCAGGGTCTGATTCAATGGGGGCCTACTCCTGTGGTGGGTGATCTAAATGCCTGATTCTCTGCTGTGAAACCTCTCTCCTCCGTCTGGGTGTAGGGGTCAAAGTCTTTCAAAGTCGCCTTCTCCTGTGCTGATTGATATGAAGCTGATGGTTGTGCCATCTGACAAGGTTGCCGGGGTCCCATTAAATTGTGGCCTACTCCTGTGGTGGTTGATATGATGCCTGATTCTCTGATGTGGAACCTCTCTCCTCTGTTTGGGTGAAGGGGTCAAAGTAACTAAATGGTGGCTTCTCCTGTGGTGGCTGATATGATGCCAGAATATGTGCTGTGGGGCCTCTCTCCTCTTCCTGGGTGCAGGGGTCAAAGTAACTCAATGGTGGCTTCTCCTGTGGTGGCTGATATGATGCCAGAATATGTGCTGTGGTGCCTCTCTCCTCTTCCTGGGTGCGGGGGTCAAAGTAACTCAATGGTGGCTTCTCCTGTGGTGGCTGATATGATGCCAGAATATGTGCTGTGGTGCCTCTCTCCTCTTCCTGGGTGCGGGGGTCAAAGTAACTCAATGGTGGCTTCTCCTGTGGTGGCTGATATGATGCCAGAATATGTGCTGTGGTGCCTCTCTCCTCTTCCTGGGTGCAGGGGTCAAAGTAACTAAATGGTGGCTTCTCCTGTGGTGGTTGATATGATGCCTGATTCTCTGCTGTGAAACCTCTCTCCTCCATCTGGGTGTAGGGGTCAAAGTCTTTCAAAGTCGCCTTCTCCTGTGCTGATTGATATAAAGCTGATGGTTGTGCCATCTGACATGGTTGCCAGGGTCTGATTCAATGGGGGCCTACTCCTGTGGTGGGTGATCTAAATGCCTGATTCTCTGCTGTGAAACCTCTCTCCTCCGTCTGGGTGTAGGGGTCAAAGTCTTTCAAAGTCGCCTTCTCCTGTGCTGATTGATATGAAGCTGATGGTTGTGCCATCTGACATGGTTGCCGGGGTCCCATTAAATTGGGGCCTACTCCTGTGGTGGGTGATCTAAATGCCTGATTCTCTGCTTTGAAACCTCTCTCCTCCGTCCGGGTGTAGGGGTCAAAGTCTGTCAAAGTCGCCTTCTCCTGTGCTGATTGATATAAAGCTTATGCTTGTGCCATCTGACATGGTTGCCGGGGTCTGATTCAATGGTGGCCTACTCCTGTGGTGGGTGATCTAAATGCCTGATTCTCTGCTGTGTAACCTCTCTCCTCCGTCTGGGTGTAGGGGTCAAAGTAACTAAATGGTGGCCTACTCCTGTGGTGGGTGATATGATGCCTGGTTCTCTGCTGTGGGACCTCTCTCCTTTGTCTGGGTGCTGTGGTCAAAATAATAGTAAGTGACCTTCTCCATTGGTGGGTGACTTGAAGCCTGATTCTGTGCTATGGGACCTCACTCCAATTAATATTGTTTAATTTTTATTTATTTTATGTTAACTCATCATTTCCCTATCTACATTTGTTTGCAGGGGATTTAACTACATTTTGCTGCCTTTTGCAGCCCTCTAGCCCTTTCCGGGTGTGTTTTACAGCCTTTTTAGTGCCCAAAAGTTCGGGTCCCCATTGACTTCTATGGGGTTCGGGTTCGGGATGAAGTTCGGGTCGAGTTCGGATCCCGAACCCGAACATTTTTCGAAAGTTCGGCCGAACTCGTCGAACCCGAACATCCAGGTGTTCGCTCAACTCTACTCCTGGTGTATTTTTCATGTGTGTGCATATATATATATATATATATATATATTTATATACAAAGATAAAAAATAATGAGGCAGCACTCCAGCGTAGAGGAAAGGTGTCAGACCCTTTTATTACCCCTTTAGCAATGTTTCAGCCCAGCTCAATGGGGCCTTTGTCAAGCAAACAAATGATGTCCAGTGCATGTATAAATACCCATAGTGCTTACGAATAACATTATTACATAATTGAATGTCAATATTCCAATTAAAGTGAAAAATTTGTACAACTGTACAACACATGATTCAAAGTTCATAGGATAATTTCTATAATACAACATAATTAGTGTAACAAATATTTCATACAAAGTTGTCATTAATGTGTACATTAATACAATAAAGTGCCCAGTGCATGATTAGCCAATTTCCACCTTCTGTGAAAGTGTACAATTTGCGTGATGAAAAAACAGCTGTATTGAAAAAGAAGTATATAACAAACACCTACTACCTCGTTGGTGGTTCTAGTGTGAGTTAGTGTTGATCGAGCATGCTCGGCCAGTTCGATGCTCGGCACATGGCGGTATTCGGCCGAATACCGCATGTGCTCGATTGCAATGCTCGAGTCTCCTCCCCGCACGTTTGTTGGCTGCTATGTAGCCAATAAACGTGCAGGTAAGTATTGCCCTTCACTGAAATGCCGTAGCCATGTTGGTTACTGGCATTACAGTGATTGGCTGGCTGGAACGCATCATCGGGTGCTATATATCACCCGATGACACGTGTTCGACTCAGTCTTAGGGCTCATTCAGACGGCCGTATGCTGTCCGCAAAAATACTGAATGCTATCAGTTTTTTTGCGGATCCGCAAAAAAAATGAAACATGTCCTATACTTGTCCGTGAAAATCAGGACATGGCCCCATTGAAGTCTATGGGTCCGCAAAAATACTGAATGCTATCCGTTTTTTTGCAGATCCGTTTTTTGCGGATCCGCAAAAAAACGGATAGCATTCAGTATTTTTGCGGACAGCATACGGCCGTCTGAATGAGCCCTAAGTCAGGGAGAGCTGTGCTGAAGAAGGGAAAGATAGTGTAGGGAGTGAAATTTTTTTTTTTTGTAAGTTGAAAATATTGTCAGAGACCCAAAAGTCCTTTTAAGGACTATTGTTGTGTGTGGCAGCAGCAATATATATTTTTAGCGCAACCTGCGCTAAATTGCTAAAACTTTACAGACCCAAAAGTCCTTTTAAGGACTATCGTGTATGGCAGCAATATGTATTTTTAGCCCATCCTGCTCTAAATAGTGAGCAATAGTTAGGCCGCTGCAGACAGCGACATTATCTGCGCTACATCTTCTGTGTAACGTGTGCGCATCCCAAAAATATTTGTGACATCCAGTGTACTTTTTCCGTAGACGGTGTCTGCTGCGGACAGTGACATTACCTGGGGTACATCTCCTGTGTAACTTTTCCACATGCCAAATACCTGTGACATTCCCTGTAATTTTTTTTTAGCCGCTGGTGACATCAGTGACATTATCAGCGGTATTTTTCCTGTGTATCGTGTGCGCATCCCCAAAATATCTGTGACATCCAGTGTACTTTTTCCGTAGACGGAGACCGCTGCAGACAGTGACATTATCTGCGGTATTTCTCCTGTGTGACGTTTCCACATCCCAAATTCCTTTTTTAATTTTTTTGCACATACACTTACAAATCCTACGCTACTGTACGTGTGACATACTTTCAAGCATATATAACATTTAATATGAAGAAGGCGAGCAGTAAGGGACAGGGAAGTGGCTGTAATGCTGATGGTGCACATAGAGGTCATGGCCCTGGGATCATTGAAACTGTGCCTGCTGCCAGAGCACAAGAAAAACAATCATCCACAATACCTAGCTTCATGTCGCAGTTTGCAGGGCAGTGCAGGACAATGCTCTCGAAGTCAGACCAGTGCGACCAAGTGGTCGGTTGGATTGCAGCAGCTAATGCTTCCAGTTGGTTAAGCACCACCCTGTCTTCTACCAAGTCCAGTCTCAGTAGTCAAGAGTCTGGTCAACACAATCCTCACCCTGATCCTCCTTCCTCCCACCATGGAGAGTCTTGCCAAATAAGTGATCCCACACTCGGTTATTCTGAGGAGCTCTTTTCAGAGCCATTCCTTCATTTGGGCCTCTCAACAAGCCCACTTGAAGAGGGACATGAGATCTTGTGCCCTGATTCCCAAACTCTTGAGCATCCACAGTCACAAGAAGATGACGGTGGGGAACTGCAATTAGTGTTTCATGAGGTGGATGATGATGATAAGACACAGTTGCCAATAAGTCAACGGCAATTAGTGTCTCAAGAGGTTGTGGATGAGGATGGGACAATAACTGAGGTTGTTGTTAGGTCAGCAAGTCAGGAGGATGAGCAGAGTCAGGAATTGGAAGAGGAGGTGGTGGACGATGAAGTCACTGACCCAACCTGGGAAGGTGGCAAGCCGAGCGAGGACAGCAGTACAGAGCGGGAGGGATCCGCAGCACCGCAACAGGCTGGAATAGGCAGTGGGGTGGCAAAAGGGTGAAAGCGGGACACACCAAACAGGCCCGCAACTGTTTTCCGGAGCACACCCTTGTGGAAATCTCCCTTGCCAAGGGGTAGGTGTTCCGCAGTCTGGCGCTTTTTTGAGGAAAGTGCGGATGACAAAAGAATTGTAATTTGCCACCTGTGCCATATAAAAATGAGCAGGGGCGTGAACACTAGCAACCTCACCACCACCAGCATGATCCACCACATGGCATCATAACACCGTAATAGATGGGCAGAAAGCCTGGGTCCACAATCTGTGTCTGCGGGTCACACCACTGCCTCCTTTTCCTTTGTGTTACGTGCTGGCCAATCCCATGTCGAATGCGCAGGCCCGGATACCTCCCGCCTTGCACCTGGACCTTCTTAAGCACCATCAGCGACCACATCCACTTCCGTGGTCCAGCGCAGCGTACAAATGTTCTTACCCGAGGCATTTGAATGCAAGCGCAAATATCCAGCCACCCACCCACCCACAGGCCATAGCACTAAATATGCAATTTCCAAATTAATGGCCCATTTCCGCAAGTCATCGACAGCTTCCGCCAGTCTGTCAACGCTGCAGCAGTGCTTTCAATTGCCAGCTCACCGACTGTTGTGCGACGTGAGCTCGAGGTTCCACATGTTGGCCAGGCTTTGTGAGCAGCAGAAGGCAGTAGTGGAATACCAGCTGCAACATGGTTGTCGCCTTTCCAGTCAGCTTCCGCTCTTCACAAGCAAGGAGTGGGCATGAATGTCTGACCTCTGTGAAGTCTTAAGAAACTTGAGAAATCAACACAGATAGTGAGTGGCAATAACGCTATTATCAGCGTCACCATCCCACTTCTGTGTCTACTCAAACACTTGCTGCTCACAATTAAGGCCAACCTTTTACACGTGGAAGAAATGGAAATGGGGAAGACATTACACAGGGTGATAGCCAGACCACCCTCAGTTCATCTTCTCAGCACAAATTGGATGATGATAAGGAGGAGGAGGGGGAGGAGACGGTTGCCTCCGCTATAGAGGGTAGTACCCATGGAAATTCAATTCCATCTGTTCAGCGTGGATCGGCAGAAGAGTAGGAAGAAGATGAGGAGATTGAGAGTCATCCTCCTGATGACGACAGCAAAGTCTTGCCTGTTGGGACACTGGCACACATGGCTGACTTTATGTTAGGCTGCCTTTCCCGTGACCCACGCCAACACCGATTACTGGTTGTTCACCCTTCTGGACCCCCACTACAAAGAGAACTTCTCATCTCTCATTCCTGTGGTGGAGAGGACTAGCAAAATGGTGCAATACCAGAAGGTCCTTGTGGAAAAATTGCTAAAAAAATTTCCAGCTGGCAACGCTGGCGGTAGAGTAGGTAGTTCCAACAGAGGCAGGGCAACACTCTCCAAACCCTGGGACAGTTTCATGTCACCCCGCCAGCACTTTCACCCTTATGCACGGCCTTGTGTCACAAGGAGGGAAAATTTTTGGAAGATGGTGAAGTAGTACGTAGCAGACCGTGTCAGCGTCTGTCACGGATGGTGTTGCAGAAAACTGGAAGTTATAAATAAACATCCGACTGACTTGATCCCAAACTAAGGAACATATGGGTGAGCCCTATAAAACCCCTAGAGCTCTCCCTGACTGCTATGCCCATGCAAAGATCTTTATGATAGACGATTGCATGCCCTCGTACCTAGACTGTGTGACACCTGAAAACCCTATAATAGTGAGGGGACACGACCACCGGCTCCCTGCACTTAATACGGACGGAGTCAGGGTCACCTAGATTCAAGCCAGCAAGGAAACACAAATAAAGGAAAAATACTTATCTTGAGGAATCAGCAGCAGCAGCCCCAGCAGTGAACACAATCCAGGAAGTAGTATAAACCGCAAAGTGAGGCAGTATGGGAGGGAATATAAAGAGAGGCAATTAGTGTAAATAGGTGACAGCTGGGAGAAGGAAAGGAGATGACAAAGTGAAACCAAAACAAAGAACATCATGCAAGAGGTACAGAAGAACGTCTGCCAGAGCTTCTCAGAGAGCTGGCGGTGACAGTACCCCTCCCTCTACGAGTGGACTCTGGACACTCAGAGCCCACCTTCTCAGGATGGGACCTATGGAAAGCCCTGATGAGACGAGTGGCCTTAATGTCCGCCACTGGGACCCACATCCTCTCCTCAGGACCATAACCCTCCCAATGAACGAGGTACTGGAGAGAACCGCGGATAATGCGAGAATCCACAATCCTAGAGACCTGAAATTTAAAATTACCATCAACAACAATCGGAGGAGGAGGCAAAGAGGAGGGTACAGTGGGTTAGACATACGGTTTTAATAGGGACCTGTGAAAAACATTATGGATCTTCCAAGTCTGAGGAAGATCAAGACGGAAGGCAACAGGATTGATGACGGACAAGATCTTGTAAGGCCCAATAAACTTAGGACCCAACTTCCAGGAGGGAACCTTCAGTTTGATATTCTTTGTAGACAACCACACCAGATCACCCACATTCAGGTCCGGACCAGGCACACGTCTCTTATCCGCCACACGCTTATATCTCTCACTCATCCTCTTCAGATTACCCTGAATCTTTTGCCAAATAAATGACAAAGACGAGGAAAATCTCTCCTCATCAGGTAAACCAGAAGACCCCTCTCCAGAGAATGTCCCAAACTGCGGATGAAACCCATATGCACCAAAAAATGGTGACTTATCAGAGGACTCCTGGCGACGGTTATTTAAAGCAAACTCAGCAAGGGACAAAAAAGAACACCAATCCTCCTGATTCTCTGCCACAAAACAGCGCACATATGTCTCCAGATTCTGATTGACACGTTCGGTCTGGCCATTCGACTGCGGGTGAAAAGCAGAAGAGAACGACAACAGAACTCCCAAGCGAGAACAGAAGGCCTTCCAGAATCTGGAAACAAACTGCGTGCCCCTATCAGAAACTATGTCTGAAGGAATGCCATGCAATTTGACAATGTGATCAACAAATGCTTGCGCCAGCGTTTTAGCATTGGGTAACCCAGGAAAGGGAATGAAATGCGCCATTTTGCTAAAACGGTCCACTACTACCAGAATCACAGTCTTCCCCGAGGAACGAGGCAGGTCCGTAATGAAGTCCATGGACAGATGCGTCCAAGGACGGGAAGGAATGGGTAACGGGAGGAGAGAACCCGATGGCCGTGAATTAGGGACCTTGGCACGAGCGCAGGTCTCGCAGGCTGCCACAAAACCCTCAACCGTCTTACGAAGAGCCGGCCACCAGAATCTCCGAGCAATGAGATCCACTGTGGCTCTACTCCCCGGGTGCCCAGCAAGGACAGTATTGTGGTGCTCCTTAAAAACCTTGTGTCGTAAAGTGAGAGGCACAAACAACCTCCCAGGAGGACAAAGATCAGGAGCCTCTGCCTGGGCTGCCTGAACCTCTGCCTCCAAATCAGGATAAAGGATCTATATAAATGTGTGATGTGAGTAATAACTTAATAAACATCAGGGTTCCATCATCATATAGAAACAAAGAAGTATGGAGAGCGGTAGATGCTGACTACGATCAATGCCCAAGCAACTCCCACTTATATTGTATATAGGAGACATCGGGATTGGGTATGCAGATATGCCACTGCATATGGCCACATCCACAACACCTGTTATGGTCCCCTGGGGTAGGGCACAGGTTCGTGTCCATCACCACAAGACCAAATTCTCATCTCAGACTCGCTAAATAAGTTTATATAAGTAATCCAACATACGGTGTGTACACCAATAGGAACCCTAATTCCCCGATAAAGAGAGTTAAACCAAAATAACAATGCTGTATCTGGTAAAGTATATTGTTCAAGTCATAGTACCCAGAAGACTACACCAGAATAATTGAAAATATAATAACGTAAAGTCTCAAGACGGAACCATCAAGGTGTAGAGGTGACAGAATGACAAAGATGAGGTAATTCTAAAACAAGAGAAAAATGATAAATTAAAAACATAATACTGATAGGTTAAATATCAAAATATTACTGATGACATCATTTAAAATTTCCCACAGATTGTATGTCACGGGCGGCCGAGGCACTCGCTCTCTTCAGCGCCGTTGGTGTTCCGTTTCTTTGCAGGAGCGAGGACGCGCACAGCGTCCTCGTCTCCTAGGTGATAGGGGGCAGGACGGACCGGCCGCGCATGTCTCCTCTGCGTGGCCGGAGTCCTCAGTTCTCCCAGCAACCAGGGGAGGTCTGAGCACCGAGCTGGGCACTCGGTGCTCAGCTGTATTCCCTAGTGTGGGTCATGTGACACTGGCCATGTCACATGACCCCAGCTAGCCAGTATTTAACAGGCAGCCTGCTGGCCACAGGTTGCCTATTTATTAGGTTCCTGGCGATTTTTGGTTTCCTAGTATACTTACCTGATCCTGTGTTCCCTGACGATACTCTGCCTACTCCTCCTGTACTGCGCTACTCTCATGGTATTTTGACCCCGGCTTCCACCTGACGATTCTCTGCTTATCCCTTGGTACTGCGTAGCTCTCTAGGTATTGACCCGGTCCGTTCACGATCTGTTATTTGTCTTGTCTGTCCTCCCTGCACGTATCCTAAGTTAGGGACTGCTGTCCAGTTGTCCCCTGTCATCAGGACTCGCGAGGCAAGTAGGCAGGGCCAGGGGTGAGGGTGGAGCACAGTGGTCACTTTACTCCCCCCCCTGTGTGTATGTGTATGGGACCGTTACAGATTAACAGGCCCAAACCTAACCACTGTATCATGAATCCTTTGGTGACCCTGACTGACCATGTCTCTAACCTGACGCAGATGGTGCAGGAGCTTGGGGAGAAACTCCATTCTTTTGAGCTTGGACAAGGTTCTTCCATCCCTCAGGCCTCCAGTCCATATTTAGAGCCCCAGATTAAGCTTCCTGAACCCTTTTCTGGAGACCAGAATAAGTTTATTTCCTTTAAGGAAAATTGCAAACTATATTTCCGTTTGCGCCCCGTATCCTCTGGCCCCGAGAGTCAATGTGTCGGCATTGTCATTTCCCGATTACAGGGTGATCCCCAGGACTGGGCATTTTCTTTACCAACTGACACCAGTTGTTTAACATCAGTGGAGTTTTTTTTTCAGGCCCTGGGTACCCTGTATGATGAACCAGACAGGGCACTGGTAGCTGAGACTGCTCTAAAGGCACTGGTTCAGGGCGATCTACCTGCGGAGGAGTATTGTACTCAATTTAGAAGGTCGTGTGTCCCTTCAGGATGGAATGAACCATCCCTTAAGAGTCAGTTCAGGTCAGGTCTGTCTAATAACTTAAAGGATCTTCTTGTGAGTTATTAGCTTCCAGAGACTCTAGAGGAGATGATGACCCTTGTTGTCCGACTTGACCGACGGTTTAGAGAGAGACGACAGGAACGACAGTTCTCTTCTCAGATGGTGGTCCAGCCGGAGGCCTATTCCAGAGACAATGCTGAGGTTTCTACCGAAGAACCCATGCAGGTTGGCATGAGATGAGGGAATCTGCGCCGCAGACGTGGAGTGTGTTTTTACTGCGGGGATCCAGACCATTGGATCAACCAGTGTCCTAAGAAGGTCCTCTCCGTCAAGTCTCCCAAGGCAAGGCAACCTAAAGACCAGGTACACCCTGATATTACAAAATGTAAGCTTTTGGTACCTATAACGATATCTCTGGGGGTAAATAAAAGGCCTTTGTTGACTATGGCTCAGCGACCAGCTTCATTGATTTTGAGTACGCTATAAGACTGGGTATTCCAATTTTTGTTCTACCTACACCTATCCATGTCATGGCTATTGACGCCACTCCCTTGATAGGTGGTACGGTGAGGTTGTGTACCTCAGAGATTTCTTTAACTGTGGGTGTGTGCCACTCGGATAAATGTTCCCTCTTAGTCCTGGAGAACTTACCAGTCGAGGTGGTACTAGGGTTGCCTTGGCTCCGATTACACAACCCCACTATAGATTGGTCCAGAGGGTAGTTGGTGAGATGGGGACCTAAGTGCGATTTGTGCTTGCCCGTGGTACAGGCTGGGGTCTCTGTAGAATCTGATACATTACCCACAGTCATTAGGGAATATTCTGATGTTATGTTCTCATCACCAACCTTGGAGGTACTACCCCCCCATAGACCTTATGACTGCGCCATAGAATTAGTAGAAGGTGCCAGGTTTACTAAGGGGCGTATTTATAATCTTTTTAAGACCGAACGCAAGGCCATGGAGGATTATTTTAAGGAAAGCCTCGGTAAGGGGCACATTAGACCTTCTGTCTCTCCTATGGGAGCAGGGTTTTTCTTCGTTAAGAAGAAGGATAGTGGTCTTAGGCCTTGTATCGATTACCGGAAATTAAATAAGATCACTATCCAGAATAGATACTCTCTCCCATTGATTCTGGATTTATTTAACCAGGTACTGAGGGCAACCTGGTTTTCTAAAATTGACCTGAAAGGGGCATATAATCTAATCCGAATCAAAGAGGGAGACGAATGGAAGACGGCGTTCAATACTCCGGCTGGACATTTTGAATATCAGGTTATGCCTTTTGGACTCAGCAATGCCCCAGCTGTGTTACAAAACTTTATGAACGATATTCTTAGTGAGTTCTTGGGTAAATTTGTCATTGTCTACCTTGACGACATTTTGATATTTTCTCCTGATTTCAAATCTCCTGTGTCTCATGTTAGACAAGTATTGGAGGTGTTGAGGGAGAATCAGTTATCCGCTAAACAAGAGAAATGTGTCTTTGGTGTACAGGAGATACTGTTTCTAGGGCATGTCCTGACTTCTCACGCCTTCAAAATGGATCCTGGTAAGGTACTAGCAATTAAGGAATGGGTAGGACCTTCATCCTTAAAGGCCTTACAATGGTTCTTTGGTTTTGCCAATTACTACCGTAAATTTATTAAGAATTTTTCATTAATTGCTAAACCGTTGACCGACCTCACTAAGAAAGGGGCGGTTTTTGAGAATTGGTCTACTGAGGCCATTTCTTCATTTGAAACCCTAAAGAAGGCATTCAGTAGAGCTCCCATTCTGATCCAGCCAAATCAGGAGAGACCTTTTATTGTGGAAGTGGATGCGTCCGAGGACGGCGCAGGTGCAGTCCTTTCACAAGGTCCTGCTAGTCTTACTAATCTGAGACCTTGTGCCTTCTTTTCCAGAAAATTTTCTTCCACCGAGGGAAACTGCGACATAGGTAATCGGGAGTTGCTGGCCATTAAATGGACATTTGAGGAGTGGAGGCATTTTCTGGAAGGGGCAAGGCATTGTGTAACTGTTGTCACTGACCATAAGAACCTAATGTTTCTCGAGTCTGCTAAGAGGTTGAATCCCCGTCAGGCCAGATGGGCACTGTTTTTACTCGTTTTGATTTCTCCATTACTTTCAGCCCTGGAAGTAAAAACGTGAAGGCTGACGCATTATCTCGGAGCTTCCATGCTTTTCAGCCTACAGAGGCACCACCTGGATCCATCCTACCAGCAAATATCTTCTTAGCAGCCTTAACCCAGGATATCTCGGCTCTCATTAAAACTGAACAACATCTGGCACCGCCATCCACCCCAACAGATAAGTTGTTTGTCCCCATACAATTTCGTCCCCAGCTGTTGGATGAGTGCCATGATTCTGCCTTTTGTGGACATCCGTGTTTTGAGGGCACTAAAGAGCTGGTTTCTAGATTATATTGGTGGCCCACTCTAACTAGGGATGTCAAGTTGGACTTTATTACTGTCCTGCTGCGGGCGGAGGGTAAGACTGTGGTTTGGGTAGTGGTCGATAGGTTTAGTAAGATGGTTCATTTTATTCCCCTGTCTAAACTCCCGAATGCCAAAACCCTGGCGTCTATTTTTGTGAAAGAGATTGTACGGTTACATGGTATCCCGGTAAATATTGTATCTGACAGGGGTGTGCAGTTTGTGTCCAAGTTTTGGAGGGTTTTCTGTCAAAAATGCCAGATTTCGTTGTCTTTTTTCTCCGCCTACCACCCTGAGAGTAATGGGCAGACTGAATGCCTTAATCAGACTGTGGGACAATTCCTGAGGTCGTATGTTGCTGATGACCAGCAATTATGGGTTAAATACCTTCCGTTGGCTGAATTTTCTTTGAATAACCATGTTAATTCTTCTGCTGGGGTTTCACCTTTCTTTTGTAACCATGGTTTCCATCCCCGTTTTCATTCTGGGTCATCCGTCTCCTCCTCTAACCCTCGGATAAGCTTTCCTCTGAACTGTGCACAGTTTGGGTCCGGGTTCAATCGAACCTAGAAAAGGCTCAAAGTACTCAGAAACTCAAGGCCAATAGGAGACGTTCCAAGGGGGTGAACTTTCAGGTTGGGAATAAGGTGTGGTTGTCTTCCAAGAATCTCTCTCTCAAGGTAGCTTCTAGCAAATTTTCTCTTCCTTTTATTGGACCGTATAAGATCACGGAGGTGATTAATCCGGTATCGTTTAGGTTGGAGCTGCCCGAGTCCTTCCACATTCATAATGTGTTTCATAAATATCTACTTAAAAAATATTTTTAACCTGTTGTACCATCGAAAGCCTTGCCTCCGCCGGTTCTTGTTATTGATGCTGTCGAGTATGTGGTGTCTAGGATAGTGGATGTCAGGAGAGTGTGTAATTCCTTACAGTACCTGATTCACTGGAAGGGGTATGGACCCGAAGAGAGATCTTGGATACCTGCTAGGGAGGTTAATGCTCCTAGACTGGTTAGAAAATTTCATTTAGAACATCCCGAAAGGCCAGCCGGCGTCCTCAGTTCCCCCAGCAACCAGGGGAGGTCTGAACACCGAGCTGAGCACTCGGTGCTCAGCTGTATTCCCTAGTGTGGGTCATGTGACACTGGCCATGTCACATGACCCCAGCTAGCCAATATTTAACAGGCAGCCTGCTGGCCACAGGTTGCCTGTTAATTAGGTTCCTGGCTTTTTTTGGTTTCCTAGTATACTTACCTGATCCTGTGTTCCCTTACGATCCTCTGCCTGCTCCTCCTGTACTGCGCTACTCTCCTGGTATTTTGACCCCGGCTTCCACCTGACTATTCTTTGCGGACTCCTGTTGTACTTCATTACTCTCCTGGTATTTGACCTCGGCTTCTCCTGACTATTCTCTGCTTATCCCTTGGTACTGCGTAGCTCTCTAGGTATTGACCCGGTCCATTCACAATCCGTTATTTGCCTTGTCTGTCCTCCCTGCACATATCCTAAGTTAGGGAACTGCCATCCAGTTGTCCCCTGTCATCAGGCCTCGCGAGGCAAGTAGGCAGGGCCAGGGGTGAGGGTGGAGCGCAGTGGTCACTATCCTCCCCCCTGTATGAATGTGTACGTGACCGTTACATCGTAATGGTGAGAAAATTCAACCTCGATGGGCTGCAGCGAATCCCAATGTCTCAGTCAAAGAGGCTCCATTTGAACTCAGTGTTCGGGCCCCTGGGTTTAAGGGTCTGTAAACGCTGAATCCATTAGAGCTCTCTCTGCTTGATTATTAACTCTCTATCACCCCCTCTTCTTAACGGTAGAACATGATTCAAAATTCTAAATTTCAAGTCCCTTTCTATGTGTCCAAATTTTACAAAATGTTTAGGGACCAGTAGATCTTTCATTTTTTGTCGGATAGTATATCTATGTTGATTTAGTCTTGCCTTCAGGTCCCAAGTGGTCAACATAGAGTAGACCACAAGGGGATTGAAGGAGATACACGACAAATGTACTATCGCAGGTAAGAAAATGCAGAATATTATGATGTGTGCCCAAAGTGGCGTGGATAAAACTATTACCCTTCAATATATATGAGCAGTTCATGCAACTCGGACAGAAATAACATCCCATTATTTTAGATCCAATGTATGTCTGTACCTTTTTTTTTATAAAAACATCTGCCTTGACAAGTTTATCACGTTAGTTCTGGGGGCGTCGATAGGACAGAGGAGGAACAGTAAGGTCATTAATATGGCTTATATTACTAGTTAAAATGGGCCAGTGTTTCCTGATGATGTTGCTGGTGCGATTGCTTTGTTCAGAAAAAGTTGATAAGAGAATACGTACTGAAGGGGTCTTCTTTCTTGTAGTCACAGTACTTTGTGATGTTAAGGTGTTTGACAAGTGTTTATCAAGAACTTTTGATGGATAACCTCTATTTTTAAATTTTCTAACCATTTGCTGATACCTAATAGGTCGTTATTTAGGGTCCTGTACTATGCGTTTGATTCGCAAGAATTGACTATAAGGTAGCGCTTCAATGGTTGATCTGGGATGACAGCTCTCGTACCTCAATAAAGTGTTGCAATCAGTGGGTTTTGTATACAGATCAGTGCACAACTTCTCACCCATCACATGTACTGCGGTGTCAAGGAATTGTACCTGTTCTGTTGAGTAAGTTAAGGTAAAGGTAATTTCAGCATCAATCTGGTTCAAGTAGTCATGAAATTCATATAATGAGGATACAGTTCCAGTCCAAATTAGAAAGATATTGTCGATGTATCGCCACCACCCCAGCACTTGGTTGAAGTGGTGGGACACATAGACATGCTTCTATTTCATGGCTGCCATAAATATAATTGCATACGTGGGAGCCACGTTAGACCCCATGGCGGTCCCACGTAATTGCAAATAAAAATGGTCCATGAACGCAAAATAATTGTGACGCAAAACTAATTTAAGCAGATCAATAATAAAGTACTGGCTGTCTTTAGTGTGATTACTGATATCCAGACATTTCTGAACTGCAGCAATACCCCTGTTGTGGTCTATTTAGGTATACAGACTGGTAACATCAAAGGAGGCTACTATACACTGTGAAGGTAAGGTAATATTGGCAATGTTATCTAAAAAATCACCAGTATACCTGATGTAGGACCTTGTTTTAACAGCATAGTCCTGAAGTACACGATTTAAAAAAATGGCAATGTTAGAAAAATAGAGTCTCTACCGGAGACGATTGGACGTCCAGGTGGATTGACTAGTGATTTGTGAAATGTAGGTAATATATAAATCAGAGGTGTTCAATGATGTGTGATCAATATCCATGATCCCTCTCTCTTTTGCAGCATCAAGTCTAGATTTAATAATTCTAGCAATCTCAAATTTAGGATCATGGGGTAAACACTTATAAATATAAACATCTCAATAATTTAGTTGAAAGGTGTCACCATGGGTTTTGATTTCAAATTCTCAATTTTAGATATGACTGCCTTAATAAATGTGTCTAGTGCTGATACATTCACTTGTGGACTGAAGTCACTCTTTAAATTAAGCTGTCCAAGAGTGAGTTCAGGACCCATATCATGAATAGTATTGTCTTTCACATGATTTTGTTCTGAAAACCATATTTTAAGTTTAATGTTACAAATTAAATGCTGTAAATCAATTTCTAATTGAAACCAATCAGTCCTAGTAATAGGACAAAAAGATAGGCCCTTATTGAGTACTCTGATTTGTGCATGCTGCGGTTTGCTTTCTGGTATGAGAATGCAACCAAACGGAACGGAATGCATTTTGGAGTATTCCGTTCTGTTCAGTTAAGTTTTGTCCCCATTGACAATAAATGGGGACTAAACGGAAGCGTTTTTTCTGGTATTAAGACCCTATGACGGATCTCAATACCGGAAAATATTAACGCTAGTGTGAAAGTAGCCTAAATGCAGCAGCCTCTTCATTGTATAGTAGGCATAGGGCCATACATTGTGTAGTGTCTGTACCTGGTACTGCATCCCAATCCCATTCATTTGAATAGGCGCTATCTGCAGAAAGGACATGTGATCAATGATATCACCTGCCTGAAGAAAAGGTCTCAGCACTCACTCAAGTGCTGCAGCCCCTTAAAACAGCTTTCCAGTTGGTATTTAAGCCTCTGAAAATCATTAGTGGATACATTGTATCTATACTATTTATACCATCTTATAAATACAAATGGTAAATGAACAGTGAATTCCTACCGCTATAGACTTAAAGGGAGTCTGTCACCACATTTGAGCCTATTAGACAGATCCAATAGCGTTATATGTGCCACCCAGAAGTTTAAAACGGTACCTTTGTTGCATATACCGGAGTCTTGTTTCAGCCAAAAATGAACTTTGTAAGTTCTGTAAATGCGCCCTCTCAAGTGCCCAGGGCGGCGTCTCAATCTTCCGAGCCCAAGACCGGACCTCCCCAACGGCTCATAACCCCGCCCTCCGTGTGCCTCTGCCCGCCCGTTTACGCTCCTCCTCTCTCCTTTTCCACTGCGCCGCAGGAGAGAGGAGGAGCGTAAATGGGCTCGGAAGATTAAGACGCCGCCCTGGGCACTTGAGAGGGAGCATTTACAGAACCTACAAAGTTCATTTTTGGCTGAAACAAGACTCCGGTATATGCAACAAAGGTACCGTTTTAAACTTCTGGGTGGCACATATAACGCTATTAGATCTGTCTAATAGGCTCAAATGTGGTGACAGACTCCCTTTAAAGGAGGACCTTTAACCAATCCTGATGCCTGTTTTAATAGCTTTGTGCATTTCTCATGTAATAACAATTCTGGAGCATCTATTCTTATGGCTCTATGTTGTGCCATTCCTTTATTATTCTTGCTTGAAGTTATGAATAAATTGCTAGCAGTCTTCAGTAAGGGTACAGAGGGGTGGTAACTATTTGGGGGGTGTACCTGCACAGACTTACTCTATCCAATCAGTGCTGCCATTTTCAGACTGTGCAGGTACACCCCCCCCCCCCCATCTGGTTACCACCTCTCTGTACCCTTACCAAAGGCTAATAGCAATTCATTCATAACTTCGAGCAAGAATAATAAAGGAATGGTACAACATAGAGACATAAGAATAGATGCTCCAGAATTGTTATTACATGGGGAATGTCTGTAGCTATTAAAACAGGCATGTCAGGAGAGGGGACAGGTTCTCTTAAAGTCTATGGTTGTAACATAGACTTTTTATCCCTCAATACAAATAATTGCTGGGAAATTTCTGTCCTCTTTAGGCTTTGTCCACAGATTTGTGGGGATGCCTAATGTAGGACCTCCCATCAATCTAGCATTGATGATCTATCTGGAGGATAGGTCATTAAAGGGAACCTGTCATCACAAAAATACAATGTAAGCTCCATGTAGCATGGTATAAAGCAGGAGGGGCTGAGCAGAATGATATATAGCTTTATGGTTAAAGATTCTGTAAAATTTGTAATTTATTAATTAAAATTCCTGCTCATTCTGGGCTTTGAAGTCAAGGAGGTGGTCCTATCAGTGACTGACAGCCTTCCCTCTATGAGGAGGAGGTCCTATGAGTGATTAACAGCTTTCCCTCTATGAGGAGGCGGTCTTATCAGTGATTGACAGCCTTCTCTCTATGAGGAGGAGGTCCTATCAGTGATTGACAGCCTTCCCTCTATGAGGAGGCGGTCCTATCAGTGATTGACAGCCTTCCCTCTATGAGGAGGCGGTCCTATCAGTGATTGACAGCCTTCCCTCTATGAGGAGGCGGTCCTATCAGTGATTGACAGCCATCCCTCTATGACTGTGTATACAGAAATAGCTGTCAATCATTGATAGGACCGTCTCCTTGACTTCAAAACCCTGAATGAGCAGGAATTTAAATGATTAAATTATTAATTTTACTGAATTTTTCCCATAAAACTATATATCAGACTGTGCGGCTCCTCCTGCACTATAACATGCTTCCTGCAGCTCAAACACCATGTTCAGCATGACAGGTTCCCTTTAATATCATAAAGCTGGAATACCCCTTTAAGTTTTTGCGCACTATTGTAATAATCTTACTACAAAAAATCTGGATGTAGCATTAGCCTTAACAGTCTTTTTACAAGCCTGTGACATAGCCTTAAGAATTACACGTAACTTCAAAATATTACCATTACCATACCTTAGATTCATTAGTGGGTTTTGCTTCTGTCTAACTCCTTGGATTTCTCACCTGGTTCTTGTTGTCCTGCTACTGCTTCTGATCCCTGGCCCATCCTCTGACTGTCCAGTTCTCCAGCTTGTCGCATCCTGACTGCCTCCTGCTAACAACTCTTGGCTCTGTTTCTGACCATGCTACAATTGCCTCAGCACACCTGGCTCCTTTCAATGACTGATCTGGGGATGGGGAGCCCAAGATTGTGACTGAAAAAGTCCATACTTCCTTTCAGGAGTTAAGAGCAAAAAACAGGGAGTTTTGTAAGACTCCAGTCTAGCCAGTGCCAAATCATTGATGTCTTGGAGGATCCACTTCTCTGGTGAGAAACCTACTGGCCCTGATTTATCAAGGTCAGCATTTGTTATGGTGCTCTTGATAGTGCCTGCACTGCCAGAGGAGACATGCAATATATGTAATTACTTGCCTCCTCCAATTCTCCTTGCACCGGAATTAAATGTACTGCTGCCGTAGATTTTAGTCCGTTTCTGGCGTAAATAATGATAAATTAACCCTAACTGATGGCCACGCCCTCATCACGTCCCCTTTTCGTAGACTTGGTGATTGTGGCATGAAATGCAGAATCCAACTAGAAATGTCGCAGATGCACAAATTTAGGATCTACAGTGAAAAGAGACATACAGGGAATGATGAATTTCCCCTAACATGCCTAATATTGTGTCAGAGCTTGGGCTCATTGAAAGTATCGTGGTTAGAGAAGAGTGAATCGAATCTCACGAAGTAGAATTTGATTTGAATTTCAGGATAAATTCGATTCCCCTAGAAGCCGAATTTCCTCGTGTTCGTATCAGCGAATCGATTTAACCTGAAATAGTATAAAAAACTAAAAAATTCACTTACCTCCTCCATTTGCTCGCGACGGGCCGCCAGCCTCCATCTTGCTTGAAATTCTCGCCCGACATCCCGTGCGGCGCGAGATTACATCATCAAGCAATTTCGCGCCGCACTGGATTTCGGCCGAGATCTTCAAGCAAGATGGCGGCGGCCGGCCTGTCGCGAGCAAATGGAGATGGTAAGGTTGATAACATTTTATTTTTATTGTTAATTTTACACTCAGATGCCGCAATCATGTATGAATGCGGCATCTGAGGGGTACAATGATGGGAGCGGCTCTACCGCAGCTCCCCTGCTACTTAAAAAAAAATGTGCTTCGTGACGAAGTAATTCGTTACAAAGCCAATTTTTTGTGAAATTCGGCAAATCAGTCGAATTGAACTTTTAAGATATTTGCTCATCTCTCGTGGTGGGCCAGTCCAACCATGGTGTTAGAGATAGCTATGTGTAGCCAACCAAGTATTAAAAGTAATAGCTCTATAGAAAATTAGGAAGATTGCTGTGGGTAAAGTTTATGAAATGGTGGTAGTCCATTAATTCTCATCACCTGATGTATCTAGAATTGGTCAATGCTCTATTGCTTAACAATAAACAACCAACCTGATTTCGTCTGGGAATTACAATATAATCATTTGGTTTTCTTTGAGGAAAATTGTGTATATGACGTAGTGATGAATTACCGGTATACTTTACCTCTGAGCTCTTAGTCATGTGGAACAGCTCAGAGTTATAATACCAACATCCCTGGCTTGGACCCCTTCCAGTGTCAGCAGAGCACAGCACTGAATTATTTTATATGTGACATTCTCCTTTCATATAATAGCATTTGTCTCCGGAGCAGTCACTTTACTATTGACCCAAATCACCTAAGCAAAATACTCTTTTGTTTTATCTGTACCATATAAAGGTTCCTGTCCTGTGATCCATGAATTTCATCAGATTTTGTCCAGATCCTGAAGGGTGCAGGTCAATAACTATTATAAACTGGAACTTGGTGACCATAATTCTGTTCATTTCATAGATAATTTCCAATATTCAGCATTTTACATACAATTCTTCTCATGAATAAATGTTATTGTGACTTTATTCCTTGCTGACTTGTTAGAAAATAGGAACTTTTACAAATGGTGAGAAACCCATTTTAATGGGGTTATTTGGTAAATGATGTTGATTACTTATCCTCAGGTTGGGTCATCAATATCAGATCGGCAGGGTTCCGACTGCCAGGAACACCACCAGTGAGCTATTTTTATTTTCTCTGGATCAACACAGTAGGATTATAGATTGGATTTGCTAGAGCTGTGTTTTTTTAAGTCTTAAGTTTAAATAGGTAACTATTATTTGATGGTATTTACTTCATATTAGACCGTTACTGTGCAGTATATTATTTATGTATTGTTTGCAATTGCATATACACTCACCTAAAGAATTATTAGGAACACCATACTAATACGGTGTTGGACCCCCTTTTGCCTTCAGAACTGCCTTAATTCTACATGGCATTGATTCAACAAGGTGCTGATAGCATTCTTTAGAAATGTTGGCCCATATTGATAGGATAGCATCTTGCAGTTGATGGAGATTTGAGGGATGCACATCCAGGGCACGAAGCTCCCGTTCCACCACATCCCAAAGATGCTCTATTGGGTTGAGATCTGGTGACTGTGGGGGCCATTTTAGTACAGTGAACTCATTGTCATGTTCAAGAAACCAATTTGAAATGATTCGAGCTTTGTGACATGGTGCATTATCCTGCTGGAAGTAGCCATCACAGGATGGATACATGTTCTCATTCTGTTTACGCCAAATTCGGACTCTACCATTTGAATGTCTCAACAGAAATCGAGACTCATCAGACCAGGCAACATTTTTCCAGTCTTCAACAGTCCAATTTTGGTGAGCTTGTGCAAATTGTAGCCTCTTTTTCCTATTTGTAGTGGAGATGAGTGGGGTCTTCTGCTGTTGTAGCCGGTGGGGTCTTCTGCTGTTGTAGCCCATCCGCCTCAAGGTTGTGCATGTTGTGGCTTCACAAATGCTTTGCTGCATACCTCGGTTGTAACGAGTGGTTATTTCAGTCAATGTTGCTCTTCTATCAGCTTGAATCAGTCGGCCCATTCTCCTCTGACCTCTAGCATCCACAAGGCATTTTTGCCCACAGGACTGCCGAATACTGGATGTTTTTCCCTTTTCACACCATTCTTTGTAAACCCTAGAAATGGTTGTGCGTGAAAATCCCACTAACTGAGCAGATTTTGAAATACTCAGACCGGCCCGTCTGGCACCAACAACCATGCCACGCTCAAAATTGCTTAAATCACCTTTCTTTCCCATTCTGACATTCAGTTTGGAGTTCAGGAGATTGTCTTGACCAGGACCACACCCCTAAATGCATTGAAGCAACTGCCATGTGATTGGTTGACTAGATAATTGCATTAATGAGAAATAGAACAGGTGTTCCTAATAATTCTTTAGGTGAGTGTATGTAGTATGGTATGATTATTTTTATACACGGTATGACTGTACACTGTGGGGGTGCCACCAGAAGGTACCACACAGAGCATCAGCCAACATAATGCAAAAAACATCAATCAGCAAAATGAAGTTAATGTACAGGCACATATGCTGCTGTGGCTGCAATGCAAAATCAAACATAAACAAAAGATGTAACAGCAGTCACATTAGGTAGGGTAAAGTGCAGCCCTAAACTCCACCCACACTACTGTCCCTACCTACTTGGGCGATCTGCCCTAAATGGTGACCCCCAACTGGTCGATGGTCCCTAGCATGGGTAAGTGCACAGGAGCTAACCTAGGAGAAGGTCTAGTGAACACAAAACCGGGGCAGAGCCAAAGAGAAATATCAGAACCTAAGGAAAGGATCCTGATTGGTGTTCCTGCTCCTTCATCGGTCAGCTGGACCCACTGTAAGCGGGGCTGGTTGCTACAGAAATCGAGTGCCGCTGATGGCGCCTCATTACAGAGGCTAGACTCACTGCAGGAGCAATTAAATGGTAGCTCCCAAATTGTTGTCAGATTACAGCTGACTGCTGGGAGTACCTGCAGCAGAACACCAAGTGATCATATTTTTTTCAAGGGGTCAGTCTAACAGGTAGGGTTGTAAAAAGCAAATTTCTTTAAAGAGGAGCTGTCCTCTCTCCTGACATGTCGGTTTTAGTAACTACTTGCAAAGCCAGGTTATAACAATTCCGGAGCATCGATTCTTTTGACTCTATTTTGTTCCATTCTTTTATTATTCCTTCCAGAGGTTTATGAATGAATTGCTAGCAGGATGCAATGAAGGCCCATCTTAATGTTACCAGTTGGTTGTTTGTCTCTGCACTGATTGAATAGTGTCTGACTGTGCAGGGACACACACCCAATTGATAACACCCAGTTGAACCTGTATTGCAAAGTGCAGGGAATTAATTTATAACTTCTAGAAGACATCATAGAAGAATGTCACAACACAGAGTTATATGGAAACATCCTCCAGAATTGCTATTACATGGGTAATGCATGTACTAAAACATACATGTCAGGAGAGGTTACAAGTCCTCTCTAAGCTTTCTGTGTCTAAAATGATACTGCAGAAGCAGTAGTCCAAAGGGTGCCGGCATGGGTGAAATAGACCCGCTTAGCTATGTTTCGGTCACTGAGCAAATTTCATTTCAATGAACTACAGGATTCATGGTTGGTTTAACGTTTAATTATTGACTGTGAATTCACAGTTCAGTTTGCTGTCTTGGCTGATCTTGCTGAAAAGGTTCAGCCCAAGTTGCTATAAGAAGACAAGCCGTTTCCTACATGTGAAATTATAGTAAATATTACATTTTGGAGATCCCTTAGATAAACCTTGGTAATAATCATGCTTGAGGAAAGGAATAACCTGGTTCTGTCCTTCATAGATCCCTAGGAGTTTTTGTTTGACCATGGAATGAAGTGGCTTATGGCAGTTCTTCATAAAAAATACTACATTTTGTTTTAGTTCATATTGCCCTTTACAGATAAAATGTAGTGGACAGAAGCTTGCAAAACAGACAGTTTGGTTACTAGTAAAGTAAAGGAGTTCTGTACTTGTTAGGAGGGTTCCGTGACAATAAGATGGTTACAAAGTGCCCCCCCCTGCTGCAACCCACAGTGGTGAGCTGTGGGGATAGCTAATATTAAATAGCATCTGTCAGCAGATTTTTTCCTTTGAAACTTGGCAGCTGAAGGCATCTGTGTTGGTCCCATGTTCATATGTGTCCACATTGCTGAGAAAAATAAATAAATGCACATGAGCCTCTAGGAGCAACGGGGGCATTGCTGTTACACCTAGAGACTCAGATCTCTCTACAACTGACGCACCCTCTGCACTTTGATAGGGCCAGACAATGAGAATGTCATAAAGCCTGGCCCTGTCAATCAAAGTGGAGAAGGCGTGCCAGTTGCAGAGAGAGTAGAGCCTCTAGATGTAATGGTAACACCCCCGTTGCTCCTAGAGGGTCATTTGCATATATTAAAATATCATTTTTCTCAGCAATGCGGGCACATATGAACATGGGACCAACACAGATGCCTTCGGCTGCCAAGTGCACATGTAACAGGTTAGCGAGTTTCATAGGTACAATTATGCTGATAGTTGCCCTTTAAAGGGATTTTCTCACAAAAATATTCTGCAGTTTTCAAACCAGCACCGGGATCTTAATACTTTTGTAAATGCATGTAATTTAGAATTCAGTATAGTCACAGAGTTATTCAATAAAATGTACCTGTATAGCGCCACCTGCTGTTCTTTTTCTTATTTCTCTGTCCACCTTGCTGAGGTGGATGTGTAACGCCCGCGTCCTAGGGGTGCTATGTGAGTGTAACGGTGGTGGGGTGCCGAGTGAAGGTAGTAGTACTCACAGTTCAGTTGTCCCCTGGGCCGGCCTGCAGTGGAGAGGAAGACAGCACTAAATCCTCCGGGGCACTCTCTATTGCAGGGAACACCAGCCAGATGGCGGTTGAGGTGCTCTTAATGGTATAGGTGTTTAAGGTGCGTTGGTGGCTGGGCCCCTGAGTTGTTCGTGACGCCAGCACCGTAAGGTGCGAATGTTGAGAGTAGTAGAAAGAATAAGGAGTCAGTTGTAATAAACAGTTGAACGTTTACTGAATCAATTGTCTTCAGGTAGTCAGTACAGATACAGTTCATTTGTATGGCATGAGTGATGACTCAGAAATAGGTTCAGTAGGTTTAGGCAATTGTCAGTTAGGGAGTTCTCTAGTACTTTAGCTTTACAGGCGAAGAATAATTCGATTTACTTGAAGTCCACTTTCTATAGAACTCAGGTACTAAATATACGGTTTTCTACTTATCTTGAGCTATCCAATAAGGGCGTTTCTCCCTCGCGGCAGGCAAATTCTCTGCAACATTATTTGCAGGATGTTCTCCTGAAGTATTCATGTTCACTATATCCCAGAAGGCTTCTAGTGAAATAGGATAATTAAGGCCTTTAATCATCCAATCGTGTCCAGGAACTTGGAAAGTTACTCTTGGTCACTTGTGCTTGTGAAGTCCATATGCCAGACGCGGCTCTAACCTTCACTAGGTTTGCTTTATATTTAGACGTAGACTTACTGTCCAGTGCTAAGCTGCTGTAACTACTCTTGGTTTGTCCTCTCCAGGATTGATCAGGTCCCGGAGGAAAGAAATTGCAGCTACATCGTGGATAAAGCCTGTTTCTCTCCTCCATTAACTTCCTTCTTTTCTCTCTGACTCTCACACACTGACTAACTACTGTACTTCCTTTCTGTTCTGTCTAAGTAATGACAGCACCACCTAGGGGTGAATAGATGTAATGACAATGCCAGCCTGATAAATAGGAAATACCATACATTGCAAATACATTAACTAACTAGGCAGATGTTTAAAGTGTCCCTTTTACACACATATATGGGACACTGCAGATGCAAGTGCTCAATTTTATCATTAAACTGCCTCTGAGCTGTGATAGAGAGAGAGATGCAACAGAAAGAACACACTCCCTGAGAAAGGATACGCTCCCTGAGCTTTCAGCTTGATAAAGATTCTACAGTAGATAAGCAACTGGAGCAGTGAATGTGGAGATCTCTGGATCCCTGTGAGGTACAGGGCTGATTCTAGCTATGTTAGAAAAAGACGTCTTGTACTATATGATGTCTGATTTTCATTTTTTACATTTACCATGGAAAACAAAGTGTTTAATTTCCCTGCAGAGCCTCCACAGGAGAAATAAAGAATTACACGGCACTTATTCAAATCAATAGGTTGTGTATAAAACACGCCAGGACATGTCCACCAAGAGAGTAAGATCCTGTACTCAGTACCTCCATCTATTAACTTGGCATTCCCAAATTGTCAATAAGGAAATGGGGTTTCTAGACTATACAACCTATCTAAAGGGGGTTTCTTAGATTTGGAAAAGGGGTTTTGAATTTGCTCCCTCAAAAGAGGACCACAATTGGCCATGGGTTGTGTCTGGTATTGCGGTTCATCCACATTTACTTAAATGAGCTTCAATACCATAAAAAGCCCATGGACAAGCATGGCGCTGTTTCTGGAAAAACTAGATTATTGTTCCTAAACCAGGACAACCAGGCTAACAGTAGACCTACATTTTCTAAAGACTAAACATTCATAGACTTTTATAACAGCTGGAGGATGAAACATTGACATTGGTTCACAATGCTTTGACTTTTCCTTCGTGATAAGCTCTGGAATGTGACAATAAGTTGTCTATCAACATGCTAGGACTGGACTGTGGTGGTGACATGGGGTCTGACAAACATTCCTTGGTTCTTGATGTAAAGGAAACACTTCAGAGTGGATGTTTTTTTTTTCCAGACTTTGGACTTCCTTAGACTTGTGCATCAGTTCCTGTTTTATCCGGTCTTTCCTCTGACAGAACTAGATGTTTGTGATATCAATACAAGTAAATAAAAAACCTTGAGATACAGTATAATGTGATCTATTCTTAAAATATATCTCTTACAAAAACTGTAATTTCTGATGTATTGACTCCTTGAGTTGTCGAATATAGGAAAATATCATGTAGATTTTTTTGATGATGCCATGTTTTCTCACGTTAATGTAACATACTTCAATTTCTGTCAGGGGACCTGTAATCTGATGGCAAGAATAGTGTAATCTGAAGCACTAGTCACACCATCAACAGTATGAGAATACAACATAAACCCGATGGACTTCAAAATCAATGGGTTCTGTCAGGATTCTGTGGGATCAATTAAAAAACAGAACCATCAGAGATGTCACGCCATAAGAAATCCAAGACTTTAGTGTGAAAAAGAGGTTCTTCAGGACTTTACTAAATTGGCTCCTGGACTCAACCTGATGATGGCTGTGATTAAGGATACATATATCCGAAACACATAAATGAGATTACTGTGGGGCAGTGTCAGGGTTGCCAACCAGAATTTTTCTTTTTTCTAGACAACTTATCCCAAAATCCCACCAACATTTTTTAACTGACAAATTGGAAAACAATAATGAATTGTAAAGATTATAAGTACCGTAATCCATGTCTATAGCTCAATATAGAGAGACAAAATCATTACCAGCATTTACTGTGAGCTGTAAAATGATAATTACCACCAAAATAATCTAGTCAAATATAACCAACCTAAAAAAAAAAATCACATTTTTTATTCACTGACACAGGAAAAAAGTTGCCTATTTTTACAGACTGACAAGTGTGCAGATTTTATTTTTATTCCATCTAATAAAGTGGATTTTATATTAAAGTCTGATAATAAGTGCTGGCCTATTTATCTATTTTCATGATCATGAAAGGACTTCCGATTCCTTTCTCTATGCTCATCCTCTTTGTCAGTAGCGCTGTTGATTCCTCCCTCTGTCTGGATTTAGGCACTCAAATGCCATTTATGATGCTCCTCCTCCTTTCTCCTACAATGTAGAAATGTCATCACTGACATCAGGTACATTGCAAATGCCATCTGGGAGCATAGCATTACCCTTGTGTATGTGCAGTATGGGTCTTCTGCAGAGCATGTGTCCAGAAGCTGTCAGTGATTACGAACATTGCAAGGGTAGGTGGAGGGGGGTATTACATTGGGAACTGAGGGCCAGATGGAGCTAGCTCTGGGAATGATGGCAGAGCTAGACATGCTGGGTTTGGTTAGTTAACCCAGTATCAAGCAGCAGAAACAGGAATTTCAGTATCATAACATCCATCTCACTGGTGGTGACACAGATAAGATGGGGAGGAAAACACAGAACACCCAAAAAGTATTTAGACAAATATGCAATAAAAAAAATTGGGCCTAGAGAACCCCTTTAAAGGACAGTATTAAAAATAATACTACAGTATTTAACTTCCCTACGGTTAGTAAATAGATTTTTTGCAAATTGCAAAGGGATCTCTGTGGGCTCTGTTCACAAAGTATTAAAGATAAGTGAATTGATAAAAAAAATTTAGAAATTCGACCTAACTTTTTTTAAAAGTTCTTGAGCTAAAAAGAAAAAAAAATCACATTTTGCGTTATTCAGTTCTGGAGAAAGAGAATGTTTTCTAGGCAAGTTGGACACTTTTGATTTGGGTTGAATTTAAGATTTCAGACCTAAATCGAACTGGTCTGCCAATTTGGCCAAATCAGAACTAAAATTAATTTTAAGAAATTCTCTCACCTCTACATGGAGTTTGTTGGGGTTTACATTATTGATGGCAAGAACAGCACAGAAAAAAATGCACCAAACGGATATGCCACTGACTATACTAGCTAGTCATACAAGCAGATATTAAAAGCTGAGACTTTTGCCAATATATTCCTGTCAGGAACACATCGGAGCCCATCATGCACCATGTCACGGTCTCTCAGCATGGCAAGGGTCCTACCACTACGCTAACTATGGTGTGAACACGGTCTGAAGGTGATGAAATCCAGCTCACAGCCAAGCTTCCACACAACCGCCTAGCAGGACAACTAGTGCAATGTGAATAAAGCAAGACTGTAAGCCACACCCATATCAGACCATGTGATGGAGGTTACCAGGTGTAAAAGAGTGTTTAAATGCCAGGTAAAGGCACATTCAATACATATAAAACAAAATCACAGAAATATAGTGGCAAATATGGGGGAACTGCTCAAACCCCAAACACTGTAGCGTGTTTCTCATTGTGGGAGCAGTCCCACCGCATGTGGACCGCAGCAAACGACCATCCCCAGCAAAAAATGCGTACAATGGAGGATGCCGGCCAGGTCCACATGCACCACAAAGGCATCCTACACAAAACGGAGCATTGTGCGGATGAAAATATAATTATATAAATCACAGAAAAAAATGCACCAAACCGATATGCCACTGACTATACTGGCTAGTCATACAAGCAGATATTAAAAGCTGAGACTTTTGTGTTCCTGACAGGAATATATTGGCAAAAGTCTCAGCTTTTAATATCTGCTTGTATGACTAGCCAGTATAGTCAGTGGCATATCGGTTTGGTGCATTTTTTTCTGTGATTTATATAATTATATTTTCATCCGCACAATGCTCCGTTTTGTGGTGCATGTGGACCGCGCCGGCATCCTCCATTGTACGCATTTTTTGCTGGTGATGGTCGTTTGCTGCGGTCCACATGTGGTGGGACTGCTCCCCCAATGAGAAACACGCTACAGTGTTTGGGGTTTGAGCAGTTCCCCCATATTTGCCACTATATTTCTGTGATTTTGTTTTACAAGAACAGCACAGTTTGAATTCTTGCCCTTAAAAATTCTGGAACCTTGATAGACCTTCCATCAATCCTTTTTATCTGTGATAGAGTAAGCAAACGTGTGATTCTGGGCATAGTTTTTGAGGAAGCTGTTCATCATGGGCCAGGGTAGAAGTGTTATAAATAGTTCCATTGGTTGTTGCTCATTGGTTGTCGATCAAAACTTTTTCAAAAAGTTTCAAGGCAATTTTCTAAAGTGGAAGAGTGGCAGAATGTATTTTATTAAGCTATTTGTCTATGCAGGAAAAAGCAGCAAAATCACCCATTTTAAAGTTGAAAGGATTTCTAACCTCGTGTGATTTTAAAATGAGAAAGGTTACTTCAGTCTAACTTTTCTGCCAATATTCCTTGAAATACAAGAGAACAAATATTCATATTATAGCAATTTTGAGGAAAATATGGACTTCAAAGAAAGATTTTGCAGCTAAGTCTAAATACCGCTACATGCTGAGCTATGACATGGGAACAGTGCCTCATTCGTAAAGATTGGGTTCATTACTGGCGGAAGGATAAGAACAATATCCTGCTTACCATTAGGAAATAATATTTATTCCTTGCTGTTTATGGAACCACATAATGTTACCTCAAGCCAAGAGTCATGGAAATAGAAAAGACGATTGAAACAAAATGAAAAAGTAAAATTATGCAGGTGTATCGTAAATGTTCATTTTCCAAAGTCTTAAAAAGTCCAGTTTAATATCTAGTCAACTCCTACTGGATTTGGTAACTTAATATAATGTGAAAATATGTATGATACAATAGGAGAAACAGTATAACGAAGGGGATAGAAATTAGCATGTGTAATAAGATACGTAATCAACCTGTGATTTTTGCCCAGAGCTTGTGCCATCTAGATCCCATCAAAAAGAAAAAAAAAAACTGTTCACATTTGTAACATTATCAAAATCTAAAAAAATTATGAGAAATGGTTCTGGAGTTTAAAGGATGCAGTTTTGGAAGCCAAAATGAGGAGTGGATCATAAAAGGAGAGAAAGTCTAAATGACAGATACAACTTCTCATCTTTTTTTTTATTTACTCTGGGTTTTGGCCTCCAAAACTGCATCAGGAAGCCTGACCATGTGGTTGTACCCTAAGGGTGTTGTCCAGGATTAGAAAGGTAGGTTTATTTTTTTCCCCACAAACAGCGTCACATGTGTCCATGGGCTGTGCCTTGCCTTGCAGCTGTACTGTAGTTAAGTGAATGGGGCAGAACTGCAATACCAGGCATGTCTCATGGACTGTAATGCTACGTTTGTCTTTGAATGAATGGAAACCCTGCAAAGACCTGCTGGATCTCATTATGAGTTAACGGGGTTCCACAGAATTTGGTCTGTTTGAAAATGGGTCCATCAAAACTATCATGGTTGTATTCTTCATGATAACTTACTGAAACGTATTAAATAAGTAAAGGGGAAAAACTTCTGCTTGTCAAGTGAAACAAAGATCTCCACATCAGAAATTAGGAGCTGCCTCTGATCTAATTATTCATACTATGATGCTTTGCGGCACCTAAATATAGTGTGAAGTACGTTACATGATAGGATTCAAGGCTATGTGAAGAAGCTTAATAAAGCCTGGGGCAGGCAATGCTGAAGCCTTTGCTTTAGTGCAGCTTCCTTTCCTTTTTAATGTCCATGGACCACCAATCGATTAGAACCACAATTATGATGAAACCGTATGAGACAGTGGTTATAACCTTTTGCAGTAATTGTGCTGTTAGGAATAAAAAGTCCCTCCTTAGAAGAATGACAAAACTGCTTAATATGTTTTGAAGGATGGTAAAATTAAAATCGATTCTTATGATGCCATTATTCTCAGCTTGTGTATTCTATGTTACCACTTACTGCACTATATACTGTATATACAGAAAGAGAGAGAGAGATCACCTGATTCATCAGAAGGGCAATTTTAAGCACTTAGAAATCTATACCATTTTCAACAACAGTCCATCCCATTTTTTTAATATTCTAAAAAACGTTTTGTGACCTGCATTCAATATTTTGCAGGTCTCCTGTAAGGCTAGTTTCACACATGCGTCAAATAAATCTGGCAGGCTACATATTCATCTTGCACTGAAGGGGATCTTGCTCCTCTAAAGATGCAGGGCTCCAGCCATGACCTATCCAAGGGGAGCCTTAAGGGCTTGATCCTCCCTGGCGGTGTAAGAGGGAGCTACAGTACTGACCGCTACACCAGCGTTTGTGGGTTGCGATAAAGTTGCAGGTGTCTGTCTTCAAACGTGGGTCATCAGCACTTCTTCAACTGGCTCGGGTGGTTCAGGGTCTTCACCCCACATCTTGGCCTATCAGTTCGGCTTATTTTCCCTCTCTGCCATTTTGAGCATGCATCAGGGTCTTCTACATTTGTCTCTAGCACGTTCGCAAGATGTCAGCTTCTGGTAACAGGCAAACTCTCCATCCCAGGCACAAAAACTCTTCTAGCCCGAAGGCCCTTTAGCTTTTGCAAAATAATAAATAGGGCTAGGTTGAAGGTAACAGATAGTGTTGATCACGAATTTTCGAATTTTGAATTTTTATCGCGAATATAGGTACTTCAAAAATTCGCAAATATTTCGAATATAGTGATATATATTCGTAATTTCGAATATTCGATTTTTTTTTTAATCATTACACATGATCCCTCCCTGCTTCTAGCTTGTTGGCCAATGAGAAGGCTGCAGTATATTTGACTTTAGGAGTAGTGTTGTTTGCGAATTTTCGAATTTTTATTGCGATTTTTTTCAACTTACAACTATTAGACAAAGAAGATTATAGCACTATATTAGCTAAATTGCTCTATATTAGGTTTTTTGTTCGAATATTTGCTATATTGCTATAACTTTGTTTTTTCGAATATTCGTAATATTCTAAAACAAGAATATATAGCAATATAGTGAATATTCGAAAAAAAAAAAGAATTTAGAGCAATTTGTCTAATAGTTGTAATTTTTTTCTCATCTGAAGTTCAGATTGGAAAAAAATTACAACTATAAAAAAAAAGATTATAGCACTATATTAGCTAAATTGCTCTAAATTCATTTTTTTTAGAATATTCACTATATTGCTATATATTCTTGTTTTAGAATATTACGAATATTCGAAAAAACGATATTATAGCAATATGGCATATATTCGGAAAAAAAACTAATATAGAGCAATTTAGCTAATATAGTGCTATAATCTTCTTTGTCTAATAGGTTGTAATTTTTTTATCATCTGAGAATTCGCATGAGAATTCGCATGATGAAAATTCGCATATTACACGATCATTACCATGCTGATTTTTCGAGTAAAAAAAATCGTAGGATATAACGAATATTCGAATTTGCGAATATTCGATGAATATTCTACAAAGTATTCGCGAAATATCGCAAATTCGAATATGACCCCTGCCGCTCATCACTAGTAACAGACTCCCACCCTCAATGAAGCATCAAGAAGACACGTCCTGCCTGCTCCACAGCTGGGTTTTCTCTCTGGTTTCCTGCTCTGAAGGGACGTTGCTTCGATGCAAAATAGCCAATAAACCCCTTTCTGTGCTGTGAAACACCCACAAGGAGTCTTGTTAGCTCGATGTGGCTGTAGCTTCCACTGAATTTTCTACAGCAAGGCAATAGAGTATCTTTTTTAGGGTCCACACACAATTAGGCCAATGGTAGTAAGGCACGGAGGTACAACCCTGTTCGTGACACCAAGTTAAATGCACCAAGATTTTAGTATTTGCTTTTTGGTTATTTATTAATTTCTTCACTATTTTTATACGTCACTTTGTTTGTCCTCGGCATGTCACTGAATCACTTGTGCACACGTTTTTTGGTCACTTTTTGTTTGTCTTCACTCATTAATTATATGTAATAATTATTTATATTTTGAGATCTTATCCGTATGTGCTTAGGTATATGCTGACCTCTATTTTGGACTATATGATAATTATGAGTTTATAAATATGAATTATACCGCGTGTATGCATTCATAATGTCCGGATTATGTAACCAATAGAATAACCTTGTATGGGGGTGATGACCCGGCCGTGCATGCGATGCGTTCCACTGCGGCGTGCGTCAGTTGACGGAGGCGCCGCCATGGAGTGCATCGCATCGGGGCCATGTAGGAGGAGGAGTTGCGGAGGATTCATGGGCTGGTTCATTCTTCACGGCGGCGATGAATACTTGCGTTCCAAGCTGATACGAAGGTACGTCCTTTCCAGTTGTGTACATCCGGTGGTTTGGTGTGGCGCATGGCGTGATTGTGGAAGGAGAATTTATAAGGTGTGTTACATGTGTTTAATGTGGGAGGGTTTATATAGAGAGTGGGGACAAGGAGATAAACAGTACTTACCCCCTGATGAAGCATTGAGCAAAACGCGCATCGGGAAGCAGGAGAGATGGCTCTTTGGTATGGCTACATGTATCAGTTTATTGTGACTTAATCTGGGTTGCTATAGGTTGTATATGTGGATTATATTTATTAGCACTTTTCACTTTATGTGGATTTGTTTATACTTAGCGTGGTGTTATATACACCTTTACCTTAGTTGTCAGCCCAGTGATACCATTTCACAAAACTAAAAGCCTGCTTTTCCTGCCTGGGCACTGTACGTCCTGTGTGTCTGTACCACCAACAGTTTTTAATCATGTGATTTTAATAAGTATGTAATAACAAAGATATATTTAATTATCCTAATCTGGTTATTGCTTTATTTGGAGTATACCAAGTTAAATGCAGCAAAGTAGCCAGTTTAGATGATATGAGTGGCAGTGGCCCTTATGAAGTGTTGTGTCAAAGTGTACTCAGGCTATTGCTCCCTGGGGATCGGTGCAGTGGAAATGTAGTACTGAAGAATGAGGCCAGAGTTAAACATAACCATAAGTGCAATGTAGAACTTCAAATCCATTCAATAGCAGCAGATTTTGAGTGCAATCTTCTGTCACCAGTAAGGATTATAGAGGCAGGTTGGATGGCTCTAATTTAGCACTTAAGTTGTACTGGCCTAGTAATGTTCTGGGTGATGGGTGCCTTAGCTGTAGTCCCTCACATCACAGCAGTGTCTTTAAATTCTGGATATAGCTGGATATAGCTACTGTCTGTTTTCTCAAGTATTTACTTGAGGCAGAATATAACTGTAAATCCCTTTGGAGTATCCTCTTTAGGAGCAAGAGCTCAGTGGTGTGCATCCTCTCCTGCTGTGGCACAACAGGAACTCCCCTTCCTGGCAGGAAGCAAGGCCAGCCCACTCTTAGCAAAAGGAAGGAACAGGGTGTTTAGTCCTGTTCCTGATCAACCCTTGCTATCCACCCCTTACTGGTACATACGACCTTAGCATACAATATATAGTACATAGCAATACAATATAAAACACAATACAATACTTAACAAACTGTATACAATGGTAGTGTCCCACTATATGCAGTGGGGTACTACACATCGAAATGTCGGGATAGAATTAGTAGGTCAATGTATTTTTTTTCCCCAATAAAAGGGAAATTCACAGCAAAATCTGCACAATTTAGTTGCTGAATTAGTCTGGATGTACCCCAAAACACTAAGCTGTAGAGTCTTCAATAGACCAGCATATAAACAAAGCTCCAAAAATGTGAACACTGGTTATCTGGATTTGTAGGGCCATTTATTAAGACCAGCGACTTAGATGCCGATCTTAATACCCCAGAGCTGGTGGTGGATGCGCCGAAGTTACGTAGAGGCGCCGGCCTCTACCTAACTTAGGTGCATGATCCTTTGGTATACACCAAGCTTAAATCTACGCCAGCTACCTTGCTGGCATTGATTTAAGTAATTTACGACACCATGAACTGGCGTAGAAATTGTTAAATTAGACGGGCCTGCTGGCCTGCCCTCTTACACGCCCACTCTACACCCCCTTTTTTCAGCACTGGCGTGAGCGACGTAACTAGGTCAAAACTCACGGATTTTGCAGCAAATAACCTTTGCACTAAATTTTCTACAGATATACACCAAAAAGTGGCGTATACTATCTATTCATAAGTGCCCTCTTGGTTTTTATAAGAACTGAAATAATCTATTGGATGAAACATATGAAAAAAAACTTCCTCTCATATCTATGCAAATGCTCCATCTACCTATTGAGGGGTTAATATATCCCATTCCTGTTTTCATTGTTACGCTCAAGGTCAGGGAGAGCATGGTAGAAAATTGTAGAAAGAGATGAGCATGTGGCCTGTAAAACCACAGCATGGCTGGAATGTCTTTACAGTGTTATGGCTCCAGTTTTTAATAGTTCTCTGTGGTTTTTGTTTCATATTTCTTAGCGAGAGGCTTTTGATAACCTAAGAAAACTATGCAACAGATGGCATGTATGTAGGTTCACCAAAATGTAATACCTTTTACCACAGATGCAGTCCAAAATGGTGAAACTAGAAATTTTACAGGTTTGTTATGTTATGATAAGAGATGAGCGAATATTTAAAAAAATTTGATTCAGCCGGTTCGCTGAATTAAAAAAAAAATCGTTTTGATACGAATTTATTTGCCGCGAATCGCGTTAAAAACGGCTATTTCCTGGCTGCAGAGAGCCTTTATAGTGGTGTAGAACACTGTGCCTTGCAGTAACATGCATAAGGAGTCTGCTGTAGTAGTGAAATAATACTGTGAGTCAGTATGACATGCAGATGACAGGCGTCGCTCTTAGAATCACTGCACACCACTTATTTGGGCAGTCACAGGGCCAAAACTGACCAAATAACTCAAGTATGAACTCAGCCTTACAGGTCAATGTTAAAGCCAAGAAGAAGCGCACTCCTTTTACACAGTCATCAGCTGATTCCACATAGATGTCTACAGAACCTGTTCTATTAAATGCTTATACAAGTAGAGCCCCCCGACAGAGTGGAGAGGGTGTCAGCAGTAAGTTTGTGTTGACTTCACTGATTATTTTGCCCTTCCTCTGATCAGTCAGAACAATAACCCCAAAAAAACTGATCCTTTGTGCTGCCGCCGCTGCCTCTGTGAACCCGTGCACCGCTACATCCTGGGCAGGTAGGCTCCTGCGAAGCAAGTGGTCTGCCCCAGGCACATTTGGCTACCGACTTCCCACTTCTGCCATCCTGTTGACTCCTGGCCACGCTAGCGACTTGCTGGCTCTACCGCTGCCTCACGGGCAAGCTGCCACCCTCTTCTCCCCCGATGATGAAGCCCCTTCGTCAGAGGGGGTGAATACGTGATGACGTAGGTTTTCTACGTCGCTCCTTACTGCGACCGTTCTATCCCCTCGCACTATGCAAGACACGAGCGTCTCTATCTGAACCGTGGGATGCCCCCACCTCTGGGCCCTTTGCGTTCTACTGGACTGGACTCTCGGCGGATCCCTTCGTTTGTCCTCCTTGCCTGGCGGTGTCTGCTTGCTGCCTCCCTTGCTGACGGGGCGGTCGCCCTCCTTCTGATGTTTCATTCTCCGATGCTTCCTGCTGATCCCCTTCTTGGATCTTCAGTGTCGGCTTGGACCTGGTTACAGGTTTGAAGTTTGAAGTATCGAATATATGCTTCATGTCCTCCTCTGCCTCTATGTTTGACCCCTCCTCCCCCATTGCCTGTGTAATCGTTTTCTCGATCTCCCCGCTTCGTCTAGTCATTTATAGGGAATATAGGACAGAAGGTTAAACTTTCTCAACTTTATAAAGTGTTGCTTAAAACACAATTTAATAATACACGTTCTCCGGGACAAAAGAATTGGCAAATTGATTGTCCGTGAATTTCCCTCGAAGATTGGGATAATATATTGGCAAATTTAAGTTTAGTTTCTTATAATTTTAATCATGTTTTGGAGAAACAAAAAAAAATTCTTTCCACTTGGAGACGAATCCTGTCAAGATTGAAGAGCAGTATCGGCTGCTCATCGAGTCAAATTCTTCTGGAGGGACCTGCCTTGCATGAACAGGCCTCTAGTAGCTACAGACAATGAGAAGACAAAGCTGCAAGATTGCTTGGAGCCCGGAAGAGTTGCAAAGTTCATCAAGAACTACCAGCCCCTGGTCTCTTCGTCAGGGAAAACGTCATGAGTTCCCAGTCATCATGGATCGAAAGTAGGACATCCTGTGGTGCACGGAGATGGAGAGGGTCTTCGGATTTCCCCCGCACTATACGAACGTCTCAGAAATGAACCGCTGCTCCCGACAGAAGCTCCTGCAAAGGTCATGGAGCGTCCCGGTTATCCAGCATCTATTCGCCCCACTGAATTATTTTGAAAGTATGTAGAAGCCACACGGGGCCCCCATGCTGAAGATTTATCATGGAGACACCGGATTTTATAATATTACATTATTATACAAAGAAAACAAAAAAAGAAGCCCCTTCGTCACACGGCTCCCAAGTGCGATCAGCTACATCATCATCATTATCGAGTACTGTCTGCACGTCACTGATGTCCTCCTCAAACGTCTCTGGGTCAGGAGCCTGACCGCTCGCAACACCAGCTCCCATGCCACTCTCCTCATCACTACTTGCCCGCATAGTGGAGGAAGCGGCGGATGTCTCCTCCACATCTTGGCTTGCCAGTAGCTGCTGACTGTCTTCTAGTAGCTCGTCCTCACTGTATAGTGGAGCCGAGCCCACAGCATACAATACTTCTCTGGCTGAGGGAACAGAAAAGAACAGTCAGGTTGATGACAGGTCAGGGCACAGGGCCTACTCTCGGGCCATGCCAACTAAGGACTGTGTCTGACAAACCCACGGACTCTTGGCTTGGGGTGTCTGATGTCACTTGAGACGAAGTCGAAGATCGAGTCAACCATTAAAGAACCGCTGGGTTGCTGGTCAAGACACGATTGCTAACTGACATCGGGAGCTCAGGCCTCTCGAAGTTACCGCTGCTGCCATGGTCCCTTACTCTGCTGCAACCTGTGCTGGCACCAGAAACATTTAGGCCTCTGCCACTCCCCTGCGCAGGACCTGGCACTTCTCTGTCTGACTTACTGTTAGAACAAATAAATAAATAAAAAGGAAATTAAAACACCCCAAAAAAGTCTTTAATTTTCTCACTTCACCACACAACGGCTAATAAGCCCTTTTTTCCCCCACTAATACACACAAAAAAGGGCTTTAGGACATATAACTGCACCGCTGAACAGCAAATATATTTTTATTTTGCCACTATTACACGCCAAAAATGGCTTTAGAATATATAACTGCATCGCTAAATGGCAAATATATTTTTATTTTGCCACTATTACACGCTAAATAGGGCTTTAGAAGATATAAGTGCAACGCTGAACGGAAAATATATTTTTATTTTGCCACTATTACACTCCAAAAAGGGCTTTAGAACATATAACTGCACCGCTGAAAGGCAAATATATTTTACTTTTGCCACTAATGCATGACAAAAAGGGCTTTAGAACATATAACTGCACCGCTGAACAGCAAATATATTTTTCTTTTGGCACTAATACACGACAAAAAGGTCCGCCATTTTTCGCACTTCACCACACAACGGCGAATAAGCCCTTTTTCCCCACTAATACAAGCCAAGAAATGCTTTAGAACATATAACTGCACTGCACAAGGGCAAATAAGACGTAGAAATATTTCCTTGTAATAAACCCTGTTAATGGCTGTATCAAAAAGCACTTGCACCCCAATAACAACAACGGTTTTCTGGAATTACAGAGCTGTATAAAGGCAATTTGGGTCCCCAGTCAGTGCAGCAATGTGTAATAGGATTGTTTCTATTACACAGGCTGTAACCTCCCCTACTGAACCCTGTTTAACATAAATGCTGTTGAATGATTCCTCCCTATCCTTTAGTTTTTTTTTGAACAATTACATTTTTCCTAGCACTGTCCCTACTGCCTGCTGCCGTCTCTCCCTGCACTAAGTACACTGGAAAATGGCAAAATCCAAGATGGCTGAGGCTATTTATAGGGCTGTGACATCACAGGGTTGGCTGGCTGCTGATTGGCTGCATGCATGGCATTATGGGTGATCCCGCCTTCCCAGAGTTCCTTTCTCTATGTCCTCACACGTGCAGCAGTCATTTTAGCATGAGGAAATTAGGCTTTGGTGCGAATCAAATTTTTCTTGAAATTCGGATCGAATTCCACTTCGTCAACTTCGATTCGGTCATCTCTAGATGTGATTAGTAGTAGTAAAAATTACAAAAATAAATAAGTAAACAAAAACATTCGGCTGCAAGGTGGGAATAATGCTAATGCTGAGAGAGGACAACAAGAGTAAGTAGTAGGTTATGGGTATTAAGGTGAACTTTAAGATGCAGCATGATAAAAGCTTAGTTGATGGTCCTCAAGGGCATGGACCACAGAAGACAGTGGATGGGATTATTTGTCAGCTCACAGAACTGAGCCTTTAGGGTAATTGTGCCTTTTTCCCTTGAAATAACTCAGCCCTGTTAAGCTCAAGCAAGTTGCTTGAAATTTTAACTATACTTATAGGTAAAATGGTAAACTCAAATTAACAATCATATAGTTTATTGTTGTATTATAGTTCAGTGATACATTAACAATTCTGTAGGCTTCAGAGCTGAAATCTCCAAGAACTGCTCAATGTCAGCACAGAGCTTTACATTCCTGTGAGTCTCATCTTTACACCAGGCACTTTACAGCAATGTTGGAGAGATTAAAGGGGTTTTGATATATTGATAGCCTATACTGAGGAGAGGTCCTCAATATATGAATAGTGATGGTCCGACCCCCGGCACCCTCTTTTGATCAGCTGTTTGAAGAGGTCGCCATGCTCTTCCTAAGCCAGTGACATCACATTCATCAGTCACATGGCCTATTCAAACAGATGCCGGGAGCCAGATCACCATTGATCAGATATAGGTGACCTATCCCGGGGATAGGCCTTCAATATCGAAATCTCATACAGCCCTTCTAACTCTCCCAGTGCATTAAAAGAGCTCAGCTAAGTGGTTAGAGGGGTGTCTAACAGCAAAAATGTTGACTGTTTCCAATGACAACCAACTGCACGGTGTTGATTTGGACAATAATGCAGACTGTATCACAGGATCAGTAGGAGGCAAATAATACTATGTTTTATTTAGTTACTCAACTTTTTATGCAGTTTATATATTAACTATAAAATGGTGAGAATATACCCTTTAAGTCATCATAAACCTAAAGATGGACATACATCTATTATTCTTGTTGATATAGGAGGGACTGGTTGACCATCTAATGTGCACGGGGGGCCTCCCAACTCTTCAATGATGGCAGATGTTGGGCGGATAAGGGTCTTACTGCTGTTTCCAGGAAGTGAAGCCACTGTCAGCAACTTTCTCTCCTCTTTCTGATCAGAACACATAGATCTTTTGCCAAACCATTTATGCATTTTATGACGGGGATGGGGAGATATAGATATTGGCCATATAATTGTTCATCTGAAAGATATCTCATGTGTATGGCAAATCTTACTCTCACTGTATGTGGTTGTTTGTCTAATGTGGTTATTATGTCGTGAACCCTTCACATTGTTTTTGATAAATTTCCATGGCAGGGACTAATCCAATGTTTTCGGAAACATTTTTACGTTATGAATGTTCACATAATTACTTACAAAGAAAGAGAACCAACAACTATTTTCTTAATTAGGAGCAGCTCAGATGCTCAAAACAAACCTGCCAGCAATTAACTGCAGACACCGGCGGGCACCCTGCAGTGGAGGTCACCCTGTGCCAACCCCTCCAGTTACGCAGGCTGCCAGTGTTCATTTGCTTACAGTATTTCCATGACGTCTTTTCTGCTTTTCTTTGTGTTCGCCCTGGAGAAGCCAGTTGCCTGATGATATTGCATACAATACCCATAATAAGCAAAATTGCATCCAGCATGGCCATTAGCACTCTATGTTTACTCTCAGACTCAATGCCAAGAGAAAAAAAATGACCCTTGTCAACGGAAATGTCTAATTGGATTGATGTAATCTGGGCTGCTACATTTATACAATACAGTAAGTTTTTTATTTTTTTCTGCATCTAACAATTTCTAGATATGGGACAATTCTCCAGACTTAAACCCTTTTGAGCATCTGGTGGGCATCCAACAGAAGGTGGAGGAGTGCAAGTTCCCTAACATCCACCAGCTCCGTAATGTCGTCATGGAGGAGTGGAAGAGGATTCCAGTGGCAAGCTGTGAAGCTCTAGTGAACTCTATGCCCAAGAGAGTTAAGGCAGTACTAGAAAAGAATTGGTGGCCACACAAAATATTGACACTTTGGGCACAATTTGGACACTTTCACTTAGGGGTGCACTCACATTTGTTGCCAGCAGTTTAGACATTAATGGCTGTGTGTTGAGTTATTTTGAGGTCATACCAAATTTACAGTGACTACTTTACATTGCATCAAAGTGTCATATCTTCAGTGTTGTCCCATGAAAAGATATAATAAAATATTTTCAAAAATGTAAGGGGTGTACTCACTTTTGTGAGATACTGTATATGAAAGTGAATGATCACCGTTAATTTACCAGATATAAGTTTACATAAAAAATGTCCTATATCTAGAAATTGTTAGACCCAGGAAAAAAACTTAGCTAGCCTACAATGCTCCCTAGGCCAACTAGGAGCATCAGGTTACATTTGTGGACTCAAAATTATTTCATTATCTTGGCAAGAGATCTTCCATAACTTAAATTATTATTAAATAATAATATAAAAACCAGATGCCAATATAATTTCTGGCCCATCACTGGTTAAGCGGTGGCACGTTGATTCTCAGTAGCCCAAAAATCGCTAAATTATTGTGCAACTGCCAGGTTTGACTTGAAAATAAAACATAAAAACTGTAAAAAAACAATACAAAAGGAACATTTTCAAAAAGAGTATAAGGCTTACTGCTGGTTCTTAAAGGTAGCCCATTTGAAGCAGCCCACAAGATCTTACCACAACCAATTATTGGTTAGGCCTCCTACTGGCTCTTTGTTTACCCTAGCCTTTGAAGTACTGCAGTACTGCTCCTATACAGTGTGGTTCAAACAATCTTGCTAAAATTATGTTGAGGCTCTTTGAACTTACCATGAGGTTGACAACCAGTACATAGTAAAGGTTATCTTTATGTTGGGCACAATTATGACCACCTTAGAAAGGGACATTCATGGGGTTGCAAAATCTTGACAAACATTTCCCCAATTGTTTGAACCCTTTTAGCTATTCAACAGAGCTAAAAAGGGGCACAGGCCTAACTTCCCAATACCGTTGATAAGTAATAAAGAAGAGTCCTATTTCTTGGAGTTAAATTGAGTTTAATATCTTCTTGCCTTATGACAGAAATATTGGGGAGAGCTTATAGTGTTTGCAATTGATCATACTATTCCAGTAGGGTCATCTGAATTTCCTGGGCACAAATGCAACATCTACAACATTGTGCTATTTGCAGTATATTACAGGTGCCTTCCTTTGAGGCAGAGGATCTTTTGGTGTTACCTCTGCATCCCGCATAGCTATTCCTCTGTACTTTTTCATTGTTAACAGGACATTGTCCATATCCGATAATCTAAAAGAACTTAATATTGTGATTTAGGGGTCATCAGCTGATCCCACTTTAGCTGTCAGCTGTATAATCACCCAGAGCCTGGCTGCAATGAGTGGGATCAGGGATAATGCTGATCCCAGTCATTTAACCCTTCAGATGATGCCATCAAAAGAGACCACGGCATCTGAGTCCTTAGATGGAGGGAAGAGGATTCTTCTTCTCTCCAACAGGAGCTCTCACAGTGAAATTGAGGGGCTCTAATCCATTGCTTTGACAGCCTGTGGCCTTGCAAAGTATCTCAGTGCTGCCATAGTGACCTGCCTGTAGAGCCATGCCCAAGGAACGGCCTGACAGGGAGCCTGTGAAAATCCCATATAGTGCAAAAGTATTCTATTTCAGCCTTTAGTACAAGCGATCAGGAGATCGCATGTACAAATCCCCCTGTGGTGGCTAAAAATCACAGTAAATAAATAATTAATATTTTTAAACATTAAAAAACACAAAAATATTAGAAATTCAAATGAACTTCCCCATTTCCAATTTTACATATAAAAATGAATAAATAAAGAAATAAGCTTAATAGCTACCGCAGTATCCAAAATGTCCAAAATACAGTATTAAGATATAAAAATATTTATCGTGCATGATAAATGCCTTACAAAATGTGCAGTTCATGAATTTAAGGGGTTAAAAACTTTTTGAAATACCAAAAGGTTAAAAATGCAACTTTTCTGACTTATTTCTCAGTGTGCATTACAACCTCTTCACTTCTTCGGTGTTCATTTCTGTTGTTGGAACGGCATTGAGCTGCGGCTATATGTATCATGATTAATCCATCGATGACAGGAGTCATAATAAAAGACCATTTCTGCTTGAGTAATAGTCCCACCATCATTCTGATGGATGGCTGGAACTGTAGTACATATCAGAAGAAAAATTAAGGAGATGTCTTGTGATCACTCTGAATACACAATGCTGTGCCCAAGACTGCAAATTTACTTTTTACTGTCTATGTGAGGCATTCTGAAATTTCTCTGATAAATATAAACTCTGGGCAGGTTTAGATATCCATGAGTTTTTCATCTGGATGTGCAGATGACTTTTTCCTTCCAATCTGAAACCTATTATTCCAGTTTTATCTAATTTAGCCAATACTACATTCACTGTGTTTGTGGTCTTCTCGCTGCATCGATTTTCTAGCAAAATGCACAGTGAAAGCTGGGGAATAGCATTTTAGAATGCACACGGCCTAATCACGTATGAGATTCGCAGACACAGCAATAGTGTTCAATTAGCCATTTATTTTCGACAGCCTAGGTATAAAAAGTAACTTTCTTAAAGGCATAGTCACACTTTCGATGTAGATAGCTATAGATATTTAATTTTCAAAAATATCATCTAGTCATTTGCGATATAACTGATGATTGTATGTTCATTACCTTTCTTGATTTCCCCTAAAAATCCAAAAGTTACCAAAGGTATTAAAAAGGAAGATCTTCCTTTGTCATGTTCGGTCAACAGCTGAAAATGTTTTTCTAAAAGTCAGCTTACAATACTTGAATTTTCTGGACAATTAGCAAAATTTTGTATATTTAAGTGACTCGCCAGTGAGGACCTATAAAAAAAGTCAGTGCCTGGATGGAATCTCATTATTGGTTTAGGTTGCCACAGAGTTGCAGCTAAAACTAATGACTGGAGGTGTGTCTCAGGCTACCTCAGACCCCCTATAGACACTGTAGCTAACCTGTGTTCACAGATCACAGCTCTGTCCTAATGGAGCTGAGCTACTGTAGAAAACAGACAAAAATCAAGATCTGTGGAACATAAAGAGAAGGTAATCCTCCCCTGTAGGTACTGACTTATATATTTTAGATCCAGGTTGGAGGATCACTAGAGTTGAGCGGACACCTGGATGTTCGGGTTCGACGGGTTCGACCGAACTTCGGAAAAAAGTTTGGGTTCGGGACCCGAACTCGAACCGAACTTGAACCCGAACCCCATTGAAGTCAATGGGGACCCGAACTTTTGAGCATTAAATGGCTGTAAAAATGTCATGGAAAGTGCTAGAGGGCTGCAAATGGTGTCAAAATGTGGTTAAGAGCATGGCAAGTGCTCTGCAAACAAATGTGGATAGGGAAATGACTTAAAATAACATAAAATACGTAAAAATAAAATAAAAATCTTGATCTAGGAGAACCAGATCCATATGGAGAAGGAGGTTGAGGAGGCGGTGGATGTGGTGGTGTAGATGGAAGTGGCGGTGGAGGAGGAGGAGGTAGCCTACACTGCTTTTTGGTTTTAAATTTATTTATATTTTTTTAAATTAGGGTACACCCCAAAACATTGGGAAATATAACCCTCCAGTCGTGATAAACACACGTGACAATACACCGGCTGCAGGGCAGGCCAGCACCTCCAAGGCGTAAAGGGCAAGCTCAGGCCATGTGCCCAATTTGGAGACTCAGAAGTTGCAGGGGCTGACCCCTGTCAGTTAGTTCGTGTAGGCGTGTGCATACTTACTGCCCCACCCACCATGTCGCACGTCCTCGTGATGTTCACGATCCAATTTGATATCTGCTCTATCAACTTTCGATGTTCTTTTATGCGCCTACCATGGTGATTACGGGTGGCAGGGAATCAGGGTTCCAGGCCGGAGAGGGAGCATGAGAAAAAGAGACCAAATTTAAGGGAGATAAATTTATTTAAAAAATTTGGGATCAAGAAGAAATGTGGGAAAAGTTATTGAGGCACAAATGTGGGACAAATTACAGAAGCCCAAATGTGGGCCAAAAGAGTCAAGCGGAATTGTGGGAAAAGCTATTGAGGCGCAAATGTTGGCCAAAAGAGTATAGCGGAAATGTGGGACAAAGTATTGAAGCTTAAATGTGGTACAACTTGCTTAAGTTTAAGCATTGAATCAAAGGAGGTGGCGCGCATCAATTAAAGAAGCATTTCAGAAATTTTATTCCTTGTCACCTATGCAGAGCAGGGGTTTATTCACGTCTAAAATTGTATAATGTCAACCCAAGAATGTAACGGAAAAATTACAGGAATTAATTAACCTGTCTACTTGGTAGAGCAGGGGTCTATGACAGAAAACAATTGTTTATTGTCACCCGAAAATGTAAAATAAAAATTATTGAAATTTATTAAGCTGTCAACTAGGTAGAGGAGGGGTATATTACACCCAAAAATTGGTGAATTTAACCATAAAATGTAACTGACAAATGTTATATTTTTTTTACCGGTCTAATAGGTATAGCAGTGGTACATCAGACCAAAAAATTGCTGAATTTCACTATAAAATGTAACTGCCATTTTTTTTTTTTACCGGTCTACTAGGTATAGCAGTGGTACTTCACACCAAAGAATTGCTGAATTTCACCCGAAAATGTAACTGACAATTATTATTTTTTGTTAACCTGCCTGTAGCAGTGGTACATCACACCCAAAAATTTGTGAATTTTTACCATAAAATGTAAGAGACAATTTTTTTTATTGTTTAACCCGTCGGCTAGGTATAGCAGTGGTACTTCACACCGAAAAATTGTTGAATTTCAACTGAAAATGTAACTGACAAATATATTATTTTGTTAACCGGCCTACTAGATATAGCAGTGGTACTATACACCCAAAAATTGGTGAATTTCACCAGAAAATGTAGCTGACAATTTTATTTTTTTTGTTAACCGGCCTACTAGGTATAGCAGTGGTACATCACACCCAAAAATTAGTGAATATCACCATAAAATGTAAGAGACAAATGTTTTTATTGTTTAAACCGTCTACTAGGTATAGCAGTGGTACTTCACACCCAAAAAATTTTGAATTTCAACTGAAAATGTAACTGACAAATATATTTTTTTTTGTTAACCGGCCTACCAGTGGTACTATACACCCAAAAATTGGTAAATTACACCAGAAAATGTTAATGACAATTTTTTTTTTTTTTTAACCGGCCTACCAGGTAGAGCAGTGGTACTATACACCCAAAAATTGGTGAATTCCACCAGAAAATGTAAATGACAAAGTAGTGAAATAATATAAAATAAAACACGTACAAAAAAAAAATTGATTTATGAGGTGGAGTTCCATATGGAGTAGGAGTTTGAGGAGGCGGTGGACGTAGCGGAGTAGGTGGAAACGGCGGTGGAGGAGGACGAGATAGCCAACACAGATTTTTGGTTTTAATTTAATTTTGTAAAATTAAGGTACACTCCAAAAGAGTGTGAAATATCCAAAATACAAACATGAGCAATTGCACTGCAGTATAACAATGGCTACATGTCTATTCTGCACAAGGTACGGACAAGTCCTGAGGGATCCATGCCTGGTTCATTTTAATTGGCTGTGGACAGGCGGCTGCGCTCGTCTGCGATGATGCCCCCTGCCGTGCTAAACACACGTTCAGATAATACACTGGCTGCAAGGCAGGCCAGCACCTCCAAGGTGTAAAGGGCAAGCTCAGGCCATGTGCCCAATTTGGAGACCCAGAAGTTGAAGGGGGCAGACCCGTCATTCAGTACGTGTAGGCGTGTGCACATATACTACTCCACCAGGTTGGTGAAATGCTGCCTCCTGCTAAGACTTTGCATATCAGCTGGTGGTGCTGGTTGTTGTGGCTTGCTGACAAAGCTTTTCCACATTTCGGCCATGCTAACCCTGCCTTCTGAGGTGCTGGCAGTGCCCCAGCTGCGTTGGCGACCTATTCCTCGTCCTCTGCCTTGTGCTTCCACTGTGCCCCCGCTGTCAGGTGGGAATGCCATCAGCAGCGCATCTACCAGCGTGCGCTTGTACTAGCGCATCTTACGATCACGCTCCAGTGACGGAATTAAGGACGGTACGTTGTCCTTGTAACGGGGATCCAGCAGCGTGGCCACCCAGTAATCAGCACAAGTTAGAATGTGGGCAACTCAGCTGTCGTTGCGGAGACACTGCAGCATGTAATCGCTCATGTGTGCCAGGCTTCCCAGAGGAAACGAAAAGCTGTCCTCTGTGGGAGGTGTATCGTCTGTGTACTCTGTATCCCCCCATCCACGCACCAGTGATGGCCATGATCTGGTCTGGGTGCCACCCTGCTGTGAACATGGTTCCTCCTCCTGCATCTCCTCCTCCTCATCCTCCACCTCCTCATCCTCCAGAACTGTGCCCTGGCTGGACAATTGTGTACCTTGGGTTTGTGGAGACACTGCAGCATGTAATCGCTCATGTGTGCCAGGCTTCCCAGAGGAAACGAAAAGCTGTCCTCTGTGGGAGGTGTATCGTCTGTGTACTCTGTATCCCCCCATCCACGCACCAGTGATGGCCATGATCTGGTCTGGGTGCCACCCTGCTGTGAACATGGTTCCTCCTCCTGCATCTCCTCCTCCTCATCCTCCACCTCCTCATCCTCCAGAACTGTGCCCTGGCTGGACAATTGTGTACCTTGGGTTTGTGGGTGCAGGAACTCACCCTCGGAGCCACTGGGGAATGACTGGCCGGAAACCCTACAAAATGATCCCTCCTCCTCCTCCTGTGCCACATCCTCTTCCATCATCGCCAGGAGCGTTTTTTCAAGGAGGCATAGAGGTGGGATAGTAACGCTGAGAATGGCGTTATCGGCACTGGCCATGTTGGTGGAGTACTCGAAACAGCGCAACAAGGAACACAGGTCTCGCATGGAGGCCCAGTGATTGGTGGTGAAGTGGTGCTGTTCCGCCGAGCGACTCACTCGTGCGTGCTGCAGCTGAAACTCCACTATCGCCTGCTGATGCTCGCACAGTCTGGCCAGCATGTGCAAGGTGGAGTTCCACCTTGTGGCCACCTTGTGGCCACGTTGCATATGAGGCGGTGAGCGGAAAGGCCGAAGTTACGCTGCAGCGCTGACAGGCGAGCAGCAGCAGGGTGAGAACGCCGAAAGCGCGCACAGACGGCCCGCACTTTATGCAGCAATTCTGACATGTCAGGGTAATTTTTAAGGAATCTCTGCACCACCAGAGCTGCTACAAGATTTTGCCCATTATCGCTCACCACCAGGCCGGGCTTGAGGCTGACTGGCACAAACCACTAATTGGTCTGTTGTTCAAGGCCCGTCCACAGCTCCTGCGCGTTGTGGGGTTTGTCCCCCAAACAGATAAGTTTTAAAACTGCCTGCTGTTGTTTACCCCTGGCTGTGCTGAAGTTGGTGGTGAAGGTGTTACGCTGACCGGATGAGGAGCTGGTAGAGGATGAGGAAGCAGAGTAGGAGAAGGAAGCAACAGGAGGCAAACTGAAGCGCCCTGCAATCCTCGGTGGTGGAAGGACATGCGCCAAACTGCTATCCGCCTCAGGCCCAGCCGCCACTGCATTTACCCAGTGTGCTGTTATGGAGATATAACGGCCCTGACCGTGCTTACTGGTCCACGTATCCGTAGTCAGGTGCACCTTGCCACAGATGGCGTTGCGCAGTGCACACCTGATTTTGTCCCCTACTTGGTTGTGAAGGGAAGTGATGGCTCGCCTTGAAATGTAGTGGCGGCTGGGCACGACGTACTGTGGGACAGCCACCGCCATAAGGCCTTTAAAACTATCCGTCTCCACCAGACGGAATGACAGCATTTCAAAGGCAAGTAATTTAGAAATGCTGGCATTCAGCATTGGCACCTGTGTTTCAGGGTGGGTAGGGGGGTACTTCCTCTTCCTCCCCAGCGTTTGGGATATGGAGAGCTGAACGCTTCCGTGTGACATTGTGGTGATGCTTGGTGACCCAGGTGTTGGTGTTGCTGGCAGATCCTCTGTTTGTGGGGTGCCAGGTGGCACTGTAACTCCAGAGGTGGATGAAGAGGCAGCGACTGCAGCAGAAGAGGAAGCAGGAGGAGCCAGAGACCTTTCTTGGTTTTTGAGGTGTCTACTCCACTGCAGCTCGTGCTTTGCACTTAAATGCCTGGTCATGCAGGTTGTGCTCAGGTTGAGAACGTTTATGCCTCGCTTCAGGCTCTGATTGCACAGCGTGCAAACCACTCTTGTCTTGTCGTCAGCACATTGTCTGAAGAACTGCCACGCCAGGGAACTCCTTGGAGCTGGCTTTGGTGTGCTCGGTCCCTTGCTGCGGTGGGCAGTAGGAGGCGTACTGTCTAGAGGACAGCCGCTCCGCTTTTGCAACCTGCTCCCTCTTCTGCTGTGCTGGTGGCTCTGTGCGACCACTGCCTCTTCCTCCGAACTACATAGGTCACTCGCATGACCTTGATTCCATATGGGGTCGAGGACCTCATCGTCCTCCACATCATCTTCCACCCAGTCTTCACCCCTGACTTCCTTGTCGGTCTGCACACTTTTGAAAGCCCCAGCAGTTGGCACCTGTGTTTCATCATCATCCGAGACGTGCTGCGATGGTCCTCCCATGTACTCATTTTGAAAAATAAGTGGTTGGGCATCGGTGCACTCAATCTCTTCCACTTCTGGGGCAGGGCTAGGTGGATGGCCCTGGGATACCCTGCTAACAGCGTCATCAAAAAGCAGAAGAGACTGCTGCATGACTTGGGGCTCAGACTGCTTGGCTGATTTGCAAGGGGGTGAGGTGAAAGACTGATGGACATCGACTGCAGGTGCCAACTGTGGTCTTTCAGCAGGAGACTGGGTGGGAGACAATGTGAAGGAACTGGATCCACTGTCAGCAACCCAATCTACTATCACCTTTACTTGCTCAGGCCTCACCATTCGTAGAGCAGCATTAGGCCCGAGCAAATACCGCTGTAGGTTTTGTCGCCTACTCGCACCTGAGGAAGGGATTTCACTTGTGCGTGTAGCTGGCACAGATCGAACGCGTCCTCTCACTGCAACAGGAGCTCCACCAGCAGCACCACGACCTGGACCACGTCCATTATTTGACGCTCTCCTCATATTTTTGGAATTTAGGATCTTGCCCTAAATGGGTGTTTAATTAATAGTAGAAAAGAACGACAGTATGTAAAGAGTGTATCTCACACGGCCTGAGCCAGACTAGGCCTCAATTAAAGATTTCTTTGCACAAAATGGCTGTATTTCAAATGGCTGTTTTTCAAATGCCTAATTCAATCCCCTGTATGTAGAGGTAGTATCTTAGAGGGCCTGAACCTCTGTAGGCCTGAAGTAAATATTTCTTTGCCCAAAATGGCTGTATTTCAAATGGCTGTATTTCAAATCCCTAATTCAAACCCCTGTATGTAGAGGTAGTATCTCAGAGGGCCTGAACTTCTGTAGGCCTGAAGTAAATATATCCTTGCACAAAATGGCTGTATTTCAAATGGCTGTATTTCAAATGCCTAATTCAAACCCCTGTATGTAGAGGTAGTATCTCAGAGGGCCTGAACCTCTGTAGGCCTGAAGTAAATACAGTGGGGGAAATAATTATTTGACCCCTCACTGATTTTGTAAGTTTGTCCAATGACAAAGAAATGAAAAGTCTCAGAACAGTATCATTTCAATGGTAGGTTTATTGTAACAGTGGCAGATAGCACATCAAAAGGAAAATCGAAAAAATAACTTTAAATAAAAGATAGCAACTGATTTGCATTTCATTAAGTGAAATAAGTATTTGAACCCTCTAACAAAAAAAGACTTAATACTTGGTGGAAAAACCCTTGTTTGCAAGCACAGAGGTCAAACGTTTCTTGTAATTGATGACCAAGTTTGCGCACATTTTAGGAGGAATGTTGGTCCACTCCTCTTTGCAGATCATCTCTAAATCCCTAAGGTTTCGAGGCTGTCTCTGTGCAACTCTGAGCTTGAGCTCCCTCCATAGGTTTTCGATTGGATTAAGGTCCGGAGACTGACTAGGCCACTCCATGACCTTAATGTGCTTCTTCTTGAGCCACTCCTTTGTTGCCTTTGCTGTATGTTTTGGGTCATTGTCGTGCTGGAACACCCATCCACGACCCATTTTCAGTTTCCTGGCAGAGGGAAGGAGGTTGTCGCTCAGGATTTCACGATACATGGCTCCGTCCATTTTCCCGTTTATGCGAATAAGTTGTCCTGTGCCCTTAGCAGAAAAACACCCCCAAAGCAAAATGTTTCCACCCCCATGCTTGACGGTGGGGACGGTGTTTTGGGGGTCATAGGCAGCATTTTTCTTCCTCCAAACACAGCGAGTTGAGTTAATGCCAAAGAGCTCTATTTTGGTCTCATCAGACCACAGCACCTTCTCCCAGTCACTCTCTGAATCATTCAGGTGTTCATTGGCAAACTTCAGACGGGCCTGCACATGTGCCTTCCTGAGCAGGGGGACCTTGCGAGCCCTGCAGGATTTTAATCCATTGCGGTGTAATGTGTTTCCAATGGTTTTCTTGGTGACTGTGGTCCCTGCTAATTTGAGGTCATTAACTAACTCCTCCCGTGTAGTTCTAGGATGCTTTTTCACCTTTCTCAGAACCATTGACACCCCACGAGGTGAGATCTTGCGTGGAGCCCCAGAGCGAGGTCGATTGATGGTCATTTTGTGCTCCTTCCATTTTCGAACAATCGCACCAACAGTTGTCACCTTCTCTCCCAGCTTCTTGCTAATGGTTTTGTAGCCCATTCCAGCCTTGTGCAGGTCTACAATTTTGTCTCTGACATCCTTGGACAGCTCTTTGGTCTTTCCCATGTTGGAGAGTTTGGAGTCTGCTTGATTGATTGATTCTGTGGACAGGTGTCTTTTATACAGGTGACTAGTTAAGACAGGTGTCCTTAATGAGGGTGACTAATTGAGTAGAAGTGTCTAACCACTCTGTGGGAGCCAGAACTCTTAATGGTTGGTAGGGGTTCAAATACTTATTTCACTCAATGAAATGCAAATCAGTTGCTATCTTTTATTTAAAGTTTTTTTTTCGATTTTCCTTTTGATGTGCTATCTGCCACTGTTACAATAAACCTACCATTGAAATGATACTGTTCTGAGACTTTTCATTTCTTTGTCATTGGACAAACTTACAAAATCAGTGAGGGGTCAAATAATTATTTCCCCCACTGTATATCTTTGCACAAAATGGCTGTATTTCAAATGGTTGTATTTCAAATGCCTGATTCAAACCCCTGTATGTAGGGGGGTATCTCACACGGTCTGAACCAATGTAGGCCTGAAGTAAATATATCTTTGCACAAAATGGCTGTATTTTAAATGGCTGTATTTCAAATGCCTGATTCAAACACCTGTATGTAAGGGGGTATCTCACACGGTCAGAACCAGAGTAGGCCTGAAGTAAATATATCTTTGCACAAAATGGCTGTATTTTAAATGGCTGTATTTCAAATGCCTAATTCAAACCCCTGTATGTAGAGGCAGTATCTCAGAGGGTCTAAACCTCTGTAGGCCTGAAGTAAATATATCTTTGCACAAAATGGCTGTATTTCAAATGGCTGTATTTCAAATGCCTAATTCAAACCTCTGTGTGTAGAGATAGTATCTCAGAGGGCCTGAACCTCTGTAGGCCTGAAGTAAATATATCTTTGCATAAAATGGCTGTATTTCAATTGGCTGTATTTCAAATGGCTAATTCAAACCCCTGTATGTAGAGGTAGTATCTCAGAGGGCCTGAACCTCTGTAGGCCTGAAGTAAATATATCTTTGCACAAAATGGCTGTATGTCAAATGCCTGATTCAAACCCCTGTATGTAGGGGGGTATCTCACATGGTCAGAACCAGAGTAGGCCTGAAGTATATATATCTTTGCACAAAATGGCTGTATTTCAAATGACTGTATTTCAAATGCCTAATTCAAACCCCTGTATGTAGAGGTAGTATCTCAGAGGGCCTGAACCTCTGTAGGCCTGAAGTAAATATATCTTTGCACAAAATGGCTGTATTTCAAATGGCTGTATTTCAAATGGCTAATTCAAACCCCTGTATGTAGAGGTAGTATCTCAGAGGGTCTGAACCTCTGTAGGCCTGAAGTAAATATATCTTTGCACAAAATGGCTGTATGTCAAATGCCTGATTCAAACCCCTGTATGTAGGGGGGTATCTCACACGGTCTGAACCAGTGTAGGCCTGAAGTAAATATATCTTTGCACAAAATGGCTGTATTTCAAATGGCTGTATTTCAAATGCCTAATTCAAACCCCTGTAGAGGTAGCATCTCAGAGGGCCTGAACCTCGGTAGGCCTGAAGTAAATATATCTTTGCACAAAAAGGCTGTATTTCAAATGGCTGTATTTCAAATTCCTAATTCAAACCCCTGTATGTAGAGGGGGTATCTTACAGGGCCTAAACCTCTGTAGGCCTGAAGTAAATATATCTTCGCACAAAATGGCTGTATTTCAAATGCCTGATTCAAACCCCTGTATGTAGGGGGGCATCTCACACGGTCTGAACCAGTGTAGGCCTGAAGTAAATATATCTTTGCACAAAATGGCTGTATTTCAAATGCCTGATTCAAACCCCTGTATGTAGGGGGGTATCTCACACGGTCTGAACCAGTGTAGGCCTGAAGTAAATATATCTTTGCACAAAATGGCTGTATTTCAAATGCCTAATTCAAACCCCTGTATGTAGAGGTAGTATCTCAGAGGGCCTGAACCTCTGTAGGCCTGAAGTAAATATTTCTTTGCACAAAATGGCTGTATTTCAAATGGCTGTATTTCAAATGGCTAATTCAAACCCCTGTATGTAGAGGTAGTATCTCAGAGGGTCTGAACCTCTGTAGGCCTGAAGTAAATATATCTTTGCACAAAATGGCTGTATGTCAAATGCCTGATTCAAACCCCTGTATGTAGGGGGGTATCTCACACGGTCTGAACCAGTGTAGGCCTGAAGTAAATATATCTTTGCACAAAATGGCTGTATTTCAAATGGCTGTATTTCAAATGCCTAATTCAAACCCCTGTAGAGGTAGCATCTCAGAGGGCCTGAACCTCGGTAGGCCTGAAGTAAATATATCTTTGCACAAAAAGGCTGTATTTCAAATGGCTGTATTTCAAATTCCTAATTCAAACCCCTGTATGTAGAGGGGGTATCTTAAAGGGCCTAAACCTCTGTAGGCCTGAAGTAAATATATCTTCGCACAAAATGGCTGTATTTCAAATGCCTGATTCAAACCCCTGTATGTAGGGGGGCATCTCACACGGTCTGAACCAGTGTAGGCCTGAAGTAAATATATCTTTGCACAAAATGGCTGTATTTCAAATGCCTGATTCAAACCCCTGTATGTAGGGGGGTATCTCACACGGTCTGAACCAGTGTAGGCCTGAAGTAAATATATCTTTGCACAAAATGGCTGTATTTCAAATGCCTAATTCAAACCCCTGTATGTAGAGGTAGTATCTCAGAGGGCCTGAACCTCTGTAGGCCTGAAGTAAATATTTCTTTGCACAAAATGGCTGTATTTCAAATGGCTGTATTTCAAATGCCTGATTCAAACCCCTGTATGTAGGGGGGTATCTCACACGGTCTGAACCAGTGTAGGCCTGAAGTAAATATATCTTTGCACAAAATGGCTGTATTTCAAATGGCTGTATTTCAAATGCCTAATTCAAACCCCTGTATGTAGAGGGGGTATCTCACAGCACCTGAACCTCTGTAGGCCTGAAGTAAATATATCTTTGCACCAAAAGGCGGTATTTCAAATGGCTGTATTTCAAATGCCAAATTCAAACCCCTATATGTAGAAGGGGTATCTCACAGGGCCTGAACCAGTGTAGGCCTGAATTCAATATTAGTGCACCAAATGGCGGTATTTAACCACCTCCCGACCGCCTAACGCACGGATGCGTCCGGAAGGTGGTTGATTCATTCCTCCTGGACGCATCCGTGCGTCATCTCGCGAGACGCGAGATTTCCTGTGAACGCGCGCACACAGGCGCGCGCGCTCACAGGAACGGAAGGTAAGAGAGTTGATCTCCAGCCTGCCAGCGGCGATCGTTCGCTGGCAGGCTGGAGATGTGATTTTTTTAACCCCTAACAGGTATATTAGACGCTGTTTTGATAACAGCGTCTAATATACCTGCTACCTGGTCCTCTGGTGGTCCCCTTTGTTTGGATCGACCACCAGAGGACACAGGTAGCTCAGTAAAGTAGCACCAAGCACCACTACACTACACTACACCCCCCCCCGTCACTTATTAACCCCTTATTAGCACCTGATCACCCCATATAGACTCCCTGATCACCCCCCTGTCATTGATTACCCCCCTGTCATTGATCAACCCCCTGTAAAGCTCCATTCAGACGTCCGCATGATTTTTACGGATCCACTGATAGATGGATCGGATCCGCAAAACGCATCCGGACGTCTGAATGAAGCCTTACAGGGGCGTGATCAATGACTGTGGTTATCACCCCATATAGACTCCCTGATCACCCCCCTGTCATTGATTACACCCCTGTCATTGATTTCCCCCCTGTAAAGCTCCATTCAGACGTCCGCATGATTTTTACGGATCCACTGATAGATGGATCGGATCCGCAAAACGCATCCGGACGTCTGAATGAAGCCTTACAGGGGCGTGATCAATGACTGTGGTTATCACCCCATATAGACTCCCTGATCACCCCCCTGTCATTGATCACACCCCTGTCATTGATCACCCCCCTGTAAAGCTCCATTCAGACGTCCGCATGATTTTTACGGATGCACTGATAGATGGATCGGATCCGCAAAACGCATCCGGACGTCTGAATGAAGCCTTACAGGGGCATGATCAATGACTGTGGTGATCACCCCATATAGACTCCCTGATCACCCCCCTGTAAAGCTCCATTCAGATGTCCGCATGATTTTTACGGATGCACTGATAGATGGATCCGATCCGCAAAACGCATCCGGACGTCTGAATGAAGCCTTACAGGGGCGTGATCAATGACTGTGGTTATCACCCCATATAGACTCCCTGATCACCCCCCTGTCATTGATTACACCCCTGTCATTGATCAACCCCCTGTAAAGCTCCATTCAGATGTCCGCATGATTTTTACGGATGCACTGATAGATGGATCGGATCCGCAAAACGCATCCGGACGTCTGAATGAAGCCTTACAGGGGCGTGATCAATGACTGTGGTTATCACCCCTGTCATTGATTACACCCCTGTCATTGATCAACCCCCTGTAAAGCTCCATTCAGATGTCCGCATGATTTTTACGGATGCACTGATAGATGGATCCGATCCGCAAAACGCATCCGGACGTCTGAATGAAGCCTTACAGGGGCATGATCAATGACTGTGGTGATCACCCCATATAGACTCCCTGATCACCCCCCTGTAAAGCTCCATTCAGATGTCCGCATGATTTTTACGGATGCACTAATAGATGGATCCGATCCGCAAAACGCATCCGGACGTCTGAATGAAGCCTTACAGGGGCGTGATCAATGACTGTGGTGATCACCCCATATAGACTCCCTGATCACCCCCCTGTCATTGATTACACCCCTGTAAAGCTCCATTCAGACGTCCGCATGATTTTTACGGATCCACTGATAGATGGATCGGATCCGCAAAACGCATCCGGACGTCTGAATGAAGCCTTACAGGGGCATGATCAATGACTGTGGTGATCACCCCATATAGACTCCCTGATCACCCCCCTGTCATTGATCACCCCCCCTGTCATTGATCACCCCCCCTGTCATTGATCACCCCCCCTGTCATTGATCACCCCCCCTGTCATTGATCACCCCCCCTGTCATTGATCACCCCCCTGTCATTGATCACCCCCCCTGTCATTGATCACCCCCCCTGTCATTGATCACCCCCCCTGTCATTGATCACCCCCCCTGTCATTGATCACCCCCCTGTCATTGATCACCCCTCTGTAAGGCTCCATTCAGACATTTTTTTGGCCCAAGTTAGCGGAATTATTTTTTTTTTTTCTTACAAAGTCTCATATTCCACTAACTTGTGTCAAAAAATAAAATCTCACATGAACTCATCATACCCCTCACGGAATCCAAATGCGTAAAATTTTTTAGACATTTATATTCCAGACTTCTTCTCACGCTTTAGGGCCCCTAGAATGCCAGGGCAGTATAAATACCCCACATGTGACCCCATTTCGGAAAGAAGACACCCCCAGGTATTCCGTGAGGGGCATATTGAGTCCATGAAAGATTGAAATTTTTGTCCCAAGTTAGCGGAACGGGAGACTTTGTGAGAAAAAAATTAAAAATATCAATTTCCGCTAACTTGTGCCAAAAATTTTTTTTTTCTATGAACTCGCCATGCCCCTCATTGAATACCTTGGGGTGTCTTCTTTCCAAAATGGGGTCACATGTGGGGTATTTATACTGCCCTGGCATTCTAGGGGCCCCAAAGCGTGAGAAGAAGTCTGGTATCCAAATGTCTAAAAATGCCCTCCTAAAAGGAATTTGGGCACCTTTGCGCATCTAGGCTGCAAAAAAGTGTCACACATCTGGTATCGCCGTACTCAGGAGAAGTTGGGGAATGTGTTTTGGGGTGTCATTTTACATATACCCATGCTGGGTGAGAGAAATATCTTGGTCAAATGCCAACTTTGTATAAAAAAATGGGAAAAGTTGTCTTTTGCCAAGATATTTCTCTCACCCAGCAAGGGTATATGTAAAATGACACCCCAAAACACATTCCCCAACTTCTCCTGAATACGGCGATACCACATGTGTGACACTTTTTTGCAGCCTAGGTGGGCAAAGGGGCCCATATTCCAAAGAGCACCTTTAGGATTTCACAGGTCATTTACCTACTTACCACACATTAGGGCCCCTGGAAAATGCCAGGGCAGTATAACTACCCCACAAGTGACCCCATTTTGGAAAGAAGACACCCCAAGGTATTCCGTGAGGGGCATGGCGAGTTCCTAGAATTTTTTATTTTTTGTCACAAGTTAGTGGAAAATGCTGATTTTTTTTTTTTTTTTTTTTTTTTTATACAAAGTCTCATATTCCACTAACTTGTGACAAAAAATAAAAACTTCCATGAACTCACTATGTCCATCAGCGAATACCTTGGGGTGTCTTCTTTCCAAAATGGGGTCACTTGTGGGGTAGTTATACTGCCCTGGCATTCTAGTGGCCCAAATGTGTGGTAAGGAGTTTGAAATCAAATTCTGTAATAAATGACCTGTGAAATCCGAAAGGTGCTCTTTGGAATATGGGCCCCTTTGCCCACCTAGGCTGCAAAAAAGTGTCACACATCTGGTATCTCCGTACTCAGGAGAAGGTGGGGAATGTGTTTTGGGGTGTCATTTTACATATACCCCTGCTGGGTGAGAGAAATATCTTGGCAAAAGACAACTTTTCCCATTTTTTTATACAAAGTTGGCATTTGACCAAGATATTTCTCTCACCCAGCATGGGTATATGTAAAAAGACACCCCAAAACACATTCCCCAACTTCTACTGAATACGGAGATACCAGATGTGTGACACTTTTTTGCAGCCTAGGTGGGCAAAGGGGCCCATATTCCAAAGAGCACCTTTCGGATTTCACAGGTCAATTTTTACAGAATTTGATTTCAAACTCCTTACCACACATTTGGGCCCCTAGAATGCCAGGGCAGTATAACTACCCCACAAGTGACCCCATTTTGGAAAGAAGAGACCCCAAGGTATTCGCTGATGGGCATAGTGAGTTCATGGAAGTTTTTATTTTTTGTCACAAGTTAGTGGAATATGAGACTTTGTATGAAAAAAAAAAAAAAAAAAAAAAATCATCATTTTCCACTAACTTGTGACAAAAAATAAAAAATTCTAGGAACTCGCCATGCCCCTCACGGAATACCTTGGGGTGTCTTCTTTCCAAAATGGGGTCACTTGTGGGGTAGTTATACTGCCCTGGCATTCTAGGGGCCCAAATGTGTGGTAAGGAGTTTGAAATCAAATTCAGTAAAAAATGACGAGTGAAATCCGAAAGGTGCTCTTTGGAATATGGGCCCCTTTGCCCACCTAGGCTGCAAAAAAGTGTCACACATCTGGTATCTCCGTACTCAGGAGAAGGTGGGGAATGTGTTTTGGGGTGTCATTTTATATATACCCATGCTGGGTGAGAGAAATATCTTGGCAAAAGACAACTTTTCCCATTTTTTTATACAAAGTTGTCATTTGACCAAGATATTTATCTCACCCAGCATGGGTATATGTAAAAAGACACCCCAAAACACATTCCTCAACTTCTCCTGAGTACGGCAATACCAGATGTGTGACACTTTTTTGCAGCCTAGGTGGGCAAAGGGGCCCATATTCCAAAGAGCACCTTTCGGATTTCACAGGTCATTTTTTACTGAATTTGATTTCAAACTCCTTACCACACATTTGGGCCCCTAGAATGCCAGGGCAGTATAACTACCCCACAAGTGACCCCATTTTGGAAAGAAGAGACCCCAAGGTATTTCGTGATGGGCATAGTGAGTTCATAGAACTTTTTATTTTTTGTCACAAGTTAGTGGAATATGAGACTTTGTAAGAAAAAAAAAAAAAAAAAAAAAAATCATCATTTTCCGCTAACTTGTGACAAAAAATAAAAAGTTCTATGAACTCACTATGCCCATCAGCGAATACCTTAGGGTGTGTACTTTCAGAAATGGGGTCATTTGTGGGGTGTTTGTACTGTCTGGGCATTGTAGAACCTCAGGAAACATGACAGGTGCTCAGAAAGTCAGAGCTGCTTCAAAAAGCGGAAATTCACATTTTTGTACCATAGTTTGTAAACGCTATAACTTTTACCCAAACCATTTTTTTTCTACCCAAACATTTTTTTTTTATCAAAGACATGTAGAACTATAAATTTAGAGCAAAATTTCTATATGGATGTCGTTTTTTTTGCAAAATTTTACAACTGAAAGTGAAAAATGTCATTTTTTTGCAAAAAAATCGTTAAATTTCGATTAATAACAAAAAAAGTAAAAATGTCAGCAGCAATGAAATACCACCAAATGAAAGCTCTATTAGTGAGAAGAAAAGGAGGTAAAATTCATTTGGGTGGTAAGTTGCATGACCGAGCAATAAACGGTGAAAGTAGTGTAGGTCAGAAGTGTAAAAAGTGGCCTGGTCTTTCAGGGTGTTTAAGCACTGGGGGCTGAGGTGGTTAAAATCTCTGAATGTAACCCAAATGTATTAAGGTGTATCTCACAATGACATCTGCATCAAAGGCTGCCAACTAAATTTTTTGTGCCTAAATGAGTGTTTGTTTAAAAACTGAATTTGACAGCAGTATATAAGCCTATAATTTCCCACGTGCTGATGCTGCAAGGCCTGAAAATAGTGTTTTTTGTCAAAAGAGTGTGTTTTTCAAACCCCAGAAAATGATGGGTGTATTTCTAGCTTAAATTGCACACTGACTAATACAGATGTTGTAGATTGTCAAAAAAGTCTTTTTTTGCTAACAGAATATGAAAGCTGTATATATTAAACTTGAATTTAACACTTGCACATCTGGAAAATACTGTTTATTGAAAAAAATAGTGTGTTTTTAAAACCCCAGAAAATGATGGGTGTATTTCTACTTTAAATTGCACACTGACTAATCCAGATGTTGTAGATTGCCAAAAAAGTCTTTTTTTGCTAACAGAATATGAAAGCTGTATATATTAACCACTTCAGCCCCCTTAGCTTAAACACCCTTAATGACCAGGCTATTTTTTACACTTCTGACCTACACTATTTTCACTGTTTATTGCTCGGTCATGCAACTTACCACCCAAATGAATTTTACCTCCTTTTATTCTCACTAATAGTGCTTTCATTTGGTGGTATTTCATTGCTGCTGACATTTTTACATTTTTTATTATTAATCGAAATTTAACGATTTTTTTTGCAAAAAAATTACATTTTTCACTTTCAGTTGTAAAATTTTGCAAAAAAAACGACATCCATATATAAATTTTTCTCTAAATTTATTGTTCTACATGTCTTTGATAAAAAAAAAATGTTTGGGTAAAAAAAAATGGTTTGGGTAAAAGTTATAGCGTTTACAAACTATGGTACAAAAATGTGAATTTCCGCTTTTTGAAGCAGCTCTGACTTTCTGAGCACCTGTCATGTTTCCTGAGGTTCTACAATGGCCAGACAGTACAAACACCCCACAAATGACTTCATTTCGGAAAGTAGACACCCTAAGGTTTTCGCTGATGGGCATAGTGAGTTCATAGAATTTTTTATTTTTTGTCACAAGTTAGCGGAAAATGATGATTTTTTTCTTTTTTTTTTTCTTACAAAGTCTCATATTCCACTAACTTGTGACAAAAAATAAAAACTTCCATGAACTCACTATGCCCATCAGCGAATAACTTGGGGTGTCTTCTTTCCAAAATGGGGTCACTTGTGGGGTAGTTATACTGCCCTGGCATTCTAGGGGCCCTAATCTGTGGTAAGTAGTTTGAAATCAAAATCTGTAAAAAATGGCAGGTGAAATCCGAAAGGTGCTCTTTGGAATGTGGGCCCCTTTGCCCACCTAGGCTGCAAAAAAGTGTCACACATGTGGTATCTCCGTACTCAGGAGAAGTTAGGCAATGTGTTTTGGGGTGTCATTTTACATATACCCATGCTGGGTGAGATAAATATCTTGGTCAAATGCCAACTTTGTATAAAAAAATGGGAAAAGTTGTCTTTTGCCAAGATATTTCTCTCACCCAGCATGGGTATATGTAAAATGACACCCCAACTTCTCCTGAGTACGGAGATACCACATGTGTGACACTTTTTTGCAGCCTAGGTGGGCAAAGGGGCCCACATTCCAAAGAGCACCTTTCGGATTTCACCTGCCATTTTTTACAGATTTTGATTTCAAACTACTTACCACACATTAGGGCCCCTAGAATGCCAGGGCAGTATAACTACCCCACAAGTGACCCCATTTTGGAAAGAAGACACCCCAAGGTATTCGCTGATGGGCATAGTGAGTTCATGGAAGTTTTTATTTTTTGTCACAAGTTAGTGGAATATGAGACTTTGTAATAAAAAAAGAAAAAGAAAAAAAAACATAATTTTCCGCTAACTTGTGACAAAAAATAAAAAATTCTAGGAACTCGCCATGCCCCTCACGGAATACCTTGGGGTGTCTTCTTTCCAAAATGGGGTCACTTGTGGGGTAGTTATACTGCCCTGGCATTCTAGGGGCCCCCCTAATGTGTGGTAAGTAGTTTGAAATCAAAATGTGTAAAAAATGACCTGTGAAATCCTAAAGGTGCTCTTTGGAATTTGGGCCCCTTTGCCCACCTAGGCCGCAAAAAAGTGTCACACATGTGGTATTGACGTACTCAGGAGAAGTTGGGCAATGTGTTTTGGGGTGTCATTTTACATATACCCATGCTGGGTGAGATAAATATCTCGGCAAAAGACAACTTTTCCCATTTTTTTATGCAAAGTTGGCATTTGACCGAGATATTTCTCTCACCCAGCATTGGTATATGTAAAATGACACCCCAAAACACATTCCCCAACTTCTCGTGAGTACGGCAATACCCCATGTGTGACACTTTTTTGCAGCCTAGATGCGCAAAGGGGCCCACATTCCTTTTAGAAGGGCATTTTTAGACATTTGGATCCCAGACTTCTTCTCACGCTTTAGGGCCCCTAAAATGCCAGGGCAGTATAAATACCCCACATGTGACCCCATTTTGGAAAGAAGACACCCCAAGGTATTCAATGAGGGGCATGGCGAGTTCATATAAAAAAAAAAAAATATCCACAAGTTAGCGGAAATTGATTTTTTTTTTGTTTTTTCTCACAAAGTCTCCCTTTCCGCTAACTTGGGACAAAAATTTCAATCTTTCATGGACTCAATATGCCCCTCAGTGAATACCTTGGGGTGTCTACTTTCCGAAATGGGGTCACATGTGGGGTATTTATACTGCCCTGGCATTTTAGGGGCCCTAAAGCGTGAGAAGTCTGGAATATAAATGTCTAAAAAATATTACGCATTTGGATTCCGTGAGGGGTATGGTGAGTTCATGTGAGATTTTATTTTTTGACACAAGTTAGTGGAATATGAGACTTTGTAAGAAAAAAATAAATAAAAAAATTTCCGCTAACTTGGGCCAAAAAAAAAATGTCTGAATGGAGCCTTACAGGGGGGTGATCAATGACAGGGGGGTGATCAGGGAGTCTATAAGGGGTGATCACCCCCCTGTCATTGATCACCCCCCTGTAAGGCTCCATTCAGATGTCCGTATGTGTTTTGTGGATCCGATCCATGTATCCGTGGATCCGTAAAAATCATATGGACGTCTGAATGGAGCCTTACAGTGGGGTGATCAATGACAGGGGGGGTGATCAATGACAGGGGGGTGATCAGGGAGTCTATATGAGGTGATCACCCCCCTGTCATTGATCACCCCCCTGTAAGCCTCCATTCAGATGTCCATATGTGTTTTGCGGATCCGATCCATGTATCCGTGGATCCGTAAAAATCATATGGACGTCTGAATGGAGCCTTACAGGAAGGTGATCAATGACAGGGGGGTGATCAGGGAGTCTATATGGGGTGATCACCCCCCTGTCATTGATTACCCCCCTGTAAGGCTCCATTCAGATGTCCGTATGTGTTTTGCGGATCCGATCCATGTATCCGTGGATCCGTAAAAATAATATGGACGTCTAAATGGAGCCTTACAGGGGGGTGATCAATGACAGGGGGGTGATCAATGACAGGGGGGTGATCAGGGAGTCTATATGGGGTGATCACCCCCCTGTCATTGATCACCCCCCTGTAAGGCTCCATTCAGATGTCCGTATGTGTTTTGCGGATCCTATCCATGTATCCGTGGATCCGTAAAAATCATATGGACGTCTGAATGGAGCCTTACAGGGGGGTGATCAATGACAGGGGGGTGATCAATGACAGGGGGGTGATCAGGGAGTCTATATGGGGTGATCACCCCCCTGTCATTGATCACCCCCCTGTAAGGCTCCATTCAGATTGTTTTACGGATCCGATCTATGTATCCTTGGATACGTAAAAATCATATGGACGTCTGAATGGAGCCTTACAGGGGGGTGATAAATGACAGGGGGGTGATCAGGGAGTCTATATGGGGTGATCACCCCCGTCATTGTTCACCCCCCTGTAAGGCTCCATTCAGATGTCCGTACGTGTTTTGCGGATCCGATCCATGTATCCGTGGATCCGTAAAAATCATATGGACGTCTGAATGGAGCCTTACAGGGGGGTGATCAGGGGTTAATAAGGGGTTAATAAGTGACAGGGGGGGGTAGTGTAGTGGTGTTTTGTGCTACTTATTACTGAGCTACCTGTGTCCTCTGGTGGTCGATCCAAGCAAAGGGGACCACCAGAGGACCAGGTAGCAGGTATATTAGACGCTGTTATCAAAACAGCGTCTAATATACCTGTTAGGGGTTAAAAAAATCGCATCTCCACCCTGCCAGCGAACGATTGCCGCTGGCAGGCTGGAGATCCACTCGCTTACCTTCCGATCCTGTGAACGCGTGCGTTCACAGGAAATCTCGCGTCTCGCGAGAGGACGCGTATATGCGTCCAGGAGGAATGAATCGACCGCCTCCAGGACGCGTCCCTGCGTTCGGCGGTCTGGAGGCAGTTAAACTTGAATTTAACACTTTCAGATCTGGAAAATACTGTTTTTGGAAAAAAAATGTGTGTTTTTCAAAACACAGAAAAAGATGGGTGTATTTCTACCTTAAAGAGGACCTTTCACTAGAATAGAAAATCTAAACTAAGTATACAGACATGGAGAGCAGCGCCCAGGGATCTCCCTGCACCTACTATTATCCCTGGGCGCCGCTCCGTTCTCCCGCTATGCCTTCCGGTATCTTCGGTCACTAAGTTATGGTAAGCGGAGATTTCGGTCACTAAGTTATGGTAGGCGGAGTCTGCCCTTGTTCTGCTGTAGCGCTGGCCAATCGCAGCGCAGAGCTCACAGCCTGGGAGGTCCTTTTCTCCCAGGCTGTGAGCTCTGCACTGTGATTGGCCAGCGCTACAGCAGAACAAGGGCAGACTCCGCCTACCATAACTTAGTGACCGAAGATACCGGAAGTCATAGCGGGAGAATGGAGCGGCGCCCAGGGATAATAGTAAGTGCAGGGAGATCCCTGGGCACCGCTCTCCATGTCTGTATACTTTGTTTTGATTTTCTATTCTAGTGAAAGGTCCTCTCTAAATTGCACACTGACTAATCCAGATGTTGTAGATTGCCCAAAAAGTTTTTTTTTGCTAACAGAATATGGAAGCTGTATATATTAAACTTGGATTTAACACTTGCAGATCTGGAAAATACAGTTTTTTTTTTTTTTTAAAGTGTGTTTTTCAAACCCCAGAAAATGATGGGTGTATTTCTACCTTAAATTGCACACTGACTAATCCAGATGTTGTAGTTTGCCCCCCAAAAATATTGATTTGCAATGTCCCAAAAGCTCAGATGCAGTGCTGGTGCACTGAGCATTCATAAAATGGCCGCCGCAGCCACCCACCTAACTAACAGAATTCTAAAAGTTAGTATTTTTTGGTCAATGAGATCAGGGCAGGGTAAAACGATTGTGCCCTGCACCCACACAACTATTTCTCTGTAGATCGCTGAGTTAGATTCTCTCCCTGAAATCACAAGTCCAGCAGCATCCTCTCCCTACACTTGTAACAGCAGAGTGACGTGCAGCACTACGTGACTCAAGCTTATATAGAGCCTGGGTCACATGCTGCTCTGGCCAATCACAGCCATGACATTAGTAGGCATGGCTGTGATGGCCTCTTGGGGAAAGTAGTATGCCGCTTGTTGATTGGCTGCTGTGCAGCCTTTCAAACAGCGCCAAGAAAGCGCCGAACACCGAACTCGAACCCGAACTTTTACGGAAATGTTCGGGTTCGGGTCCGGGGTCCAAAAATCCTAAAGTTCAGTACGAACCCGAACTTTACAGTTCGGGTTCGCTCAACCCTAAGAATAACTTTAAGGAATGATCCATCTTCTTTATCTGTTATATGACATTTAGTTTTTTTGTATGTTTTATCAGATTTTTTTTTCACTGGATTCTGGTTATAAACAGATACCAGTACAGGAAGTTGAGAAGATGTGATATACAGTAGGTTAAAGGGGTTGTTACCACAGTGATGGCCTGCTTCATTCAATGTAACAACTAATGCATACCAGAAGAGAAGAGGATGTGGGATAGGCAACGGCACACCAGGTAAGTCCAAAAGTATAAACAACTAATGTATATATAGAGAAGAGGGCAAGATTAAAGGGTGTTCTCCAAGATTTTTAAATGTCCTCTGCTTACGTCTTCTGTAGGGATGAGCGAACTTCAAGTTATGAAGTTAGAGCTCGGGTATATGCTGAATTGCATTATGGATTCTGTTACCACAGACCATAACGCAATTCCATGACGGAATGCAAAACAGAATGGGCCAGATTTATCATTAGCTCAGGTCAAAATAATGGAGTTAAAAAGTCGCCAAAAAATGCGCAAACACTAAAACTGCACACAAATTTGCGACTTTTTTCTGCTCTGCACTATGCTCGGCAGTTTTCTGAAAGTGGGCGTGTTTTCTTATGCAAATAAATCTCTAGACAGATTTACTATTGGGACTATTTAAAAAGTCGCAAAAAAGTCACAAAAAAATGCGCAATTTCACTCCAGTGAGGACCATGCTTATCTTATGAGACTTTTTAATAGAACATGCGACTTTTTCGTAAGGACGTGCGACTTTTGTAAAGCTGCTTACTGACAGATAAACTGCTACCGTCAAACCACATTTATTACAGTCTTAAAGGGCCGATAATAAATCTGACTTGGCTAAAACTGACTTTAGCCATATATGAAAGTGGAGTGAGCGGTCAGAGTAATGATAAATATGGCCCAATGCCTTTAAAAGGTCTATAATAGAAGTCTATGGTCAGCATAACGGATCTGTCTGGTTTCCATTATGCAGGAGAGTAATCCTGGATAAGTCATACGGACAACGCTTGTCTTATTCAGAAAACCCCTGTAATCTATGTTAGAACATTTTAGTGTGTATCTGTTCATAACCAGAATATGGTGAAAATGTAAGGAATATGGATAGAGGCCACAAAGGAATCAGGCCAGAAGTAAAAGTGAGTGTACCTGTTCTGAACTGTGGTGATGGTCTTAACACGTTACCCCTCACCTGCAGAAGAGTCTGTATAGCTGTAGTGTTGATCACTCTGCTGACTGTTAACGCTGTAGCTTGCAGACCTTCTGTGGCCAGGGACCCTGCAGTCTTCCTGGAATAGTGGTCCTCTCAGATACACTGTACCTGTAGTTCCTAAGGTGCTTAGAGGGGAGGGGGTGCAGATGGACATGCTCCCTTACTCTGGGCTTGCCAAGCTAGATCTCCCCTCTTGAGAAGACATTGGAACAGCCCACTCCTATCAAGGTAAATGGAGTGGTTAAGTCCATTCTCAGTGCCACCCATACGCCATCTGCTGCTCTAACAGTGCATAACATGGAAAACATTGCAAACCCAAACTTTCCACATACCCCTAAGTCTTTGGGTACTGCACCTTTTTATGGGGAATAACAATGTTATGGCTTTTAGCTATAATATGTTTTTTTCTGATATAAGGTGTTAGATAGACAGACAAATAGATATGCCAAAGAGAAATGGCATCAGCTGTGAATTGGCCATAGACCTTACAGGGAAATTTACCAGTGGGCCGATGCCCAGGGGTCCACCTGGGCCCTCCTCATGACCGGCCAGTAGAAGTTTTTGAAGATGTATTTTGTGCTGTTGGCAGTATTTAGTGATGGACTGTGGTATTTGGCTCTGTTGGGCTGGTATAATGTGCCACAATATGGTAATGCTGGCCCTGCCTTCTATCAATTTGGACCAAAACGAACAAGTGGAAATGATGTATCAAAATATAAGTTTATTATAAAATATAAAATGTGGAGAAACTACAGGATGGTATACAAAGATACGGAAAAGCACAGGGTAAATGACACCAATCGATCACCAATACTTCTGTGAAATATAACACACAGTAAGGTACAATCCATGAATCGAAATCAGGGCTTAAGGAGAACCAGGATGGCAAAACGCCGCTGTAAGGCTATGCACAAAAGGTGCCAATGACCATACCTGGTAATCCATAAGTTGATTCACACCTGATGCAGTGCATACATGTCTAGACCGGCCAATATAATGATAGGTACTCAAGGTAAAAATAAATATCTTAGTCAGAAAGAAGATGGTATCAATATGCACAACATGTATAACATATATATATATGGGGGACTCACTATGAATACAAGCAGAGATCCCATGAATGGTGTGAATCGCTACTAGTAACCGGACGTACCTGAGGACATGGTGATGGATGGAAAGTCAGACCCTGAGCGCGAGACCTCGACGCGCGTTTCACCTCAACGGCTTCGTCAGGAGGTACAGAGTAGTGTGCAAGCAGGGTATATATAGGCTGAAATGAAGGTGGGTGGGTAGGGGGAATTACCTTTATGAGAGACACCTGTGGTCCACATACTCGGGCGCGGAAAGCTCCATGATGCACGGGGCCATCTCTCAGCGCGTCCCCATCTGCTCACCGCGCATGCGCGGCGCTTACAGACGTCACGGAGCGCGTCGAGATGGCGCCGTGCAGCGCATGCGCAGTCCGCGACCCAGTGGAACGCAGGTGAACCGCAAATCCCAGGAAGTGAATAGAGGGCCAGCGAGCGCTATAATCGTATAAGTGGCAGTGACGCTGTTCCGAATCTGCACACCACATATCCATATTGAGTCCCCCTTAACATAACAAAGGCCTGAAACCATAAAACAACTTATAAGTGAAATAAAAGACATTAAATATATAAAAATAGTGAATAGTATAAGTATGTGAGTGTGTCAGACAGAGCCCATTCGTATGCAAATGATTGCTCTGACCCACCCACACATGAAACAACCAGTGAATGCAAGGAAGCACAAATATAAGGGGACCATGATACATGGAGCCAGAGTGTCATGAGTACATAGTAAGATAATATAAAATATTATGACAGGAACCTAGATTGTTGTATATATAAAGGTAAGTACATGCACCATATATTGATATATATATATATCATCAATGCAAGAGAATGAATATCGGGTACATGATTACATAGCCATTAAATGCATAGCTGGATTGGTGATGTAATACACGATCGATAATAATAAATCACATGATTAAAACCCAATCCAGTAAAATACAAAGGTACCTTATATGATTATTCATCAAGACATAATAATTCAAGACGCATCCTGTATTCATAGGATGCTATCCTATGGACATAAAAACTCTTATCTAAACAAAGACAAGAAGTGACAGATGGTGGGTTACAACAAGTGACTTCGTAGTGAATAAATACTAGTGCTCACAGAAGCCACCTAATAGACTCATCCAAGGTGGCTGTATGACCAAAATGAGGGAAGGAAGTACCAGGGGCGGCACCACGGGCGGCAGCGGCCGCCGATGGGGTCGACCAAGGAACTCCCAGCCCACCAAGGTATAAGGGGTGCAAAATATGTGGAACAAAAAAGTGGCCTAAAATATGGGGTGGAAGTACCAGGGGCGGCACCACTGGCGGCAACAGCCGCCAATGGGGTCGACCAAGGAACTCCCATCACTCCAGGGCCTAAGGGACTCAAATTGTGTGGAGCAAGATCTATCGTTGACACTCCACCTACATATAGGGCATCCTAATATACAAACAGACAGTAGGCCCTGACTAGAAAGAGCCAGGATGATCGTAAACAAATGCGAAACCGACAATAATATTCAAGACATGATAAGACAACACAATATATTTGGTAATCAATAGGTTCCTTCATATATATGTGTTGCTAGTAGTTCATGTATGTTGCTAGTAGTTCATATCTAGTGTTGTCTCACATGTCGGTCGTATTCTCCCATAGTAGGTTACAGGATCCACCACCACCGAATCCCAAAGAAACTGAATATATGGATCTCATGAAAAGGAAAAAGGACATACAATATTATAGTATAGAAAAATATAAATAAAAAACAACAAAACACAAGTATACCCTGCAATTAAAATTCGCGAGATGTTCATAGGAAGGAAGAAAAGCTGTTAAATTCATTGAGGCCCTGGGGTATAACTGTATCCAGGGTGACTATCCATTTAGTTTCCCTGCGGAGTAAGGCTCTTTTAATATTCCCGCCTCTGGATCCTAAATGGATTCTATCAATGCCTTTCACCGTTAGTCCCCTGGATCGGATCTGTGGAACTTACAAAAGTGTCGTGGGACTGCCTGTAATGATTCCCAGTCTTTCTCTGGTGTATCTGCAGCTGACCGAATCTTACAGATGTGTTCCAATACCCGTACCTTAAGCGCTCTTTTGGTCATGCCAATGTAAAACAAATTACATGGGCATGTGATCTGATATATCACTGCCTCCGTGTTACAATTAATGTGGTGTACGATCTTAAAATTCTTTGTACCAGAAGAGTCACAAAAGGCAGTGGAACGGGCCATGTATCTACAGGCAGCGCAGGATCCACAGGAGAAAGAACCCCAACTTGGGCCCTTACTCCCAAAGATCCCTCCTACGGGTTTGGGTATGTAGTGGCTCTTAGTGAGGATGTCGCGCAGATTGCGCGACCTCCTCCAAGTGATCTGAGGATATCCCGGAAGGCTCACTGCCAGATCACCATCCGTTTGCAGGACCGGCCAGTGTTTACGTAGAATGTACTGAATAAACCTCCACTTGTTGTTAAATGGGGTAATGAATCTCACATTATTATCTTTTTTGGTTTTATTGTTAATTCTACTCACCAGCAAAGAGTCTCTTGATGTTTTTTTAGCCCTCTCATAGCCACGCTGGATCGTATTAGACTGATATCCTCTTTCAAGGAATCGCTGCGTCAAAGCTGATGCCTGTTGTTCAAAGTGCTCATCATTGGAGCAGATCCTGCGAGTTCTTAAAAATTGCCCTGTGGGTATTGCCTGTATCGTATTCGGATGCTCAGGATCTGCTCCAATGATGAGCACTTTGAACAACAGGCATCAGCTTTGACGCAGCGATTCCTTGAAAGAGGATATCAGTCTAATACGATCCAGCGTGGCTATGAGAGGGCTAAAAAAACATCAAGAGACTCTTTGCTGGTGAGTAGAATTAACAATAAAACCAAAAAAGATAATAATGTGAGATTCATTACCCCATTTAACAACAAGTGGAGGTTTATTCAGTACATTCTACGTAAACACTGGCCGGTCCTGCAAACGGATGGTGATCTGGCAGTGAGCCTTCCGGGATATCCTCAGATCACTTGGAGGAGGTCGCGCAATCTGCGCGACATCCTCACTAAGAGCCACTACATACCCAAACCCGTAGGAGGGATCTTTGGGAGTAAGGGCCCAAGTTGGGGTTCTTTCTCCTGTGGATCCTGCGCTGCCTGTAGATACATGGCCCGTTCCACTGCCTTTTGTGACTCTTCTGGTACAAAGAATTTTAAGATCGTACACCACATTAATTGTAACACGGAGGCAGTGATATATCAGATCACATGCCCATGTAATTTGTTTTACATTGGCATGACCAAAAGAGCGCTTAAGGTACGGGTATTGGAACACATCTGTAAGATTCGGTCAGCTGCAGATACACCAGAGAAAGACTGGGAATCATTACAGGCAGTCCCACGACACTTTTGTAAGTTCCACAGATCCGATCCAGGGGACTAACGGTGAAAGGCATTGATAGAATCCATTTAGGATCCAGAGGCGGGAATATTAAAAGAGCCTTACTCCGCAGGGAAACTAAATGGATAGTCACCCTGGATACAGTTATACCCCAGGGCCTCAATGAATTTAACAGCTTTTCTTCCTTCCTATGAACATCTCGCGAATTTTAATTGCAGGGTATACTTGTGTTTTGTTGTTTTTTATTTATATTTTTCTATACTATAATATTGTATGTCCTTTTTCCTTTTCATGAGATCCATATATTCAGTTTCTTTGGGATTCGGTGGTGGTGGATCCTGTAACCTACTATGGGAGAATACGACCGACATGTGAGACAACACTAGATATGAACTACTAGCAACATACATGAACTACTAGCAACACATATATATGAAGGAACCTATTGATTACCAAATATATTGTGTTGTCTTATCATGTCTTGAATATTATTGTCGGTTTCGCATTTGTTTACGATCATCCTGGCTCTTTCTAGTCAGGGCCTACTGTCTGTTTGTATATTAGGATGCCCTATATGTAGGTGGAGTGTCAACGATAGATCTTGCTCCACACAATTTGAGTCCCTTAGGCCCTGGAGTGATGGGAGTTCCTTGGTCGACCCCATTGGCGGCTGTTGCCGCCAGTGGTGCCGCCCCTGGTACTTCCACCCCATATTTTAGGCCACTTTTTGTTCCACATATTTTGCACCCCTTATACCTTGGTGGGCTGGGAGTTCCTTGGTCGACCCCATCGGCGGCCACTGCCGCCCGTGGTGCCGCCCCTGGTACTTCCTTCCCTCATTTTGGTCATACAGCCACCTTGGATGAGTCTATTAGGTGGCTTCTGTGAGCACTAGTATTTATTCACTACGAAGTCACTTGTTGTAACCCACCATCTGTCACTTCTTGTCTTTGTTTAGATAAGAGTTTTTATGTCCATAGGATAGCATCCTATGAATACAGGATGCGTCTTGAATTATTATGTCTTGATGAATAATCATATAAGGTACCTTTGTATTTTACTGGATTGGGTTTTAATCATGTGATTTATTATTATCGATCGTGTATTACATCACCAATCCAGCTATGCATTTAATGGCTATGTAATCATGTACCCGATATTCATTCTCTTGCATTGATGATATATATATATATCAATATATGGTGCATGTACTTACCTTTATATATACAACAATCTAGGTTCCTGTCATAATATTTTATATTATCTTACTATGTACTCATGACACTCTGGCTCCATGTATCATGGTCCCCTTATATTTGTGCTTCCTTGCATTCACTGGTTGTTTCATGTGTGGGTGGGTCAGAGCAATCATTTGCATACGAATGGGCTCTGTCTGACACACTCACATACTTATACTATTCACTATTTTTATATATTTAATGTCTTTTATTTCACTTATAAGTTGTTTTATGGTTTCAGGCCTTTGTTATGTTAAGGGGGACTCAATATGGATATGTGGTGTGCAGATTCGGAACAGCGTCACTGCCACTTATACGATTATAGCGCTCGCTGGCCCTCTATTCACTTCCTGGGATTTGCGGTTCACCTGCGTTCCACTGGGTCGCGGACTGCGCATGCGCTGCACGGCGCCATCTCGACGCGCTCCGTGACGTCTGTAAGCGCCGCGCATGCGCGGTGAGCAGATGGGGACGCGCTGAGAGATGGCCCCGTGCATCATGGAGCTTTCCGCGCCCGAGTATGTGGACCACAGGTGTCTCTCATGAAGGTAATTCCCCCTACCCACCCACCTTCATTTCAGCCTATATATACCCTGCTTGCACACTACTCTGTACCTCCTGACGAAGCCGTTGAGGTGAAACGCGCGTCGAGGTCTCGCGCTCAGGGTCTGACTTTCCATCCATCACCATGTCCTCAGGTACGTCCGGTTACTAGTAGCGATTCACACCATTCATGGGATCTCTGCTTGTATTCATAGTGAGTCCCCCATATATATATATGTTATACATGTTGTGCATATTGATACCATCTTCTTTCTGACTAAGATATTTATTTTTACCTTGAGTACCTATCATTATATTGGCCGGTCTAGACATGTATGCACTGCATCAGGTGTGAATCAACTTATGGATTACCAGGTATGGTCATTGGCACCTTTTGTGCATAGCCTTACAGCGGCGTTTTGCCATCCTGGTTCTCCTTAAGCCCTGATTTCGATTCATGGATTGTACCTTACTGTGTGTTATATTTCACAGAAGTATTGGTGATCGATTGGTGTCATTTACCCTGTGCTTTTCCGTATCTTTGTATACCATCCTGTAGTTTCTCCACATTTTATATTTTATAATAAACTTATATTTTGATACATCATTTCCACTTGTTCGTTTTGGTCTATCTTGGATGTTTTACAAGTGGTAAATTGTAGCTGTCTAGTTGACAGGTGGCCTTTGTGTAGGTTAATAAATTCTATCAATTTGGACCCAACTACAAAACAGGGCCACTTTTTGTATTTTTTCCAGGGCCACTTTAAGTTCCCAGTCTGCCCCTGAATTGCATACGGTATATTACTAATTTACAATTAGGAAGTTTGTGATCTCTTCTTTCTACCATTGTTAATAGATGGTCAGTACTCATTGCTTGTATAACCTTCAGTGGACGTGAATCTTACAAACCGAATGTGCTCCCAGCCGAAAATCAATAATTGTAATTAATGACATCAATAGCAAGCGGAAACACACATTATTTTATTTCACTTGTTTACCGTGCCCTTCATCACAGGGTGCTACAAAAGCCAAGATTATTTAGAGACTGAGAAAATAATAAGTAATATTATAAAGTGAAGACATTTGAGAAAATAATATTCCCTTACGTCCTACCAGCAGCACAGATGGGGTTAACTGCCCCTGTGGACTGGTAGGACCGGCGGAATTTTAATGAGCCCAAGAACCAATAAACGATCTTCAGCTCCCAGAAAGGGAGGAGATCACCCCCTAGCCCACCGTGTTTTTTTCTGTCCTCTGGACAGGTGGACTGGCGTGTCGCTCCCCCTCAGGGAGCTGAAGAGTGCTTAGGGGCTCTTTTCCTCCTTAAGCTTAGCTCACCTTTTCTATGGATCTCAGTGCCTTTATTTTAGGCCTGATCACGGCGATTTCTGTCTGGGGTACCGTCGGGGAGGGGGGTGTCCCCTCCCCTCTTCTTTCATCTCTGTATACGGTGCTCCGTCCCTCCGTTACCGCATGTGTGCGGCGCTATGGGCGCCGCCATTTTCCGGAAGTGACACGCTCTAGGTGCGCTACGTCACTTCCAGTTTTCCGGAGCGATGCGGTGAGGTATAAAAACTCACCATTTCTTTTAAGCTAGCTCCCTATAAAGACATCCTGGACTCAGGATTAATCTGGGGAGACATTTTAGTATAAGTAGAGCCAGTATAGGCTCTGGTTTTTTCTTTGGGCTAATTACGTTTCAGGACCCGCCCAGTGGGCGGGGCTTCCTCCTTTTAAGCGCCCAGAGCCCATCAGTCTGTGCTCTGGTTGCGTTGCTTTCACAAGTTAGCTCCAGAGCTCCCTGTGCTTTGTGATATTCTTGCAGTATTGCTTTGCTTGGGTTTTGTTGTTCCTCTTCTTTCAGCTCTATTTCTTCTAGTGCTGGTGGGCCCCCTTAAGGTCTGGTTTTCTCCACCTCCTGATATTGTAGGTGTTATGACCTGTTTTGTTTCTTTCCATTACAGACTATGGCTTCCCCTAAGGAACTGGATCAGCGGAAGGCTGGGGCCAAGAGGAAGCATTTGGCATGTTACGAATGTAACACACCCTTAGATGACAGCTGTCCTTACTCCAGATGTGAGAGTTGTCGCACGGCATCCACGGAACCCACGATGCAGGAAATGTTCCAGTGGACAAAGACATACGTGGATGATTCCATTAAGGGAGTAGTTCGGCTGCTTAATGAGAGGCTACCAGGTCCCTCTCAGACTCCCATGGAGGTGGTCGCACCGGTCGAAAGACCTACCCCCTGTTCTGTGGGGTCTTCTTCTTCTGAGGAAGAAGAATCTACTTCTTGCTTTTTCCCTCCAGAAAAGACGCAGAAGTTACTCAAGTCCATCAGGTCGGGGGACCAGGATGTTGACATGGGGGAGTCCTCCGATCCCGCCGGTCGGACACAGCGTGTCTTTAGAGCAGATGAGACCCTCCTCTCTGTGATGCGCACAGAGTGGAAAAAGCCTGAGAAGGGTCCAGTGCTTACCAGAAAATTCAGACTCATGTACCCGATGGCTAAACCCTTGGTGGAATCGTGGGGTTCCGTTCCCAAGGTGGACATGGCTATAGCCAAGTTGTCCCGGCGCACTCTAGTCCCTGCAGACGATGGGTCTAGTCTGCAGGACCCTCTAGACCGGAGGGCAGAGTGCACCCTTAGGCGGAGTTACGCGGCGGCCGCTGCCTCCGCATCAACTTCAATTGCGGCCACAGAGGCCACAGAGCCTATCTACGCTCCAAGCTCAATCAAATCCAGACGGACGTGGATTAGAGCGTATCAAGAGACGACATCCTGGCAGCCTTCAATTCAGCCAATCTGGCTATGGACTTTCTAGTCGATTCCTCCCATATGCAGCTGAAGCTGGCCGCCAAGACTATGGCCCTAGTTTCAGCTGCCCGCAGACCACTTTGGCTGAAACCGTGGATCGCGGATAACGCATCCAAGTTTAACCTTTGTGGGCTCCCCTTCGAACCGGATAGGCTATTCGGGTCCGAATTGGACAAGATAATGGAGGGGCTCTCCGATAAAAAGCCCTTTCGGGGACGCCCCAGGCAGGAGAAGAAGGGCGGAGGTCGTCCAGGGCAGCAGTCTAGGCGCAGAGATTGGGGGGGACCGTCTCGTAAATATTCGAGACGCTCCCGCAAACCCACCAGGAAGGCAAAACCCTCCTGACTATGGGCCTCTTCGAGGCTCTTGGATAAGCCCTGCTGCCCCTGCAGTATCCCCCCTAGATTTTCCCGTACCCCTCCCCCAGATTCCCGTGGGGGGTCGTCTTACCCATTTCAAAGACTCTTGGAGCCGGTTGATTGCAGACCCCTGGGTCCAGGACATAGTTTCCGTCGGGTACCGGGTAGATCTTATCTCTCTCCCCCCAGAGAGATTCATCGCCACACGAAACTTCGGGTCTGCCAAACAAGTGGTCCTAGAATCTTACATTCAGGACTATATTTCCAAGGGAGCCCTAGAGGAGGTACCGGCAGGGGAGAGGGGCCTAGGGATTTATTCACCAGTGTTCCTGGTTCCCAAAAAGACGGGAGATCTCCGGATGATCATCGACTTGAGATTTCTCAATCGATTTATAAGGAAAACAAGGTTTCGCATGGAAACCATAAGGTCAGTCAGCCATATCCTCAACCCTGGGGACGTCATGGCTACTCTGGACCTCAAGGATGCGTATCTTCACATTCTGATCCATTCCGCGTCCTGGAAACTCCTCAGGATCGCGGTCCAGATTTCAGGGGTTTGCAGGCACTTATCTTCACCAAGGTGGTGGTGTCGGTGGTGGCAGCTTTGAGACTTCAAGGACTGACTATTATTCCTTATCTGGACGATTGGCTTTTCATAGCCTCTTCAGTTCCGATCCTTACCCACCATCTTCAGGTCGCAATCTCTTTTCTCTTCCGCCTAGGCTGGATTATCAACTGGCAGAAGTCGAATGTGAGCCCATCGACTTCAATCCATTACTTAGGATTCGTGGTCGACTCTGTGGAGATGTCCCTCCGGTTGACTCCAAAAAGGAGAGCGCGGATTCAGGACCTGGCAAAGGTCCTTTATGTCCATCGTCGAGTCTTTATCCGGACTCTCATGAAGATGCTGGGGCTCATGTCAGCGGATGCGGATGCAGTCCCTTTGGCGCTATGGCACCTCCGTCCTCTTCAGTCGGAGGTCTTACACCTATGGAACGGCAGCCCTGCGGGGCTAGATTCCCTGTGCTCCCTGTCCGGTCAAACCCGGAATTCCCTCAGATGGTGGTTTCAGCTACCACCAGGGAAGTCTATGACCCAACCAGCTTGGGTCATATTGACTACAGACGCGTCCCTTGTAGGCTGGGGCGCTCACCTGGACGGATCCCCAATTCAGGGATCTTGGTCTCCTCTGGAGCGGCGTCTTTCCTCCAATCTTCGCCAGATGCGAGCTATCCGGCTAGCCCTCCTTCACTTTGCCCCTCAGATCCGGGGCAAAGCAGTGAAAGTCCAGTCAGACAATATGACTGCAGTTCTCTATATAAACAAACAGGGAGGCACAAGATCATTGCCCCTTCTGTCAGAGATCGGGGTAATTCTTCGGTGGGCAGAGACGAACCTTTCCCATCTATCTGCCGTTCATATTCGAGGCTCCCTCAATATGATAGCGGACCGCTTAAGTCGAGGATTACCGACCATGGAGTGGTCTCTGCATCCGGAGATCTTCAGGCAGCTAGTTCACAGATGGGGTATGCCAGAAGTGGATCTCATGGCAACCAGGTTCAACACCAAGGTGCTGAGGTTCTGTTCCCTTTACAGGGAAGACAACCCCCTGGCGATAGATGCTCTGTCAATACCGTGGAGGTTCAGGCTGGCTTACATCTTCCCTCCGTTTTCCATGATACCGAGGGTATTGATGAAAATCCGTCAGGATCAGGCCTCGGTAATAGCCATCATACCGTTTTGGCCCAGAAGATCCTGGTTTACCCAGCTCATTCAGATGAGTCGGGGACAATACTGGAGACTCCCCCCGGAGCAGACCCTGGTGTCGTGGGACACTCACCTCTGCCCAGATCTGCACAGGTTCAACCTGACAGCCTGGAGGTTGATCAGTCCCTTCCCAACATAGAAGGGCTTTCCGAGTCGGTCCTGAGAACTTTGTCGCATTCCAGAGCAGAGTCTACAAAGAAGGCCTACTCTAGGATCATGAGAATCTTCGTGGCATGGTGTGATTCCAGACAGGTGGCGTCCGCAGATCCGCCCCTTCCTGCGATACTTCAATTTCTTCAAGATGCATTAGATAGAGGCCTATCTCCAGCTACCTTGAAGGTACAGGTTTATGCCATCTCGGCCTGTCTCAACAGGCCACATTCTCGGGACCCACTCATTAAACGCTTCCTGAAGGCAGCTGAAAGACTAAAGCCTACTATACTGAAACCTATCCCCCAGTGGGATCTTTCAGTAGTGTTCAGGGGGCTAGCATCTCCCCCCTTCGAGCCCTTGGAGGAAGTAAATTTCAAATTTTTGACTCTAAAGATGGTCTTTCTTCTGGCTATAGCTTCAGCCAAAAGAATTTCTGAATTGCAGGCTTTCTCTGCAATTCACCCGTACATTATTTTCCTACAGGATAGAGTACTCCTGAAGTTTTTACCCTACTTCAGGCCTAAGGTGCCTACTTTCCAGAATATCAATCAGGTAATCTCTTTACCAGTTTTGTTTACAGCCTCCTCCTCTGATACTCCAGCTAGAGACCCGCTGGATATTTCAAGATGCCTCCAGATCTATGTGGATAGATCTAGAGAGTTCAGGATAGATGAGAATCTTCTTATCCTGTTTGCCGGTAAGTCTAAAGGCCGTAAAGCGTCTAAAGCTACCATTAGTCGCTGGATCAAGGAGGCCATTATGGAAGCTTTCGTCTCCCAATCCTTAGATCCTCCTGAGTTTGTGAGAGCCCATTCTACTAGGGCGGTCTCCACCTCGGTTGCGGAGAGAAGACTCCTCCCCTTAGAGTTAATCTGTAAGGCGGCCTCCTGGAGCTCTGAGTCAACCTTCATCTCCCATTATAGGATAGATGCTAGGATGGCAGAGTTTTCGGCTTTTGGGCAGACTGTTCTTAGTTCTGCCAGGCATGAGGACCCTCCCTAGGGGATTCTTCTTGCTATCTCCCCATCTGTGCTGCTGGTAGGACGTAAGGGAATCGTTAATTTCTAACGATAATTTGTTTTCCCTTAGTCCTAACAGCAGCACACAAATATCCCACCCTAGATACATTATGCTTGTTAAAAACACGGTGGGCTGGGGGGTGATCTCCTCCCTTTCTGGGAGCTGAAGATCGTTTATTGGCTCTTGGGCTCATTAAAATTCCGCCGGTCCTACCAGTCCACAGGGGCAGTTAACCCCATCTGTGCTGCTGTTAGGACTAAGGGAAAACAAATTATCGTTAGAAATTAACGATTGAAGTACAACAGTGAAACCATTAAACCAAATTTATATATGGTCGGCTATTGAAAATGTACCTTTAAATGAGAGATGAGCACATTTTTTAAAAAAAAATTTCCCCAAAAATGGATTTGTGGCCAATTTGTTTCTAACATGACTCAAATGTCCTCTAATTGACCTGAAAATTGGTTTATAACACCCTTTAGTCTCCTAAGAAACAGATTTTTTTATGTTTTCATTACCTCTTTTTCTTTATTTTGATTACAAATTTTTGTTCTCCCCCTTCCCCCTTTTTAAGCTTTTGAATTCAATGACAGCAATACAACAATAGCAAATAAAGTCAGAGTGACGCTGATATATATAGCTACCGTATAGGCAAACGCATGGTTGACGGTGTTAAAAGCAACATGTTTAAAAACACACTATGCCGTTGCATATTTTATGTGTTTTAATTTAGAAACCTTTTGAAAATTGTCCCTTGTTGGGAGCAGATGGTGTTTAAACAAACGCATCAGGAAAAGAAACTGTGGTTTGTTGGGACCAACCTCCAAAAACGATGCCTTAATGGGGGAAGAATGCCTGCCTGTATTTATGCACGCATAAGATTTAATTGTCAGAAGAAAGAGTGGCTTGTTTTAAAGTTCAACAAGCCTGGAAAAATTCTTCATTTTATTTGTTAGCAGCAGCAATACAGTATGGATGTGGAAAGGATGAAGTGTGCAAGATTAATAGTGGAAAGGGAAAGGTGTGTAGGGGTAATAGTGGCTGCAATAGTAGCGCCAGCAGTAGCAGCACAACACGGAACAGACAAGGCAGCAAGTGGACATGTGTGTGGCTGATTTGGGGTAATAGTTGTAATAGTGGCGGATGTGTAGCGGTAATGGAAGTGGCAGTAGGGGAATTAGTAGCAGGGAGTAGTAGCGGAGAGTAGCAACAGCAGCGATAGTGGCAACAGCAGCCATATGGTAGGCAGCAGGGGCATTATGCAGCTGGAAATTATGGTCACCGTCAGCCATGTCAGATCTATTCATCGGCCTAAGCTAGAGGAGTGTGAAAATCCATGCCTCATTCATTTTGACAAAAGTGATATTTTGTACAATGGTGGAGGACAAGTTAGTATATTTAGGTGTGATGATGCCATGCTAATAACCCTCTCAGAGATGACACTGGAGGCTGGGGAAGATGGTACATAGAGAGCAAACAGAGCCAGCTCCACCCATTGTTCCAATCTGCCTGTTGAAAGGTCTAATGGGGCCAGGGAACATGGTGTGCACCATAGAAAGCCCACAGTCCAGGAAGAGTGGAACCTGGTTGTTTAGGCCGTAAGTCTCCAGTGCCACACGTGAAAAAAATGCTTCATAATGTTGATAATGCTGAACTGGATCCTGTGGCTTCTGCTGCTTGTGGTAGTGGAGATGACAGGGGATGCGTGACTTGGCTAGGTATCTTTCACCCAGGTTGAGAGTACGCTATTATTTCCCTAAAGGCAGCAGAATCCACTACGTGGTATGGCAGGGAATGGTTATCCCGTATAGAAATGTTGTTATTGTAGCACAACGCATTCAGTAATAATACATGTTAATCTTGATGCAATACAACCCGTTAACTCGTATATAAATGCTGCTATTGCAGCACAATGCCTTCTTTAGCATTTGGCAAGCATATTTTTGTGAAATTCATAACAAATCTGATTTGTTTAGAATCAATTAGTTCTTCCCTACTATAAACAGTTCTGTGGCTTGGATATCCCATTTGGTTACAAAGGATCCCCAGAAATAAGCTAATCACAAGGTTACCTGCTACAATATAAGTCAATGGGAGGACCCGAGCATTAAACCAGGCACCCTCTGCTCTGAAGAGGGAAGGGTGTCTGGATGCATCTTGGACTCCCAGGTCGCTGCTGGGAATTATGTTGTCCGAGTAGTACGCCACTTTTACAGACTGACAATAATACGCACCAAACCGAAGATAAAATCTATTTTAGAGGAAAAATTGTTAGGAAACATTCGTCCCTGTATATTTACTTGTATATAAAGTGCAAGTGCTGCCAAAAATTTTAAAAGGAAGAGGCACTCCGATACAACCTTTATATCACATAATGAAGGGCCTCATTCACATTGTGGTACAATTGTTCAGGTAATAGGACTCCTGAAACTAAAAATTACAAGGAACCGGCAATCCAATACACCCTTTATTACACATAAAGAAGGGCATCATACACTTTTGAAAAATTATTATTGATGACCTGCTGGTGACCCTCAAAAACATTAGGAGCTAGGACCTGCTGGTGACCCTAAAACATTAGGGGTGAGGGTCTGCTGCTGAGCTGACCATCTAAAACATTAGGGGTGAGGATCTGCTGCAGAGCTGACTCTCTAAAACATTAGGGGCGAGTGCCTGCTGCTGAGCTGACCATTGAAAAAAAATATGGGCGAGTGCCTGCTACTTAGCTAACCATTGAAAAAATTATGGGCGAGTGCCTGCTTGTGAGCTGACCCTGTAAAACATTATGGTTTAGGGCCTGCTGGTGAGCTGACCCTCAAAAACATTATATGCGAGGGCCTGCAGGTGAGCTGACCCTCTACAACATTAGGAGCAAGGGCAGACTAATAAGCATGTTGATATGATGGAAGAGGAGGATAACGAGGAGGATTGAACCATATAGCCTTTTTTGTGGTGGAAGGGGTGCATGGGAATACAGTGTATTCCGTACATTATAAAAAACACATTTAAAGTGCCTTCATGTTAAGCCACTTTCCTCTGGTGGAGTAGAGAAGTCAGGGGCAATCCAGGCCTTGTTCATTTTTATAAGAGTCAATCTGTCAGCATTTTCAGTTGACAGGCGGATGCGCTTATCAGTTATTATGCCCCCAGCAGGGCTAAAGACCCGCTCTGACAAAACGCTGGCAGCAGGGTAGGCCAGCACCTCCAAGGCATAGAGCGCCAGTTCGTGCCACGTGTCCAGCTCGGACACCCAGTAGTTGTAAGGCACACAGGGATCACTGAGGACGCTGACACTGTCTGCTACGTACTCCTTCACCATCTTCCCAAATTTTTCCCTGCTTGTGAGACTAGGCCGCGCATCAGGGTGCAGGTGCTGGCGCAGTGTCATGAAACTGTCCCAGGCCTTGGAGAGTGTTGCCCTGCCTCTGTTGGAACTGCTGTGTGTTCCCCTCATCTCCCCTCCTCGGTTGCCCAAGGAACTACGTACTCTGCTGCCAGCGTTGTCAGCTGGAAGTTTTTGAAGCAATTTTTCCACAAGGACCTTCTGGTATTGCACCAATTTGTTCGTCCTCTCCACCACAAGAATGAGAGATGAGAAGTTCTCTTTGTAGAGAGGGTCGATAAGGGTGAAAAACTAGTAATTGGTTTTGTCCAAAATTACAGACTTATGGCTGACTAGTGCTTCAAGAGGATAATTCTGATGTGGATGTGGAGGAGGAGGCGGAGGAGGAGCAGTGGGGGTTGGAGCCACTAATGTAGGTGGTGGCAGAAACCCTGATGGAAGTAGTGCCCGCAATCCAGTCGTTGGTAGCACCTGTGCCATCCCAGGGTACGACTCACTCCCGGCCTCCACAACATTCACCCTGTGTGCCGTCAGGGAATTGTAGCGTCCCTGTTAAGTGGACCTTTTCAGTAACTGCGTTGGTCAGGGCACGGGTGATGTTACGGGACACATGTTGGTGTAAGGCGGGCAAGGCACACCGTGAAAAATAGTGGCGGCTGGGGACTGCGTAACGAGGTATGGCCGCTGACATCAGGCTGCGAAAGGCCTCTGTGTGCACAAGCCTAAATGGCAACATTTCCAAGGCCATTAATTTGGAAAGTTGCGCATTTAGTGCTATGGCCTGTGGGTGGGTGGCTGGGTATTTGTGCTTGGCGTTCAAATGCCTGGGGTAAGGACATTTGTACGCTGCACTGGGACACGGAAGTGGATGTGGTTGCTGATTGTGCTTGCGAAGGTCCAGGTGCAGGGCGGGAGGCATCTGGGCCTGCACAACTTCGACAGGAGATTGGCCAGCATGTAACACAGGGGAAGAGGAGGCAGTGGTGTGACCCGTAGACACAGATTGTGGACCCAGGCATTCGGCCCACCTATTACGGTGCTTTGATGCCATCTGGCGGATCATGCTGGTGGTGGTGAGGTTGCTAGTGTTCATGCCCCTGCTCATTTTTGTATGGCACAGGTTGCAAATTACAATTCTTTTGTCATCCGCACTTTCCTCAAAAAAGCGTCAGACTGCGGAACACCTACCCCTTGGCAAGGGAGATTTCCGCAAGGGTGTGCTCCGTGGAACAGTTGCGGGCCTTTTTGGTGTGGCCCGCCTTCTCCCTTTTGCCACCCCACTGCTTTTTCCAGCCTGTTGCAGTGCTGCGGATCTCACCCCTTCTGTACTGCTGTCCTCGCTCAGCTTTCCACCTTCCCAGGTTGGGTCAGTGACTTCATCGTTCACCACCTTCTCTACCACTTCCTCACTCTGCTCATCCTCCTGACTTGCTGACCTAACAACAACCTCAGTTATTGACAACTGTGTCTCATCCTCATCATCAACCTCTTGAGATACTAATTGCCGTTGACTTACTGGCAACTGTGTCTCATCATCATCATCCACCTCGTGAAACACTAATTGCCGTTCCCACCGTCATCTTCTTCTGACTGTGAATGTTCAAGTGTTTGGGATTCAGGGAACAAGATCTCATGTCCCTCTTCAAGCGGGCTTGTCGAGAGGCCCAAATGAAGGAATGGCGCTGAAAAGAGCTCCTCGGAATATCCGAGTGTGGGATCACTTGTTTGGTAAGACTCTCCATGGTGGGAGGAAGGAGGATCAGGGTGAGGATTGTGTTGACCAGACTCTTGGCTACTGAGACTGGACTTTGTGGAAGACAGGGTGGTGCTTAACCGACTGGAAGCATTATCTGCTGCAATCCAACCGACCACCTAGTCGCACTGGTCTGACTTCGAGAGCGTTGTCCTGTGCTGCCCTGCAAACTAAGACATGAAGCTAGGTATCGTGGATGATTGTTTTTCTTGTGCTCTGGCAGCAGGCACAGTTTCAACTCGCCCAGGGCCACGGCCTCTGCGTGCACCATCAGCATTACGGCCACTACCCTGTCCCTTACTGCTCGCCTTCTTTATATTAAATGTTATATATGCTTGAAATTATGTCACACGTACCGTAGTGTAGGATTTGTAAGTGTATGTGCAAAAAAATAAAAAAAGGTATTTGGGATGTGGAAACGTCACACAGGAGATATACCTCAGATAATGTCGCTGATGTCGGCAGCGGCTAATAAAAAATTACAGGGAATGGCACAGGTATTTGGGATGTGGAAACGTTACACAGGAGAAATACCGCATATAATGTCGCTGATGTCAGCAGCTGCTAATATAAAATTTTAGGGAATGTCACAGGTATTTGGGATGTGGCAACGTTACACAGGAGAAATACCGCAGATAATGTAGCTGTTGTCAGCAGCGGCTAATATAAAATTACAGGGAATGTCACAGGTTTTTGGGACGTGGAAACGTTACACAGGAGAAATACTGCATATAATGTCGCTGATGTCAGCAGCGGCTAATATAAAATTATAGGGAATGTCACAGGTATTTGGGATGTGGAAATGTTACATAGGAGAAATACCACAGATAATGTCGCTGATGTCAGCAGTGGCTAATATAAAAATTTGAGGGAATATCATAGGTATTTTGGATGTGGAAACGTTGCACAGGAGAAATACCGCAGATAATGTCACTAATGTCACCAGCAGCTAATAAAAAATTACAGGGAATGTCACAGGTATTTGGGATGTGGAAACGTTACACAGGAGATGTACCCCAGGTAATGTCACAGTCCGCAGTGGACACTGTCTATGTTAAAAGTACACTGGATGTCACTGATATTTTTTGGATGTGCACACGTTACACAGGAGATGTAGCGCAGCTAATGTCACTGTCCGCAGCGGACACCATCTACAGAAAAAGTACTCTGGACGTCAAAGATATTTTTAGGAAGCGCACACGTTACACAGGAGATGTAGCACAGATAATGACGCTGTTTGCAGTGGCCTAACTATTGCACGCTATTTAGCGCAGGATGCGCTAAAAATAGATATTGTCACACACAACAATATTCTTTAAAAGGACTTTTGGGTCTGTAAAGTTATAGAAAATTAGCGCAGGTTGCGCCAAAAATATATATCGGTGCTGCCACACACAACAATAGTCCTTAAAAGGACTTTTGGGTTTCTGACAAGTTTTTCAACTTAAATTTTTTTTTTTCACTCCCTACACTATCTTTCCCTCCTTTAGCACAGCTCTCCCTAACTAACACTGAGCGAACACGTGTCATTGGGTGCTTTATAGCACCCGATGATGCGTTTCGGCCAGCCAATCACTGTAATGCCAGTAACCAATATGGCTACGGCATTACAGTGAAGGGCAGTACTTCACTTCATGGCAGCCAACAAACATGCAGGGAGGAGACTCGAGCATTGCGCTTGAGCAGATGTGGTATTCGGCCGAATACCGCCATGTGCCAAGCATCGAGATGCTCGAGCCGAACTGGCGTTCGGCCGAGCATGCTCGATCAACACTATTGGTCAGGGAATGGAGTCCTGTGCCCCCTGTTTGATTGGCGATCCGATCTAGCAGGCAAGCTGCCATTCCGTTCAAGGTCTATAGTATGACTGGAGATTGCAAAGGACAGTGTGGCCAGATATTTGTGGAATTGCCCTTTTTATGAACTTGCTTCTTTCTGACAAGAGTCAAGGGACAAAATAGCCACTTCTTTTGTCTGCTATCCTCTGTTGGATGGATAGTGCAAGATGAGATAAAAATTCACATAACAAAGTTACTTGCTCTAAGGCTTTTTAAATATTAAGTAGACAATCGCGGAGAGAGGCACATTATTTCCTAGGTCTTTTAAGTTTATAACATACAGTACCTCTGCCGCACCGACTTCAATGTGTTCACACTTTTACCCTTTCTAAAATACAAACACATAGAAAAGAGCTCAGCATAAAGTAAAGTTAAAGTGATGGGCACTCAATTATGTATGTGTGGAGACCATAAATAGAGGAGCCATGGCTAAGAGAAAAATCACTTTCATCTGCCAGTCAAAAAAAGCTATCGTCTACACTGAGAAATTACAATTAACGTCACATTATAACTTAAAATATTTACACTGTTGTTGAACCCATCAAGATGTGATTGGTGGGAATTCAGGTGCCGAAACCCCCTCCCGTCACAAAACAATGGGGAAGAAGTGCTCAGATGAGTGCTATGCAAGTTAGACTCTGATTATGCTGCTATCTCTCTTTCATTGAATGATGTACAGATTTATAGAAAGCAGCTGGGCAAGCAGAACGGAACAGAGCTTCCTTCTCATCAGACTCCTCTCCTGTCCCCCCATTCATGAACTTTTAATTCACTGCTCAGATCCATCATCAATAGACGGGCTGCCTGCTCACTGAAAGATCAAATTAGAAGCTTAAGGAGAGGGGAGTGGTGAGAAATGCAAAGGAGGGGCTGCTGGAGAGAGAGGCAGAGAGACGGCTCTTTGCAAGTGATTTACTGTCTTATTTAACTGCTGGATTCACATCTAACCTGCTTAGTTCTGATGTATAATGTCCTTCATTAGTGCTTATGGTTCTCAGCATCTGCCACAGAGAGTTAGTAGGCAGATTTTCCTATTTCTCAATGTCCTGTGTATGGGCAGACATGATTCCAGCTTGTCATCACCCACCAGCTCTAAAAAACTGAGAATTGCAGATAGATTGCACAGAGACAACTGCCAAAAATACCATATAGTGTCATGTAAGTCATATAATGGTCAGAAATAGTGTTATTCTTCATGTGATGGCTATGTGATGGAAGACACCCCCACCCCTTGGCTCGACCAAGCATGTACTGTATATGTTTTATGGTGGTGGCCTATCTAACTTAAAAACAAAGGCTCAACATCTCAAAATCCAACATGACCAAACCTTCTTACCATGTAAGGAAAATCAGGGCACCTCCAAGCACATTAGATCAGGAGTGCAAAACCTGTGACCCCAGATCCACATGCAGCCTGTGATACAACCATCTGAAACCAGGAATATTTTTCTGTGGCTAGGAATAATAGTGCACTGTAGCCATAGAGCACACCAAATGCTTGAAATAACTTCTTTATTAACTTCAACTTTTCTTCATATATAACATTGCCACCTCCGCAGCAGATAGTCCATGTACAAAACACGTGTTGAAAGTATCATAAAATGGCGGTATGCATAAGATGGTGGTTCAACTGTTCAGTCTTGTCATTCAACATAAAATGGTGGATATATTTCTCTCTTGAGTATCTGTACTCTCACTTTAAGTTATTTAAGCACTTTATAATCTCTCTGAGAGGTATATCTGAGGTTAACCAATAGTTCACTTGCTCTACTTGGTTTGTAGTTTGCTCTATATAATTGCTTATGATCTGGTATGAGCAGTTCGCATTTGTATGCAATTTGTTTGGATTGTATGATTGTATGGCTCAGTAGTTTGTTTGTATGCAATTTGTATGGTAGAACTGTAAGTAAACATACATATAACCAGTTCAGTATACAGTTCTAATCACTATATTAACAATAGAAACTTATATAACTGTTTTAAATACCTATTTTGGCCTCTCTGCTTCCATAAAACACAGCTCTTAGTGGAGTGTGTGTCTGTTCAGCTCCTCTCTCTGGTGAATAATTATGGTCAAGACTCCTGCCCAGCAACAACAGCTTTACTCTATGCTTTCTGTTGTGTCTGCTGTGTCATTGAGCTTACCTTAAATTATATAATGAATCTTAAAGGCACATTATCTTTTTATGCTTCTGTGGACACAAAATATAACTATTACATGACATCCAAACATAAAAAGTCACTGTACATAACTCTGCTTTTGTCTTTAACACACAAACATAGGACCTTTATTAGGGTTATTGGCAGGTCTAGCTGTATAAACATATAAGCTATGTTAGCAACCTAGGACAGGTCTTAGCTGGCCAGCTGCACTCCCACCAAAATTACCTATAATTCTATATTTTCAGTAGTAGGACTTGAACATGAATTTGAGGAATTTTACTGAAAATTAATGAAGTAATGAAGTTCTATTTTCTTGTGCTTTCCGAAATCATGAGGTACAAAACATCTGGGAATCCGAACTTCTCTCAAGTTTTACAAGTCTCTTATCCAACTCTCCCACCTTGGCCTCAAATTTTCAGGTATGGATTCATCCCATCCTAACTTCTATCTGCATAATTCTTGCAGTATTTTTTTGCTCTGAGGATTACCGGGGCCAAGAATCCTAATGGATCAGATATAGAAGCCACTGTGGAAAGAATGGTATGTCTAGTTGCAACTTTCTCTTCAATAGATACTTCAAAGAATAACTCGTCATTCTCTACATTCCATCCCAATCCAAGTACATTTTGAACTGAAAGATGATCATAATTGAGATCTACATTCTTCATCGTTGATGCACGTTCAGAGTCACTGATGGATTCCAATAGAGATGAATTTATGAAGGCGCAGGTTTCCTCTTGCGCATAACTCTTGGCTTTCTTTCACTAGTTTGACTGCAAATTCTGTGGACTCTAGACTTATGAGACCATCATCTACATAAAAGTTTTTCTTCAGAAAATTTGCTGCTGATGGGCAATCCTTTTCATTTTGATTGGCCAGGTACTTCATACCATAATTGGCGCAACCTGGAGACTATGCTGCTCCAAACAAGTGTACTTTCATTCTGTATTCTGCTGGCTCTGTTTCTGTAACTCTGTTCTCCCACCATAGGAACATCAGGAAGTCTCTATCTTCATTCTTCACATGAAACTGGTGGAACATCTTTTCAACATCACCCATGACTGCTACTGGATACTTTTTGAATCTACAGAGTACTCCAGGCAGAGTGTTTGTAAGATCTGGTCTTTTTAGTAGATGATCATTCAATGCAACACCATTGTTCTTTGCTGAGCAATCAAATACTACTCTAATCTTTTCTGGTTTCTTTGAGTGGTAAACACCTTGATGTGGGATGTACCACACTTCTTCTTCTGTAGGTTGGTTATTAACTTTCTCTGCATGTCCTTCTTTGAGGATGCCTTCCATGAATTTCAAATAATCATTCTTCAGTTTGGGATCTCTTACCATCCTTTTCTGCAAACATTTCAATCTTGCTAGGGAAAGATTTCTGTTATTTGGCAGACAAGGTTGTTCTCTAAAAGGTAAGGGCATTTCAAGAGGACCTTGTGGATTCTGCTGAATACTTTCTTCTAGAGTGTTTACGAACTTTATGTCTTCTTGGAATACACTCTTTTGTTTAGAACTTATGTCTGCAAAGTCGGATTTAAGAATCTTGATTACTTTCGCTTGACTTACAGTTGGTAACTCTTGGACAGATATACGATGACACAATCCTGTCACCTGTCTTGAGTTTGCGATCTGCTGTTTTCCTCCAACAACACCCCATCCTAGATCAGTTTGAACAGCGCAGGGTTCACCCTTTCCTCATGTGATCACCTTTCGTGGTACCAAGGCTTCGGGACAATCGTAGCCTATCAACAGTCCAACACCCCCTCCTTCGGCGGGGACATTTCATGAGATATGACAGATGCTCCCATTCATTGGCTATTTCACAGGTAGGTATGCGATCTCGATCTAGAGGTATATCATCTTTTGTATAAGCTGGAGGTAGATCTAATGTACAGTTTGAATGAAGTCCTCTAACTCTCAGTCCTTTGACCCTTTGACTGTTCACTAATTTGTCTCTCCCTGTTATTGTGGTGAGTTTGAGCTTCACTGGTTCTGTAGCCACTTATAATTTCTTGCAGATTTCTTGATCAATGAAGGTGACGTCACTCTGGGTATCCAGTAGTGCATAGGCGTATACCTTCTTGTTCCTCCTTTTAGGATTTGAAATGCACACTGGTACAACCATTGATGTGCCATTGCTTTCTCCTTCCCTCACTCTGCAAGAGAATACCGATACTTTCTTTTCTTCCTCAGTATCTTTAGGTATTGAGGATTTATCTTTCTTTGGACGTACTTCATGTAGTGGTGTAGGATGGCGTCCTTTGCAAACGCTGCATGTGGCCTTTTTCTTACACTCCTTAGTAACATGGCCTTTTCTTAGACATCCGAAACACAGGTAAGGAGAAAGAAGGTCCCGGAGACAAATAGAGTTCCTCTATCAGCTTTCCTTTAATATTCACATAAAGTTGACAGACGTCACCACCCTCCACATGACATAATATTGACGCGTTTAGTCGTAACACCATGTCAAGTGTGGCCTTTCTATTTAAAAGGAGTCAGAGATTCCTCCGCCCACCGCGGGGAAGGAATCAGTCACTCCATAGGTTGCCACACACCTTGACACACCCTTTAGTTTCTTGCATCAATTACTGATATAATTGGCAACACTCTGTGTGAACATTGACCCGAGCGTATTAACCCCGGCAATACCGAGGCACTCGCTCGACGTCAAAAGCCACACTGTGTGACCATACCGTCATATTTTAAAAACCGCATAGTATACATGTTCAATCCCAATACGTAAAGTGAAACAAAAAATGACATGAAAAAATGACGTCCAGCATTACAACACATTGTCACTCATTATGTTCTAGCAAATAGTGTCAAAAATTGCACAATGAGTTGACAATGTGTTTAAAGAAATATAAATAAAACCAAAGACAATCCATTGCGGCCGGCAAATTCCAGTGTGGGACAACATCGATAGCAGTCATGATATATATACACATGTGACCTTGGTAAATACATGGTTTGCAGTAGGAAATGATTACTGCAATATTATTAGAATTTTCTAATTGCTGAGTTGCCCCACTGTGAGAAAACGCTCCGTCTGACTGCGGTTCTGGAGCTTGATAAGTGGATCAACAGAGATGTGTACTGAAAGGCCACACTTGACATGGTGTTACGACTAAGGGTGTCTACCCGAAACGCGTCAATATTATGTCATGTGGAGGGTGGTGACGTCTGTCAACTTTATGTGAATATTAAAGGAAAGCTGATAGAGGAACTCTATTTGTCTCCGGGACCTTCTTTCTCCTTACCTGCAGCCTGCTACGGGAACACTCCCCTAGGGACTCTGGAGCCGGGACCATATATTCTACTACGGAGGTGAGCTGGATCATATGTTTATCCACATCCGAAACACAGTTGGCTATCCAGTACAAACCTTTTATTTTCATCTGGGGACTTCTCCTTCAATTGTTAGCACTTGTGTATGGAGTGGTTCTCTCCACAGAACATACATTTCAAGGTAGTCTGAAGATTTGTTGGTTCTGTCTCTCTACTAATCCCAGTAGTGACTTTGAATTTACTCTCGTAGGTATCTGGACCTTTAGCTGCTGTGATGGTTGCAAAGCTAGTTGCTCTTGCACGTCTTATCTCTCTTGCAGGCCTTTCTTCTAAGGATTTTAAGACATAAGATGATGTTACTGGATTACATGCTATCCGTGCTTCCTTATTGACAAACTCAGAGAGCACTTTAAAACTTGGGAAGTTATTGCCTAGATCTAATTGTTCAGTCACATAGCCAATTCTTTAGGTAACTTGGCTACCTTGGCTAGCATCCTGTGGTTTTCTAGATAGTCGTTCAGTACTTCCAGTCCTTGAACATGTGGGATGGCATTGCTGCATGCTTGCAGGAAGTCACCATACTTTTAGAGTCTAAAGTGTTATTTAGAACCTATTTTAGGCAGTTATTCAGTTTCTCTCTAAAGGCTCTTTGTACTAAGAAAGGATGACCATATCTTGCATTCCATTTTTCCCAAGCTTGCTTGTAGGCTTCTTCGTTGAGCGGCAGGTGCCATATTCGATTTCGACGAAATTCACGAATATTCGATAGAATATTCGGTTCATATTCGTTGAAATCGAATATTCGTCATTATTCTAGTTATCGCGATTATTATGCGATTTAAATAATCGCGTATTGCGATTTTAACTTAAGGCTACTTTCCTATTGGTTTGATATCTAGAATTAGCGAAGATGACATCATATTCCTTAAAATGAAGATAACGAAGTATTCTACATCTTCGTTTTAGCTACCTATTCGTCAACTTCGCTAATTCTAGCAATCAAATAGGAAAGTTTACTATAGAGACAGCTAAGTTTAATTCGCTATGCAATTATATTACTTTTTTTATTTATTTTTTATTGAATAGTTAAATACTTGATTAATATAAATATAATGATTCTATTTATAAAAAAAAAAAGCTAAGTAATATAATCGCATAGCGAATTAAACACAGCTGTCTTTATAGTCAACCTTCCTATTTGATTGCTAGAATTAGCGAAGTTGACGAATAGGTAGCTAAAACGAAGATGTAGAATACTTCGTTATCTTAGTTTTGAGGAATATGACGAATACATTCGTCATATTCTCTAATTCTACCAAGCCAACCATAGTAAACCAGGTCCAAGTTGAAATAGCAATTCGATTAATTCAAGTTATAATAATCGAATTTCGATTTTAACTTAGCACTGCTACATTCCATATTCGTTAATTTTAGCCTAATATGGAATATAGCAGTGCTAAGTTAAAATCAAAATTCGATTATTATAACTTGAATTAATCGAATTGCTATTTCAACTTGGACCTGGTTTACTATGGTTGGCTTGGTAGAATTAGTGAATATGACGAATGTATTCGTCATATTCCTCCAAACGAAGATAGCGAAGTATTCTACATCTTCGTTTTAGCTCCCTATTCGTCAACTTCGCTAATTCTAGCAATCAAATAGGAAGGTTGACTATAAAGACAGCTGTGTTTAATTCGCTATGCGATTATATTACTCCTCTTTTTTTTTTTTTTTTTATAAATAGAATCATTATAATAATCAAGTATTTAACTATTATTTTTTTTTTTATAAAAAGCAAAGTAATTTAATCGCATAGCGAATTAAACTTAGCTGTCTCTATAGTCAACTTTCCTATTTGATTGCAAGTATTAGCGAAGTTGACGAATATGGAGCTAAAACGAAGATGGAGAATACTTTGTTATCTTCGTTTGGAGGAATATGACGAATACATTCGTCATATTCGCTAATTCTACCAAGCCAACCATAGTAAACCAGGTCCAAGTTGAAATAGCAATTCGATTAATTCAAGTTATAATAATCGAATTTCGATTTTAACTTAGCACTGCTATATTCCATATTAGGCTAGAATTAACTAATATGGAATATAGCAGTGATAAGTTGAAATCGAAATTTGATTATTATAACTTGAATTAATCGAATTGCGATTTCAACGTAATTCTCAAATCCGACAGTACATTCTAGTATGGAGATGTTCCCATGGTGATGGGGACGCTCTATGAGCACGAAAGTCGTCAAAAGCGGCAACGGGCACTGACTGGAGCAGCCAGAAAGCCAGGAATCCTAAGGACAGGTAATAACTACTTTTGGGAAGTGGGAAAGAAGAAAATATAACAAAAAAAAAGAAAAAAGAAAAAAAGAAAAATATTCGAAATATCGAATTTATAGCACTATATTTGAAATATTCGCGAATTAGCGAAGTGCCGATATTCGCAAAAAAAATTCGATATTCGAATATTTGCGCTCAACACTATTCTTCGTCTTTTCTATAGAAGATACCTTCAAGAACTTCCTTGGCTTCTCCACCAACATATCTCTGAAGGTAGAATAACTTGTCAACTGGACTGAAGCAATGATGCTGAATGATTATCTCAAAACTTGCCTTCCACTCTAAGAACTTCAGTACATCTCCTGAAAAGACAGTAGGTTCCAGAATAGGAAGTCTAGCTAGGACTGTTCTCTGTTGTCTTGCTGGGACAATGGTTGTAACACTCTCCTGAGCATTGCTGTGACATCTAGGAATAGAATCATCCGGTTCTATTTTCTCACTTAGTTCTGAATTAGGTGAGTCCCTTTCTTTATCTTTTCTGTTAGAGATAGAGAGTAAATTCACACACCCTTTTTCTGACACTGGACTAGGCCTCTCTTTGTCTTTCTGAGCAGGGATGGAAGGATATTGACTTATTTCCTCACTAAGTGCTCGAGATTTTCTTCCATTCTCCTGGGAGTATGTAGGAAAGTAGAAGTCTGCCTCTTCACTTAGTACAGATTTGAACCTATGACTACTCTGATTCATATCCTCTTTGTGTACTCTGAGTCTGGCTTCTATGATCTTAAAGAGGACCTTTCACCGATTCTTACACTATGAACTAAGTATACATATATGTGGAGCGGCGCCCGGGGATCTCACTGCACTTACTATTATCCCCAGGCGCCGCTCCGTTCTCCTGCTATGTCCTCCGGTATCTCCGTTCCCTAAGTTATGGTAGGCGGAGTCTGCCCTAGCGCTGGCCAATCGCATTGCAGAGCTCACAGCCTGGGAGCAAATAACCTCCCAGGCTGTGAGCTCTGCGCTGCGATTGGCCAGCGCTAGGGCAGACTCCGCCTACCATAACTTAGAGACTGGTATCTCCGCCTACTATAACTTAGTGAGCAGAGATACCGGAGGGCATAGCAGGAGAACGGAGCGGCGCCCGGGGATAATAGTAAGTGCAGTGAGATCCCCGGGCGCCACTCCACATGTCTGTATAATTAGTTCATAGGGTAAGAATCGGTGAAAGGTCCTCTTTAACTTCTTTCTGCCTTTCCAGACTTTTCATCTGTTGGTGATGTGCTTCCATTTCAGCTTCCATTTGATGGTGCTGTGCCTCCATTTCAGCTTCCATTTGATAGCACTGTGCTTCCATTTGACAGCGCTGTGCCTCGATGGCAGCATCAATCTCAATTTCTGCTCTGTTGACAGAAAGTTGTTCAGCTTTTGGCTGAAGTACTTGAGGACTCTGATATGTGGTTGGCACTTCTGCTAGCGAAGGAAGTTACAGATTGTGGTTCCACCTAATGACCTAGCATAGTCTCTCATAAAAAGCTCATTCATTCTACTTTTTGCTTTAACTTCATCATAGTTAGCTGCAGATGAAAGTTCTCTTATGAGCTTTACTAAATCTTTAGTGACTGCAGGTACATGTGTCCATGTTCCTTACAATGTCCTGGGAAGGTGTCGTAAATGACCGCAGGTTGACAAATGCTGCCATAAGCTCTGATTCAGATTCTTCTACCGTCTCTACCATATCACTCAAGTTCCTTTTTATACTTTCTTGTTTTAGCTTTGCCGAATGCCTCTAATGTATAATTTCCACTTTTTATACATCTGGGTGAACTTTTTCTCTTTTAATGCTGCTTTTTGCTCCAGATTTCCCAGCATCTTTGGGGTCGGTTTTCTGGCACGTGATGAACGTCTTAGTTCATTTGTTTGGACTAGATTTGTTTGAGGCAAGAATAATACTGCATCAGACTCTTCTAACTCAGACAGGTTCTCTTGCTCTTCCCCCTCTACTCTATCTATTTTTATACCCTCTAATAGTGGCATGGTAATACTAGGCTCAGACATTTTACTTTAAATGTTATAACAATCAATACGAATATTAAAGGAACTTTCACTTTAAATACAATATTGATAAATGCAGAAATAAATTACTTTCACTTTAAATGCAATAGCAATAGATGTATGCAATAAATGACTTTCACTTTAAATGCAATAGAGTCCGTGTATTACAAACTGTCCTTTGTCTTTTATTCCTGAACACAAAAATATCTCTTTATGCCAAAACCTATGTGCAATAAGTAATACAAAAAAAAAAAATTTTTAGAGGGTTACCAGCTTGCCCATAATGTTTTTGAGGGTCACTAGGTGGCCCTCGCCCATAATGTTTTTAAAGGTTACCAGCAGGCCCTCACCCATAATGTTTTTGAGGGTCACCAGCAGGCCCTCGCCCATAATGTTTTAGAGGGTCACCACCAGGCCCTCACCCATAATGTTTTTGAGGATCACCAGCAGGCCCTTGTTCATAATGTTTTTGAGGGTCACCAGCAGGCCCTTGCTTCTAATATTTTAGATGGTCAGATCAGCAGCAGGCACTCGCCCCTAATGTTTTAGAGGGTCATCTCAGCAGCAGACCTTCACCCCTAATGTTTTAGATGGTTAGCTCAGCAGCAGACCCTCACCTCTAATGTTTTAGATGGTCAGATCAGCAACAGGCCCTCGCCCCTAATGTTTTAGATGGTCAGATCAGCAGCAGGCACTCGCCCCTAATGTTTTAGAGGGTCAGCTCAGCAGCAGGCCCTCGCCCCTAATGTTTTAGATGGTCAGATTAGCAACAGGCCCTCGCCCCTAATGTTTTAGAAAGTCAAATCAGCAGCAGGCACTCGCCCCTAATGTTTTAGAGGGTTAGCTCAGCAGAAGACCCTCACTTCTAATGTTTTAGATGGTCAGATCAGCAGCAGGCCCTCGCCCCTAATGTTTTAGATGGTCAGATCAGCAGGCACTTGCTCCAATAGTTTTTAAGGGTCACCAGCAGGTCATCAATCATAATTTTTCAAGGGTGTGTATGATGCCCTCTTTTATGTGTAATAAAGGGTGTAATGGAGTGCCGGTTCCTTGTAATTTTTGGCAGCCCTTTCACTTAGTGCATTGGCTTTATGAGTGTAGGAGTCCCACTACCTGAACAATTGTACCACAATGTGAATGAGGCCCTCCTTTATGTGATATACAGGTTGTATCGGAGTGCCTCTTCCTTGTAATTTTTGGCAGCACTTGCACTTTGTATACAAGTAACTATACAGGAAAGATAGTTTTTTTCCCCTCTAAAATTGATTTTATCTTCGGTTTTGTGCGTATTATTGTCAGTCTGTAAAAGTGGCGTACTACTCGGACAACGTCGTTTCCAGCAACGACCTGGGAGTCCGAGATGTATCCAGACATCCACCCCATGCTGTTCCTGAACCATTTCAGTGGTGTTTCCATCAATTTCTGACCTTTTTTTGTGAACCAGACACACTCCCCCCTTCAGAGCAGGGGATGCCTGGTTTAATGCTCTGGTTCTCCCATTGACTTCTATTGTGCTCGGGTGGTCTGTAGAGCACACGAGCATCCAGAGGTGTTCGGGTGCTCGGGTCACTTTGGTGCTCAACCAATACTAGTAGCCATGTGACTGCGATATCTACAGATGACTTGAATTCCCACAATTCAGAAAAGAGCATAAGTAATTTGAATATCCAATAAGATCATGTTCATTCTGACTGTGATGTCAACATGCTGGCTTGATTTTCCACCAATCAGAGAGTAGTATTTTTCAGGAGAACCAATTTGCATGGTCCATAAGGTATGAATCGTACTGATTTTGAGGTCATAAAGCCGGCTTGGGTTTTCCACCAATCAGAGAGCAGCACTGGGTATAAAACGCAGCGAGCACTCGCTCTGCCCATTCTTGGTTATTGACTTGTGCGGTAGCCATTTGTTCTTGTCCTTGTGAACATGTCAGATAGAGAACGTCTCAGAGTGAGGAGCAGAGCCACAGCCAGGTGCAGCAGAACATCCTGAGCTGGCCTGAAATTTCCAGTTGGCCGTATACACCTCTTTCTGAGGAAAGGGAATTATGGCCGATGCCTCAGTGCTGATGCTCCAATGTACCTGGCCGATGTCATTGAGTATATGACCAAGGAGGTGTTGTTCATGGCTGGGTTACAAGCCCGGCTTTGGAAACACCACCGCATTATACTCCGTCACCTGCAGATGGTGATGCATGCTGGGGAGGAGCTGGACAAAGCGCTGAGAAATGTCATCATACCGCAGGGGGGCAATGTGTCTAGGCTGTATGTTGCACATTGTTTCAGATTGAAATTCTGCCTCCTACAGACCTCTAAAGGCCTCTCTTATTGACCCAACGGCCCTTTTAAGGGCCACCCAAGTTTACCAAAGAAAGAGCTAATATCTGTGTTGTTGTGTTTGTGTTATGAGTCTGTGTGAAAGGGATTGGCCCCCGAACAGCATTTATCACCTATCCACGGGACAGGAGATAAATGTATGATCGCTGGAGGTCCGACTGTGGAAATCCCCACTATCACAAGAACGGAGGTCCCGGAGTGTCCTTTGTCAATGGAGAGGTAGTGTGCACACATGACCTCCGCTCCATTCACTTCTATAGGACTGCCGAGTACACTGCTATCTCTGGCAGTTCCATAGAAATGAATAAAGTGGTGGTCACACATGCTCACTACAGCTTCATTCACACAGGGGTCTTGGAGATCCACTTTTCTCGATCAGTAGTGGTCCCAGCGGTCTATCCACAGCGATCATACATTTATCATGACATCACACATGCACAACACACATAACACGCCTTCCATGTTGGCCCTGTTCTCCTCTTTCTGTTGCCCCAGGCAAAGCTGCACCCTCATAACAGATGCACATATCATCAAACTCTCTGTTGCCCTTAACAACCAATCGCAGCACAGCTTACATTTCTTTTATTGCCCTTGAAAAATTAAAGCTCTTCTGTGATTGGCTGCTATGGATGACCCAGTTTTTCCTTTTTAAAAAGTCTTCATTCAGAGGCTGCCACACCGTCTGTGCTCTGCTCACGTAGACACAAGGGGCAGATTTATGAAAACCATCTAAAAGAGACGCTGTGAGTGCAACCAATCACGGCACAGCTTTCATTTTTAAGTAGACGATAAGACATGAAAGCTGAACTGTGATTGGTTGCTAAGGAATACAAAGACAGTATTTTTTTTCCCCGTAAGCCCCCCATAATATATTACATTATATTAACCCAAAACACCCTGTCATGGTCTGCAGGATGAAAGGGGGACACAAAACCAAAATGGCAGGGGTAACCATGAGGGGATCACAGTCCTGGAGCTGACCATTCGCTGTGGAGGAGAGGGCACTGGGATCCATGGCAGACCTGGCATCATAACTGTGGCAGTTCATGTGCTTGGTAGGACCCAGCTGTCCTAAAGCATCTCCTTCTCTCTACACTGTGTTCTTCCTTCTCCTATCTGCTGTGACTAATGGAGCTGGTCAGGACATGGGCAACTTAAGGGTTTGGTAGCATTTATAATCTTGTGGAGGTCATGCAGTTTGTAATATTTCCCATATTCAGCCAGTATTACAGTACTGTTAGTATAGCAGGCAGTGTGTGAACTTCTATCATTGCTGCACTTCATCCCCCATGTTGAGGAATGCAGGTACTGCAACTGTTTTAAAGGGGTTTTCCAAATGTTTTATACTGAGTGATAACCTATCATCTGGATAGGTCATCAGTATCTAAATGTTGGGGATCTGACACCCAAGACCCCCGCCGATCAGCTGTTTGAAGAGGTCATGGCGTCCTGGTGAGCACCACTGTTTTCTCGCAGCTTACCCTAGGCCAGTGACATCACGTTCATCTGCCATGTGACCTAGACGCAGCCATTCAACCGAATGGGGTTGAGCTGTGATATTCAGCACAATCACTATCCAATAGAAGGCGATGTGCTTGGTAAGCTGTGAAGAGGTCGCGATGCTCACTGAAGCACCGTGGCCTCTTGAAACAGAAGATCGGTGGGGTTCCCAAGTGTCGGAGGCCTATCTTGGGGATAGGTCATCAGTATAAAACAGTCGGAAAACCCCTTTAAAGAGGACCTGCCTGTCTTAGTAACTACTGGCATTACCCATGTAAGAACAATCCTGGAGCATCTATTCTTATGGCTCTATGTTGTGCCATCCGTCTGTTATTTCTACTAGAAGTTTCTGAATGAATTGGCAGCAGCTTGCAGTAAAGGTACAGATGGGTGTTACCATTTGGAGGCTATGTCCTTGCACAGTCTGACATCAGCAGCACTGATTGGACAGAGTCAGACACACCCACTACTGGTAACACCCAGCAGTACCTTTACTGCAGAATGCTGGCAATGTATTTATAAACGTCTAGCAGAAATGGCACAACATAGTCATAAATAGATGCTCCAGAATAGTTATTACATGGGGAATGCAAGTACTGTAATTACTAAAACAGACATGTCAGGAGAGGTGACAATGTCCTCTTTGAGCTACATGTTCCTTTGACCAGTCGGCCCTCTTTACAATGTGTGTGCAGCGAGCCGGTGTACCGAGGAATAATAAACAGTCAGCTCTTTACTCACAGTTTTGACGCTCCCTGGGCCGGGCTGCAGTGAAGGGGAGAACAGCACCAAATTCTCCGGGGCACACTCTATTACAGGGGACACCGGCCAGGTGGTGATCGAGGTGCCCTTGATGGTGATAGGATTTTCTGGGTGCTTCTGCTGCTGGGCCCCTGAATAAGGTAATGTCGTGACGCCAGCACCTTAATGGTGCAAATTGATGAGAGTGATTGTAGTATGGAGATGGAAGAATGAGGCAGGGTTTGAATCCAACTAAGAACTTTACTGTAAACAGGGTCTTGACAGCAGTTTACATCAAAATATAAACAGTCTCTTATGAATATGGAGGTTGAATGTGGTAAATCCAGGTAACAGGCTGTATATGTGGCTAGATCTCAGGCTATAGTAGGAGGTTGTGTACTCACAGGCAGGGGCGTAGCTAAAAACTCATGGGCCCTGGTGCACGAGTTCAGCTTGGGCCTCCTTCCCTCAGTGCTTGTTGGCAAGGGGCAGGGAAGCACATATCCTTCCTGCTGCCTGAGGCAAACATTGAAAGGGCACCCCCTCATGCCAAATTCTTAACCTAACCCCTTCCCTCCAGTCAGAGGTGTAAATTGACCAGTATGCACTTTCTATAATGCCAGTGTCTTATGTGGCACAAGGGTCTTTGGGCCCCCTCAGGCTCCTGGGCCCGGTAGCGACTGCTACCTCTGCACCCCCTATAGCTACGCCCCTGCTCACAGGTATTCAGTCCTGAATCTGGGTCTGGTCCCAGTGATTGTGGTTTTACAATCCTAATCTTCTACTTCAGTGCTGCTACAGATGGCCTTTCTGTACTTGTAATAATAAACGGTGAGGCTGCCGAAAGCTATACGTCCTTCACCTGTATACAAAGGTGCCTGAAGCCTAATAAAATGGCTATTGTCCTCCTTTGTCTTTATATAGAAAATAATCTTTCACTGGGCACCCAGGAAGGGTATATCGTAGAATCAAGGTCCCACCTTTTGCCTATTCCTTGTCTTTGATAACTGAGATAGATCTGGGCTACTCTGGGCCGTGGAGTTCCATAGAGCTGAGAGGAGAGGGTCCTCTCCTTCCCCCTGCTCTTCACTACTTCTTCTACTACATCTCACCAACTCTCAACAACCACTAACTATGCCTGACCTGAGGTATATATACTGTGTTGCTATCCACATCTAGTGGTGGAATACGTGTAGTGCCCCTAACAGCCTGTTAACAGGGATCTTTATACAAAAGTGCAATACAACACGATACAACATATAATATAACATGATTTACAGTGCCCACGTACAGGAGTGGGACGCTGCATGTGCGCTTATAGAGTTAACTTATTCAGGTGGTGGGGTGGGATCTGTAAGGGACATAAGTTAGCACCTAGGATGTGGTCCTTCTCTTTGACAATGCTTCCATCAAAGAATCTTCTAGCTCCTTCCCCATATTGTTACATGTGAAAGCTATGTTCTACCCCCATGTACTCAAATTTCACAGTTGGAATAAGTCAGAGGGACTTATTTTTCTTGAATTGTACCCCTTACATTTGAAGTTACTGCTTGTCCCAGCCCTGCCTTGAGCTGCGCCTTCCACATCTCTATCTTAGTGCCCTGCCTTAATAGGTCAAATGGGAAGGAGTTGTCCTTTTACTGGTTGCAACAAGTGCCAAACGAGGATATACGTTGGAGAAGAGGGACAAAATGGAAGGTGTTTAGCTATCTAACAACAGCCAAGTGTGGTGAACAGACTTTTATGGCCACATTCAAAGCATTTGTTGACCACCATTGGTCTGCTCTATGAATATTATATGCCTATGGATCTCTATGGGCATCCTTTATGAAAGATCCTATAAAGAGTGATAAAGGAGCATTTTCTCTATGTCCCAAGGTCAATATTCAAACATTACATTATAATGGAATACACAAAATTAATTGCCACATACAGTTTAATGTATAACATAATAGAGCCCTAGACAGGCCCAACTTATAATGCACCTTCTGTCTATGATAAAGCACTCACATATTATTTTGCTATATAACCATACATACAGTCCTGATCAAAAGTTTAAGACCACTTGAAAAATGGCAAAAAATCATATTTAGCATGGCTGGATCTTAACAAGGTTCCAGGTAGAGCTTCAACATGCCACAAGAAGAAAAGGGAGTGAGACAAAACATTTTTTGAGCATTCAATTTAATGAAAACAACTAATAAACTGAAACAGGCTGTTTTTCAGTTGATCAAAAGTTTAGGACCACACCTCCAAAAAAAAACTAAATCCCCCCAAAACAGAAATCCAACTTCCAAACATGAACTCAGTAATGAGTAGCTCCGCCGTTATTGTTTATCACTTCAAAAATTCGTTTCGGCATGCTTGATGCAAGCGTTTCCATGAGGTGAGTGGGAACATTTCTCCAAGTGGTGAAGACGGCCGCACGAAGGCCATCTACTGTCTGGAACTGTTGTCCATTTTTGTAAACTTCCCTTGCCATCCATCCCCAAAGGTTCTCAATTGGATTTAGATCAGGGGAACACGCAGGATGGGCCAAAAGAGTGATTCTATTCTCCTGGAAGAAGTCCCTTGTCCTGCGGGCATTGTGTACTGTAGCGTTGTCCTGTTGAAAAACCCAGTCGTTACCACACAGACGAGGGCCCTCAGTCATGAGAAATGCTCTCTGCAACATCTGGACATAGCCAGCGGCCATTTGACGCCCCTGCACTTCCTGAAGCTCCATTGTTCTACTGAAGGAAAAAGCACCCCAGACCATTATGGCGCCCCCTCCACTGTGGCACGTAAAAAACATCTTAGGTGGGATCTGCTTGTCATGCCAGTAACGTTGGAAACCATCAGGACCATCAAGGTAAAAAAAATTCTCATCAGAGCATAAAACTTTCTTCCACCTTTGAATGTCCCATGTTTGGTGCTCTCTTGCAAAGTCCAAACAAGCAGTTCTGTGGCGTTCAAGGAGACGTGGTCTTTAAAATGTTTTTTTTTTTTCTTAAGCCCTTCAGTCTCAGATGCTGTCTGATGGTTATGGGGCTGCAGTCAGCACCAGTAAGGGCCTTAATTTGGGTCAAGGATCGTCCAGTGTCTTGACGGACAGCCAATTGGATCCTCCGGCTCAGTGCTGATGAAATTTTTTGGGGTCTTCCACTTGACTTTTTTGTTCCATAACCCTCAGGATCATTTAAGAAATTCCAAATGACTGTCTTACTGCGTCCCACCTCTGCAGCGATGGCGCGCTGTGAGAGACCCAGTTCAACAACCCGACTACGTTCAAAAAAGGAGAGTTTTTTTGCCTTTGCCATCACAACGTGTGCCTACCTGACAGAAAATGACAATGAATCCACATCTTTGCACAGATTTGGCCTTTTAAAGGCATGTGGTCCTAAAATTTTGATCAGCTGAAAAACACCCTGTTTCAGTTTAATCGTTATTTTCAATTAATTGAATGCTCAAAAAATGTTTTGTCTCACTCTCATTTCTTCTTTTTGCATGTTGAAGCTCTACTTGGAACCTTGTTAAGATCCAACAATGTAAAATATGATTTTTTTGCCATTTTTGTCTAATTTTTGATCAGGACTGTATATATATATATATATATATATATATATATACAGTACAGACCAAAAGTTTGGACACACCTTCTCATTCAAAGAGTTTTCTTTATTTTCATGACTATGAAGGCATCAAAACTATGAAACTATGAAAACATGTGGAATTATATACATAACAAACAAGTGTGAAACAACTGAAAATATGTCATATTCTAGGTTCTTCAAAGTAGCCACCTTTTGCTTTGATTACTGCTTTGCACACTCTTGGCATTCTCTTGATGAGCTTCAAGAGGTAGTCCCCTGAAATTGTCTTCCAACAGTCTTGAAGGAGTTCCCAGAGATGCTTAGCACTTGTTGGCCCTTTTGCCTTCACTCTGCGGTCCAGCTCACCCCAAACCATCTCGATTGGGTTCAGGTCCGGTGACTGTAGAGGCCAGGTCATCTGGCGCAGCACCCCATCACTCTCCTTCATGGTCAAATAGCCCTTACTTTCAAAGTTTTCCCAATTTTTCGGCTGACTGACTGACCTTCATTTCTTAAAGTAATGATGGCCACTCGTTTTTCTTTACTTAGCTGCTTTTTTCTTGCCATAATACGAATTCTAACAGTCTATTCAGTAGGACTATCAGCTGTGTATCCACCTGACTTCTCCACCTGACGCCACTGATGGTCCCAACCCCATTTATAAGGCAAGAAATCCCACTTATTAAACCTGACAGGGCACACCTGTGAAGTGAAAACCATTTCAGGGGACTACCTCTTGGAGCTCATCAAGAGAATGCCAAGAGTGTGCAAAGCAGTAATCAAAGCAAAAGGTGGCTACTTTGAAGAACCTAGAATATGACATATTTTCAGTTGTTTCACACTTGTTTGTTATGTATATAATTCCACATGTGTTAATTCATAGTTCTGATGCCTTCAGTGTGAATCTACAATTTTCATAGTCATGAAAATAAAGAAAACTCTTTGAATGAGAAGGTGTGTCCAAACTTTTGGTCTGTACTGTATATATATATATATATATATATATATATATATATATATTTTAGGACATCCTGAAGGTCCAAAAGACCTTCCATAATGTAGAGGAAAGCTTTGTAGTGTCTCGTAGCATAGACAGTTAGGTCATATGGAGCAGATGTGTTCTTGCAAATGAGAATGTTAGAGGTTCAGAGACCACCTAGCTCCAAGAAAAGTAATTACAGAAGATTATGCAAAATGCCAGCAGAAAATTGAGGTGATGAAAGAGCAGAGAAACAAAAAAAGAACTTTAAAAGGAAAATATACACAACTGGAAGACAATTGTCTAATGTAATACATAGAGATAACACAAATGATTCTCACACCTAGAACAACTGTTCACAGTCTCTTAGTATTTACTGTGAATAAATTCAATGCAGTATAAAAATTACGATGACGTTAATTTCTCTCCAAGTGTTGAACCGCCGTGAATATAATTGAGGTCATCGGTCCAATCCTAGGAATGATTTGCAAACCTTGTTTTATCACAAGCGATAATTTCCTCATTATAAGAGTTGTACAACATACAGCACCTGTCTGTCTAATGGTTGCCGTGGAGCGAGGATAAAAACATTTGTTGTTACATGGAAATGTCCAGTAAATCATTGGACAGTTTGTAAAACTAAGGAGCTACCGGCTTGAGCATGCAAGAAAAAAACATTTCAGAATACATGCTACTAATGTGTTCATCCTACTGTTTTACACTGCTTATGTTTCTTGCCTTTATCAAAGGGGTTGTCTTATCATGGATAATGGGTGCATATCGCTAGGATATGCCCCCATTGTCTTATAGGTGCGGGTCCCACCGCAGTGCGCTCTCCTTCACTTGCGGGGCCCCGTTCTCGATATCGGTGTGGGCCCCAGTGGTGGGACCCACACCTATAAGACAATGGGGGCATATCCTAGTGATATGCCCCCATTGTCCATGATGAGACAACCCCTTTAATAGTTGTGATTTAAAGGGTTATCCCATGCAATATTGCCCTAGGGCAGGGATCAGCAACCTCCGGCACTCCAGCTGTTGTGAAACTACAACTCCCAGCATGCTCCATTCACTTCTATGGGAGTTTTGAGAACAGCCAAGCAAGTGTGCATGCTGGGAGTCGTTGTTTTACCATTCCTGGAGTGCCAAAGGTTGCTGACCCCTGCCCTAGGGCATATGGAGGTCAAAAAGGAGGGTCCCCCGCTCGGAAACCGCTTTATGAGTTGAAATGTATAGCCATTGTACATGAGCAGCTCCCATTCTAGAAGACTTGAGCTGTCCTTGTATTGCAAGGACCACTGTTCATCTGAATGGCCTATATGTTATACTATATTTCCCATGCAGGGGCCATGGAAGGAGAAATGTCTGACTGATAGTTGCTTTCCAAGGGGTACCAGGAGCAGGACATAGGACAATGAGTTGGCCATCCAAGGGGATGCCTTTTGAAAGGGAAAGTTTCTGATAAGAATACCTCTTTAATTTGAGGCTTTCTTAAATGTAGTAGTAGTCCAAAAATAGAGACCCACTGGATCACTGTTAAAAGGGTTAATATTGTAATTTACTGCTAATAGGTTAATACTCAGGTTTACCACTTCAGAATGATTACTAAGATGATGACTGCACTTTGTATCCTAAAAGGTTGTGTCTGGGAAGGAAATAAAATAACCTATAAACGAACTACCGTATAAGGGCCACATAAAAACCACTAAATCAGCTATCAAGAAAAATGTGTATACCCAGATCATTCAGTAATCCAAACGATCATATGGTTAAAAATATATCTTTATTAACATCAAATTGAAAATCTAAAAACATTTAAAATCCACACTGTACAGTCGTGGCCAAAAGTTTTGAGAATTACATAAATATTGGAAATTGGAAAAGTTGCTGCTTAAGTTTTTATAATAGCAATTTGCATATACTCCAGAATGTTATGAAGAGTGATCAGATGAATTGCATAGTGCTTCTTTGCCATGAAAATTAACTTAATCCCAGAAAAAACTTTCCACTGCATTTCATTGCTGTCATTAAAGGACCTGCTGAGGTCATTTCAGTAATCGTCTTGTTAACTCAGGTGAGAATGTTGATGAGCACAAGGCTGGAGATCATTATGTCAGGCTGATTGGGTTAAAATGGCAGACTTGACATATTAAAAGGAGGGTGATGCTTGAAATCATTGTTCTTCCATTGTTAACCATGGTGACCTGCAAAGAAACATGTGCAGCCATCATTGCGTTGCATAAAAATGGCTTCACAGGCAAGGATATTGTGCCTACTAAGATTGCACCTCAATCAACAATTTATAGGATCATCAAGAACTTCAAGGAAAGAGGTTCAATTCTTGTTAAGAAGGCCAAGAAAGTCCAGCAAGCGCCAGGATCGTCTCCTAAAGAGGATTCAGCTGCGGGATCGGAGTGCCACCAGTGCAGAGCTTGCTCAGGAATAGCAGCAGGCAGGTGTGAGCGCATCTGCACGCACAATGAGGCGAAGACTTTTGGAAGATGGCCTGGTGTCAAGAAGGCCAGCAAAGAAGCCACTTCTCTCCAAAAAAAACATCAGGGACAGATTGATCTTCTGAAGAAAGTATGGTGAATGGACTGCTGAGGACTGGGGCAAAGTCATATTCTCCGATGAAGCCTCTTTCCGATTGTTTGAGGCATCTGGAAAAAGGTTTGTCCGGAGAAGAAAAGGTGAGCGCTACCATCAGTCCTGTGTCATGCCAACAGTAAAGCATCCTGAGACCATTCATGTGTGGGGTTGCTTCTCATCCAAGGGAGTGGGCTCACTCACAATTTTGCCCAAAAACACAGCCATGAATAAAGAATAGTACCAAAACACCCTCCAACAGCAACTTCTTCCAACAATCCAACAACAGTTTGGTGAAGAACAATGCATTTTCCAGCACGATGGAGCACCGTGCCATAAGGCAAAAGTGATAACTAAGTGGCTCGGGGACCAAAACGTTGACATTTTGGGTCCATGGCCTGGAAACTCCCCAGATCTTAATCCCATTGAGAACTTGTGGTCAATCCTCAAGAGACGGGTGGACAAACAAAAACCCACTAATTCTGACAAACTCCAAGAAGTGATTATGAAAGAATGGGTTGCTATCAGTCCGGAATTGGCCCAGAAGTTGATTGAGAGCATGCCCAGTCGAATTGCAGAGGTCCTGAAAAAGAAGGGCCAACACTGCAAATACTGACTCTTTGCATAAATGTCTTGTAATTGTCGATAAAAGCCTTTGAAACGTATGAAGTGTGTGTAATTATATTTCACTACATCACAGAAACAACTGAAACAAAGATCTAAAAGCAGTTTAGCAGCAAACTTTGTGAAAACTAATATTTGTGTCATTCTCAAAACTTTTGGCCACGACTGTTCATGAAGAAGGGACAACTGGAATGGAGCTAGCATAATTTCATCATATGTGTTCAATCAGCAGAGGAAATCTTACACTCTATTCCTAATATAACAATATCACATGTTCACGATTCAGTGCATTTAAGGCAACAAAAGTGCAACGTGTGTATCATCACAATGGTTATGTGTACCTATCAATCAGTGAGGTGCTGCTTAAATAAGTAAAAGTAGAGCCCATCCTCCACATATTGTGAGTATAAGCTGCATAAGGTACAAATAAATATCAGTCATATAAGAAACTATCTCACACTATATAGTATGCCCAAGAAAATCAGCGCTAGTCTCCCAGCCCAGTGTACCTCACTTATCCAACGCATTTCGCCTTATGGCTTCGTCAGGGGAAGGAAATAGTTAATGCTGGCATTTGTAGGTTTCTGGGAAGTGGGTTGGACCCAAGCACTGGTTAGTAGGAGCTGTTTCTGAGCAGAGCTAAAGAAAAGACCTACTTTGATGAGTCCTGTCAAGTAGCCCACCATTCGGCCTTATCCAGGAAAACATTGTTCCTGAGAGTGGAAACCTGCCAGAAAGCTAAGGATTATTTCTCTGAGAAAGAAAGCACCGAATTTTTACAGATGGTTGAGAACCAAGGCCATTCTGGAGTGAGACAGTAAGGTAAATGCACATTTATGGCAATAGACTTTACTGCATGTGAAAAGGGTTAATTGTGTCTGACACTTGCCACACTTCTGAGACAGACTGGCCATCTGGATCTAGGACTGCACCCCACAGTCTGGGAACTGCAGAGAGTATATTGAGAGTGATTGCACATATGTGGTTAATTTGCAAAGATTGCATAGTGTATGTAGAGAGAAACTCAGGGAGGACTAAGACCATCTTTGCCTTCTCCTATATACAACCTTTGGGAAAAGTCTACTCTGTGCAATACCTGAGAACTGTGACTATTGCTAGTATTTGTACTGGAACTCCCATAATCTATTCAGTAAAGAGAGACTTTCTTTATTATAACCAAACAGGCCTGATCATTGACTCCACCATCTATATGCCGGCCCTATCATTTTTCTCTCCTGCCTTGCACCCTGCTACTCAGCTAAAGTCAAGGGCACCCCAGCCACCACCAGACAGAAGCCCCCAAAAGTCCAGGGTTTGTCTTAGGATCCATTCACACATCTGTATGTGTATGACACCGGCAATGTGTGTTCTGCATTTTGCGGACTGCACATCGCCAGCACTATAATAGAAAATGCCTAATCTTGTCCGCAATTGCGGACAAGAATAGGACATGTTCTGTTTTTTTTTCGGGAACGGAATTGCGGACCCGGAAGTGCGGATCTGCATTTCCGGTTCCGGACAGCACATAGTGTGGCCCCATAGAAATGAATGGGTCCGCAATTCCGTTCCGCAAAAAGCGGAACAGAATTGCGGACGTGTGAATGGAGCCTTAAGAGAAGAAAGGGTTCACCCTCCATTCAATGCACACGTGGCCAAGGGAGTGCTCAAGAGAGAGGTATTAGCCACAGCGGGGGACCTGTATTGCCACCACTCTTATCCTTTTCAACACTCCACCAATACACCTTCCCTGAAGTCTGGCACACTGCAGATATTAGATAGATAGATAGATAATGGACAAATGGATATCAGATAGATAAATACATAGATAAATATATAGATAGATAAGAGACAAAAAGATTTATTCAATGTACAATACGTTATAGTAAAGCTGGCATACACTCTAGGTAGTAGACCCTGTTATCGCGCAGTTATATAAAATGACTGTCTTTAGGCTGTGTTTTGAAGCTCAGTATAACACTACAGTTGTCTGGTTAATTTAACTAACATAAACACAATTGTGACACCATAGTAAGACATATAAACCGGGCACTGGAATCCTGCTTGTAATGTGTGAAGAAACCACTAATGCATGTTGAGTGCTTGAAAAAAGACATTTTACATTGAGGTTAAAACCTGACAAAAATAGCACAGCAAACAGTGTTAGGATCCCTGGGGGTTAGCAGAGCTCATAGAGCAGAAGATGTGTTTGCAGGTATGAAGAAAGACGGACAATTTATGAAGCTGTCTAAAAGAATAACTTTTTGTCTTGCTCATAGCAACAAATCAGAACTCAGCTTTCAATTCCTAATCTGCTCAATGAAAGCTGTGCTGTGATTGGTTAATACGAGCAACAAAGACAGTTCTTCTTAGACAGTTTCATAAATGTAACCCCTTTCCAACATCTGCTGCACATATACAGTGGATGTTGGATCTTGAAAGACATGGCTCATGCTCAGGAGCTGAGCGGTCACCATAGCCTCAGGATACCGGCTGTTCAACACAGCAGATACCCAGTGGCAGAGTCACAGATTTTAACCCGTCAATTGCAGTAACGACATTTGAGCAGGCTTTTCGTGGGAGTGCAATGAACAGCTTTCCTGCACCAAGATTTTGGGAGCTGTTTGGTCACTATAGCAGCCTTGGGCCTTCTGAAGGCTCTGAGGTCTGTCATAGCAAAGTACCTATCAAGCCCTGCCTGTGCCTCTGATAGGAATACAGTGATTCTACCATAAACTACAATGTTAAATCAATGCAGTCTATGGGAGAAGCAATCAAACAATCACATGTTTAAGTCCCCTAGTTTTTAAAAATATGAAAACATATAAATTTCAAATCACTCCCCTTTCCTCATTTTTAAAATAGAAATAAACTATAAAATATAAAGCTCATTAGCTCTGTTGCGTCCTAAAATACCTGAATTATTTTAAAAGTGTTTGTTCCATATGGTAAATGGTGCAACAGAAAGAAATCAAAAATAGCAGATTCCCATTTTTCTTCATCTTCCAAAAAATCAAATAAAAAGTGATTTATGAAAATCTTACACACCTATTAACACCTATAAATAAAAATTGCAGATCATTCTACAAATAATGAGTCCTCATGCAGCTCCATAGACAGAAATATAAAAAGGTTTTGGGGGTCAGAATATGGCGATGCAAAGAAAAAACTAAATTTTTTCAAAGTTTTTATTTTAAAAAAATTAGTAGAATACAAGAAAATCCATAAAAATGTGGTATCATTGTAATCATACTGACCCACGGAATGAAGTTAACATGTCATTTTTAACGCACAGGGAACGCTGTAAAAACAAAACCCATAAAACTATAGTGGAATTGTGTTTCTTTTCCAATTCAATTATTTTTCCCAGCTTTCCACTACATTGTATGCAATATTTAATGGTGCCGATAGAAAGTACAATTTGTCCTGCAACCCCCCCCCCAACAGCTATTTGAATGGAAAAAAACACTTTATTGCTCCAGGAAGGCAGGGGGTAAAAAATGCAAATGGGAAAAAAAATTGAAAAATCGCTGCATCAGGAAGAGGAGTCCATATTGAACAGGCTATTCTTTTTGATAGTACTGGGTGTTGGATCCTGGTTTCTCTTAGGTTCCAAACATGAACTTCACCATCATTTCCAGCACCATGTTTCATTCTCTGCATATTAGTCTCCATAGTGATGGAGAGGGACATCACCCTGTATTCACTTCTACAGCGACTTGACCTCCAGTGACCAGTATTGGACATTTATACAAACTGTCAGGTCGCTGATGACGGAAGGAAAGTGGGAGCTAGAAAATGAACAGTCAAATGTCTGTGATAGCGATGTCTCATAGATTGATAAGACATTAGACTTTTGATTTCAACTCATTTAAAGAAGGCTCTACAATAGCATTTCTGAATGAAGAGGATCCAAACTTGCCACACATTTAAGTATCCACCAATAAAAATGTCACCAGAAGTGGCAATTTGAGAAGATCACAAGTAAGTAGAAGTGTTGAGCGCGAATATTCGAAAAGCAAATTTTTATCGTGAATATCAGCACTTCAAGAATTCCCAAATATTTAGAATATAGTGCTATATATTCGTAATGACTATTATTAGTTTTTAGTTTTTTTTTAACACAGTACACATCAGGTGATCATCCCTCCCTTCTTCTAGCTTGTGGGCCAATGAGAAGGCTGCAATGTCTTTGTCTGAGCGTAGCAACATCCCTAGCAACCAATAGGAAAGTGTCCTACCTCTTACTATATAACAGGCATGGCCAACCTGCCGTTCTCCAGCTGTTGTAAAACTACAACTCCTACCATGCCCTGCTGCAGGCTGATAGCTGTAGGCAGTCTATGCATGCTGGGAGTTGTAGTTTTGCAACAGCTGGAGAGCCTCAGGTTGGCCATGCCTGCTCTATAAGAACCTCCCCAGCAGCTATTTTCTAAAGTTTATTGCAGTTATGAAAGAGATAGCAGTGTCATTGCTGTGCTCTGTGCTTTGTTGTATTACATTAGACAGTTAACTTATATATATATAATACAGATAGTTAGGGGGAGATAGTCAGTGTAGGGTAGATTGATCTATAGTGTGGCTGTGCAGGGTGTTAGGCAGTGTAATAGGTTCTGCTGTCCATACATACAGTACAGACCAAAAGTTTGGACACACCTTCTCATTTAAAGAGTTTTCTTTATTTTCATGACTATGAAGGCATCAAAACTATGAATTAACACATGTGGAATTATATACATAACAAACAAGTGTGAAACAACTGAAAATATGTCATATTCTAGGTTCTTCAAAGTAGCCACCTTTTGCTTTGATTACTGCTTTGCACACTCTTGGCATTCTCTTGATGAGCTTCAAGAAATGGTCTTCCAACAGTCTTGAAGGAGTTCCCAGAGATGCTTAGCACTTGTTGGCCCTTTTGCCTTCACTCTGCGGTCCAGCTCACCCCAAACCATCTCGATTGGGTTCAGGTCCGGTGACTGTGGAGGCCAGGTCATCTGGCGCAGCACCCCATCACTCTCCTTCACGGTCAAATAGCCCTTACTTTCAAAGTTTTCCCAATTTTTCGGCTGACTGACTGACCTTCATTTCTTAAAGTAATGATGGCCACTCGTTTTTCTTTACTTAGCTGCTTTTTTCTTGCCATAATACAAATTCTAACAGTCTATTCAGTAGGACGATCAGCTGTGTATCCACCTGACTTCTCCTCAACGCAACTGATGATCCCAACCCCATTTATAAGGCAAGAAATCCCACTTATTAAACCTGACAGGGCACACCTGTGAAGTGAAAACCATTTCAGGGGACTACCTCTTGAAGCTCATCAAGAGAATGCCAAGAGTGTGCAAAGCAGTAATCAAAGCAAAAGGTGGCTACTTTGAAGAACCTAGAGTATGACATATTTTCAGTTGTTTCACACTTGTTTGTTATGTATATAATTCCACATGTGTTAATTCATAGTTTTGATGCCTTCAGTGGGAATCTACAATTTTCATAGTCATGAAAATAAAGAAAACTCTTTGAATGTACTGTACATGCTACAGACCTAGTGCTGTGATGTCACAAGTAGCACGCATTGCGAAAAAATATGCGCATCATTAATTGCCGAAAAATTCGCAAGCGCAAATATATTGGAGCACTCTATCTGCATATAAAGCTATTCTAATGTTCTGAAGTGCCAACTATTTTCTCCAGTGTCAGGAAACTTATACCAGCTTGAAAAATGTAGCATAAGTGACCTACGCCTGTATTTCGCGCACATTACGCGAATAATACATTGCCGATTTTCGCAATCAAGAAAATAAACTCGAATTCGCGAATATATATGACGAATATTCTACAAACTATTCGCGAAATATCGCAAATTGGAATATTGCCCCTGCCGCTCATCACTAGTAAGTATGTAGATGCAGTTGCAGTACCCCAAACCTGGGGATATCGGCAATGTTTGGTTTGTAATGCAATTTTATGTAATGTTCGAAATATTATGTCATGTTACTCTAATGCACTGTATAATCAGTATATTCCAGCATGATCAGGCATGGTCAGAGTTAACTATCCTGGTCCAGCCCTCTCTGAAGCTTAGGATGTAGGCTGGCTCCACCCCCTAGTTCCAGAAGATTTCAGTGAGAGTTACTTTAGAGAGGGAGGGAGAAGGGAGCAGTCTCTATATGCTCCTCTCCCGTATAGTCAAGCTCTAAGCCCTGGAGCCACGTCACCTCCAGGACATGAAAGCAAACAAGAACTAAAGGAGAATTTGTATGGTTACAGCGAGAAAAAGAGACAGCTTAAAGTGTTCCAGACCCTGCTGATGCAAATGGGAAACAAGTTAAGACACCCTATGCACCCCAGACTAGTGGACACGACAGCCACCGTTGCCAATAACAAGGACTTTAGCAAGTGAAGAAGCAACCAGAGGGCCATTGCTGCTACAAACTGCCTAGCTCATGCTTGGACTTCTGGAAGGAATTTGCACTGTGTTGGATAACTGCTGCATTTACTACAGCTCCTATTGTGAACACAATACTTTTGTTAAGTTCAATCTGGGATGGTTTTTGACACCACGTGCTGGCCATTGCATTTTCATCACATTCCCCGCTTAGCACCCACATGGACATTAACACTATCAGTACCCCTGAACTAAAATCAGGCAAGAAGCCCACAGCTACAAAGTGGCCAGAGGTAACCCAGGGAGCAATGGCTTGAGGGAGTATACTGTGACACATCATCATCAGGGCCACTATCACACCCATCCTCTGCTCCAGCTCTTCAAGGCACGCTGCTCCCACATCATCGCTGATATATGGATATGACTTACTGCCTAGCTAGATCGGAAACATAGATCATATGAAAAATATATTTCTTTTTTGGTTAATATTATATGATACATAACCATACTTGTTGCATCTAGTAAAGGCTTTTGATGATGACCATTGCATTTTATGGAGCCCATCTACAGAATACCTGTGATACCAAAGTTCGTCTTTTACTGTGAGAGTACAGAAGCAACCATGTAAGAAAGCAACATTTACATCATTAAGGACTGATAAAATCTTAATAAAGATATTGGCAGGGTTTGATTGACCCACATGAAGATGGAAGATCCTGGTGGTCCCAGATTCTGCCACAATGATGAGGCCAAGTCCTAAAAGGGCTCAAGAGGCTCAACAACTAAACCCTAAACAATGGGACCAAAGGTGGTACAAATGAACTTCGTTGAAACTTATTGGCAAACGTCTGACACAAATATTTGGAAAAGGCATTGATTTTAGTAACATTCAATGCTAGTTCTGCCGAAGCAGACCAGAAACCAATTTTGAAAAAATCTCTCATCTGTAGTTCAGAAATAAACTACTTAATCTAATATTTTTGATTCTTCTTGTCATTAATAACTTTTAGAAAATGTTAAAAATATATATAATTTTAGTGGCTTGGTTACTGCGTGATAGCTTTAACCTTTTCCTTCCTCCGGTTTTCCAGCAGCGCAGCGGTACAGTGCGCCTCATTCTGTATTGCATGTTAGACTATGAACAAAACAGAAGGTCATACTCAGCACAGGCTATTATGTCATTAAGAACCTGCTTAACCATAATTAGGTTCTTCTGAAATCACAGGGCTAAATGAGTCAGGCAGATGTATTCTCCTTAGAGACATGTAAAGGGCATTTCCTCCTTTTTCCTATCAATATGCGCGTCTAATTGAAACAAGGCTGTAATGACAATGGGAAATAACGGAAATGCTAGATGCATCTGCTTTCCTGATAGACTTCTTCACCTAGTCAAAAAAGTATAATTACAGAATGTGAAATGAATGTAGAAGTCACAAAAAGGTTCTGGTGCTTGAAGGATGCATGGTAGATGGGAAGGGCTTGCTACAGATTTCGCATTGGGGTCCCGGAGATTGACTCTAAAGTATCTAATACTTTTCCACTAAACTGTGTTGGAGGATCTGAATATACTATAAACTGTTGACCTGACCTTACACATGTGTAGACTAGTCGAACTGTCCATATAGGAACAAATGTAGACATGCCAAGTTCTACTAAACCTGTAAACCATAGACACTGTTCGTGGTGGATTCTACCGAATGTTAGGGCTGATACAAGGCAACTATGACGTGGTATGCACCTGGCAAATTCTTGGATATCCAACTTATCCTTAATACAAAACCAAACATTTTTTTTTTATTGTATTAAAGGGGGTGTGCAAGAATGGGGGTGTGCCTTGGCTGAACTTGTAAAGGGAAGATTAGTTACCAGCACTGGCTCCCCACTCCTCATCCTCCAGGCCTGCAATGGTCCACTGGGCTTCCTAGCAGTAAACATTTGGTTTGATATCACCACAGCCAATCACTGGTCACAGTGGAGACAAGATCCCTTTGTGTAATGTGACCATTTGTCATGGCGTAAAGATAGTCGGTCACCCCCGTAGCAAGTGATTGGCTGCGGTGATGTCAATTAGAGATGAGCAAATTTCTAAAAAATTCGATTCGGCTGGTTTGCCGAATTTTCCGAAATAATTTGGTTTGATCCGAATTTATTTGCGGTGAATTGCATAAAAAAATGGCTATTTCCTATCTGCAGAGAGCCTTTATAGTGGTGTAGAACACTGTGCCTTGCAGTAACACGCATAGGGAATCTGCTGTGGTAGTGAAATAATGCTGTGAGTCAGTATGACACGCAGATGATAGGTGTCGCTCTTAGAATCACTGTACACTTCACTTATTAGGGCAGTCACAGGGCCAAAACTGACCAAATAACTCAAGTGTGAACTCAGCCTTACAGGTCAATGTTAGCGCCAGGTATAAAGAACTGTGCAGAGGCCCAAGATCCTACTATAGCGTGTAAGAGTGCACTCCTTTTACACTGTCGTCAGCTGATTCCACATAGATGGAAACAGAACCTGTTCTATTAAACGCTTATACAAGTAGAGCCCCCCTGACAGAGTGGAGAGGGTGTCAGCAGTAAGTTTGTGTTTACGTCACTGTTTATTTTGACCTTCCTCTGATCCGTCAGAACAATAACTCCCAAAAAACGGATCCTGTCTGTGGAGCATATGCCTTCACTCGGTCAGCATTTGGTCAGTAATCCATCAGTATTGCTAATACCAAAAAAACCAGGAATGGATCAAAAACAGAGATAACACATGAATGCAACATTTGCATGTCTGTGTTTTGTACCCACTCCTGCTTTTGGCTACCAAACAGGGGTGTACATAAAAATCATTCGGCCCCATAGCAAGAATCAGAATTGGGCCCCCTAACTCTGCCCATTAACCACCCCTGGCTCCTCCGCTGCCACACCCATTTGCTAGTAAATCAAGAAATGCAAAGTATAAATAACCTTTTGAAACCGTTATGGATAAATCTTTTTTTTTTATTAGAGGGAACCGCATTCCTCTGCCTTCACTCACAGGTGCCGCTATCGGCATTGATCGCGGCAGCTGGGGGGTTAAATGATGGGGCCGGTGCACTGTCCAGAGACATTTACATCATATGTGGCTGATATCAGCCGCTCCTCTTATAACGCTTCAGAGCTGATATAACCTCCAGAGACATTACATCATATGTGACTGATATCAGACGCTCCTCTTATAACGCTCCAGAGCTGATATAATCTCCAGAGACATTACATCATATGTGACTGGTATCAGGCGCTCCTCCTATTATGCTCCAGTACTGATATAACCTCCAGAGACATTACATCATACGTGGGGGATGAGGGCTGGGAAAATTGGGAAAATTTGAAATGCCACTGATGGGGGAGGGGGGGGGAGTCACTGGGAGACATAACTTCTTAGCTCTGCATGAAGAATAGGTGAGATAGTCAGTGGGCAGAGGTCTGTGAGGGACTGGAACAACAGGGACACAAGATGTGCAGGGGCAGCAGTTTCAGGACTCTAACTTCCCTCCCACAATTACTTACCCCATTGCTGCTGTGTAGGAGGACCAGTGAGGGACTGAACTTTATACTGGAGGTACAGTAACACAGGAGGTCAGAAGGTACAGTGTCTCCGTCATCTCCTGCTGCTGCCCCGGCATCTCTGGCTCCGCCCCCTCCTCACACATGAAGGAATATCACACTGCAGAGAGAGGAAGGCTGTCTGCTCATGTGGGGTTGATTAAGTTTACTTTGGAGAAAGAACAAGCACTGCAAAGTATTGTGCTGTCCCTTTCAACAAAGTAAAACTAAATGCAGTCCAGCAGCAGAGAACAGCGGGTGGTGGTAGCTGGGAGCCAGCCCTTGCTTCCTTGCAGGCAGGCTGCCCTGACAGTATAGTAACTGCCCTGCTGGTGGCCCTGGCTGCACTGACACTTCATACAGTATGACAGAGAGGATAGGCCTGCAGTGTTATCAGTGTGTGATATCGCAACCTGCCTGCCCTGCTGCGCTCTCTCCTACTACCACTAGTGAGAGTGCAGCAGGGCCGGTAGTCTGATCAGATAGGGATGGAATGCTCGGCGATAATAAATACATAACTGCAGAGCAGACGTAGGGTGAGGGCCTTTCATCCACTCCAGGCCTCATAGCAGCTGCGTGGTCTGCCTATATTGGAGGTACGCCACTGCTACCAAACATAACCCAATTCTGATACAAAATAGGGACCATGTCATGCAGGCCTTACAGCTGTTACATAGACAGGATCCGTTGTGCGTCTAATTTTTACTTCCTTCTGACAGATCAGAAGAAGGGTCAAATAAATGATGATGTCATCCAGGCCAAAATGCAAAATAGTGGCCCAGTCATGAAGTGGGGAGGGTAAGAACAGCATGAGAAGTCCACAGAGTGGCCCAATGACATAGTGGTGAGGTGGAAGCAGCACAAGGAGACCACAGAGTGGCCCAATGAAAGAGTCTGGGGTGGCAGCAGCATAAGGAGGAGGCCACAGAGTGGCACAATGACAGTGCAAAGGTGGCAGCAGAATCAGGAGGCCACAGAGTGGAACAATGACAGAGTGTGGAGGTGGCAGCAGCAGCATCAGGAGGAGGCCACAGAGTGGCACAATGACAGTCTGGAGGTGGCAACAGCACGGGGTTTCCACAGAGTGGCACAATGACAGAGTGTAGAGGTGGCAGCAGCATCATCAGGAGGCTACAGAGTGGCACAATGACAAAGTGTGGAGGTGGCGGCAGCAGCATCAGGAGGAGGCCACAGGGTGGCACAATGACAGTGTGGAGGTGGCAGCAGCATCAGGAGGCCACAGAGTGGCACAATGACAGAGTGTGGGGGTGGCAGCAGCATCAAGAGGAGGCCACAAATATCAAAATGATAGTGTGGAAGTGGCAGCAGCAGTATCAGGAAGCCGCAGAGTGGCACAATGACAGAGTAAGGAGGTGGCAGCAGCATCAGGAGGCCACAGAGTGGCACAATGTCAAAGTGTGGAGGTGGCGGCAGCAGCAGCATGAGGAGGAGGCCACAGGGTGGCACAATTACTGAGTGTGGAGGTGGCAGTAGCATCAGGAGGCCGCAAAGTGGCACATTGACAGAATGGGGATGTTGTGGCAGCAGCATCAGGAGGAGGCCAAAGGGTGGCACAATGACAATGTGAAGGAGGCAGCAGCAGCATGTGGAGACCATAAAGTGGCACAATGACAGAGTGTGGAGGTGGCAGCAGCAGAATCAGGAGGCAACATAGTGGCAAAGTGACATAGTGTTGAGGTACCAGCAGCATCAGGAGACCACAGAGTGGCCCGGTGATAGAGTGGGGAGGTGGGTGGCAATACCAGTACCCGCTGAAGATAGTGGGTTAAATGAGGAGCACTTGGCATCAGATGTGTGGCATCAGGTGGGTGGCAGCATCAGAATAGTAGCTGAGGCAGGTAGCCAGAAAAAATCGGTCTCTTTTGTCAAGTGTTGATGTGGCACTATAGATGATCTAGTCTGATGCATCAGGCATTGGTGGGTGGAAATCCTGGATGATCCACACTAGTGATGAGCGGTAGGGGCAATATTCGAATTTGAAATATTTTGCGCATATTTGGTAGAATATTCGTCATATATTCGTGAATTCAAGATTATTTTCTTGATTGCAAAATAGCAACAATGTAATATTAGCGTAATGCGCGTGTGGGTCACTATACCTACATTTTTCAAGCTGCTAAAAGTTTCCTGAGACTGGAGAAAATGGTTGGCATGGCAGAACATTACAATAGCTTTATATGCAGATAGAGCGCTCCAATATATGCAATACGTGCAATTTCACATTTTAACAGGTCTGAATACTTATTAGTGATTGGTGCACAAAGTATTGTTGTGAACTTGTGACATCTCAGCACTATGTATGTAGCATGTATGTATGTCAGCTCCACTATATCACTATCTAACCTACACTGACTATCTCCCACTAACTATCTGTATTATATATATATATATATATATATATATATATATATAAGCTAACTAACTATCTAATGTAATGACACAGGAAAGCAGAGAGCACAGCAATAACACTGTTGTCTCTCTCAGATCTGCAAAATACTACATACAAGGGCTGCTGGGGAGGTTCTTATATAGTAAGGGGTAGGCAACTTTCCTATTGGTTGCTAGGGATGTTGCTAAGCTCAGACAAAGACATTGCAGCCTTCTCATTGGCCCACAAGCAAGAAGGGAGGTTACTGATGAAAAAAATATCTAGAATATTCGAAATTACAAATATATATATCACTATATTCTAAATATTCGCAAATTCTCAAAGTGCCGATATTCGCGATTAATATTCGCTATTTGAATATTCGCGCCCAACACTAATCCTCCACATTGTGGGTGGACAGGCAAGTTCTTGTTTGGGTAACTATGGCCCCCGCCGCACTAAACACCCGCTCTAATGCCACACTACTGGCCGGGCAGGAAAGCTTTTCCAGTGCAAACTCGGTCAGTTGCGGCCACAAATCCAGTTTGTCTGCCCAGTAGTCCAGTGGATCTTCAATGTGGGGTGGCAGGGTGCTTTCCAAGTATGCCACCACCTGCTGGTTCTATTCCTGCTCCAGGTCTAGCTGCTGCTACTGCTGGTGAGTAGTTTCTTCACTAGGCAGTGAAGAAAGCTGCTCATCAGTGACTCTAGAATCAAGTTGCTGCTAATGGAGCTGGAACTGCTTCTACATCCCCACCCTGTCCCAGCAGCCATGGCAGAGGAACGTGAGTGCAGAAGGCTCCCCCAGTCAGACCTGCGAGAGGATGGATGGCGCAGATAGGCAGCAGCCAACTGACTACATAGGATGTCTCTATAGTAGTTCTGTTTTTCCTCCCTCTCAGTGGGTGTAAAAAAGACCCCCATTTTGAACCGGTAGCGAGGGTCCAAAAAGGTGGAAATCCAGAAGTCATCCCTCTGCCGAAAGGTGAGAATTCGGCTGTCAATACGTAAGCAATTGAGCATGCATTCGGCCATTTGTGCAAGTGACTCGGAAGGATTCCCTGCCTCCATCTCCACTGCATACTGCCACGGTGTGTCTGGGTTCTCTGCCTCGTCTTTCTCAACACTATAGCTCCTCTGGCTGCTCCTGCTCTTGCTCTCCTGTCACCTGTGTATAAAAACCACCCATTTAGCTGCACATTGCTTGTGCTTCAATGTCCTCTTCCTCCAGTTCAGCCCCCACAGGGCTCATGTGGTGGTGAGATGTAGGCGCCACATCTCCAGTCCCCTGACCAGCCAGATATATTAGCATCTGTTCCAGGACATGAAGCAGTGGAATGAAGTTATTCGTCCCGTAGTCCTGACGACTGACAAATAACATGGCATCTTCAAAGGACCTGAGCCAATGGCAGGTGTCACGCATGAACTGCCACTGGCTGACATCGAAGTTACACAGGGGAGTACTGCTGTCGGCTTGGATCATCAATAAATCATTTATGGCCTTATGGAGGGTGGAATTCAAACGGGTGGAAACGTCGCATATCAGCCTATGTTGGGGAATGCTGTTCTGCCGCTGAAGCTCAAGGAGGGTGTGCTTTGCTGTGTACGAGTGGCTGAAGTGCATGCAAAGTTTCCTGGCCATTTTTAGGATGTCTTGCAGATGGGTGGAAGACTTCAGGAATCGCTTGACAACCAGATTGAAAACGTGTGCCATGCAGGACGCATGGCTCAGTCCTCCTTGACTCAGCACCGACACCATGTTCTTCCCGTTGTCGGTCACCATGGTTCCGATTTTGAGTTGTTGCGGGGAGAAAGCCAGGATTCAATTTCTTGATGAAGGACATGGAGCAGTTCCTCCCCTGTGTGATTTCATTCACCGAGGGAAACAAGGTGCAGAACAGCGTGACACTGCTGTGCCCTGCACATGTGGTATGCTGGAGGGACACTGTGAGTTGTCCCTGCAGTGGAGTCTGAGGACACAGTGGAGGATGAGGAGGTAGAGGCGGACATTGTCGCAGGACCAATGGCGTAAAAACGTGGAGGCGGAAGTGGCGTCACCTCTCCAAGTTGCTGGTGTGGCTGTGCAGAAACCACATTCACCCAGTGGGCCGTAAATGACATGTATTGTACCTGACCATAGTTACAGCTCCACATGTCGTGCACTTTGGCAGACACCGACAGGCTCAAGGACTGGCCCACCTTCTGTTCTACATACGTGTGCAGGGCTGGTACTGCCTTTATGGCAAATAAATAACGGCTTGGGACACTCCACCTCGGCTCGGCACAAGCCATCAGTTCTCTAAAAGGTGAACAGTCCACTACTTAGAAAGGGAGGTGTCACGATCAGTGTGGGGAAAAATTCCACACCAAACACAGGAGGGAAGGGGAACAGTAACTGGACCTGGAAACTAGGGAAGGAACAGGTCCCCTCCTAAACAACCCTAATCCGGGCCCTAACTACCTATCAATATGAATAGACCTTGAAGGTAGGAATATTCATATGCAGTATACCTAGGCCCTTATTTCCCTAAAAGGCCCTGGAATAAGGTTAGGCCCAAAAACAACCCATTCCTCCCCAGATGGACGAAATTACCAACAAGCAACACCTAAAGCAAGGGGTGTGGCATTCACCAAAACACAGACACAATAAGATCCACAAGGAACTTGTCAATTTAACCCACATGTTGCCAGTCTCTCTAATCTCCTGGTACCTGTCATGGGAGCGTCTGTGACAGGAGGGAGTGCAGCACCAGCAGCTTGGCCAGGAGTGCATTTAGCTTCTGAGCCGTTAGTTGAGTGCACGCATACTGTTGTCTCTTGGCAATTGCTTTGGTGATCAATTGCTGACGGAATGACTGATGAGAATGAGGAGCAGGAGCATCAGGATGAGCAGATGATGGGAAGGACAGACAGCTCCCTTCGACTGAGGTGGTGGAGCTTTGTCTACCTGAAATCGGGTGAGTGCCACTGGGTGATGCAGAAGTTGCTGCGGCAGGCTGGACCACCAAATCGGAGCCACGGTTCTCCCAGGCCACTTTATGGTGACGCTGCATATGTTGACGCAGGGCCGTGGTGCCAACAATGGCACCCTGGCCACACTTCACCTTCTGCCCACAGATTCCACAAATGACCATGTTCATTTCCTCTGGCGGCTTAACAAATAATTGCCACACCGCCGAGTAGGTGATTTGACCCCCAAAACTATGCACTGACTGACTGCTACCGACACTGCTTCCGTTAACCCCTGCACCACTGCTTTCCGGACAGGTAGGCTCCTGCAAAGCTGCCACCCTGCTGACTCCCAGTCACGCTAGCGACTTGCTGGCTCCACCTCTACCTCACGGGCAAGCTGCCACCCTCTTCTTCCGATGATGATCAAGCCACCAATTCACCCAGTTCCCAAGTGCTATAAGCTACATCATCATCAACGAGTACTGCACGTCACTGATGTCCTTCTCAACGGTCTCTGGGTCAGGAGCAACACCAGCTCTCATGCCACTCTTCCCATCACTACTTGCCCGCCTAGTGGAGGAAGTGGTGGATGTCTCCTCCACCTCTTGGCTGGTCAGTAGCTGCTGACTGTCCTCTAGTAGCTCGTCCTCGCTGTATAGTTGAGCTGAGGCCACAGCATATAATATTTCTTTGGCTGAGGGAACAGAAAAGGACAGAGGCAGGATGAGGACAGGTGAGTGCACAGGGCCTGCTTCCAGGCCATGTCAACTAAGGGTTGTGTCTGACAAACCCACCGACTGTTTGCTGGGGGTGTCTGATGTCACTTGAGATGAAGTGGATGACCAAGTCAACTATTTAATAACCGCTGGGTTGCTGATCAAGACACGACTGCTAGATGACACAGGAGGTCAGGTCTTTCACTGCGACTCCTGCTGCCATGCCCCTTACTCTGCTGCGACCTGTGCCTGCGCCAATAACATTTAGGCCTTCTTGTGCAGGGCCTGGCACTTCTCTGTCTAACATACTGTTAGATCAACTAAATAAATAAAAAGGAAATGAAAACACCCCAAAAAAGTCAGTAATTTTCTCACTTCACCACACAACGGCTAATAAGCCCTTCCCCCCCCCACTAATACATGCCAAAAGGGGCTTTAGAACATATAAGTGCACCACTGAATGGCAAAAAGGCCCTTATTTTATTCCACTTATACACGCCACAAAAGGCTTTAGAACAAGCATGTCAAACTCAAAGGCTAACATGGGCCAAAAAAACAAAATTTAAGTTTATGTGGGCCGCATCAAAAAAAAAAAAAAAATCGGACATTTTCATAGAACAACATTGTTGTTTCATGACTGCTGACCCCCAACATCCCGTTGCCCAATAACACAAGTGAGACCTATAAATATATAAAAAAATATTAAACTTCACTGTAAGACGCACCTAGGTTTGTGAGGAGGAAAATAAGAAAAAAATATTTTTAACCAAAAGTTGTGCTTTTGGTGGGCTTTGAATTAATGGTGGTCTGTGCATGACACTATTATGGGGGATCTGTGGATGACGCACTGTCATGTGGGGGATCTGTGGATGGCACTGTTATGGGGGACCTGTGGATGGCACTGTTATGGGGGATCTGTGGATGGCACTGTTATGGGGGATCTGTGGATGGCACTGTTATGGGGGATCTGTGGATGGCGCTGTTATGGGGGATCTGTGGATGGTGCTGTTATGGGGGATCTGTGGATGGCACTGTTATGGGGGATCTGTGGATGGCACTGTTATGGGGGATCTGTGGATGGCACTGTTATGGGGATCTGTGGATGGTACTGCTATGGGGTGGGATATCTGTGGATGGCATTGTTATGGGGTGGGGGGATCTGTGGATGGCATTGTTTTGGGGTGGGGGATCTGTGGATAGTGCTGTTATGGGGGATCTGTGGATGGCATTGTTATGAGGTGGGGGATCTGTGGATGGAACTGTTATGGGGTGGGATATCTGTGGATGGTACTGCTATGGGGTGGGATATCTGTGGATGGCATTGTTATGAGGTGGGGGGATCTGTGGATGGAACTGTTATGGGGGGGATCTGTGGATGACACTGCTATATGTCATCCACAGATCCCCCTCATAACAGTGTCCCCCAATACACCGGCCCTCTGCTCACCGAAGTATTTATAAACGTGAATCCTTATCCTGTTATTAAGTTGAACTAACGCTGCGCTCTCCCATGTTCCCCTGTATCCCCACAGCACTTACGAACACGCTTCCATAGCAGGCAGAGCGGACGGCACCAGTAACGTCACTCACTGACGTCGCGCGTCTGCTCCGCCTGCTTCATTCATAAAGTGGGCGGAGCAGGCGCTCGACGTCAGTGAGTGACGTTACTGCTGCCGTCCGCTCTGCCTGCTATTGAAGCTTAAGTAAGTGCTATGGGGATACAGGGGAACATGGGAACATGGGAGAGGGCAGCGTTAGTTCAACTTAATAACAGGATAAGGATTCACGTTTATAAATACTTTGGTGAGCGGCGGGGCCCGGTGTAAGAGTACAGTGACTGCACCGGGCCCCGCCCCTAGTTACGGACTCCAGCCCCTCCTCTCTTCCGGCTCATACATAGCAGTCTGCGATGCTGCATCTTTGCCGGGCCGCAAAGATATTCATTGTGGGCCGCATGCGGCCCGCGGGCCGCATGTTTGACACCCATGCTTTAGAACATATAACTGCACCGCTGAACGGCAAATATATATATTTTTTTGCCACTAATATACACCAAAAAGGGCTTTAGAACATATAACTGCACCGCTGAACGGCAAATATATATATATTTTTTGCCACTAATACATGCCAAAAAGGGCTGTAATTTTCTCACTTTAACACACAACGGCTAATAAGTACAAACCGGATTCCAAAAAAGTTGGGACACTAAACAAATTGTGAATAAAAACTGAATGCAATGATGTGGAGATGGCAAATGTCAATATTTTATTTGTAATAGAACGTAGATGACAGATAAAACGTTTAATCTGAGTAAATGTATCATTTTAAAGGAAAAATACGTTGATTCCAAATTTCACGGTGTCAACAAATCCCCAAAAAGTTGGGACAAGTAGCAATAAGAGGCTGGAAAAAGTAAATTTGAGCATATACACTGCTCAAAAAAATAAAGGGAACACTTAAACAACACAATGTAACTCCAAGTCAATCACACTTCTGTGAAATCAAACTGTCCACTTAGGAAGCAACACTGAGTGACAATCAATTTCACATGCTGTTGTGCAAATGGGATAGACAACAGGTGGAAATTATAGGCAATTAGCAAGACACCCCCAATAAAGGAGTGGTTCTGCAGGTGGTGACCTGACCACTTCTCAGTTCCTATGCTTCCTGGCTGATGTTTTGGTCACTTTTGAATGCTGCCGGTGCTTTCACTCTAGTGGTAGCATGAGACGGAGTCTACAACCCACACAAGTGGCTCAGGTAGTGCAGCTTATCCAGGATGGCACATCAATGCGAGCTGTGGCAAGAAGGTTTGCTGTGTCTGTCAGCGTAGTGTCCAGAGCATGGAGGCGCTACCAGGAGACAGGCCAGTACATCAGGAGACGTGGAGGAGGCCGTAGGAGGGCAACAACCCAGCAGCAGGACCGCTACCTCCGCCTTTGTGCAAGGAGGAACAGGAGGAGCACTGCCAGAGCCCTGCAAAATGACCTCCAGCAGGCCACAAATGTGCATGTGTCTGCTCAAACGGTCAGAAACAGACTCCATGAGGGTGATATGAGGGCCCGACGTCCACAGGTGGGGGTTGTGCTTACAGCCCAACACCATGCAGGACGTTTGGCATTTGCCAGAAAACACCAAGATTGGCAAATTCGCCACTGGTGCCCTGTGCTCTTCACAGATGAAAGCAGGTTCACACTGAGCACATGTGAGAGATGTGACAGAGTCTGGAGACGCCGTGGAGAACGTTCTGCTGCTGCAACATCCTCCAGCATGACCGGTTTGGCATTGGGTCAGTAATGGTGTGGGGTGGCATTTCTTTGGAGGGCTGCACAGCCCTCCATGTGCTCGCCAGAGGTAGTCTGACTGCCATTAGGTACCGAGATGAAATCCTCAGACCGCTTGTGAGACCATATGCTGGTGCGGTTGGCCCTGGGTTCCTCCTAATGCAAGACAATGCTAGACCTCATGTGGCTGGAGTGTGTCAGCAGTTCCTGCAAGACAAAGGCATTGATGCTATGGACTGGCCCGCCCGTTCCCAAGACCTGAATCCAATTGAGCACATCTGGGACATCACGTCTCGCTCTATCCACCAACGTCACGTTGAACCACAGACTGTCTAGGAGTTGTCAGATGCTTTAGTCCAGGTCTGGGAGGAGATCCCTCAGGAGACCGTCTGCCACCTCATCAGGAGCATGCACAGGCGTTGTAGGGAGGTCATACAGGCACGTGGAGGCCACACACACTACTGAGCCTCATTTTGACTTGTTTTAAGGACATTACATCAAAGTTGGATCAGCCTGTAGGGTGTTTTTCCACTTTAATTTTGAGGGTGACTCCAAATCCAGACCTCCATGGGTTAAAAATTTTGATTTCCATATTTTTTTTTGGTGGGATTTTGTTGTCAGCACATTCAACTATGTAAAGAACAAAGTATTTCAGAAGAATATTTAATTAATTCAGATCTAGGATGTGTTATTTTTGTGTTCCCTTTATTTTTTTGAGCAGTGTAGAAGAGCTGGAAGACCAATTAACACTAATTAGGTCAATTGGCAACATGATTGGGTATAAAAAGAGCTTCTCAGAGTGGCAGTGTCTCTCAGAAGCCAAGATGGGTAGAGGATCACAAATTCGCACAATGTTGCGCAGAAAGATAGTGGAGCAATATCAGAAAGGTGTTACCCAGCGAAAAATTGCAAAGACTTTGCATCTATCATCATCAACTGTGCATAACATCATCCGAAGATTCAGAGAATCTGGAACAATCTCTGTGCGTAAGGGTCAAGGCCGTAAAACCATACTGGATGCCCGTGATCTCCGGGCCCTTAAACGACACTGCACCACAAACAGGAATGCTACTGTAAAGGAAATCACAGAATGGGCTCAGGAATACTTCCAGAAACCATTGTCAGTGAACACAATCCACCGTGCCATCCGCCGTTGCCAGCTGAAACTCTACAGTGCAAAGAAGAAGCCATTTCTAAGCAAGATCCACAAGCTCAGGCGTTTTCACTGGGCCAGGGATCATTTAAAATGGAGTGTGGCAAACTGGAAGACTGTTCTGTGGTAAGACGAGTCACGATTCGAAGTTCTTTTTGGAAATCTGGGACGCCATGTCATCCGGACCAAAGAGGACAAGGACAACCCAAGTTGTTATCAACGCTCAGTTCAGAAGCCTGCATCTCTGATGGTATGGGGTTGTATGAGTGCGTGTGGCATGGGCAGCATGTCTGGAAAGGCACCATCAATGCAGAAAAATATATTCAGGTTCTAGAACAACATATGCTCCCATCCAGACGTCATCTCTTTCAAGGAAGACCCTGCATTTTTCAACAAGATAATGCCAGACCACATTCTGCATCAATCACAACATCATGGCTGTGTAGGAGAAGGATCCGGGTACTGAAATGGCCAGTCTGCAGTCCAGATCTTTCACCTATAGAGAACATTTGGCTCATCATAAAGAGGAAGGTGCAACAAAGAAGGCCCAAGACGATTGAACAGTTAGAGGCCTGTATTAGACAAGAATGGGAGAGCATTCCTATTTCTAAACTTGAGAAACTGGTCTCCTCGGTCCCCAGACGTCTGTTGAGTGTTGTAAGAAGAAGGGGAGATGCCACACAGTGGTGAAAATGGCCTTGTCCCAACTTTTTGGGGATTTGTGGACACCATGAAATTCTGATTCAACATATTTTTCCCTTAAAATGGTACATTTTTTCAGTTTAAACTTTTGTTCCGTGATTTATGTTCTATTCTGAATAAAATATTAGAAGTTGGCACCTCCACATCATTGCATTCAGTTTTTATTCACGATTTGTATAGTGTCCCAACTTTTTTGGAATCCGGTTTGTACTTTTTTTCCCAATAATGCACACCAAAGAATACTTTAGAACATATAACTGCACCACTGAATGGCAATGGGACCTTACTTTTTTCCACTTATACACGCCACCAAAGTCTTTAGAACATATAACTGCACCGCTGAACGGCAAATAGGCTCTTACTTTTTTCCCCTTATACACGCCAAAATAGGCTTTAGAACATGTAACTGCACCACAGAACGGCAAATAATATATATTTTTTTGCCACTAATACACGCCAAAAAGGGATTTACAACATATACAATATATAACTGCACCGCTGAACGGCAAATAATATATATTTTTTTGCCACTAATACACGCCAAAAAGAGCTGTAATTTTCTCACTTCACCACACAATAGGAAATAAATTTTTTGTGCCACCAATACATGCCAAAAAGTGCTTTAGAACATATGACTGCACCACTGAACGGCAAATATATATATTTTTTGCCACTAATACATGCCAAAAATGGCTCTAGAACATATAACTGCACCACTGAGTGGCAAATATGTATTTTTTTGCTACTAATACACACCAAAAAGGGCTATAATTTTCTCACTTCACCACACAACTGCAAATACTTTTTTAGTGCCTCTAATACATGCGAAAAAGGGCTTTAGAACTAATAACTGCACCGCTGAACGGCAAATATATATATATTTTTTGCCACTAATACACGCCAAAAAAGTCTGCAATTTTCTCACCTCACCACACAACAGCAAATACGTTTTTTGTGCCACTAATACATGCCAAAAAGGGCTTTAGAACTCCTAACTGCACCGCTGAACGGCAAATAATATATATATATTTTTGCCACTAATACACACCAGAAAGGGCTTTAGAACATATAACTGCACCACTGAATGCCTAAATATACAGTCAGGTCCATAAATATTGGGACATCGACACAATTGTAAAATTTTTGGCTCTATACACCACCACAATGGATTTGAAATGAAACCAACAAGATGTGCTTTACCTGCAGACTGTCAGCTTTAATTTGAGGGTATTTACATCCAAATCAGGTGAACGGTGTAGGAATTACAACAGTTTGCATATGTGCCTCCCACTTGTTAAGAGACCAAATGTAATGAGACAATTGGCTTCTCAGCTGTTCCATGGCCAGGTGTGTGTTATTCCCTCATTATCCCAATTACAATGAGCATATAAAAGGTCCAGAGTTAATTTCAAGTGTGCTATTTGCATTTGGAATCTGTTGCTGTCAACTCTCAAGATGAGATCCAAAGAGCTGTTACTATCAGTGAAGCAAGCCATCACTAGGCTGAAAAAAAAAATACAAACCCATCAGAGAGATAGCAAAAACATTAGACATGGCCAAAACAACAGTTTGGAACATTCTTCAAAAGAATGAACGTATTGGTGAGCTCAGCAACACCAAAAGACCCGGAAGACCACGGAAAACAACTGTGGTGGATGACCGAAGAATTATTTCCCTGGTGAAGAAAACACCCTTCACAATAGTTGGCCAGATCAAGAACACTCTCCAGGAGGTAGGTGTATGTGTGTCATAGTCAACAATCAAGAGAAGACTTCACCAGAGTGAATACAGAGGGTTCACCACAAGATGTAAACCATTGGTGAGCCTCAAAAACAGGAAGGCCAGATTAGAGTTTGCCAAACGACATCTAAAAAAGCCTTCACAGTTCTGGAACAACATCCTATGGGCAGATGAGACCAAGATCAACTTGTACCAGAGTGATGGGAAGAGAAGAGTATGGAGAAGGAAAGGAACTGCTCATGATCCTAAGCATACCACCTCATCAGTAAAGCATGGTGGTGGTAGTGTCATGGCGTGGGCATGTATGGCTGCCAATGGAACTGGTTCTCTTGTATTTATTGATGATGTGACTGCTGACAAAAGCAGCAGGATGAATTCTGAAGTGTTTCGGGCAATATTATCTGCTTATATTCAGCCAAATGCTTTAGAACTCATTGGACGGCGCTTCACAGTGCAGATGGACAATGACCCAAAGCATACTGCAAAAGCAACCAAAGAGTTTTTTAAGGGAAAGAAGTGGAATGTTCTGCAATGGCCAAGTCAATCACCTGACCTGAATCCGACTGAGCATGCATTTCACTTGCTGAAGACAAAACTGAAAGGAAAATGCCCCAAGAACAAGCAGGAACTGAAGACAGTTGCAGTAGAGGCCTGGCAGAGCATCACCAGGGATGAAACCCAGCGTCTGGTAATGTCTATGCGTTCCAGACTTCAGGCTGTAATTGACTGCAAAGGATTTGCAACCAAGTATTAAAAAGTGAAAGTTTGATTTATGATTATTATTCTGTCCCATTACTTTTGGTCCCTTAACAAGTGGGAGGCACAAATGCAAACTGTTGTGATTCCTACACCGTTCACCTGATTTGGATGTAAATACCCTCAAATTAAAGCTGACAGTCTGCAGTTAAAGCACATCTTATTCGTTTCATTTCAAATCCATTGTGGTGGTGTATAGAGCCAAACATGTTAGAATTGTGTTGATGTCCCAATATTTATGGACCTTACTGTATATTTTTTGCCACTAATACACGCCAAAAAGGGCTGTAATTTTCTCACTTTGTAACCCCCGAGTGGTGTTGCCACTCCTACACCCTGCTACTTTTCTTAATGGTCTAACATAAAGTCATTAGGGTTGAGCGAACCCGAACTGTTCACCACGTGGTGAGTGCGATAATGTCATCGCAGGTCCTTCCGAAAGAAGAAAGAAGAAGATACCGGCAGCGCGATCAAGTGGATGAGGTGAGTATTTTTCATTTAGCATTCTGTCTTAAGAATGCTATTATTTTCTGTTATAACGGAAAATAATAAAGTGAAGTTCGTGTCCCCATTGACTTTAATGGGGTCCGGGTTCGGGGTCAAGTTCGGGTCCCGAACCCAAACTTTGACATGAAGTTCGGCCTAACCCAGTGAACCCAAACTTCCACGGGTTCGCTTATTCCTAAAAGTCATCTATGCATTATGTTCCAGGTCCTCTCCATAATGTGTATCTATAATAATGTTTGCAACTGTTTATAACATGTAATATGCCTGGTTCACCAGCAGGTGGCAACAAACCCGGCAGAGCTGTAATTACACTGAGCAAAAATATAAACGCAACACTTTCGGTTTTACTTCCATTTTGCGTGAGCTGAACTCAAAGATCTGAAACATTTTCGACATACACAAAGACCCATTACTCTCAAATATTATTCACAAATCTGTCTAAATCTGTGTTAGTGAGCACTTCTCCTTTGCCGAGATAATCCATCCCACCTCACAGGTGTGGCATATCAAGGTGCTGATTAGACAGCATGAATATTGCACAGGTGTGCCTTAGACTTCCCACAATAAAAGTCCACTCTGAAATGTGCACAGTTTTGACTTACTGGGGGGGGTCAGAAAACCAGTCAGTATCTGGTGTGGCCGCGGTTTGCTGGTATTACAGAGCAGTATAATGGCAATTTGTAGTGTAAACTCCCCTACTGAACCCTGTTCTCCTTCAATACTGTGGAATGATTCCTCCCTCTCCTTTCCCAACACCTTGAGTAATGTTTCCCAGCGCTTGTAAATATTTTTTTTTAGCACAATGAAGTTTTTTCTAACATCGTCCCTAGCGCCTGCTGACGTCTCTCCCAGCACTAAGTACACTGGAAAATGGCTGAATCCAAGATGGCTGCGGCTATTTATAGTGCTATGACATTACAGGGCTGGCTGGCTGCTGATTGGCTCCATGCATGGCATTGTTAGGTGATCCCTCATTACCAGAGTTCCTTGCTCCATGTCCTCACACGTGCAGCAGCCATTTTAGGAAAAAATGTGATTCGTTACCACGAAGGGTGAGGAAATTCGGATTGGGTGCAAATCAAATTTTTCCTGAAATTTAGATCAGATTCCACTTTTGTCAACTTCGAATCGCTCATCTCTGATGTCAATCTGAATGTTTACGACAAGGGAGCCCTGCAGAATATTAAAACATTTTCTCTGATTAGTTTAGTTTGTTCTTTTCTATTCAATATCTTATCATTTACAGTATAAAAGATATTGGACAAAAAAACTCCCATATTTCTGACCTACTAAGGTCTACCTTGTATGTCTCCTTTTGTTTTTTAAATAAATGTGTGTGGCTTTGTCTCTTTAAAGTCTATAATCAGTGCATGACCTGTCGTAATGAAAGCAGAAAGATAAAACAAATGGACCTAATTAGTCCACAGTATCATCAGTTGTACATAAATCATGTGGGGGATAAGTTTATAACCAATAATCCATAAACGTTGGCACTGATTACTGTATTGATCGGATCAGTAACACGATTGATTGCACAGGAGGCTTAGAAGGGGCACTGCCTGTGTATATAGGTCTTATGGCTCACACAGGAAAAATTGCTTGTTACTGAGGACTGATTTAGCAGATGAGAAAAGAGAATCTGACTTTTATATATATATATATATATATATATATATATATACTGTATATATACATATATATAAAAACATTTTTATAACTTTTTACTTTTACTTAACCTACTCATTCTACCTACCTTGGATTAGGACTAGAGATGAGTGAAGAATTAAAAAATGAGATTCAGCCTATTCGCCGAACTTCAACAAGAAATTTGATTCCTTGTGAATTAATTTGTCACAAATAGCTATAAATCAGGTATATCCAGGCCACTCTGCCTAATCATATTCATCCCACTTGGTGGCCCAATCTCAGTGCAAAGGCTTGGAACTTAAACTGCAGTGAGAGTGTATTGCCGTGTGCATTACGTTCTAGTGCACTCACATTCATAGTTAATCCATTCCGTATGTACTGTGCTGTCAGTATTATAGGTGTCATTTACGCCGTCTACATCACTGTGCAGTGCACCAAGATTCATAGCTTATCCCTTCTGTTAAAGGGGTTGGCCACTCTTTAAATACTCTCCACTACAGTGTGGCAGGCAGGGAAAAAATGAAGTTCCTAATATACTTCATTAAACACACCTGCCTGCTTTTCTTTCAGTTATAAGCCACGCCCCCTTAGTCCTGCTCTACCTTGCAGCTGAGTTCGTCCATGGCAGCACGCGACATGGAGGAGCTTGAGAGGAAGCTCGTCCATGCGCATGTGCAGTCTGCTCCTGTCAGTGGTCGGCCCCCTGCAACCAACAGGGAAAGCAGGACATCTAGCCAGGAACTATGATTTTGTGTGTGTATATATATACACATACACCTTTACCTTGGAGTGCTGCCTGCTTTTTGGATTATATATATATATACACACACACACACAGACAAACATCGCGTCCACATGGGTGAATAATCTTTTTTCTATTTTCATCTAATGAGAGTGCTGTTGTTTTGCTTTATATATATATACAGTACAGACCAAAAGTTTGGACACACCTTCTCATTCAAAGAGTTTTCTTTATTTTCATGAGTATAAAAATTGTAGATTCACACTGAAGGCATCAAAACTATGAATTAACACATGTGGAATTATATACATAACAAACAAGTGTGAAACAACTGAAAATATTTCATATTCTAGGTTCTTCAAAGTAGCCACCCTTTTCTTTGATTACTGCTTTGCACACTCTTGGCATTCTCTTGATGAGCTTCAAGAGGTAGTTCCCTGAAATGGTTTTCACTTCACAGGTGTGCCCTGTCAGGTTTAATAAGTGGGATTTCTTGCCTTATAAATGGGGTTGGGACCATCAGTGGCATTGAGGAGAAGTCAGGTGGATACACAGCTGATAGTCCTACTGAATAGACTGTTAGAATTTGTATTATGGCAAGAAAAAAGCAGCTAAGTAAAGAAAAACGAGTGGCCATCATTACTTTAAATAGATTAGAAAAATTGGATTGGCTCACCCTCCAAAAAAAATGGAATGGGTGCTCCCCCTAAAAAAAGATATCCCCAATCTTTTAAGGTATATAAATTAGCTGAATAGATGAAAGGGGCACACCTGCATCTAAAAATCACATGGAGCTACAGCCAATACGTTTATAAAACTATTTATTAGCATCAAAATTAATTCAAATCAAGTGAGGTACCTCAATATATTCACATTAAAAATACATTTACTTAAAAACATAAAAATATATAACCATCTGTAGGGACTTGTTGCTAAATATGTAACAGAGTGTGTAGCAAAATAAGTAGCAGAATCACTGGTTAACAGTTACTTTGCAATGGAGGATCGTGACTGTCTATCCTTGTATACAGTCTTTAATACAATTTCTGATGCGCAGAGTTTGATGCGCAATGTCTCTGCTGATATTTAATATGTAAGGTCCAACTGTGACCGATAATTTACAAGTGTGTATACAGTCTTTTTCTTATTGTTGGTTATCTTCACAGCATATACCAGATTGGTCTGCTGTTAAACCTTGCTGTGTGTAAACACACTACTCACTGTTCTGAAGCGGTGGAGTAACCGATCACTCGTACTTGGCGTGGCGTCCCACGTGTTACAGCATCGATGGTCTCGGTTCCGGTCCGCTCTTTTGCATGGGTGAGTAGAATACCAAGGCAGGGAAAAAAACTGTCCGTTTAGACGCCGGGGTCTAAGATAGTTAAGACCCACTTGAATATTCGGCGTTGCTTGGTGTCCTTTGATCCGGACACAACGAGACTTATGTTTCTTCCTATCAGCTGTGCAGAAGCGCTTCCAAAGATTCGGCGGTGTTGCGCAGATTGTAGGCTGCGGTTTCTTTTCTTTACTCGAGACTTGTGTACACCAGACGCGTTTCGGAGTTGGCAGTCACTCCTTCCTCAGTGGATCAGTGCACCACTGAGGAAGGAGTCACTGCCAACTCCGAAACGCATCACAGAAACCTGACATTTAAACAGGGGTGGGTAGACTTTTTATATCCACTGTATGTATATGAAAAATATAACAACTGGTTTGGTAATCCTCTTCAAATATAGTGGAGTAAGGAACCCCCAGAAGACTCATTCACCAGGATTCAACAAGAGTTATATAAAAAATGAATAATGTGATTTATTTTCCGTCTTCATCAAAGTTGAATAATTGTAAAAATTGTTTAGAAAAAGTCTTAGTCTATTGTCCATGCATGAATATGGATGTCCTTAAAGGGAGTCTTTCACCAAATATGACCATTACAGACCACTCAGATCAGGTTCTCCATTACTTTCCCCAGATTACTATGGTACCTTTCATATTGCAGTCCATCGCTGATTTGCTCCAAAAAATACTTTTATACCATATGGTAATTAGCTTCTGAAGGTGCCCAGGGGCGGCGTTCATGCGGCCGGTGCCTAGGTCCCTCTGCGTTTTGCTTACCAAACCCCTCTGGCCCACCCTTGTTTATTCTGATTACCTCCTCCTCTCCGTCTGAGGAGAGCCTGAGAAGGACCTACGCTGACGTCATTGCGCTCACCACGTGGTGAGTGCGATTACGTCATCAAATGTCCTTTTGCAGGTCCTGAAAGAAGAAGAAAGAAGACGATGCCGGCTGCGCGATCAAGTGGATGAGGTGAGTTATGTTTTTATTATTTTTTAACCCTCAATTGACATTATACTTAGCATTCTGTATTAAGGATGCTATTATTTTCCATTATAACCATGTTATAAGGGAAAATAATAAAATCTACAGAACACCAAACCCAAACCCGAACTTCCGGGTTCCGGTCTGGGTACCACATTCAGTTTTTTCTCACGCGTGTGCAAAACGCATTGCACTCGCGCGGAAAAAAACTGAACATCGGAACGCAATCGCAGACAAAACTGACTGCAATTGCATGGCTACTCGCTTGGTTTTCCCGCAATGCATCCTGAACGCATCTGGACCTCACCCGCGATGCCCGTGTGAAAGAGGCCTAAGAGAGGTATGATTTGGTTAGTCTGATGAATTGAAGGGAATTGATGAACGGATAGGTGAAGGCCCCACCTGCAGCCCACATTACAGAGCAGTCACTGAACACAACATGCATCTACTATAACGGAGAAGAACGGAAAAACTGAATTTTAGTTGGGAAAGAAAACAAAAAGAATATTTTTATAAACTTCTTTTTTAAAAAATTTTTTTTAATCCAGTTGAAAGGGGTTTTACAAATACATGAGAAACCCATAAAAAAAGTTTGTAATGTACATCCTGCAGTGAGCCCCTGAGGGTCCAAAGCAGAGGATGGGAGTGGAGATGAGCGAAGTATTTGAAAATTCGATTCAGCTGCTTTGACGAATTTTACAAAAATAATCTCTTTGTGACGAATTACAGTACTTCATGGGATAGGTCATCAATATAAGAACCCTGGTAAATCCCTTTTAAAGGGAGATTTACAATATTCTTCTTTTTTATATATCTTTATTTATTAATGGGGTCATTTATCAAACTGGTGTAAAGTCTAACTGGCTTAGCTGCCCATAGCAACCAATCAGATTCCACCTTTCATTTTGACAGCTCCTTTGGAAAATGAAAGGTGGAATCTGATTGGTTGCTATGGGCAACTAAGCCATCACCTATCCTGAAGATAGGTCACCACTATAAGAATCCTGGTAAATACCTTTTAAAGGGAGACTTACAAAGTTCTTCTTATTATATATCTTTATACAGTATATTTATGGGGTCATTTATCAAACTGGTGTACAGTAGAACTGGCTTAGTTGCCCATAGCAACCAATCAGATTCCACCTTTCATTTTGGACACCTCCTTTGGAAAATGAAAGGTGGAATCTGATTGGTTGCTATGGGCAACTAAGCCTGGCCTACTTTACACCAGTTTGATAAATGACCCCATTAGTTCTATATATCTCCTCCTTAGTCCAGCTTTCATTTGGTATTCGAGCAGTGGTTTCATAGAACTATCCGTACGACGTAGAAGAATGTATGCTGAGCCTCCTCCACCCCTCCACCTTCTTACTCAGGGGCCTACGAGTAAAATAAATGTGCCATCAACATAATAAATTATGACAAAACAATCCTGCCACCCGCCTTACAAGCCTCTGTTTCGACAGCTCCCAGGAAAGACAGATACTCACTCCTAATGCACTTTATTGATTTGTAATCCTTTGGGCAAAGAACATTTTTTTTTTCTGTAAGGGCTTTTTTTTCCCTTTAAAGCTGCTAATTTTTCTTTTTCGAGGTGTCGAGCGATTGAAGGCAGAAAGCAAAAATCACAAAAGACCTTTATTTCAGGAAAAATTAGCCCATTTAAAGAGCCCATTCTCCTCCATTTCATTACGGACGTGCATTCCTCCGGTAATCTCTGGAGCAATCGGAGAAAACAAGACCTTTTCTTGCAGAAATTTCAAATGCTGAAAACGAGGCCGTGGATAAATCCGTTGTGAATGACTTGGAATGAGCGGCGGCTTTTGTTCAAGAGGAGGGCGAAATAACCCCCGACGACTTGGCTTCAGGCTTTTGCCGTTATGCTGTGTGCTTCAAGATATCATTCAAGCTAAAGTATCAATAGAAATGTTAGGCCGACATCTTTTTCTTTATTGTGTTGGGCTAAGGGAATTGAGCCGTGAAAGGGTGACCATTTTTTGTGCCTTGCTGGCGGTTTTGCAGACTTTTTGTCAATAATACCTTTCCGGTGCCGCGGATATTTTATGGGCCGCTCATAACAGTTCACAACTGATCTTTGTATTGCTCTTTAATGCTTTTCAGGCCACTTAACCTTACCAAGATTACAGTCCTGATCCAAAGAATACTGAGGAACATTTTAGCAAGCCACGGTATCTTTCCGACATGCAAAAATATTCCTCCCACCATATGAGGTGACCTTTAAAAGCAATGGCTTTTTACAGTATTTTAGACGAAAACAAAAAAGGACTTGTCCCCTCTCCTGACATAAAATTCTAGAGCATCTATTCTTATGACGGTATGTTGTGCTGTTCCTCCATTATTCCTACTACACTGCGTGCAGAATTATTAGGCAAATGAGTATTTTGACCACATCATCCTCTTTATGCATGTTGTCTTACTCCAAGCTGTATAGGCTCGAAAGCCTACTACCAATTAAGCATATTAGGTGATGTGCATCTCTGTAATGAGAAGGGGTGTGGTCTAATGACATCAACACCCTATATTAGGTGTGCATAATTATTAGGCAACTTCCTTTCCTTTGGCAAAATGGGTCAAAAGAAGGACTTGACAGGCTCAGAAAAGTCAAAAATAGTGAGATATCTTGCAGAGGGATGCAGCACTCTTAAAATTGCAAAGCTTCTGAAGCGTGATCATTGAACAATCAAGCGTTTCATTCAAAATAGTCAACAGGGTCGCAAGAAGCATGTGGAAAAACCAAGGCGCAAAATAACTGCCCATGAACTGAGAAAAGTCAAGCGTGCAGCTGCCAAGATGCCACTTGCCACCAGTTTGGCCATATTTCAGAGCTGCAACATCACTGGAGTGCCCAAAAGCACAAGGTGTGCAATACTCACAGACATGGCCAAGGTAAGAAAGGCTGAAAGACGACCACTACTGAACAAGACACACAAGCTGAAACGTCAAGACTGGGCCAAGAAATATCTCAAGACTGATTTTTCTAAAGTTTTATGGACTGATGAAATGAGAGTGAGTCTTGATGAGCCAGATGGATGGGCCCGTGGCTGGATTGGTAAAGGGCAGAGAGCTCCAGTCCGACTCAGACGCCAGCAAGGTGGAGGTGGAGTACTGGTTTGGGCTGGTATCATCAAAGATGAGCTTGTGGGGCCTTTTCGGGTTGAGGATGGAGTCAAGCTCAACTCCCAGTCCTACTGCCAGTTTCTGGAAGACACCTTCTTCAAGCAGTGGTACAGGAAGAAGTCTGCATCCTTCAAGAAAAACATGATTTTCATGCAGGACAATGCTCCATCACACGCGTCCAAGTACTCCACAGCGTGGCTGGCAAGAAAGGGTATAAAAGAAGAAAATCTAATGACATGGCCTCCTTGTTCACCTGATCTGAACCCCATTGAGAACCTGTGGTCCATCATCAAATGTGAGATTTACAAGGAGGGAAAACAGTACACCTCTCTGAACAGTGTCTGGGAGGCTGTGGTTGCTGCTGCACGCAATGTTGATGGTGAACAGATCAAAACACTGACAGAATCCATGGATGGCAGGCTTTTGAGTGTCCTTGCAAAGAAAGGTGGCTAGATTGGTCACTGATTTGTTTTTGTTTTGTTTTTGAATGTCAGAAATGTATATTTGTGAATGTTGAGATGTTATATTGGTTTCACTGGTAAAAATAAATAATTGAAATGGGTATATATTTGTTTTTGTTAAGTTGCCTAATAATTATGCACAGTAATAGTCACCTGCACACACAGATATCCCCCTAAAATAGCTAAAACTAAAAACAAACTAAAAACTACTTCCAAAAATATTCAGCTTTGATATTAATGAGTTTTTTGGGTTCATTGAGAACATGGTTGTTGTTCAATAATAAAATTAATCCTCAAAAATACAACTTGCCTAATAATTCTGCACTCCCTGTTTAAACTTATCAGGGTTGAGCAACGTATTCAAAAATTCTATTCGGCTGCTTCACCGTATTCTCCCCAAAAATCCGCTTTGTGACAAATTACTTTGTCAGGAAGAGCATTTTTTTGTAAGTAGTGGGTGCAATGACAGGTAGCGGCGTTTGCCCAGTAATTTTACCCCTCAGATGCCGCGTTCATAGCTTAAAATGAAAAAAGAATTATAATAATTTCATCATACTTTCCTCATCCATTTGCTCGCACCTTCTTGATTGAAGATTGGGCACGAAATCTCGCACGGCACGTGATGATGTCATCGCGTTGGCTGGCGTGGTGATGTCATACGTCACCACGCACGGGATTACGTGCGAGATCTTCAATCAAGATGGTGGCTGGCTCATTGCAAGCAAATGGATGAGGTATGATTTTTTTTTGTTTGCTTTTTACACCATTTCAGGGAAAATCAATTCGCTACCGTGGAGCACGAGGAAATTTGGCTTCGGTTCGAAGTTTGATTCGCTCAAAACACTAAAATGAATAAATTGCCAGCTCGGTGTTACTATTCCCCTTGTCAAAGGGATGTGCCCCAGTGCACTTTTCCACTGGCGGCCCCGATTGGATAGTGTAAGGCCCCTTTCACACGGGCGAGTTTTCCGCGCGGGTGCAATGCGTGAGGTGAACGCATTGCACCCGCACTGAATCCGGACCTATTCATTTCTATGGGGCTGTGCACAGGAGCAGTGATTTTCACTCATCACTTGTGCGTTGCATGAAAATCGCAGCATGCTCATCTTTGTGCGTTTTTCACGCAACGCAGGCCCCATAGAAGTGAATGGGACTGCGTGAAAATCGCAAGCATCCGCAAGCAAGTGCGGATGCGGTGCGATTTTCACGCACGGTTGCTAGGAGACGATCGGGATGGAGATCCGATCATTATTATTTTCCCTTATAACATGATTAATAATAATAATAGCATTCTTAATACAGAATGCATAGTACAATAGGGCTGGAGGGGTTAAATTTCTTTTTTTTTGCTCACCTTAATCCAATTGATGGCGCAGCCCGGCTTCTCTTCTGTCTTCTTTCTTCAGGACCTGGGTAAAGGACCTGTGATGATATCACTGCGCTCATCACATGGCCCGTCACATGATCCATCACCATGGTAAAAGATCATGTGATGGACCATGTGATGAGCGTAGTGACCTCACCACAGGTCCTTTACCCAGGTCCTGAAGAAAGAAGACAGAAGAGAAGCCGGGCTGCGCCATCAATTGGATTAAGGTGATTTAAATTATAAAAAAATAAAATTTAACCCCTCCAGCCCTATTGTACTATGCATTCTGTATTCAGAATGCTATTATTTTCCCTTATAACCATGTTATAGGGGAAAATAATACAATCTACAGAACACCTAACGCAAACCCGAACTTCTGTGAAGAAGTTCGGGTTTGGGTACCAAACATGCAGATTTTTCTCAAGTGCATGCAAAACGCATTACAATGTTTTGCACTCGCGTGGAAAAATTGTGCATTTTCCCACAACGCACCCGCATCTTATCCGGGCAAAGAACATGACGCCCGTGTGAAAGAGGCCTAGGACTGTCCAGGGACATACCCCTAACTGGTGACACCCTGTTGGTAATTTACTGAAAAGAAAATTGTAGTTGGAATAATAGAGGACTAGCACAACAAAGATTTATAAGAATAGATTCTCCAGAACTGCAATTATATGTGGAATATGATTATATGCTAAAACAGAAATGTCAGGAGAGCTGACGGGGCCCTATTTAAAGGATCATTACTAAAAAAAAAAAAGGTTTAGAACCCAGTTCATAAATACCGTATTAGAAGGAGTTAAAGGAGTAATTCCATCTCAGCCATTCATTAGTGAGATCAGAATACCCATCATATGAGGTGTCCAGAGGTAGTAGCCTCCTGCCTAAATATCTCTGCCTAGATCCCTATGACAAACATTACAAGTGAATGGGTCCGCATCCATGATGCGGAATGCACACGGCCAGTGCCCTGTGTATTGCGGAACCGCCGTATGCGGCCCGCCATATTGCCAAGGGAGCACTACGGCCATGTGCAAGAGGCCTAAGTAGAATGCAATAATAAAAATGCCCCAATGGTGTCTACAACCTTTTAACTATAATAAATAATACTTTTTGAGATACATTTGTATTTGACAAGCACTCGTAGTTGACTACTTTTTTTTTTTATACAGCAGAAACAACAGTATAACAAACAATTGAATGTAAAATGACACTCTGAATACATGTGCTTAAAGTTCATTGAAATGTTTTATGAACCTAGCCTTGTACTCACAAATTTGGATTCTGATTGCTTTTTGTGATGCCCATCATTCCCATGATATCACAGAAGAATGCACAGTAGGAAGTGTTGTCATGGGGGCACAACACAACAGTTCTACTCTGACAAGTCTGTAAAAAGATGTTCAGTTCTCCTTTAAATGCGCATGTTATTGAGGAATAAATATAGTATATTAAGCTGATCTTTCCTTAAGAATTAAATACATCTTTTAGTAAAGGACAAATAATGGGGAAAATGTGAGAGGCTTTATATAAATTTTGCTTTTAGTTACTTTTGCTAATATATATGGAAACGTTTCTGAAGCTTATTTAAATTGAACATATTTCAGATAAGAGCATAATCACAGGGAAGCTTTTTCAATATGTACACTAAATTTCCTGTCTATTACTTTATTAAAATGACACAGCAGAAAGCTCATCCTACTAAAATCAATGATGGTGGGTCCATATATTGCACACAGTGTCTATGGTTTTATATTAGTGTTGGGGAATTATTACAGGTTTTCTTTTTATATTAGATTGCTGTTTAAATTTTAGCTGATGTTTGTTGATACATTTAAGGAGGGCATACAGGGAGAACTCCGCTTTAAAGCCTACCTGAGTTTTCAAAAAAGATTGCATAATGGCTGTGCTTTTTGTACAATCATAACTGTGAAGAAACAGGTCTTTTTAGGGCTTCCCTAATGTCTTTTTCAACCTAATTATTCCCCTCTTCAGCTGTACAGCTAGATGCATTTCTCTCACAAGCAGGGGTGTTTCTCTTTTGTGGAATCTGCCATCACTGTACTGCTGTGATGTCCTTTCCATTACTTCCCACTATGTTTGTGCTCAGGAGTTCACAAAACAGATAAGGAGGGAGTGATCACACCTAAAGAAAGGCAGGATGCTCCTGTGATCTTCAGAAGCAATGTAGAAGCAGTTCTTTTATCAGGCTCGGGATCTCAGCTACCTCTGACATAACCCCACTTCCTCTCTGCCATCTTCTGTGTTTCTGTTACTAGGGATTGATCTACCTGACAACAGGTGGTGGACTGCAAATTAGGCTTAAGTGAGAGCCCTAGTGGCCATGACTTTGCAGCTTTTTTTCAGGTGGATGCAGGCAGATTTTTTGAATAAAGTGATTTAGAAATTTTCTATTTACACCATTCTCTGTTAAATGAGATACAAGAGTTAAAAAATCAGTCTGTCTGCTCGTTGTCAGTTTCTGTTATCTTTGAATACCATCGGCTGATAGCTCATGTGTACCTCTTATCTCTGACCTCCTGACCTCATAAACATTCATTATAGCTCAATTCTTATCAAACTGACAAGAATATGGTTTAAATAAGTGATTATAAGGTCAGAGATAAGAGATACACATGAGACGTAAGATGACAGCTTGCAAATAGACTGAATTTTTAAAGGCTATGTACACCTTTGGAGGCAATACATTCACTCATTTTTTTTGCTAAAAGTATTTTCAATTGGCTTCATTAAAAATATTGAGCCATTCTGTCACAAAGGGTTAATTGTTTTTCTAGCTGTGTGACTCGTACTTTCACTTTGTGCCAGTCATCTAATAACCCTTATCTATTAACTACTAAAAGGTCATAAACACTTATTTAAGCCACATTCTTATCAGTAAGTTAAGGATTTAGCTATAATGAATGTTTATAAAGTCAGAGATCACAGATAAGAAGTCCGTCTGCTCCTGGTCTGACGGAAATGACAGAAAATCCACAGTCAGCTAGTAGAGCATGTCAGCTATGTACACAAAAAAGCATTCCATAATTTTAATAAAGACCGATTGAAAAAAAAGTTTTAACTTAAAATAAGTACAATGCAATAATTTAACCACCTCCGGACCGCTGTACGCACAGACGCGTCCTGGAGGTGGTTGTTTCATTCCGAGTGGACGCGCCGGCGCGTCTTCTCGCGAGACGCGAGATTTCGGTCACAGCCGGCCCGCGCATGCGCATCGCGGGCCGGCAAAAGTTCGAGGAGAGTTGCATCAGCAACCTGCCAGCCAATGATCGTCGCTGGCAGGTTGCTGATTTTTAAAAAATCGAATCACAAACCAGATAACAGATCATATTAGTAAATATGATCTGTTATATGGCTTCTCTGCTCCTCTGCTGGTCCTTTTCGTCGGTTGGATCCAGCAGAGGAGCAGACTTCACAGTGAGTACACCAAACAGCACACCTTAGCCCCAGATCACCCCCCTGCACCCCAATTAACCCTTTGATCACCCCTTTGATCGCCCCTGTCAATCACTAGTGAAAGGAAAAAAAGTGATCAGTGTAAACTGTCACTTTTTTTTTTTCACTGGTATTGGCTGTTAGGTTTTAGGGATAGTTTAGGCCCCTTGGTTAGGTAGTTAGCGTCAGTTAGCGCCCACCCCACCGCACCGCAGTCACTTTTATTCGCTGATTAGCGTATCGCTAATCAGCATTTGTACTTTTATAGTATCTGTAAGTGATCAAAACTGATCACGGTCAGATCTATAATAGTATTAGTGTCACTTTAGTTTGCCCTCCACCCAAAACGCAGTGTTTGCCCGATCAGGCCTGATCGGTCGCCCACACGTGCGTTCACCCACGCCCGCCCCACCGCAGTGACAAAAAATTATTATTTTTTGATCACTGCACATTCACTTTACACGCACTGCGGCGATAAAAAAATCTGTTTTGATATTTTTTATCAACCGCAGCGGCCTCCGGTACTTCGCTAGCCTCCCCTTTGTAAGACAGGTTTGCTTTTTTTCTTGGGTAGTCTCAGGGAATACCCCTAAATTTAGTAGTCCAAAATGTCAAACAGGGGGTATTCTTCTGAAGAGGCCTACAGGATTCTGACCCAGTCGGATGAGGAGTGGGAACCCTCATCTGACGAATCTAGCGGGTCAGAATATGAACCTGTAGAAAGCAGTGGCTCTCTGACCCAAAGTTCGGACGAGGAGGTTGAGGTCCCTGGCAGCACCAGGCATACCCGGCCCCGTGTCGCTAGACCACAGGTTACGCAGGATCCGCTTCAAGAGCAGCAGAGTGGGGCTGTCGCTGCCGGATCACGTGGTGAGGCATACACCAGCAGCGCAGCCCTTCCTGGACCTAGTACCAGCACTGCCGCACAACATGGTGAAGTAGCGAGCACCAGAAGGGCAGTTGAAGCTGGTACGGTGGCACGTGCAGTAGTTACCCCGTCGCAGCCACCGCGCAGACAGGCCCGTAGACCCCCTAGAGTCCCTGAGGTGCTGGCAAACCCTGATTGGCAGTCACCAACTTCAGCCGCACCTGTAGTTCCCCCTTTCACCGCCCAGTCTGGAGTTCGGGTTGAGACGGCTCAAATCGCTTCGGCCCTGGGATTTTTTGAGCTGTTCTTGACTGCGGAGCTCTTGGACTTAGTCGTGGCAGAGACCAACCAATATGCCACACAATTTATAACCGCAAACCCGGAAAGCTATTATGCCCAGCCTTTCCGGTAGAAACCAGTCCAAGTTTCCGAACTTAAAATTTTTCTGGGCCTTCTCCTCAACATGGGCCTGACAAAAAAGCATGAATTGCGGTCATATTGGTCCACGAACCCAATTCATCACATGCCCATGTTCTCTGCTGCTATGTCCAGGACACGATTTGAGACCATCCTGCGTTTTCTGCATTTTAGCGACAACACCACCTCCCGTCCCAGAGGCCACCCAGCTTTTGACCGGCTCCACAAAATTCGGCCCCTCATAGACCATTTCAACCAGAAATTTGCAGATTTGTATACCCCTGAGCAAAACATCTGCGTAGACGAGTCCCTAATACATTTTACCGGGCGCCTTGGCTTCAAACAATACATCCCAAGCAAGCGTGCCCGGTATGGGGTCAAATTGTATAAGCTCTGTGAAAGGGCCACAGGCTATACCCACAAATTTCGGATCTATGAGGGAAAAGATCAGACCCTGGAGCCGGTCGGTTGCCCTGACTACCTGGGGAGCAGTGGGAAGACAGTCTGGGACTTGGTGTCACCCTTATTCGGCAAGGGGTACCATCTTTATGTGGATAATTTTTACACAAGTGTGGCCCTCTTTAGGCATTTGTTTCTAGAACGGATTTGCGCCTGTGGCACCGCGCGAACTAGTCGCGTGGGCTTCCCCCAACGGCTTGTAACCACCCGTCTTGCAAGGGGGGAGAGGGCTGCCTTGTGTAACGAAGAACTGCTCGCGGTGAAATGGAGAGACAAGCATGACGTTTACATGCTCTCCTCCATTCACGCAGACACGACAATCCAAATTGAAAGGGCAACCCGTGTCATTGAAAAGCCCCTCTCAGTCCACGACTATAATGCGCTCATGGGAGGGGTGGACTTCAATGACCAGATGTTGGCTCCCTATTTAGTTTCCCGCAGAACCAGACGCTGGTATAAGAAGGTGTCTGTATATTTAATTCAATTGGCGCTGTACAATAGTTTTGTTCTCTACAGTAAGGCTGGGAGAACAGGATCCTTCCTCAAATTCCAGGAAGAGATCATCGCGAACCTCCTTTACCCAGGAGGTTCCGTGGCCCCATCCACCAGTGTAGTTAGCCGTCTACACGAGCGACATTTCCCCAGTGTCGTTGCTGGTACCTCAACCCAACCGCCACCCCGAAAAAAATGTCGTGTCTGTAGCAGGAGTGGAATAAGGCGTGACACCCGCTATTTCTGTCCTGACTGCCCTGACCACCCTGCCCTATGCTTAGGTGAGTGTTTCCGGAAGTACCACACACAGGTACACCTAGCATAGGGATTGCATCTCACAGGACAGGCACACAGGGCTATTAGGGCCCTTTTACTCACAGCTGCTGCAAACCTCTCCTTTCACCTGGGATAAAGTGCATAACGTACTTCGCCACATCTTTGGGCGATTTGCGCTTTGCACATTGTCCCATGGGGAAGGAGAGGTTTGTTCTATAAAGGTAAAAAAAACTAAACAAAAAAAAATTACCGGTAAGTAAAAAAGTTACAAAAGTTAAAAAAAGTTAATATGTTCTGTTCTAAAGTTAATAAAGTTATTGCTTTGCGGCCTGGTTTTTTTTTTTTTTTTTTTTTACCTTTCAGGTGGACCAACCGATCGACTAGCTGCAGCACTGATGTGCATTCGGACAGAAGCATTGCGCTGCTGTCAGATTACACGCAAGTCGGTGTATGCGGCGCTGCAAGACGAGATTTCTCCTCTGCAGTAAAAGATACGTTTGCCGAGGCATATGAGCTGAGGAGGTGGCGGTGTTCATATACTTTGGCAAACACTTTGTATATATAAAAAAAAAAATCCCGGCAATGATTTATTCATCCACATCGATTGATGTGAATGGAGAAATCGGGTTTGCCAGGGCATACGAGCTAAGTCGGCATGGATGTTGGGCGGAGCTCCTATGTCCTGGCAGACGCCTTTCCCCTCCTTTTTCTTTTTTTGGCAGAGATTTTTTCATCCACATTGATTGATGCGAATGAAGAAATCTGTGCCGTTCATTTTTTTCTTTCAGCCCAGCGGCTGAACGGAAAAAAAAAATCTCATTACCTGTATGCTCAATATAAGGAGAATAGCAGAAACTCCTAATGCTGGGCATACATGTAATGATTGCGGAGACCCTCAAATGCCAGGGCAGTACAAACACCCCACAAATAACACCATTTTGGAAAGAAGACACCCCAGGGTATTCGCTGAGGGGCATATTGAGTCCATGAAAGATTGAAATTTTTGTCCCAAGTTAGCGGAAAGGGAGACTTTGTGAGAAAAAAAAATAAAAAAATCAATTTCCGCTAACTTGTGCCAAATTTTTTTTTTTCTATGAACTCGCCATGCCCCTCATTGAATACCTTGGGGTGTCTTCTTTCCAAAATGGGGTCACATGTGGGGTATTTATACTGCCCTGGCATTTTAGGGGCCCCAAAGCGTGAGAAGAAGTCTGGTATCCAAATGTCTAAAAATGCCCTCCTAAAAGGAATTTGGGCCCCTTTGCCCACCTAGGCTGCAAAAAAGTGTCACACATGTGGTATCTCTGTATTCAGTAGAAGTTGGTGAATGTGTTTTGGGGTGTCATTTTACATATACCCATGCTGGGTGAGATAAATATCTTGGTCAAATGCCAACTTTGTATAAAAAAATGGGAAAAGTTGTCTTTTGCCAAGATATTTCTCTCACCCAGCATGGGTATATGTAAAATGACACCACAAAACACATTCTCCAACTTCTCCCGAGTACGGCGATACCAGATGTGTGACACTTTTTTGCAGCCTAGGTGGGCAAAGGGGCCCACATTCCAAAGAGCACCTTTCGGATTTCACAGGTCATTTACCTACTTACCACACATTAGGGGCCCTGGAAAATGCCAGGGCAGTATAACTACCCCACAAGTGACCCTATTTTGGAAAGAAGACACCCCAAGGTATTCCGTGAGGGGCATGGCGAGTTCCTAGAATTTTTTATTTTTTGTCACAAGTTAGTGGAAAATTATGATTTTTTTTTTTTTTTTTTACATACAAAGTCTCATATTCCACTAACTTGTGACAAAAAATAAAAACTTCCATGAACTCACTATGCCTATCAGCGAATACCTTGGGGTCTCTTCTTTCCAAAATGGGGTCACTTGTGGGGTAGTTATACTGCCCTGGCATTCTAGGGGCCCAAATGTGTGGTAAGGAGTTTGAAATCAAATTCTGTAAAAAATGACGAGTGAAATCCGAAAGGTGCTCTTTGGAATATGGGCCCCTTTGCCCACCTAGGCTGCAAAAAAGTGTCACACATCTGGTATCTCCTTATTCAGTAGAAGTTGGGGAATGTGTTTTGGGGTGTCTTTTTACATATACCCATGCTGGGTGAGATAAATATCTTGGTCAAATGCCAACTTTGTATCAAAAAATGGGAAAAGTTGTCTTTTGCCAAGATATTTCTCTCACCCAGCATGGGTATATGTAAAATGACACCCCAAAACACATTCCCCAACTTCTACTGAATACGGAGATACCAGATGTGTGACACTTTTTTGCAGCCTAGGTGGGCAAAGGGGCCCATATTCCAAAGAGCACCTTTCGGATTTCACTCGTCATTTTTTACAGAATTTGATTTCAAACTCCTTACCACACATTTGGGCCCCTAGAATGCCAGGGCAGTATAACTACCCCACAAGTGACCCCATTTTGGAAAGAAGAGACCCCAAGGTATTCGCTGATGGGCATGGCGAGTTCATCGAAGTTTTTATTTTTTGTCACAAGTTAGTGAAATATGAGACTTTCTATGAAAAAAAAATAAATAAAAAAAATCATCATTTTCCACTAACTTGTGACATAAAATAAAAAATTCTAGGAACTCGCCATACCCCTCACGGAATACCTTGGGGTGTCTTCTTTCCAAAATGGGGTCACTTGCGGGGTAGTTATACTGCCCTGGCATTCTAGGGGCCCAAATGTGTGGTAAGGAGTTTGAAATCAAATTCTGTAAAAAATGACGAGTGAAATCCGAAAGGTGCTCTTTGGAATATGGGCCCCTTTGCCCACCTACGCTGCAAAAAAGTGTCACACATCTGGTATCTCCGTACTCAGTAGAAGTTGGGGAATGTGTTTTGGGGTGTCATTTTACATATACCCATGCTGGGTGAGAGAAATATCTTGGCAAAAGACAACTTTTCCCATTTTTTTATACAAAGTTGGCATTTGACCAAGATATTTATCTCACCCAGCATGGGTATATGTAAAAAGACACCCCAAAACACATTCCCCAACTTCTACTGAATAAGGAGATACCAGATGTGTGACACTTTTTTGCAGCCTAGGTGGGCAAAGGGGCCCATATTCCAAAGAGCACCTTTCGGATTTCACTCGTCATTTTTTACAGAATTTGATTTCAAACTCCTTACCACACATTTGGGCCCCTAGAATGCCAGGGCAGTATAACTACCCCACAAGTGACCCCATTTTGGAAAGAAGACACCCCAAGGTATTTCGTGAGGGGCATGGCGAGTTCCTAGAATTTTTTATTTTTTGTCACAAGTTAGTGGAAAATGATGATTTTTTTTTTTATTTTTTTTCATACAAAGTCTCATATTCCACTAACTTGTGACAAAAAATAAAAACTTCCATGAACTCGCCATGCCCATCAGTGAATACCTTGGGGTCTCTTCTTTCCAAAATGGGGTCACTTGTGGGGTAGTTATACTGCCCTGGCATTCTAGGGGCCCAAATGTGTGGTAAGGAGTTTGAAATCAAATTCTGTAAAAATGACGAGTGAAATCCGAAAGGTGCTCTTTGGAATATGGGCCCCTTTGCCCACCTAGGCTGCAAAAAAGTGTCACACATCTGGTATCTCCGTACTCAGTAGAAGTTGGGGAATGTGTTTTGGGGTGTCTTTTTACATATACCCATGCTGGGTGAGAGAAATATCTTGGCAAAAGACAACTTTTCCCATTTTTTTATACAAAGTTGGCATTTGACCAAGATATTTCTCTCACCCAGCATGGGTATATGTAAAAAGACACCTCAAAACACATTCCCCAACTTCTACTGAATAAGGAGATACCAGATGTGTGACACTTTTTTGCAGCCTAGGTGGGCAAAGGGGCCCATATTCCAAAGAGCACCTTTCGGATTTCACTCGTCATTTTTTACAGAATTTGATTTCAAACTCCTTACCACACATTTGGGCCCCTAGAATGCCAGGGCAGTATAACTACCCCACAAGTGACCCCATTTTGGAAAGAAGAGACCCCAAGGTATTCGCTGATGGGCATAGTGAGTTCATAGAACTTTTTATTTTTTGTCACAAGTTAGTGGAATATGAGACTTTGTAATAAAAAAAAAATAAAAAAAAAAATCATCATTTTCTGCTAACTTGTGACAAAAAATAAAAAGTTCTATGAACTCACTATGCCCATCAGTGAATACCTTAGGGTGTGTACTTTCCGAAATGGGGTCATTTGTGGGGTGTTTGTACTGTCTGGCCATTGTAGAAGCTCAGGAAACATGACAGGTGCTCAGAAAGTCAGAGCTGCTTCAAAAAGCGGAAATTCACATTTTTGTACCATAGTTTGTAAACGCTATAACTTTTACCCAAACCATTTTTTTTTTACCCAAACATTTTTTTTTATCAAAGACATGTAGGACAATAAATTTAGAGCAAAATTTATATATGGATCTTGTTTTTTTTGCAAAATTTTACAACTGAAAGTGAAAAATGTCATTTTTTTGCAAAAAAATCGTTAAATTTCGATTAATAACAAAAAAAGTAAAAATGTCAGCAGCAATGAAATACCACCAAATGAAAGCTCTATTAGTGAGAAGAAAAGGAGGCAAAATTCATTTGGGTGGTAAGTTGCATGACCGAGCAATAAATGGTGAAAGTAGTGTAGGTCAGAAGTGTAAAAAGTGGCCTGGTCTTTCAGGGTGTTTAAGCACTGGGGGCTGAGGTGGTTAAAAATTGCTCCCAAAGGTGTACCGCCTTTAAGTCTTGTATCTTAGAGATGCCCAAATATTTTTTTAATAAAGATTAATTGAAAAATTATTTTTACCCCAAAATGAGTAAAATGAAATAATAAAAAAATGCCCCTGAAGGTGTACATAGCCTTAAAGACTAACACTTCTGTCTTAAGATATCACTCCACACCCTACACCACCTCTTTACTGGAGAAAGATTAAGACAATTTTTGCAACATTTTAAAAAGTCTCTGTTGATAAATCTGGCTAAAATCAGTTTTGCAGGCTTAAACCCCACCTACTTTTCAAAACTGGAGTGGGTGGTGTAAAAATGCTAAATGTGACTTTTTGAAGCCAGAATTCTAGAGTACAGAGGGCCATAAATTCCCCCAAAACAATCCTTAATCATTATCATATTACTGGTTATTTATTGAGAATAATTATTAGCTGTAGTGATCGGCGAATTATTCAAAAGGTTGATTTGGATGCTTAGCTGAATAAATTATTTTGTCATGAAGAGCATTTCTTTGTAAGTATTGGGTGCAGTGACAGGGAGCTGCGATTGCACCCCTGAGATGCCGCTTTCATACATGATTGATCGATCGCATCTGATATAAATAACAGTGTCAAATCGAAAAAAAAAATAAACATACTTGCCTGAACCATTTGCTCGCGACGAGCCAGCCGCCACCATCTTGCATGAAATATCGCGAGGCCCGTGATGATGTCATCATGTCGGCTAACGTAGTGACGTCAAACGTCACCGCACACAGGATTTCGTGCCAAATCTTCAAGCAAGATGGCGGCGACCGGCCCATCGTGAGCAAATGGATCAGGTAAGTATGATTTATTTTATTTTTTTACACTATTTCAGGTTAAATCGATTCACTACCACGAAGCACGAGAAAATTTGGCTTTGCGGCAAATCGAATTTATCCAGAAATTCGCAGTGGACTTCGATTCGCTCAATACTAATTAGCTCCCATCACAAAACACAAAAAACTGATCAATGATAAAATAAGTCCATAAGTCCAAAATATAAAAAAACTGCAAGGCAAATTGAGAACTGTCATGTTGGAGATGTCTCAGATGTAGGGATATTGTCAAAGTAGTAGTATGGGGTCAATATGTATCTCCTGAATATGCTGACATGTGAAGAGTATTCTAATGTATCACTGCTGACTGAATTCCTCTCTTGAATGTGTATCATTAATGGCGAGTAGTGTTGGGCGTGAATATTCGAATCACGAATATTAATCGCGAATATTGACACTTCGAGAATTTGTGAATATTTAGAATATAGTGATATACAGTGGATATAAAAAGTCTACACACCCCTGTTAAAATGTCAGGTTTCTGTGATGTAAAAAAAATTAGACAAAGATAAATAATTTCAGAACTTTTTGCACCTTTAATGTGACCTATAAACTGTACAACTGTCACGGCCATGGCTATGACCGTGACTCCTGAACCGCATGCGGTTGTCAGCGGTTTTCTTTGGTGTTCAATCACAGGTGAGGGCTGTGGTATTTGCCTCACCTGTGGTTGCCGCTGGCAACAGTGTGTATGTGGCAGCGTAGCAGGCTGAGCTGTGCCATTGCAGCTCGCTACGTTGTGCGTGCGGTTTTGTATGATGTGTGTATGTGTGCACTTTCCTTTTTATGTTATTGTGTGCACGTCTCCTTTTAGTGGTGTTTTCCCTTCCCTGGTGTTGGAAGGGTTAATCTCCTTCCTAGTGTGTGTGTGTGCACTGGGTGTGTCCGACTGTGGGGTGTGGCTTCTTGGCCTATAAAGCCTCACTGCTTTTGCAGGCCTGCAGGTTGCTTCAGCCATGCTTAGCTGAGAGCAGCCTCATGTCTTTATTACCTGCCAGTAAGAGCCACCCCTGTGGTCATAACTATAATGTCGCTTTAAGTTATTTCTAGATATGTGTGATGTCCGTGTGATGTTTTATATGTGATTTTGTGCAGCTATGGATCTGGGTCCCTGTGTGGGGATGCGTTTGTGATCTGCACCCTGCTAACACAGGGATCCAGTCAGCAAGGCTGTGGCAGGTAGGTGGAACTCTTTGTTCACCTGCCATATCCATAGAGCTGTTTATGTCTCCCCTTTTCCTGCAGCTTGGCCGTTGAGACTCCTGCTCCTCCGTGTCTAGGAGGAGTGGGCTTGTCTTACTCAGCTCCTAGGTGAGGGTCATCTTGAGGGCTAGCAGGGACTTTTAGGTTCCGGAGCATGGGCCCTCCTACCATCAAGGTTGGCTCATGTAGCTAGGAGCCAGGGTCAGGTTAGGGATGCGTTTAGGAGGTGACCTGCTCCCTAATCCTGTCTTCATGGCCAAGCAGCCGTAACATCACCGGGCTCCACACGGCTGAGGATTTCCCCCATCCTCAGCCGTGACAACAACTCAATTGAAAAACAAACTGAAATCTTTTAGGTAGAGGGAAGAAAAAATATAAAAATAACATAATATGGTTGCATAAGTGTGCACAACCTTAAACTAATACTTTGTTGGAGCACCTTTTGATTTTATTACAGCACTCAGTCTTTTTGAGTATGAGTCTATCAACATGGCACATTTTGACTTGGCAAAATTTGCCCACTCTTCTTACCAAAAACACTCCAAAACTGTCAGATTGCAAGGGCATCTCCTGTGCACAGCCCTCTTCAGATCACCCCACAGATTTTAAATTGGATTCAGGTCTGGGCTCTGGCTGGGCCATTCCAAAACTTTAATCTTCTTATGGAGAAGCCATTCCTTTGTTGATTTGGATGTATGCTTTGGGTCAATGTCATGCTGATAGATGAAGTTCCTCTTTATGTTCAGCTTTCTAGCAGAAGCCTGAAGGTTTTGTGCCAATATTGACTGGTATTTGGAACTGTTCATAATTCCCTCTAGCTTAACTAAGGCCCCAGTTCCAGCTGAAGAAAAACAGCCCCAAAGCATGATGCTGTCACCACCATGCTTCACTGTGGGTATGGTGTTCTTTTGGTGATGTGCAGTGTTGTTTTTGCACCAAACATATCTTCTTCTTTAGACCATAACACCTTTTCCCACATGCTTTTGGGAAACTTTAGATGTGTTTTTGCAAAATGTAGCCTGGCTTGGATGTTTTTCTTCGTAAGAAAAGGCTTTCGTCTTGCCACTTTACAACATAGCCCAGACATATGAAGAATACGGGAGATTGTTGTCACATGTACCACACAGCCAGTACTTGCCAGATATTCTTGCAGCTCTTTTAATGTTGCTGTAGGCCTCTTGGTAGCCTCCCAGACCAGTTTTGTTCTTGTCTTTTCTTCAATTTTGGAGGGACATCCAGCTCTTGGCAATGTCACTGTTGTGCCATATTTTCTCCACTTGATGATGACTGTCTTCACTGTGTTCCACGGTATATCTAATGCCTTGGAAATTCTTTTGTACCCTTCTACTGACTGATACCTTTAAACAATGAGATCCCTCTGATGCTTTGGAAGCTCTCTGTGGACCATGGCTTTTGCTGTGGGATGCGACTAAGAAAATTTCAGGAAAGACCGAATAGAGTAGCTGAACTTTAATTTGGGTTAATCAGAGGCACTTTAAATGATGGCAGGTGTATGCTGACTCCTATTTAACATGATTGTGAATGTGATTGCTTAATTCTGAACACAGCTACATCCCTAGCTATAAGAGGGTGTGCACACTTATGCAACCACATTATTTTAGTTTTTTTTTTTTTCTTCCCTCCACCTAAAAGATTTCAGTTTGTTTTTCAATTGAGTGGTACAGTTTATAGGTCACATTAAAAGGTGGAAAAAGTTCTGAAATGATTTATCTTTGTCTCATTTTTCTACAGCACAGAAACCTGACATTTTAACAGGGGTGTGTAGACTTTTTATATCCACAGTATATTTGTAATTTCGGATATTCTAGTATTTTTTTTTTCATCAGTAACCTCCCTTGTTGCTTGTGGGCCAATGAGAAGGCTGCAATGTCTTTGTCTGAGCTTAGCAACATCCCTAGTAACCAATAGGAAAGTTGCCTACCGCTTACTATATAAGAACCTCCCCAGTAGCCATTTTCCAGTTCCAGTTTTTTTTAAAGTTCTGAGAGAGACAGCAGTGTCATTGCTCTGCTCTGGGCTTCCCACACTACATTAGATATATAGTTAGATAGCTTATATATATAATACAGATAGTTAGTCGGAGATAGTCAGTGTAGGTTATATCCTGATATAGTGTAGATGTTGCAGTGCATTGTGTTAGGTAGTGTGATAGGTTCTGCCGTCCAATCCATACATTTATGCCGACCTGCTAAAATGTGTTGTCACTTATTGTGCCAAAATATTAGCATCATTAGTGCAGATTAGCGCAATCGCGAGTATATTGGAGCACTCTAACTGCATATAAAGCCATTTTTAATGTTATGCCGTGACAACCATTTTTTCCAGTCTCAGTAAAACGTCTAGCAGCCCACCACCCTAGAAAATGTAGCAACAGTGACCCACAATTGTATTTTGCGCTCATTACGCGAATATTTCACTTCCAGATTTTTTGCAATCAAGAAAATAATCTTGAATTTGCAATATATAACGAATATTCGCCCAAATATTTGCAAATTTGAATATAGCCCCTGCTGCTCATCACTAATGGTGTGAAGATACGTGAAAGAGACTTCTATATGTGTAAATGACTGTCACGGTCTCTTAGGTGACTGATGTCAGAAGATCAATGAGACTGGTTGAGCATGGAGGAATTTAACAGCCTCCTTGATTTCTCTTGATTCAGTGTTAATAGGGTTAATGACGGGGGGGTGTCCTGGCACCATCTGAGATGGCCGCTTGAGAGATCGACTCCTGCCCGCACCGCAGCTTTCTGGCCAGCATCACGCCCGTTTCGGCTCACATGGGGAAAAAATTGGACCCCAGGAGGACCCCTCTTCCTCCCTGGTCCCCCTCACCTGCCAGGACTCTTGAACAGTGCTGGGACCAGGCTCCGGGATCAACGCTCCCGCTGCGCAGCGCCAAGACACAGAAGGCCTCCCGCCATTCCTCTCTTCCCCCACCCGACTGCCGCGCTCTGAAAAGTGAGCGAGGAACAGCGCTGAAAACCTCTGCTGATGCTCACCAAGAGACCGGATCCTCTCCTGTGGTTTCTGTGAGCAGAGCATCGGATCTGGAGCTCTCACCTGCTGCCTTGGAGTTTCTGCCAACCGCTGCTGGAAGGAAGTATCCTGCCATGGCGACTCCTGGATTCACCCCTCAGGGGGAGGCAATGCACAAAGGTACTGTGGCTCCCTTTATGGGACGAGATGCTACCCCTGTGGCCTATGCACCTAGCCTTCCTAGGGCCCCTTTGCATGAACCCTGGCATAGTAAGCTATCTCCAGCCCCCCTTTACTGGATCAAGGGGATAGCAGCTCTCCTCTCCCCTCTGACATATTGGCCAGATCACCAAGCCCCCAATCACTTTCTGTTATGGACCCTCCAGCCCTGTCTGAACCCCCACAACCGTGGGCAAATTATTTTAGCCGTTTTCCTACAAAGGAGGACTTTCGGGCTCTTATCTCTGAAGTTACAGAAGCCTGAAGAGCTTAAATTGCAGCGGTTCGCACTGATATCAAACACGTGGTGGACCAGGTGGACTCCCTGGAAAATGCCCATGATGACACCAGGCAGTACATATCCACTCTTCATGAATCCATTACTGCTCAAACAGCTGTGCTTAGGGGCATGGGACGGCACCTAGAGGACTTGGATAACCGAGGCTGTCGGAATAATATCCGGGTGCGGGGCCTTCTGGAAGCTACCAGAGATTAGGACCTCTTTGCCACACTGGAAGCCATATTTTATATGATCTTAGGACAGCCACCCTCACATAAGATCAAGCTGGACAGAGCTCATAGAGCACTCAAGCCCAAGGGCTCCCAGGACGTAATTTGTTGTGTTTATGACTTCGCCCTTAAGGAAGCTATCATGGCTAAGGCGAGATCTCTACGCAACTTTGATTTTGATGGTGCTCCGGTGCAATTGTTTCCTGACCTATCCTAGTTCACACTCCAGAAAAGGAGACATCTTCAACCTCTCCTCACGTTACTCAGGGACCGCCAAATTACCTATCGCTGGGGATTCCCCTTTGTCCTAGTGGTCCATCATCAAGGAAGAACAGAGACTCTCCGTTCCTTCTCGGATCTCCACCAATTTTGCGAATCGCTCGGAATTCCTATACCCGACATATCTGATTGGGAATTTGAGTCCCCAGCGCCTCCGCCACCACGCATCTGGTCTCCGGTAACCAGGAAAAGAAGACCCGGCCCAAGTGCATCCTCTTCTCCGCGGTCACCTCCGTCATCGGGGCAACGTCCACCTGCCTGACCGCCACTGGCTTGGAGGACTTGGCCGTCCTGAACCCCACCCTTATTCCTTCATACTCGTAGGGCCGTTGGACTCTGATATCTTGTTGCTATTTTACGATGCAGACTATCTGAAGGGCCCACCCCGTTGTTAATTGACCTCAACTCGTTGGTCTCTGACACTTACACCCCTTGGCAGGGATTTCATCCCTGGGAACAGTTGTTTATTGTTGCTTATTTGTCTGACTTTGTGTTGTCTCTTCCTGTCTCTTCCCCCCCTATTGTGTTTTTTCTCTTGTTGTAGGTGCCTGGACTTCCTTACCTGTGGGGATCGTGTACCTCAGTCTTGCCTTTGGTCCGTTGTTTCACTAGTGTCAAGCCACTGACGCAAACGGAATCCCTTGGTGAGCTGTATCCTGCATATATTATATACCATCACATACCCTCATGGTGCGGTGCATAACCTTCAATGTCAAAGGGCTCAACTCCATCGCCAAGAGAAAACTCTTGCTTTTGGAACTGAAATCCCTTAAAGCGGACATTGTGTTTCTACAGGAAACACATTTTGATGGCTGCTCCTCCTACCGTTTTGCCTCTCACTTGTACCCTATTGCTTATTCGGCTACTCATAGCCGTAGGAGGGTGGGGGTTGCCATCTTGATATCTGCACAGTGTCCCCTCAGAATTGAATCCTCAATTCTGGACCCGCAAGGGAGTTATATTGTTCTCCGTGGCCACTTAGCAGATAAACCCATCACCTTATGTAACATCTATGCTCCAAATACTTCGCAGATCCGCTTTCTTGGCGGAATCTTCCGCAAGGTTTTTGTTGAGGGAGCGGACTCCTCGGAACCTTTGGTCCTTATGGGTGGGTATTTTAATGCCGTGTTTTCTGAATCGATGGATCACATGGCTCTACCGGGCAGACCGGTACATTCGACACAGCTGCGCTTAGCTTAGAAAGGGACTTTCGTAAACTGGTGCAGAAATACTCCCTGTATGACCTCTGGCGTCTCACTTATCCCACTGACAGGTCCTTCTCCTTTTACTTTGCCCCACACGGTTCCCACACCTGTATCGATTATTTCTTTAGTACAATTTCGACCCTTAGGATATTAGAGGGAGCGGACATGGGCCAAATCACCTGGTCTGATCATGCCCCTGTGCTGGTTGACATTAGTAGCGGGTCGGGCCATGTTGGCCAATGCCACTGGAGACTTAATTACTCCCTCGTGAAGCAGCCCATCACTAGGGAGGACCTTCGCGAACACCTAAATCGTACTTTGAACTGAATGTGGGATCGGTAGGGGATGTCCGTCCTTTGTGGGAAGCACATAAGGCGGTCATGAGGGGACATTGTATTGCAATAAGCTCAAAATTAAAGGACTCGATTTCAAGACCCTTATGTCCCGCTTGCGAATCCTAGAGGACAAGATGGCTGCTTACCCCTCACTCTGCACACTGAGACGAATTGTTGACACTAGGGCCCAATTGAAGAGTCTAGCTTTAGGTCGTGTCAACAAGTTATTACTTTACACACGACAGCGTTACTATGCATGGGGGAACAAACCCCAAACTTTGCTGGCCAAACAACTCAGGAACCACAATCCCCAAACGGGTCCGAGTGCTATTAGGGGGACTGACGGAACGATCCACTATGACCCCAGAGTGATAGCAGAGAAGTTCTCGACCTACTACTCCTTGCTATACAATCTACCCTCCGACCTCCCCTCGGATGAGAGACTTAGAGATAGTACTTTCCAGTCTTATTTGGCCTCCTGTCACCTCCCTACCCTACCGACTTCCGACCTTGCCGCCCTTAATTGTCCGATAACATCGTAAGAGATAGGGGAAGTGGGGGACCAACTACCTGAGGGTAAATCCCCAGGACCCGATGGCTTCTCGTATAAATACTATAAGACTTTCAAGAATGAACTAATCCTTCACTTAGTAACCCTTTTTAATCATTTCCTAGCTGGCAATGCAGTACCTGCCCCAATGTCTCACTCTTACCTTACAATGATTCCAAAACCTGGGAAAGACCCCTTCAAGTGCCAAAACTACAGGCCCATTGCCCTTGCTTAACTCAGACCTTAAGATTTACACCAAGGTCCTGGCCTCCCGACTAAACATTTTTCTCCCCTCCCTGATCCACAAAGACCAGGTGGGATTTGTCCCAGGCCGTCAGGGGGCCGAAAACACACGAAGAAGCATTGACTTGATAGATGTCATATCTTGCTCGGGAGAGGAGGCGCTACTTCTTAGTTTAGATGCCGAAAAGGCGTTCGACCGTTTAAGTTGGCCATTAGGGTTGAGCGAACCCGAACTGTAAAAGTTCGGGTTTGGGTTCGGTGTTCGCCGCTTTTTGAAAGTCTGCACAGCAGCCAATCAACAAGCTTCATACTACTTGCCCCAAGAGGCCATCACAGCCATGCCTACTAATGGCATGGCTGTGATTGGCCAGAGCAGCATGTGACCCAGGCTCTATATAAGCTTGAGTCACCTAGCGCTGCACGTCACTCTGCTGTTACAAGTGTAGGGAGAGGATGCTGCTGGACTTGTGATTTCAGGGAGAGAATAGGAGAGAATCTAATTCAGCAATCTACAGACAAATAGTTGTGTGGGTGCAGGGCACTATCGTTTTACCCTGCCCTGAGCTCTTTGACCAAAAAATACTAACTTTTAGAATTCTGTTAGTTAGGTGGGTGGCGGCGGCGGCGGCCATTTTATGCATGCTCAGTGCACCAGCACTGCATCTGAGCTTTTGGGACATTGCAAATCACCATTTTTTGGGGGCAAACTACAACATCTGTATTAGTCAGTGTGCAATTTAAGGTAGAAATACACCCATCATTTTCTGGGGTTTTAAAAATACAATTAAAAAAAACAACAACTGTATTTTCCAGATCTGCAACTGTTAAATTCAAGTTTAATATATACAGCTTTCATATTCTGTTAGCAAAAAAAGACTTTTTTGGCAATCTACAACATCTGTATTAGGCCTCTTTCACACTACAGTTTTTTTTTTCCGTTTTGCGGGGCGTTTTTTGCGTTCCGTATACGGTCCGTATACGGAACCATTCATTTCAATGGTTCCGCCAAAAAAACGGAATGTACTCCGTATGCATTCCGTTTTACGTATTTTCTGTTTTTCCGTTCCGTTGAAAGATAGAACATGTCCTATATTTGGCCGCAAATCACGTTCCGTGGCTCCATTAAAGTCAATGGGTCCGCAAAAAAAACGGAACACATACGGAAATGCATCCGTATGTCTTCCGTATCCGTTCAGTTTTTTGCGGAACCATCTATTGAAAATGTTATGCCCAGCCCAATTTTCTCTATGTAATTACTGTATACTGTATATGCCATACGGAAAAACGGAACGGAAAAACGGAACCGAAACGGAAACACAACGGAAACAAAAAACAGAAAAACGGATCTGTGAAAAACGGAACGCAAAACACTGAAATCGACATACTGTAGTGTGAAAGAGGCCTTAGTCAGTGTGCAATTTAAGGTAGAAATACACCCATATTTTCTGGGGTTTTAAAAACACACTTTTTTTTTTCTCCAAAAAACTGTATTTTCCAGATCTGCAAGTGTTAAATTCAAGTTTAATATATACAGCTTTCATATTATGTTAGCAAAAAAAGACTTTTTTGGCAATCTACAACATCTGTATTAGTCAGTGTGCAATTTAAGGTAGAAATACACCCATCATTTTCTGGGGTTTGAAAAACACACTTTTTTTTTCTTCAAAAAACAGTATTTTCCAGATCTGCAAGTGTTAAATTCAAGTTTAATATATACAGGGGTTTGAAATAGGCATTTGAAATACAGCAATTTGAAATACAGCAATTTGAAATACAGCCATTTTGTGCAAAGAAATCTTTACTTCAGGCCTACACTGATTCAGGGCGTGTGTGATCCTCCCTATACATACAGGGGTTTGATTCAGCCATTTGAAATACAGCCATTTGAAATACAGCCATTTTGTGCAAAGAAATCTTTACTTCAGGCCTACACTGGTACAGGGCGTGTGTGATCCCCCTATACATACAGGGGTTTGAATTAGGCATTTGAAATACAGCCATTTGAAATACAGCCATTTTGTGCAAAGATATATTTACTGCAGGCCTACACTAATTCAGGGCATGTGTGATCCCCCCTATATATACAGGGGTTTTATTCAGCCATTTGAAATACAGCCATTTGAAATACAGCCATTTTGTGCAAAGAAATCTTTACTTCAGGCCTACACTGGTACAGGGCGTGTGTGATCCCCCCTATACATACAGAGGTTTGAATTAGGCATTTGAAATACAGCCATTTGAAATACAGCCATTTTGTGCAAAGATATATTTACTGCAGGCCTACAGAGGTTCAGGGCATGTGTGATCCCCTCTATACATGCAGGGGTTTGAATTAGGCATTTGAAATACAGCCATTTGAAATACAGCCATTTTGTGCAAATATATATTTACTGCAGGCCTACACTGATTCAGGGCGTGTGTGATTCCCCACTATACATACAGGTGTTTAAATTAGGCATTTGAAATACAGCCATTTGACATACAGCCTTTTTGTGCAAAGATATATTTACTTCAGGCCTACACTGATTCAGGGCGTGTGTGATCCCCCCTATACATACAGGGGTTTGATTCAGCCATTTGAAATACAGCCATTTTGTGCAAAGAAATCTTTACTTCAGGCTTATACTGATTCAGGGAGTGTGTGATCCCCCCTATACATACAGGAGTTAGAATTAGGCATTTGGAATACAGCCATTTGAAATACAGCCTTTTTGTGCAAAGATATATTTACTTCAGGCCTACACTGGTTCAGGGCATGTGTGATCCCCCCTATACATACAGGGGTTTGAATTAGGCATTTAAATACAGCCATTTGAAATACAGCCATTTTGTGCAAAGATATATTTACTTCAGGCCTACACTGATTCAGGGCGTGTGTGATTCCCCCTATTCATACAGGGGATTGATTCAGCCATTTGAAATGCAGCCATTTTGTGCAAAGAAATCTTTACTTAAGGCCTACACTGATTCAGGGCGTGTGTGATTCCCCCCTATACATACAGGGGTTTAAATTAGGCATTTGAAATACAGCCTTTTTGTGCAAAGATATATTTACTTCAGGCCTACACTGATTCAGGGCGTGTGTGATCGCCCCATAGATACAGGGGTTTGATTCAGCCATTTGAAATGCAGCCATTTGAAATTCAGCCATTTTGTGCAAAGAAATCTTTACTTCAGGCCTACATTGATTCAGGGCGTGTGTGATCCCCCCTATACATACAAGGGTTTGAATTAGCCATTTGAAATACAGCCATTTTGTGCAAAGAAATCTTTACTTCAGGCCTACACTGATTCAGGGCGTGTGTGATCCCCCTATACATACAGGGGATTGATTCAGCCATTTGAAATACAGCCATTTTGTGCAAAGAAATCTTTACTTCAGGCCTACTCTGATTCAGGGCGTGTGATCCCCCCTATACATACAGGGGTTTAAATTAGGCATTTGAAATACAGCCATTTGAAATACAGCCATTTTGTGCAAAGAAATCTTTACTTCAGGCCTACACTGATTCAGGGAGTGTGTGATCCCCCCTATACATACATGGGTTTGAATTAGGCATTTGAAATACAGCAGTCTGAGCCCCAAGTCATGCAGCAGTCTCTTCTGCTTTTTGATGACGCTGTTAGCAGGGTTTCCCAGGGCCATCCACCTAGCCCTTCCCCAGAAGTGGAAGAGATTGAGTGCACCGATGCCCAACCACTTATTTTTCAAGATGAGTACATGGGAGGACCATCGCAGCACGTCTCGGATGATGACGAAACACAGGTACCAACTGCTGGGGCTTTCGAAAGTGTGCCAGACCAACAAGGAAGTCAGGGGTGAAGACTGGGTGGAAGATGATGTGGAGGACGATGAAGTCCTCGACCCCACATGGAATCAAGGTCATGCGAATGACCAATGTAGTTCAGAGGAAGAGGCGGTGGTCGCACAGAGCCACCAGCACAGCAGAAGAGGGAGCAGGGTGCAAATGCAGAGCGGCCGTCCTCTAGACAGTACGCCTCCTACTGCCCAACGCAGCAAGGGATGAGCACACCAAAGCCAGCTCCAAGGAGTTCCCTGGCGTGGCAGTTCTTCAGACAATGTGCTGACGACAAGACAAGAGTGGTTTGCACGCTGTGCTATCAGAGCCTGAAGCGAGGCATAAAAGTTCTCAACCTGAGCACAACCTGCATGACCAGGCATTTAAGTGCAAAGCACGACTGTCACGAGTTAGAGATCCAGCGAAAGACCTCTGCGTCGTCAAGCAATAAACAAACGGAAATCAGGTACAGACACACAAGAGTTTATTGCACAAACAAAAACCAGGGAAGAAAGCACAGACAAAACATGAGCTCTATGTACCGTCAGCACAGTGGGAGAAAACCCCCACTGCGCCACTGTCTAGTAATACTCCAGAGGGGCGTGACTAAGCAACTACTAGTATTCACCAGGGCCCTAGATGGTAGGGTTAGACTTTGCAGCAGGAAGTTGCCAGGGTCCACTCCAGAGCGTAAACTAGACAGTGACAGCAGGAATGACCGGACAACAGGTACCAGAAGGTACCGACGGCACATAGGCAAACATAACATAGACAGGCAAATACAAACAGGGCAACTAATAACACAAGCAGGAGTACATAGCAAGGAAACAGGAGTGGCAATAAGCAGAGGAGGACTTGCTCCACCAGAAGTAAACTGCATGGCCTTGCCCATGGCACTCTGCTGCAAAGAAAGGAGCAGCAAGGGCTTGCTGAACAGAATATCCCCTAAAGCAGAGGCAGAACCCTCCATACGGAGGAACGAATATGAAATAGGGGAAGACAGGCACGATACAAGATAGGCAAGACAAATCAGGGCAGAGGCATAACGACATACAGTCCTGATCAAAAGTTTAGGACCACATGCCTTTAAAAGGCCAAATCTGTGCAAAGATGTGGATTCATTGTCATTTTCTGTCAGGTAGTCACATGTTGTGATGGCAAAGGCAAAAAAACTCTCCCTTTTTGAACGTGGTTGGGTTGTTGAACTGCAAAACAGGGTCTCTGTGCGCCATTGCTGCTGAGGTGGGACGCAGTAAGACAGTCATTTGGAATTTCTTAAATTCTTAAATGATCCTGAGGGTTATGGAACAAAAAAGTCAAGTGGAAGACCCAAAGAAATTTCATCAGCACTGAGCCAGAGGATCCAATTGGCTGTCCGTTAAGACACTGGACGATCCTCGACCCAAATTAAGGCCCTTACTAGTGCTGACTGCAGCCCCATAACCATCAGACGGCATCTGAGACTGAAGGGCTTCAAGAACAAAAAACATCTTCAAAAGACCTCGTCTCCTTGAACGCCACAGAACTGCTTGTTTGGACATTCAAAGGTGGAAGAAAGTTTTATTCTCTGATGAGAAAAAATGTAACCTTGATGGTCCTGATGGTTTCCAACGTTACTGGCATGACAAGCAGATCCCACCTTAGATGTTTTCTATGAGCCACAGTGGAGGGGGCGCCATCATGGTCTGGGGTGCTTTTTCCTTCAGTGGAACAATGGAGCTTCAGGAAGTGCAGGGGCGTCAAACGGCCGCTGGCTATGACCAGATGTTGCAGAGAGCATTCCTCATGACTGAGGGCCCTCGTCTGTGTGGTAACGACTGGGTTTTTCAACAGGACAACGCTCACAATGCCCGCAGGACAAGGGACTTCTTCCAGAAGAATAACATCACTCTTTTGGCCCATCCTGCGTGTTCCCCTGATCTAAATCCAATTGAGAACCTTTGGGGATGGATGGCAAGGGAAGTTTACAAAAATGGACAACAGTTCCAGACAGTAGATGGTCTTCGTGCGGCCGTCTTCACCACTTGGAGAAATGTTCCCACTCGATTCATGGAAACGCTTGCATCAAGCATGCCGAAACGAATTTTTGAAGTGATAAACAATAACGGCGGAGCTACTCATTACTGAGTTCATGTTTGGAGGTTGGATTTCTGTTTTGGGGGGGTTTAGTTTCTTTTTGGTGGTGTGGTCCTAAACTTTTGATCAGCTGAAAAACAGCCTGTTTCAGTTTATTCGTTGTTTTCATTAAATTGAATGCTCCAAAAATGTTTTGTCTCACTCCCATTTCTTCTTGTTGCATGCTGAAGCTCTACTTGGAACCTGGTTAAGATTCAGCCATGCTAAATATGATTTTTTGCCATTTTTCAAGTGGTCTTAAACTTTTGATCAGGACTTTAATAAACACAGGGGGACTGAAACATAACTGGCAACCCTGATAACAGAAACACAGGAGAAAGGACGACAATGAGCAAGAAGGCGAACTCACAGAACATAGACAGACACGGATCCCATGGGTCAGCAGCATGGGAGACAAAGTACAAACCAAGAGAAGGACAAGACAAACACATACTAGAAGAGCTGACCCAGAACTAAGGGAAAGTCAGCCTAAAATACAGATTCCGTGAGTGCAGCAGAGACGCCACACCCATGGAGCAGACAGAGAGTATTAACTCCTAATAGGCACACAGGGGAGTTAACCCATAAAGAACCACAAACAACACACAGGAACGGAACTGCAGCGAGAGCATAGAAAGAAGGTCACAGCCAGAGGTAACGACTGTGACACTGAGCTGCAGTGGAGTAGACACCTCAAAAACCAAGAAAGGTCTCTGGCTCCTCCTGCTTCCTCTTCTGCTGCAGTCGCGGCCTCTTCATCCACCTCTGGAGTGACAGTGCCACCTGGCACCCCGCAAACAGAGGATCTGCCAGAAACACCAACACCTGGGTCACCAAGCATCTCCACAATGTCCCACAGAAGCGTTCAGCTCTCCATATTCCAAACGCTGGAGAGGAAGAGGAAGTACTCCCCTACCCACCCGCGATCCCTAGCCCTGAATGCCAGCATTTCTAAATTACTTGCCTTTGAAATGCTGTCATTCCGTCTGGTGGAGACGGATAGTTTTAAAGGCCTTATGGCGGTGGCTGTCCCACAGTACGTCATGCCCAGCCGCCACTATTTTTCAAGGCGAGCCATCCCTTCCCTTCACAACCAAGTAGGGAACAAAATCAGGTGTGCACTGCGCAACGCCATCTGTGGCAAGGTGCACCTGACTACGGATATGTGGACCAGTAAGCACGGTCAGGGCCGTTATATCTCCATAACAGCACACTGGGTAAATGCAGTGGCGGCTGGGCCTGAGGCGGAGAGCAGTTTGGCGCATGTCCTTCCACCACCGAGGATTGCAGGGTGCTTCAGTTTGCCTCCTGTTGCTTCCTCCTCCTACTCTGCTTCCTCATCCTCTACCAGCTCCTCATCCGGTCAGCGTAACACCTTCACCACCAACTTCAGCACAGCCAGGGGTAAACGACAGCAGGCAGTTTTAAAACTTATCTGTTTGGGGGACAAACCCCACACCGCGCAGGAGCTGTGGACGGGCCTTGAACAACAGACCGATGAGTAGTTTGTGCCAGTCAGCCTCAAGCCTGGCCTGGTGGTGTGCGATAATGGGCGAAATCTCGTAGCAGCTCTGGGACTAGCCGGTTTGACGCACATCCCTTGCCTGGCGCATGTGCAGAATTTGGTAGTGCAGAGATTCCTTAAAAATTACCCCGACATGTCAGAGCTGCTGCATAAAGTGCGGGCCGTCTGTGCGAGCTTTTGGCGTTCTCACCCTGCTGCTGCTCGCCTGTCAGCGCTGCAGTGTAACTTCGGCCTTCCCGCTCACCGCCTCATATGCGACGTGCCCACAAGGTGGAACTTCACCTTGCACATGCTACAGCAGGCGATAGTGGAGTTTCAGCTGCAGCACGCACGGGTGAGTCGCTCGGCGGAACAGCACCACTTCACCACCAATGACTGGGCCTCCATGCGAGACAAGTGTTCCTTGTTGCGCTGTTTCGAGTAATCCACCAACATGGCCAGTGCCGATAACGCCGTTCTTAGCGTTACTATCCCACTTCTATGCCTCCTTGAAAAAACCGCTCATGGCGATGATGGAAGAGGATGTGGCACAGGAGGAAGAGGAGGAAGAGGGATCATTTCGTAGGGTTTCCAGCCAGTCATTCCCAAGTGGCTCCGAGGGTGGGTTCCTGCACCCACAAACCCAAGGTACACAATTGTCCAGCCAGGGCACAGTTCTGGAGGATGAGGAGGCTAAGGAGGAGGAGATGCAGGAGGAGCAACCATGTTCACAGCAGGGTGGCACCCAGACCAGCTCATGGCCATCACTGGTTCGTGGATGGGGGGATACAGAGGACACAGACGATACACCTCCCACAGAGGACAGCTTTTCGTTGCCTCTGGATAGCCTGGCACACATGAGCGATTACATGCTGCAGTGTCTCTGCAACGACCACCGAGTTGCCCACATTCTAACTTGTGTTGATTACTGGGTGGCCACGCTGCTGGATCCCCATTACAAAGACAACATACCGTCCTTAATTCCGTCACTGGAGCGTGATCGTAAGATGCACGAGTACAAGCGCACGCTGGTAGACGCGCTTCTGGTGGCATTCCCACCTGACAGCGGGGGCACAGTGGAAGCACAAGGCAAAGGCAGAGGACGAAGAAGAGGTCGCCAACGCAGCTGGGGCACCGCCAGCACCTCAGAAGGCAGGGTTAGCGTGGCCGAAATGTGGAAAAGCTTTGTCAGCACGCCACAACAACCAGCACCACCAGCTGATATGGAACGTGTTAGCAGGAGGCAGCATTTCACCAACATGGTGGAGCACTATGTGTGCACACGCTTACACGTACTGAATGACGGGTCTTCCCCCTTCAACTTCTGGGTCTCCAAATTGGGCACATGGCCTGAGCTTGCCCTTTACGCCTTGGAGGTGCTGGCCTGCCCTGCAGCCAGTGTATTATCTGAACGTGTGTTTAGCACGGCAGGGGGCGTCATCACAGACAAGCGCAGCCGTCTGTCCACAGCCAACATGGACAAGCTCACGTTCATTAAAAAGAACCAGGCTTGGATCCCACAAGACTTGTCTGTACCTTGTGCAAAATAGACATTTATACCACCATCAAACAAACATTCTTGTACTCAAGTCAAGTGCAATGATTCTTTTTTTTATTTTTTTTTATTTGTCCCAATATTTTGAGGACTACCTACCCCAATAAAAAAAAAAAAAAAAAAACATTGTTGGCTACCTGTTCCTCCTCCATTGCTGCCTCCACCTACAACACCACATTCACCGCCTCCTCAACCTCCGACTCCATATCCACCTCCTTCTCTGAGTTGCAGGTTAATAATTTGTAATTTCTTGTTATTTTATTTTATTTTAAGTTATTTCCCTATCCACATTTGTTTGCAGAGCAGTTGCCATGCTCTTAAGCACATTTTACATCCCTATAGCCTTTTCAAGGACTTTTTTTAGAGCCATTTTAATGCAAAAAAGTGCCAATTTTAGTGCCCTAAATTGAAAAAATTCTTATTTTCAATTATCGGGTGACATTTTACCATTTTTGGCGTATACAAACCCCTGCTGTGCCAGGGTGACAGGGGCCTAAATCTCTCAAAATCCTCTGTTCTATTGCTGGGTGACATGAATCCCCTTTTGCCGTGAATGAACCCCTGCTGTGCCTGAGTGACAGGGGCCTAAATCTCTCAAAATCCTCTGTTCTATTGCTGGGTGATGTAACAGGGTTCCGAAGGTGCACTCGGTCTCCCATTAGCCACAGACCTGCTGCTTAGCTTGAGGAGCGAGGATCTGTGTTTGACCTCATTCCCAGGGCGGCTTTGCTAGCTGGGTGGCTCCCTGCTCCTAAGTCTGCCTTGAGCGCCGAGCTGATCACTCGGTGCTCGATTGGTTGGTCTGTCGGTCATGTGACGCTGGCCACGTCACATGACCCTCACTCCCCACTATAAATACAGGCAGCCTGCTGGCCACAGGTTGCCTGTTAATTTAGGTTCCACTTGTGATTTTGTCTTTCCTGGCGTACTTACCTCCTGCTGAATTGCTTACGATCCTCTGCCTGCTCCTTGTGTACTTTGCTGCCCTCCTGGTATTCTGACCCCGGCCTCCTCCTGACGATCCTCTGCTGACTCCTTTGGTACTTCACGACTCTCCTGGTATTTATGACCCCGACTTCTCCTGACAATTCTCTGCTTTCTCCATTTGTACTTTGTAGCTTTCCTGGTATTGACTCGGTCCGTTCACGTTCTGTTGTTTGTCTGTCTGTCATCCCTGCACTTATTACAAGCTAGGGATTGCCGTCCAGTTGTCCCCTGTCATTAGGACTCGCGAGGCAAGTAGGCAGGGCCAGGGGTGAGGGTGGAGCGCAGTGGTCACTTCCCTCCCCCCTGTGTGTGTGTGTACGCGACCGTTACAGGTGACATGAACCCCCTTTTGCCATGAATGAACTCCTGCTGTGCCTGGGTGACAGGGGCCTAAATCTCTCAAAATCCTCTGTTGTATTGCTGGGTGACATGATCCCCCTTTTGCCGTGAATGAACCCCTGCTCTGCATTGCTGACTGGGAACTAAATTTAGTGAAAACATCTGTTACTGATCGGAAAATGCGCGACTACAAGCGCACGCTGATGATGGCATTCCCACCTGACAGCGGGGGCACAGTGGAAGCACAAGGCGAAGGCAGAGGAGGAGGAAGAGGTCGCCAACACAGCTGGGGCACTGCCAGCACCTGAGAAGGCAGGGTTAGCATGGCCCAAATGTGGAAAAGCTTTGTCAGCCTTGGAGGTGCTGACCTGCCCTGCAGCCAGTGTATAGTGTGAATGTGTGTTTAGCACGGCAGAGAGCATTATCACAGGCCGCAGCCAATGTGGACAAGCTTACTTTATTAAAATCAACCAGGCATGGATCCCACAGGACTTGTCCGTACCTTGTGCAGAATAGACATTTATACCAGCCTCAACCATCCATTCTTGTACTCAAGTGCACTTATTCTTTGTTTTATTTTGTTATATGTCCCAATATTTTGGCGGATACTCCAATTTAAAAATAATAAATGACACAAATCAGTGTTGGCTTCCTCCTTCACCGCCGCTTCCACCTAGACCGCCACGTCAACCTACACCTCCACATCCACCCATCCACCGCCTCCTCAACCTCCTACTCCTAGATCCAGATTGTTATTTTCAATTTTTCTGTATTTTATGTTATTTTAAGTCATTTCCCTATCCACATTTGTTTGCAGAACAGTTGCCATGCTCTTAAGCACATTTTGATGCATTTTGCAGCCCTCTAGCCCTTTCCAGGACTATTTTAGAGCCATTTTAGTGCCCAAAAGTTCGGGTCCCCTTTGACTTCAATGGGGTTCGGGTTTGGGGTCAAGTTCGGGTCCCGAACCCGAACTTTTTTTTCAAGTTCGGCCGAACTCGTCGAACCTGAACATCCAGGTATCCGCTCAACTCTATTGGCCATTCCTTTTTTTTGCTACCTTGCAGGCGTATGGTCTTTCTGGTCCCTTCGTTCGAGCCATTTGTAGCCTATACTCCTCCCCCACAGCGACAATCAAACTATCTCATACCCAATCTCGACCCATACGCATTGCTAACGGGACGAGACAAGGGTGCCCCCTATCTCCTCTATTATTTGCCATGTGTATCGAACCCTTGGCGGACAAAGTCAGGGCATATCCATACATCAGAGGTGTTATGGTCAGGTACAGGGAGTTTAAGCTATCGCTATATGCAGGCGACATCCTTCTTACCCTTACCAAACGTCATGTTTCCCTACCAAACCTCCACTCCATTCTGTAGGAATTTGGTCGGCTCTCGGGGTATAGGGTCGACACCCATAAAACTGAGGCCCTCCCTCTTAATGTTTCTCAGGTGGCCCTGGGCTCTCTTAGGGTAAACCTCCCTTTTCACTGGAAGAGGGATTCCCTGCAATATTTGGGTGTTGACCTATATATGCGGAAATCAGGGGTCTTCTGGATAAGTGGCACGCTCTCCCACTGTCTCTCATGGGATGTATTGCTGCGACTAAAATGACGATCTTGCCCAAGCTTCTGTATCTTTTTGAGACCTTACCGATTGTAGTTCCCCTCAAGGACCTGAGATCCATCCAATCTCACCTCCTTAGATTCATATGGGCGGGGAGGCGTCATAGAATCCCTAGGTCAGTCCTTCTGTCAAGTAAGCACCAAGGTGGATTAGGGGTACCGAACCTGTCTAAATATTATTGGGCGGCCCAACTATGTTCTGTCACGGCCTGGGCTTCCCTGCACCCCTACTCTGTCTGGATGCAGAAAGAAAGACTCTGGCTGGCTCCTACACATCCTAATTCTATGTTATGGTCCGGATCTCACGAGACCCTGCCAGTTAAGGATCTCATAGGGCCCATGGCTTGCACTAGATTCATATGGCAGCTGTGTAGTGGTAAGATCCCTCTGGTTTCTTCCTGCTCTGCCATGACCTCCTTTTTGTATCACCCTATGCTCCCTACTAGTCTTACCTCGTCTACGACGAGACCATGGTTTCAGCGAGGAGTGTTTCGGTTTGCAGATATTGTGGACCCCTTCACTAGAGACCTTTTGCTATTTTCTACCCTCCAGACCAAATATGATCTCCCCTCCTCCTCCAATTACTTTTATAGCCAGATTAGTCACTTTGCACAGTCCATTTTCTCAGGGGTCACAGTCTCCCTCCCGACTGCCTTTGAATGCCTTTGTAGGGAAGGGGTACACGCGAAGGGTCTAATTTCTGAGATCTACTCCATATTGCTGACCCCCTTCCCTGATCGGGTCCAAAGGCATTCCTACATGGTACGGTGGGAGGAATACGCACTTTGGACGCACTTTGGATGCACTTTGGCACCTTATATGGAGGAGGGCAGCAAAATCCTCTATGTCGGTACTATACCAGGAGAACCAATATAAAATGTTAATGTACTGGTATCACACTCATGACCTCCTCCATAGAATGAACCCAGTAGTCCTGGGAGAGTGCTGGAGGTGTGGGTTGCAATGGGGTACATTGGTTCATATTTTCTGGGACTGCCCCAAGATACGCCCCTACTGGACTGAAGTAGGCACCATCCTGAGTGATATTCTCGCAGTGGAAATCCGACCTGACCCTCTGTCCTTCCTGCTTAATGTGGTCCCCATTCAAGTTAAAAAACACTCACTTAAGTTATTACTATTGATACTAACAGCAGCTCATTGTTTAATTTCCCGATGTTGGAAAAGCCCTGAACCTCCACGGGTTTCTGATTTATATGCTAGGGTGACAGAGGCCTGAACACTGGAATACTCCACGGCTATGTTTCAGGACAAAATTGTACTCTTCAACGCCATATGGGACTCCTGGGATAATTACTGGGCTACAAGGCAGCCTTAACGATCTTGTGAGAAAGATGTGTTCCCCCCCTCCCCCATTGTGTCACTGTCTTTTTTATTTGTCTTGTCTTTTGGATATTAGAATGAGGAAGCATTTCTTATTGAGAAGCTTTGGGCTCTCGGATCCCTGAGATGCCCCCCTACTACTTGATGTCTTTCTGTTCTAGGACATGTTGCTCAATAGTCCTATATTGGATTGATTAAAGATAAACACAGTTTCTCTCTGTACACTTTATTATTATATTACTGCTCGACTTTTCATTTCACATCATTGAATATTATTGAGTGTCATTGATCCTCAGTCAATGTGAATGTGATGCTTTACATGTTTCATCCTTTACCTTGTACTAATGTGCATGAATCTATTGTAGATGTGCATTGTCATTTATATAATCTTCAATAAATATACAATTATAAAAATAGGGTTAATGACTACTTCCCTTGTCTCAGCTGTTGCTCAGTGGTCATCACTTCTACCCTTTATAGTCTGACCCCACCCTTCTGACTATGCGGTAGATTGCTTCATTTGATTTTGGAAAAAGCTGGAGTGTGATTCTCCCTGTGTTCCTGCTCATCTTTCTAGAACAGAATCTAAGTGTCTCGCTTGTTTGTATTTTGTATTTTCCCCTTGGTTGTTGTTGCTAGGCCTTCATCTGGGAAGGAACGGGTTGTCTCAGCCCTGCCAATATCTTTAGGGCTCCTCAGGGTCTCCAGGGTTTCCAGGTTTCTGTGTATGGGCATCTCGAACCTTCAGGGGGTGCCCATACGGTTAGAAGTCAGGGCCAGGAGTAGGGTTCCTTAGGTGGTGACCCTTTCCCTTCCCTAGTTTTGAGGCCTAGTGGCTTTTCACTTCCCCACTGGTTGTAGGTGTGGTGTTTACTCCTTTACCTTATTCGTGACATAGGCGGTAGATTATATCATCTAGAAAGATGAGCAGGAACACAGGGAGAACCACACTCCAGCTTTTTCCAAAATCAAATGAAGTAATCTACCGAATAGTCAGAAGGGTGGGGTCAGACTATAAAGGGTAGAAGTGATAACCACTGAGCAACAGCTGAGACAAGGGAAGTGGTCATTAACCCTATCAACACTGAATCAAGAGAAATCAAGGAGGCTGTTAGATTCCTCCACGCTCAACCAGTCTCCTTGATCTCCTGACATGACAATGACAAACGATTTTTAATATGTGCTTGATGACAGCTGTCACATTCATACTGTACAGTATCTGTGATGTTTCTATATATATTGTGTTCTAGTGTCTTTATTAAAATAAAGAATATCAGTCTGCCTAGTTAAAATGCACACATTCTGATTCTAAGGTAGGAGTCCATAAAAATTATAATAGGATCATGTGAAATTGTCCTTGAATCACTACAGTATGGCTATTGTGAGGTAGTGACGGGCCTCATGGCTGCTAGAGGAGATTCATGGCAGGAGTTTCCATGTCTTCCCCGTCAGTCATCAATTCTGAGGCAGCACCAGGTGCCACAATCAGTCTGGGATAAGAGCCCAGCCCAGACTGTCATTCGAGAGAGATTCTTGGTGCAACAGAGGCCCTGCTAGAGGCTCTGGAAGAGTAGTCTCAGCCAGGCTGGCTGAGGGGCCATGGGGCTAGGTGTTAACCTGAACTTTGGGGGACTCCGCGAGGTCTGGGAATCGACGGTCGCTAGGCCAGAGTCAGGCAGACTTCTGGGCCACAATCCCCCAAACATACTGGACTTTATTACAGCCTGGAAGTGCTGTGGAGTTTGTTAGTACCATGTGTGAACGGGTGCTACAAGTGAGGTAGGTTTATTCCTGTTTAATAAGAGCCCAGATGGGGTTTGTTTTGTTATTTTTTTTTGGCTGTCGTGAAAATAAACCTGACGTCTGGACCTGCAAACCGGCTGTTGTGGACATAATTGTGAAAATGACCCCCGAAAAAGAGCTAATCACTCACAATTGGTGGAGTATGCGGGCAAGCATCTGTGCTGAAAAGTACGAGGCAACGTGGTTGCTAGAGGCAATGACAACTCAGGAGCCTGTTTGTTCGTTGGAGCAGGTGCTGCTGGAGAAAATCTGGACTTTTTTTTCTTTGTGGTGCAAACTGTGTGGAGCTTAACCTCTTCAGGACACATGACGTACCGGTACATCATGTTGTCCTGGTACTTAAGGACACATGTATGGTTCCGATCACCGCCGCTCAGCGGGCGGTGATCAGAACCCGGTGCCTGCTGAAATCATTGAGCAGGCACCTTGGCTAGATGCGCCAGGGAAGCCCTGTGACCCCCCCATGTCGGCGATCGCAGCAAACCGCAGGTCAATTTAGACCTGCGGTTTGCTGCGGTTTCGGAAGTTTCTGATCAGAAACTTCAAATAAGCTTTATTTTAATGTTTAACCCCCCCTGCTGCCCTCTTTGTTTTCTGCCGGCGGGCGCAGCGGGGGGGGGGGGTGCGGGAGTGCAGCAGGGAGGGCGGTTGGCGGGGCGGGCGGTGCTTGGGGGGGCGGGCAGGCATGTGATCATCCGTCCGCGTTTAACCCTGTCCATGCCGCGGTCCATAGGGACCGCTGTATGGAAAAGGTTAAGAGGGAGGGAGCTCCCTCTCCCATCGGGGGCTGCTGTGCTTTTTCAGCCCCCGATGGGAGAGGGAGGGGCCCCCCCTCCCTCCCCATCACCCACTGCTCTGCTGTAGCAGCGAGTGATGGGTACCATGGCCACCGGACACCTTCACAGGTGTCCGGCTGTCCATGGTACTGATCAGAGGCTGTCCATGGTGCTGATTAGACTCCTGCTAAAGGCAGAAGTCTAATCAGACTTTGTAAAGAGAAAATACAGTACAGTACGCTATATAGTGTACTGTACTGTATTATACAGACATCAGACCCACTGGATCTTCAAGAACCAAGTGGGTCTGGGTCAAAAAAAAAAGTAAAAAAAAGTGAAAAAAAAAAGTAAAAATCTAAAAACACATTTATCACTGATTAAAAATGAAATAAATAAAATTCCCTACACATGTTTGATATCACCGTGTCCGTAACGACCTGATCTATAAAATGGTCATGTTACTTTACCCGAACGGTGAACGCCATAAAAATAAAAAATAAAAAACTATGATGAAATTGAAATTTTGCCCACCTTACTTCCCAAAAAGGTAATAAAAGTGATCAAAAAAGTCGTATGTACGCCAAAATAGTACCAATCAAACCGTCACCTTATCCCACAAAAAATGAGACCCTACCTAAGATAGTAGCCCAAAAACTGAAAAAGCTATGGCTCTCAGAATAAAACATGGCTCTCAGAATAAAACATACTAAAACATGATTTTTTTTGTTTTTTTTGAAAAATGAAATAATTGTGTAAAACTTACATAAATAAATAAAAAGTATATATATGAGGTATCGCCGCGTCCCGCAAAAATCATACCCTACCCAAGATATTTTTCCAAAAACTGAAAAAACTATGGCTCTCAGACTATGGAGACACTAAAACATGATATTTTGTTTCAAAAATGAAATCATTGTGTAAAACTTGCATAAATAAAATATTAGTATACATATTAGGTATCGCCGCGTCCGTGACAACCTTCTCTATAAAAATATCTAACCTGTCAGATGAATGTTCTAAATAACAAAAAATAAAAACGGTGCCAAAACAGCTATTTCTTGTTACCTTGCCTCACAAAAAGTGTAATATAGTGCAACCAAAAATCATATGTACCCTAAACTAGTACCAACAATACTGCCACCCTATCCCGTAGTTTCTAAAATGGGGTCACTTTTTTGGAGTTTCTACTCTAGGGGTGCATCAGGGGGCTTCAAATGGGACATGGTGTAAAAAAAAAACGGTCCAGCAAAATCTGCCTTCCAAAACCATATGGCATTCCTTTCCTTCTGCACCCTGCTGTGTGCCCGTACAGCGGTTTACGACCACATATGGGGTGTTTCTGTAAACTACAGAATCAGAGCCATAAATATTGAGTTTTGTTTGGCTGTTAACCCTTGATTTTTAACTGGAAAAAAATTATTAAAATGGAAAATCTGCCAAAAAAGTGAAATTTTGAAATTGTATCTCTATTTTCCATTAAATCTTGTGGAACACCTAAAGGGTTAACAAAGTTTGCAAAATCAGTTTTGAATACCTTGAGGGGTGTAGTTTCTTAGATGGGGTCACTTTTATGGAGTTTCTACTCTAGGGGTGCATTAGTGGGGCTTCAAATGGGACATGGTGTCAAAAAAAACAGTCCAGCAAAATCTGCCTTCCAAAAACCATACGCGCACCTTTCCCTCTACGCCCTACTGTGTGCCCGTACAGTAGTTTATGGCCACATATGGGGTGTTTCTGCAAACTACAGAATCGGGGCAATAAATATAGAATTTTGTTTGGCTGTTAACCCTTGCTTTGTCACTGTAAAAAATGGATTAAAATGTAAAATTTGCCAAAAAATCTAAATTCTGAAATTTTATCACCATTTGTCATTAATTCTTGTGGAACACCTAAAGGGTTAACAACGTTTGTAAAATCAGTTTTGAATACCTTGAGGGGTGTAGTTTCTAGAATGGGGTCATTTTTGAGTGGTTTCTATTATGTAAGCCTCACAAAGTGACTTCAGACCTGAACTGGTCCCTAAAAAGTGGGTTTTTGAAAATTTCTGAAAAATTTCAAGATTTGCTTCTAAACTTCTAAGCCTTGTAACATCCCCCAAAAATAAAATATCATTCCCAAATTGATCCAAACATGAAGTAGACATATGGGGAATATAAAGTAATAACTATTTTTGTAGGTATTGCTATGTATTATAGCAGTAGAGAAATTGAAACTTGGAAATTTGCAATTTTTTACAAATTTTTGGTAAATTTGGTATTTTTTTATAAATAAAAATGATTTTTTTTTTTACTTCATTTTACCAGTGTCATGAAGTACAATATGTGACAAAAAACTATCTCACAATGGCCTGGATAAGTCAAAGTGCTTTAAAGTTATCACCACTTAAAGTGACACTGGTCAGATTTGCAAAAAATGTCCTGGTCCTTAAGGTGAAATAAGGCTGTGTCCCAAAGGGGTTAAAGGGCCAGAGCCCTAATTTACAGAGACTGACCGGTGTAAATTTTGGTCAAAATGGTGACCTCGGTGAAAGGTGGTCCGGTTTGGCGGAAAACCAAGGCCACAGAGGAAGTAGTGGAGCAGCTGGTGCGGGAAACTAATTCTTTGTTGAGGAAGCTGAGTGCTGCAATTGGAGAGGCTGCTCTGAACTTGGCTGACAGTCGAGTGCCGGAGGAAAAGTGGATATATGCTGTCGCCAAGGGCAACCGTCAGGAAGAAAAGAAGATGGAGAACAGTGCGGTTTTCCAGAGTTCCTATATCACCTGCGACTGTTTACAGAGTCCTAAAGGGTGCGGCTGGAGTTACTGTCCAGGAAAAGTCGTGACTCCAGGCCATGCTGTTTCTGGTGGCGGTTGCGGTAAGGACTCTGCCGGTGTTCGGGATACCAGGAACCAAGAGAAGGCTGGGAAACTTGGTAGAGTTGCCCTGGGAATTTCTTTGTCTCCCAAGACTACCGAATTCACAACGTCAGGCGGTAAGACTGTTCCTGTTAATAGTTTTGTGGCAGTCCCAGTGAGGGTGAGCCCGCCACAGTGGAAACCAGCTGGGTCGGTGACTGAAAAATCACAGAGGCGAGAAACTGTCTCGGAATTGTATGACATTTGGAAAAACGCAGTGTCTGAGCAGGTGGGTAAGCCTGTTGCGGTTACTCCCTCGCAGGAACCTGCAGGGGAAATGGTTTCTGGGTCGCCTAAAAAGCCTGTGATCAAAGCTAGATTTGGGGTAGCGAAAGTCAGAGATCCCATGCTAGCTCAGGTAAGAGGTAGCATGATACCCGCCTGAGAGACTGATAATGTAAAATGTTCGGGACAATTATGTGGATAATACGGACTATCAGGTGGTTCTCACTGAGGGGGAGTCTCCAGTGAGAACTGGGACTTGTGAACCTGATGTTACAAATACGCTCTTACATGAGGGAATGGTGGGCCGTAATTTTACCTTATGCTTGGAGGTTTTGAGTAATGGAGACACTTCTGCATTGAGTAACAAAACTCCTGCAGAACCTGCACCTGTCCCTTTAAATGAAAATGTGATGTCTTGTGAAATAGGTGATGACAATGACATGTCTTTTCCGTTGCAGGATGTGGTCGGGGGCATAGCCCCCCCTGGAGGAAAAATGATAAAAAAGACAGAAGGGTTGATAAATATTGAGAGCACAGAGTGGAGCAATCCTACTCTGGTGAAAGAGCAAAAAGGGGGCAGTCCTGGAGGGTATGCCACACGTGCCAGAGGTGGATATGCAGTCTCCAGAGTGTTTTTATGGTCAATAAGGTAATGTCCCAGGTAGGGATTAACTCGTCAGTGCCCCTAGAGGTAAGCGTTAATAATGACACGAGCGGCATAGGTGACGTATGTGCTGTGACCATTAGCAACTCCGACAGGGAAGCTACCAGGTCAAAGTCTTGCAAAGTTGAGGTGGTTACTAGTAACGACCAGATAACAGTTGTATCTGACATGACGAGAGTTAAGTGGGGGAGACGTCAGCCTAGTGTCTAAGACCCATACCCAGGCCGCGGTAAATGACCTGCCAGGTCAGTACAGCTACAAACTTGAAGATGTTTTCGCTGGACTTTGTTACAGCCTGGAAGTGCTGGAGTACAGGCTGGAAAAGCTGCATGTTGGTACCGTGTGGGAACGGGTGCTACAAGTGAGGTAGGATTATTGCTGTTTAGTTAGAGCCCAAACGCGTAAGGGGTTTGTTTTGTTGTTTTTTGTTTGGCTGTTGTGAAAATTAACCTGACGTTTGGACCTGCAAATCGGCTGTTGTGGAGATAATTGTGAGAATGACCCCCGAAAAAGAGCTAATCACTCACACTATCCAAGCAATTATTGCTAATTATACTTAAGCTAATGTCTTTCTTAAAGTTTTTTGTCAATTTTGTGTATGTAAACCTTCAAGGGAGATTTCTGTCAATGTGTCCTCCCACAGTGGTGGGTTTGCAACTTGTAAGTCAAATCACCCTCCATGTCAATGACCACCCACGACCTATTATTCAGTTTAGTTCTTATTATTGACACGAATGGTTCAATATGCTGTATGTGAATGCAAGGTTTGAACCTGTAATTTTAAATGACTGCAAAAGGTTCTTCTTTAACATGGCCATTTATGATCACGAAACATTGGTATATGGTCATCATTGGTGTACATACACTAAAGAAACTTAGGCAATCATGGTGAAACATGGGGTGGAGGACATGGATACAATTGAATGTGGTGATTACTGATACAAAAATACCCAAGGCACCAGAAGATCAACAAGAACTTTGGTTCTGTATGAGTAATCAACAAGAACTGTGCCTCTGTGTCACAAACTAACCACCAAGGACTGTGCCTCTGTATGACAGAGTAACCACCTAGAACTATGCCTCTGTGTGAAAGAGTAACTAGCAAGAACTGTGTCTCTGTATGATAAACTAACCAAGAACTGTGCCTCTGTATGATAAACTAACCACCAAGATCTGTTCCTCTTTGACAAAGTAACCACCAAGAACTGTGCCTCTGTATGATAAACTAACCACCAAGAACTATGTTTCTGTATGACAGAGTAACCAACAAGAAATGTGCATCTGTGTGACAGAGTAACCACCAAGAACTGTGTCTCTGCATGATAGAGTAACCAATAGTGTTGGGCGAGCATGCTCCGAACACCATTTTGACTCGAGCATTGCGATGCTCGGCACATTGCGGTGTTCGGCCGAATACCGCGTGTGCTCGAGCGCGATGCTCGAGTCTCCTCCCCGCACGTTTGTTGGCTGCTGCGTAGCCAATAAATGTGCGGGGATGTGCTGGCACTCACTATAATGCCGTAGCCATATTGGTTACTGGCATTACAGTTATTGGCTGGCCGGAACGTGTCATCGGGTGCTATATAGCACCCGATGACACGTGGTTCGGCTCATTCTTAGTCATGGAGAGCTGCAGCAGAAGGGAGAGAGAGATAGTGTAGGGACAGGAATAGTTTTTTTTTGGCAGGGTTTAGTCTTGAAAGGTGTTAGAGACCCAAAAGTCCTTTTAGGAACTATTGTTTTATCTGGCTGCAATACATATTATTAGCGCAACCTGCGCTAAATTGAGTGCAATCGTTTGGCCGCTGCTGACAGTGACACATCTGTTGTATTACATTTGTGCATCCTAAACATCTGTGAAATTCAGCGCAATTGTTTGGCCGCTGCTGACATCGACATTACCTGAGCTACATCTCCTGTATAACGTTTGCGCATCCTAAATATCAGTGACATTCAGTTGCATTTTTTCTCCGCTGGTGACAGCGACGTTACCTGCGCTACATCTCCTTTATAACGTTTGCGCATCTGCACTGGCCAGGAACTGGTTGTTTAATGTTCTGTATTTGTCATGACTCTACTTGCAGCGTGCGCAGGGTACTATCACAGGGCCCTTCTAAGATGTTATAATGCATGTCCCAGATTAGGAATGCCAGAGTGGTGTGATTGCCTATAGTGTCTCTGTATGGTGATGATAATGGTGTCAACGGTGTATCCTACCTGGATACGGCTGGACTCCTGGCTCCTGGCTTACTTGCAATAAATTGGAGTGTAGTGATAGGAAGAGTAATAGAGGAATTTTGCAGCAGAAACTGATGTCCAGACCTTTGGTAAAGTTCAAACTTGTCTTTACTGAGGGTAACTTTCATCCAAGCAATGTACAGATTTGGTCTTAGGTCCCAGCAGGGTTTCAGCAATGGTTGGCAGGAATGAATTTTCTGCTCTATAAAGCTGGAGCTCGCAGGAAAGGACGTCTGCTTGTTAGCTCTATACTGTGGCAGGAATTTGGCTTCTGCACTTTATTTCTATCTTCTGCATTATGGGGACTGACTAGCTGAGGAGGAATATGGCTTCTCCTGGGTCTCTGGACTTTACTCACAGTTATATTCTCAGGGAATGCTTTCTTCCTGGAACTGGAGGTTGTCTGCTTGCTTCATCCAGCTGAGGCTGCAGGGCTTAGGCTGGGGATTGTGATCAATGTCTCAGCCGAGATAAGATCCTGGCTTGGTTCCCTATATCGGGGAGCTCCTAACACACACACCCTACCCCGAGCAGGGGGTGGGCTGCACTCCTTCACTAACTTCCTTCTCCACCCAGGGTGTAGGCTGTGGGAATAGTCCACGCCTCCGCAGAAGGGGAGCTAAGCTGGAGTGAACCATTCCAGCTTAGAAATACTAAACTGAAACTAAGTAAACAATAATTTACATTTAACATGGTTTATGCACATTTGTGAGTGAAATAATGTAAAATCATATCAGATGACAAGGTAAAAGCTCTTAACAGATTGTAGCGGTGTAGAAGAGTGTTGTAACACAACTCTGGGGTGTTAGACATCCTAAATATCAGTGACATTCAGTATAATTTTTTTCTCCGCTGGTGACAGCAACATTACCTGCCCTACATCTTCTCCTGTATAACGTTTGCGCATCCTTAATATCTGTGACATTCAGTTGAATTTATTTGCGCTACGGTACATGTGACATACTTGTAAGCAGGCCCTTGCCCCTAATGTTTTAGAGGGTTATCTCAGCAGCAGGCCCCCACCCCTAATGTTTTAGATGGTCAGATCAGCAGCAGATCCTCACCCCTAATATTTTAGAGGGTCACCAGCAGGCCCTCGCCCATAATGTTTTAGATGGTCAGATCAGCAGCAGGCCCTCACCCCTAATGTTTTAGAGGGTCACCAGCAGGCCCTTGCTCCTAATGTTTTTGAGGGTCACCAGCAGGCCATCAATCATAATTTTTCAAGGGTGTGTATGATGCCCTCCTTTATGTGTAACAAAGGGTGTATTGTAGTGCCGGGTCCTTGTAATTTTTGGAAGCCCTTTCTCTTAGTGCATAGGCTTTATGAGTGTAGGAGTCCCACTACCTGAACAATTGTACCACAATATGAATGAGGCCCTCCTTTATGTGATATACAGGTTGTATCAGAATGTCTCTTCCTTGTAATTTTTGGCAGCACTTGAACTTTATATACAAGTAAATATATAGGAAAGAATGTTTCCTAACAATTTTTCCTCTAAAATCGATTTTATCTTCGGTTTGGTGCATATTATTGTCAGTCGGCGTACTACTCGGACAACATCGTTCCTAGCAGCAACCTGAGAGTCCAAGATGCATCCAGATATCCTCCCCATGTTGTTCCCGAACCATTTCAGTGGTATTTCCATCAATTTCTGATCTTTTCCTGTGAACCAGACACCCTCCCCTCTTCAGAGCAGGGGGTGCCTGGTTTAATGCTCGGGTTCTCCTATTGACTTCCATTGTGCGATCAACACTAGTAACCAACAATAAATGTGTATCTGTGTGACAAAGCAACCACCAAAAGCTGTGTCTCTTCCAGACAGAGTAACCACCAAGAACTGTGCCTCTCTATGATAAACTAACCACAAAGAATTGTACCTCTACATAGCAGATAACCACTATGCCTACTGTAAGTAAAGATGAGTCTGAACTGAGTCTTCTTTCTTTGGAGTCTATCATTCAGTTACTATAGTAAGAAGGCAGAAATGTTAACCCTTTATATATAGCGTAATACACATGGGAGAGTCCAGTGTGAGCATCCTGGTACAGCAGAAGAAAGACCGGAAAGCTTGCTCATCTACTTCCATTCCCTATGTGTTATCTGACTTCTCTACAGCCTGTTTTCCAGATACAGTACATCCCAATAAGACAATACTGATAATTCCCACATTTAGAGTATAAAAAAATCAGTACCTCTTTTGTGACAGAAATATAGATACAAAATTACCCAGGTCAGAGCACTCTCCACAGACAACTCGAAAGACGCTAAACTTCAGTTAAAAATCAACACGCTCAGATCCCATACTATATAGGACTCAATTTGTATGGATTGAAGATATTAAAAGACCATTTTTCTTTGAAGTATTTGATTGTGGTCTGCGGTTTTAGAGCATGAAAGGCTAATGTAGCATCAAGAGTGTGATAGTCTTCACGAGAACTTTTTAAGAGGCATGCCCGAGCTGTGATGTGTGGGTGCGTGTGTCTGAAATTTCTGGTAATGTCCCACTAATGGCTGCAACAACATCTCATGTAACAGCATGTGGTAGGACATAAACATGAAAGTATATTCTCAGCATTTATAGCACAATATAGCAAACGCTGCTGCCATGGATTCTCTCTTTGAAGTTTCTTTTCCTTTTTTTTATCCAAGTCTCACAGTTAAATCTGGAGACTGACCAAGGGTAAGTGGTGTAGGCTTATATTTCTTCCTAAAGTAGAGTGGATGGTCCAAAATGATACTTCCTTACCTAATCTATTTGCTCGCGACAGGCCAGCTGCCGCCATCTTGATGGAAGATCTAGTGCAAAATCTCGAACAGCCCGTGGTAAAGTCATCCCGTCGGCTGGCGTAGTGACTTCATATGTCAGTGCACAAGGGATTTTGTGCGAGATCTTCCATTTGATGGAAAATCGATTCACTAGCACAAAGCCGTGGCGAATCAAATTTTCTCTGAAATTTGCATCAAAATCCACTTTGTGGACATCGATTTGCTCAATACTAGCTCTAACACTAGTTATGAAGTGTTTCTCTACTTTTTACACCACCCTTTTACTAGAGTAGGTTCTGTTCTTTAAACTGGGCGGAAGCTACTCGCCTAGATAACCATTCCCACTTTCCCACCCATTTTTCAAAGGGAGTCTGTCACCACATTTGAGCATATTAGACTGATCAAATAGCGTTATATGTGCCACCCAGAACTTAAAAACAGTACCTTTGTTGTATCTAATGGAGTTTTCTTTCAGCCAAAAATGAACTTTTAAGATTTTGTAAATGCGCCCTCTCAAGTGCCCAGGGCGGCGTCTCAATCATCCGAGCCCCAGGCAGCACCTCCTTAATGGCTCATAACCCCGCCCTCCGTGTGCCTCTGCCCGCCCGTTTACTCTCCTCTTCTCTCCTTTTCCACTGCGGCTGCGCGGTCAAATTCGTAGCGCAGTGGAAAAGGAGAGAGGAGGAGAGTAAACGGGCGGGCAGAGGCACACGGAGGGCGGGGTTATGAGCCGTTGAGGAGGTGCTGCCTGGGGCTCGGACGATTGAGACGCCGCCCTGGGCACTTGAGAGGGCACATTTACAGAATCTTAAAAGTTCATTTTTGGCTGAAAGAAAACTCCATTAAATACAACAAAGGTACAGTTTTTAAGTTCTGGGTGGCACATATAATGCTATTTGATCAGTCTAATATGCTCAAATGTGGTGACAGACTCCCTTTGAAAGGGGCAAGAGTGGTGGAAAATCACGAAAAGTCACTTGTTTTACACAAAAAATGATGTCAGACAAATATACAACTTTTTTTTATACCAGGAAACTGAAGTATAAGGCTTCATAAATCCTCACCCCTGATAGTGTATAATCCTTGTGCCCCCAGGGCCATTATGAAGGCATCTTTGCATAAAAATACATTTAAAGGGAAGTGTAGACCTGACAGATTTCTATTAAAGAAGTTGTCCAGGACTGGCTGAAAATAGCTGTTTTCTTCCTAAACAGTTGCCCACAAGTTGTATGTGGTACTGCCGTTTAGCCCCATTCACTTCATTGGAGCTGAGATGCAATACCAGTTCTAGAAAAAAGACGCCACGTTTTTGTTATCCTGGACAACCCTGTTATAAAAGTCCTATAGCTTTTTCTGATATACTTTAGTAAATACTTTAGTAAATTATTTATTAAATTATTCTGAATATAGAATCTCTGTAAATCTGATTGGGGACCAATTAGACTGAATCAACTGTCTGACTATTCGATGTGAATCAAAAGGTTTTTTCATTTATTTTCTCTCTCCTTCAAATCACATAATCTTCTTATTTTATAGAATCCAAATTTTACAAAATTGGGGTTAAATTCTAATTCTATAGAATCGAATCACTCATCTCTAATTCTGAAGCATATTTTCCTAAAAGTCTGCATTCACCGTTCCTCTGTTATACAATAGGGCGAGCCCTTATATAATCTGGCACCATCCAATCAGTGCCTACAGCATCACGTTTCCAGGTCATTCGACATGGGCACATTGCAACTAGCGCTCATTTAAGAACCTTCACATGGGCAGATATTTGCCAGAACGAAAGGCCAGGTGAAAAATCTATTCATATAATGAATCAATGGTCTTGAGGACCATATACAGCAAATGCAAATTAGCTCTCTTTCACTTCACTATTTAATTTTTTTTCTAGTCAAAGTGTATAGTGACCAAATTCAGTCCAACATTAAAAAAAGAAAAATATATACGCACTGCACTGTTGCTGTTATTTCTGGTGAAAGCCTATAGGGTCGTTTTTCAGTACTACCAGAAAAATATATACGCACTTCACTCTTTAATTGCTTTCTGGTTAAAGCATATAGTGGCCTATTTCAGTCCAACAAGAAATATACATTCTCAGGTTACTTCTGCAGTTATTTCTGGTGAAAGCGTATAGTTTCGTATTTCAGTACTGCAAGAAATATATATAAGCACTTCACTCTTTAATTTTTTTCTGGTCAAATATATACACACTGCACTGTTGCAGTTATTTCTGGTGAAAGCGTATGGGGACGTATTTCATTAATACAGAGAAAGTGCTGGATGGTGTGTACATTGCACCAAGTTTCCAGCACTTCATGTGTTAAAAGGCTCCAGGAAGGTTTGGTTTTCCTTGTATCCAGAAGCTTTCTGGGAAAAAGAAAACCAGTTTAGGGTCCTGGAGCCGGTCAGGGAAGAGTTGGGTGGGTTCCCTGACCACCTGGAGCCAGTCCGGGTTTTACCTGCCTGGGGGACTGCTCACACAGATGTACTAATTAGGTCAGCAGCCCTGACCCAGGAGCTCTCTCTCTGGCAGTCTGTTTGAGAAGCTGCAAGCCTAGGAGCTCTGAGAGCGGTTGGCTTCTCCACCTAACTACTGAACTGTAAGTTGCTCTGTTTTCCCCTTGAAAATGCGCTTTGTGTTTTGTGTTATGAGTTTAGCTAGGGCTGCCGAGTGAGATAGGCAGGAGCCAGACGGCTATTGTTGTTTTTGGTTTTGTTAGTTAATTTCAGCAACTTGCAAAATAAACTAGCAACAGTGTGATGCACAAGCTACAAAGGTGTCAGTGTTCCTGTTTCGGCCCAAAACAACCCCGCAGGAAGGCGTAACAGTTCACAAATTGGTGTCGGATGCGGGCACACGGATCCCTGCCAGAAACCACCCATCTAGCAACTTGAATTGCATTTCATCTTATCATCCAGTACGATGGAAGACCTGGTGTTGAGGTTGGCACAAGCCTGTGCAACCCAGCAAGACGCAAATGCAGTCCAGCGAGAGACTAATGCCAGACATGAAAAGGCTTTGGCTGCCCAGCAGGAGGCGCAGCAGGAAATTGTACGTCTGTTGAGTACTCAGGTGACGGCACTAGCTGAGGCTGCGGAAAGAGACCGGCAAATGCAAGCTGAAGCTGCTCGGAAAGACAGAGAAACTCTTACAGAGGTTCTGCAGCAGCTGGCGAATACGCATCCGGATCGACCGAGCAATAGTGGGTTGATCAAAGCAAGCCATTTTCCTCATAAAATGACCCCACACGATGACGTGGAAGCGTTTCTGAATACCATTGAACGTACCGCAGATCGGGGGGCGTGGCCTAAGCCTCAGTGGGCGGGGTTGGTTGCTCCGTTTCTAACGGGTGACTCTCAGAAAGCGTATTTTGATTTGTCTGCCGAGGATGCCCAGGACTACGAGAAGCTAAAGCTTGAAATTCTCCGCCGTTTGGGTGTCACTCCTGCTGTGCGGGCCCAACGCGTGCACCGCTGGAATTACCAACCTAATAAGTCTCCCAGGTCACAGATGCATGACCTAATTTATCTGGTACGAAAGTGGTTGCAACCTGAGATACTCACGGCACCCCAGATTGTTGAAAGGGTCACAATGGATCGCTTCCTGACAGCGCTGCCGTATGAATTAAGAAAATGGGTCAGTCACGCTGATCCAAAGTCTGCCAATGAGTTAGTTGAGATGGTTGAACGCTACCTCGCAGCAGAGGGGTTTTTGGCAGGGGGGTCTGACCCCGAGAACTTGCCTGTAAAGCGGCGTCTGCCCGCAGTGGCGGGGAGAGGCGCCTCAACCTTAAATGCTGATCCTGGTTTGAAAATGTGGGTGAAGACCAACATGGATACTAGGCTGCTGAAAGAGACCCTACCAGGCTCCGGTGTCCAGTGCTGGAGGTGCAAAGCCTGGGGGCATGTGGCTGCTAAATGTCCTGACGTCCCAGTACCTATGGAGTGTGGAGCCGCTCGGCGCCTTTCCTACTTTGCTCATCCAGCATGTCTGACATCTGCGCTGGCTCACATGGCACAAGTCAAAGTGGATGGAAGGAGTGTCCAGGCCTTGATGGATTCTGGGAGCCTCGTTACGCTTGTAAACTCAGACCTGGTAGCTCCAGACCAGCTGAAAAACCAGTGCATGGGTGTTGTGTGCATACATGGTGATGCAAAAAGTTATGGTACAGCGGTGGTCCCCATTGAGACTCAGTTTGGTGTGACATCCCATGAGGTTGGAGTGTCTAAATCCCTGATGCATAGTGTCACACTAGGGCGGGACTTTCCTTTGTTCTGGGACCTGTGGGCGGTCGAGTTTCCACCTCAAGTTTCCCTAAGTGTGAGGGATGAAACTCTGGCTAGCCTGCCTAACTTTGGGGATTCCGGTTCTGAAGCACCGGCCGGTGGACTGGCCCCAGTTGAGCCTGACCAGTTCCCCTTCTCTGTGCTAGTGGGGGAAGACGAGAGACCACAAGAGTCTGTGGAAGAGTTACCTATGCCAGAAATAAACTGCTCTCAAGATAACTTTGGCACATCCCAACTGAGGGACCCAACGTTAGCTCATGCTTGGGAAAATGTGGCTGTGGTTAATGAGGTTGCCCACAGTACGGGCTTGGAGAAGGTGTACCCTCACTTTGCTGTCAACCATGATCTTCTATATCGTGTTGATAATATAAGGGGTGAAGTCGTAGAGCAACTAGTTGTTCCCAAATCGCATAGGAAAGTGGTACTTGACCTGGCTCATAAAAACCCCATGGGAGGACACCTGGCAGCTGAGAAAACGCAGCAACGGGTACTCCAGAGGTTTTTTTGGCCTGGCATATTTGCAGAAATCAAACGATTCTGTTCGTCTTGCCCAGAATGTCAGTTGACGTCCCCTGCGCCTCATTACCGGGGACCCTTGGTACCGTTACCCATCATTGAGGTACCTTTTCACCGGATTGCAATGGATTTGGTGGGGCCCCTGGTGAAATCTGCAAAGGGACATCAATACATTCTTGTGGTTTTAGACTATGCCACTAGGTATCCCGAGGCGGTTCCTCTGCGGAACACGTCAGCTAAAACAATTGCCCGGGAGCTGTTTCATATGTTTGCTAGAACAGGCATTCCAAAAGAGATCCTGACGGATCAAGGAACGCCTTTTATGTCAAACGTAATGAAAGGTTTGTGTAAGCTGCTGGGTATAAAACAGTTAAGGACATCTGTCTATCACCCTCAAACTAATGGGTTGGTTGAGCGCTTCAACAAAACCCTCAAGAGAATGTTAAAAAGGGTCGTTGAGGCAGACGGGAGAGATTGGGATTGCCTGCTCCCCTACTTGATGTTTGCTGTTCGTGAGGTGCCTCAGTCGTCTACTGGGTTTTCCCCGTTTGAGCTTTTGTATGGGCGACAACCCCGGGGGCTTTTGGATATTGCAAAGGAGTCGTGGGAAGAGGAGCCCTCTCCCCACCGCTCCGTGGTGGAACATGTTCTACAGATGCAGGATCGCATCACAGCTGTAATGCCCATAGTACAAGAACATATGAGACAGGCTCAAGAGGCCCAAAGTCGCATATACAATCGGGGAGCCAGACTCAGGGTTTTTCAGCCGGGTGACCGGGTCCTGGTTCTGGTTCCCACCGTCGAAAGTAAATTCCTAGCGAAATGGCAAGGGCCCTATGAGGTTGTAGAGAAGATAGGGGAGGTGAATTATAAAGTCCACCAACCTGACAAACGGAAAAAAATGCAAATTTATCATGTCAATTTAATAAAGGCCTGGAAGGAACCGTTAGTTTCTATGGCGGCTGAGCCTCTCAGCCCTACACTTCAGGGGGGAGTTACTGAGGTGAAGGTCTCGGAGACTTTGTCAAGGGCACAAGCCCAAGAGGTAAAGGAATTCCTCCTTAGGAATGCTGATGTGTTTTCAGAGTGGCCAGGTTGCACTCATGTAATTAAGCATGATATTGTTACAGATCCACAAGCTCGGGTTCGCTTGAAGCCATATCGCATTCCTGAAGCTCGCAGACAGACAGTAGCCGGTGAGATCCAGAGAATGTTGGAGCTAGGTGTTATTGAGCCGTCCCATAGTGATTGGTCTAGCCCTGTGGTGTTGGTACCAAAACCGGATGGGTCCTGGCGGTTTTGCAACGACTTTCGCAAATTAAACGATATCTCAAAGTTTGACGCTTATCCCATGCCACGGGTGGATGAGTTGATAGAAAGGTTAGGTCCAGCCAGGTACATTACCACCCTGGATCTAACCAGAGGTTATTGGCAGATTCCACTTACTTCAACCGCTAGGGAAAAGACAGCATTTTCTACTCCTCAGGGCCTATTCCAGTATGTGAGAATGCCGTTTGGGCTTCATGGGGCCCCTGCCACCTTTCAGAGGTTGATGGATGAAGTCCTCAGGCCACACCGGCACTTCGCGTCGGCCTACCTTGACAACGTGGTGATATTCAGCTCGGATTGGGAAAGTCATCTTCCCAAGGTCCAAGCGGTGGTAAACTCAATTCGGCAGGCTGGTCTGACGGCCAATCCCAAGAAATGTTCCCTGGGCCTTGAAGAGGCACGATACCTAGGGTACATTATTGGTAAAGGCCTCATCAAGCCTCAGGCTCAAAAGGTACAGGCAATTAAGGAGTGGCCTCAACCTTGCACAAAAAAACAGGTGAGGACGTTTCTGGGCATGGTAGGGTATTACCAGAGGTTTATTCCAGATTTTGCCACCATAGCTGTTCCGCTTACGGACCTAATCAAGGGCAAAAGCTCAGGGGGAATTTCTTGGAACAAAGATGCTGAGGTTGCGTTCTGTAAACTCAAGGAGGTGTTATGCAGTAGGCCAGTTTTGATCGCTCCTGATTTCAAAAAAAAGTTTGTTGTTCAAACAGATGCTTCCAATGTGGGCCTAGGGGCCGTGTTGTCACAGTTGGTGCATGGAGAAGAACACCCAGTGATATATTTGAGTAGGAAGCTAACCCCAGCTGAGAAAAACTATAGTATTGTGGAGCGCGAGTGTTTGGCCATCAAGTGGGCTTTAGAGACTCTGCGATACTATCTGCTCGGCCGTCAATTTCAGTTAGTGACAGATCACTCCCCTCTTACCTGGATGTCACGGGCCAAAGATCATAATGCAAGGGTGACCCGCTGGTTCCTGTCACTACAGGACTATAATTTCTCAGTGGAGCACAGAGCAGGAAAGCTGCAGGCCAATGCTGACGCTCTCTCCCGAACTCATTGTATGTTCTCGGAAAGTGTCCGTACCCACGGGTTCGAACAGAGGGAGGGGGTATGTGACAGGGTGTCACAATGTTTTGCAGAGAAAGTGCTGGATGGTGTGTACATTGCACCAAGTTTCCAGCACTTCATGTGTTAAAAGGCTCCAGGAAGGTTTGGTTTTCCTTGTATCCAGAAGCTTTCTGGGAAAAAGAAAACCAGTTTAGGGTCCTGGAGCCGGTCAGGGAAGAGTTGGGTGGGTTCCCTGACCACCCGGAGCCAGTCCGGGTTTTACCTGCCTGGGGGACTGCTCACACAGATGTACTAATTAGGTCAGCAGCCCTGACCCAGGAGCTCTCTCTCTGGCAGTCTGTTTGAGAAGCTGCAAGCCTAGGAGCTCTGAGAGCGGTTGGCTTCTCCACCTAACTACTGAACTGTAAGTTGCTCTGTTTTCCCCTTGAAAATGCGCTTTGTGTTTTGTGTTATGAGTTTAGCTAGGGCTGCCGAGTGAGATAGGCAGGAGCCAGACGGCTATTGTTGTTTTTGGTTTTGTTAGTTAATTTCAGCAACTTGCAAAATAAACTAGCAACAGTGTGATGCACAAGCTACAAAGGTGTCAGTGTTCCTGTTTCGGCCCAAAACAACCCCGCAGGAAGGCGTAACAGTTCACAATATATATATATATATATATATATATATATACCCACTGCACTGTTGCAGTTATTTCGGTTGAAAGCGTATATTTTTTTTTTTCAGTATTACCAGAAAAATATTTACGCGCTTCACTCTTTTATTGCTTTCTGGTTAAAGCATATAATGGCCTATTTTACTCCAACAAGAAATATATATTCTTAGGTCACTTCTGCAGTTATTTCTGGTTAAAGCGTATAGTGTCGTATTTCAGTACTACAAGAAATATATATAAGCACTTTACTCTTTAATTTTTTTTCTGCCCAAAGCGTATTGTGGACTAATTCAGTCCAACAAGAAATACTGTATATATTCTCAGTTCACTGCTGCAGTTATTTCTGTTGAAAGCGTATAGGGGCGTATTTCAGTACTTCAAGAAATATATACGCACTTCAATCTCTAACTTTTTTCTGGTCAAAGCCTATAGTGGCCTAATCCAGTCCGACAAGAAATATATATTCTCAGTTCACTGCTGCAGTGATTTCTGTTGAAAGCGTATAGGGGCGTATTTTAGTACTTCAAGAAATATATATACGCACTTCAATCTTTAATTTTTTTCTTGTCAAAGTGGATAGGGTCGTATTTTAGTACAACAAGAATAATATATTTTCAGTGCATTTCCGCAGTTAATTGTGGTGAAAGTGTTTTTAGTGGCCTATTTCAGTACAAAAAGAAAAAAATATTTGTCGCTTTTAGGGGTATTTTAATTTCCGTTTCATTGGTTTAGTTCAACTACAAGTATGTCAGGCAGAGAAATGCCAGGCCATGCACAGAAGAGTGGCAGAGGCCTGAATGTTTCTGGTGCAATCAGACGTCACAGCAGAGTAAGGGGTCGTGGCAGCAGTAGTCGCAGTGAGAGGCCTGAGCTCCCGGTGTCATCTAGCGGTCGTGCCTTGACCAGAAACCCTGCGGTTATTGATTAGTTATTTCGGTCATCCAAGTCATCAGACACCCCCAGCCAACAGTCGGTAGGTTCGTCCGACACAACCCTTAGTTGGCATGGCCCTGGAGCTAGCCCTTTGCCCTGACCTGTCCTTATCCTGCCACTGGCCTTTTCTGTTCCATCACCGCAAGAAGTACTACATGCAGTGGGCTCAGCTTCACTTTTCAGCGAGGATGAGCTACTAGGGGGCAGTCAGCAGCTACTGCCCAGCCAAGATTTGGAGGAGACTTCCGCACTTCCTCCGCTAGGCGGGCAAGTAGTGATGAGGAGAGTGGCACGGGAACTTGTGTTGCGAGTGGTCAGGTTCCTGACCCAGAGGCCGTTGAGGAGGACATCAGTGATGTGCAGACACTACTCGATGATGATGAAGCCGATCGCACTTGGCCGACGTGTGGAGCTGTAACTACGGTCAGGGACAATACATGTCCTTTACAGCTTACTGGGTGAAAGTGGTTCCTGCACAGCCACACCAGCAACTTGGACAGGTCACGCAACTTCCGCCTCCAAGTTGTCACGCCGTTGGTCCTGCGACAATGTCCGCCTCTGCCTCCTCATCCTCCATCATGTCCTCAGCCTCCACTGCAGGGACAAAACACAGTGCCCCTCCAGCATACCACATGTGCAGGGCTTGGCGGTGTCACGCTGTTCTGCACCTGATTTGCCTTGACAAACTGAGTCACACAGGGGAGGAACTGCTCCGTGTGATGCATCAAGAAATCGAATCCTGGCTTTCTCTGCGACAACTCAAAATCAAAACCATGCTGACCGACAACGAGAAGAAAATGGTGTCGGCTCTGCATCTAGGAAGGCTGAGCCATGTGCCCTGCATGGCACACATGTTCAATCTGGTTGTCAAGCGCTTCCTGAAGTCTTCCACCCATCTGCAAGACATCCTAAAAATGGTCAGAAAACTTTTCATGCACTTCAGCCACTCGTATACCGCAAAGCATACTCTCCTTGAGCTGCAGCGGCAGAACGGCATCCCCCAACATAGGCTGATATGCGACGTTTCCACCCGTTGGAATTCCACCCTCCATATGTTGGACCGACTATACGAACAGAGAAATGCCATCAACTATTTATTGATGATGCAAGCGGATAGGAGTACTCCCCTGTGTAACTTCAATGTCAGCCAGTGGCAGCTGATGCGTGACACCTGCCGTTTGCTCTGGCCCTTTGAGGACACTGCGTTATTTGTCAGTTGCCGGGACTACGGGATAAACGACATTATTTCACTACTTGTCCTGGAACAGATGCTGGTAACAATGGCTGGTCAGGAGACGTGGCGCCTTGATCTCACGGCTACTAAGCTGACAGAACAGGAGGAGCAGGAGCAGCCAGAGGAGCTACAGGGTGATGAGGAAGATGAGACCCGGACACACCGTGGCAGTATGCAGTGGAGATGGAGGCAGGGAGTCTCTCCTAGTCACTTGCACAAATGGCACGATGCATGCTCACTTGCTTGCGTAGTGACAACCGAATTGTCACCATTCGGCAAAAGGATGACTTTTGGCTCTCCACCTTGTTGGACCCTCGCTACCGGTCCAGAATGGGGGCCTTTTTTACACCCACCGAGAGGGAGGACAAACTGAAATACTACAAAGACAGCCTACTGTATGTTGTCAGATGGCAGCTGCCTATCTGCGCCATCGTCCATCCTCTCGCAGGTCTGACTGGGGGGCCCTCTGCACTCACGTTCTCCTGCCATGGCTGCTGGGGAGAGGTGGGGTGGCAGGAACAGTACCAGCTCCATCAGCAGCAGCCTGAGTCTAGAGTCGCTGATGAATAGCTTTCTTCACCCGCATAGTGAAAAAACTACTCACCAGCAGCAGGTAGACCTGGAGCATGACCTGAACCAGCAGGTGGTGGCATACTTGGACAGCACTCTGCCACCCAACATTGAAGATCCGCTGGACTACTTGGTAGCCAAACTGGATTTGTGGCCGCAACTAGCAGAATTTGTCCTGGAAAAGCTGCCCTGCCCAGTCAGTAGTGTGGCATCAGAGCGGGTGTTTAGTGTGGAGGGGGCCATAGTTACCCCAAGGAGAACTTGCCTGTCTACCCAAAATGTGAAGAAACTGACCTTTGTCAAGATGAATCAGGCGTGGATCAGCCATCATTTCCAACCACCAATTCCTGATGCATCAGACTAGATCATCCATGGTGCCACACCAACACTTTCATACAAGAGACTGGTTTCTTCTTATTACCGGCCTCAGCTACTACTTTAATGCTGCAACCCGCCTGATGCCACACATCTGATGCCAAGTGCTTCTTATTTCACCCATCTTCGTGAGCGGGTACTGGTATTGCCACCCACTGCCCCACTCTGTTACCGGGTCACTTTGTGGTCTCCTGATGCAGCTACTGCTGCCATCTCCAGACTATGTCACCTTGCCACTCTGTGGTATCCTCCTGATGCTGGTACTGCTGCTACTTCAATCGCCACATTACAGTGAGGAACAGAAGTATTTGAACACCCTGCTATTTTGCAAGTTCTCCCACTTAGAAATCATGGAGGGGTATGAAATTTACATTGTAGGTGCATTCCCACTCTGAGTGACAGAATAAAAAAAAGAAATTCAGAAAATCACATTGTATGATTTTTAAAGATTTTTTTGTCTTGCACGGCTGAACATAAGTATTTGAACACCTGAGAAAATCAGTGTTAAAGGGGTTGTCCAAGTTATATTTATTGATGACCTATCCTGAGCATAGGCCATCAATATCAGATCGTCTGGGGTCTGACACCCGGCACCCCTGTCGATCAGCTGTTTGAAGAGGAGGCGTGCGCCGTGCCAGTGCTGCCTCCTCTTCATTGTTTACCTGCTCGCCATTACATCTGCTCGCCATTACAGCCAAGCTGTCCCATTCATTTCGGATCGCTCCTATACAATGAATTGCACACCATGCAACAGGGATTTTGGCCCTCTCCTCCACACAGATCTCCTCTAGATCTGTCAGGTTTTGGGGCTGTCGCTGAGCAACACAGAGTTTCAGCTCCCTCCAAAGATGTTCTATTGGATTTAGGTCTGGAGACTAGCTAGGCCACTCCAGAACCTTCATATGCTTCTTACGGAGCCACTGCTTGGTTATCCTGGCTGTGTGCTTTGGGTCATTGTCATGTTGGAAGACCCAGCCACAACCCATCTTCAATGCTCTGACTGAGGGAAGGAGGTTGTTGCTCAAAATCTCACAATAAATGCCCCCATTTATCCTCTCTTTAATACAGTGCAGTCGTCCTGTCCCCTTCGCAGAAAAGCACCCCAAAGCATGATGTTACTACCCCCATGCTTCACAGTAGGGCGGGTGTTCTTGGGATGCAACTCATCCTTCTTTTTCCTCCACACACGACGAGTGAAGTTTAGACCAAAAAGTTCTACTTTGGTCTCATCTGACCTCATGACTTTCTCCTATGCCTCCTCTGGATCATCCAGATGGTGATTGGCAAGCTTCAGACAGGCCTGGACATGTGATGACTTGAGCAGGGGAACCTTCCGTGCAATGCATGATTTGAAACCATGACGGCGTAGTGTTCTACCAACAGTGACCTTTGAAACTGTGGTCCCAGCTCTCTTCATGTCATTGACAAGCTCCTCCCTTGTAGTTCTGGGCTGATTCCTCACCTTTCTTATCATCAGTGATACCCCACGAGGTGAGATCTTGCATGGAGCCCCAGTCCGAGGGAGACTAACAGTCGTCTTTAGCCTCTTACATTTTCTAACAATTGCTCCAACAGTTGATCTATTTTCACCAAGCTGCTTGGCAATTGCCCCATAGCCCTTTCCAGCCTTGTAGAGGTACACAATTTTATCTCTGGTGTCTTTTGACAGCTTTTTGGTCTTTCCCATCGTAGTAGTTGGCGTCTGACTGACTGTGGGGTGGACATGTGTCTTTAAAGAGCTCAGACAGGTGTACTAAGTTAGATTAAAGAGTGGAGTAGAGGTGGACTCTTTAAAGGCACAGTAACAGGTCTTTGAGAGCCAGAATTCTTGATGTTTCTCAGGTGTTTAAATACTTATGTTCAGCAGTGCAAGACAAATACATTCTTTAAAAATCATACATTGTGATTTCCTTTTTTTTTTGTGGGAATGCACCCACAAAGTGCATTTTTGAGTGGGAATGCACCTATAGTACAATGTGAATTACAGACTCCTCCATGATATCTAAGTGGGAGAACTTGCAAAATCACAGGGTGTTCAAATACTTCTGTTCCTGTCACGGCTGAGGATGGGGGAAATCCTCAGCCGTGCAATGCCAGATGCTGTAGGCCTACTCGGCCAGGAGAACAGGATAGGGAGCAGGTCACCTCCTAACAGCGTCCCTACCCTGACCCTAACTCCTAACTGCATGGGCCGACCTTAAAGGTAGGAGGACCCATGCGCAGGAACCTCGGATCCCTAACTCACCCTCCGTCCGGTCCCTGCGCTAGGAGTCAGGGTAAGACGACCTACTCCTCCTAGACGCGGAGGAGCAGGAGTCTCACTGGCCAAGCTGTTGGGAAAAAGGGGAACACAAACAGTTTTACGGGTATGGCAGGCGAACTAGAAGTTCCTCCAACCTGCCACAGCCTTGCTGACTGGATCCCTGAGCAACAGGAATCCAGAACCGTAAACTGCACAAAAGTGACAAGGAAGGTCCCAACAGAACATCACATACAACATGACATACAAGAAGCATAAACATAAACTTAAATCTATGACCACAGTGGTGGCTCTCACAGGCAGATGGAAAAACACAGGAGGCTGCTATCAGCAAGCATGCTGAAGCAACCTCCTGAGCCCTGCCACAGAGAGAGGTTATATAGGCCCAAAGTGGCCACACCCAAAGGAAGGACACACCCAGTGACATCACACACACACTGGGAAGGGAGTTAACCCTACACACACCACAGAAGGGAAACTCACAAAAAGGAAAAGTGTCCAACAGATCACACTGTGGCCGTTGCCGCAAGCAACGACATGGGTGGCACACGTGTCCAGGGAGTCAGCCCGAAGGCCGGGACACTGCCACCACATGTACAAAATACTACCTAAGGTTGCCACGGGTAACCACAGTGTGGGGAATGATGTCCGTGCGCACACAAACATAAAACACAGTGCACACCAGACATACAAACGTGCATCCACAACAACTCCCCGGGAACCGCACACAAGGCTGTTGTCCGCGGCAACCGCACCGAGGCCAACTACATAATGCCTCAGCTGCGGTTGAAACAACAACCAAAACCGCGGGCAACTGTATGCGACTCCCAAGGAGTCACGACCATAACCGTGGCCGTGACACTCCCACCCCTCAAAGCCCCCCCACCAAAAAAAAATACGTGAGGGACTCAGACAAGGGGATAGGAGAAGGGAACGTCCACTCTCAGTACCGGTTCTAAAAAGGGGTCGCTGTCAGCTGCATCCTCTCCCGGCTCACACTAGCCAGTCCGACGAGGACTGCAGCCCGCACCAGCAACAAAGGGGAAAGAACCACTGAGAGATGGACGAAGGGACTCTCCACACACGTCCCCACTCCAGTCGCTGCCAGCAGACACCCCTAACCAGCACGCAGCTGGACTACTTACGGAGTGCTGCCAGCAAACGACCAGAGATGGGAACATGGAGAGGCACGAGGGACCATGGACACGGAAGGTACGGTGGCGGGGAATAGCCACCAACCGTGCCGCAAAGGATGATCCCCCCGGGACGTTCTCCCTCCGGAGAACGCGCATGCAGGCCACAAGGGTATGGCACTGCATGCTGCACCCTCTTCCGAAGGTATGCACACGCATACCGAAACAACACCCACACACCAAAAAACACCAGGGTGAGGGGATAAAAAACAACAGGGGACGCCAAACGAACACGGTGAGGAAAGGGCGGGGAAAAGCCACTCACCGCGCCGTAAGCGGCGAAACCCCCCATAACGCTCTACCTCCGAAGAGCGCGCATGCACCCCATCCGTAGATAGCGGTGCATGCTCTACCCTCTTTCGAGGGAAAAACGCCACATGAGATGCCTCTGTGGTCATACTGTCACGGCTGAGGATGGGGGAAATCCTCAGCCGTGCAATGCCAGATGCTGTAGGCCTACTCGGCCAGGAGAACAGGATAGGGAGCAGGTCACCTCCTAACAGCGTCCCTACCCTGACCCTAACTGTGCACAGTTCGGAGGAGAGGTTATATAGGCCCAAAGTGGCCACACCCAAAGGAAGGACACACCCAGTGACATCACACACACACTGGGAAGGGAGTTAACCCTACACACACCACAGAAGGGAAACTCACAAAAAGGAAAAGTGTCCAACAGATCACACTGTGGCCGTTGCCGCAAGCAACGACATGGGTGGCACACGTGTCCAGGGAGTCAGCCCGAAGGCCGGGACACTGCCACCACATGTACAAAATACTACCTAAGGTTGCCACGGGTAACCACAGTGTGGGGAATGATGTCCGTGCGCACACAAACATAAAACACAGTGCACACCAGACATACAAACGTGCATCCACAACAACTCCCCGGGAACCGCACACAAGGCTGTTGTCCGCGGCAACCGCACCGAGGCCAACTACATAATGCCTCAGCTGCGGTTGAAACAACAACCAAAACCGCGGGCAACTGTATGCGACTCCCAAGGAGTCACGACCATAACCGTGGCCGTGACAGTTCCTCACTGTATGTCACCACGCCACTCTGCGGTCTACTCATGCTGCTGCCATATCTACACTATGTCACCTTTCCAGTCTGTGGTATCCTGCTGCTGCTGCCATCTCCACATTATGTCACCTTGCCACTCTGTGGTCTCTTCCTGCTGCTGCCATATCCACCCTATGTCACCTTGCCACTCTGTGGTCTCCTCCTGTTGCCGCCACCTCTAAACTATGTCACCTTGCCACTCTGTGGTATCCTGCTGCTGCTTCAATCTCCACATTATATCACCTTGCCACTCTGTGGTCTTCTCCTACTGCTGCCATCTCCACACTATGTCACCTTGCCACTCTGTGGTATCCTCATGCTGCTGCCATCTCCACACTATGTCACCTTGCTACTCTGTGGTGTTCTCATGCTGCTGCCATCTCCACACTATGTCACCTTGCCACGCTGTGGTGTCTTCATGCTGCTGCCATCTCCACACTATTTCACCTTGCCACTCTGTGGTCTCCTCCTGCTGCTGCCATATCCACACTATGTCACCTTCCCACTCTGTGGTCTCCTCCTGATGCTGCCATATCCACACTATGTCACCTTGCCACTCTGTGGTATCCTGCAGCTGCTGCTTCCATCTCCACATTATGTCACCTTGCCACTCTGTGGTCTTCTCCTGCTGCTGCCAACTCCACACTATGTCACCTTGCCAATCTGTGGTCTCCTCCTGCTGCTGCCTTCTCCAAACTATGTCACTTTGCCACTCTGTGGTATCCTCATGCTGCTGCCATCTCCACACTATTTCACCTTGCCACTCTGTGATCTCCTCCTGCTGCTACCATATCCACACTATGTCATCTTGCCACTCTGTGGTGTCATCATGCTGCTGCCATATCCACACTATGTCACCTTGCCACTCTGTGGTCTTCTCATGCTGCTGCCATATCCACACTATGTTACCTTGCCACTCTGTGGTATCCTGCTCCTGCCATCTCCACATTATGTCACCTTGCCACTCTGTGGTCTCCTCCTACTGCCATATCCACACTATGTTACCTTGCCACTCTGTGGTATCCTGCTCCTGCCATATCCACACTGTCACCTTGCCACTTTGTGGTGTCCTCAAGCTGCTGCCATCTCCACACTATGTCACCTTGCCACTCTGTGGTCTCCTCCTGCTGCTGCCTTCTCCACAATATTGAGATCAGATGGCCAAGAGAGGAGAGAAGGCGCTCATAGGTGAGGGTAAACAGATAGATGTCCCTTCCCCCTAACCAAGATGAGTGAAATTACTCACCTGGTTTGGTTTGCTCTGATTGTGGTGCAACCTTGGTGGAGGGAGGTTCGAAGTGTAGAGGTTGTCTGGGTTGGTGCTGCCGAATGGTGTCCGAAACAACCCTGGGCGGGGGCCGAAACCGCCACTTGGGTGGGTATTGGAATATATAAAAACAGGTCTCGTCTGCACTGGATACGTGCGGCGAGCCAATGGACTTAAGGCGCAAATCACAACCCGAGCTTGGATACGAGATTTTTTATTTTGAATAGACGACGCGTTTCGGGGTACTCAGGACCCCTTTATCAAGTCTGTATCCTTGGCACCGTGAGCCGGCTGGTGCACTCTCCTGGAGGTCCTTTTCAGAAGGAATGCTGATGATTGATGCTGGAGAGTGTCCTGTTGTTGCGGCGCTGCTGTGCTTGCTGCACGTGTAGTGTGCAGTGTGCAGCAAGCACAGCAGCGCCGCAACAACAGGACACTCTCCAGCATCAATCATCAGCATTCCTTCTGAAAACGACCTCCAGGAGAGTGCACCAGCGGGCTCACGGTGCCAAGGATACAGACTTGATAAAGGGGTCCTGAGTACCCCGAAATGCGTAGTCTATTCAAAATAAAAAATCTCATATCCAAGCTCGGGTTGTGATTTGCGCCTTAAGTCCATTGGCTCTCCGCACGTATCCAGTGCAGACGAGACCTGTTTTTATATATTCTCCACAATATGTCACCTTGCCACTCTGTGGTGTCCTCATGCTGCTGCCATCTCCACACTATGTCACCTTGCCACTCTGTGGTGTCCTCATGCTGCTGCCATCTCCACACTATGTCACCTTGCCACTCTGTGGTCTCCTCATGCTGCTTCCACCTCACCACTTCATGACTGGTCCACTATTTTGGCTTTCAGCCTAGCTGACATCATCATTTATTTGACCGTTCTTCTGATCTGTCAGAAGGAAGGAAAAATTAGACGCACAACGGATCCTGTCTATGTAGCAGCTGTAAGGCCTGTATGGTCCCATCAGAATTGGCTTATGACTTGGTAGCCAAAAGCAGTAGTGGGTACAAAACACAGAAGACATGCAAATATTCCATTCCCATGTCATCTCTGTTTTACATCCACTCCTTTTTTTTTTTGGGCTTTAGCAATTCTGACCGATTATTGAGCAAATGCTGACCCAATGGAAGGCGTATGCTCCACAGACAGCATCCGTTTTCTGTGGGTTATTGTTCTAACAGATCAGAGAAAGGGCAAATTAATCAGTGACGTCAACACAAACTTACTACTGACACCATCTCCACTATGTCAGGGGGGGCTCTACTTTTATTCTCGTTTAATAGAACAGGTTCTGTTGACATCAATGTGGAATCAGCTGGCAACTGTGTAAAAGGAGTGCGCTTCTTCTTGGCGCTAACATCGACCTGTAAGGCTGAGTTTATACTTGAGTTATTTGGTCAGTTTTGGCCACGTGACTGCTCAAATAAGTGAAGTGTGCAGTGATTCTAAGAGCGATGCCCGTCATCTGCATGTCATACTGACTCACAGTATTATTTCACTACCACAGCAGACTCCCTATGCGTGTTACTGCAAGGTACAGTGTTCTACACCACTATAAAGGCTCTCTGCAGCTAGGAAATAGCCGTTTTTGTAACATAATTTGCCGCAAATATATTCGGATCAAATCAAATTTTTCCCCAAAAATTTGGCGAACCGGTGAATCGAATTTTTTAAAAATTCACTTATCTCTAGTTTTTATTATGAAGGACATCCCACCTTCCATCAGCCAGGAGACTGCAACTAGGGTGTGCCCTGGGGGAAACAACTACTACTCCTGTTTTGTGGCCTCCTTATCACTGTGCCAGACTGGGGAGTGAGGGAGGGGGACTGGGTACCATGACTGCTACAACAACCAACACCAGTACCATTCCCATCCTCCTTTCTGCCTTCCCACCAGTTTCCTGCATCCTGTATAGTCCTCGGCTTATCGGTTTGCTTCTACTTGTGTGCATAGATTTTCATTTTGCGTTTTTGTTGCCTTCAGTTATCATCTATGACACATGAGCAGGCTGTTTTGTGTTCACGAGTATACGATATTTAATTGCCGATGCAGGAGGTTTGACCCAGTGGCAGTTCATAGCGATTCGATCATAAATGCGAGTTGGCACATCCCGGCAGTTTATGAACTTTGAATTCATTCTTTGTGTTTCAGGCTTAAGTGGAATTGTTGCTGTTTCTTCGTCAGGTCTATTGAGGCCATAAGAGCGGCTTTAAGGAGATGTGAGGGTTTAACCAAGGTGACTGGGCACCGTGGGCAAATCACTATTGGGTTAGCCTATTGATGGAAGGGAATGTTTACTTCATTTATTCATCAGTTTTAGCTACTTTCCTTAGATATTTTTTGATCCTTGTCAGTGTCAGTGCTTGGGGCTAAGAATTTAATTGTCTTTCTTCACTTCCTACAGTATGTGTCAAAACTTAAAAACTCGAGATAATCACGAGGCTCGTGGGATGGATAATGTACTTATTTGAACACATTCAGGCTACAGATGAAGCCGAATACTGTTTCGCAGGTGGATGATGTGTTATAAGTATGCTATATAAAAGGTTACAGAGCAACATAAAGGAGTATATCTGCTTTACACTATCCCATGTTATATGAATCAAGATATGATGAATAAATAGATGAAGGGGGCCTGATATAGACACCCTATTTATTAGCTAAATACAAAATTTACCAGGGATCTCTGCCTTGAAGAACTACATGTCTTCTTCATAAAATCTGCAATCTGTTTTCTATCGTCTCAGTGATGGCAGCTGTTTCCTGTCTCCCCTGCATAGATAGACAGCAGCCACCACAAGGGGGAGCTGAGGAGCTCACCGCATACAGTGTTATTATTGAATACCAGTGTATAAATATTATGAAGTAAGCTCCCTCTAGTGGTGGCTCCAGGCAGAAAAAAATTATATGATTTAAAGGGGTTGTTCCATTAAGAAAACATGTACAGCATAAGGGATAACTGGCTGTTCATGAATGGAGCAGAAGCTATGCATAAATGTCCAATGCTCCATTAAACTCTATGGGACACCCAGAGATATTGAAGTACAAGCACTCAGCTACTGTATCTCCACCATCCCCACAGATCAAAATGTAGCTGCAACGCACATGCCTGACCACCATTCCATTTGAAAGCGGGGGGAGCACGAGCCCTCGTTCCAGATGCTGGAAACCTGTTCTTAGGTCTTAACTGTTGAATGTACTTGATATTCACCAGGAACATAACAAATAGCCATGGGGCTCCAAAATAAAACGGGGGCCACACTAAGATCTCTTACAAAAGCAAATTCTGACAAACATGATTATTTTTATCTTCCTAATGCACAAAGTGATGTCACAATACAGGAATATTGTGCACAGTGATGTCACATTACAGGCATAATGTGCACAGTGATGTCACATTGCAGGCATAATGTGCACAGTGATGTCACAATACAGGAATATTGTTCAGTTATGTCACATTACAGGCATAATGTGCACAGTGATGTAGCATTACAGGGATAATGCACAAAGTGATGTCACAATACATGGATAAGGAAGACAGTGATAATGTGCACATGTTGCAGTACAGGGATATTGCACACTGTGATCTAATACCCTGTAATAGGTACATTATTTCACCTATTTCAGCTATTTCATTTCATTCATATTAATATTATATTATGTAATATATTATAATATCACAATCAAGTATAATGCACACATAATGTTGCAGCACAGGAGTAATGCAAAGGTAATGTGTAACACCCCAGAGTGGTGTTACCACTCCTGCACCCTGCTACTGTCTTTATTGGTCTAACCTCATGTCATCTTATGTATTGTTGTCCAAGTCCTATTCCTTATCTGTATGCAACTGTTACGTTCATGTAATAATAAGCTCTGGGGGCCAAAGCTTAAAGCCTCATGATCCAGGAGGAAAGTTCCCTGGCATAACCTAGAGTCAGACTAAAAAGTGAAGTTCAGCATAAAGAAGAGGCCAAGTTATCAAGTCAGCTTGTCAGTACAGGGTGAGAGAAGGATATAGCGGAGTTGAGTTTGCCTGCCAGTTTAATGCTAAAGCCTGTAAACTGTTTGAAGAAACGTTTATTCAAAGTAAAGCTGCCAATCCCTTAATTATTCCCACTTTTCGCTTCACAGCCAAAGCCTGGGGTCCAGCGGTATCCAGGTAGGAGCACCGTGACACTTAAAGAGACAATTAGGCTGCCTGCATTACACCACTCGGCATTCCTACACCTGGGACACGCGATAGAGAGGGCCCTGGGGGGAGGCGCCCTTCGAAATGGATAATGCGTAACGTATTCCATAGTGAAATTTAGGACAGGGCCACATTAAAGGGGATGTGTCACGTATAATTTTTGTCTGCCAGTTAAAACAAGATAGTGTCACATATTCTGTTTTTCCAATCTGTTTTTGTATTCAGGTGGCTATAGGGGCGACAATCTTGCCTGAGCTGTTCTTAACAGCATTTAGAGGTACGCTTTACATCAGCCACCATGGGCCATAGACACAATGGTCAGGAGAGGACCTCATTGACTTCTCTAGGCATGCTCTGTGAGCTGTGCAAAAGTCAGGAGGGAGCAGATAACCTTGACAAACACCTATTGTAAATGGTGGATCTGTGTATCTATCTATCTATCTATCTATCTATCTATCTATCTATCTATCTATCTATCTATCTATCTATCTATCTATCTATCTATCTATCTTATCTGTCATTCTAATCCTGCTTCTATTGATTAGCAGATAATTGCAGTAAGTGATCTGTACAGACCAAAAATTGCTATTATTAGGCTTAGTGGCCCATGCAAAAAATGCAGGATTTTATGTTCTTTTTTTATTTTTATAGATAGGCGGACTGGGAACTTAAAGTGGCCCTGGAAAAATAAACTAAAAAGGGCCCCATGTTGTCCAAATTAACAAAAAATGGGACAACACAAGTAAGCGGGGTCAGCAATACTGTGGTACAGCACAAAGTAGCGCCCCAGCAGAACCAAATAGCACAGTGCGGCACAAAATACTGCCGCATTCACCACAGTAGTCAACTATATCACCGTCCTGAGGACTCTGCTACAGTTAAGTTTGGGAGGGCACTTTCAGCTGCTGGCCAGGTGCATAAGTACCTGATGCTCCTAGCATTAATTAATGCTTAGAGCATCAGATAGTTATGTACCCAGCCACTGACATTGAGGAGGCCTTGGGCGGCCCCCTGTACATCGGCCAACCTGGAAATTTCCCTGTTGGGTCTATGGCCAGTCCGCAGCTGATAGTGACATGAAAAAGTAATAATGACTCCAAAAATTACTTAAAACTATGTTTAACATAAAACATGATTTTAACAATAGGTCAGTCTGCACTGTTCTATTCATGGTAGGTATTTAACTACAACATGCAGATTCCCTGAGTCATGGGCTACGCCGCCATGTCCTAGACTCAATCTCATTGTCGTCGATTTCTCTTACGCAGAGTATTGTGGCGCGGTGATCCACAGGTTACATTAGTATATACCGGTACTATATCTCTATATTAAGTTATGAGACAGGGAATTGATTTTCTGCTTTGGGATATATTACTGAAATGCCATATAATATGCTGCAATTTATGAACGCTTGTGTCATACGTACAAAGGCCATTTTGTGGGCTTCACTAATGTTCTCAGGAATACAGCTCATCCATTAAACAGCAACCTGTGACATTGCTGAGGGACCTAATAAATATTATTTATGAGTCAGTGGTTTTGTGGGAATTGAGATTGCACGTTCTCATGAATATTAGTTTCACTGGTTTTAACTTAAGAACGTGCCTTAAACAGAGATTATCACATTTTAAAAACCTGTCTAAAATACTAATCCCTCAGATTTTCTGCAAAACTTTGTAAATCGATTCTACCATCTCCTATGTTAAATGATGTTTCATTTCCTAGAAACCCAAAAGAAGTAGGACATGACTACATTTCTCTAGACTCCTTTTCTGTACATTTAGGTGTTATAGGCAATTTCTTGCAAAACTGTTCACATAAATCCCGTTGCCTAGAGGCCAAGCAAATAAAACTTTCCCTCAGTAATGTACGGTTTACACATCAGGAACAAAGGTTAAAATTAGCGATGAGCGAAGTTATCAAACATTCAATTCCGCTGCTTCGCCGAGCTTCAACAAGAGATTTAATTCATGATGAAATAATTTGTCATGACCTGCATGTCCATTGTTGTGATTGCGCCCCCCCCCCCGCACCTCCGACATTAAACCCCTCAGATGTCGCGTTCAATGCTGATCGTGACATCTGAGAGTCACATTGAGGCTTTTCAGGGGTAAAAAAAAAAAAAAAGCAAATGCTCACCAAAATTATTTGATCACAGAGAGGAAATTGATTGAAGAAAACGTGGCAAATCAGTGATGATGTCAACGCTTCCTCCATTTCTTTTTTTTTTTTTTTTTTACTGCCATTTCAGGAAAAATTGATTTGTTACCATGAAATATGAGGACAGTCGCCTTCGTGACAATTTTTCCTGAAATTCTGATCAAAGTCCTCTTTGTAAACTTAGATTCACTTAGATGGTTGGTCGGTCCTAATGACAAGTCTAATGTATAGTTCGCTTAACTCTGTAGTATTTATTGCCTTGGCTGATACCATAGTTTAGGCTGTGATAAAATTATGTGCTTAATAGAGATGAGTGAATCAATTCTAAAATTAGGAAATTTGACCAATATTTTTCAAACAATGCAGATTCTACCACACCTTTTGTGTTATTTGATTAGAGAGAGAGAATTAGTGTGAAAGAGAGAGACTTTTCTGGGCAATCGGAGCACTTTCAATTTGGGTCAAATTGATTTGGACCAAAGCAAATCAGCTGATTGATTCGGCCAAATTGAATTGTAAGAAATTTGCTCATCTCCAATGCTTCACCAGTCTTCATCTAACTGGGTAAGAAGTGCAGGAAACAGGGGCAGACTGGCTATAGACCCTACAGGGAATTTTCCCGGTGGGCTAGTGCCCATAGGGCCACCCAAGCTCTACTCACTGCCTCTGCCTGGTTACATACTTCTGGGGGCACTATATAGGGGTCATTATTAGAGAAAGTCCAGACAGCATGCTAAATGTGGGGCTGGCTTGGTGCTGTGGCCCACATCTCGACTCCTAAGCCCCCTGCTCCATATCTTAATTACAGACAATTGGAGGAGAAAGAGGACAGGACATGACAGCTATTGATGACCACCACAGAGGGACAGCTAATGGGAAGGTATTTTGTGCCTCACTGTGGTATTTGGTTCTTCGGGATGGCATTCTGTGCTCCACTGTGGTATTTCTGTCCCTGCCAACTTCTATTGGCCCCATCTACTTGTGTTACCCCTTCTTCTGTCAATTTGGAACCACATACAACATTGGGGCCACATTTACATTTTTGTCTTTCCTCATGTTCAGTATCTAATTTTTCGAATTTGTAGTAATAGGACCCACCAGAAAAACTTTCACATGTGTGAACCCTTTATTTTTAGTGACTCTTTCTTTTCTTCTACCCTCAAGCTCAGAAAAACATGTACTGCAAGATGACCCCTTAACAACATGTCGCATTTAGAGTATTGGCCCTGTAATTGTTTTGTGTTGTTGGATGTTAGCTTTTCTCTCCATTTCACTCATGATATCCATGTTTCACTTAGTCTACTTTCACACTCGCATTTTGGCTTTCCGTTTGTGAGATAGGTTCAGGGCTCTGACAAGTGGTCCAAAACGGATCAGTTTGCATTCTAATGCATTCTGAATGGAAAAGGATCCGCTCAGAATGCATCAGTTTGCATCAGTTCAGTCTCCATTCCGCTTTGGAGACGGACTCCAAAACTCTGCTTGCTGTTTTCTATTGTGCCAGTTTGTGTCACTGAAAAAGGATCCGTCCCCATTGACTTACATTGTGTGCCACTATAGAAAACGGATCCGTCCCCAATTGACTTTCAATGGTGTTCAAGACAGATCTGTCTTGGCTATGTTAAAGATAATACAAACAGATCAGTTCTGAACGGATGCAGACGGTTGTATTATCTGAACGGATCTGTCCATGATGGATCCACACAAAACGCAAGTGTGAAAGTAGCTTTAGTGGGGATTTCAATCAATACTTGTGGTAATCAAGTGCTTTGGTTATGATATAGCTCTTGGAGTTGTTAGAAAAATGTCAATAATAATGACTGGCCTTTAAAAACTTGGAGTCTCTTGAATGTAAATCTGCCCTGTTATCCATCTGGTGCTGATGCATTTCCTTTGGCTCCAACGCACTTTAAACACAGACACCATTAAACCAGGTGACACAGGGCACTTAGTGCAACCAGACTCTCCTGTTTATGCACATTAACCAGATTAGATGTTAAAGCAAAATTTGCCCCAAGCCGTGGAGTTTAATGAGAATATATGTGAGGTCTATTTGTAGAAGACAAGGCTGATCTACAGTAAATGGTCTTCATTCTTTATGTAATTTTTCCAGACTGTTTAGCAAGCTCCGGAAAACAGTTATCATTAGCATTAAACATTATGTAGGTTAATCTACAGTAAATGGCTAGCTTTACTTAATACCATGAATGTTGGAGGATCTGGTCTTCTATGACATATTAAGAGCTCATTCACATTGGTGTTAGGTGTCCACTAATCTTTCACATTATTTTGGTCTTACAAGTGCATGCCGGATCGATTAGAGAACGGACAACAAACTGAAATTTTATGGAATCTCCAAAGAGCTTAAGTTACAACCCAGAACTGGCAAGGACACATTTTATTACAGACATCTAAAGGCTAATTGAAAGACCAAAAGTTTATGTAAATACAGAAGAAATAATCACAAGAGTCAACCTTTTAGTAACATCTAATAAAATTACATATATCCTTGAGAATGTTGATTTAGGCTAGAAAATGATGGCCTCTTGGTGTTGGAGGACTGTTTCTTTTAAAGGGGTTATCCAACATCAAACATTTAGCACCTATTTATCACCTATCTTCAGGTTGATAATCTCTGGGTGTTCCACTAACAACTCCAGAATAGAGTCTCGGGACTCATTCTATTGGTTGTGGAGGTCCCAAGAGCCTGCTCTAGAGGAGACTGAATGGAGCAGCCATTGTGCATGACAAGAAAGTCTATGGGACAGCTGGAGGTTGACAAACACTGTAGTTGATTATCTTCATCAGTCTGATAGACTTTCAATGGAGTAGTAGTACACATGCATTTGATAGGTTAAAGAGTTGTTTCACAGCATGAGCCCTTGTCTATATGCCCTATTTAAGGGGCTGTCAGCTTTTTACTATTGATGACCTATCCCCAAGATGGGTCATTAATATCAGATTGGTGGGTGGCCTACTCCTGGCACCACCGCCGATGGGCTGTTGGAAGAGAAGTAAGGTCCGTTTACCTGCTTGCTGAAGCAATTGCAGTGGTGAGCAAGTGTAATTACAAGTATAGCATCCCCATTCACTTCTCTCGGACGGCTCTGTCTGTTCAAGTGAATACTACAGAGCCATCCCATGGAAGTGAATGGGGAAGCCATACTTGTAATTACTTGTGTCTTCTCTTTAAACAACTTATCAGCGGGGGTGTTCGGAGTAGTATTCTTGCCAATCTGATATTGATGACCTATCCTGAGGATAGGTCATCAATAGTAAAAAACCAGACAACCTCTTTAAAGCATTTCATAACAGGAGGTCCCTCCACCATGAGCCGGAAAGAGACCACTTTGGAGCACCTTGCTTCACATAGACAACCATTTATTTTATTGGTCGACATGTAATGCTACATTTCCCCTCCAGCAGCTTTCCTTATAATAGAACATGACCCTTTATATATATTACATGGTGGCCAATTTCTCCTCCACCACTCCAGGCAGAAAAAAAATTCAGACTACACTGCATTAATGTTAGTAGTGATGACCTACATCACTACTTCTGGGTGAGGTATGGCATCACGTTAATAATTGTAACGGACCGTTTCAGCAGACAAGGGGTTAAAATCCGTTTAAGCTATATGCCCCTTTCTGAGAGACAGGCACAGCTACTGCAGAACACCAACCTCCCGAACTGGATACAAAATAGCACTCCAAACTGGAACCTCACGAATAGCTGCTAGCAGACGAACAGGAATCAGCTTACACTCCTGGCAATCAGTCTCTAACAGCATACAGCGGATCCCCCCAATAACGAGACAAGGCTGTTGAGGGTCAAGCAGTGGTCTGACTGTACTTCAAGTACAGCCTCTTTTATTCATAAACCACAAACATAGTACTGCCCACAGGGGTTTGAAATACAACCAATCAGTAATTTACAATACATACAATGTATTACAGCAACCAATCATTCACGCCCCCAGAAGACCAGAAGGGAGACTGCGACACAGGACAGACACAACACATCCCCTGAATGCATCATGGTTTTCTCCTCTCTGTCAACAACTACCTCTGCCCCCTGTAACTCAGCATGCCGCTGGGGAGGGAGGACGCTGCTCTCCCCTCCCTGCACTTCACACTGCCGCTGGGGAATGGAGACTGGGCTCCCAATTCCCTGCAATTCACACTGCCGCTGGGGAATGGAGACTGGGCTCCCAATTCCCTGTAATTCACACTGCCGCTGGGGAATGGAGACTGGGCTCCCAATTCCCTGCTGGACACTCTGCCGCTGGGGAGAGGAGACTGAGCTCTCTCTGTCCCGCAACTGTAACTTCCGATGGAGGTCCACCCAACGTGGCAGCTGACCGTCACCTTCTGCCCGGTATAGTAGGGTCTTGAACACTAGACTCCTCACGAACTTCACGTATTTCTCAGCTGGATTGAAGTTCAGCCGCAACCACATCATACGGTCAAATTCCTCAACAGAGTATCTGTACTCCACTGCTGGTTCCATCCTGGTGCTTTTAGGGTCGCTGTACTGTGACATGCGTTGCCCTTAAGTTGTAAAATCCAAAGAAATGGTGTCTCCTGTAGCTGTCCTTCTGGCTGTAGGAACGATCCCACTGCTGCCACCAATGTAACGGACCGTTTCAGCAGACAAGGGGTTAAAATCCGTTTAAGCGATATGCCCCTTTCTGAGAGACAGGCACAGCTACTGCAGAACACCAACCTCCCAAACTGGATACAAAATAGCACTCCAAACTGGAACCTCACGAATAGCTGCTAGCAGACGAACAGGAATCAGCTTACACTCCTGGCAATCAGTCTCTAACAGCATACAGCGGATCCCCCCAATAACAAGACAAGGCTCCGTGTTGAGGGTCAAGCAGTGGTCTGACTGTACTTCAAGTACAGCCTCTTTTATTCATAAACCACAAACATAGTACTGCCCACAGGGGTTTGAAATACAACCAATCAGTAATTTACAACACATACAATGTAAGTACAGCAACCAATCGTTCACGCCCCCAGAGGACCGGAAGGGAGACTGCGACACAGGACAGACACAACACATCCCCATAATGCATCATGGTTTCCACCTCTCTGTCCCGGAGACAACCTAGGAGCAATCCAATTATCTCTCAGGACAAAGGGAAATCGCCAATACACATGTGGATACAACAGGACAGACATCACCATTTAAACACACAATGGGACAATGGCACAATAGAAACACACCCAGCATATTCCTCCCAAGCTGACAAGTTACACTTATTATAAATTGTTACAACTTTGTGAGTTTACATTGTCCATACATATAACTTACATCAATTTAAACAGTATAACTTGGGGACAAACCTATCCAAAATTCACTTGAATAGGTTCAGGGGTTTAAAAGTTAGTATGGGCCATAATCCTGAGGCAAGAGGCTTTTAAACAGGCCTCTCCAAAACCCAGTGGCGAGGTTGGTTTCGCCACAATAATATTATGTTGTAGCATGATTGGTTGAACATGCCGGCGCTATTGCCTACTGGCTGCAGAGTTGTGTGGACGTATTTCTAGGGTTGTGTGTCGGTGCAGCAGTACACATCCTCTTTCTGTGTATGCTGGTTGCTGGTGTCGTACGTGCTGACTGAGGTCTTCAACGGCTGTGAGTAAACTGCCTCCTGTGACTGTTGCTTGTCTGCCACTGTTCGCCGTGTCCCTTTTATGCTGTGTGTGCTGGTTGCTGTGAATGTGTATCTAGGGCAGTGTGTCGGTGCAGCAGTGCATATTCTCTATGGTCCTTGCGTACTGACAGCGGTGGCTTGTATGGTGACAGTTAGGGGTGAGCGAATCGACTTTGGATGAAACATCCGAAGTCGATTTGCTTAAAACTTTGTTTCAATACTGTATCAGAATGTGTTGTCTCCGATGAGCCGAAGTGGTACCTTGGAACCGAACCCGAGTTTGGGAAATGTTTTTTTACAGTAGAAATCAATTTATGAAGTTATTACGCGAAGCTCCGGCTCATATGAGCCAATACATTCTAATACTGCTCTGTAGAGTATTGAAACAAAGTTTTATAAAAAAAATCGACTTCGGATGTTTCATCTGAAGTCGATTCGCTCATCCCTAGTGACATTGTCTGTTTCTAGTTCTTTCTGGTCCTTGTGTCGGTATTCTTGTGTGAATCTGCGGGGTTAACTCTCCAATCTGAACTTGTGCCTGTCTTATGCCTTAGACAAAAAGGGTATAACTACATTGCGACACGTGTCGTATGACATTCGTATAGCACGACATTTATTATAATGAGAGTCAATGGTGTCGCACTGTGTTATGTGAAGAAATTCGTGGCACACCAAAGTAGATTCAATGCAATTTAATAATTAGTTGATGTTTTACATCATTTCATATTCCATATGTTCACATATATAATCAATACATCCGGGTAGGAGCAGTGTACAGTTGTATAGTGTGTCCCAACGTTTCGGCCATATGTCTGGCCTTTGTCAAGGGATCTGTAGTTATTCACTGTGGAGACATTGACCGGATGTGAACGCTGCGAGCCATATGGCCGAAACGTTGGGACACACTATACAACTGTACACTGCTCCTACCCGGATGTATTGATTATATATGTGAACATATGGAATATGAAATGATGTAAAACATCAACTAATTATTAAATTGCATTGAATCTACTTTGGTGTGCCACGAATTTCTTCACTTACTACGTGACGACCCCTCGTCCTCCGTGGGCACCCTTCACTTAATAGGGTGTGCGGATCTCATTACCTCCTGCACTGTGTTATGTGACATGCTGCGACGCGACATTCACACAGAAATCCAACTTGGATGGATTTTTTGCGACTGTCGTGTCGCAATCACAGCTTGTTGTATGTCGCAGTACGACACCATTGACTATCATTCTAAAAAAATGTTGCGTGACTTTCCTGCGACAAGAAGTTGCGTGACACATATCGCCATGAGGCCCTAGCCTAAAACAGTGATGTGCGAATAAGGCATTAATCTCACCTGCTGCCTCACTCGTCTGTCATTTGCTCGTCTGTTTCTCTATTCAGTCCCTGGGTTGTCCCAGTTTGGCGTTGGAATCCTGTTTTTTATTGGTATCCAGACCCTAGCTGTGCAACATTGCATTACATTTCTGAAGCCTGTTCAGTTTCCTTGTCTTGTTTCTGCTAGTTCTGTCTTGCCTTTTGTTCGGAACATTCAGGGTTCCTGTTATTTTGTCTAAACAGTGTCCTATGGTTGTTTGTCTGTTTGGGTTCCTGTTCTGCTAGTTTACCTGAAATCCATGTTTTATGATATGCCTGGACCTCTGATGCTTTGCACCAGCGTCTGTTCCTCGTAGGTCAGCTGCCAAGTGTAACGGGACCATCCAAGGAGGTAGCAGTCCAGTCGCCCCCCTGCAGTGAAGACCAGATCCCTGTATAGGGGTTAAAGGGTGAGAGGGGAGTGCCGGAATAACATCCTTAGGGTTTGACCAAAGTCAAACCGGTCACTTGACACAGTAGTTCCATAAGTCCACATCTGCCACTGATCCGCTTGATGCATAACAGAATAATTGTTGCCCAGTAGCTATGTTCCCCTCCCCCCCCCCCCAAAAAAATAAAAAATAAAAATCCATGGATTTAACCCTTTCAATTCCAGATAAACTAGCCTCCTTGCTTAAATAGCCCTGCAGTGTTTTTATATTGAAATTGAGGCAAAGAGTTAATAGAAATGGAAGTTGCTTATTCAATGCAAGAGATGGTGTGCGTTCTCAATGAATTCCAATCTGTACCTCCAGGTGTATGAGGTTTAATTATATTGCAGTTGAAGAGGTAGGGGGCAAAGCACTTCATTATCTTTTGGAATTGAGTTATAGGCCTCTGCCTTAAAGGGAAATTCTCATCAACATATAAATAACCCTTATTTTAATCTCATTGTGTCTTTATATAGTTCACTTATGTTTCTGCGATTTTGTTGTCTTTATTGTATAGAGAAACATCAGTTTGCAGTTGTGTAAAAATGTTAAAGGGGTTCTCCGGGATTTTTATATTGATAGACTATCCTCAGGAAAATCTCCCAGCATCCCTCTGATCAGCTGTTTGAAGAGGTTGCGGCACTCCGTAGCGCCATGTGACATCACATTCACCAATCACAAGTCCTAGCCGCAACTCAGTCCCATTCAAGTGAATGGGGCTGAGCTTCGATACCAAGTAGAGTTGCTATACAATGGAATGCGCTGTGCTTGGTAAACTGTGAGGAGGCTGAGGCACTCATCAGAGCTCTGGTGAGCTCTGTGGCTTCCTCAAACAGCTGATTGGTGGAGGTGCCAAGAGTCAGACAACAGTGATCTCATATTGATGACTTATCCTGAGTAGAGGTCTGTGATGGCTAACCTCCGGCACTCCAGCTGTGGTAAAACTATGACTCCCAACATGTACACTTGCTTGGCTGTTCTCAGAACTCCATAGAAATGAAGGAAGAATGCTGGGAATCGTAGTTTCACCACAGCTGGAGTGCTGGAGGTAACCACCACTGGTATAGGCCGTCAATAGGAAAATCCTGGAGACCCCCTTTAACAACGTGTGAGGGTCATGGCTGTCATACATGGAGGGAGTTAAACTTGTCTTACAACTTTAGGAAACCAAAGCTTGGATGATGGATTTGTATTTTACATACAATGCAAATGGATCAATAGTCATGTGGATTAAGCAACTGGTCCCTTCTCTTATTTGAATTTGCAGTAAAAACCACTGCATGGACCCACTCAACACAGGTCCTTCAAAAAGAGTGTGAGGAACCATCCCAAGAATCATGGAATGGAGATTGTAGTGAAACAAGCACAATCTACTCCTGTCCCAGGTGGTTGGGGTATAGTAAAGTTAACCACCACCAGAAGAGGCACCTTAACTCTTTATAAACCTCTGGTTGCATGATGTTCACTCACTATGCATGTTAACCATTTTTCTTTTCTTAGCACTCAATGGCTGGAGCACATTTCTACCACATTTTTGCTCAAAAAATAAACTCAGTGCATTTTATAATTCCTCTTATGTTTTCTAGAAACTAAAAAAAACTGTTGAGATAGATGTGTCTAAAACACATAAGAATTTAAGGGAATATCGGTACTGTACTGTTGAGTCATATTACCTAGTAAATATCAACTACTGTAGATATTTTTTGTCTTCTTTTTCATGTGTGTATGTATTTAAGTATGTTTTAATATCACTGAATTAATTGAATTTAAGCCATTTTAAACTCAGAATGCCTTAGTGATATTTTTTTTTAAGTCTGCTAACCTTACTGATCCCCTGTGGCTCCTGTTCCAATGCTGCCTGATTCCCACATCAGTCTCTAATTCCTGCTCTTGCATGACTGGTTAAGTGGTCACATTTACTCTGTCAAGAGGGACCAGGAAGTGGAGATCGGAGGAGGACTCGGGAAGCATCGGAATGCGAGTGGTGAGGGATCGTGAGGTGAGTTTGATTTCTTTTATTTTTAAAAGTCATTCTTAGCTTTTTATTACCAGAAACTTTAACTGGCCTGACAACCCCTTAACCTTTCAAAGACAAGATCAATTTTCATTTTCTCGTTTTCATGTTTTTCCTTACTGCATTCCAAAAGCCATTCCCTAAGTTTTCCACTCACATACTCACATGAAGACTTATTTTTTATGGGACAAGTTGTATTTTTAATATAATCATTTATGTAATTTATTATATCTTGTATTGGAAATGGGGTAAAATAAAAAAAATGACAATCCAGCCATGTGTTGGGGGGTTTGGTTGTTTGACCGCTTTTTATTTATTTTTTGGGTCTCCGAGTTAACAAAAAAAATCCCATTTAATTTTTTTTCCATTATAGTGTTCACTATATATGAAAAATATATTTTATTTCTTTAATAGTTCTGCTATTTTTGAATGCCAGGAATAGCAATTATTATTATATTTTTTTATGGTCTATTTTTATGTAAAATATTAGCAGTTGATGAGATTTCAACAGGCTTCCTACTAAGCACTGTCACTGGCAGGGTTTAACAGACAGTTTCTAAGAGCCTTCACAAGACCCAAGGCTGCCATAGTAACTGGTCAGAACCCCACAATTTCACCATAGGGGCACCAATCAGAGGACAAAGGGAGTCCCCTTCCTATCTCTTACACCTCATATGCCATAGTGTCTACTGTTTGGAGCATCTGAGCGGTTAAATGACAAGGATTGGAGATATCTCAAATCCTAGCCATCGTTGTTGGGTATCAGCTCTTTTCTACATGCTAAAGTGTATAAGTATGTCATTTTAGTAAATAAGTTAGTAAGGCTGAAAAAAGACATCTGTCCATCAAGTTCGGCCTGTTATCCTGCAAGTTGATCCAGAGTAAGGCAAAAAAAAAAACTGTGAGGTAGAAGCCAATTTTCCTCACTTTAGGGGAAAAAAAATCCTTGCAATAAGGCAATCAGAATAACCATCATAGCGCCGGAGTGCATCCCCTGTGAGAGAGGGGCTGCGCGTTTCTCATGCCTAATAAACAAACAATAGCTCTTTTATGCTACCTACCTTACAGTCTCCTAATGAGGCATCATTTATAGATGAAGAATCGTGTAGAGGTGATAGGGGTTTCAGTCGAGTAGCTTTGTAAGGGATTATTAGGCAATCTTGATTAATATTTAGCAACTATTGTCTGAGACATTAGGGTGACGAGCAATTAGCTGCACAACTAGCAGAAAAAGTGGGGGCCGTCATTATGCTCAAGCTGTAATTAATAGACAACTGAGTTACTTTTCACCTTAGTAGTCTCGGGCATAGTTGCTCTTACTTAGTTGTAGGTCTTGGGTGCTTGATCAGCTGCTTTGACAACTGCACACCCACCCTGCAATTTTGCCACACTGCATACTACATTCACCTGCTTTGGAATGCTCTGTCCTGGGACCAAACCTGTTGGCTCCCAGTATATATGGCCAATTGATCCCTTGCAGGTAGTTGTTATTTTTTGTGCAGTTGCATGTTGTGCTAATAATGAGTGGATTTTACTTTCACCTACCTCCGTTTTTTTTTTTTGCTTTTGCTTTGATCAATAAATATTTTTTTGTTTTGTGCTTTTAGCATCCCCAATTGCTATAATATTGTTGAAGTATTTAGGGGTTGCATACCTGTTTGTGACTGAACCAACTAGTGAGATTGCAATCAGAATAACTCCCTGGATCAACGACCCCTCTCTAGTAGCTATAGCCTGTAATATTATTACACATCAGAAATACATCCAGGCCCCTCTTGAACTCTTTTAGTGAATTCACCATCACCAACTCCTCAGGCAGAGAGTTCCATAGTCTCACTGCTCTTACTGTAAAGAATCCTCTTCTATGTTTGTGTACAAACCTTCTTTCCTCCAGATGCAGAGGATGTCCCCTCGTCACAGTCACAGTCCTGGGGATAAATAGATGATGGGAGAGATCTCTGTACTGACCCCTGATATAGTTATACATAGTTATTGGATCTTTCCTCAGTCGTCTTTTTTATAAAGTGAATAACCCTAATTTTGATAATCTTTCTGGGACCTGTACTCCACCATTCCAGTTATTATTTTATTCTTTATTCTTCAGGTGTGGATTATGTAGCGGGTGCAAGATGACTAAATTTCCCTAAAAAAACATTAATGTACAATCCACAAAAACTCTTTCAACTTGGAAATAAAAGACAATCTAACATGTAACTCAAGAGACGTAATTTATATCCTACAATGCCCTTGCAATAAGAACCAAAAGAAGCCTAAAAAAGAGATTATCAGAACACATCAATAATATAGAAAAAGGCTTTGAACAACACTCTTTATCAAAACACTTTAAAGACTACCATAACAAAGACCCGACAGTACTTACCTTTGCAGCCTTGGAAAGAATCAAAAAACAATAGAGGGGAGGCAATCAAATTGCACAGATTTTTGGCTTTCTGTAGAATCTGGGGTGGGTGCCCTTCATGGACGAGACATCGAGGTCCGGCTGCTTACCAGCACCTCGATCTGTCCTCCGATCTTCATTAATAAATATCACAATCCTGAACAACACACAGACAGGAACATAATCTCCTTAAAAATATATATACAGTGGGATGCTAAAGTTTGGGCAACTTTGTTAATCGTCATGATTTTGCTGTATAAATCGTTGGTTGTAACGATAAAAAATGTCAGTTAAATATATCATATAGGAGACACACACAGTGATATTTGAGAAGTGAAATGAAGTTTATTGGATTTACAGAAAGTGTGCTATAATTGTTTAAACAAAATTAGGCAGGTGCATAAATTTGGGCACTGTTGTCATTTTATTGATTCCAAAACCTTTAGAACTAATTATTGGAACTCAAATTGGCTTGGTAAGCTCAGTGACCACTGACCTACATACACAGGTGAATCCAATTATGAGAAAGAGTATTTAAGGGGGTCAATTGTAAGTTTCCCTCCTCTTTTAATTTTCTCTGAAGAGTAGCAACATGGGGGTCTCAAAACAACTCTCAAATGACCTGAAAACAAAGATTGTTTACCATCATGGTTTAGGGGAAGGATACAGAAAGCTGTCTCAGAGATTTCAGCTGTCTGTTTCCACAGTTAGGAACATATTGAGGAAATGGAAGACCACAGACTCAGTTCAAGTTAAGGCTCGAAGTGGCAGACCAAGAAAAATCTCGGATAGACAGAAGCGACGAATGGTGAGAACAGTCAGAGTCAACCCACAGACCAGCACCAAAGACCTACAACATCATCTTGTTGCAGATGGAGTCACTGTGCATCTGTCACGGCCATGGCTATGACCGTGACTCCTGAACCGCATGCGGTTGTCAGCGGTTTTCTTTGGTGTTCAATCACAGGTGAGGGCTGTGGTATTTGCCTCACCTGTGGTTGCCGCTGGCAACAGTGTGTATGTGGCAGCGTAGCAGGCTGAGCTGTGCCATTGCAGCTCGCTACGTTGTGCATGCGGTTTTGAGTTATGTGTGTATGTGTGCACTTCCTTTTTATGTTATTGTGTGCACGTCTCCTTTAAGTGGTGTTTTCCCTTCCCTGGTGTTGGAAGGGTTAATCTCCTTCCTAGTGTGTGTGTGTGCACTGGGTGTGTCCGACTGTGGGGTGTGGCTTCTTGGCCTATAAAGCCTCACTGCTTTTGCAGGCCTGCAGGTTGCTTCAGCCATGCTTAGCTGAGAGCAGCCTCATGTCTTTATTACCTGCCAGTAAGAGCCACCCCTGTGGTCATAACTATAATGTCGCTTTAAGTTATTTCTAGTTATGTGTGATGTCCGTGTGATGTTTTATATGTGATTTTGTGCAGCTATGGATCTGGATCCATAGCTGCACAAAATCACATATAAAACATCACACGGACATCACACATAACTAGAAATAACTTAAAGCGACATTATGGTTATGACCACAGGGGTGGCTCTTACTGGCAGGTAATAAAGACATGAGGCTGCTCTCAGCTAAGCATGGCTGAAGCAACCTGCAGGCCTGCAAAAGCAGTGAGGCTTTATAGGCCAAGAAGCCACACCCCACAGTCGGACACACCCAGTGCACACACACACACTAGGAAGGAGATTAACCCTTCCAACACCAGGGAAGGGAAAACACCACTTAAAGGAGACGTGCACACAATAACATAAAAAGGAAGTGCACACATACACACATAACTCAAAACCGCATGCACAACGTAGCGAGCTGCAATGGCACAGCTCAGCCTGCTACGCTGCCACATACACACTGTTGCCAGCGGCAACCACAGGTGAGGCAAATACCACAGCCCTCACCTGTGATTGAACACCAAAGAAAACCGCTGACAACCGCATGCGGTTCAGGAGTCACGGTCATAGCCATGGCCGTGACAGCATCGTTCAACCATTCGGCGCACTTTACACAAGGAGATGCTGTATGCGAGAGTGATGCAGAGGAAGACTTTTCTCTGCCCACAGCACAAAAAGTGCCGCTTGAGGTGGGCTAAAGCACATTTGGACAAGCCAGCTTAATTTTGGAATAACGTGCTGTGGACTGATGAAACTAAAATTGGGTTAGTTGGCCATAACAAGGGGCGTTATGCATGGAGGAAAAAGAACACAGCATTCCAAGAAAAACACCTGCTACCTACAGTAAAATATGGTGGTGGTTCCATCATGCTGTGGGGCTGTGTGGCCAGTGCAGGGACTGGGAATCTTGTCAAAGTTGAGGGACGCATGGATTCCACTCAGTATCAGCAGATTCTGGAGACCAATGTCCAGGAATCAGTGACAACAAGACAACGACCCTAAACACTGCTCAAAATCCACTAAGGCATTTATGCAGAGGAACAAGTACAACTTTCTGGAATGGCCATCTCAGTCCCCAGACCTGAATATAATTGAAAATCTGTGGTGTGACTTAAAAAAAGCTGTCCATGCTCGGAAGCCATCAAACCTGAATGAACTAATGATGTTTTGTAAAGAGGAATGGTCCAAAATACCTTCAACCAGAATCCAGACTCTCATTGGAACCTACAGGAAGCGTTTAGAGGCTGTAATTTCTGTAAAAGGAGGATTTACTAAATATTGATTTCATTTCTTTTTTGTGGTGCCCAAATTTATGCACCTGCCTAATTTTGTTTAAACAATTATAGCACACTTTCTGTAAATCCAATAAACTTAATTTCACTTCTCAAATATCACTGTGTGTGTCTCCTATATGATATATTTAACTGACATTTTTTATCGTAACAACCAACGATTTATACAGGAAAATCATGACGATTAACAAGGTTGCCAAAACTTTCGCATCCCACTGTATATGTGCGTATGTATACACATATACATACATAATGCATAAACTTCAACTTTATCCCTGTAACGGATCTCCTGGCACCCCAACCGGGTACCTCCGTTTATAAATGCTCCCAGTGCCTCCCGAGGACTCCAAGCACTCCGCTCGACACCGATACCACCACAGGAACCAGGAACACGAACAGCTCTTACAAGAGCTAGGAGTAATAGCCAGAGTATACACATATAGGAATCCCCATACACATAAGACGAGGCTCTATGTTGAATGTTAAACAGGAACTCTTTATTGAGGGCTACCCTCCCGTTTTGGTGCAGGTCCCCATCTGATGGACACTCCGCTAGGGGACCAGATGGAAGACTGTGACACAGGACAGATATGCAGCAATTCAGGATACACAGACACAATACATCCCCACAATGCATCACGGTTTCCTCCTCTCTGCCCTGGAGACACCCGAGGAGCAATTCAATTATCTCTCAGGACAAAGGGAAATCGCCAATACACATGTGGGGACAACAGGACAGAAATCACCATTTAAACATACAATGTCACAACCCTTACAGTAACCACAGACATTTAACATATCCCCAGATAGCTCAAGTCTGAGTGCATATTATTAGGTGAATGGCACTCAGACTACACGAATACAAAAAAGTTAGCTATCTGGGTACCCTCACATAACATACAATACAATTCCAAAGACAGATGGTTCTGTCACACACCTCAAAACCCCACATATCCCCATAATGTATACATCCATGGATAGCTCTGATCTGGGTGAACAACATATCCAAAAATCACCCAGATCCGAGCAGGGGTTCCCGAATTCCATGGAAGTCACATTTGGCCGACCGCAAGCATGGCTTTCCTGCCCAAAACAGTTCCACAGATTTAAGCTGTGCGGCCGGTCTGTCTTCTCCTTTAAAGTTAGTATGGGCCATAATCCTGAGGCAAGAGGCTGGCAAACAGGCCCCTCCAAAACCCAGTGGCGAGGTTATTTTCGCCACACATCTCCCCCTCCCAGAGAAGACTAACCAGATACCTGACCTCACGCCGGTCGGTACCTGAGTTAGTCTGGCAGCCCACCCACAACCAAATACTGGACCTGTTGAATTTGGTAGCCTGTCTCTGTCCAGTGAATCCACCAAGGTTATATTGGTAGCTGGTACTCCCGGTCTCTGTGTTGCTCGCTGGCTTGGAGTGGAGGTTGCTTTGTGGGCAGGGATCAGCGGTACTCTGCCCTGGTGCCAGCGCTACCACGGAAGAAGCCTGGTTGGAGTCTGGTTGTTGGAGGGGGAGACCGACTGTCTCCCCTTTGGCTAAACATCACTGTTGCTGGGGGACAGGACCGACTGTCCCTACCCCCTGTGCTGTAAGTGCAGAGACCACGGTCCCATCTGCACTGTTGTGGGGCTTACTATCTCCCCCTGGTGCGTTAAGCTGCCGCTGGGGAGAGGGGGTGACAAGCTCCTCTCCCATACATACTTCCAGCCGCTGGGGAGGGCGACCGACCGTCTCCGCTCCCAATACAGTGTCTTGCTGCTGGGGAAAGGAGACTGGGCTCTCTATTCTCTGCTGGACACTCTGCCGCTGGGGGACAGGACCGACTGTCTCTGCCCCCTGTAACTCCGCCTGCCGCTGGGGAATGGAGACTGGGCTCCCAATTCCCAATAAATCACACGGCCGCTGGGGGACAGGACCGACTGTCTCTGCCCCCTGTAAATCACCCAGCCGTTGGGGAATGGAAACTGGGCTCCCAATTCCATGCAATTCACACTGCCAATAGGGAGAGGGGGTAACAAGCTCCTCCCACATACATACTTCTAGCCTCTGGGGAGGGAGACCGACTGTTTCCGCTCCCAATACAGTGTCCTGTTGCTGGGGAAAGGAGACTGGGCTCTCTGTTTCCTGTAGGACACTCTGCCGCTGGGGGACAGGACTGACTGTCTCTGCCCCCTGTAACTCAGCCTGCCACTGGGGAATGGAGACTGGGCTCCCAATTCCCTGCAGGAGCAGTGGAGAGACCTCGGTCCCATCTCCACTGGCCACCTTGGGTTCTTCCCAGTAAACATCCACAATATCCTCCCAGCTGAAGGGCTCTGGACCTGGGTCTGACACTCTGCTCTCCTGCTGAGCCTTCTCACTGGAGTGGAACAGCTGCTGGTAGCCCTGTTCCAGCTCCATCTCCTGGGTCACCAGGTGGACCAGGTCCTGCTCAATCTCATGAGTGTCGTCCCAGTCATACCTGTTCTCCCTCCATTCCAAGAGATCACGGAACCGGGCTTGTGTAGGGCTCCCATACTCCAGCTCTGAAAAAGTCTCCCATAACAAGCCAGGACCATCAAACTCCTCTCCCTCCGGCTTGTCATGCTCAGCTGTCCTGGGTAGGTACTGTGCCCCATACCACCAGAGCGCCTGGTAGGCATATTCCAGCCACAGCTCCTGCCATGCTAGGAGTTCCAATTCCTTTACCCATTCCTCCCGGGGCTGCTCTCCCAGGAAGGGCATCCGCAGGGCTACTCGCTTCTGCAACCGCTGGTCTTCCGTGGGGAGTCTCTCGTCCCGCATAAACACCACAATACCCAGTACCTTGTACCAGATGCCTTTGCGGACTGCATCTCGGTCATCCATGACACTCTCATCGTATTCCACTGCTGTTTCCATTCTGGTGCTGTCAGGGTTGCTGTACTAGGACATGCGTTGCCCACAAATTGCAAAATCCATGGAATGGTGTCTCCTGTAGCTGTCCTTCTGGCTGTGGGAACGATCCCACTGCTGCCACCAATGTAACGGATCTCCTGGCACCCCAACCGGGTACCTCCGTTGATAAATGCTCCCAGTGCCTCCCGAGGACTCCAAGCACTCCGCTCGACACCGATACCACCACAGGAACCAGGAACACGAACAGCTCTTACAAGAGCTAGGAGTAATAGCCAGGGGAGTATACACGTATAGCAATCCCCATACACATGAGACGAGGCTCTATGTTGAATGTAAAACAGGAACTCTTTATTGAGGGCTACCCGCCCGTTTTTTATGCAGGTCCCCATCTGGTGGACACTCCGCTAGGGGACCAGATGGAAGACTGTGACACAGGACAGATATGCAGCAATTCAGGATACACAGACACAATACATCCCCACAATGCATCATGGTTTCCTCCTCTCTGCCCTGGAGACACCCGAGGAGCAATTCAATTATCTCTCAGGACAAAGGGAAATCGCCATTACAAATGTGGGGACAACAGGACAGAAATCACCATTTAAACATACAATGTCACAACCCTTACAGTAACCACAAACATTTAACATATCCCCAGATAGCTCAAGTCTGAGTGCATATTATTAGGTGAATGGCACTCAGACTACACGAATACAATAAAATTAGCTATCTGGGTACCCTCACATAACATACAATACAATTCCAAAGACAGATGGTTCTGTCACACACCTCAAAACCCAACATATCGCCATAATGTATACATCCTTGGATAGCTCTGATCTGGGTGAACAACATATCCAAAAATCACCCAGATCCGAGCAGGGGTTCCCGAATTCCATGGAAGTCACATTTGGCCGACCGCAAGCATGGCTTTCCTGCCCAAAACAGTTCCACAGATTTAAGCTGTGCGGCCGGTCTGTCTTCTCCTTTAAAGTTAGTATGGGCCATAATCCTGAGGCAAGAGGCTGGCAAACAGGCCCCTCCAAAACCCAGTGGCGAGGTTATTTTCGCCACACATCTCCCCCTCCCAGAGAAGACTAACCAGATACCTGACCTCACGCCGGTCGGTACCTGAGTTAGTCTGGCAGCCCACCCACAACCAAATACTGGACCTGTTGAATTTGGTAGCCTGTCTCTGTCCAGTGAATCCACCAAGGTTATATTGGTAGCTGGTACTCCCGGTCTCTGTGTTGCTCGCTGGCTTGGAGTGGAGGTTGCTTTGTGGGCAGGGATCAGCGGTACTCTGCCCTGGTGCCAGCGCTACCACGGAAGAAGCCTGGTTGGAGTCTGGTTGTTGGAGGGGGAGACCGACTGTCTCCCCTTTGGCTAAACATCACTGTTGCTGGGGGACAGGACCGACTGTCCCTACCCCCTGTGCTGTAAGTGCAGAGACCACGGTCCCATCTGCACTGTTGTGGGGCTTACTATCTCCCCCTGGTGCGTTAAGCTGCCGCTGGGGAGAGGGGGTGACAAGCTCCTCTCCCATACATACTTCCAGCCGCTGGGGAGGGCGACCGACCGTCTCCGCTCCCAATACAGTGTCTTGCTGCTGGGGAAAGGAGACTGGGCTCTCTATTCTCTGCTGGACACTCTGCCGCTGGGGGACAGGACCGACTGTCTCTGCCCCCTGTAACTCCGCCTGCCGCTGGGGAATGGAGACTGGGCTCCCAATTCCCAATAAATCACACGGCCGCTGGGGGACAGGACCGACTGTCTCTGCCCCCTGTAAATCACCCAGCCGTTGGGGAATGGAAACTGGGCTCCCAATTCCATGCAATTCACACTGCCAATAGGGAGAGGGGGTAACAAGCTCCTCCCACATACATACTTCTAGCCTCTGGGGAGGGAGACCGACTGTTTCCGCTCCCAATACAGTGTCCTGTTGCTGGGGAAAGGAGACTGGGCTCTCTGTTTCCTGTAGGACACTCTGCCGCTGGGGGACAGGACTGACTGTCTCTGCCCCCTGTAACTCAGCCTGCCACTGGGGAATGGAGACTGGGCTCCCAATTCCCTGCAGGAGCAGTGGAGAGACCTCGGTCCCATCTCCACTGGCCACCTTGGGTTCTTCCCAGTAAACATCCACAATATCCTCCCAGCTGAAGGGCTCTGGACCTTGGTCTGACACTCTGCTCTCCTGCTGAGCCTTCTCACTGGAGTGGAACAGCTGCTGGTAGCCCTGTTCCAGCTCCATCTCCTGGGTCACCAGGTGGACCAGGTCCTGCTCAATCTCATGAGTGTCGTCCCAGTCATACCTGTTCTCCCTCCATTCCAAGAGATCACGGAACCGGGCTTGTGTAGGGCTCCCATACTCCAGCTCTGAAAAAGTCTCCCATAACAAGCCAGGACCATCAAACTCCTCTCCCTCCGGCTTGTCATGCTCAGCTGTCCTGGGTAGGTACTGTGCCCCATACCACCAGAGCGCCTGGTAGGCATATTCCAGCCACAGCTCCTGCCATGCTAGGAGTTCCAATTCCTTTACCCATTCCTCCCGGGGCTGCTCTCCCAGGAAGGGCATCCGCAGGGCTACTCGCTTCTGCAACCGCTGGTCTTCCGTGGGGAGTCTCTCGTCCCGCATAAACACCACAATACCCAGTACCTTGTACCAGATGCCTTTGCGGACTGCATCTCGGTCATCCATGACACTCTCATCGTATTCCACTGCTGTTTCCATTCTGGTGCTGTCAGGGTTGCTGTACTAGGACATGCGTTGCCCACAAATTGCAAAATCCATGGAATGGTGTCTCCTGTAGCTGTCCTTCTGGCTGTGGGAACGATCCCACTGCTGCCACCAATGTAACGGATCTCCTGGCACCCCAACCGGGTACCTCCGTTGATAAATGCTCCCAGTGCCTCCCGAGGACTCCAAGCACTCCGCTCGACACCGATACCACCACAGGAACCAGGAACACGAACAGCTCTTACAAGAGCTAGGAGTAATAGCCAGGGGAGTATACACGTATAGCAATCCCCATACACATGAGACGAGGCTCTATGTTGAATGTAAAACAGGAACTCTTTATTGAGGGCTACCCGCCCGTTTTTTATGCAGGTCCCCATCTGGTGGACACTCCGCTAGGGGACCAGATGGAAGACTGTGACACAGGACAGATATGCAGCAATTCAGGATACACAGACACAATACATCCCCACAATGCATCATGGTTTCCTCCTCTCTGCCCTGGAGACACCCGAGGAGCAATTCAATTATCTCTCAGGACAAAGGGAAATCGCCATTACAAATGTGGGGACAACAGGACAGAAATCACCATTTAAACATACAATGTCACAACCCTTACAGTAACCACAAACATTTAACATATCCCCAGATAGCTCAAGTCTGAGTGCATATTATTAGGTGAATGGCACTCAGACTACACGAATACAATAAAATTAGCTATCTGGGTACCCTCACATAACATACAATACAATTCCAAAGACAGATGGTTCTGTCACACACCTCAAAACCCAACATATCGCCATAATGTATACATCCTTGGATAGCTCTGATCTGGGTGAACAACATATCCAAAAATCACCCAGATCCGAGCAGGGGTTCCCGAATTCCATGGAAGTCACATTTGGCCGACCGCAAGCATGGCTTTCCTGCCCAAAACAGTTCCACAGATTTAAGCTGTGCGGCCGGTCTGTCTTCTCCTTTAAAGTTAGTATGGGCCATAATCCTGAGGCAAGAGGCTGGCAAACAGGCCCCTCCAAAACCCAGTGGCGAGGTTATTTTCGCCACAATCCCTAATTACCATCTAGTTTCATACTCTCCATTAAGAGGTAATAAAACGCATCAATAACGCAAACAACAAATTATGAAGGAACAGTTTGTACAAAATTATTAAAAAATTATTTTATGTTATATTCTTATATACCATCGTTTTAATATATTCCATAGATATACTCCTAATTATATATATATATATATATATATATATATATTTTTTTTTTTTATATATTTGTTTATCTTCCATATATTTTTTATTCCATGTACCCTTTTTATTCCTATATATGGGATATGTTGATATCAACTAACCATTGAAGCCACTGACCGGAGTTCACACTAATCCACACCAGTTTTCCAACTAACCCCATCAATTGGAATCGCAACAAAAATATCCATTTAAAGCCCGCATTCGAGTCTGCATTCATGTACCACTGAGGAAGGGACGCGCAAGTTCCGAAACACATCTGGGTAATACATGAATGCAGTAAGATAGAAAGCTTCCCGTATACCATACCACCCGATCACAACATACCGAATCGATATACAGCTAAACAACATCGCCAACTGTAATATATAGCTCAGCTGGGATTCGAACGAGGAGAGATTCCTACAATCCTCAAGGCGGGTGAGATTTCTACAACCCCCGATGCCAAGCACTCGCAATCAACACAGCCTGCAATCCAGGATTAAAGAGCGTGCTAACATGTGGGACGCCAACTTCAGCTAACCCACCATACAGCCGGCAGTATGGTAAACTAGCTAACATAAGTATTTAATTACTTGCCACATACGATACCAACTAATACTAATACATTGGATAAAATACCCGAATGTAAAGGTATATATCATTTCAATTAACATCACCACAATCATTTTCATTTCTCTCACCATAACTATTAAGACTGAGTATATATCATCCTAACGTCCTATTTTTTACTTCTCTAATTTATTATTATTATTTCTTCACAATCACTGGAATACACTACTATACAGGGAGTGCAGAATTATTAGGCAAATGAGTATTTTAACCACATCATCCTCTTTATGCATGTTGTCTTACTCCAAGCTGTATAGGCTCGAAAGCCTACTACCAATTAAGCATATTAGGTGATGTGAATCTCTGTAATGAGAAAGGGTGTGGTCTAATGACATCAACACCCTATATCAGGTGTGCATAATTATTAGGCAACTTCCTTTCCTTTGGCAAAATGGGTCAATAGAAGGACTTGACAGGCTCAGAAAAGTCAAAAATAGTGAGATATCTTGCAGAGGGATGCAGCACTCTTAAAATTGCAAAGCTTCTGAAGCGTGATCATCGAACAATCAAGCGTTTCATTCAAAATAGTCAACAGGGTCGTAAGAAGCGTGTGGAAAAACCAAGGCGCAAAATAACTGCCCATGAACTGAGAAAAGTCAAGCGTGCAGCTGCCAAGATGCCACTTGCCACCAGTTTGGCCATATTTCAGAGCTGCAACATCACTGGAGTGCCCAAAAGCACAAGGTGTGCAATACTCAGAGACATGGCCAAGGTAAGAAAGGCTGAAAGACGACCACCACTGAACAAGACACACAAGCTGAAACGTCAAGACTGGGCCAAGAAATATCTCAAGACTGATTTTTCTAAGGTTTTATGGACTGATGAAATGAGAGTGAGTCTTGATGGGCCAGATGGATGGGCCTGTGGCTGGATTGGTAAAGGGCAGAGAGCTCCAGTCCGACTCAGACGCCAGCAAGGTGGAGGTGGAGTACTGGTTTGGGCTGGTATCATCAAAGAGGAGTTGTGGGGCCTTTTCGGGTTGAGGATGGAGTCAAGCTCAACTCCCAGTCCTACTGCCAGTTTCTGGAAGACACCTTCTTCAAGCAGTGGTACAGGAAGAAGTCTGCATCCTTCAAGAAAAACATGATTTTCATGCAGGACAATGCTCCATCACACGCGTCCAAGTACTCCACAGCGTGGCTGGCAAGAAAGGGTATAAAAGAAGAAAATCTAATGACATGGCCTCCTTGTTCACCTGATCTGAACCCCATTGAGAACCTGTGGTCCATCATCAAATGTGAGATTTACAAGGAGGGAAAACAGTACACCTCTCTGAACAGTGTCTGGGAGGCTGTGGTTGCTGCTGCACGCAATGTTGATGGTGAACAGATCAAAACACTGACAGAATCCATGGATGGCAGGCTTTTGAGTGTCCTTGCAAAGAAAGGTGGCTAGATTGGTCACTGATTTGTTTTTGTTTTGTTTTTGAATGTCAGAAATGTATATTTGTGAATGTTGAGATGTTATATTGGTTTCACTGGTAAAAATAAATAATTTAAATGGGTATATATTTGTTTTTTGTTAAGTTGCCTAATAATTATGCACAGTAATAGTCACCTGCACACACAGATATCCCCCTAAAATAGCTAAAACTAAAAACAAACTAAAAACTACTTCCAAAAATATTCAGCTTTGATATTAATGAGTTTTTTGGGTTCATTGAGAACATGGTTGTTGTTCAATAATAAAATTAATCCTCAAAAATACAACTTGCCTAATAATTCTGCACTCCCTGTATATAAATATATATATATATATATATATATATATATATATTATACATCCGTTCACGTTCATCACATAGATGTTAGCTGTACAAAATATTTACTCAAAGAAATATAGAACGGAATATATAGAGAATATCCTGGTTATGCGCACTGAGGAGATCAAGACGCTCAGGGAACGTGACGGTATATGTGGGCCCCATGGCTTCCTGGGTTTTCACTTCTATGATCCCTATTCACTATGTTGTCACTATTTTATGATTCAAATTGGAACAAAGCTTTGTATATGTCTTGTTCTGTATAATATGGATTGTATCCTGGAATTATAGAACGTATGACACTAGTCACTTTAGACACATGCACTTTATATTGTATCATATGTATGCAATTTAAGTTGATTGTAACCACACCTCGATGGGTGGGACACTTTTTGTAATGCTTTATATGTCTTCACTTTCACTATCTCTATGCTTGAGGAAGGCTCGTGTGAGCTGAAACGTCGCAAGATTTGCCATATTATGGGTGAATAAAACTTCTTTGTTTTCATCACAATTTGGAGTGCAGTCCTGCTTTCTCTACGTATATATATATATATATATATATATATATATATATATATATATATATAGAATAAAGAAAGACACCGCAGCACATCCGTTTGGTGAAGAAAGTGGGACCCTTTATTCACCTGTGCGACGTTTCGGTCCGCTTACTCGGACCATTCTCAAGCAATATAGATAGATACATACATTTTTGCCATCCTTTATCTAATTTTTCAATTTTTCCATTCCTATATTTTTTTTATCTTTATTCTATTTTTCTATTTTTCTTTTTTCCTTTTCTTCACTAACCACATGAACTTATCTCCCTTTTGGATCAACGCAAATTTGGATATATCTATTTTCTATATGGACACAATGAACTAACATAATTACTAGGGGACTATCCATTGATACACAGTATTTCGTATACATTTTTTCCAATCCCTTTTTAATATATTTTTTTATATTTTATATTTATACAATACCTTAAATAAAATCCTATAAATTTTAATTATATACGGTTCTACATTTTATTCTATATACTCAAGAAATGATTGTTATACTTGATCACATATATACGTATCTCTACCACACCTTGTCGACTGTATCTATCATACCTACCGTGTCTACCGTATCTCCTATCAGTGCAGTTCTGGATGGTTGAGTTGACTGTTATCTACTACCATTTACTTTTTGTCCCTTTGGGTTCTCAGGGAAACCCTTCTAGCAGAGCACCAGTACCATTTGCCACAACAGGTGAGCCACCATATACCCTTTATACAGTTATTATTTTAGTTGCCCTTCTCTGAATCCTATCCAGCTCTGCTATGTCTGTCTTGTTCACAGGAGCCCAGAACTGCACACAGTACTCCATGCATGGTCTGACTAGTGATTTATAAAGTGACAGGACTATGTTCTCATTATCTGCATCTTTGCCACTTTTGATGCATCACATTATCTTATTGGCCCTGGCAGCAGCTGCCTGACACTGGTTTCTACAGCTTAATTTGCTGCTAACTAAAATCCCTAAGTCCTTTTCCATGTCAGTGTTACCCAATGTTTTACCATTACCCGGACCCGAACATTTACGTAAAAGTTTGGGTTCGGGTTCGGTGTTCGGTGATTTTTATGGCGCTTTTTGAAAGGCTGCAAAGCAGCCAATCAACAAGCGTCATACTACTTGCCCCAAAAGGCCATCACATTCATTCCTACTATTGGCATGGCTGTGATTGGCCAACTGCAGCATGTGACCCAGCCTCTATTTAAGCTGGAGTCACGTAGCGCCGCCCGTCACTCTGCTCGGATTAGTGTAGGGAGAGGCTGCAGCTGCTGTGAGAGATCATTGAGAAATCTCATCAAGAACTGGTTTATGTACTCAGCGATCTACAGAAAAAGTGTTTTGTGGGTGCAGTGCACAATTTTTTTAAGCCTGCCCTGAGCCAACTACTGCTAAAAACAAACTTTTTTTTCTTCAGCTAGTCAATATCAATACATGATCGGCAGCCATTTTATGCAACGATAGTGCACCAGCACAGGCTATCTGCAAGTCCAGAAATTCAGCTTTGGCATACTGGGGTGAAAAAACCCTCTAATATACTGCACATCTGGGATTAGACAAGCATAAGTGACTGTCACATTTAGGGCAGAAATACAGCTTTTTGGTTAGGGTGAAAAAACCCTCTAATATACTGCACATCTGTGATTACACGTGCATAAGTCACTGTCACATTTAGGACAGAAATACAGTTTTTTGGTTACTGGGGTGAAAAAACCCTCTAATATGCTGCACATCTGTGATTACACGTGCATAAGTCAGTGTCACATTTAGGACAGAAATACAGCTTTTTGGTTAGGGTGAAAAAACCCTCTAATACAGGGGTGTCAAACTCAAATTCATCGGGGGCCGCATCAGCAATTTGGTCACCCTCAAAGGGCCGGTTGTATCTGTAGGACTATGTGTCCACTCTTTATTATCATAAATTATTGTCACTGCATTCAATTATTACTGTTTTTTGTAATAATGTAAGTAATAACTAGCTCTGAAAGCAGAAACATAGTCAGAATAATGGCAAGTAGATATTCAAATGTACAATTATTGTACAATTTATTGAAAAATGATTTTTGGTAACAGACAGTAATTATTTTTTTTTAAACATACAAATATTGCCAAACACTGTTTATTACACAAGGCATTAACTTTTTTTTTTACTTTTCTGACTAGATGGCTGACATCGTTTTCCTGAGGTCAGTCCATCGATGTCTGGCGTTAGGTCCTAACGCCAGACATCGATGGACTGACCTCAGGAAAACGCGGTTAGGTCTTGTGCTGTAGCAATCCGCAAAACAGCATGGAGGTTATCATCAGTGATGCGTGATCTGAGCTTGGTTTTATGGTCCCTATACCACTGTAAAGTGACATGGAAGTGGTCAGTATATCCAAAGTTTACATTTCCACCTGCCATGGTATGTAACCATTGCAGTGCTGTGAAGGGCAGGTGCAGACCAACGCAGAGCCCACTCACATTTCAGTAGCAGATGATGCAAGTCAGAAAAGGAGGGTCACACATCGCTAATATTGTCCACAAGACACTTTATTGGAGACTGCTCAGACCAAATACCATGTTCTTCTGTCTGAGCAGTCTCCAATAAAGTTTTCTTGCGGATGATACCAGCAGTGTGCAACCTTCCTACTGGAATTATATTCTCAAATTAATTATAATCAGACTTTTAAGCAGAATAATAAGCAGACCCCCCCCCCCCCCCACAGAGAGAAGGGTTCAGGCAGCCGTTGGATCTGTCACATACAGGATGGCATGCGCTCAATATAAAAACAAGTGGAGGTTTCCTGAATGCATGTAAAGTGGAGGTTTCCTGGGTAGAACGGCCGGCGCCGCTACAGGGCAGACGTTCTCTGGCTTGTAGGCTGCCGCGCATGCGCTGAAGAGGCGGCTTTCTTGTGTAAAAAAAAAAAAAAAGCGGGCCACATGACGAGGTCTGGCGGGCCGGATTCGGCCCGCGGGCCTTGTGTTTGACACCCGTGCTCTAATATAATGCACATCTGGGATTACACACAGGGCCGGCGTCACCAGTAAGGCGACCTAGGCAGTCGCCTAGGGTGCCATTTAGCAGGGGGCGCCCGTTGTAGCTTAAAAAAAAAAACGTTGGTTATAATTTAAGTTCGGGCGGCGCCCCTCATGCTGCGCTGCGCCGCGCCGCCTGAGCAGCTGAGGGTGAGCACTTTGCCGCTCTAAAGAATCTCCGGCCAGGCCGCCTCCGGCTGCCGGCTCACAGTCACTGCTGTCGTCTGAGTCTGTCTGACTCCTACTAGTGAGTAGTGAGTCAGTGACTAACTGCGTTCTGCGTCTGCGAGGCTGCGCCTGCTGTGCACAGTGCTAGCTTACCTTACCTGGCTGCTGGGCTGCTGAGGGTGGAACGGAGGCGGAGCTCTGCCGCCCTCCCAGGCTCCCTGAATGATCTTGAATCGATCTGAACCCCCTGACCCCTCCCACCCTTGAGCACGTCACGTGACACAGAGAGAGAAAGGGATGGAGGCGGAGCGAAGGAGGGAGAGAAGGCTGCACACTGAGCAGCAGCCCAGCAGCCACCAGCAATTTGCCTCCCCTGACCCCCAGTGCGGCAGCAGCGGCGGCAGTGCCTAAATTGCCTTCTCCTAAAGTCCTAGACAGTTCTTCTGGAACAGAACAGAACAGAAGTGGGCTCCAGTCCAGACCATCCTACCTGGATTGGAGTGCAGCAGGACAGGTGCAGCTGCTTTCTTCTTCCCCAAGACGGACGGACGGACCCCAGGGCGACATTGGTGAATTACTACCTACCGTTTGTTTGTCTCCAGGAGGACCAGTCCCCAGAGCCAGACTGCAGGCGAGACCAGCTCATCTTATTGTCCTGGACTGGTAAGTAGTCAGTAGACAATGCAATATGTTTATTATTTACTGTATTTTTTGCCTTATAAGACGCACTCCCCCCCCCCCCCCAAAAGTGGGGGGAAAATGGCTGTGCGTCTTATAAAGCGGATTGCGGATACTTCGCTGGCCGCTATGCTGCACAGCGTGGCCAGCAAAGTATCAGTGTGGAGGGAGGAGGCGGGGACACTCATGGCGGGGCCCGGTGCAGTGACTCTACTCTAATACACCGGGCCCCGCAGCTGAGGAGGGTGCTGCCGGTCTGCTCCGTCTTAATGCTATACATAAGGTACTACAGTAAGTAAAGTACAGTAATTGCGGACCCATTCGGATTAAATGTACTTAACAGCTGCGGTGGGGCCCGGTGTATTAGAGTAGAATCACTGCACCGGGCCCCACCATGAGTGTCTCCACCTCCTCCCTCCACACTGATGCATCTGATGGGGGATCTGTAGATGACACTTATGGGGATCTGTGGATGACATAAGTGTCATCCACAGATCCTCCCATAACAGTGCGTCACCCACAGATCCCCCCCCAATAACAGTGCGTCATCCACAGATCCCCCCATAACAGTGCGTCATCCACAGATCCTCCCATAACAGTGCGTTACCCACAGATCCCCCCATAACAGTGCGTCATCCACAGACCCCCCCCATAACAGTGCGTCATCCACAGATCCTCCCCCATCACAGTGCGTCATCCACAGATCTCAGTGAAGCTGTGGGGGTGGGGCGGGGGTGCACCAGCGCAGCAGACCAGAGAGACAGTCTGACTGAGACTGTCTGTCACACTGACACTGACAGTGACAATGACAGTCTGACACCGCTGTGCTGTCTGTGTCTGTCTCTCTGGTGATCTGACTGAGTGACTAACTGCGTCTGCTGTGCTAGCTTACCTGGCTGGCTGCTGGGCTGCTGAGGGTGGAGCGGAGGTGGAGTTCTGCCGCCCTCCTGGACCCTGAATGATCCTGATCTGAACTGAACCCCCTGACTCCTCCCACCCTTGAGGACATCACGTGACGCAGAGAAAGGGGTGGAGCGAAGGAGGAAGAGAAGGCCGCACACTGAGCAGCAGCCGAGCAGCCAGCCAGCCACGGTCCACCAGTCCCACCACCAGCAATTTGCCTCCCCGACCCCCAGTGTGGCAGCAGCGGCAGTGCCTAATTTGCCTTCTCCTTTTGGGACAGAACAGAAGTGGGCTCCAGACCATCCTACCTGGATTGGAGTGCAGGACAGGTGCAGCTGCTTTCTTCTTCCCCAGGGCGACATTGGTGAATTGTGTACTTACTACCGTGTGTTTGTCTCCAGGACCAGTCCCCAGAGCCAGACCAAGAGCCAGACTGCAGCCAGAGACCAGCTCATCTTATTGTCCTGGACTGGTAAGTAGTCAGTAGACAATGCAATATGTTTATTATTTACTGTATTTTTTGCCTTATCTGATAAGGGGGAGGGGGGAAGGGGGGGGGGCGGCGGAAATTTTTATCTTGCCTAGGGCGGCAAAAATCCTTGCACCGGCCCTGATTACACGTGCATAAGTCACTGTCACATTTAGGACAATTCACGGCAAAAGGGGGTTCATGTCACCCAGCAATACAACAGAGGATTTTGAGAGATTTAGGCCCCTGTCAGCAATGCAGAGCAGGGGTTCATTCACGGCAAAAGGGGGTTCATGTCACCCAGCAATAAAAAAGAGGATTTTGAGAGATTTAGGCCCCAGTCACCCAGGCACAGCAGGGTTTCATTCACGACAAAAGGGAGTTCATGTCACCCAGCAATACATGAACCCCCTTTTGCCGTGAATGAACCCCTGCTCTGCATTGCTGACAGGGGCCTAAATCTCTCAAAATCCTCTGTTGTATTGCTGGGTGACATGAACCCCCTTTTGCCGTGAATGAACCCCTGCTCTGCATTGCTGACAGGGGCCTAAATCTCTCAAAATCCTCTGTTATATTGCTGGGTGACATGAACCCCCTTTTGCAGTTAATGAACCCCTGCTCTGAATTGCTGACAGGGGCCTAAATCTCTCAAAATCCTCTGTTGTATTGCTGGGCAACATGAACTCCCTTTTGCCGTGAATGAACCTCTGCTGTGCCTGGGTGACTGGGGCCTAAATCTCTAAAAATCCTCATTTTTATTGCTGGGTGACATGAACCCCCTTTTGCCGTGAATGAACCCCTGCTCTGCATTGCTGACAGGGGCCTAAATCCCTCAAAATCCTCTGTTCTATTGCTGGGTGACATGAACCCCCTTTTGCTGCGAATAAACCCCTGCTCTGCATTGCTGACAGGGGCCTAAATCTCTCAAAATCCTCTGTTGTATTGCTGGGTGACATGAACCCCCTTTTGCCGTGAATGAACCCCTGCTCTGCATTGCTGACAGGGGCCTAAATCTCTCAAAATCCTCTGTTATATTGCTGGGTGACATGAACCCCCTTTTGCAGTTAATGAACCCCTGCTCTGAATTGCTGACAGGGGCCTAAATCTCTCAAAATCCTCTGTTGTATTGCTGGGCAACATGAACTCCCTTTTGCCGTGAATGAACCTCTGCTGTGCCTGGGTGACTGGGGCCTAAATCTCTAAAAATCCTCATTTTTATTGCTGGGTGACATGAACCCCCTTTTGCCGTGAATGAACCCCTGCTCTGCATTGCTGACAGGGGCCTAAATCCCTCAAAATCCTCTGTTCTATTGCTGGGTGACATGAACCCCCTTTTGCTGCGAATAAACCCCTGCTCTGCATTGCTGACAGGGGCCTAAATCTCTCAAAATCCTCTGTTCTATTACTGGGTGACATGAACCCCCTTTTGCCGTGAATGAACCACTGCTGTGCCTGGGTGACTGGGGACTAAATCGCTCAAAATCCTCTGTTGTATTGCTGGGTGACATGAACCCCCTTTTGCAGTGAATGAACCCCTGCTCTGCATTGCTGACAGGGAACTAAATTTAGTGAAAACATCTGTTACTGATCAGAAGATGCGCGACTACAAGCGCACGCTGATGATAGCATTCCCACCTGACAGCGGGGGCACAGTGGAAGCACAAGGCGAAGGCAGAGGAGGAGTAAGAGGTCGCCAACGCAGCTGGGGCACCACCAGCACCTGAGAAGGCAGGGTTAGCATGGCCAAAATGTGGAAAAGCTTTGTCAGCCTTGGAGGTGCTGACCTGCCCTGCAGCCAGTGTATAGTGTGAACGTGTGTTTAACACGGCAGAGAGCATTTTCATAGGCCGCAGCCAATGTGGACAAGCTTACGTTTATTAAAATGAACCAGGCATGGATCCCACAGGCCTTGTCCGTACCTTGTGCAGAATAGACATTTATACCAGCCTCAATCATCCATTCTTGTACTCAACTGCACTTATTCTTAGTTTTATTTTGTTATATGTCCCAATATTTTGGGGGATACCCCAATTTAAAAATAAAAAATAACACAAATCAGTGTTGGCTACCTATTCCTCCTTCATCACTGCTTCCACCTACACCGCCACGTCAACCTACACCGCCACATCCACCCATCCACCGCCTCCTCAACCTCCTACTCCTAGATCCAGATTGTTATTTTTAATTTTTCTGTATTTTATGTTATTTTAAGTCATTTCTCTCTTAAGCACATTTTGATGCCTTTTGCAGCCCTCTAGCCCTTTCCAGGACTTCTTTAGAGACCTCTTAGTGCCCAAAAGTTCGGGTCCCCATTGACTTCAATGGGGTTCGGGTTCGGGGTCAAGTTCGGGTCCCGAACCCGAACTTTTTTTTTTAAGTTCAGCCGAACCTGCCGAACCCGAACATCCAGGTGTCCGCTCAACTCTAATGATTATCTTAAATTTTTTGTCACAATGCTCAATAATTGAGAACTACGAATGTGAGATTCCAGACTTTATTCTATCAGGCATTCTAAAGCAAGATTTTTTTTTTCACATCTGGTCATCTCAGGCCACTCATCTCAGGATATCTTGACCTAAAAGAAAGGTAAGGATAGGGAGGGACACATCTGCACCTTCTAACACTTGATCTAACGCAGGGGTGCACAACGTTTCCTGGTTGGGGGCCACATTGCCAGACTGAACCAATGACGAGGGCCGAAATTAAAATTTAAAGGTATATTAACAACTGAAATATTGTACTTATGGCATATTGAACACACATTATATACCATTAATGTCTATGTACACTTCCAGGACTCCCATCTAATGGGAGAAATACATGAAAAATATATGTGAGCAGCCACAAGACATAGGCATACATGTCTGTTACCAGATGGTTGGGGGCCGCACAGAATGGTATCAAGGGCCGCATGTGGCCCCCGGGCCGCAGGTTGTGCACCCCTGATCTAACGGGATTTTATTAAAGTATATTTTCTTGGAATGTATTATGTTACAAGAAAAAAAAACTAATTTATGAACAGTTAAAACCTATTGTGAAAAAGTGTTGAAAACCTGACAGTGGCAACACAGAATACAAGTCACACTAAGGCAAGTGTTGTAATATATTAGTCAGGGTGTTAATTTTCTCACTGTACCGTGTGTTCAGCTCCTATGTAAAACATACCAGACCATTCTATAGACACAGCTGATAGCAACCGATATATAATTCATGATATTTACACCCACAAAAATATTTGTAGATTACCTCTCACACAGTTTTACACTGGTGCAGCTTTCTATTGAGTTCTATGAGGAGAAAAGTATACTAGACCACGGCAAATCTTGAGTCATGCATTGCATATAATATCTCTCAGTTAGATTACAGTAGATGTGTGACTATTTACCTTCACCTACCACAGGCACCACACTTTCTTAACAGAGTGCAGTTGTCAATGCTTTATTTTCTAGATGTGTGACTATCACCACTGGACATATTAGGTGGTCTTTCTGCAAGGAAGTCAAAAAAACACCAGGGGGCACCATAACAAGTATGTAATAGCGATATCTAATATTGTTTAGATTATTCAAATTGAAAAATTGTTATTGCTCACATGATATAACAAAAATGTAACATTTAATCATGGGATTGGTTGTGGTGGTCACATATCCTTGTGGGATGACATCGCTGAAGCAGGATGTGGAGAACGGTGGTGGATTAGACGGTCTCAGAAGTAAAAATGCTATAGGGCCCCTGGAGAGAGAGGATCAGTTCCGCTTTAGTCTTTTGATCAATTTAATAGATAATGAGAATCTGGCTTACCAAGAAGGTGAAAATGAAGTGGATCTACTAGGATCTTCTGTGGTTAGGAACATGGTGGTGTCAAGCAGCACCTTAAATGGACCTTATTTTAGTATTTTCTGTGGATGTACCATGCTTTATCGAAATTACTGTTAGTATGGAGGTTGCTTTCTGATTAGAGTTGGACTGGCCATACACCTTACAGGGAAATTTCCTGGTGGGCTGATGCCCAGAGTGCTGCCTGAGCCCTCTTCACTGATGCTGGCTGGGTACATAATGATCTGATGCTATCCGCATTAATTGACTCTGGAAGCATCACATAATTATGTACCTGGCAGGCAGCCTCAGGTGCTGTCCTGAATTTAATTTTATAGCTGCCCTCAGGACAGTGATATAGTTGAATAATGAGGTGGGGCATGGGAGCCCATGGCTACCTGCCCTGGTTTTCACCCTCATATGGCACAGGACACTATATAAGGCAGGCAGTGTGTAGTACTCCAGTCCCCAGTATTGTTTTATTGTTATCTGGTCATATGTTCAGGCAGGATATGGATGGCAAGGGTTAACCAGCAGCAGGGCTTAGCACCCTGTTCCTTTCCTCTTGGTAGGAGTGCGCTGGTCCGGCTTTCTGCCAGGAGGAGGGGGGGGGGGGGTTCCTGTCCAGAGTCAGAGGAGAATGGAAGCAAAGTGTAGAGAAAGATTCTCTAAAGAGAATTACAGAGATTCAGTCTCAAGGGAAGTCTTGAGAATCTCGACTGTAGAGTGAATGGCTCTAACAAGCATCTAGAGACATTGCTGTTGTAACGACTGTAGGTAGGGACAGACAAGTACAGTGAGCCCTATGGCTAGTACCCAGCCCGCTTTCCCTACCTACTTGCAGTACAAGTCCTAGATAGCTAGACTGCAACTGGTCGACAGTTCCTACACTATATAAGTACAAACACGGACTAACAAAAAAAGACAGAGAAACACAATATAGAGTAGTATGTAAATGGTTCCAAATCCAGTACCAAATGAGACACAAAGAGTGGTTAGAAGACAAGCCAATATCAGAACTAGACAGACTACACAATACTAAACAAGAGAGAGGAGAGAAGTCAGAAGACAAGCCGAGATCAGAGGCACAAGTAAGCCAAATAAGCACAGGAGCAAGAACCAGGAACAGATGAGAAATCATCCTGCTGCTGATCTCTCCCAGCACACTCCCAATGTTGGGAGAAACAGAGCATTGCATCCTGTTGCTAAGGATGCGGTCATGTCACCAGAGTGCATGGCTCAGCAGCGTAACTTACCCGACGTGTCCATGCTGAGGCTGGGGATCACACCACTGGAGCCTCGACAGGTAAGTTATTTACAGCTGTAAGGTGAGGGATTATAGTTAAAACACCCATCACCCAGAATGTTACTAGGCCAGTATGACCTATGTGCTAATTTGTAGCCACCCAACCTACCTCCATATTTGTACTGCTGCCAGAGACAAGATTGCACTTAAAATCTGCAGATGCTCAATTTATTTAAAGTTCTACATTGCACTTAGTAAAAGAATTTATATACATTTAATTCTGGCCTCATTCTTCAATACTACACTTCCACTGCACCGATCTCCAGGGAGCAACGGCCTGAGGGAATACAGTGTGACACAACACTTCATCAGGGCCACTGCCACTCCCATCTTCCACATTGGCTTCTCAGAGGCTTGCTGCAAGTGTGTCTCAGGTTGCAGGATGGGGTATACTTGGGAAGTATACTACTGGGGTCATTACTAGGGGAAGTCCAGGCAGCATACTGAAGGCAGGGGTGGACTGGGAACTTAAAGTGACCCTGGAAAAAACCTGAAAGAGGCCCCATGTTGTAGATAGGCCCAACTTGACAGAAGTCAGGGCAATACAAGTAGGCAAGGACAAAACAAGTAGATGGGACTAGCAATTCATTAGTGCAGCACAACATACTGTATCACAGAGAGCATGAGATCAATTAATTATGTATCCAGCTGGTGCCCAAGAGGGCGACTCGAGTAGCCTCCTGGGCATACTCCTACCGGGAAATATCCCTGTAGGGTCTATGGCCATTCCACCCCTATCTGATGGTAGGGCTGGCTTGATGCTGTGGCATCTCACCTCCTGTGCCCCCTGCTCCATATTTTGTTTAGAGACAATTGGAGGAGTAGTGATGTCCCGAACTATTTGCCGGCGAACAGTTCACTGCGAACATGGCTTGTTCGCGTTCGCCGCGGCGGGCGAACATATGCGATGTTCGGTCCGCCCCCTATACATAATCATTGAGCAAACTTTGACCCTGTACCTCACAGTCAGCAGACACATTCCAGCCAATCAGCAGCAGACCCTCCCTCCCAGACCCTCCCACCTCCTGGACAGAATCCATTTTAGATTCATTCGGAAGCTGCATTCTTAGTGAGAGGAGGGACAGTGCTGCTGCTGATTTAATAGGGAAAGCGTTAGCTAGGGCAGTGTTCTGTGTCCACAGACTCATCTGCTGTAAGGACAGCGTCCTGACAGCACCCCAAAAAGCCCTTTTTAGGGCTGGTACATCAGTCTTCTTTTTTTTTTATATATATATACAGTACAGACCAAAAGTTTGGACACACCTTCTCATTCAAAGAGTTTTCTTTATTTTCATGACTATGAAGGCATCAAAACTATGAATTAACACATGTGGAATTATATACATAACAAACAAGTGTGAAACAACTGAAAATATGTCAAATTCTAGGTTCTTCAACGTAGCCACCTTTTGCTTTGATTACTGCTTTGCACACTCTTGGCAATCTCTTGATGAACTTCAAGAGGTAGTCCCCTGAAATGGTCTTCCAACAGTCTTGAAGGAGTTCCCAGAGATGCTTAGCACTTGTTGGCCCTTTTGCCTTCACTCTGCGGTCCAGCTCACCCCAAACCATCTCGATTGGGTTCAGGTCCGTGACTGTGGAGGCCAGGTCATCTGGCGCAGCACCCAATCACTCTCCTTCAGGGTCAAATAGCCCTTACTTTCAAAGTTTTCCCAATTTTTCGGCTGACTGACTGACCTTGATTTCTTAAAGTAATGATGGCCACTCGTTTTTCTTTACTTAGCTGCTTTTTTCTTGCCATAATACAAATTCTAACAGTCTATTCAGTAGGACTATCAGCTGTGTATCCACCTGACTTCTCCTCAACGCAACTGATGGTCCCAACCCCATTTATAAGGCAAGAAATCCCACTTATTAAACCTGACAGGGCACACCTGTGAAGTGAAAACCATTTCAGGGGATTACCTCTTGAAGCTCATCAAGAGAATGCCAAGAGTGTGCAAAGCAGTAATCAAAGCAAAAGGTGGCTACTTTGAAGAACCTAGAATATGACATATGTTCAGTTGTTTCACACTTGTTTGCTATGTATATAATTCCACATGTGTTAATTCATAGTTTTGATGCCTTCAGTGTGAATCTACAATTTTCATAGTCATGAAAATAAAGAAAACTCTTTGAATGAGAAGGTGTGTCCAAACTTGCCCACCATTCATACAGGGTGTCACAATACCTTGCAGATAAAACTAAAGTCAATTTATTTTTTCTCTGTAATAAATATAATCGCAGTTGCAAGCCAGTGAGTGTCTGGCCCACAGACTGTACTGTGGCCACTGGCCAGGCCACCACTCATACCGTTACAAGGTGTCACAATACCTTGCAGATAAAACTAAAGTCAATTTATTTTTTCTCTGTGATATAATCACAGTTGCAAGCCAGTGAGTGTCTGGCCCACACAGACTGTACTGTGGCCACTGGCCAGGCTACCACTCATACCGTTACAGGGTGTCACAATACCTTGCAGATAAAACTAAAGTCAATTTATTTTTTCTCTGTGATATAATCGCAGTTGCAAGCCAATGTGTGTCAGGCCCACACAGAATGTACTGTGCCCACTGCCCACCACTTATATAGAATGGCACAGTACCTTGCACACATAGTACCACTTATCTAAAAAAAAATGACAGGCAGAGGCAGGCCACCCCGCAGGGGCCGTCGTGGGCGTGGTGCTGTGATTTTGGTGCTGTGATTTTCACTAGCCCTGGAATAATGCCCAGTGTTCAGAGGCCACGTACCCTGAACCCAAAAAATTCTGAGGACATAGTTGACTGGCTTACACAGGACACCCAATCTTCAACAGCTTCCGCTAAGAACCTTGACGCACCATCCTCCTCCAGCTCAGCTTCGGTCACCTGCTCTCAATTTACCACTCTCCCGCCCACCGCCACCACCACCACTACCACCACAGCCACCACAGCCGCTTCACTTGATCCGTCAGAGGAGTTATTTACACATCAGTTGGATGAATTTAGTGATGCACAACCATTATTGCCAGAGGATGCAGATAACAGGGATATGTCTCAGTCAGGCAGGATTACACACATGGACGTACAGTGTGATGATGATGATGTTGTACCCGCTGCTGCTTCCTTTGCTGAGGTGTCAAATACAAGTGAAGTGGTTGATGATGACTATGTGTCCGTGGATGCCACATGGGTGCCTGTTCGAAGAGAAGAAGAAGAGGGGGAAAGTTCGGAAGGGGAGACAGAAAGAAGGAGGAGACGAGTTGGAAGCAGGGGGAGGTCGTCGCAAGGAGCTAGTGGCACAGTCAGACAGCATGTATCGGCACCCAGGGTCAGCCAGACAGCACGCCAATCAACGTATGCTGTTGCCACCACCAGAATGCCGTCATTTCAAAGCTCAGCAGTGTGGCATTTTTTGTGTGTGTCTGCCTCTGATAACAGCAATGCCATTTTCAACCTGTGCCAAAAGAAACTGAGTCGTGGGAAGTCCAACACCCACCTAGGTACAACTGCTTTGCAAAGGCACATGATCTCACATCACAAACGCCAATGGGATCAACACATGAGTACAAGCAGCACACAAACTCAAAGCCACCATCCTCCTCCTGGTCCAGCATCTTCAGCCACGTCAACCACTGCTGTCCTCCTTGCCCCCTCTCAACCACCCGCCACTCCGCCTCTCACCTTCAGCAGTTCCATCTCATCTGCCCACAGTCAGGTGTCTGTCAAGGAAATGTTTGAGCGTAAGAAGCCAATGTCAATGAGTCACCCCCTTGCCCGGCGTCTGACAGCTGGCTTGACGGAACTCTTAGCCCGCCAGCTTTTACCATACCAGCTGGTGGAGTCTGAGGCCTTCAAAAAATTTGTTGCTATTGGGACACCACAGTGGAAGGTACCCGGACAATTTTTTTTTCAAAAAAGGCAATCCCAAACCTCTACTCTGTTATTGAAAAGGAAGTCATGGCATCTCTGGCATACAGTGTTGGGGCAAGGGTCCATCTGAGCACTGATACCTGGTCTGCAAATCACGGTCAGGGCAGGTATATCACGTACACTGCGCATTGGGTCAACCTGCTGACGGCTGACAAGCATGGAATGCGTGGCTCTACAGCGGAGTTGGTGACACCGCCACGACTTGCAGGCAGGCCTACTGCCACCTCCTCTACTCCTCCTACTCCATCCTCTTCGATAACCTCCTCGGCTGAGTCCTCTTCTGCTGCGGCGTCTGGCTGCACATCAATTGAATCCCCCCAGCTCCCCAGGGACTATTCCACATCCCGGATACGACAGTGTCACGCTGTCTTGGGGTTGACTTGCCTGAAAGCAGAGAGCCACACCGGACCAGCACTCCTGTCCGCCCTGAACGCACAGGTGGATCAGTGGCTGACCCCGCACCAACTGGAGATTGGCAAAGTGGTGTGTGACAATGGAAGCAATTTGTTGGCGGCATTGAATTTGGGCAAGTTGTCACATGTGCCGTGCATGGCACATGTGTTGAATCTCATCGTACAACGCTTTGTGTCTAAGTACCCAGGCTTACAAGACGTCCTCAAGCAGGCCAGGAAGGTGTGTGGCCATTTCAGGCGTTCCTACACGGCCATGGCGCACTTTTCCGATATTCAGCGGCAAAACAACATGCCAGTGAGGCGCTTGATTTGCGACAGCCCGACACGTTGGAATTCAACACTCCTAATGTTCGACCGCCTGCTACAACAAGAAAAAGCCGTCAACGAGTATTTGTATGACCGGGGTGCTAGGACAGCCTCTGTGGAGCTGGGAATTTTTTTGCCACGTTACTGGACGCTCATTCGCAATGCCTGTAGGCTCATGCGTCCTTTTGAGGAGGTGACAAACCTAGTCAGTCGCACCGAAGGCACCATCAGCGACCTCATCCCATTTGTTTTCTTCCTGGAGCGTGCCCTGCGAAGAGTGCTGGATCAGGCTGTAGATGAGCGTGAAGAGGAAGATGAAGAGTTGTGGTCACCATCACCACCAGAAACAGCCTTGTCATCATCGCTTGCCGGACCTGCGGCAACGCTTGAAGAGGAGTATGAGGAAGAGGAGAACGACCTGTACTGGGTGGCCACGCTACTAGACCCTCCGGTATAAGCAGAAAGTGGCGGAAATGTTACCAAATTACCGAAAGTTGGAAAGGATGCAGCAGTTCAAAACCAAACAAAAAAATATGCTTTACACAGCTTATAAGGGGGATGTCACAGCACAACGGGAATCTAACTGGGGAAGAGGTGAAAGTAATCCTCCTCCTACCACGACCATGGCGGCAAGGACAGGACGCTTTACAGATGTGTTGTTGATGGAGGACATGCGGAGCTTTCTCAGTCCTACACATCGCCACAGCCCTTCGGGATCCAGCCTTAGAGAACAACTCGACCGACAGGTAGCAGACTACCTCGCCTTAACTGCAGATATCGATACTCTGAGGAGCGATGAACCCCTTGACTACTGGGTGTGCAGGCTTGACCTGTGGCCTGAGCTATCCCAGTTTGCGATAGAACTTCTGGCCTGCCCCGCTTCAAGTGTCCTGTCAGAAAGGACCTTCAGTGCAGCAGGAGGCATTGTCACTGACAAGAGAAGTCGCCAGGGTCAAAAAAGTGTTGATTATCTCACCTTCATTAAGATGAATGAGGCATGGATCCCGAAGGGACTGACAGTGGGCGATACGTTTGACTAACAAAAGGCCTGATGACATGCCTTGGCCTCAAAATGGTCCCCACGCTGCTGTATTTAATGTCTGCATACCGGATGACTTTCGTGAATTCTCCGCCACCAACTAGGGTTCAAGCCGCAATGTTTTAGTCACCTTTCTGCCTGGAAAACATCAATTTTTCCGGCCGCTGCTACAATACCATTATTTTTCAGGCGTGTGTACATGCCAAATTTTTCTGTCCTCTGGTGCTGCACTGTGGCTGCAAAAAAAATATAAAAATGGCACTTACAAGTGTCAATCCCCCTTCGTGATCATTACCTGGTTGTGGTGAAGGGGCTTGCGTATCACAATGAAGCAATCATCACCTCTATGAGTGTGTTGGCAATGTTGCCACACCCCAGATGATAAGGCTGTTGCTTCATTATGATCAGACCAAAAGCAAATCGGAAGGATAATTTTTCATAGAAAAAACATTAATTTTCTTTTTTTTTTAAGTTATATGGGTTTTTAATACATAAAATAAAAAAATCATAATAAAGATAAATCACATTTCTGCAAGGAGTTTGTCAACTTTTGACAACTGTTTGCAGTTGTCTAAAATCCATTCAATACACGTCCTGATAGGGGACGTAACAGGGATTAAATTTATGAGAATAGTGCTACAGAAAATACCACTCATATCGGGTGTGACAGTAAATTGCACGGTGCAGACGCAGTGACCGTGGATTCAAACAAAGGGGAGGGAGCCAGCGTTTTTTTAACCATCTCCCCGTTCGAAAAATCTATTCAATAAATGGACCCCAGATTGGGGACGTAACAGGGATTAAACTGATGAGAAGAGAACTACAGAAAATACCACTCATATCGGGTGTAAGAGTAAATTGCACGGCGCAGACGCAGTGACAGTGGATTTAAACAAAGGGGAGGGAGCCAGCGTTTTTTTAACCATCTCCCCATTCGGAAAATCAATTCAATTCACCTTTCGGGGACCCTTGATGTTGTACGTGGCTGGGTGGAGGAAGAAACCTTCAATGACATCAACGGTACATGGCTAGCTTGGTATCCAACCTTGTGCAAATAGGGGGGGTTTGCGGTTGTTTGCGGTGCATTAAAAGGGGAGTTTGGTCTGTCAATGTCTGTGAAGCGGGCGTAACCCTTACACTACCTGATCGATACAACATCATACCTGATCGTATACACACACTGAATGTTTTAAACCACGTTGTTCAAAAAAAAATTGGATTGTTAGGTGATTTATGCCCTTTATGGATTAAATCCCAACTCTGCGTCAACTATGTAATTTTCCATGGAAGTTTTGCCATGGATCCCCCTCCGGCATGCCACAGTCCAGGTGTTAGTCCCCTTGAAACAACTTTTCCATCACTACTGTGGCTAGAAAGAGTCCCTGTGGGTTATAAAATTCGCCTGCCTATTGAAGTCTATGGCGGTTCACCCGGTTCACCCGTTCGCGAACATTTGAGGAAATTTGCGTTCGCCGTTCGCGAACGGAAAATTTTATGTTCGCGACATCTCTATGGAGGAGGAGAAGCACAGAACATGGCAGCTATTGATGGGCACCACATAAGGGGAATGTTGTAAAATTTTGTTCTGCTGAAATTATATTTTCTGCTGCACTATGGTATTGCTGACCTCTTTTACTTGTGTTACCCCGCCTTCTGTTAATTTGGACATTTTATTCCCCAATCCGTCCTCATTTCTGATGCTTTGCTTCGGTTGTAGTTTCAGATTTGAGTCCTTGCTGCACAAAGAGCTTAGTTTTACCATCAACCACATCTAAGATGTATAAGTGTAATATAAGGATTATACGAGATGGATTGTAAATCTCCTGTTTATTCTTAAATAAGCTGCGAGGGAGCGCACAATACAAACAGCGACCTTCTTTATTACATGAAAACATTTTCTTAGCAATTTTGCTGTTTATGAAAAAGCTACATAAAGATGTTAAAGTAAATGTGACGTTTATGGCAATCACATATAGCCATTAACTGTTCTCTGCCTTATAATGGCATCCCGCTGATCGGATAAATGATTCTCTATGCCGCTTGAATTAGGATAAAAGAAAAGAGGGGTAAGCAAATGGATTTCATTAGATTCAGGTAATGGAACAGCACTCGTATCCAGCATGCAGCACGGAGAGCCTGGCTGATGTACGTGTAATGGGATCCAATTCTGCTCTGTGCATGCATAAGACAATGCTCTGTATAAAGCCTAATAATCTATGCACTTGAAATCTGCTGTACTGCATTATCAACACACACGCCGTAACCTCACATTACTGTGCATTATATAATCTTCTGGGTAGACGTCACTAACATATGATATGATATTTCACCTCCCTTCTCCACTATGTACAAGGTGCTCTGACTGTATGATTCACCCCGTTCATATAATAATATCAAATTGATTTATAACTGTAGACAGGCACACTTCATTTGGAGGAATCCAGAGAGACCTTATCCATGTCACTCAAATCTTTAATTTATTAATTGATCATATATATAAAATAGTATAAAATATATAAAAAAGAAAAAATATATAAAAAATATACACAGATAATATATAAAAAACAAGTTATTGTATAAAATATATGAATGGCAACTTACTAATTGTATTATACAGCGAGAGGCTACTTATTTCTCTTCACTTCCCTCTGTATGTCAAATTGTTGAAGGGAATAACTGAAGGACATAAGTAGAAGCAACCTTGAGTGTTTATATTCTTGTGATGGGCGTATTTTTCATCGATTGTTACCCATATACATTCATGTACGTATCAACCTTTTTTTCCATAGGAATGTATTAGTGCCGGATACAGCATTCACAATACCGGAATGCTGGATCTGTCTTTCCGGTCTGCTTATGCGCAGACCAAAAAAAAGGTGAAAAAAATAAATGCCGGATCCGTTTTGCCGGATGACACCGGAAAGACGGATCCGGCATATCAATGCATTTTTCTGACTGATCAGGCATTTTTAATACTGATCAGGATCCTGGTCAGTCTTACAAATGCCATCTTGACATACGTTTTGCCGGATCACTCTGCCGCAAGTGTGAAAGTAGCCTCAGCCGATCAGTGGGCTGTCAGTTTTTCAAACCTCCATATGATGGTAGGCAGTATGGAGGTGCTCAAAGAGGTAGCGTTACCTTCAGATATACGCAATGCAGGGGTGAGGTGGTGGGCGGCGGGGTGGCAATCCCCTCAAAGGTGGCAGCCGCCGTTATCACTGATGTAGGTAATCTGCCTGTATGGAAGTCGCCGGACCTCAGTGTTTCATGTAGCACAGCGGTAAGGAGATGGGCGGTGAGATGACTATCCCCTCAGAAGTGACAGCTGCTGTTATCGCTGCCGTGAGCAAGCAGCCTTTAGATAAGCGTTCCTCGTGTTAGTAAAATCTCGATCAGCATTTGTATTGGGATATACTGGGTTCTGGGTTCACAGGATAGTTCTCTCATATGAAGCGCTTCAAAAAAGGGGATCTAGTTTTGTCCTTAGATCCAGTGGGTTCTTTGTGGTAGGTTCTGGGTTCCGTGTATCTTTTATACCAAACTCGTTTTGGAGTTCTATGGACTCCTTCCTCAGTGGCCATGAATACATTGGGACCCTTCCCACGTTTATACCCACTCTTCCAGTTCCCACCAAAACCCTAAATGGATTTCCACTTTGTCATGTGTGATATAATGTCCCTGTATTTAGGAGGAGATTTCAAAGAATAGTCTTTCTCCAATCCTATTCCTAGCCTCAATGATTTATTTTGATGGTATTTATTCAATTTTGCTTAAAAAAAACGCATTGCGATTTTAATGCGTTTTTGATGCGTTTTTTCTCCAGATATGCATTTTTTTGAGAATAAAAGCCTTCTTACTTATTCATTCTTTCTAATATATTACATTATGGATTTTTTTTTCCATTATAGACAAAATGTATATAGAGGATATAATGATATATAATAAAAATATAGTAAAAAGTATAATAAAATAACAAGAAAAGAGTAAATAATAGTAAAAAATATAATTGGATAAGTAGTGTAAGTACTATATATTGTAAATATTAAATATTAGTATTCATTAATGAAATGCAACAATGTATCTAATGGGGGAGGTGGATGTTTAATATAATACAGTCCTGATCAAAAGTTTAAGACCACTTGAAAAATGGCAAAAAATCTAAATTAGCATGGCTGGATCTTAACAAGGTTCCAAGTAGAGCTTCAACATGCAACAAGAAGAAATGGGAGTGAGACAAAACATTTTTTGAGCATTCAATTTAATGAAAACAACGAATAAACTGAAACAGGCTGTTTTTCAGCTGATCAAAAGTTTAGGACCACACCTCCAAAAAAAATCTAAACCCCCCAAAACAGAAATCCAACTTCCAAACATGAACTCAGTAATGAGTAGCTCCGCCGTTATTGTTTATCACTTAAAAAATTCATTTCGGCATGCTTGATGCAAGCGTTTCCATGAGGTGAGTGGGAACATTTCTCCAAGTGGTGAAGACGGCCGCACGAAGGCCATCTACTGTCTGAAACTGTTGTCCATTTTTTTTAACTTCCCTTGCCATCCATCACCAAAGGTTCTCAATTGGATTTAGATCAGGGGAACACGCAGGATGGGCCAAAAGAGTGATGTTATTCTCCTGGAAGAAGTCCCTTGTCCTGCGGGCATTGTGTACTGTAGCGTTGTCCTGTTGAAAAACCCAGTCGTTACCACACAGATGAGGGCCCTCAGTCATGAGGAATGCTCTCTGCAACATCTGGACATAGCCAGCGGCCGTTTGACGCCCCTGCACTTCCTGAAGCTCCATTGTTCGACTGAAGGAAAAAGCACCCCAGACCATTATGGCGCCCCCTCCATTGTGGCGCGTAGAAAACATCTCAGGTGGGATCTGCTTGTCATGCCAGTAACGTTGGAAACCATCAGGACCATAAAGGTTGCATTTTTTTCTCATCAGAGAATAAAACTTTCTTCCACCTTTGAATGTCCCATGTTTGGTGCTCTCTTGCAAAGTCCAAAAGAGCAGTTCTGTGGCGTTCAAGGAGACGAGGTCTTTGAAGACGTTTTTTGTTTTTGAAGCCCTTCAGTCTTAGATGCCGTCTGATGGTTATGGGGCTGCAGTCAGCAGCAGTAAGGGCCTTCATTTGAGTCGAGGATCGTCCAGTATCTTGACGGACAGCCAATTGGATCCTCTGGCTCAGTGCTGATGAAATTTTTTTGGGTCTTCCACTTGACTTTTTTGTTCCATAACCCTCAGAATCATTTAAGAATTTAGGAAATTCCAAATTACTGTCTTACTGCGTCCCACCTCAGCCTGCTTATGCAGTTCAACAACCCGACCACGTTCAAAAAGGGAGAGTTTTTTTGCCTTTGCCATCACAATGTGCAATGAGCAGGACCGTGGTACGGTGGCCAATTATGCAGTGGGTCAGGATAAGTGTATAAAAGTCTATGGTTTGTTTGTGACGCCAATTGCAGCGTGCGCAGGGTACTGTTGCAGGGCCCGTTAAGATGTTGTAACTCACGTACCAGGTGAGGAATGCCAGAGTGGGGATAGTGTCTCTGTGTAGTGTCAACGGTGTCTCCTACCTTGGTATGGCTGGACTCCTGGATCCTGGCTCACTTGCAATAAAATGAGTGTTCCTAGTAGGAGTAATTGAGGAACTTGGTGGTAATGAATCAGATCCAGACTTGTAATAAAGTTTAACTTGTCTTTACTGGTTGCAGCTTTAATCCATACAAGATACAGCATTAGCCTTAGGTCCCAGCAGGTATTGGCAATATGTGGCAGGAATCAATATCTCTTCTGCTTCTTATCATATGCCTGGAGAATCTGGCAGGTATCTATCTTCTGCTCTATCTGTCTTCTGCTTGATACGGGCCTGACTAGCTGAGAAGGAATTTGGCTTCTCCTGGTCTTTGGATCTGTACTCACAATTATGCTCACAGGGAATGCTCTTCCTGGAGGACTGGAGGTGCTGTTTGCTTTCTACCAGCATTGAGGCTGATGGCCCAGCCTGGGAATGGAGATCTTTGGCCTTAGCCAAGGATGGCTCCAGGGTTGGGATCCCTGTAACTGGGAGCTCCTACCAACACAGCCTTCCCCTAGCAGGGGAGGCTGGTACACTAACTAGAACTTTCCTTCCTCCCCATGAGACAGGACATGGGCCAGCCCACTTCTGCTCCAAGGGGGGGGAGCTAGACTGGAATGAACTATTCCAGTCTAGATATACTAAACTGAACTAAGACCTGCTGCATACTGCTGCCACCTGCTGGTGTACAAGGAAATTACAGCATAATATATAAAACAGGCCTAGAAAATACATATAATTAAGAATGCAATGTTAGATTACACCAGATGACAATATACATACACCTAACATGTTGTAGCGGGGAGAAAGAGTTTAGTGACATACTCCGGGATGTTACATTCCCCTTTACTTTAAGGTAAGCCGTACTTGGCTTATGCTTAGGATGGTGAGAAAGAACCAGCTCTGGGTACCCAATAAAATACAAAGTGCTGCGTGAATTACACATAAAGACATACATCGATAAAACATGAAACGGCTTTCCCCAGGTTCCTGCCCGCTAAAGTAAGGTGTCCAACACACAGTTTCCTTCTCTTGGTATAACCAGGTAACCTAAATACTGCACAAAGCAAAACCTTACTGACTGACTTTTGGAATATCGTCCACCAATACCAAAGAAAGCATGGGGGTGTCTTTACTCTGTAATCCCACCATTATGTAATGGAATGCCCGCAAATGAAATGGTGGCTTTATCCTGTATTCCCTTCCCTGGACCATAGCCTGAAGAAATTGGGCTTGTAGCACGATCACTATGATGACTGTGGGGTAGCTAGAATATGTGGCTCTAAGGCTTGAGGTACCATACCTTAGGCAAAGGCTCAGAAGGGGAGGTATTTATCGTCTCTGTAAACTTCTGGCAAGTCACAGGAGAAGGGCAGTACGGTCCCATGGATCTCCTGGAAATGAGACACCTCAGGATGGGAACAATCCCGAACATTTAACAAGCGGGAAGGAGCAGCCTAGGGCTTCTAACGATTCCCGAAGCAGCGGGGGTACCTGTGTAGTAACTGGATCTGCCAGGACTTACCACTTGGTCCTACCCTGGGTACCTATGGGTATACATCACCGGGTGTAGGCCATTAGTATTCAGCGTCCATGTGAAGACAGTCCGTATAAAGGGGGGAAAGAACAAGAGCTGTTAAATACGGCATACTTAAGTAAGTTACTACATTTTAAGTTAAGTGCCATGGTTAAGTGCAATCATCATAAACCGTGCATAAATTCACATTGCGGCACCTAGAAGCATAATACACACAATGGGCATGTTATCTTGAACGTTGCATAACATGTAAACTGGTACCAGTGCAAAAATATCACATTGGAATCACAAAAAGCTCAGGTACACGTTTGAGTCTTTTCTTTGGGTGCAAGCTTTTATGTTACAATAAAACATTTTTATAAAAGTAGTGCAATCTGAAATGCAAGGATAGGCTCAACAATAACTTGAATCCTTTTTCCTGGAAGTGATTGAAATTGTAGAATCCTCTGGAAACTGATAAAAGTCCATTGTAATCCACAGGGGTAAAATAGTTAATTGTAATCCAGGGAGGTATAAAATGTTTAAGAGCACCAGGCTATCAAGTAACCTGAGAAAGGGGATAAAACGCTGAACTTGGACATGAGGGGGTTAAGTACTGATGGGGGGAGTCCTTACTGAGCATGACCATTAGGGTGAGGACTAAAATAGGGCAACCTGAAACATAAAAACATTAGAACACACAAGGCCAAGAGGTCCTCACCCGTCAGGAATCAGTCCACGACGTGGCTCCCAAATGTCATTTTTGTTTAAGAGAACACATTTTAGAGGAGGGCATCCATGTCCTCCTCACTACTTGAGCTGCTGAAGAGCATAAGAGGGCGCTCCTGCCTCTGGTGGTAGCTCTTAGTAGCGGCGGTTGTGGTGCGCCACTGCCCTCTAGTGGTGAGTGGTTGAAGTGGCTGTGCTGACAGCCTAGAGAACGCTGCAGTAACGCGCTGTAATCCGGAATCCCCAGTCGGTGCAGAGGGGCTCAGAACCTCTGGCTGAAGGGGCTCAGGCAGGGACACAGCAGGGACCGGAGGCTGCTTCCACGGCAGAATGTATGGCTGCACTCTGGGATTAAAGGTTAGGACCAAGTTGTTAATCTGTCCTACCCTCAGGGTTGGTGGTGCGGCCAGGTCAGGGATGAGAGGCGCAGGCTCTGGCTGGGGTTGTTCCCTAAAACGTAGCCTGCCATCAGGAGTCTCTTGCAAGCATCTGGTCTTGCCCGCAGAGCCTGGTTCCTCCTACCAGGTCTCCGGGGTGACGGCAGGGGTGAGTGGCTTGTCCAATAGGGTTACGCCAGCAGCAAAGGTGCCCTGTACTGAACGCATGGGGGTGTATTCCATTTGATCCCCCACATATAGATTATGACGGGCCTGTGGCAGGTAGTGTCGCTTTACCGAGCGACGGCCCACGAACACTTCTGTTCCTGAATGGTTGTCCTGCAAGAAGCCAACTCCCCGTTCTACCGAGAACCACAGGACGGTTCCGGTCCTCCTGGTTAATTTGGGGCCCCCTGGCTGAGGGTCATCCACCACCTGCTTCACCCACCCCTCAACGGCGGACTTGTATTCCCAGGCCGTCTGGGCAAAAGCGGTGATTTCTTGGGGCACCTCAGGGTTCATGCTCCTTGGCTGGCTGGGAGTAGACCTGGGAGGCGGAGTGGAAACACCAGCCGCCTCCGCCGCACCAGTATGTGACTGCAGCAAAGCAGGCTTAGGCCTGGTGGCGGTTGCTGGGGTCGCAGATGCGGACCGGGCCGGGGCCTCAGGGAGCGCGGCAGCTCCTACCTGTGGTTGTGGCCGGGCGGCCGGTTCCGGTGCCTCCTGGTTGTTATCAGGGACTTTAGGTGCCGTCTGTGGTGCAGGCTCATCCATGGCTTGCGCGGCGACGTCAGCGGCGTCGTCCATGGGAGCAGGTAAGACGTCAACGCCCATCTTGACTGGTGCATCGTCTTCCGCACTGGCACTTGACTTGGCGGAGGTATATACATTCTCCGGGAACTCGATTAAGTCCTGTTTCTTCTCAGCATGGACCAAGATATCGAACGCGGCCTTCTCCGGAACATCAGGGGCGCTGGCACAGGTAAGCGGCACAGGCTCTTTGGCCGCGGAGGGATCCACTGCCTCCAGGCTGGTACCGAAGATAGAGGGACCGCGTCTCGGTAGTAATTGAGAGACCTGGATCTCCAGCGGGTACTCCTCATGCACCGGCTCCCCACCAATCGACATTTGATTCCACTTGGGACGTGGATACGCCATCTTCTCTGTTGCTTCGATCGAGAAGAGTGCCATAGGTTTGGGTGGAGCCCAGAGGGGGGAGTATTTATTCCCTCGGCTCAAAATAGGAAGTTCATTGGGGGCAGTCTTTAGTTTTCCCGCTTCCAGGGGGGTGTATTCGACATCTTCGCGCTCTTGAGAAGGCGTTGCTAAGTTTTCCCGCTTCTGGGGGGCGTATTCGATAATTTTGCGCTCTTGAGAGGGCGTTCTTGTCTTTTCCTGCTTCTGGGCATGAAGAAGAAGCGCCATTTTACGAATATGGCGAATTAACCCTTAGACTGCTGGAGCGCACGTTTAGCGCTTTCTGGCACCGCAACAAGGCAATAAAGTAAATTTTCAGGGTTTTGCACAATTCTCAGAACTTGCAGTACTGTGATCCAGTAAACACACAATTGGATCCGGTTCTGTTGTCAGGGATAGGCACACAATTCAATCCGATCCTGTTCCCGTGACGCCACTTAATGCAATGAGCAGGACCGTGGTACGGTGGCCAATTATGCAGTGGGTCAGGATAAGTGTATAAAAGTCTATGGTTTGTTCGTGACGCCAATTGCAGCTTGCGCAGGGTACTGTTGCAGGGCCCTTTAAGATGTTTTAACTCACGTACCAGGTGAGGAATGCCAGAGTGGGGATAGTGTCTCTGTGTAGTGTCAACGGTGTCTCCTACCTTGGTACGGCTGGACTCCTGGATCCTGGCTCACTTGCAATAAAATGAGTGTTCCTAGTAGGAGTAATTGAGGAACTTGGTGGTAATGAATCAGATCCAGACTTGTAATAAAGTTTAACTTGTCTTTACTGGTTGCAGCTTTAATCCATACAAGATACAGCATTAGCCTTAGGTCCCAGCAGGTATTGGCAATATGTGGCAGGAATCAATATCTCTTCTGCTTCTTATCATATGCCTGGAGAATCTGGCAGGTATCTAGCACCTGGAGGTGCTGCTTGCTTTCTACCAGCACTGAGGCTGATGGCTCAGTCTGGGAATGGAGATCTTTGGCCTTAGCCGAGGCTGGCTCCAGGGTTGGGATCCCTGTAACTGGGAGCTCCTACTAACACAGCCTTCCCCTAGCAGGGGGGGCTGGTACACTAACTAAAACTTTCCTTCCTCCCCATGAGACAGGACATGGGCCAGCCCACTTCTGCTCCAAGAGGGGGGAGCTAGACTGGAATGAACTATTCCAGTCTAGATATACTAAACTGAACTAAGACCTGCTACATACTGCTGCCACCTGCTGGTGCACAAGGAAATTACAGCATAATATATAAAACAGGAAATACATATAATTAAGAATGCAATGTTAGATTACACCAGATGACAATATACATACACCTAACATGTTGTAGCAGGGAGAAAGAGTTTAGTGACATACTCCGAGATGTTACAAATGTGTGACTACCTGACAGAAAATGACAATGAATCCACATTTTTGCACAGATTTGGCCTTTTTAAAGGCAGGTGGTCCTAAACTTTTGATCAGCTGAAAAACAGCCTGTTTCAGTTTATTCGTTGTTTTCATTAAATTGAATGTTTAAAAAATGTTTTGTCTCACTCCCATTTCTTCTTGTTGCATGTTGAAGCTCTACTTGGAACCTTGTTAAGATCCAGCCATGCTAAATATGATTTTTTGCCATTTTTCAAGTGGTCTAAAACTTTTGATCAGGACTGTAGCATTGTATTCCTATCTCTCATAGTACATGTCTTCCTTTTCTATAATAGTTCCTATTCATAGCGGAAACTATTAAGGAATATAATAAATTGAGATGGTGTATTATAATAGTTTCTCTATGAATAGGAACTATTATAGAAAAGGAAGACATGTACTATAAAAGATAGTAATACAATGATATTATATTAAACATCCACCGCCTCCATTAGATACATTGTTAAATTTTATTAATGAATACTAATTAGAGATGAGCAGATTTTTCAAAAATTCAATTCGGCCGGTTCGCTGGTTTCCTGGCTGCAGAGAGGCTTTATAGTGGTGTAGAACACTGTGCCTGTCACAGTCGTTACCTCTGGCTGTGACCTTCCGTCCTTGCTCGTTCAGCGCTCCTCGCTGAAGTTTCGTTCCTGTGTTATTTGTGGTTCTTTATGGGTTAACTCCCCTGTGTGCCTATTAGGAGTTAATCCTCTGTCTGCTCCATGGGTGTGGCCTCTCTGCTGCACCCATGGAACCTGTATATAAGGCTGAGGTTTCCTCAGTTCTGGGTCAGCTCTCCTGGTGTGTGTTGTCTTGTCCTGTCCTTCTCCTGGTTTGTACTCTCTCTCCCATGCTGCTGACCCATGGGATCCCTGTCTGTCTGTGTTCTGTGGGTTTCCCTACTTGTTTATTGACGTCCTCTTTCCCGTCCTCTTTCCTGTCTTTCTGTTATCTGTTCTGCCAGTTATGTTTTAGTTACTTTGTGTTTATTCATATGTCTGTGTTCAGCAAGCCCTTGCTGCACCTTTCTTTGCAGCAATGTTGCATGCGCAAGGCCACGCAGTATACCACTGCAGGAGCAAGTCCTTCTCTGCTCATTGTCGCTCCTGTTTCCTTGCTATGTATTTCTGCTTGTGTTATTAGTTGCCCTGTTTTGTATTTGCCTGTCTGTTATGTTTGCCTATGTGCCGTCGGTACCTTCTGGCACCTGTTGTCCATTCGTTCCTGCTGTCACTGTCTAGTTCACGCTCCAGAGTGGACCCTGGCAAATTCCTGCGGCAAAGCCTAACCCTACCTTCTGGGGCCTTAGTGAATACCAGGAGTTTCTTAGTCATGCCCCTCTGGAGTATTACTAGACAGTGGCGCAGTGGGGGTTTTCTCCCACTGTGCTGACGGTACATAGAGCTCATGTTTTGTCTGTGCTGCCTTCCCTGGTTTTTGTTTGTGTAATAAACTCTTGTGTGTCTGTACCTGATTTCCGTTTGTTTATTGCTTGATGACGCGGTGGTCTCTCCTGGGACCTCCTACTCGTGACAGTGCCTTGCAGTAACACGTATAGGGAGTCTGCTGTGTTAGTGAAAGAATACTGTGAATCAGTATGACATGCAGGTGACAGGCATCGCTCTGAGAATCACTGCACATTAGTGACTTCACTTATTTGGGCAGTTACGGGGCCAAAATTGACCAAATAACTGACCAATAACCAAGTATGAACTCAGCCTTACAGGTCGATGTTAGCATCAAGAAGAAGCACACTCCTTTTACACCGTCATCAGCTGATGCCATATAGATGTCTACAGAACCTGTTCTATTAAACGCTTATACAAGTAGAGCCCCCTGACAGAGTAGAGAGGGTGTCAGCAGTAAGTTTGTGTTGACGTCACTGATTATTTGACTTTACTCTGATCCCTCAGAACAATAACCCCCAAAAAACAGATCCTGTCTGTGGAGCATCCACCTTCACTCGGTTAGGATTTGGTCAGTAATCCATCAGTATTGCTAATGCCCAAAAAAAACAGGAGTGGATCCAAAACAGAGATGACACGTGAATTGAATATTTGCATCTCATTTGTACTTCCCTCTGACAGATCAGAAAAAGGGTCAAATAAATAATGATGTCAGCCAGGCCGAAAGGCAAAATAGTGGTGCAGTCATAAAGTGGGGAGGGTGGGAACAGCATGAGGAGGCCACAGAGTGGCACAATGGCAGAGTGCGGAGGTGCCGGCAGCAGCATCAGGAGGAGGCCACAGGGTTGCACAATGACAGTGTAAAAGTCGCAGCAGCAGCATCAGGAGACCACAGAGTGGCAAGGTGACCTAGTGTGGAGGTGGCAGCAGCATTAGGAGACCACAGAGTGGCAAGGTGACAGTGTGGAGATGGCAGCAGCATGAGGACACCACGGAGTGGCAAGGTGACATAGTGTGGATACGGCTCCAGCAGGAGGAGACAACAGAGTGGCAAGGTGACATAATGTGGAGATGACAGCAGCAGCAGTAGGATACCACAGAGTGGCATGGTGACATAGTGTGGATATGGCAGCAGCAGGAGGAGACCACAGAGTGGCACAATGACAGAGTGTGGAGGTGGCGGCAGCAGCATCAGGAGGAGGCCACAGGGTGGCACAATGACAGAGTGTGGAGGTGGCAGCAGCAGCATCAGGGGGAGGTCACAGTGTGGCACAATGACAGTGTAAAGGTGGCAGCAGCAGCATCAGGAAACAACAGAGTGGCAAGGTGACCTAGTGTGGAGGTGGCAGCAGCATCAGGAGACCGCAGAGTGGCAAGGTGACATAGTGTGGAGGTGGCAGCAGCATCAGGAGACCACAGAGTGGCAAGGTGACATAGTGTGGAGGTGGCAGCAGCATCAGGAAACCACATAGTGGCAAGGTGACATAGTATGGAGATGGCAACAGCATCAGGAGACCACAGAGTGGCAAGGTGACATAGTGTGGAGGTGGCAGCAGCATCCGGAGACCACAGAGTGGCAAGGTGACATAGTGCGGAGATGGCAGCAGCATCAGGAGACCACAGAGTGGAAAGGTGACATAGTGTGGAGGTGGCGACAGCATCAGGTGACCACAGAGTGGCAAGGTAACATAGTGCGGAGATGGCACCAGCAGCAGGATACTACAGAGTGGCAAGGTGACATAGTGTGGAGGTGGCAGCAGCATCAGGAAACCACAGAGTGATTGAGTGGCAGAGTGGGGAGGTGGGTGGCAATACCAGTACCAGCTAAAGATGGTGGGTGAAAGAAGGAGCACTTGGCATCAGATGTGTGGCATCAGGCGGGTGGCAGCATCAGAATAGTAGCTGAGGCAGGTAGCCAGAAGAAACAGGACTCTTTTGTCAAAGTATTGGTGTGGCACCATGGATGATCTAGTATGATGCATCAGGCATTGCTGGGTGGAAATCCTGACTGATGCATGCCTGATTAATCTTGACAAAGGTCAGTCTCTCCACATTTTGGGTGGACAGGCGAGTTCCTCTTAGGATAACTATGGCCCCCGCTGCACTAAACACCTGCTCTGATGCCACACTACTGGCCAGGCAGGACAGCTTTTCCAGGGCAAACTCTGCCAGTTGCGGCCACAAATCCTGTTTGGCTGCCCAGTAGTCCAGCGGATTTTCAATGTGAGGTGGCAGGGTGCTGTCCAAGTATGCCACCACCTGCTGGTTTAGGTCCTGCTCCAGGTCTAGCTGCTGCTACTGCTGCTGGTTAGTAGTTTCTTTACTAGGAGGGTAAAGAAAGCTGCTCATCAGCGACTCTAGACTCAAGTTGCTGCTGATGAAGTTGGAACTGCTCCTATCCCCCCACCCTGCCTCAGCAGCCATGGCAGAGGAACGTGAGCGCAGAGGGCCCCCCCAGTCAGACCTGCGAGAGGATGTACAATGGCGCAGATAGGCAGCGGCTAACTGACTACATAGGATGTCTCTATATTAGTTCAGTTTGTCCTCCCTCTCAGTGGGTGTAAAAAAGGCCCCCATTTTGGACCGGTAGCGAGGGTCCAACAAGGTGGAGAGCCAGAAGTCATCCATCTTCTGAATGGTGACAATTCGGCTGTCTCTACGCAAGCAAGTGAGCATGCATCATGCCATTTGTGTGAGTGACTCGGATGGACTCCCTGCCTCCATCTCCACTGCATACTGCAACAATATGTCTGGGTCCTCTGCCTCATCTTCCTCATCGCCCTGTTGCTCCTCTGGCTGCTCCTGCTCCTCCTCTCCTGTCACCTGTGTAGAAAAACCACTCATTTCGCTACACATTGCTTGTGCTTTAATGTCCTCCTCCTCCAGTTCAGCCCCCACCACAGGGCTCATGTGGCCATGAGATCTAGGCGCCACATCTCCAGTCCCCTGACTAGCCAGACTTATCAGCATCTGTTCCAGGACATGAAGCAGTGGAACGACGTTGTTCATCCCATAGTCCTGGCGAATGACAAATAACATGGCCTCCTCAAGGGGCCTGAGCGAACCGCAAGGGGTCACGCATGAGCTGCCACTGGCTGACATCAAAGTTACACTGTCCGCTTGGATCATCAAGAAATCGTTTATGGCCTTTCTCTGTTCGTATAGTCGGTTTAACATATGATGGGTGGAATTCCAACGGGTGGAAACGTCGCATGTCAGCCTATGTTGGGGGATGCTGTTCTGCCACTGCAGCTCAAGGAGGGTGTTCTTTGCGGTGTACAAGTGGTTGAATTGCGTGCAAAGTTTCCTCGCCATATTTAGGATGTCTTGCAGATGAATGGATGACTTTAGGAACCTCTTGACAATCATATTGAACATGTGTGCCATGCAGGTCGCATGGCTCAGCCCTCCTTGATGCAGCACAGACACCATATTCTTCCCGTTGACGGTGACCATGGTTCCGATTTGGGTTGCTGCAGAGAAAGCCAGGATTCGATATCTTGATGAAGGACACGGAGCAGTTCCTCCCCTGTGTGACTTCGTTAACCCTGGCCAAACGAGGTGCAGAACAGCATGACACTGCCGTGCCCTGCACATGTGGTATGCTACAGGGGCACTGTGAATTGTCCCTGCAGTGGAGGCTGAGGACACGGTGGAGGTTGAGGAGGCAGAGGCGGACATTGTCGCAGGACCAACGGCGTGAGAACATGGAGGCGAAAGCAGCGTCACCTGGCCTAGTTGCTGGTGTGGCTGTGCAGGAACCACATCACCCAGTGGGCCGTAAAGGACACATCAGCGCTGCCATGCACTTTGGCAGCCACCGACAGGCTCAAGGACTGGACCACCTTCTGTTCTACGTACGTGTGCAGGGCTAGTACTGCCTTTTTGGCAAAGAAATGATGGCTTAGGACTCTCCACCTCAGCTCGGCACAAGCCATCAGTTCTCTGAAACGTGCAGATTCCACCACTTGGAAAGGGAGGGACTGCTGCAACAGCAACTTGGACAGGAGCACGTTCAGCTTCTGCGCCGTTGGATGAGTACACGCATACTGTTGTCTCTTGGCAATCGCTACTGTGATCGATTGCTGATGGAATGACTGACGAGGAGTAGGAGGTGCTGTAGTACATTTAACTGCACCGCTGAACGGAAAATATATATTTTTTTTGCCACTAGTACACGCCAAAAATGGCTGTAATTTTCTCACTTCACCACACAACAGCAAATACTTTTTTTTATGCCACTAATACACGCCAAAAGGGGCTTTAGAACATATAACTGCACCGCTGAACGGCAAATAATATATATATATTTTGCCACTAATACACGCCAAAAAGGGCTGTAATTTTCTCACTTCACCACACAACGGTTAATAAGCCCTTTTTTTCCCCACTAATACAAGCCAAAAATGTTTTAGAACATATAACTGCACCGCAAAAGGGGAAATAAGACGTACAAATATTTCCTTGTAATAAACCCTGTTTATGGCTGTATCAAACAGCCCTTGCACCCCAATAACAAGAACGGTTTGCTGGAATTACAGAGCTGTATAATGGCAATTTGGATCCGCAGTCATTTAGCAAGGTGTAATAGGATTGTTCTGATTACCCAGGCTGTAAACTCCACTACTGAACCCTGTTCTGTTCAATACTTTGGAATGATTCCTCCCTATCCTTTCCCTGAACTTCTTTTCAGCAAAAAAAAATTTTTTTTAAGTATTTTCTACCACAACATCTCTCCCTGCACTAAGTACACTGGAAAATGACTAAATCCAAGATGGCTGAGGCTATTTATAGGGCTGTGACATCACAGGGCTGGCTGGCTGCTGATTGGCTGCATGCATGGAATTATGGGTGATCCCTCGTTCCCAGAGTTCCTTGCTCCATGTCCTAACACGTGCAGCAGCCATTTTAGGAAAAAAATCGGATTAATTAACACGAAGCGTGAGGAAATTCGGATTCAGTGCGAATCAAATTTTTCGTCAGCTTTGATTCACTCATCTGTAGTAATAACCCAAATAACTAATTTATCGGGTGTGAAGAAATAACTTTATTCTGTATTTGCAGGGAAAATAAAAAATTGGATACATTATGTAGCTATTTATTTGTACCCCCATGGAGCACCAAGAAATGTAGCTAGTCAGTAAAGCCTGGTGATAATATTTCATTAAATAATGCTTCTCTGTGTGCAAATATACTTAGGGGATATGGATATCATAGATGGCATCCCACATTTTGGAACCGCCTTTAGGAGCAACAGCCTAGAACAGTTCTGAATAGAGCTGAGCGAACACGAACTGCAAAGTTCGGGTTCGTACCGAACTTTGCGAGTTCGGGTACCCGGACCTGAACCTGGACTTTTTCACTGAAGTTCGGGTTCAGTGTTCAGGTGATTTTATTATTTTCCGTTATAACATGGTGTAGGGGGTTAGCTCTTCACCGGGGGTCATTCTCACAGATACACCTTTAGGACACCAGGTTTCAGGTCCAAACAGTGTATTTATTGTGCACACTCCAACCAATACAGGTTATCATGAAGTCGCAGCTTCACCTAACACATGTGACATCCACATAAAATAATAAACACTCGCCCGTCCAGGCTCTAACTAAACATAAAGTTTCCTGACTCACCTAGGTCCCAGTTCACACCCTGTGAACTCATGCGGCTTTTGTCAGCCAATGTCCCCCAGCCTCCTGGCTGTACAGAGCACAGTACGCCCACTGTCTCCAGTTCAGTATTTCTTGTGGGGGATTGGGGCTCAGTAGTCTGCCTGACTATGGCCCTGCGACCCTCCCAGGCGTCGCTGCGTCCCCCAACTCCAGGCTATCTCCCAGCCTCGTGGTCCCTCAGCCTTGCCCAGCTGAGACCACACAGACAGAGCCTCCAGGCCTCTGTCCACAGGTAACACACTACCCCCTTTCTGACACTCTGGGAGGTGCCTTATGCCAGGCTGATTACCTCCAGCTTCTCTCACCTGTGGTGGAACAGGGGTGTGGACCACACTATCCACCCCTTCCTTGCCTCTAACCTGAGTGAGACCTGTTACTGTCTCACACATGGTTTTAATGGAAAATAATCACATTCTTAAAAAAGAATGCTAAATAAAATGTCTATTGAGGGGTTAAAAAAAAATAATAAACTCACCTCATCCACTTGATCGCGCAGGTCTTCTTTTCTTCAGGACCTGCAAAAGGACCTGCGGTGACGTCACCGCAGGTCCTTTTGCAGTTCCTGAAGAAAAGAAGATACCGGCTGCGTGATCAATTGGATGAGGTGAGGTTATTTTTTATTTTTTTCACCTCAATAGACATTTTATTTAGCATTCTGTATTAAGAATGCTGTTATTTTCCGTTATAACCATGTTATAACGGAAAATAATAAAGTGAAGCTCGGGTCCCCATTGACTTAAATGGGGTCCGGGTTCGGGGTGAAGTTCAGGTCCCGAACCCGTACTTTGACCTGAAGTTCGGCCGAACCCGGGGTTCGCTCAACCCCAAGTTTTGAAGGGGCAACTCCAGTTCTGGAGCACAGGCTCTACAATGCTACATGGTCAGCTATTCTTTTCAGTGGCTGCTATGTGAACCTACTGGGAACAGACTCTCTGTTTAAAAAAATATATATTGCACTAACTTTTACCTGGTGCTCTCCTTTTCATCTTTTTAGTTTCAGATCCTCTAATTCTCAGACTCCTCTTCTCCCATCCAAGACGGCCACGTCTTAGAAGACCATGTCTCAGACTACCTGGTGCACACTGTGCATCGGTAGTACAAGACACTTCCTACTTGGCCAGCCCTGCTCTTGATTGGCCATCTCTGTTCACCTGAGTATGCGGTATGCCAGACCTTGCAGGGGTATTATGCGTGAGGTCACGGTGTGAGCAATAGGTGGGCCGAGGTAAATACAGTTCTGGTTACTCACGGTTACATTGTCCCTGGGCAGGCTCGCATAAGTGAAAAGGAGAACGGCACAAGGATTCTCTGGAGCACACTCTGGTGTAAGGGACACGGGCCAGATGGTGGTTGGAGGTGCCCTTGGTGGTCTGTATTAATGTGCCTGTGGCAAGGTCCCTTGTAGTCGTGACGCCAGTACCTTTTGTATGGAGGTACAACCATTTACTATAGTGTTAATTGAGGAACTTGAGACTGAGGCAAGCAGGATGAAATTCAGGGTAGAACTTTACTGAAGATGACTTCTGATAACAGGACATCCAAAGTATTAAACAGTCTCTTAGTACAGAGATATCACTGCTGCAGGTCCTCTGCTGACAGGTGTAAATGTCTCTCTCTAGCTATTAAATGTAATGAAATCGCAGCCTTTCTGATAGATGACTTCAGGAATGGTCCTGGTGATCCTGGTTCAGGCTGGTGAAGTTGCCATAGGCTGGTGACTCCTTCACATGGGGATCCAAAGGTCCTAAGGCACTAATAGGATCTGGCCATAACCCTTTGGGGGTCTCCTTTCTTTAGTATACTTCAGCTCTGGGCTGAGATTTGGCTGAGGGATCAAGATTGCAGACAGCACTTGACACAATTGGTCTCTCAACTGCCACTGGAACTAAATCTCACTAGCTAGGCCTGAGCTGGACTATATATATGGGAGGTATTATCTCCCCCTAGTGGTAAGCTCAGTGTAAATGCATTCTAATACACCTGTTAGCAGGGATTATGCATAAGGACACATTGCAGCATAAAAACAGGCTATTAAAGGCATAAAAAGTATAATACAACAACTTTGCAGTACCCACGAGGGTAGTGGGACGCTGCAAGTAGTTCTGCCAAATCCAAGGGCAACAGGAAGTGTCTTGAGCTGCTAAATACACAGTGTGCATCAGGTAATCTGAGAAGCTGTGCAGTCATCTTAAATGGCAGAAGAGGAGCCCAGGAACTGATGAATCTGCAGCAATAAAGATGAAAATGAGGGCACCAGGTAAGCGTTCTGCTCGTTCCCAAGTTAATGTGATTTTTTTTTCTCTTGAACAGGAGGGTCGCTTTCAATTCCCAATCCTGCCCTGAAAGTATTAACGGAGCAGTTGGTTTACTGTTTGACTTCAGAGAATATGCGGATACAATTTACATTTTAACAGAACACATACTTCTAAATCAAGAATAAATTATCACTTCCAGTGACTCAGAGGCAGGAAAAAAAAAAACTGCTTCTACGATTTCAGTCCAGAACAATGACCAAATGGAAAGAAACTACAGAATATCATGTCTTATTCTCTTTAAGGAGAGGTACATTCATCATTGCTCTGTGGAGAGGCACTCAATTCTGGCTAATAGAGAGGAACCCCAAGTGAGTTAGTCCGGACTGGAGCGCAGCGGTGGGGGAGGACGCTTTTATGAAGGGGCTTGGCAGTGCAGGACTGGTGAGGAAAGGGTCAATTGTGAGTGGGGGCAGGAGCGGAGAGAGGCGCGAGTTGCTAGGGCGGCGGGGGGCGTGGCCAGAGATGAGAAGGAGGAAGAAGGCGGAAGTAAGAGCAGTGTTGGCCAGGAGACTGAATCGCCCACCCGCCCGACCCTATTGGAAGTGGAAGTGGTGAGGGTTGGTGTTGTGATAGGTCGCGGCAGTCGTGGAGGCGGGGGAGGTCCTTGAAGTGGTGGAATATGGTGGTACCTGAGGATGGGAGGGCCCCGCGGGAGGGGCTGGACTCTCATTGAGGAGCTGGTAGGAACTAATTACGCGTCCATCATTTGCTGCCTCCGAGCTGGGTTCAACGGCTGGGGGCAAGATGGAGACGCGGGTGTTCCAGTGTTTATAAAGTTATTGGGGCTTCTAGGACCTCCCTCGTCAGGGGTTTAACTCATGTTATATTTATGTTGTATTTATTTAATAAACGGCTGCTGTGGCCGATTAAATCCAAGCAGTGGTGTGGTGTGTTTATTTATATGGGTGAGGATGAGGGGTGGAGGTTATGGGTTGGGTAGGCTTATAGGACTGAACGAATAGCCAATGCCTTCTTCATGAACTCCCTCCCAATTATCTTTACATTGTATATGAACAGGTGACATCAAGGAAAACTCTTTAAAATGTATACTATTTAATGTGCCATTGGTAGGTGTGGGTGGTCCGACTTCCTGCCAAGAGTGGAGCTGAGCTACGGAGAGTCAGCTTACAGAGGAGAGTAATGAGTGAGGGACAATGCAATCCATCTCCTGCTCCTCCAGGCCAGGTGGACTACAGAGGAGGCTAACCAAGGAGTTTGTAATTGTCCCAGGGAGACTGCAGGGTCCTAGGCCACAGCGGAATTGCAAGCTATGGCCTAGGCTACCTTCACACTCGCGTTTGGTGCGGATCCGTCATGGATCTGCACAAACACATCCGTTCAGATAATACAATCGCATGCATCCATTCAGAACGGATCCGTTTGTATTATCTTTAACATAGCCAAAACGGATCCGTCTTGAACACCAATGAATGTCAATGGGGTCGGATCCGTTTTCTATTGTGCCATATTGTGTCAGTGAAAACGGATCCGTCCTAACACACAATGTAAGTCAATGGGGACGGATCCGTTTGAATGGATCAGCGTTTTGGTGTCCGCCTCTAAAGCCGAATGGAGGCGGAACGGAGCCAAACTGATGCATTCTGAGCGGATCCTTATCCATTCAGAATGCATTAAGGGCGAAACTGATCCGTTTTGGACCGCTTGTGAGATCCCTGAACGGATCTCACAAATGGAAACCAAAACGCCAGTGTGAAAGAAGCCTAAGCAGAGATATCAAGACTCCACTGCAAATTGGTGGGAAACACATTAAGACACCATCACGAGAGTTCAGGACAGGCATAGCTAGAAGCCTGCATCATTTAGATGACACCTACAGTCACAGGTGCCAGAGTAAGGACTCATGCACACGACCGTATGTATTTTGCGGTCCGCAAAAAACGGATGCGCAAAAAATACAGATGACATCCGTGTGCATTCCGTATTTTGCGGAACGGAACAGCTGGCCCTTCATAGAACTGTACTATCCTTGTCCGTAATGCGGACAATAATAGGACATGTTCTATTTTTTTGCGGAACGGAAATACGGACATACAGAAAAGGATTGCACACAAAGTAACTTCCGTTTTTTTTTGCGGGCCCATTGAAGTGAATGATTCTGCATACGGTCTGTAAAAAAAAAAACGAATGGACACAGAAAGAAAATACATTTGTGTGCATGAGCTCTAAAGCCGTAGGGAATGGAATCGAGAGAGACAATGTCAAGTTCCTGAGTTTCACATTGTGACATTGCCAGCCACCATAGCCCATTATCTGAGAGGAGAGAAATTGTATTTTGTACGACTGCTGATGAATGTGCTGCTAGCCGTTTTTTCACTGAGAGGTTCTTTGTTCAACCACGTCTGCCTGGTTCCTTTCATCATCACCTTTTTCACAGCATCGATCCCACAGAGCGACGGCCTGAGGTAGGACACTGTGACACAACAACATCATTAGGGCCGCTTCCTCTCCCATTCTACACTGGCTCCCACCATGTAACATAGTAACATAGTTTATAAGGCTGAAAAAAATTATCTGTCCATCCAGTTCGCCCTGTCATCCTGCAAGTTGATCCAGAGGAAGGCAAATAAACCCTGTGAGGTAGAAGCCAATTTTCCTCACTTTAGGGGAAAAAATAATTCCTTCCCGACTACAATCAGGCAGTCAGCATAACTGCCTGGATCAACGACTCTTCTCTAGTAGCTATAACTCGAGATGAGCGAATCGAAGCTGACGAAGTCGAATTCGTTCCGAATTTCAGGGAAAATGTGATTCTTTACGAATGCAAATTTCCTCCCGCTTCGTGCTAATGAATCGCAATTTTTTCCTAACATGGTGGCTAGCCGGCTACAATGGCGGCTACATGTGTGAGGACATGGGGCAAGGAACTCTGGGAAGGCGGGATGACCCATAATGCCATGCATACAGCCAATCAGCAGCCAGCCAGCCCGGTGATGTCACAGGACTATAACTACGGCGTCCATCTTAGAATCTGCCATTCACTATCGTACTTTGTTCAGGGACAGACGTGTTTGCAGGCGCTAGGGAGAGTGAAAGAAAAACTAATTGTTAAAAAAAAAAAGGAAAGAAGCGATTTACTAGTGCAGGGAAAGGATAGTGAGAGGAATCATTAGGCAGAGAGAGACGTGTGCAGATGCTAGGGAGAGTCATAGGAAAATCCTCATTGTGAAAATCTGCGATTTACAAGTTCAGGGAAACATTACATGGGATCCAGATAGTCTCATAAAACAGCTCTGTCATTCCAGCAATTAGTTACTGGGGCGCAAGTGCTATGTTGAAAAGCCTTTAGTGGCTTTTATCTGTGGAAAAAGATAAATATATACGCAGGTCACTTTTGTGCTAAAAGTGTTTATTGCCATATTTCTAGAGAAAAAGAGAAAAATATTCGCAGTTCACGTTTTCTGTTATTTACTTAGAAATCGTTTAGTGGCCTATTTTAGCCCAATACGAGAAATATATACGCAGTTCACTTTTGATGTTATTTACGCTGAAATTGTTTTGTTGCCATTTTCAAATCCTTTTTTTTGTCTATCTCTGTAAAAAAAGAAAAATATATTTAGCGCTTCAGACAGTGTCAGAGTCAAAATGATTCTGGCGCAGACACAGGTCGCAGCAGAGTAAGGGGGCGTGGCAGCAGTTTTTTTCCCCCCAAAGGCCTCAGGTCCACATGTCAGCCAGCGGTCGTGTCTTGACTAGCAACCCAGCGGTTCTTGATTGGTTGACTGGATCTTTGACTTCGTCGCAAGTGACAGCAGCACGAGCAGCCTAAGTCTAGAGTCGCTGATGAGCAGCTTTCTTCACCCGCATAGTGAAGAAACTACTCACCAGCAGCAGGTAGACCTGGAGCAGGACCTGAACCAGCAGGTGGTGGCATACTTTGACAGCACCCTGCCAGCCGTCATAGAAGATCTGCTGGACTACTGGGCAGCCAAACTGGATTTGTGGTCGCAACTGGCCAAGTTTGCCCTGGAAAAGCTGTCCTGCCTGGCCAGTAGTGTGGCATCAGAGCGGGTGTTTAGTGCGGCGGGGGCCATAGTTACCCTGAGACGAACTAGCCTGTCCACCCAAAATGTGTAGAGACTTACTTTTGTCAAGATGAATCAGGCATCGATCAGCCTGGATTTCCACCCACCAATGCCTGATTCATCAGATTAGATCATCCATCTCCACACTATGTCACCGTGTCACTGTGTGGTATCATGCTACTGCTGCTGCTGTTGCTGCCATGTCCACACTATGTCACCATACCACTCTGTGGCCTTCTGATGCTGCCATGTCCACACTATGTCACCTTGCCACTCTGTAGCCTTCTGATGCTGCCATGTCCACACTATGTCACCTTGCCACTCTGTGGTATCATGCTGCTGCAAGTGGTAAATTTCCCTGCAGTGCCACCAGAGGGGAAAAAAGTATTGAAATCCAGGTCCTTCAGAGAGAAAATCTATGTATATATGGTAACTCCAACTGACTTCTCTCCACTTCTTATTATTAGATTCAGTAAATCAACTTTGATTTGCCAGTCTACAAAAGGCCCTATCCTAAGGAGGTTACCTTTAAAGCCACCTTAGACTGGAATATATTGTGTATAGTAAAAGGGTATGTATAACCTGCAACACACCTGCTTAGCCCTTAGATAATTCCATGCAAAAGGATAATTGGCAATGGCGGATTTTCTCTACAAAGATCTAGTACAGCTTAGTGACATGGTATTTAAGAGGTCGGGAATTTAGTGTAAGTAATAAATCTTAGGCAGCAGCCAATCAATTCTAAGTAATCTTGTAAGGAATTATATGCGGTATATTATTCTGTTATCCATGTTAGGCTACTTTCACACTTGCGTTGTTCTTTTCCGGCATAGGCCTCTTTCACACTTGCGTTGTCCGGATCCGGCGTGTACTCCACTTGCCGGAATTACACTCCGGATCCGGAAAAACGCAAGTGTACTGAAAGCATTTGAAGACGGAACCGTCTTCCAAATGCTTTCAGTGTTACTATGGCACCCAGGACGCTATTAAAGTCCTGGTTGCCATAGTAGGAGCGGGGAGCGGGGGAGCGGTATACTTACAGTCCGTGCGGCTCCCGGGGCGCTCCAGAATGACGTCAGAGCGCCCCATGCGCATGGATGACGTGATCCATGTGATCACATGATCCATGCGCTTGGGGCGCCCTGACGTCACTCTGGAGCGCCCGGGGAGCCGCACGGACGGTAAGTACACTGCTCCCCCGCTCCCCACTACACTTTACCATGGCTGCCAGGACTTTAGCGTCCCGGCAGCCATGGTAACCACTCTGAAAAAGCTAAATGTCGGATGCGGCAATGCGCCGAAACGACGTTTAGCTTAAGGCCGGATCCGGATCAATGCCTTTCAATGGGCATTAATTCCGGATCCGGCCTTGCGGCAAGTGTTCCGGATTTTTGGCCGGAGCAAAAAGCGCAGCATGCTGCGGTATTTTCTCCGGCCAAAAAACGTTCCGTTCCGGAACTGAAGACATCCTGATGCATCCTGAACGGATTTCTCTCCATTCAGAATGCATTAGGATAATCCTGATCAGGATTCTTCCGGCATAGAGCCCCGACGACGGAACTCTATGCCGGAAGACAACAACGCAGGTGTGAAAGAGCCCATAGAGTTCCGTCACAGGGGCTCTATACCGGAAAAGAACTGATCAGGTATGTCCCCATGCATTCTGAATGGAGAGTAATCCGTTCAGTTTGCATCAGGATGTCTTCAGTTCAGTAGTTTTGACTGATCAGGCAAAAGAGAAAACCGTAGCATGCTACGGTTTTATCTCCGGCTAAAAAAACTGAAGACTTGCCTGAATGCCGGATCAGGCATTTTTTCCCATAGGAATGTATTAGTGCCGGATCCGGCATTCAGAATACCGGAATGCCGGATCCGTCCTTCCGGTATGCGCATGCGCAGACTGAAAAAAAAGGTGAAAAAATAAATGCCGGATCCGTTTTTGCCGGATGACACCGGAAAGACGGATCCGGCATTTCAATGCATTTTTTCGACTGATCAGGCATTTTTAAGACTGATCAGGATCCTGATCAGTCTTACTAATGCCATCAGTTAGCATACATTTTGCCTGATCCGGCAGGCAGTTCCGGCGACGGAACTGCTTGCCGGATCTCTCTGCCGCAAGTGTGAAAGTAGCCTTACATATTAGGCCTCTTTCACACTACCGTATGGATATTTCAGTGTTTTGCGGTCCGTTTTTCACGGATCCGTTGTTCCGTTTTTTTGTTTCCGCTGTGTTTCCGTTTCCATTCCGTTTTTCCGTTCCGTTTTTCTGTATGGCATATACAGTATACAGTAATTACATAGAAAAAATTGGGCTGGGCATAACATTTTCAATAGATGGTTCCGCAAAAACGGAACGGATACGGAAAACATACGGATGCATTTCCGTATGTGTTCCGTTTTTTTTGCGGACCCATTGACTTGAATGGAGCCACGGAACGTGATTTGCGGGCAATAATAGGACATGTTCAATCTTTCAACGGGATGGCAAAAACGGAAATACGGAAAAGGAATGCATACGGAGTACATTCCGTTTTTTTTTGCAGAACCATTGAATATACCGTATACAGAACGCAAAAAACGGCCCGTAAAACGAAAAGAAACAAAAAACGGTAGTGTGAAAGAGAGGCCTTAATAAAATACACTGAGGCTTCATGGTGGTTTAAGGGTTGGCACTGTTGGGGTTATGGGATCAAATCTGACCAAGGACTATGAGGCAGATTTTTCAAAATTGGTGCAAAAGAAAACAATTTCTTTAAGTAAAAGGAGATGGTAATAGCGTAACCATCATTGCAGACTGCAGGCGATTCACTCATAACTTCTAGCAGGAATACTAAATGCAGGGGCGTAACAATCGCGGTCGCAGGGGCTGCGACTGCGACCGGGCCCGGCGGGGGATGGGGGCCCGCTGTACTAACATGAAATGAAGCGCTGTGACGGGGCCCGGCATGAAGTACAGTGACAATGCCGGGCCCCGTCAGGGTGCTCCATTACATGTTTAATATGAGGCAAGGTGGGGGAGGAGGAAGAGGGGGGACGCGCGCACTCACTCGCATACACTCGGCCCGGCAGTTCTTGTCACTGCTGTCTCCAGATCATCAGTGAAGCAGGAGCTCTAGCGCTCCCTCTGCTGGCCGCACATCGCGCTGCTGGCTGTGGGAGGAGCTATGAAGGCCCGGGGAAACTGCACATTGTGAGTGTGGGGGGCACATAATCTGGCATAACCACTGTGAAGGGCACATATCTGGCCAAATCAACTGTGAGGGGCACATATCTGGGCATAACTACTGTGAGGGGGCACATATCTGGCATAAATACCGTGAGGGGGCACATATTTAGCATAACTACTGTTAGGGGGCACATATTTGGCATAACTACTGTAAGTGGCACATATCTGGGCATAACTACTGTGACAGGAACAAAGGTGGGCATAACTGCTGTAAGGGACCACAAGCAGGACATAACTTTTGTGAAGGGACCACAAGGTGGGCTTAATTACTGTGAGGGGCCACAAGGTGGGCATTAGTACTAGGAGGGGCCACAATGTGGACATTAGTACTGTGTGGTAGCACTTAGGGGAAATGTCCTAAATTACCCTGCTATACATTGGCATTCTACTGGCTCAGTCTACAAGGCCAGCACAGCGCCCCCTGCTGGCAGTTTCCTAGGGGCAGTCACCATCCCTTCCTTATGTGATTATTCTTTTTTTCTCTATCACCACAGGGACCTTGTTCTGGATCCAGCGGACATCACGCCGACGCCAGCGACACCCTGGATGAGGTAGGACCAGATTTTATAAGGACTGGGTGAGTGTAGCCATGCATTGGGCTTAGGGCTCTTTAACACGAGCGGATCCCGTGTGGCTAATCCGCTGTGTGAAAGAGAACCAAGCCCCGCTCCGGACAGCAGAGACACAGAGCAGTAACATGATTGATAATGCTCTGTGCCTCTCTGTGATCGTTTTGCTACAAAATCACGGTGACAACTTTATCTCACTGGGATTTTGTAGTAAAAAGATCAGAGAGAGGCACGGAGCATTATCAATCATGTTACTGCTCCGTGTCTCTGCTGTCCGGAGCGCGGCTTGGCCCTCATTCACGCAGCGGACTAGCCGCACGGCTGGTATCTGTTTGGGTTTTTTTCGGATCCGCGGTTTGAGGACGGATTAGGCCGCGTGCATGAGGCCTAATGTTAACATTCACATTTTTTTATCCTTATTTCATTTCTATTTTTTTTATAGAGCGTTCCCTGATTGTACAAACACTGCCGAAGCCCAGTCATCCATCAATGTCTTGATTTCTTCCTGGCATAATCCGTCCTGCAATAAAAGGAATTGATTCATGTGCTTTGTAGTGTATCTGGGCATCTGTTCTACACCAGCAGAGGTTGTGCCCCATGGTATGCCCTGAGGATACCAATCTTGTACATCCAGCATAAAAAAGTCATCTCCGCAACCTAATTCATTTCTCCTGATACAATGTTGCATGTGTGTCTGGACATTAAAGTCACATTAGCTCCTATCTACGATTAAAGTGCAACCAATTTCCTGACAGCGAGCTTACCGCCATCCGTTCGAGCGCCACTCTCAACCCATTAGAAGGTGGATAATTGATTCATTTACTTTGCCCAGATACATTTTTAATTAATGCAGGCGCTGACCTCTGTATACTAAATATTTGGCTTTGCTAATTCCAGCATCATTAGCCGAGCATACATTTAAAGTCTTCCAGTGCTTGTCTACCCGATTGTCTATTTTCTAGACCTGTTTAATGAGCCATAAAATGAAATGAAGATGACTTGTTTCTCAAACGATCAACCGCACTCTTAAGTAATGTTGAGGAAAGCCAGAAAGGACAGTAAATTCTGTGACCTTGACAACAGTTCCAGGTATTGATTTTTCTAATCACAATCGATTTCTGGGAGAAAAATAAGGATGATCTGCATAGTTTTTGCTCCAAGTTTTTCTCAGTGATCCAAATTTTCTAATGTAGTCACACGGAAGCACAAGTTATGAACTTACGAGGCTCGTGCACACAGCCATATCACATCTCGGTGCTATAATACAGCATCCATAGTCTATGGGGTCACACTAAAACTCCATAGCCCACCAAAGTTGTACCAAGTTCTATCAGACACTGTATTAGATATTCTTTCTTAGAAGCCTTATGATTTATCACACCGGTTCAGTCCTGAACGTAACCTTCACTTTACAGTAGTTCCATCAATTCCATATATTCTTTGTTTTCAAGTCTTTTTACTTCCCTATTTAAAGAGGACCTGTCACCGCTCCTGACATGCCTTTTTTAATAGCTTCCTGCATTCCCCATGTAATAACAATTTTGGAGTATCTATTCTTATGTCTCTATGTTGTGCCGTTCCTTTATTATTTCTACTAGAAGTTATTAGTGGATTGCTAGCAGTCTGCAGTAAGGGTACAGAGGGGCGGTAACCAGTTGGGGGTGTGTACCTGTACAGTCTGAAATTAACAGCACTGATTGGATAGAGTGAGTCTGTACAGGTACACACCCCCAACTGGTTACCACCCCTCTGTACCCTTACTACAGACTGCTAGCAATCCACGCATAACTTCTAGTAGAAATAATAAAGGAATGGCACAACATAGAGACATAAGAATAGATGCTCCGGAATTGATATTACATGGTGAATGCATGAAGCTATTAAAACATGAATGGTGACAGGTCTTCTTTAAATAAGCTAACACTACTCACCAGTGGCTTCCCTTAGGTAACCTGGAAAATTAAAGGTCCCTGCACCCAAAATATACTGTATTTAAAAGCAAAGATCCCAGCCTGAACAGTCTACATGAATTAAGTGCAGTCCATAACTCTATGACTATACAAAGAGGGAATTTAAATCTTAGTTTAGATGGTATAAAAAGTTTTTCACTATTGTAGCTTTCAACTTTGTACCTACAATACATATTCCTGGAAAAAGTCCGGTGTAGAAATATGTGCTAAAATGTGATCCTAGACTTTAAATAGGATTTTCCGGGTCTTCTACATTGATGGCCTATCCTTAGGATACTGTAGGTCATCAATATTGGTAGGGGTTTGACTCCTGGCACCTCTGCAAAGCAGGTGTTTGAAGAGGCAGTGGCTCAGCGTCTTTCTAGGCCAGTGACATCATGTTCATTCGTTGCATAGACAAGATCAGCTCAATCCCATTCAAGAGAATGGGCCTGAGCTGCAATACCAAGCACAGCCACTATACAATGGATGGCACTCTACTTGGTAAGCTGCAAGGGGGTTGCAGAGCTCACTGACCTCTTCAAATAGCTGTTCTGTGGGGGTTGCATGAGTCAGACCCAACCTATAACAAATTGATGAACTATCCTGAGGAGAGAGACATAACAAAAGTTTTGATCAGGGGGGTCTGAGTGCTGAGACCTAGTGTGGGGCGAGCATGCTCGGCTGAACACTAATTTTACTCGAGCTTCGTGATGCTCGGCATATTGCGGTGTTTGGCCGAATACCGCGTGATGCTCAAGTCTCCTCCCCGCACGTTTGTTGGCTGCTAAACAGCCACTAAACTTACAGGTAAGTACTAAGTACTGCCATTCACTGTAATGCTGTAGCCATGTTACTGGCATTACAGTGATTGGCTGGCCAATACGCGCCATCGTGTGCTATATAGCACCCGATGACACGTGTTCAGCTCAGTCTTAGTCAGGGAGAGCTGGAGAGCAGAAGGTATAGATAGTATAGGGAGTGAAATAGGAATATTTTAATTTTTATACTTGTTATAGACCCAAAAGTCCTTTTAAGGACTATAGTTGTATCTGGCAGCAATATATATTTTTAGCGCAACCTGCGCTAAATAGCTTGCAATTGTTTGGCCGCTGCAGAGAGCTACATTATCTGCTCTACATCTCCTGTCTAACGTGTGCGCAGCCTAAAAATATCTGTGGCATCCAGTGTACTTTTTCCGTAGACGGTGTCCACTGCGGACAGTTACATTACCTGCGCTACATCTCCTGTATAACGTTTGCGTATCCAAATTATCAGTGACATTCATTCAGTGTCATTTTTTATTAGGCGGTGGTGACAGCAGCATTACTTGCGCTACATCTCCTGTATAACGTTTGCGCATCCTAAATATCAGTGACATTCATTCAGTGTAAAAAAAAATTAGGCGGTGGTCACAGCGAAATTTTTTGTGCCATACCTCCTGTTTAACGTGTGCGCATCCTAAAATATCTGTGACATTCTGTGTACTTTATTTGCGCATACACTTAAAAAACCTGCGCTACTGTACGTGTACACGGTCTTTTCTGGTGAGTCTCTGCCTCCTTTTTTACTTATACGGCATTAGATTCAGGTCATTTGATACCTGGCTACTATTGGGGTTTGCCTCTATCTGGTTTATGCTGCACTTGCATGCAACCCTGTTCATCCTGCCGTGTAGGTATCTTTTTGATTGTTGACTCAACCGATATCTATGATTTATTCTTAGACAATGGCTGGTCACTGTACCATATATAGCCTATTTCATTGATCATCATGTTTTACATTTGACACGTGTGCAATCCCAGAGTGGCGTTCTTTTCTCTGCTTCTTTTCACTTTTTAACGGTATATTATTTATCGCTTTATATTTTAATCATGTCATAATAAAATTATATATTTTTATACACGGTACTATTAGCTCCGTTTCCTTTTTTTTTTGCTTGTTTCACTCGGGAGCTAGTACCGAGTCACATTCACGGGTGCCCTTTTGGTTCCATTGGGTGGACACTGTTTTCCACTTTTTAGCAATTGGCCACCTTTGGTCTTTATTGTTTATTCTGATGATGGTGCATGCAGAGGCCGTGGCCCTGGGCGCGGTGAAACAGTGCCTGCTGCCAGAGCACAAGAAACACACTCATCCACGATACCTAGCTCCATGTCCCAGTTTGCAAGGCGGCGCAGGACACCACTCTCGAAGTCAGACCAGTGCAACCAGGTGGTCGGTTGGATTTCAGTACAGAGGGGGAGGGATCTGCAGCACCGCAACAGGCTAGAAGAGGCGGGCAACACCAAACAGGTTCGCAACTGTTCCCTGGAGTACCCCCTTGCGGCTATCTCCCTTGCCAAGGGCTAGGTGTTCCGCAGTCTGGCGCTTTTTTGAGGAAAGTGCGGACAATAAAAGAATTGTCATTTGCAACCTGTGCCATACCAAAATGAGCAGGGACATGAACATTAGCAGCCTCACCACCACCAGCATGATCCGCCACATGGCATCAAAGCACCCTAATAGGTGGGCTGAACGCTTGGGTCCACAACCAGTGTCTGCAGTTCACACCACTGCCTCCTCTTCCCATGTGTTACTTGCTGGCCAATCCCATGTCCCAGACGCAGGCCCGGATGCCTCACGCCATGCACCTGGACCTTCTCAAGCACCATCAGCTAGCACATCCACTTCTGTGTCCCAGCGCAGCATACAGATTTCTATATCCCAGGCCTTTGAACGAAAGCGCAAATACCCAGCCACCCACCCACAGACCATAGCACTAAATGTGCACCTTTCCAAATTGCTGGCCCTGGAAATGTTGCTATTTAGGTTTGTGGACACCGAGGCTTTCCGCAGCCTGATGGCAGCGGCTGTCCAGCGGTACTCTGTCCCCCAATATTTTTCACGGTGTGCAGTCCCAGCCTTACACCAGCATGTGTCCCGTAACATCACCCATGCCCTGACCAACGCAGTTATTGGGAAGGTCCACTTAACGACTGACACATGGACAAGTGCTTTTGGCCAGGTGCGCTATATTTCCCTGATGGCACACTGGGTAAACGTTGTGGAGGCCGGGAGCGAGTCGTACCCTGGGATGGCACAAGTGCTACCAACGCCAAGGATTGCGGGCCGTACTTCCATCAGGGTTTTCGCTGCCACCTACGTTAGTTGCTACAACCCCCCCTTCTCCTCCTCTGCCTCCTCCTCCACTTCCACCTCTGAATTATCATCTTGCAGCACCAGTCAGCCATCAGTCAGTAGCTGGAAGCAGTGTAGCACTGCAGTGGGGAAGCGGCAACAGGCCCTGATAAAACTGATCTCCTTAAGTGACAAACAGCACACCGCCGCAAAGCTGTGGCAGGGAATAAGGGACCAGACTGAGCTGGTCGCTACTCAACCTAGAACCAGACATGGTTGTGTCTGATAATGGCTGTAACTTGGTGGTGGCTTTTGAGCTCGGCAAGCTCACACACATACCATGATTAGCCCACGTGTTCAAACTAGTGGTTCAGCGGTTTCTCAAAACCTACCTCAATTTTCCTGAGCTACTGGTGAAGGTGCGCCACATGTGTGCCCATTTCCGCAAGTTATTGACAGCTTCCGCCGGTCTGGAAACGCTGCAGTAGCGCTTGCAATTGCCAGCTCACCGACTGTTGTACGACGTGAGCACGTGCTGGAACTCGAAGTTCCATATGTTGGCCAGGCTTTGTGAGCAGCAGAGGGCAGTAGTGGAATACCAGCTGCAAGGTCGTCGCCTTTCCAGTCAGCTTCCGCTCTTCACAAGCGACGAGTGGGCATTGATGTCTGACCTTTGTAAAGGTTTTACGCAACTTTGAGGAATCAATACAGATGGTGAGCGGCGATAACGCTATTATCAGCGTAACCATCTCACTTCTGTGTCTGCTCACAATTAAGGCGCTTTGCATGTGGAAGAGGTGGAAATGGGGGAAGAAAGTACACAGGGTGATAGCCAGACCACCCTCAGTTTGTCTTTTCAGCGTGAATTGGATGATGAGGAGGAGCAGGAGACAGTTGCCTCCGCTACAGAGGGTAGTACCCATGGAATTTTTATTCCATCTGTTCAGCGTGGTTGGGTAGAAGAGGAGGAAGAGAATGAGGAGATTGAGAGTGATCCTCCTGATGAGGACAGCGAAGTCTTGTCTGTTGGGACTCTGGCACACATGGCTGACTTTATGTTAGGCTGCCTTTCCCGTGAGCCTCACGTTGTACGCATTTTTGCCAACACCGATTACTGGTTGTTCACCCTTCTCGACCCCCACTACAAATAGGACTTTTAGCAACATGGTGCAATACCAGAAGGTCCTTGTGGATAAATTGCTCCAAAAATTTTCAGCTGACAACACTGGCGGCAGAGTACGTAGTTCCTTGGGCAACCGAGGAGGGGAGACGAGGGGAACACACAGCAGTTCTAACAGAGCCAGGGCAACACTCTCCAAGGCCTGGGACAGTTTCATGACACACCGCCAGCACCCACACCCTGATGCGCGGCCTAGTGTCACAAGGAGGGAAAAGTTTTGGAAGATGGTGAAGGAGTACGTAGCAGACCGTGTCAGCGTCCTCAGTGCCTTACAACTATTGGGTGTCCAAGCTGGACGTGGCACGAACTGGCGCTCTACGCCTTGGAGGCGCTGGCCTGTCCTGCCGCCAGCGTTTTGTCAGAGCGGGTATTTAGTGCTGCTGGGGGCATAATAACTGATAAGCTGACAGGTTGACTCTTATCAAAATGAACAAGGCCTGTATTTCCCCTGTCTTCTCTACTCTACCAGAGGAAATCTGCTGAACATAAAGGCACTCTAAATGTGGCTTTTATGGTGTATTGAATACACTGTATTCCCATGCACCGCTTCCACCACAAAAAAGGGTATATGGTTCAATCTTCCTTTTCTAGTCCTCCTCCTCCATCATATCAACATGCTTACTATGCTGCCCTCGCTCCTAATGTTTTAGAAGGTCATCTCAGCAGCAGACCCTCACCCCTAATGTTTTAGAGGGTTACCAGCAGGCCCTCGCCCATAATGTTTTAGAGGGTCAGCTCAGCAGCAGGCCCTCGCCCCTAATGTTTTAGAGTGTCACCAGCAGGCCATCAATCATAATTTTTCAAGGGTGTGTATCATACCCTCTTTTATGTGTAACAAAGGGTGTATTGGAGTGCCCGTTCCTTGTAATTTTTGGCAGCCCTTTCCCTTAGTGCATAGGCTTTATAAGTGTAGGAGTCTCACTACCTGAACAATTGTACCTCAATGTGAATGAGGCCCTCCTTTATGTGATATACAGGTTGTATCGGAGTGCCTCTTCCTTGTAAATATACAGGAAAGAATTCCTAACAATTTTTTTCTCTAAAATCTATTTTATCTTCGGTTTGGTGTGTATTTTTGTCAGTCTGTAAAAGTGGCGTACTACTCGGACAACATCGTTCCCAGCAGCGACCTGGGAGTCCAAGATGCATCCAGACATCCTTTTCATGCTGTTCCTGAACCATTTCAGTGGTGTTTCCATCAATTTCTGACCTTTTCCTATGAACCAGACACCCTCCCCTCTTCAGAGAAGGGGGTGCCTGGTTTAATGCTTGGGTTCTCCCATTGATTTCCATTGTGCTCGGGTGCTCGGCATCATGTTGTTTTCGGCCCGAGCATCATGAGGTGTTCTACTCAAGCACCCAAGCACTTTGGTGCTCGACCAACACTACTGAGACCCATACTAATACCTAGAATGAGAAGAAAGAAGTGCTGGCATAATGCATTCTCTATCCTCACTGCAGGAAACAGAATCAAGATGGACCTATAGACTTCCTATTAAGTCTGTCTAGCTTCCTCTTCTGCAGTGAGGAGAGAGAGTGATATATGGGACCTTCTCTCTCCTCTTTCTAGGGATTTCTGGAGGTCTCAGTACTTAGACACCCATCGATCAAAACTTTTGATATAGTTTGTCTCTATGACATATCAAAAGTTTCATTAAAACTCAGGAACTCTGTAAGAGAATTTAACAGAATTACTGTATAGTTGAGATCTTCAGAAATATTTCAAGAGAGAGAAGGCCATAATTAGATTCATATGCCCTCCATTAACGATTCCTAATGTATAAAACAGACATCATAAATTGCAAATTATTTATGACTTGTACTTTAGCTGCTTATTCAATATATTAAAACTACTAATTTGCTGATATACAAACTAAGAAGACAGGTTGGCATTAGCAGGAGGTGCTTCAAACCCACATGCAGTTGTGCATATATATAGGGGAGCAGATCCTGCATTTGTGGCCCGTTGCTAATGGCAATCCCCAGCAAAATGCATACAATGGAGGATGCCCGCAGCGAACCACAAGTACCACAATAGACATCCTACACAAGGTAACAAGTGCGGATGTAATAATTAATATAACAATATAACAAAACAAAAACGAACACAGGTGCACTCTGCAGTAATACTAAATCCTCAAACTGATTTTAAAATTGAGAGATTAGTCAACATGTCCCACGGTGTAGAACATGTCTTAAGCCCGGACACCGCGACAAGGTTTCTCAAGTAGCCCGGGACCCTACACTCTCCAACCTGAGCCATATGGGCAATACCAGGAGCCAGTGGGCAAATTACAGGAGCATTGGGCCGACTCACAAACAACTCACCAGTTACCTCCAGCATGTGGCCATGCCTGCAATGGGAGGAGGGAGGAGTCTGTGAGTCCCACTCAAGACTTGCTGATATGTCCCAGGCCTCACAGGTGCACCTTAATGTGACCTGTAGATGGAAAACAGGCACATTTAAATAGGAGTTTATACACCTCCAGAAATCTATATATACAAACTAAGAAGACAGGTTGGCATTAGCAGGAGGTGCTTCAAACCCACATGCAGTTGTGCATATATATAGGGGAGCAGATCCTGCATTTGTGGCCCGTTGCTAATGGCAATACCCAGCAAAATGCATACAATGGAGGATGCCCGCAGCGAATTTGCTGACCCTCAAATTAATAATTACAGTGTAATTACAGTGACATTGTGATATTTTATACTATTGTAACAGAGTGAGTTTGGATCCACTATGTCACTAAACAGATTTGGCTAAGCGCTACTCTCCCCATGGTCTTCACACTTTTACCCCTATAAAGGGATCTGGTCTTCGCTGCAGGGGAACCACCAGGCCGCTACCTCATGAAGTAGTGACTGTTCAGTGACTGCTGACTCAGGAGGGTCAAGAGACTTTGGTGTGAGGCACCCAGGGGACATGCATGGCCAATGGACAAGCCGAGTCAGGGCAAGCAGAGACTGCGGGCATTGACTGGAGATAGATTAGGCACGCTGGCCCTTGAAGAGCTGAGGAGCATGAGCGCTCTACGGGAGCAGAGCATATCAAGCAGAAGATCAAGAGGCCATAGGAGGCCTGCAACAGAGAGAAGGCAAAACTCTGGCTGCTGTGCCTGCCGGGAGAAGGGAGATACTGGAGGGCATTGACCACCGCCTTTCAACTATCCACACCTTTTAATGATAATCTTCTTGTATTCTATGAGTCAGGCTCTTTGATAAGATCTGTAAATAATGTAAGGGATCCATAAAAAGATGCAAAAATGTGCCTTTAAAAGAAATTCAACCGCCTAAAAAATCAATAGATTTCTATTCCAGACAAATTTGTCTACTTTTACAAGGGGCTGAATACTTTTGTATCTGGATGGTATATGTTTTCATGGTTGGTAAAAACAAAAAAATTTTAGATTTTTTTTTAAACCTAGGTTTATTATAGAAAATTAAGAACATTTCAAGAATGCCCCGGAAATATAATCAACCTTATAATGTTTCTGGGCTTACATACCAAATCATCATCTATCACTAGCCATTAATTACTGATAGTTTAATGTGGCCGCAAGGTCATTTACACATGTGCCACTTAGGTGACAAGATGAAAGGGAATTTGTGCCGTGTTCCTTCAATCAGGATGTTAATCTGTTTCTTTAATTTACCATTACCCTTTCAAAAGCCCATCATGTAAAGAGGTTACACTCTCGCCCCATGACGCACATGTATTGATCAGAGATATGCATTTGGTTAAGATTAAGGACACTTAAGACTTTAGCAGTAGAATCTTGTTAGAGCGGTTGTCATGACAACATAAATTACTTTGTATCACTCAACGGAACGGATGACTTTGTTCTTCTTGCCAAGATGTATTTGTTTTTCAGCAAATAAGTTTTGTTGCTTCCAATATAAATGTCACTGGGTCTCATCTCCACCCTACAACGCCAATCTTTGTTTGCATTAGTATTGTATATACTAGGGCTGCACGATATGGGAATTTTGTGCGATTGCGATTAGGGCCCTAAAAATTGCGATAACGATGTGCGATGCGATATTTTAAGGGAATTGTGCTAGAGGTCTATTTGCTTCGATTTTCCCATATGAGCCGCTGACGCGGCTGGGTATGACATAGTTATGGGGGATCTGTGGATGGCGCTGTTATGTGGGGGATCTGTGGATGGCGCTGTTATGTGGGGGATCTGTGGAAGGCGCTGTTATGTGGGGGATCTGTGGATGGCGCTGTTATGTGGGGGATCTGTGGAGGACGCTGTTATGTGGGGGATCTGTGGATGGCGCTGTTATGTGGGGGATCTGTGGATGGCGCTGTTATGTGGGGGATCTGTGGAGGACGCTGTTATGTGGGGGATCTGTGGAGGACGCTGTTATGTGGGGGATCTGTGGATGGCGCTGTTATGTGGGGGATCTGTGGATGGCGCTGTTATGTGGGGGCTCTGTGGAGGACGCTGTTATGTGGGGGATCTGTGGAGGACGCTGTTATGTGGGGGATCTGTGGATGGCGCTGTTATGTGGGGGATCTGTGGATGGCGCTGTTATGTGGGGGATCTGTGGATGGCGCTGTTATGTGGGGGATCTGTGGATGGCGCTGTTATGTGGGGGATCTGTGGATGGCGCTGTTATGTGGGGGATCTGTGGATGGCGCTGTTATGTGGGGGATCTGTGGAGGACGCTGTTATGTGGGGGATCTGTGGATGGCGCTGTTATGTGGGGGATCTGTGGATGGCGCTGTTATGTGGGGGATCTGTGGAGGACGCTGTTATGTGGGGGATCTGTGGATGGCGCTGTTATGTGGGGGATCTGTGGATGGCGCTGTTATGTGGGGGATCTGTGGAGGTGTAGAACTGTGGAGGACGCTGTTATGTGGGAGATCTGCGGAGGGCGCTGTTATGTGGGGGACCTGCGGAGGGCGCTGTTATGGGGGACCTGCGGAGGGCGCTGTTATGGGGGACCTGCGGAGGGCGCTGTTATGGGGGACCTGCGGAGGGCGCTGTTATGGGGGACCTGCGGAGGGCACTGTTATGGGGGACCTGCGGAGGGCGCTGTTATGGGGGACCTGCGGAGGGCGCTGTTATGGGGGACCTGCGGAGGGCGCTGTTATGGGGGACCTGCGGAGGGCGCTGTTATGGGGGACCTCCGGAGGGCACTGTTATGGGGAACCTGCGGAGGCCTCTGTACTTTCACAGTTTCACTATGAATGCACTCACACTGCAGAGAGCGGCAGAGAGCGAGCCGGCCGGCGCGTGACTGACGTCACTGTCACGCTCCTCCCACCTAATTCAGGAAGCAGGAGCGTGACTAAGTGACGTCAGTCACGCGCCGGCCGGCTGCCTCGCTCGCTCCCGCTCGTCGCTGCAGTGCATTCATCGTGAAAGTAAGTACAGAGGCTGGACCTGTTATGTTATCAATAGGACAGAGGACTTTTTTTTATCAATAGGGGCCCCTTAATATATAATAATCGCGGCATTTTCGGCTCGGCCGAATCGCCAAACCGCATTTGCCGATTATCGCGGTTCGATTACTTTAGCGATATATCGTGCAGCCCTAGTATATACATTTTCTAATTTTGACCTACAATTGAAAGGGCATGTTACATGTGTGCTTGGCAGCTGAAGACATCTGTTTATTGCCCGTATTGCTGAGAAAATTGATGTTTTAATATATGCAAATAAGCCTCTAGGAGCAATGGGGGTGTTGTCATTACACTTAGAGACTCTGCTCTCTTTGCAGAGGGCACAGCACCTGCAGAGAAAGCAAAACCTCTAGGTCTGTAATGGCTAACCTCCGGCACTCCAGCTGTGGTAAAACTACGACTCCCAAGATGCACACTTGCTTGGCTGTCGTAGTTTCACCACAACTGGAGTGCCGGAGGTTAGCCATCACTGCTCTAGGTTTAATGGCAATTCCCCCGTTCCTCCTATTGTCTCATTTGCATATAATAAAACGTAATTTTTCTCAACTATGCAGGCAAATATTGTAGTGACCTGAAGCAAGGGGTACTTTGAAGTCTGGATGTTTGTGGACATTTGCCCCTATTTCTCCTATGCAAAGTCATCAATTCCTTACTTTATATCACTTTAAAGGGTTAACTTGCATTTTTGACTGTTTGATAATTAGTTGTAACTGCATTTTATATGTATGTTGTAATATACAGTATATTCTGATCGTTTGCACTGAATTTGTACAGCACTGTGGAATGGGTTAAAGAACAGTGAGCAATTTTTTTAACTTTCTAGTTAATAATAAGAAGATGGTAATTTTCCACAGTTACCAGGATTTCCACAGGGTTTAAAGAAGAGCCTGTTTTGGGGGGAAAAGGCCAGACTTGGTTACCTCCAAAACCAGAGAGACTGACCTTTTGGTCTGTTTTAGCTCTGTTATTATGTCTGAGAACCTGTTTTTGTCTGGAAAAACTGCTGTGTCATTGCCACTGAGCATCATTGAAGCTCTAATTCAAGTCTATGAGAGACAGAAAGTGTAACATTGTATTTGTTTGTGCTGAGTTTCTCTAATCCACTAGAAGATTCTAGTTCAACCAGAAACTGTATATAAGGAATGCAGTCATTGCCTCCAGTGTTTGTGCATAAAAGAGGAGACTCTGCCAGGCTGCTTGAGTGACCAGAAGAAGACGTTGAGACAAGGATACTCTGCCACAGACCCTGGATCACCAGCCTTTGGCCAGCGTACCAGCCTTCTGAGAGCAAGAGGGACAGCTAGCTCAGGTCTTTCTTCAGCACTAAACCCTTCTTCTGCCAGGGAGGAGACTAGAGAAGCCAGCCCAATGCATCGCCTGTGTTGTTTTGTACCTGAATTCCTCCAGTAAGGAAGCACACTGGTATACTGCAGACCCTGACTCTGGACTTATTTCCCATTGGGGTGCACCATGCCTTACCATTCCTTCCCAAGAGCAGCAACACGTGGTGACACCTCGGCTCTGTCCGGGGGACCCAGCGTAGCGTTGGGGCTACCCCAAATCATACCACTGCAATATGAACATGGGACCAACACAGATGCCTTCAGCTGCCAAGTGCACATGCAACAGGTTAGCCAGTTTCATAGGTACAGACCTGTTGACAGACATCATTTAAAAGCTTGTATGTTTTTATGTCACCTATTAGTTGCCTGATATAGAAAGCCAATTTTTAAATTAGGGATTTCTGAGTTTAAAGGGGTTGTCTCACTTCAGCAAATGGATTCACATTATACATTGCTTGTTTCCAGGGGTTATGATGACCACTGATGTAGCACAGATGTGTGGTGACTGGGACAGGAGCTGCCGTACATGTGTGCCTATACGCACTCCCATAGTCTGGCACGTTTTCCTACTGTTTTCAATCTCGGCCACCGCTGCTGGATTGCAGGGTGGTCGTAACCCCTGGAAAGAGCAGTGTGTAATGTGATGGAAAAATGAGTCAATATAGAGAATCAAAATAAATTACTAAGTGCCTTGTATTAAATTTGTCTACATGATAAATGCCATTTGTTGAAGTGAGACAAACCCTTTTAATAGTGGCGGGGGCTTCATCTTTAGGACCTTCATTTAGTTATTAGAAATTACAGCCATTAGAAAAGCTCTTGAGAAACCAACTAGACAGGACTAGTGTAATACTTCATTTCTCCTGCGGTGATGTGGTGAACAATTACAGATTACAGCTGATTTCAAGGGAACTTTCTAACCAAAGGTGATTTTTGCAAGTGAACAATCCTTTTAAGATAATAATAAATAGAGGTTAGGAGTATTATACAATATATATATATATATATATATATATATATATATATATTTTTATATATATATATTGTGAGACAGTGACAGGTCTCACTCAGGTTAGAGGCAAATAAGGGGTGGATAGTGCGGTCCACACCCCTGTTCCACCACAGGTGAGAGAAGCTGGAGGTAATCAGCCTGGCATAAGGCACCTCCCAGAGTGTCAGAAAGGGAGTTTGTGTTATCTGTGGACAGAGGCCTGGAGGCTCTGTCTGTGTGGTCTCAGCTGGGCAAGGCTGAGGGACCACAAGGCTGGGAGATAGCCTGAAGTTGGGGGACGCAGCGACGCCTGGGAGGGTCGCAGGGCCATAGTCAGGCAGACTACTGTGCCCCAATCCCCCACAAGAAATACTGAACTGGAGACAGTGGGCGTACTGTGCTCTGTACAGCCAGGAGGCTGTGGGACATTGGCTGACAAAGCCGCATGTGTTCACAGGGTGTGAACTGTGACTTTAGGTGAGTCAGGATATTATATGTTTAGTTAGAGCCCAGCCGGGCAGGTGTTTATTTTGTACCATTTATGTTTGGATTGCTGAGGAGCCAAATAAAGTGATGTTTGGACCAGAAACTTGGTGTCTGGCGACGATATTTGTGTGAATCACCCCCGGAGAAGAGCTAACCCCCCACAATATATATATATAGTTAAGGCTGATATTCAGCCTGTATTTGTGGGAGGGGCGTCTGGCTATTTAACCGCTCAGGCAGATCCCAGGCCAGTCGCCCGTTCATCGTGCGCCCTGGTAGCTGGAATTCCTTTCCCCGTTACCTACTTCCTCTGTGGCTCACGCCTGCGCACGAGGTAAGTGGCTCGGAGCAGCCGCCGCGCTGCTGATCAGCATCCCACTCAGGAGTCGGGCAGGCAGGGGGTTTGCCATGCTCCCCCCCCCCCCGCCTGCACCACTGCTCACGTCCCCGCCTGGCAGCCGAGTTACCTCAGCGCCGGGGCCCCCTATCTCGCTGCAAACGTAAGTGGGCAAGAGCTCTTGCCACAGGTTAGGGGGCTCTCCTTCATACTGAGAATGGCATCCTCCTGGCCAAGGCACTGCCCCCAGTGAATGCTTCATGAACCGCTCAGTTCTCATGGTGCCCAAGTGCCTGCGCTTTGTTCAGCACAGCTTGAGGCTCGGGGGTAGTCACCGGGGGATGGTTTCTGTGAACACATATAGGGTTTGGGGGGGTTGGTATCGGTTTCTGGCTATAGAGGGGACCTGCTGTTAACCCCTTTCGGTTAAATCCCCGCCAGATGGTTATGGTTCATGTGTCTATGTCTACCTCTATATGGTTGGCTCGTTTAGTCTCTCCTGGGTATTTAGTATGCTGGGTTGCCCGGCACGTCAGGCTTTCTCACATCACTTGTCTCCTGGTTCGCCCAGGTTTTCCTTGTTAAAAGGATTGCCTGGTACGCTCAGGCTCACGTCATAGGCTATTTCTTTATAGTAGCGCAAATCTTGGTGTCATTCATTGTTGCCTGGTTCGCCCAGACTTTATGTTTTGTCTCCTGGATCGCCAAGGTCACTGCGTCGCCTTGTACGCCCAGGCTCCGTGTTTGTCCTTCTCCTTCCTTTGTGGCCTGGTACGCTCAGACTTTGCATTGCCTTCCTCCTTCGTTGCTTGGATCGCCCCAAGCTTTATGTTTTGTCTCCTGGATCGCTCAGGCCTCTGTGTCGCCTAGCATGCTCCGGCTCCATGTTTGTCCTTCTCCTTCCTCTGTGGCATGGTACGCTCAGGCCTTGCATTGTCTTCCTCCTTCGTTGCTTGGATCGCCCAAGCTTTATGTTTTTGTCTCCTGGATCGCCCAGGCCTCTGTGTCGCCTGGCACGCTCAGGCTCCATGTTTTTTCTCTCATTGTTGCATGGTACATTTCGGTCTTGTGTCATCTTCCTCCTTCACCACCTGGTTCGACCTGGTTCGCTACCTGCATCGCCCAGGTCACAGTGTTGCTGGACACATCCAGGCTCCGCCTGTCCTTCTTCTTTTCCTGCTGTCTCGCTCCCTCAGGCCTTGTGCTGGCATTTCCACTTAGTCACACGGTCCGCCATCCCTGGCTTCATGTCGTTCCCTGGTCCAACCAAGATTCGCATTTTCTTTTGTCATCTGGCACGCTCAGGTTTCTTCTGCTCTTGTCATCAGGGTTCAGGTCCTTCATATCCCGCTTCCTGGTCCGCTAAGTCTCTGCTGCTTGGCGGCACACGGCTCGGCCAAATCACTGGGTGTCCGGGCCCCAGGCATTGGGTCTAGTGTCTCACCTCCACCGTCCTTCACGCCACTTTTCGGTTCTGTGTGTTATCTTACCTGTTCTGTGCTGTGCTCATGGTCCTCTAAATGTCACTGGTTTCCCCACATTGTCGCCTTGCATGCCCAGGTCTTCATGTCATCTCCTGCGCTGTCTGTCATTCTTGCCTGGCTCACTCAGGCTTGTGCTTCATCAGTCGTTGTCGTGTCCTGGCACGCCCAGGTCTGTACTCTTTTCAGCATCTAGCATAAAAAAAAAAAGAGAAACCTTTGGTTCGTCAGCAGGCGACCAGGCAGTAACAGTATGTCAACTTGTTGTGATATTCATCTTCCATCGTTTCATTCTTAGTTTTCAGGATCTCCGCGTTTTTTTCTTCTGAACCAGTCAGGCGAGTGTCGAGTTCGTCTCAAGGTAAGTTTTGTTTAGGGGGTTTCTGGTTGGGTCTTGTTAGCTGATGGAATCAGTACTCAGGGCAACGATTTCTTTAGTCTCTAGTTTCAAAGTGTGTTTGAAGCCGGGTCTTCAAGTGCATCTTATCGGTCGCATCGGGTAGGTCGCTTTGCCGGTCATTTTTGACCTCTCTCGAGCACTCAATTCCTAAATTCATCACCTCTCAGCTGGTCGTCTTTCTCCGCAACCGTCTATCACCTCTCGCTTCATACTCAGTCTTATTTAGTAAATCGCCTTTTGTCCACAGGTCAAGCATGTCCCAAGTTTCAGAGATGGATGACAACCTCTCTATGCCAGGAACATCCTTTTCAAGCCACACCAGCAGCATGTCTTTAAGGAGTTGGACTATTCCGAAGCTGATCGCCGAACTTAATCGTAGGGGGATTCGGCACCTTGCGTCCGCTCACAAAGCGGAGTTATACCAATTACTAATGACAGCCTCGGGTCCGGCAGAAGAACAGTCTAATCTCACCTCTATTCAGCAGGCATTAGCTCAGATTCAGTCATCCATCAGCGGCCTTACCAGCTCGGTAGCTGATATCCAATCCAGGGTTGCAGAGTTAGAAACTAGGTCCCCGGTCATGCCTCAATCACCGGGTTTGGCAGCTACCCCTGCCACGCTTCAGGATGTTGCAGGTAGGCCCACATCCAGTCCACAAATCGCGTCCTCGCACTTTATCCCAGATAACATCAAAAAAGATATACTGGCAGGGAAGGACGTGAATCTAGCGTCTATTCTCATTGCTTCCCAAGATATATCTGAGAACAGGGTCATCAACTGCGGGGAGGTCTCAATGGTCTTGAAAGCCAAGAATGCTCGACTTAATAGAAAATTGTCTATACCTGGCCTTTAGTCTTTACAGGGACATAGTGTGCTCTGACCAACCCAACAGGAGGAAAGAGTTAGATTTAGGGCACAAGTACGGCGGATCAGCGTTCTATGATTATCACCGGTCTTTTTCCGCTAAAGCGGCCCTAGCCCAGTTTCAGTTTGTCACAAATTGGGCAGATCTGGACATGGAACTTTTCTGCTATCATTTTGCAGGCCTCAAGGCTCCACTCTGTTCCATATGCCAATCCATCTTCCATTCATCTGAATGGTGCCCCAATTCGGTCCATCCTAATCAGTCAGGGCCCGCTCCATATCTGCACCGTTTGTTTTAGGGCACACCCCCGGTCCACTTGTCCTAGGAAATCAGCCAAGAATTCCTGACTAACCGACATAAATGTAGACCTGTTAGCCGTCCTATTGCAGGAACACCCCGATCAGCATTTTGTGTCATTCCTGTTCACAGGGTTCAGAGAAGGCTTTCCTACTGGCCTCTTCACGATGCCTCAGGGTTCTTGGGAAGGCCCCAATTTGTTATCCGCCACCAGAGATCCAGAGGCAGTAGAAAATCTCATTCAATCAGAGGTCGAGAAAGGATTTGTTATCGGACCATTCCAAGAGATTCCCTATCAGTGTTGGTGGATTAATCCCATCGGCCTTGTCACAAAACAATCATCTAATAAAAAACGTCTCATTTATGATCTCTCCGCTCCTCATATGTCTGCTACTCCCAGCTTGAACTCGCTTATCCCGTCAGAGGAGTTCTCCATGCACTACTCTACAGTTGACGAGGCAATCCAGTTTATCTTGTTGTCAGGCAAAGGGTCCTGGCTTGCTAAGGCGGATATCGCCGATGCTTTCAAGTTGCTGCCAGTCGAACAAATTCTATTTTGCCAACCGACTTACTTTCGGGTCCAAAAGTAGCCCGTGGTTGTTAGATCAATTTGCTAGAGCCCTTCATTGGATACTCACCCACCACGGCGGCTTATCCATTGTCATTCATTACTTGGATGACTTTCTTCTCATTGAAAGGCCCCACCAGGTCCCATCCATCCCTGCCACCCTCCTTGAAATTTTTTCCCGACTCTAGGTTCCGGTGGCCACTGCAAAGACTGAAGGTCCAGCGACCAAGGTCACTTTCTTGGGCATCAATCTAGACTCTGTCAAAATAGAAGCCAGTCTTCCCCCCAAGAAGTTGCTCAAGATCCGTTCTTGTTCATCTGGACAGCCACGCCATAGCTGACCTGACCATGTGGAACTCCTTCCTCTCCGACTGGAACGGCATATCTTTGTTTGTTCCACAATGGGATTCCTCCTTGCTCATCGTCTTTTCTGATACCGCTGCCAGATGGCCACCGGAATTGTGCTCAGACACGTCAGCCCTCAAATCATCACCACTTTCGGAACTTTACCCCATTGTAGCATCCGCTCAGGTTTGGGGCCACAGCTGGGCCAACTCATCAGTAACTTTCGTCACAGATAGCCAGACTTTGGTGGATATTATCAGCAAGGGCAGGGCCAAGTCACATAAAATCATGGCATTGCTACGCAAATTCGTTTGGCTTTCTCTTTCCTTCAATTTTCCTAGTCAGTGCGTTCATATCCCAGGCGAGAAGAATAAAGCTGCGATGTGCTGTCCCGTCTCAACTTTCCGATCTTTTTTCAGGAAATGCCCAACGCAGATCGTTCAGGCGCACAAATTCCAGAATTCAGTTCACTCACCATGGACTAGACGCTTTTGTGGCTGAAGCTAAGAACCTGGTCAAGAGATCCCTATCCCACAACACGGCCAGGAATTATCAAGCCGGGTTGAGAGCGTTCAACAAATTCGCGAGGGCCTACCCGAGAGGTCAGCTCAGCCAAACATCTTACATCATGGCTTTCATCGCTTTTTGCCACTCGCAGCTTACCTTGTCTCATAATACTATTAAGTTATACCTAGCCGGTTTACAACACCACTACATGCTGTCTAATCCAAGCGGCGGGTCCATCCTGTCTATTCAAGCCATCAAAGCCACTCTCAGGGGCATACAAAGAGAAGGAAAGGGGTCGCAAAATTGCAGACAGCCAGTGTCTAGTGAGCTCTTTAGGAAGCTATCCTCGGCTTTGGACTGCAATCCCTTTGGGCACTCCACCAGCATTGTCCTGAAAGCAGCCATGTATCTTAGTTTTTACGGGTTCCTAAGGCCTGGGGAATTCACATCCGGTGCATATCAATGTAGCTGCCTCTTAAAACATTATTTATCATGGGGCAATGGCCACTATATCCTCCACCTGCCCTCATCTAAAACCAATCAGTCTGGTCCGCCCACAGAGGTTAAATTCTACCCTACGTTTAATAAATGGTGCCCGGTCCAGGTAATCAATCAATTGCTGTCCACATTTCAGGCTTCCTCTCCAGATAGCCCGCTCCTGCCCTTCAGAGATAGACCCCTAACCACCACTCATTTCATTTCTCATATTCGTACACTTGTCCAAGGTTTAGGTCAAGATACCAAGGTAATTTCTGGGCACTCTTTCCGCATAGGGGCGGCATCGGCAGCTTCCAGGCATCAAGTACCGGCCCATATAAACCGCTCCATGGGACGCTGGCGGTTTATCTTGTTTTGCCAGGTATATTCCCAATCCTCATACCGAAATATCACAAGCTTTTTGTACTTTGGCTCTGTAATAATCTCAATAGAAATTACTTGCACCTAACAGCTTGACTCCTTTTCTTGCCCCCTTTTTTTGGTGTACCCGCGTCCGTGGCTCCCAGCATAATTCAGCCACTGTGGTCAGGGTTGGGGTCCACGTACAATCATCTCCAGTTCCTAGCCCTGACCATAAATAGTTCAGGCTGATATTCAGCCTGTATTTGTGGGAGGGGCGTCTGGCTATTTAACCCCTCAGGCAGATCCCAGGCCAGTTGCCCGTTCATCGCGCCCCTCCCTACCGCCCCTTTTTATTTCTTTGCATCCTTGGGTGTGCCCCCTTTTTTGGTGTACCCGCGTCCGTGGCTCCCGACATAATTCAGCCACTGTGGTCAGGGTTGGGGTCCACGTACAATCATCTTCAGTTCCTAGCCCTGACCATAAATATACAAATATACTGTATATATATATATATATATATATATATATATATATATTTGTGTTAGGGGCTCATGATAGTACAGAGTAAAATACCATAATGAACGTAGGATGGTATAAAATGGCAAGTCGGTTGTGGTGTGCCGGAACTGACGATGAGGTAGGCCTGAGAAGAAGAGGGCTTACCAAGGAAAAGAGAAGAAGAAAATACCATAATGAACGTAGGATGGTATAAAATGGCAAGTCGGTTGTGGTGTGCCGGAACCGACGATGAGGTAGGCCTGAGAAAGAAGAGGGCAAAATTAAATAATCAAATTTATTACAAACGACCAATACAAATACACATATCAACCAGACATGTCTTTAAATGCATTTCTTAATTCTTGTACTGGGTTTGGTATGTAGCGTGAGTAAGCGGATGATTTCCAGCGCCCCAGTGCTTTAATAACATGAACTGGAATGTTAACACTGGAGGCTGTGGAGACTGCTCCTATGCGGAAGGAGTGACCCGAATAGTTAGCTGGGTTGAGGCCCAGCTGAGTGCGTAAAGACCTGATGTAGGTCATGAAGGTCATAGTGGTGAGTACCGAACCTTGTAAAATGAATAATGGTTGTGATGGTAATGAGTTATGATGCTGTATGTATGCATCAAGAATCTTGACGGGGCACCAGCTATTATGCGTAGGATAGTACGCTACTTCTACTGGTGCCTGCTGACTCTTCTTGGAATGAGGCAGAGTCAGGATGTAATGATCCGTGTGTTTTGTTAAGTGGGAAAAGAGGAGAATAGGAGTAGATTGTGTGGTGTTGGTCGTAGTGAATTCTCTAGGCCTTAGGAATCCATAGAAAGCTATGTAGATAGCTGCCTTGATGACAGAATGCGTGTCAAAAGGTTTTAAATCAAGCAGGTTAGACAATGCTTTGAAAATATGGTTGTCTATAGGTTGCCTCTGTGATGTACGTGTGAGTTCAGATCTCTGAATGCCCCTGAGGATAGTCTTAATCTGGTGAGAGGCCATGAAACTTGTGTTGTTTGGTTGTAGGGTTAGCATATGATGTTGAATGCCTGTTAAATAAAGTTTAATGGTGTTGTATGACATCTTAAGTTTAAGGTGGCAAAAAGAAGCGAAACCCAACAATGATGTCAAGACAAATGGTTGCATGATGTCATGTTCCAAAAGGAATCTTTTGAATAAGGTAAAGGCCCTGTCGTATGTTTTGTGCGTATTTTTAGACAGTGCCAAATGGGACAGTGCTCTGCTATGATGCATAATGGCGTCTAGTCCATTACTACTTGCTGGAAAGTTGGAGTTGGGGTGGCTGTGAGCACGACTGACGTGAGTGCTTGATGGAATGCCTGCAATTTAAAACGAGACAAACTGTCAGCAGCTGTGTTACATATACCTGGAACATGGAAACAATACAGGAAGAAATTATGACAAGCAGCCAACCAAGTGAGTTTCCTCAGAAATCTCATGATCATAAGGGATTTGGAACGACCTTTGTTGATGATGTGTCAGTAGCAACGTACTGACAAGTCTGCCCATAAATGACCCAACGCCATGGCAGCTGCCACGATGGGATAGATCTCGAAGAGAGCTGAGGTAGTGGAAAAAACGCTCCACATCCTGAACTGCTGTAGGCCAGCTGCCCCAAAGCCATTCGTTCCCAAAAATTGCTGCAAAACCTGTGGTAGATGCCGCATCTGACCAAATGGTAGGTGATGAGTCAGTCAATTGAGGAAGGAACATACTTTTACCATTCCAGGTGGTTAAAAATTTCTTCCACATGCGTAAGTCTGCCGTAGCTTGGGTATCCAAGGACAACCTGTGTATGTCGTGTAGGAAGAGTGGAAATAGATACAGGAGTCGTGATATGAAGGAGCGGCCTTGAGGTATGATATGCATGGCAAAATTTTGAGAACCCAGCAGGGACTGTAGCTCTTTACGGTTGCAAGTACCGAACTGGAGGTAGTGGTTGATGTAGGTAAGAATGTTCCCTATCTTGTCATATGGCAGGCTTGCTTGCATCGTGATTGAGTCTAATTGAATGCCCAGGAATGTGATAATCGTGTCTGACCCCTCGGTCTTCTTTGGGGAGACTGGGACACCTAGTTGCTCAAATAGATTGATGGTAGCTGTGAGGCTACTGGGAGGGGAAGTGTTCTCCTCGACCAGTAAGAAATCGTCCAGGTAGTGTAATACAGTAGGGTATCTGGCTATGTTCAATAGTAACCAGCACAATGCCTCAGCAAATGTGTCGAAAATAGCAGGGCTACTTTTGGACCCAAAAGTTAAGCTGGAGAAAAAATAGTAGTTCCCGGACCACTTGATGCCATGTAGGTGCCATAGGGTAGGGTGAATTGAAAGCAATTTAAAGGCGTGAGTAATATCGGTCTTACTAAGCCATGCTCCGACCCCTGCCTGTATGATGGCTGTAATGGCGTGATCTATGGTCGTGTATTGCAGGGAGAATTCTTCAGAGGGTATGAGGGAATTGAGACTGGGGTTAGCCGATGAGTGTGGTGCAGACAGGTCAATAATGAGTCTCTGTTTAGGGGAAGATTTCCCTGTGACAATACCAATGGGGTTAGTGGAAAGGCCCCAATAAGAAACCCTCAGCAACTTCCTGGGCTATGAGAGTGTCAACAGCTGTAGGGTTGTGCTGTGCGGACTGTAGATTAGGGCATTCCAGAATCCCAGATGGTATGTGTAGGATACCCGTGTGGAAGACTTCTGTTATACCAGAGATAAGAAAATCTACCAAGTGTCTAGACGGGTGATGTGACAGAAATGCTGTAAATGCCGAAATGTTAATAGACGTTAGGTATGGCTTAGGGTAAATTTAATTTTTTGGCATGTGCCCTGAAACATTTTAAACAGATATGCAATAATCTACAACCACTATAATTACAAGACCCGACATTGAAATTATTACATATCTGGGACTTGCCCAGAAACTTGAATGGGCGTCCCAGTTTGTCTCTGGTCAATTTCTCTGAAACACCAGAAGAACTAACTCCTTGCGTGGATGCATGTTCGTCCGCCGTGGTGGGACCAAAATTTGTCATATGCGCCATAGAGGCGCAGTATGCACAAGCCGGTGTTCTTAGACCTGCAAAGTGTCTGCAAAAAATGACGGTATCGATCCTACCCCAGTTGGATCTTGTACCATACTAGGAGAAGGCCGCAGACACTTTTGCAGAAAAAGACCTATGGTAGTCATAAAAGGCTGATCCACCATATTTGTTGCCCAGGTCTACCAGCTTGTGCATATAAAGATCAAACTCCTCTCGTCTATTGGGATAGACCGCGCAGATGACATCCCGGTAAATACCAAATGCTAGGACAAACTCGGGGATAGTCAGTTTCCTGTTTAGGCGGGCGTCCCTAGATCTGACAACAACATGGATTTCTGCACAAATTGGTCATAAAATGTGATCTGATCTTCATCTAAGTCACAACAATAGACAATCACAGTCTGCTTAAACTAATAACACACAAAGAATTAAATGTTACCATGTTTTTATTGAACACATCATGTAAACATTCACAGTGCAGGTGGAAAAAGTATGTGAACCCCTAGACTAATGACATCTCCAAGAGCTAATTAGAGTGAGGTGTCAGCCAACTTGAGTCCAATCAATGAGATGAGATTGGAGGTGTTGGTTACAGCTGCCCTGCCCTATAAAAAACACATACCAGTTCTGGGTTTGCTTTTCACAAGAAGCATTGCCTGATGTGAATGATGCCTCGTACAAAAGAGTTCTCAGAAGACCTACGATTAAGAATTGTTGACTTGCATAAAGCTGGAAAGGGTTATACAAGTATCTCCAAAAGCCATGCTGTTCATCAGTCCACAGTAAGACAAATTGTCTATAAATGGAGAAAGTTCAGCACTGCTGCTACTCTCCCTAGGAGTGGCCGTCCTGTAAAGATGACTGCAAGAGCACAGCACAGACTGCTCAATGAGGTGAAGAAGAATCCTAGAGTGTCAGCTAAAGACTTACAAAAGTCTCTGGCATATGCTAACATCCCTGTTAGCGAATCTACGATATGTAAAACACTAAACAAGAATGGATTTCATGGGAGGATACCACAGAGGAAGCCATTGCCGTCCAAAAAAAAACACATTGCTGCACGTTTACAGTTTGCACAAGAGCACCTGGATGTTCCACAGCAGTACTGGCAAAATATTCTGTGGACAGATGAAACCAAAGTTGAGTTGTTTGGAAGAAACACACAACACTATGTGTGGAGAAAAAGAGGCACAGCACACTAACATCAAAACCTCATCCCAACTGTGAAGTATGGTGGTGGGGGCATCATGGTTTGGGGCTGCTTTGCTGCGTCAGGGCCTGGACGAATTGCTAGCATCGAAGGTTAAATCAATTCCCAAGTTTATCAAGACATTTTGCAGGAGAACTTAAGGCCATCTGTCCACCAGCTGAAGCTCAACAGAAGATGGGTGTTGCAACAGGACAACAACTCAAAGCATAGAAGTAAATCAACAACAGAATGGCTTAAACAGAAGAAAATACGCCTTCTGGAGTGGCCCAGTCAGAGTCCTGACCTCAACCCGATTGAGATGCTGTGGCATGATCTCAAGAAAGCGATTCACACCAGACATCCCAAGAATATTGCTGAACTGAAACAGTTCAGTAAAGAGGAATGGTCAAGAATTACTCCTGGCCGTTTTGCACGTCTGATCTGCAACTACAGGAAACGTTTGGTTAAAGTTATTGCTGCCAAAGGAGGTTCAACCAGTTATTAAATCCAAGGGTTCACATACTTTTTCCACCTGCACTGTGAATGTTTACATGGTGTGTTCAATAAAAACATGGTAACATTTAATTATTTGTGTGTTATTAGTTTAAGCAGACTGTGATTGTCTATTGTTGTGACTTAGATGAAGATCAGATCACATTTTATGATCAATTTGTGCAGAAATCCATATCATTCCAAAGGGTTCACATACTTTTTCTTGCAACTGTATATACACTATATTTGTCATAGAATTTTATGTTTATGCAAAGGTGATCTGGGATTTTAATTTTGATGGCTTATCTTTAGGGTAGGTCCTCTGCCTATGAGCTGTTTAGTAAGGCTACTTTCACACTTGCGTTCGGAGCGGATCCGTCTGGTGTCTGTACAGACGGATCCACTCCTATAATGCAAATGCTTGCATCCGTTTAGAACGGATCCGTTTGCATAACTGTTTTTTTCAGATCTGATTTTTCACTTCGTGAAAACTCAGATCCGACAGTATATTCTAACACAGAGGCGTTCCCATGGTGATGAGGACGCTTCAAGTTAGAATATACTAAAAAAACTGTGTACATGACTGCCCCCTGCTGTCTGGCAGGTGCTGCCAGGCAGCAGGGGGCAGACCCCCCCTCCCTCCCTCCCCTGTATTTAACTCATCGGTGGCCAGTGCGGCCCCCCCTCCCTCCCTCCCCTATATTTAATTCAATGGTGGCCAGTGCGGCCGGCCCCCCCCTCCCCCCTGTTTTTAACTCATTGGTGGCCAGTGCGGCCGGCCCCCCCCCTCCCCCCTGTTTTTAACTCATTGGTGGCCAGTGCGGCCGGCCCCCCCTCCCTCCCCCCTGTTTTTAACTCATTGGTGGCCAGTGCGGCCGGCCCCCCCTCCCCCCCCAATTAAAATGACCAACCCCCCATCATTGGTGGCAGCGGAGAGTTCCGATCGGAGTCCCAGTTTAATCGCTATAGGCAATGCGCTGCACAGACCTTTCACTTACCAGTAGGAGGAGCGCCCAGCCGGACACAGACATCGCAGCCTCGCAGGTAAGTATAATGCTTCTAAAAATTGCTAAGTAACCATGGCAACCAGGACTGCAGTAGCATCCTGGTTGCCATGGTTACCGATCGGAGCCCCAGCGATTAAACTGGGACTCCGATCGGAACTCTCCACTACCACCAATGATGGGAGAACGTAATTTTAACTAGGGGGGGGAGATGTGAGGCCGCACTGGCCACCAATGATGCAATGATGGGGGATTCGGAACGTGATTTTAACTAGGGGGGGGGGGAGATGTGAGGCCGCACTGGCCACCAATGATGGGGGATTCGGACCGTGATTTTAACTAGGGGGGGAGATGTGAGGCCGCACTGGCCACCAATGATGGGGGATTCGGAACGTGATTTTAACTAGGGGGGAGAGGTGAGGCCGCACTAGCCACCAATGAGTTAAAAACAGGGAGGGAGGGGCAGTCATGTACACAGTTATTTTAGTATATTCTAACTTGAAGCGTCCCCATCACCATGGGAACGCCTCTGTGTTAGAATATACTGTCGGATCTGAGTTTCACGATCTAACTCAAATCCGATGGTATATTGTAACATAGTGGCGTTCCCATGGTGATGGGGACGCTTCAAGTTAAAATATACCATCGGATTGGAGAAAACTCCGATCCGATAGTATATTAATAGGGACTCCTGACTTTACATTGAAAGTCAATGGGGGACGGATCAGTTTGAAATTGCACCATATTGTGTCAACGTCAAACGGATCCGTCCCCATTGACTTGCATTGTAAGTCTGGACGGATCCGTTTGGCTCCGCACGGCCAGGCGGACACGAAAACGCTGCAAGCTCGTTCGGGTGTCCGCCTGCTGAGCGGAACGGAGGCCAAACGGTGCCAAACTGATGCATTCTGAGCGGATCCGCATCCTCTCAGAATGCATTGGGGCAGTACGGATCCGTTCGGGGCCGCTTGTGAGAGCCTTCAAACGGAACTCACAAGCGGAACCCCGAACGCAAGTGTGAAAGTAGCCTAAGACACGGCATTCACAGGATCTCTGGTGGATGCCATGACCTCCTCACAGCTTACTAAGAACAGTGCCATCCATTGGGAATTGGCTTTGTTTGTGCGGTGAGCTGGACCGGGGTATGCACTCTAACACCAAATAATGCAATGGCTAGGTCAGGTGTAGGTTATAGACAAATCAAAGGGTTTTGAAACCGCGCTGCTAGAGACTATGTCTCCCGGTCAACAGTGGATAGCAAAAGGGTATCAGCCCCTCTCCTCGACACCCACAGGATCCGATCCTCCCCAGACCTCCTCCTCTGCAGGGTTTAAAGGAGATAGGCAGAATAGTGAAGCACCCTTTGCAATCTTTTTATAAAAGGTTTTATTCTACTCACAAAAGTCGGTAGACAAAAGGCATAAAATACAAATCAGTCGTCACGTTCCTGCCCGACCCGGGTTTCGCTGCCTCGCTTCCTCAGGGGCGATAACTGCGCATGCTTGCAGTCGAGCCTTTTAAATAGCCCAGCTGATCTCATTACACAAGCCGGTGTAGTTCCGGACCATATATCAAAATTCCAAAAGCAACATTTACAAATCATACGTAATAAAATCACAATCAGTGATCCTATAATACAATCACATCTAAAACATTAAAATAAAAATGAGAGAGAATGTTCTCTCCCTATTACCAATTCATATATACATATATACCCTTTCGGGTTACCGCCATTACATGTATTCAGTGCATATCTTCAGCATCCTTACATAAATTCCTATCCCATGTCATAACCGTACCATCTAGTATCCTAAATAATATCAACTTAAACTCCAATATTGATAATACCGTCACCTGGGCTCCGCCCACTCAGGAGGCTGCGAAACCCGGGTCGGGCAGGAACGTGACGACTGATTTGTATTTTATGCCTTTTGTCTACCGACTTTTGTGAGTAGAATAAAACCTTTTATAAAAAGATTGCAAAGGGTGCTTCACTATTCTGCCTATCTCCTTTAAACCCTGCAGAGGAGGAGGTCTGGGGAGGATCGGATCCTGTGGGTGTCGAGGAGAGGGGCTGATACCCTTTTGCTATCCACTGTTGACCGGGAGACATAGTCTCTAGCAGCGCGGTTCCAAAACCCTTTGATTTGTCTAAACCAGTGTGAGCGACCTACCACACTATTCCGGGACCAGCAGCTGCGCAAGTAATTGTCCGTGTTGGGACACAGGACTGACTTTATGTTTTTTGTATTTTAGGTGTAGGTTATAGTTTATAGTTTAGTTTGTGACACCAATTGCAGCGTGCGTTAGGGTAAAGTCACAGGGCCCTTTAAGGTGTTGTAACTCACGTACCAGGTTAGGAATGCCAGAGTGGTGTAATGTCTCTCCATGGTAGTGGTAATGGTGTCAACGGTGTCTCCTACCTGGGTACCGCTGGACTCCTGGATCCTGGCTCACTTGCAATAAAATGAGTGTGGTGCTAGTAGGAGAAATAGAGGAATTTGCAGCAATAATTGAGATCCAGACCCTTGGTAAAGTTCAAACTTGTCTTTACTGGTTGTAGCTTTCATCCAAGCAAGATACAGCTTTAGTCTTAGGTCCCAGCAGGTATTGCCAATGGATGGCAGGAAATTATCTTCTGCTCTCTCATGTACCTGGAGCTTTGCATGAAAGGATGTCTGCTTGTTAGCTCTGTAATGTTGCAGGAATTTGGCTTCTGCACTTTCTATCTTCTGCTGTATGGGGACTGACTAGCTAAGGAGGAATATGGCTTCTCCTGGGTCTCTGGTCTTTACTCACAGTTAGCTTCACAGAGTATGCTTCTTCCTGGAACTGGAGTGGTCTGCTTGCTTCTGCCAGCTGAGACTGCAGGGCTCAGGCTGGGGATGATGATCAATGTCTCAGCCGAGACAAGATCCTGGCTTGGATCCCTATATCTGGGAGCTACTAACATGCACACCCTACCCCTAGCAGGGGGTGGGCTACACACTAACTTAACTTCCTTCCCTCCCCATGCTGCAGGAAATGGGCGCAGCCCACTTTGCTCACAGAGGGGAAGCTGCACTGGAATGAACTATTCCAGTTCAGAGACACTAAACTGACTTAAGTCCTTGCCAGAACATTGCTGCCACCTGCTGGTTAACATGAAGAATGACAACAATATACATTTAACAAGGCTTATAATGCACATTTGTGAGGATATTATGTGAAATTACATGAGATGTCAATGTTAAAGCTCTTAACAAATTGTAGCGGGGTAAAGAATTTAGTAACACAACTCTGGGGTGTTACATTTGGTATTGCATTTCAGCCTTATTCACTTGAATGGGACTGAGCTGTGCCTCGGCCATATGACCAATGAACGTGACTTGATGTCACATGACCTAGGAAGAGGCCTAAGCGCTCGTAGAGCACCATGGCTTCTTCATACAGCTGATCTGCAGGGGTGACAGAAGTCGAATCCCCACTGACCTTATTTTATTGAATCCTGGGGTTCTACCATCAATACTAAAGTATTCCGAGAGGCCCTTTAACTTAGTTTTCTATTACTTAATATTTAGACAATATAAACATAAAGGGTGGGCTACAACTTTAGGAGCCTAATGCCTTTTTCACACAGTCAGTGTTTGGTCAGTGATTTCCATCTGTGATTGTGAGCCAAAACCAGGAGCAGGTCTAAACACAGAACAGGTGCAGAACTTTCCCTTATACCTTACATATGTGGAGGCTCCAATCCTTGTTTTGGCTTGCAATCACTTAGGACAATTACTGACCAAACACTGACCAAACACTGACTTGGACATTGGGGGCATATCACTAGGATATGCCTTCAATATATGATAGGTGCGGGTCCCAACCCTGCGACCCTATACTTAGAACGGAACTGCAAAGTACTGGAGGGCGCACCGCGCATGCTCCGCCACCCTCCATTCATTCCTGTGGGTGCTCGGCTATTTTGTCCCGTTGAAATTAAGGGGAAGCACACCGCTCAAGCACAGCCACTGCTCCATTCACTTTTATGGGGCTTATGGAAATAGCAGAGCCAACGGTCGGCTATTTTTGGCGCTTCCATAGAAATGAATGGAGGGCGGCCGCATATGCTCGGTGCAACCACCAGCACTTTGCGGGATCCGTTCTATGTATAAGTGCAGGTCCCAGAGGTGGGACCCACACCTATAAGACATTGGTGGCATATCCTAGAGATATGCCCCCAATGTCCAAGATGGGAATACCCCTTTCAGTATTCCCTGCTAGCTACAGTACTTGCATGTAGATCATGCAGTACCTACCAAGGGCAGAAACAATGGTGTTTCCATTTGTACTTGTTTTTTCGTTAAAATCTGTATTTTGGGGTACTTTTAACTACAAAGTATGAGTTATGGATATTCTGATTCCTGTATTTAGAACTAGATTAATTTTATTCCCCTTCACAAGAGGACAGCTACAGTATCTACATAGGTGGCTTGTTTTTGTCTTCCTCTGTAGCAAAACTGATATAGCATAAGTCGAAATGAATGGATTTGTGACTTTTTTAACCTTACTGTGTATGGTACAATGTTACTAAGAGTCTACCTTGACCAATTTTCAAAACATCCCTCTCCGGTGAATTGGCAGCAACAAGGTAAAAAATGAATCACTACGGTAGTCAAAAGCAAATCTGCAGAAACAACAAAGATTTTATTTTGGAAACTGAACAAAATTGACATTGAATCATATATCGGCTACATGGATGTATGATGGGGTTAAATAAAATAAAAATATTCTTAACTGATGATTTGATTTAGAATGATATTACTTTTAAGGATGAGAGAATTGATTTTGACTAGCATTATTTTAAAAAGTTATAATTTTAATGAACCTGGATTTTCTATTTCCATTTTGGAGAATCAGAGAAAAAGAGCAAGAAGTAGAGAGACTTTTCCAGAGCAGAATAGATTCATACTAGAATCAAATGTTAGGAAATTTTCTCATCTCTAATTATTACTTGCCATATGGGGTTACTTTCTACTGGACCTTGGGGTCGGAGTTCATTGGAGGGTCCTCTGGTGGATTTTGCTAGACAAGTTAGACCCTGACATTCCTCTATTCTAGCTATAGCAGGCATCTGGTTCTCAAGTGGATCATTCCAAACACATCTTCATATTAAAAATAAATCTTTCTGCTCTGTACTTTGGGCAACAGAAGAAAAATGTCTTGATCTTTACCTCGCAAAAGCTAGCACACACAAAGCTAACATTTCATTAGAGTATTTGGATGACATGAACCGAGGCTGAGCCATACTGTACATAAAGCAGAAAGGGCTCCAACACAAAGAATCAAAATCTAACCTTTGGTGCTTCCTGACCATAATTCACAGAAAAAAAAAAGTTTGTCTATATTGAAATCTGATCACTGCCTGTATTAGACGCTAAAAGTGAACAAAATAAATCTTTATTAAGGTATAAGTTAAAAGGTGTGACACCCAAGTAACAGGCCTACGTATGTAGAAATATAAAATACTCTCGGCATCCAGCACCCTGGTAGGTAGTAACAGGGTATGTAGAGTTTGTGTAATGAGAGAATGAGAGTGCAAAAACTTAGCACTCCGATTTATTGATGACATCTTGATTTTCTGGAAAGGGTCAAAGGAGGACTTTGAAAACTTTGTAGGAGCCTTGAATAAGAATGATTTAGGCTTCTTCTTCACTTTTGAAATTCATGAGACCACTATTACATTTCTAGATTTACGTATCACCAAGGAAATGGACGGCCATGTGATGACTGATCTATTCCGCAAACCCACCTCTACTAACAATCTATTGAGGTGGGATAGTTGGCACCCACAGCCACTGAAACGTGCCATTCCATAGGGCCAGTTTCTGTGGATTAGACGCAATTGTTCAAATATTTCTTTTTTTCAAAGGGCTGCCAACGATCTTACCAACAGATTCCAACGGCGGGGTTACCCGTGGCAGATATTGAAGTCTGCTTATCAGCATGCATTAGCCTGTAATAGGGAATCCAGGGATGAGACAGAAGGCCCCATTCGTATTGTCGGCACGTTTGACACAGCTCATCAAGAATTGCAACATATACTGGAACAATTTTGGGGCATTTTGCAGGCTGAAGCTGATATTGGACATCTCGTTGGATCTGCCCCGTCCATCACATTTAGACAGGGTCGTAATCTTCGTGATCGATTAGTGCAAAGCCTTTATGAGTCCTCTACCCCACGTAGTGGCGTCGCTACAGAGGGGCGAGGGGGGGCAATTGTCCCCCCTATATTATTCTTTGCCCCCCCAGGTGCCCCCCGCTGATTCCCCCCAAAGCAGGCCGGTGAATACTAATGAGCGATTCCATTATGGAAGCGCTCATTAGTACCGAAGGACCAGGAAGCGGTAAACGCTCTGTACTTACCACTTCCTGGTCCTCGGCTGTCGGCTGTTCAGGGCTGCGCACAGCGAGAGGGCGCTCTGTGACCTCACGCTGTGCGCGCCAGTTCAGAGCACAGTCGACTGAGGAGAGAGAAAATTGCAAGCGGCATCCAGGAGCAGGAGAGGTAAGTGTTTTTTTATTTTATAAAAAATGTGGCTGGGGCTGGGGCATAATAGGGGCTAATCATGAGAGGCATAATGGGGGCTAATTAGAGGCATATGGGGGCTAATTAGAGGCATATGGGGCTAATTAGAGGCATATGGGGGCTAATTAGAGGCATGTGGGGGCTAATGAGACATATGGGGGATAAGGAGGCATATGGGAGGTAATTAAAAGGCATATGGGGCTAATAAGAGGCATATGGGGGCTAATTAAAGGCATATGGGGGCTAATGAGGCATATAGGGGCTAATGAGAGGCATCATGGGGCTAATTAGAGACACAATGGGGGCTTATAAGACTATTAGAGGCATATGGGGCTAATGAGGCATATGGGGGCTAATGAGGCATATGGGGGCTAATAAGAGGCATAATAGGGGCTAATGAGAGGCATAATGGGGGCTAATTAGAGACATAATGGGGGCTAATGAGGCATATGGGAGCTAATTAGGCATATGGGGGCTAATAAGAGGCATAATGTGGGCTAATGAGGCATAATAGCTTATAATGGGGGCTAATGAGGCATAAGGGCTGATATGGGGCTAGCGAGAGGCATGGGGGCTGATATAGAGGTGATAAGAGGCATAATGGGGGCTTATAAGAGGAATAATGGGGGCTAATGAGGCATAGGGGCTTATAATGGGGTCTAATGAGGCATAAGAGCTGATATGGGGGCTAATGAGAGGCATGGGGGCTGATATGGGAGTGATGAGAGGCATAATGAGGGCTAATGAGAGGCATAATAACAGTGTCATCCACAGATGCCCCCATAACAGTGTGTCTTCCACAGATCCACCATAACAGTGCGCCTTCGCACTGACGAGAGACAGAAAGAAGGGGAAAGAATCAGCGGAAGCAAGCAGAGGACGGCACAGCAGACGACTGAATAGCTTCTTTTGTAAGTAAATTGTTTTATTATAAATGTATCCCTGCATACCGCAATTCTCTCGTATTTTGTAATCTTATTTATATATACTTATTTAGTTTTTGCCCCCCCATTTTTTATATTTTTTTGGTTTTAAAACAATTTTATTGAGCAAATCAATAAAGTACAATATTAGAATAGTGGAGAGAAGACAAGTCTCCACTACTCTTACATAGGTTATAAACAGATTACAGGGTACAGGTCTGTCAAATGTTATGTAAGTATTACAGTATTTTTTTTTTTAATAAGGCAAATCACAGAAAAAACATCCATTGGATAAGACGGAAAGTAGTCACCATTCGTTGCATTAAGGTGTCAATGTGTATCGCATTTCATCACATCCGAGACGGGTTAAAGTAGAGAGGTTAATACCCACTGAAGAAATTTGGGGATAGGGAGATAATGGAAAAGAAAGAATAAATTGAGTGTGAATTGAGTTTAAATTAAGTGTAACTGGCTTGCAGAGATGGGTTCCCTGAAAGAACAATAGCTGTGGTATAATGTCTAGTAACCTCTAAAGGAGATCCATCTCTCCCAGACCTTCATAAATTTGTGGTGAGATCTCAGTTCCCAAGAGGATAGCTCCTCTAGCCTGTAAATCTTTCCGATCTTCTGAAACCACTGTTCTATAGGGGGAACATCAGTGGATAGCCACAGTAGAGGGATCAACAATTTGGCAGCATTCAATAGGTGTTTAAAGATGGAGGGGGGTTTCTTGGGAAAAGATTCAGGAGAGCAACTTCAGGTGTAGGGGTAATATCAGATCCACATATGTTATTACATGTTTGGAAAATCTTATCCCACCATTTCAACAATGTTGGGCACGTCCACCATATGTGGAGGAAAGTACCTCTCTGTTTTAGGCATCTCCAACATGTGTCTGAAGCTGATGTCGAATACAAACATGTTTTGTCAGGGGTTTTATACCACCTTGTGATAATTTTATAATTATTCTCCTGGATCTTGACACATCTCGAGGCCTTATGTGAGGAGTTAAAAATCGTCATGGTATCAACCTGGGATAAAACTTTACCTAAATCATTTTCCCACGATCTAATAAAAGCCGGTGTTAGGGCGAAAGGGGGAGTTCTCAATCTGTTGTACCACTGTGAGATCAGTTTATGAGGAGTAGGATCCTGAGTTGCAATGTGCTCGAACCAAGTTATGGGGCGTAATAGAGTGTGCAGATGGGCATTTTGAGACATGTAAGCCCGTAGAAAATGAAGCCCAGCAAAACTGGAGCCTGGTGTTTTTAATTGCCCCCCCATTTTTGACTGTGGTATCTTTGTGCCCCCCCTATATATTGTTCCTAGAGTCGCCACTGACCCCACGTACCTGGTTGACGCATGGTTTAGCTGGCACTTTTAGATGCAGGAACTGTATGGCTTGTGACTCCATTGGTACGGGGAATTCATTCACGGGTATGTCAAATGAAAAAGTATACATGATGTGATCCTTTATTAACTGCAGATCTATGGGGGTGATTTATTTGGCCTCCTGCGTCTGTGGTATCAAGTATGTTGGTAACACAACCCGTGAACTAAGTCATAGGATTAGAGAGCACCTGCGTGACATCAGGAATGAAAAGGATACTCCCAGGGGTGTAGCTAATCGCTGATGAGCCCTGGTACAAGAGTTCAGCTTGGGCCCCCTATCCGTCAGTGCTTTGTGGCCATGGTCAGGGAGCACATTGCCTTTCTGTCTGAGATAAAAATTGAAATGGCACCCCCCTATGCCAAATTCTCAACCTAACCCCTTCCCTCCAGCCCTACTGTTGAAGACATACTTGGAAAACATTACCTACAGTTCTACGAAACATACAGGGTAATAGAGCAGTTGAGGAAAGCTGGATGGGCCAAAACACATCCTTTTTATCTTTGATTATCTGCTGAAATCAGTGGCGTAGGGATCGCTATAGCAGCCATAGCAATGGCTATGGGGCCCTACGCCACTGGGGGCCCGGGCCACCGGCTGAGGATTAAAAAAAATACAAACCGGATTCCAAAAAAGTTGGGACACTATACAAATCGTGAATAAAAACTGAATGCAATGATGTGGAGGTGCCAACTTCTAATATTTTATTCAGAATAGAACATAAATCACGGAACAAAAGTTTAAACTGAGAAAATGTACCATTTTAAGGGAAAAATATGTTGAATCACAATTTCATGGTGTCAACAAATCCCCAAAAAGTTGGGACAAGGCCATTTTCACCACTGTGTGGCATCTCCCCTTCTTCTTACAACACTCAACAGACGTCTGGGGACCGAGGAGACCAGTTTCTCAAGTTTAGAAATAGGAATGCTCTCCCATTCGTGTCTAATACAGGCCTCTAACTGTTCAATCGTCTTGGGCCTTCTTTGTTGCACCTTCCTCTTTATGATGCGCCAAATGTTCTCTATAGGTGAAAGATCTGGACTGCAGACTGGCCATTTCAGTACCCGGATCCTTCTCCTACGCAGCCATGATGTTGTGATTGATGCAGAATGTGGTCTGGTATTATCTTTTTGAAAAATGCAGGGTCTTCCCTGAAAGAGATGACGTCTGGATGGGAGCATATGTTGTTCTAGAACCTGAATATATTTTTCTGCATTGATGGTGCCTTTCCAGACATGCAAGCTGCCCATGCCACACGCACTCATGCAACCCCATACCATCAGAGATGCAGGCTTCTGAACTGAGCGTTGATAACAACTTGGGTTGTCCTTGTCCTCTTTGGTCCGGATGACATGGCGTCCCAGATTTCCAAAAAGAACTTTGAATCGTGACTCGTCTGACCACAGAACAGTCTTCTATTTTGCCACACTCCATTTTAAATGATCCCTGGCCCAGTGAAAACGCCCGAGCTTGTGGATCTTGCTTAGAAATGGCTTCTTCTTTGCACTGTAGAGTTTCAGCTGGCAACGGCGGATGGCACGGTGGATTGTGTTCACTGACAATGGTTTCTCGAAGTATTCTTGAGCCCATTCTGTGATTTCCTTTACAGTAGCATTCCTGTTTGTGGTGCAGTATTGTTTAAGGGCCCGGAGATCACGGGCATCCAGTATGGTTTTACGGCCTTGACCCTTACGCACAGAGATTGTTCCAGATTCTCTGAATCTTCACAATCACAGTTGATGATGATAGATGCAAAGTCTTTGCAATTTTTCGCTGGGTAACACCTTTCTGATATTGCTCCACTATCTTTCTGCGCAACATTGTGGGAATTGGTGATCCTCTACCCATCTTGGCTTCTGAGAGACACTGCCACTCTGAGAAGCTCTTTTTATACCCAATCATGTTGCCAATTGACCTAATTAGTGTTAATTGGTCTTCCAGCTCTTCGTTATGCTCAAATTTACTTTTTCCAGCCTCTTATTGCTACTTGTCCCAACTTTTTTGGGATTTGTTGACACCGTGAAAATTGGAATCAACGTATTTTTCCTTTAAAATGATACATTTACTCGGATTAAACGTTTGATCTGTCATCTACGTTCTATTACAAATAAAATATTGACATTTGCCATCTCCACATCATTGCATTCAGTTTTTATTCACAATTTGTTTAGTGTCCCAACTTTTTTGGAATCCGGTTTGTAAATAAATCATCTGTGTACGATAGAGGACGGCCTTCCCCCCTCCCCTATCCCCCCCCCCCCCATCATTGGTGGCAGCGGCAGTTCCGATCGGAGTCCCAGCAGTGTAATGCTTGGGCTCCGATTGGATATTACTACTAAGGATGAGAGAATTGATTTTGACTAGCATTATTTTAAAAAGTTATAATTTTAATGAACCTGGATTTTCTATGTTTCCATTTTGGAGAATCAGAGAAAAAGAGCAAGAAGTAGAGAGACTTTTCCAGAGCAGAATAGATTCAGACTAGAATCAAATGTTAGGCAATTTGCTCATCTCTAATTATTACTTGCCATATGGGGTTACTTTCTATTGGACCTTGGGGTCAGAGTTTATTGGAGGGTCTTTTGGTGGATTTTGCTAGACAAGTTAGACGCTGACATTCCTCAATTCTAGCTATAGCAGGCACCTGGTTCTCAAGTGGATCATTCCAAACACATCTTCATATGAAAAAGAAATCTTTCTGCTCTGTACTTTGGGCAACAGAAGAAAAATTTCTTGATCTTTACCTCGCAAAAGCTAGCACACACAAAGCTAACATTTCATTAGAGTATTTGGATGACATGAACCGAGGCTGAGCCATACTGTACATAAAGCAGAAAGGGCTCCAACACAAAGAATCAAAATCTAACCTTTGGTGCTTCCTGACCATAATTCACAGAAAAAAATAAATAAAGTTTGTCTATATTGAAATCTGATCACTGCCTGTATTAGACGCTAAAAGTGAACAAAATAAATTTTTATTAAGGTATAAGTTAAAAGGGGTGACACCCAAGTAACAGGCCTACGTATGTAGAAATATAAAATGCTCTCGGCACCCAGCACCCTGGTAGGTAGGAACAGGGTATGCAGAGTTTGTGTAATGAGAGAATGAGAGTGCAAAATCTTAGCTCTCCGATTTATTGATGACATCTTGATTATCTAGAAAGGGTCAAAGGAGGACTTTGAAAACTTTGTAGGAGCCTTGAATAAGAATGATTTAGGCTTCTTCTTCACTTTTGAAATTCATGAGACCACTATCACATTTCTAGATTTACGTATCACCAAGGAAATGGACGGCCATTTGATGACTGATCTATTCCGCAAACCCACCTCTACTAACAATCTATTGAGGTGGGATAGTTGGCACCCACAGCCACTGAAACGTGCCATTTTATAGGGCCAGTTTCTGTGGATTAGACGCAATTGTTCAAATATCTCTTTTTTTCAAAGGGCTGCCAACGATCTTACCAACAGATTCCACTGGCGGGGTTACCTGCGGCAGATATTGAAGTCTGCTTATCAGCATGCATTAGCCTGTAATATGGAATCGCTGCTACATCCCAGGTCCAGGGATGAGACAGAAGGCCCCATTCGTATTGTCGGCACGTTTGACACAGCTCATCAACAAGTGCAACATATACTGGAACAATTTTGGGGCATTTTGCAGGCTGAAACTGATATTGGACATCTCGTTGGATCTGCCCCGTCCATCACATTTAGACAGGGTCGTAATCTTCGTGATCGATTAGTGCAAAACTTTTATGAGTCCTCTACCCCACGTAGTGGCGTCGCTACAGGGGGGCTAGGGGGGAAATTGCCCCCCCTATGTTATTCTTTGCCCCCCCCAGGTGCCCCCCGCTGATTCCCCCTAAAGCAGGCCGGTGAATACTAATGAGCGCTTCCATTATGGAAGCGTTCATTAGTACCGAAGGACCAGGAAGCGATAAATGCTCTGTACTTACCACTTCCTGGTTCTTGGCTGTCGGCTGTTCAGGGCTGCGCACAGCGTGAGGGCGCTCTGTGACCGCCAGTTCAGAGCACAGTCGACTGAGGAGAGAGAAAATTGCAGGCGGCATCCAAGAGCAGGAGAGGTAAGTGTTTTTTTATTTTATAAAAAATGTGGCTGCTGGGGGCATAATAGGGGCTAATCATGAGAGGCATAAAGGGGGCTAATTGGAGGCATATGGGGCTAATTAGAGGCATATGGGGGCTAATTAGAGGCATATGGGGCTAATGAGGCATATGTGGGGTAATGAGGCATATGGGGGCTAATTAGAGGCATATGGGGGCTAATTAGAGACATATGGGGCTAATTAGAGGCATTTGGGGGCTAATTAGAGGCATTTGGGGGCTAATTAGAGTCATATGGGGGCTAATGAGGCATATGGGCTGATATGGGGGCTAATGAGAGGCATGGGGGCTGATATGAGAGTGATGAGAGGCATAATGAGGGCTAATGAGAGGCATAATAACAGTGTCATCCACAGATGCCCCCATAACAGTGTGTCTTCCACAGATCCACCATAACAGTGCGCCTGCGCCCTGACGAGAGACAGAAAGAAAGGGAAAGAATCCGCGGAAGCAAGCAGAGGACGGCACAGCAGACGACTGAATAGCTTCTTTTGTAAGTAAATTGTTTTATTATAAATGTATCCCTGCATACCGCAATTCTCTCGTATTTTGTAATCTTATTTATATATACTTATTTTGTTTTTGCCCCCCCATTTTTGATTGTGGTATCTTTGTGCCCCCCCTATATATTGTTCCTAGAGTCGCCACTGACCCCACGTATCTGGTTGACGCATGGTTTAGCTGGCACTTTAGGTGCGGGAACTGTATGGCTTGTGACTCCATTGGTACGGGGAATTCATTCACGGGTATGTCAAATGAAAAAGTATACATGATGTGATCCTTTATTAACTGCAGATCTATGGGGGTGATTTATTTGGCCTCCTGCGTCTGTGGTATCAAGTACGTTGGTAACACAACCCGTGAACTAATTAATAGGATTGGAGAGCACCTGCGTGACATCAGGAGTGAAAAGGATACTCCCAGGGGTGTAGCTAATCGCTGATGAGCCCTGGTACAAGAGTTCAGCTTGGGCCCCCTATCCGCCAGTGCTTTGTGGCCATGGGCAGGGGAGCACATTGCCTTTCTGCCTGAGATAAAAATTGAAATGGCACCTTCTATGCCAAATTCTCAACCTCACCCCTTCCCTCCAGCCCTACTGTTGAAGACATATTCGGAAAACATTACCTACAGCTCTACGAAACATACAGGGTAATAGAGCAGTTGAGAAAGGCTGGATGGGCCAAAACACATCCTTTTTATCTTTGATTATCTGCTGAAATTAGTGGCCTAGGGGGCACGGGCCGCCGGCTGAGGATTAAAAAATAAATAAAAATCATCTGTGTACGATAGGGGGCGGCCTTCCCCCTTCCCCAATTCCCCCCCCCCCCTATCATTGGTGGCAGCGGCAGTTCCGATCGGAGTCCCAGCAGTGTAATGCTGGGGCTCCGATCGGTTACCATGGCAGCCAGGATGCTACTGAAGTCCTGGCTGCCATGGTCAGTTAGTCAGCACAGCATACTTACATGCGCTGTGGCCGCCGGGCGCTCCTCCTTCTTGTAACTCGTCACAGGTCTGTGCGGCGCATTGCTATAAGCATAAGCAATGCGCCGCACAGACCTGTGAGTTACAAGAAGAAGGAGCGTCGGGCGGCCACAGCGCATGTAAGTATGCTGTGCTGACTAACTGACCATGGCAGCCAGGACTTCAGTAGCATCCTGGCTGCCATGGTAACCGATCGGTGCCCCAGCATTATACTGCTGGGACTCCGATTGGAACTGCCGCTGCCACCAATGTTGGGGGTTGGGGGAGGGCGCACTGCCCACCAATGATTTTAATACTCGAGGGGGGGGGGCTTGCACTGCCCACCAATGATTATAATACTGGGGGGGAGGACCTGCACTGCCCACTAATGATTATAATACTTGGGGGGCTTGCACTGCCCACCAATGATTAAAATACTGGTGGGGAGGGCTTGCACTGCCCACCATTGATTATAATACTGGGGGGGGGGGCTGCACTGAACACCAATGATTTTAATACCGGGGGGCGCACTAAACCAATTATTTTAATACCGGGTGGGGGGCGCACTGCCCACCAATGATTTTAATACTGGGGGCGCACTGGGGGCTGGTGAGAGGCACTGGGGGCTGATTGAGAGGCACTGGGGGCTGATTGAGAGGCACTGGGGGCTGGTGAGAGGCACTGGGGGCTGGTGAGAGGCACTAGGGGCTGATGGAGAGGCACTGGGGCTGGTGAGAGACACTGGGGGCTGATTGAGAGGCACTGGGGGCTGGTGAGAGGCACTGGGGCTGGTGAGAGGCACTGGGGGCTGATGGAGAGGCTACTGGGGGCTGCCTTGAGGCTACTGGGGGCTGCTATGAGGCTACTGGAGGCTGGTATGAGGCTACTGGGGGCTGCTCTGAGGTCTGATTGGGGGTCATTCATATTGTGGTCTGAGTTGAGGTATTATCTGAGGTCTTATTGGGGTCTTATTAACATTGGGGATCTTATTGGGGCTGTTAGCTGAGGTCTGATTAACATTGGGGGTCTGATTGGTGGTCTGACCTGAGGTATAATGAAATTTTTTTTTCCCCAGAGCAGTTTGGAGAAAAAAGGCCTCACAGTCTCCCACACTCCTTCTGCCCGGCCAAGCGAGCCAGCACCCCTGAGGCCAAGCCTGTCAGCACCCCTGAGGCCAAGCCTGTCAGCACCCCTGAGGCCAAGCCTGCCAGCACCCCTGAGGCCAAGCCACCCAACACCCCTGAGGCCAAGCCTGTCAGCACCCCTGAGGCTAAGCCAGCCAGCACCCCTGAGTGTTCAGAACTGTAAGTAAATTATATATAAGGGGAGCTTATAATATGAAAGAGACGAATTATGTCTGTACAGACATATAGCGCAAATTCCAGTTTTTGTTTTATGTTGCACTGAATTTTCAGTGAAATATATATTTATATATTTATTTATTTATTTTTGGGGGGGTGGTGGCAGTGGATCTTGGGTGAGTTCCCACACTTTTTGTCCCAGGACTTGACCCCTGGAGTGGTCCCGCAGTCTGGGTGGCAGTTCTGACTAGTCCTAGTTTAATACACTATATTTAGATTCATATATTTCCTACACTGGCACAAATGCGTTGCCAGTGACCAACTGTCTGTGCTCAGTCCTACGCGTAACCGTCGCAAGTGCATGAGGAGCAGCGGATGTGGCGGCGAGGTCCGAGAGGTATGTGGGGGTGGGAGATCCGGGAGGGGGCCCATAATTTTTTTTTGCTATGGGGCCCAGTCATTTCTAGCTACGCCCCTGGCTGAAATAAAGAATAAAACTGAGCATTTGCTGAGTTTCTTCTGACATAGACCCCCATATCGGACCTCAGATCTGACCCTCATTAGACCTCCATGTCAGACCCCCGCACCAGACCTCAGATCAGCTCCCCCTTTAGACCTCAATACACAACCTCCACATCAGACCTCAGATGAGGTCTCCGTGTCAGACCCCCCGTATCAGACCTCAGATCAGACCCTCATTAGAACTCCATGTCAGATGCCCATATCAGATCTTAAAATAATAAAACTTACTTACCTCTCCTGCTCCGCTGCCAATCTCCAGGTCCAGTGTCCTCTCTTCCAGTCTCACTCCCTGGTCTTACTCCGGGCCCGTGCTGCACTGTCACCTGACTGCGTGCAACCAATAATGTCATTGACCCCAAACCCTTGGAATGCCAAATTACTAGTGAATTATGGTGGTGATGGTGGGGGAGTTCTGCAGTTCTGGGTGTTGATCTTACAGTGGCAATGTGACCTGCAGGCACATAAGAAATCAGATGGTGGCTGTGACCGCCGAACAATCTGCTTGCTGATGACCAATACAGTGTAATACATCATGTTTATATACAGAACACAGAGCACTGACAGGTTCATAACCTCACTTAGGCTTTTATAATGTAACTGTTATTCATGTTTTTATTTTCTTAAATGTGTAGGGCAAGTCAAGTGATTCTGATTATTTTTACCACATACTTTGCTTGTTTTATACACTGTCAGCGATGAGCACTCACAGTTTATGTGTGATCTGTATTTCTGACTAATCACACAACCATATTTTTTGTCTGCCTCCAATCCAAATTTTTTGCAGATGGGATGTGGATCCATTCATTTAAATTGGGCCGCAAAAAATGCCAACAGCAGATCCCTTTGTCCATACCGAAGTCCCGCAAAAATATAGAATATGTCCTATTATTGTTCATTTTTGTGGACAAGAATAGGCGTTGTTACAATGGGTCTGCAGAAAAAAAACGGATGCAACATGGACGTCACACAGACGTCATCTGTATCTTCTGCAGATCTGCATTTTGCAGACTGCAAAATACATACGGTCACGTGATTGCACCCAAATTAGCCCCCAGGAGAAGCATGAGATGACTGTCTGATCTGCATTTTCTGGACAGATCACACTGTTAGCTCTCACCACAGACGGTGTACTGATATCAGTCAGACAGGGCAGAATATGTATAGTATATATGGCCAGTGATATAGGTGGGAGGCAGTAGGTGCATCAACAGAGAGCCACGGGGGTCTTCACTGTTCAGTACTGTGCTGTGAAGACGGATGAGGGAAACTTCAAAGGCAGTTTTGTAATAATAATCAGAATCACTTGACTTGCCCTACACATTTATGAAAAAAAGACACCAATGAGGGGAAGTTTTAAAACATCTATAATACACATGAGAAAGGTAGTAGTGTGGGAACACAGTATTTTTTTGCCTGGATAACTGTCGTATTTTTTTGGAGTATTGGATTGTGGTGATTAATATCACCTTGGTGGCCCTATTTCAACTTTTCACTGTGTATTCAATTACCCCTTAATTCCACATTTTTGTTCCCTGTACTGCCTACTTTTACCTGTGCTTAAAATAGGGTTGCTAGGCACGCAGATAGACGGAGCATGCAGCGTGCAGGGCAGGGGCGTTGCTAGGGTCTGAAGACATCCGGGGCACGACCCACGTAAAACAACGCCCACATCCCATGAAGCCAGGCCCTCATCACCACCGGGGGGGGGCCCTTCACAGTAGTTATTAACCCCTTTCAGCAGTCCCCACTTCAGTGAATGGGCAGTCTGGGCAACCCCACAGATCATCCATAACAGTGCCATCCACAGATCCCCCTCCCCATAACAGTGTCATCCACAGATCCCCCTCCCCATAACAGTTCCATCCACAGATCCCCCTCCCATAACAGTGTCATCCACAGATCCCCCTCCCCATAACTGTGCCATCCACAGATCCCCCTCCCCATAACAGTTCCATCCACAGATCCCCCTCTCCATAACAGTGCCATCCACCACAGATCCCCCCCATAACAGTGCCATCCACCACAGATCCCCCTCCCATAACAGTGCCATCCACCACAGATCCCCCTCTCTATAACAGTGCCATCCACAGATCCCCCTCTCCATAACAGTGCCATCCACCACAGATCCCCCTCCCATAACTGTGCCATCCACAGACCCCCCTCCCCATAACAGTGCTATCCACAGATCCCCCTCCCCATAACAGTGCCATCCACAGAACCCCTCCCATAACAGTGCCATCCACAGATCCCCCTTTCCATAACAGTGCCATCCACCACAGACCCCCCTCCCCATAACAGTGCCATCCACAGATCCCCCTTCCCATAACAATGCCATCCACCACAGATCCCCCTCCCCATAACAGTGCCATCCACAGATCCCCCTCCCCATAACAGTGCCATCCACCACAGATCCCCCTCCCCATAACAGTGGTATCCACAGATCCCCCTCCCCTCCACTCACAGGGGTGTACAACTGTAATCCTATTAACTTTAACTTTTACTCATAGTGACCTAGTCTTACTCAGAGTCTCTCTCTAGTCTCAGCTAGTCAATTCCAGGCAGTGCGGGCGGTGCTCACTCACTGACGTCACGCGCCTGCGCCGCCTAGTGGGAGGAGCAGGCGCCTGACGTTAGTGAGCGAGCGCCGCCCGCACTGCCTGCTGATACCGGAGGCGGAGCTGCAGTAGGGATGAGCGGCCGGCTGCAGATGATTTTTCAAGTTAAGTACTCTGCAGGAAGTGCAGGCTGATTACACATGAGCGACGGGGCCGGTGTAGCGCAGCTGCGCAGGAGAGTCAGAGCGCTGACCGGCCCTGCCAGTGCCAGCAATACATTCGGGGCACTGGTCAAAACATCCGGGGCTCAAGCCCCGAATGTTTTGACCTAACGACGCCCCTGGTGCAGGGTCACATTACTGACAGCCAGGGACTGTAAGTAAATGATTAAAGCCGGGTCCTCCCCAGCAGCTGATAACAGTGCCTGGGCTGTGTGCACTTCTCCCTGTCCCTGCGCTTGGCAGACGCTCCCTCACTCAGCAGAGCTGTAGAATGCAGAGTTGAACCAGCGCACAACAGGGAAGGGAGATCTGCCGTCTGCTCAGTGTATAAATGAGAGCAACATGTGGTAAGAGGACCCCTTTGTGCTGCAGGAGATTAACCCTTTAGGGGGGGAGGGCTCTGGTTACTGACACTTTTGGGGGGCTATTGTTACCGGCTAGTGAGGGGTGAGGGCAGGCGGGATTAGCCTCAGGGTGGGGGCAGTGGCGGCCATCTTAACTGAATAGTAAAATTGCAGTTTTATGCAGACTGGTTGCTAAGGGCTGAATCTTATTAAATATGGGGTAAGTCAGTCTAATAGTAACTGATTCTGGAATATTATGTTATTAGTAGGGATGAGCGAACCCGAACTGTATAGTTCGGGTTCGTACCGAATTTTGGGGTGTCCGTGACACGGACCCGAACCCGAACATTTTCGTAAAAGTCCGGGTTCGGGTTCGGTGTTCGGCGCTTTCTTGGCGCTTTTTGAAAGGCTGCAAAGCAGCCAATCAACAAGCGTCATACTACTTGGCCCAAGAGGCCATCACAGCCATGCCTACTATTGGCATGGCTGTGATTGGCCAGTGCACCATGTGACCCAGCCTCTATTTAAGCTGGAGTCACGTAGCGCCGCACTCTGCTATGATCAGTATAGGGAGAGGTTGCAGCTGCGACGTTAGGGCGAGATTAGGCAGATTAACTCCTCCAAAAGACTTCATTCTGTGATCGATCTGCAGCTGTGGATCATTGAAGTGCTATTATTGACTTGCTCACTTTTTTGAGGCTGCCCAGAGCGTTTTTAGATCACTTTTTTTCTGGGGTGATCGGCGGCCATTTTGTAACTTGTGGTGCGCCAGCACGAGCTATCACCAAGTGTTTTTAACCATCGATAGTGTGGTTATTTTGTGCTATATCCTACATCAGCTGCAGGCTGAGCCTGTGTCACCGAAGTGCATTTAACCATCAACAGTCTGGGTATTTTTTGGCCATATACTACATCAGCTGCAGGCTGAGCCTGTGTCACCCAAGTGTATTTAACCATCGATAGTGTGGTTATTTTGTGCTATATCCTACATCAGCTGCAGGCTGAGCCTGTGTCACCCAAGTGCATTTAACCATCAACAGTCTGATTATTTTTTGGCCATATACTACATCTGGTGCAGGCGGAGCCTGTGTCACCCAAGTGCATTTAACCATCAACAGTCTGATTATTTTTTGGCCATATACTACATCTGGTGCAGGCTGAGCCTGTGTCACCCAAGTGCATTTAACCATCAACAGTGTGGTTATTTTTTGGCCATATATTACATCAGGGGCAAGTTGAGCCTGTCGCCCAGCGCCTAAAAAATAGACCTGACATTTCTATTCAACCAAATCTGCACTGTTTTAGCTGGTCAAGTTATTTGTATTGACCGTAAAAGCACACTTTTTTTTCTGGGTTGGAAAAGCATTCCCAAATTTGCCATTCTCAAAATAACTAGTTTCTGGTATTTGAGGCCTACTTGAAATCTATCCCAAAAAGAAAATCTTACATTGAAGGTATTGATAGTGTCATTCAGAAAAACCTAAGACACACGCTAGCGTGCTGATAGAAGTGTGATTCTGTGATTAAACCTATACCTGTCACACAGCGCAAAAAAAAACAGGTCTCACATCTCTATTCAACCAAATCTGCACTGTTTTAGCTGGTCAATTTATTTGTAGTGACCGTAAAAGCACACTTTTTGTTCTGGGTTGAAAAAGCATTCCCAAATTTGCCATTCTCAAAATAACTAGTTTCTGGTATTTGAGGCCTACTTGAAATCTATCCCAAAAAGAAAATCTTACATTGAAGGTATTGATAGTGTCATTCAGAAAAACCTAAGACACACGCTAGCGTGCTGATAGAAGTGTGATTCTGTGATTAAACCTATACCTGTCACACAGCACAAAAAAAAACAGGTCTCACATCTCTATTCAACCAAATCTGCACAGTTTTAGCTGGTCAAGTTATTTGTAGTGACCGTAAAAGCAGACTTTTTGTTCTGGGTTGAAAAAGCATTCCCAAATTTGCCATTCTCAAAATAACTAGTTTCTGGTATTTGAGGCCTACTTGAAATCTATCCCAAAAAGAAAATCTTACATTGAAGGTATTGATAGTGTCATTCAGAAAAACCTAAGACACACGCTAGCGTGCTGATAGAAGTGTGATTCTGTGATTAAACCTATACCTGTCACACAGCGCAAAAAAAAAACAGGTCTCACATCTCTATTCAACCAAATCTGCACTGTTTTAGCTGGTCAAGTTATTTGTAGTGACCGTAAAAGCACACTTTTTTTTCTGGGTTAAAAAAGCATTCCCAAATTTGCCATTCTCAAAATTGTGGTGAACGGGAACAATGAGGAAAACATCTAATAAGGGACGCGGACGTGGACATGGTCGTGGTGGTGTTAGTGGACCCTCTGGTGCTGGGAGAGGACGTGGCCGTTCTGCCACAGCCACACGTCCTAGTGAACCAACTACCTCAGGTCCCAGTAGCCAGCAGAATTTACAGCGATATTTGGTGGGGCCCAATGCCGTTCTAAGGATGGTAAGGCCTGAGCAGGTACAGGCATTAGTCAATTGGGTGGCCGACAGTGGATCCAGCACGTTCACATTATCTCCCACCCAGTCTTCTGCAGAAAGCGCACAGATGGCGCAAGAAAACCAAGCCCATCGGTCTGTCACATCACCCCCATGCATATCAGGGAAACTGTCTGAGCCTCAAGTTATGCAGCAGTCTCTTATGCTGTTTGAAGACTCTGCTGCCAGGGTTTCCCAAGGGCATCCACCTAGCCCTTCCCCAGGGGTGGAAGAGATAGAATGCACTAACGCACAATCACTTATTTTTCCTGATGATGAGGACATGGGAATACCACCTCAGCACGTCTCTGATGATGACGAAGCACAGGTGCCAACTGCTGCGTCTTTCTGCAGTGTGCAGACTGAACAGGAGGTCAGGGATCAAGACTGGGTGGAAGACGATGCAGGGGACGATGAGGTCCTAGACCCCACATGGAATGAAGGTCGTGCCACTGACTTTCACAGTTCGGAGGAAGAGGCAGTGGTGAGACCGAGCCAACAGCGTAGCAAAAGAGGGAGCAGTGGGCAAAATCAGAACACCCGCCGCCAAGAGACTCCGCCTGCTACTGACCGCCGCCATCTTGGACCGAGCACCCCAAAGGCAGCTTCAAGGAGTTCCCTGGCATGGCACTTCTTCAAACAATGTGCTGACGACAAGACCAGAGTGGTTTGCACGCTGTGCCATCAGAGCCTGAAGCGAGGCATTAACGTTCTGAACCTTAGCACAACCTGCATGACCAGGCACCTGCATGCAAAGCATGAACTGCAGTGGAGTAAACACCTTAAAAACAAGAAAGTCACTCAGGCTCCCCCTGCTACCTCTTCTGCTGCCGCCGCCTCGGCCTCTTCTGCTGCTGCTGCCGCCGCCTCGGCCTCTTCTGCTGCTGCTGCCGCCGCCTCGGCCTCTTCCTCCGCCTCTGGAGGAACGTTGGCACCTGCCGCCCAGCAAACATGGGATGTACCACCAACACCACCACCTGCGTCACCAAGCATCTCAACCATGTCACACGGCAGCGTTCAGCTCTCCATCTCACAAACATTTGAGACAAAGCGTAAATTCCCACCTAGCCACCCTCGATCCCTGGCCCTGAATGCCAGCATTTCTAAACTACTGGCCTATGAAATGCTGTCATTTAGGCTGGTGGACACACACAGCTTCAAACAGCTCATGTCACTTGCTGTCCCACAGTATGTTGTTCCCAGCCGCCACTACTTCTCCAAGAGAGCCGTGCCTTCCCTGCACAAACAAATGTCCGATAAAATCAAGTGTGCACTTTGCAACGCCATCTGTGGCAAGGTCCACCTAACCACAGACACGGCCAGGGACGCTATATCTCCCTAACTGCACACTGGGTAAATGTAGTGGCGGCTGGGCGCCAGGCGGAGAGCTGTTTGGCGCACGTCCTTCCGCCGCCAAGGATCGCAGGGCAACATTCTTTGCCTCCTGTCTCCTCCTCCTCCTACTCAGCTTCCTCCTCCTCTTCTTCCACCTGCTCATCCAGTCAGCCACACACCTTCACCACCAACTTCAGCACAGCACGGGGTAAACGTCAGCAGGCCATTCTGAAACTCATATGTTTGGGGGACAGGCCCCACACCGCACAGGAGTTGTGGCGGGGTATAGAACAACAGACCGACGAGTGGTTGCTGCCGGTAAGCCTCAAGCCCGGCCTGGTGGTGTGCGATAATGGGCGAAATCTCGTTGCAGCTCTGGGACTAGCCGGTTTGACGCACATCCCTTGCCTGGCGCATGTGCTGAATTTGGTGGTGCAGAAGTTCATTCGCAACTACCCCGACATGTCAGAGCTGCTGCATAAAGTGCGGGCCGTCTGTTCGCGCTTCCGGCGTTCACACCCTGCCGCTGCTCGCCTGTCTGCGCTACAGCGTAACTTCGGCCTTCCCGCTCACCGCCTCATATGCGACGTGCCCACCAGGTGGAACTCCACCTTGCATATGCTGGACAGACTGTGCGAGCAGCAGCAGGCCATAGTGGAGTTTCAGCTGCAGCACGCATGGGTCAGTCGCACTGTGGATCAGACCCACTTCACCACCAATGACTGGGCCTCCATGCGAGACCTGTGTGCCCTGTTGCGCTGTTTTGAGTACTCCACCAACATGGCCAGTGGCGATGACGCCGTTATCAGCGTTACAATACCACTTCTATGTCTCCTTGAGAAAACACTTAGGGCGATGATGGAAGAGGAGGTGGCCCAGGAGGAAGAGGAGGAAGAGGGGTCATTTTTAGCACTTTCAGGCCAGTCTCTTCAAAGTGACTCAGAGGGAGGTTTATTGCAACACCAGAGGCCAGGTACAAATGTGGCCAGACAGGGCCCACTACTGGAGGACGAGGAGGACGAGGATGAGGAGGAGGTGGAGGAGGATGAGGATGAAGCATGTTCACAGCGGGGTGGCACCCAAAGCAGCTCGGGCCCATCACTGGTGCGTAGCTGGGGGGAAACACAGGACGATGACGATACGCCTCCCACAGAGGACAGCTTGTCCTTACCTCTGGGCAGCCTGGCACACATGAGCGACTACATGCTGCAGTGCCTGCGCAACGACAGCAGAGTTGCCCACATTTTAACGTGTGCGGAATACTGGGTTGCCACCCTGCTGGATCCCCGGTACAAAGACAATGTGCCCACCTTACTTCCTACACTGGAGCGTGATAGGAAGATGCGCGAGTACAAGCGCACGTTGGTAGACGCGCTACTGAGAGCATTCCCAAATGTCACAGGGGAACCAGTGGAAGCCGAAGGCAAAGGCAGAAGAGGAGCAAGAGGTCGCCAACGCAGCTGTGTCACGGCCAGCTCCTCTGAGGGCAGGGTTAGCATGGCAGAGATGTGGAAAAGTTTTGTCACCACGCCACAGCTAACTGCACCACCACCTGATACGGAACGTGTTAGCAGGAGGCAAGATTTCACTAACATGGTGGAACAGTACCTGTGCACACCCCTCCATGTACTGACTGATGGTTCGGCCCCATTCAACTTCTGGGTCTCCAAATTGTCCACGTGGCCAGAGCTAGCCTTTTATGCCTTGGAGGTGCTGGCCTGCCCGGCGGCCAGCGTTATGTCTGAACGTGTATTCAGCACGGCAGGGGGCGTCATTACAGACAAACGCAGCCGCCTGTCTACAGCCAATGTGGACAAGCTGACGTTCATAAAAATGAACCAGGCATGGATCCCACAGGACCTGTCCATCCCTTGTGCAGATTAGATATTAACTACCTCCCCTTAACAATATATTATTCTACTCCAGGGCACTTCCTCATTCAATACTATTTTTAATTTCATTTTACCATTATATTGCGGGGCAACCCAAAGTTGAATGAACCTCTCCTTTGTCTGGGTACCGGGGCCTAAATGTGTGACAGTGGCTTGTTCCAGTGGTGGGTGACGTGAAGCCTGATTCTCTGCTATGACATGAAGACAGATTCTGCGCTGACATAAGGCCATATTCTCTGTTACGGGACCGCTCTCCTCTGTCTGGGTGCCGGGGCCTAAATGTGTGACAGTGGCCTGTTCCAGTGGTGGGTGACGTGAAGTCTGATTCTCTGCTATGACATGAATACAGATTCTGCGCTGACATAAGGCCAGATTCTCTGTTACGGGACCTCTCTTCTCTGCCTGGTTGCCTGGGCCTAAATGTGTGACAGTGGCCTGTTCCAGTGGTGGGTGACGTGAAGCCTGATTCTCTGCTATGACATGAAGACAGATTCTGCGCAGACATAAGGCCAGATTCTCTGTTACGGGACCTCTCTCCTCTGCCTGGGTGCCTGGGCCTAAATGTGTGACAGTGGCCTGTTCCAGTGGTGGGTGACGTGAAGCCTGATTCTCTGCTATGACATGAAGACAGATTCTGCGCTGACATAAGGCCAGATTCTCTGTTACGGGACCTCTCTCCTCTGCCTGGGTGCCTGGGCCTAAATGTGTGACAGTGGCCTGTTCCAGTGGTGGGTGACGTGAAGCCTGATTCTCTGCTATGACATGAAGACAGATTCTGCGCTGACATAAGGCCAGATTCTCTGTTACGGGACCTCTCTCCTCTGCCTGGGTGCCTGGGCCTAAATGTGTGACAGTGGCTTGTTCCAGTGGTGGGTGACGTGAAGCCTGATTCTCTGCTATGACATGAAGACAGATTCTGCGCTGACATAAGGCCAGATTCTCTGTTACGGGACCTCTCTCCTCTGCCTGGGTGCCTGGGCCTAAATGTGTGACAGTGGCCTGTTCCAGTGGTGGGTGACGTGAAGCCTGATTCTCTGCTATGACATGAAGACAGATTCTGCGCTGACATAAGGCCAGATTCTCTGTTACGGGACCTCTCTCCTCTGCCTGGGTGCCTGGGCCTAAATGTGTGATAGTGGCCTGTTCCAGTGGTGGGTGACGTGAAGCCTGATTCTCTGCTATGACATGAAGACAGATTCTGCGCTGGCATAAGGCCAGATTCTCTGTTACGGGACCGCTCTCCTCTGTCTGGGTGCCGGGGCCTAAATGTGTGACAGTGGCCTGTTCCAGTGGTGGGTGACGTGAAGCCTGATTCTCTGCTATGACATGAATACAGATTCTGCGCTGACATAAGGCCAGATTCTCTGTGACGGGACCTCTCTCCTCTGCCTGGGTGCCTGGGCCTAAATGTGTGACAGTGGCCTGTTCCAGTGGTGAGTGACGTGAAGCCTGATTCTCTGCTATGACATGAAGACAGATTCTGCGCTGACATAAGGCCAGATTCTCTGTGACGGGACCTCTCTCCTCTGCCTGGGTGCCTGGGCCTAAATGTGTGACAGTGGCCTGTTCCAGTGGTGGGTGACGTGAAGCCTGATTCTCTGCTATGACATGAAGACAGATTCTGCGCTGACATAAGGCCAGATTCTCTGTTACGGGACCGCTCTCCTCTGTCTGGGTGCCGGGGCCTAAATGTGTGACAGTGGCCTGTTCCAGTGGTGGGTGACGTGAAGCCTGATTCTCTGCTATGACATGAAGACAGATTCTGTGCTGACATCAGGCCAGATTCTCTGTTACGGGACCTCTCTCCTTTGCCTGGGTGCCGGGGCCTAAATGTGTGACAGTGGCCTGTTCCAGTGGTCGGTGACGTGAAGCCTGATTCTCTGCTATGACATGAAGACTGATTCTGCGCTGACATGAAGCCAGATTCTCTGCTATGGCATGAAGAGACTGATTCTCTGCTGACATGAAGCCAGATTCTTTGCTATGGCATGAAGAGACTGATTCTCTGCTGACGTGAAGCCAGATTCTCTGCTATGGGACCTCTGTCCAATTGATATTGGTTAATTTTTATTTTTTTTATTTTTATTTTAATTCATTTCCCTATCCACATTTGTTTGCAGGGGATTTACCTACATGTTGCTGCCTTTTGCAGCCCTATAGCTCTTTCCTGGGCTGTTTTACAGCCTTTTTAGTGCCCAAAAGTTCGGGTCCCCATTGACTTCAATGGGGTTCGGGTTCGGGTTCGGGACGAAGTTCGGATCGGGTTCGGATCCCGAACCCGAACATTTCCGGGAAGTTCGGCCGAACTTCTCGAACCCGAACATCCAGATGTTCGCTCAACTCTAGTTATTAGTAACTACATATATGAAAATTAAAATTAGGGTCTAAATGTGACAGTTATCCTTTAAGGGCCAATTTGAGAGATGGGAACATGTGGATAAATCCCTGAAACCATACTATTCGTGACTGGATGCAGACATCCTCATTGGTATCAAATGTCTTCTTTTACAGAGCATCCAGTCCTCCAGCCCCTATTTATGGGCTCTGGTGCGCCCTTAAGGGGAAAATGTGATGCACACTGTACAGTCCTATAGCCCAAAGCCCCCTCCCCCCCTGCACTGCATCTTGGCTGTGTGTCACTGGCAAGGAGGGCCCTGTGGGCCCCCCTGGCTTAGGGGCCCGGTCGCAATTGCGACCGTTACGACCGCTATAGTTACGCTACTGGATACGCCTATCGCACGACACATTAAGATGTGTCATGATAATGACTCAACTGTGCTAGGCTTTCAGGGTATTGAAAAGGTCCGACCCTCACCTCGTGGGGGATACTTTGATAAATTGTGCTCCAAAAAGAAGAGCAGTGTATTTTTCGGCTTCATACTGCGCAACCGATAGGACTTAATGAACAAATCAGTTATGCCTGTTTTATATAAGATCTCATTTTATACAAGATCTATTTTGCCTTTAACTATGGCCTACCTTTAATACGGCGGGGTAAATAGGGATATGTTACTATCCTTCATCCCTTCACCCCTTTGCCTTGGGAGGGCTGTTGGGCACTGTAATTATTTCATTTTGTGCCTTTAAAGGGACACTGTCACCTGGATTTTACTTACTGAGCTAATAACCACATTAGTCTCCACGATTTACATTAAAATTTACTAGTATTACTGCCCTGTCTTTTAGTTGGTCTATAAAATCGGTTTTATTAGTATGTAAAGTACCTCAATAAGGAGCCCAAGGGGATGTCCCTCTGGCAGTTGGAGCCCTGCCGCTCCCATTACTTCGGAGCCCAGCACCGCCCCACTGCTAATTTATTCACTGCTCAGCACCAACGTAATGTTTGTGGATCACCCGTTTTTGCAGCTAGCGCATGCGCAATGAGTTCTGTGAAGCCGATGCCTCCTTTGTTCACTTCAGTGTCTAATACAGGCAGTGATCATGCTTCCTGACCATGCCTCCTCCTTTCTCATCCTTGGTTGGTACCTTCTAGGGAGGTATTGTCTTCTGGATACTTCCTTCTCATTGCTTATTTAACTTTTCTGCAATTATGGGAAAGAGCTAAAGTATGTGAAGGCTATAGGAAAGTGGGGGACAGCAAACCATGATAATGTTTGTAAAGTGCTCTGGAATATCTCAGCAGTACGTGAGTAAAATAAGTAGTTAAAAATGGGTCTCTTATTATAGTGTCATGTGTTTCCACCAAAGACAGAAGGGCCTCATGATTGTTTTCCCCTTAACCCTTTCCGGACCACTGCTGTACATATCCGGTCTTTAAAAGTAGCGTTCATTTGCAAGCTCAAAAAGTAGCATTCATTTGCGATATCGCCACCGGGTTTCTCCTGTTTTAAACAGAAGACATCTGGGGGTAATGTCTGTGATTGGCGATAACACCGATCACAGTCATTTGACCCTTCAGATGCTGTGGTCAGTTGTGACCACTGCATCTGAGAGTGCTGCACTCCTGGGACTTGAAAAGCTCCCCCTTTGTAGCAGTTGAGGAAACCAGGGCTTTTAAAGCAATAGTTCTTATGGAGGGCTCCGTAAGGAACATAGCAAATTTGCAGTAAATTGAATTAGCAATTTAATTCAAAGTATTGTGGAAGTAATCTAATAGTGGGTTATTATAGTCATCAGTCCCTTTAAAATAAATAAACAATAAAAAATAAACATCATAGGCATCGCAAAGTTCCAAAATCGAGAGAATGATGGTAACAGGTCAGCTTTACCACACAGGGAACTCCGTAAAAATAAAACCCATAAAACTATGGCAGAATTGCATTTTGTTTTCCAATTGCACCCCATTCGGAATTTGTTTCCAGCTTTCCACTACATCATATGAAACAATAAATGATGCCATTAGAGAGTACTACATGTCCTGCAAAAAACAAGCGCTTATATGGCTCATAAGTTAATGGAAAAATAAAAAAAGTTGAAAAGTTTTGGCTCCGGGAAGGCAGGGAGTAAAAAACAAAAGAGCAAAAATGCAAAATCGCAGGGAACTTAAGGGGTTAAGGAGATTGTGGAACTCCTGTACTATTGATGGCATGGTCGGACACCCACCAACCCCACCGATCAGCTGTCTCAAGGTAGCTCCGCCACTAGAATTACAAAGCTCCGTCCAGTGTGAAATTGATGGAGCTGGTGACTTCCGAGCTGCGTCCATTTAAATAATTGGGCGCAGAGCAGCATTAACTAGCTCCATCCACTGCACAATGGACAGGGCTGTGCAGTATAATTTCTTGGCAAAAAGGAGTCCTGCACAGGTTTTAGACAGGTTGGACTCCTCCCTTTTTCTCTACATATTTATATATAACTGATAATTTCTTGTTTCTTTGTAAATGACCCAAGGGACCAAGTTATGACATTAGAAGGGACTTATGTCACTGTCTCCTCATTTGGCAGTATACCTCATATGATGACTTAACATTAATGCTTCTATAACAGTCACTTGGATTTTTTTTTTGACGATTCTGAGCTTGTGACAATCCCCAAATGTCCCTTTCATAAAACAAGCACATTCGCTCCACAGCCCATTATGTAAATGAGATCTGAAAATAGTTTTTCAGGGAAATGACTTCATACTGTCAGAGTCTATGTATTCGGCACCATAAAACCACTGAGATGGTAAGGAAGCACCAGAATGAATCCGTGCAGTACTCATTACTTTTCAGAAGGATGTCATAAAGGCTGATGGACAAGGATTGAAAAGTTTTACTGCATTCGGCTAAGCATTAGAACATGCATTTGATAGTTCAAGTCCCCTGACCAAAAAGGACATTGTGTTTAGGATTAATACACGTGACAGCTTATAGTATGCCAACTTCAAATACAGTGCTGTAAAAAAAAAAAGCCCCAAAAAAAAAAAATCAGCAAACACAATTTAATACATAAATGGAAAAAACATGAAAGGATTGTCCAGTGCTATTTCTTTAACTGCTTCATTACCGGAGTGTTTACACCCCTTCCTGACCAGGCCATTTTTTTTTATTTTAGCAATGAGCCTATCTAATTGCAAAAAACTATTTAATTTCGGAGCCAGCCTACATGTATTTGATATAATTTTTCACAGGACACCCTAGACCTTTCGGTTGTGCAATTAGATAACAGATATAATACTTAAAAAATGTTTTTATGTAAAAACTGTGGGGGGAAAATAAAAAAATGAGTACAGATGTTGTACAACTTCAAATCATTAGAAATTTCTTCAAAGTCTTCAAAGTGACTTTTTTTTTATGTTGACCCCCTAAGTTATGTATCTTTTGGAAATTTGGACATTTTAAGCTTTAGGCTTTTTTATATGAGCGCATTAGTATATTTTACACAAAACCCTGCTGTACTAAATATAACTAATACAAATACCTATATTTTATTCCTTTTTTATGGAAGCAAAAAGTAAAAAAATGTGTGTACATTTGCATATTTTACACACAAAGTCTGTTATACTATTGCTAAAACTAATAACCATATTTTTTATTCTATTATTTTTTTTTTATGAAAAAGCAGGAAATATAGCTGTATAGCTATAATTGCAAAAGTGACAAAATAGGGAGGCTCAACACTCAGATGAACGGATAGCGGTGGGTTCACTGCCTAATGGGTCACTCACCCAGTTGAGAATAAAAATATATAGGCAAAGACGAGCAGGCACACCACCTTCTGGAATAATAGTGGAACACTTGGAAAATTTATTCAATAATAAAATATCACACTTTAAAAAGGCCAATATATATAAAACACTCAATACAATAAAACAATAAATAAAATAAATAAATAGATGTCCCAAATTGAGACCGCACTCTGAATAATGTCAGACTGTTGTATAGTCTCCTGAGATAATGTCTCCTGAAATAGAATGTGGCAAAGATAGATGTGATCCACTTGTTAATGGTAGCCAAATAGAATCGTCTCCATGAGACTCTTACCACTCAGTAGTACCGATGATGTTGATGAATGGTCTACTTGCACGGAGCGGTGAAGGAATGTGGTCACCAGGGCGCTGGACTCTGGACGCTGGATGCTGAGTAGGTAAAAGGCGTGCAGCTTGGAGGACGTGCTCAGGGTAAATAATCACGTACCGGTGAGAGATGCAGTCACCAAAGCGCTGGACGCTAGACGCTGAGTGCTCAGCTCAGAAGACGTACGTTTGGTCAGGTAATCCTATGTGGATGAGTCAGATGATCAGATCAGCTGGTGCAAACGCCCAATCACGTGCTGCACAGGTCCTTATACCATAGTGATAATTTGGCATAGCATGGGTCCAGGTCCTATACTGCAACAAATGGTTATGTTGGCAGATAGCTGTTTCAAAGAATAATTTTCTTTGTCCACGGAATCTTTTGTACTTGGGGTCCGGACCAGTACTAGATGTGGAAGTTTGCGTAGTCCGCTAACTTCCACATCTAGTACTGGTCCGGACCCCAAGTACAAAAGATTCCGTGGACAAAGAAAATTATTCTTTGAAACAGCTATCTGCCAACATAACCATTTGTTGCAGTATAGGACCTGGACCCATGCTATGCCAAATTATCACTATGGTATAAGGACCTGTGCAGCACGTGATTGGGCGTTTGCACCAGCTGATCTGATCATCTGACTCATCCACATAGGATCACCTGACCAAACGTACGTCTTCTGAGCTGAGCACTCAGCGTCTAGCGTCCAGCGCTTTGGTGACTGCATCTCTCACCGGTACGTGATTATTTACTCTGAGCACGTCCTCCAAGCTGCACGCCTTTTACCTACTCAGCATCCAGCGTCCAGAGTCCAGCGCCCTGGTGACCACATTCCTTCACCGCTCCGTGCAAGTAGACCATTCATCAACATCATCGGTACTACTGAGTGGTAAGAGTCTCATGGAGACGATTCTATTTGGCAACCATTAACAAGTGGATCACATCTATCTTTGCCACATTCTATTTCAGGAGACATTATCTCAGGAGACTATACAACAGTCTGACATTATTCAGAGTGCAGTCTCAATTTGGGACATCTATTTATTTATTTTATTTATTGTTTTATTGTATTGAGTGTTTTATATATATTGGCCTTTTTAAAGTGTGATATTTCATTATTGAATAAATTTTCCAAGTGTTCCACTATTATTCCAGAAGGTGGTGTGCCTGCTCGTCTTTGCCTATATATTTGTATAGCTATAATGTTTTTATTTTTTTATTTTATTTCTTTACTTTTAATTTTTTATTTTATTATTCAACCTCTTCAGGACACATGACGTACCGGTACGGCATGTTGTCCTGGTACTTAAGGACACATGACGTACCGATACGTCATGTGTATTTACGATCACCGCCGCCCGACTGGGCGGCATCTTGGCTAAATGGCGGGAAGTCCCGTGACCCCCCCCGTGTCAACGACTCACTGTATTACTCATACAGCCAATGCATTCCAATACAGATGTATTGGAATGCATTGTAAAGTATTAGACCCCCAAAAGTTCAAGTCCCAAAGTGTGACAAAAAATGAAGTGAAAAAAAAAGTTTAAAAAATAAAGTTTTCCCCCCAAAAAATTTAAAGTTTCAAGTAAAAATAAACAAAAATGTCATTTTCCCCAAATAAAGTAAAAAAAAAATTGGTAACAAATAGGGGGGGGGAGTATACATATTAGGTATCGTAGCGTCCGTATAGATCGGCTCTGTAAAAATATCACATGACCTAATCCCTCAGATTAACACCGTAAAAAATAAAAAATAAAAACTGTGCTAAATAAACAATTTTTTTGTCACCTTACATCACAAAAAGTACAACAGCAAGCGATTAAAAAGGCGTTTGTCCACCAAAATAGTACCAATCTAACTGTCACCTCATCCCGCAAAAAATGACCCCTTACCTGAGACAATCGCCCAAAAAATAAAAAAACTATGGCTCAGAATATGGAGACACTAAAACATCATTTTTTTTGTTTTAAAAAAGCTGTTATTGTGTAAAACTTACATAAATAAAAAAAAAGTATATATATTAGGTATCGCGCGTCCGTATCGACCGGCTCTATAAAAATATCACATGACCTAACCCCTCAGATGAACACTGTAAAAAATAAAAACTGTGCTAAAAAACATTTTTTGTCACCTTACATCACAAAAAGTGAAATAGCAAGCGATCAAAAAGTCATATGCACCCCAAAATAGTGCCAATCAAACCATCATCGCATCCCGCAAAAAATGAGACCCTACCTAAGATAATCGCCCAAAAAGTGAAAAAACTATTGCTCTCAGACTATGGAAACACTAAAACATGATTTTTTTTGCTTAAAAAAAGAAATTATTGTGTAGAACTTACATAATAAAAAAAAAGTATACATATTAGGTATCGCAGCGTCCGTAATAACTTGCTCTATAAAAATATCACATGACCTAACCCCTCAGGTGAATACCGTAAAAAAATAAAAAAAAAACGGTGTAAAAAAAGCAATTTTTTGTCACCTTATATCACAAAAAGTGTAATAGCAAGCGATCAAAAAGTATCACGCACCCCAAAATAGTGCCAATAAAACCGTCATCTCATCCCACAAAAATCATTCCCTACCCAAGGTAATTGCCCAAAAACTGAAAAAATTATGGCTCTCAGACTATGGAAACACTAAAACATGATTTTTTTTGTTTCAAAAAAGAAATCATTGTGTAAAACTTACATAAATAAAAAAAGTATACATATTAGGTATCGCTGCATCCGTGACAACCTCGTCTATAAAAATATCACATGATCTAACCTGTCAGATGAATGTTGTTTAAAACAAAAAATAAAAACGGTGCCAAAACAGCTATTTCTTGTTACTTTGCCTCACAAAAAGTGTAATATAGAGCAACCAAAAATCATATGTACCCTAAACTAGTACCAACAATACTGTCACCCTATCCTATTGGAGTTTCTACTCTAGGGGTGCATCAGGGGGGCTTCAAATGGGACATGGTGTCAAAAAAAACAGTCCAGCAAAATCTGCCTTCCAAAAAACGTATGGCATTCCTTTCCTTCTGCGCCCTGCCGGTACAGCTGTTTACGACCACATATGGGGTGTTTCTGTAAACTACAGAATCAGGGCCATAAATATTGAGTTTGGTTGTTAACCCTTGCTTTGTAACTGAAAAAAAATTATTGAAATGGAAAATCTGCCAAAAAAGTGAAATTTTGAAATTGTATCTCTATTTTCCATTAATTCTTGTGGAAGACCTAAAGGGTTAATGACGTTTGTAAAATCAGTTTTGAATACCTTGAGGGGTGTAGTTTCTTAGATGGGGTCACTTTTATGGAGTTTCTACTCTAGGGGTGCATCAGGGGGGCTTCAAATGGGACATGGTGTCAAAAAAAAACAGTCCAGCAAAATCAGCCTTCCAAAAACCATATGGCATTCCTTTCCTTCTGTGCCCTGCCGTGTGCCCGTACAGTAGTTTACGACCACATATGGGGTGTTTCTGTAAACTACAGAATCAGGGCCATAAATATTGAGTTTGGTTTGGCTGTTAACCCTTGCTTTGTAACTGGAAAAAAAATATTAAAATGGAAAATCTGCCAAAAAAGTGAAATTTTTTAAATTGTATCTCTATTTTCCATTAATTCTTGTGGAACACCTAAAGGGTTAACAACGTTTGTAAAATCAGTTTTGAATACCTTGAGGGGTGTAGTTTATAGAATGGGGTCATTTTTGGGTGGTTTCTATTATGTAAGCCTTGCAAAGTGACTTCAGACCTGAACTGGTCCCTAAAAATTGTGTTTTTGAAAATTTCTGAAAAATTTCAAGATTTGCTTCTAAACTTCTAAGCCTTGTAACATGCCCAAAAAATAAAATATCATTCCCAAAATGATCCAAACATGAAGTAGACATATGGGGAATGTAAAGTAATAACTATTTTTGGAGGTATTACTATGTATTATAGAAGTAGAGAAATTGAAACTTGGAAATTTGCAATTTTTTCAAATTTTTGGTAAATCTGGTATTTTTTATAAGTAAAAATGATATTTTTTTACTTCATTTTACCAGTGTCTTGAAGTACAATATGTGACGAAAAAATAATCTCAGAATGGCCTGGATAAGTCAAAGCGTTTTAAAGTTATCAGCACTTAAAGTGACACTGGTCAGATTTGCAAAAAATGGCCAAGTCCGTAAGGTGAAATAGGGCCGAGTCCTTAAGGGGTTAAACATTCAGCAAAAAAGCTGTATTTCTGGACTAGCAGACATGCAGATAGATAGTGCTGGTGCACTATATGAAAAAAATATATATATTTAAGCACAGTCAGCAAAAAAGCTGTATTTCTGGACTAGCAGACATGCAGATAGATAGTGCTGCACCAGCATGTCTGCATAAAATGGCTGCCAATTAGGTATTCATAGTGACAAACTGAAGTAAAAAAAAAAAGCGCTTTCAACCGAAGTTGGCTCATTGCAGGCTTAAAAAAACTGTGCACTTCACCCACAAAACACATTGTATTGAGATCGCTGAGTTATAAGGCAGTTCTTCTTCGTATTTATCCCTGCTCTGTCCCTGACAGCAGCAGCATCCTCTCCATACACTAAGAATAGCAGAGTGACGTGCAGCGCTACGTGACTCAGCCTTATATAGAGGCTGGGTCACATGCTGCAGTTGGCTAATCACAGCCATGCCAATAGTAGGCATGGCTGTGATGGCTTCTAAGGGCACACAGTTAAATGCTTGTTGATTGGTCTTTCAAAAAGCGCCATAAAAATCGCCGAACACGAACCCGAACTTTTACGTAAATGTTCGAGTTTGGGTCCGGGTCCAAAAAAAGCTAAAGTTCGGTACGAACCCGAACTTTACAGTTCGGGTGCGCTCAACTCTAGATATGATAGAAACGTTCAAATACATAAAGGGAATCAACAAGGTAAAAGAGGAGAGAATATTTAAAAGAATAAAAACTGCTACAAGAGGACATAGTTTTAAATTAGAGGGGCAAAGGTTTAAAAGTAATATCAGGAAGTATTATTTTGCTGAGAGAGTAGTGGATGCATGGAATAACCTTCCTGCAGAAGTGGTAGCTTCAAATACAGTGAAGGAGTTTAAGCATGCATGGGATAGGCATAAGGCCATCCTTCATAAGGCTATTCATAGAATTCAGTATATTGGGCAGATGGGCCAAACAGTTCTGATCTGCCGACACATTTTATGTTTCTATATGTTTCTATGTGTAGGCCTTATACTACGCCGTTAACAATTACCTGTTGCTGCTGCTGTCAGTCCTGATCCTGCTGAGTTTGGCCGAGCTATGTGTAGGCTGCTGTCTACCCTGATCCTGCTGAGTATGGCTGAGCTATGTGTAGGCCTTATAGTACTCCGTTAACAATTGCTGCTGCTGTCTGTCCTGATCCTTATGTTTTTGTCCGAGCTATGTGTAGGCCTTATACTCGACCGTCACCATGTACCTGCTGCTGCTGTCTGTCCTGATGTTTTTGGAGAGCTATGTGTAGGCCTTATACTCGATCGTTACTATGTACCGGCTACTGATGCTGTCTCTCCTGATCCTGCTGAGTTATGTGTAGGCCTTATACTCTACCATTGCCATTTACCTGCTGCTGTCTGTCCTGATCCTGCTGAGTTTTGCCAAGCTATGTGTAGGCCTTATATTTGAATGTTACCATGTGCCTGCTGCTGCTGTCTGTCCTGATCCTGCTGAGTTTGGCTGAGCTATGTGTAGGCCTTATACTACGCCGTTAACAATTACCTGCTACTGCTGTCTGCCCTGATCCTGCTAGTTTTGGCCGAGTTATGTGTAGGCCTTATAGTATGCCGTTAACAATTACCTGCTGCTGCTATCTGTCCCGATCCTGCTGAGCTTGGCCGAGCTATGTGTAGGCCTTATACTACGCCATTAACAATTACCTGCTGCTGCTGTCTGCCCTGATCCTGCTAGTTTTGGCCGAGCTACGTGTAGGCCTTGAAGTATTCCGTTAACAATTACCTGCTGCTGCTATCTGTCCTGATCCTGCTGAGCTTGGCTGAGCTATGTGTAGGCCTTATACTATGCCGTTAACAACTACCTGCTGCTTCTGCTGTCTGTCCTGATCCTGATGTTTTTGGCCGAGCTCTATGTGGGCCTTATACTCGACTGTTACCATGTACCTGCTGCTGCTGTCTGTCCTGATCCTGAAGTTTTTGTCCGAGCTTTGTGTAGGCCTTATACTCGACTGTTACCATGTACCTGCTGCTGATGCTGTCTGTCCTGATCCTGCTGAGTTATGTGTAGGCCTTACACTCTACCGTTACCATTTAACTGCTGCTGTCTGTCCTGATCCTGATGTTTTTGGCCGAGCTATGTGTAGACCTTATACTACACTTATACCATGTACCTGCTTCTGCTGTCTGTCCTGATCCTGCTGATTTTGGTCGAGCTATATGTAGGCTTTATGATACGCCATTAATAATTACATGCTGCTTTTCCTGTCTGTCCTGATCCTGCTAAGTTTGGCTGAGTTATGTGTAGGCTATATAGTACGCCATTAACAATTACCTGCTGATGTCTGTCTTAATCCTGCTAAGTTTGGCTAAACTATATGTAGGCCTTATACTACACCATTAACAATTACCTGCTGTTGCTTCTGTTTGTCCTGATCCTGCTGAGTTTGGCTAAGCTATGAGTCAAGCACCCCTGACCAGTCAATCTGTCCTGGAGGCTGGTTTTAAAGTCAGTATAAAACTGAGTCTGCTTATATAGAACCTACCATTAGCCATTTGGCTCCAGGAGAAGTATATGGTGGGCTCAGCATGCATGTTGGTACTTGCATCCCTGGATCCGATGAAAGCTGTAATGGCACCGGACGGGGTTAAAAGCAGAGTGTACTTGGCTTGCATGCTGACCTGCATTCCCTGGACTTTATGTGGCTGTCATGGCCCATAAACAGGTAGGAACAAGAGTTAGGGACCACTTAAATGAGACGACCTTGACGCGGTGAGTGGCTTAATTACGCTTTGGCCAAAATGTACACTAATGTCTCATCCAGCATGGAGGGCAGAGTGCTGGATGTAGTGTGCGAACACATTTGCATTTTCCGTTTGTATATGTATTTCGCCATAGTGATCTGCACCTACAGGCAGGTTGTGCGGGCTCAACCCCCCACATTTTTTCTTTATAGCATATATTGGAGGCGTGGCGATCTCCTTTGAGTCAAGCACACCTGACCAGTCAATCTGTCCTGGAGGCTGGTTTTAAAGTCAGTATAAAACTGAGTCTGCTTATATAGAACCTACCATTAGCCATTTGGCTCCAGGAGAAGTATATGGTGGGCTCAGCATGCATGTTGGTACTTGCATCCCTGGATCCGATGAAAGCTGTAATGGCACCGGACGGGGTTAAAAGCAGAGTGTACTTGGCTTGCATGCTGACCTGCATTCCCTGGACTTTATGTGGCTGTCATGGCCCATAAACAGGTAGGAACAAGAGTTAGGGACCACTTAAATGAGACGACCTTGACGCGGTGAGTGGCTTAATTACGCTTTGGCCAAAATGTACACTAATGTCTCATCCAGCATGGAGGGCAGAGTGCTGGATGTAGTGTGCGAACACATTTGCATTTTCCGTTTGTATATGTATTTCGCCATAGTGATCTGCACCTACAGGCAGGTTGTGCGGGCTCAACCCCCCACATTTTTTCTTTGTAGCATATATTGGAGGCGTGGCGATCTCCTTTGAGTCAAGCACACCTGACCAGTCAATCTGTCCTGGAGGCTGGTTTTAAAGTCAGTATAAAACTGAGTCTGCTTATATAGAACCTACTATTAGCCATTTGGCTCCAGGAGAAGTATATGGTGGGCTCAGCATGCATGTTGGTACTTGCATCCCTGGATCCGATGAAAGCTGTAATGGCACCGGACGGGGTTAAAAGCAGAGTGTACTTGGCTTGCATGCTGACCTGCATTCCCTGGACTTTATGTGGCTGTCATGGCCCATAAACAGGTAGGAACAAGAGTTAGAGACCACTCAAATGAGACGACCTTGACGCGGTGAGTGGCTTAATTACGCTTTGGCCAAAATGTACACCAATGTCTCATCCAGCATGGAGGGCAGAGTGCTGGATGTAGTGTGCGATCACATTTGCATTTTCCGTTTGTATATGTATTTCGCCATAGTGATCTGCACCTACAGGCAGGTTGTGCGGGCTCAAGCCCCCACATTTTTTCTTTGTAGCATATATTGGAGGCGTGGCGATCTCCTTTGAGTCAAGCACACCTGACCAGTCAATCTGTCCTGGAGGCTGGTTTTAAAGTCAGTATAAAACTGAGTCTGCTTATATAGAACCTACCATTAGCCATTTGGCTCCAGGAAAAGTATATGGTGGGCTCAGCATGCATGTTGGTACTTGCATCCCTGGATCCGATGAAAGCTGTAATGGCACCGGACGGGGTTTAAAGCAGAGTGTACTTGGCTTGCATGCTGACCTGCATTCCCTGGACTTTATGTGGCTGTCATGGCCCATAAACAGGTAGGAACAAGAGTTAGGGACCACTCAAATGAGACGACCTTGACGCGGTGAGTGGCTTAATTACGCTTTGGCCAAAATGTACTCCAATGTCTCATCCAGCATGGAGGGCAGAGTGCTGGATGTAGTGTGCGATCACATTTGCATTTTCCGTTTGTATATGTATTTCGCCATAGTGATCTGCACCTACAGGCAGGTTGTGCGGGCTCAACCCCCCACATTTTTTCTTTGTAGCATATATTGGAGGCGTGGCGATCTCCTTTGAGTCAAGCACACCTGACCAGTCAATCTGTCCTGGAGGCTGGTTTTAAAGTCAGTATAAAACTGAGTCTGCTTATATAGAACCTACCATTAGCCATTTGGCTCCAGGAAAAGTATATGGTGGGCTCAGCATGCATGTTGGTACTTGCATCCCTGGATCCGATGATAGCTGTAATGTCACCGGACGGGGTTAAAAGCAGAGTGTACTTGGCTTGCATGCTGACCTGCATTCCCTGGACTTTATGTGGCTGTCATGGCCCATAAACAGGTAGGAACAAGAGTTAGGGACCACTCAAATGAGACGACCTTGACGCGGTGAGTGGCTTAATTACGCTTTGGCCAAAATGTACACCAATGTCTCATCCAGCATGGAGGGCAGAGTGCTGGATGTAGTGTGCGATCACATTTGCATTTTCCGTTTGTATATGTATTTCGCCATAGTGATCTGCACCTACAGGCAGGTTGTGCGGGCTCAACCCCCCACATTTTTTCTTTGTAGCATATATTGGAGGCGTGGCGATCTCCTTTGAGTCAAGCACACCTGACCAGTCAATCTGTCCTGGAGGCTGGTTTTAAAGTCAGTATAAAACTGAGTCTGCTTATATAGAACCTACAATTAGCCATTTGGCTCCAGGAGAAGTATATGGTGGGCTCAGCATGCATGTTGGTACTTGCATCCCTGGATCCGATGATAGCTGTAATGGCACCGGACGGGGTTAAAAGCAGAGTGAACTTGGCTTGCATGCTGACCTGCATTCCCTGGACTTTATGTGGCTGTCATGGCCCATAAACAGGTAGGAACAAGAGATAGGGACCACTCAAATGAGACGACCTTGACGCGGTGAGTGGCTTAATTACGCTTTAGCCAAAATGTACACCAATGTCTCATCCAGCATGGAGGGCAAAATGCTGGATGTAGTGTGCGATCACATTTGCATTTTCCGTTTGTATATGTATTTCGCCATAGTGATCTGCACCTACAGGCAGGTTGTGCGGGCTCAACCCCCCACATTTTTTCTTTGTAGCATATATTGGAGGCGTGGCGATCTCCTTTGAGTCAAGCACACCTGACCAGTCAATCTGTCCTGGAGGCTGGTTTTAAAGTCAGTATAAAACTGAGTCTGCTTATATAGAACCTACCATTAGCCATTTGGCTCCAGGAGAAGTATATGGTGGGCTCAGCATGCATGTTGGTACTTGCATCCCTGGATCCGATGAAAGCTGTAATGGCACCGGACGGGGTTAAAAGCAGAGTGTACTTGGCTTGCATGCTGATCTGCATTCCCTGGACTTTATGTGGCTGTCATGGCCCATAAACAGGTAGGAACAAGAGTTAGGGACCACTTAAATGAGACGACCTTGACGCGGTGAGTGGCTTAATTACGCTTTGGCCAAAATGTACACCAATGTCTCATCCAGCATGGAGGGCAGAGTGCTGGATGTAGTGTGCGATCACATTTGCATTTTCCGTTTGTATATGTATTTCGCCATAGTGATCTGCACCTACAGGCAGGTTGTGCGGGCTCAACCCCCCACATTTTTTCTTTGTAGCATATATTGGAGGCGTGGCGATCTCCTTTGAGTCAAGCACACCTGACCAGTCAATCTGTCCTGGAGGCTGGTTTTAAAGTCAGTATAAAACTGAGTCTGCTTATATAGAACCTACCATTAGCCATTTGGCTCCAGGAGATGTATATGGTGGGCTCAGCATGCATGTTGGTACTTGCATCCCTGGATCCGATGAAAGCTGTAATGGCATCGGACAGGGTTAAAAACAGAGTGTACTTGGCTTGCATGCTGACCTGCATTCCCTGGACTTTATGTGGCTGTCATGGCCCATAAACAGGTAGGAACAAGAGTTAGGGACCACTTAAATGAGACGACCTTGACGCGGTGAGTGGCTTAATTACGCTTTGGCCAAAATGTACACCAATGTCTAATCCAGCATGGAGGGCAGAGTGCTGGATGTAGTGTGCGATCACATTTGCATTTTCCGTTTGTATATGTATTTCGCCATAGTGATCTGCACCTACAGGCAGGTTGTGCGGGCTCAACCCCCCACATTTTTTCTTTGTAGCATATATTGGAGGCGTGGCGATCTCCTTTGAGTCAAGCACACCTGACCAGTCAATCTGTCCTGGAGGCTGGTTTTAAAGTCAGTATAAAACTGAGTCTGCTTATATAGAACCTACCATTAGCCATTTGGCTCCAGGAGAAGTATATGGTGGGCTCAGCATGCATGTTGGTACTTGCATCCCTGGATCCGATAAAAGCTGTAATGGCACCGGATGGGGTTAAAAGCAGAGTGTACTTGGCTTGCATGCTGACCTGCATTCCCTGGACTTTATGTGGCTGTCATGGCCCATAAACAGGTAGGAACAAGAGTTAGGGACCACTTAAATGAGACGACCTTGACGCGGTGAGTGGCTTAATTACGCTTTGGCCAAAATGTACACCAATGTCTCATCCAGCATGGAGGGCAGAGTGCTGGATGTAGTGTGCGATCACATTTGCATTTTCCGTTTGTATATGTATTTCGCCATAGTGATCTGCACCTACAGGCAGGTTGTGCGGGCTCAACCCCCCACATTTTTTCTTTGTAAGCTATGTATAGGCCTTATAGTACGCCGTTAACAACTGCCTGCTACTGCTGCTGTCTGCCCTGATCCTGATGTTTTTGGCTAAGCTCTGTGTAGGCCTTATACTCGACCATTCCTATGTACCTGCTGCTGCTGTCTGTCCTGATCCAGATGTTTTTGGCCAAGCTATGTGTAGGACGTATACTCGACCGCTACCATGTACCTGCTGCTGATGCTGTCCGTCCTGATCCTGCTGAGTTATGTATAGGCCTTATACTTTACGGTTTCCATTTACCTGCTGCTATCTGTCCTGATCCAGATGTTTTTCGCCGAGCTATGTGTACACCTTATACTACACCAATACCATGTACCTGCTGCTCCTGTCTGTCCTGATCCTGCTGAATTTGGCTTGCTTCAAATTGCTTATGGAGGTCCAGCAGCTCCTGCATCCCATTACGCTGCAGTTCCTCAAACTGCGGCACCTTCCTGTCCAGATGCCGCTGCTGCTTCCTGATCTCCTGCACGTTTTTTTTATTTCCTCCTGCTGCAACTTTTATTTTATTTTTTATTTAATGAGTACTGTTAGGATTAAAAAAAAGAAAGAAAATTACTTGCAATTCAGATTAAGAGGCAATTAGTGCATTGTGTTGAGTATTTGTTAAAGCACTGCTGATTTACATCTCAATTCGTTAGTTAATGATATTTATGATGATTATATAGTTGGTTAGTTAGCGATAGTTCAGTAAAGTATAATGTTATTTAGTTGGCTAGTTAGTGATAGTTCAGTAGAGTATAATTTTATTTAGTTGGTTAGTTTGTGATAGTTCTGTAGAGTATAATGTTATTTTGTTGGTTAGTTAATTGTTTTTATGTAGATTTTATGTAGATTCCATTGTTGTTTTCTATTGCTGTAGTGTGTGTTTTTTCCCATCATTGTTGGCCTTTTTAACCCCTTAACGACCAGCACAACCGGACATGACTTAACGCCCAGCGCTGTACATGTACGGTGCAAGGTCTGTGGGGCTCTGGGAAAGGATCGGGGGGGGGGAGGGGGTCGAGCGGCACCATGTCTGCTCTTACCGGCAGACGGTGCAGACTTCGGGATTTTATTTAATGCGACATGGCAGCTAAAATCCATGTCTGTTTATTCAGGCCTGCAAAAACCATATTAAGCACTTTGCCTCTAGAGCCCTGCTGTGCTCCCTTACATCAGGCTACAAGCACATATGGGGTGTTTGCTAAATGGGGAGAAAATGGGGAACATATACTGGGGTGAATTTTCTCCTTTAACCCCTTCTGAAAGTGAAAAATTGGAGTCTGCTAGTAATTTTTCATTTTTACAAATGTGTTCTTTGAAATGCTGTCACAAGTGTTTCTGTCTTCTGTGAGACACCTGTTTGCTGAAAAGTAGCCTTTCCACCACTTAGAATGTTCGTACGGGGGTGCTGTTTCTGAAATGGGGTCATTAGTTGTTTGGTTTTTTTTATTTCTGGGGAGATCGGGGATTTATTTAATGTGACATGGCACCTAAAATCCATGTCTTCCAATTTAGGTGAGCAAAATCCATATTTAGCTGTTTGACTATAGAGCCCTGCCATGCGCCCATACATTATTTTTTGAGAACATATGGGGTGTTGGCGTATTCGGGAGGAAATGGGAAACACAATGTAGGGTACATTGTGTCCTGTTACCCCTTGTGAAAGTAAAAAATGTGGGTGTAAACCAACTTTTTCTGGAAAAAATTTTTTTTTTCATTTTCACAGCCAAGCATTTCCTAATTCGGTAAAATGACTGATGAGTAAAAGTGTTCGCTACACACCTTGATATATTCCTTTAGAGGTGTCGTTTCTGGAATGGGGTCCCTTTTTGGGGGTTTCCACTCTAGGGTGTCTTTATATGTGACATAGCTCCCAATTTCCATTCCTGCTAAATCCGCTCTCCAAAAGCCCTGTGTTAACCCTTTAGGTGTTCCACAAGAGTTAATGGCAGATGGAGAAACTATTTCGAAATTTCTATTTTTTGGAAAATTTTCCAATATAATCAATTTTTTCCAGGAGTAAAACAAGGGTTAACTGCCAAACAACACTCAAAATGGGTTTCCCTGATTCGTAGTTGGCAGAAACACCCCATATGTAGTCGTAAACTACTGTTTGGCCGAACGGGAGCACATAGAAGGAGGGGAACGCCATATGGGTTTTGGAAGGCAGATTTTGCAGGACTGGTTTTGTTTATACCATGTCCCATTTGAAGCCCCCTGTTGCACCCCTAGAATAGAAATTTCTAAAAAGTGACTCCATCTAAGAAAGTACACCCCTCAAGGTATTCAAAACTGGGTTTACAAACTTGGTTAACCCTTTAGGTGTTCCACAAGAGTTAATGGCAGATGGAGAAACAATTTTGAAATTTCTATTTTTTGGAAAATTTTCCAATATAATCAATTTTTTTCAGGAGTAAAACAAGGGTTAACTACCAAACAACACTCTAAATTGGTTGCCCTGATTCTGTAGTTTGCAGAAACACCCCATATGTGGTCGTAAACTACTGTTTGCCCGAACGGGAGCACATAGAAGGAGGGGAACACCATATGGGTTTTGGAAGGCAGATTTTGCAGGACTGGTTTTGTTTATACCATGTCCCATTTGAAGCCCCCTGTTGCACCCCTAGAATAGAAATTTCAAAAAAGTGACTCCATCTAAGAAAGTACACCCCTCAAGGTATTCAAAACTGGGTTTACAAACTTTGTTAACCCTTTAGGTGTTCCACAAGAGTTAATGGCAGATGGAGAAACAATTTCAAAATTTCTATTTTCTGGAAAATTTTCCAATATAATCAATTTTTCCAGGAGTAAAACAAGGGTTAACTACCAAACAACACTCATAATGGGTTGCCCTGATTCTGTAGTTTGCAGAAACACCCCATATGTGGTCGTAAACTACTGTTTGGCCGAACAGGAGCACATAGAAGGAGGGGAACACCATATGGGTTTTGGAAGGCAGATTTTGCAGGACTGGTTTTGTTTATACCATGTCCCATTTGAAGCCCCCTGTTGCACCCCTAGAATAGAAATTTCAAAAAAGTGACTCCATCTAAGAAAGTACACCCCTCAAGGTATTCAAAACTGGGTTTACAAACTTTGTTAACCCTTTAGGTGTTCCACAAGAGTTAATGGCAGATGGAGAAACAATTTCGAAATTTCTATTTTCTGGAAAATTTTCCAATATAATCAATTTTTTCCAGGAGTAAAACAAGGGTTAACTACCAAACAACACTCATAATGGGTTGCCCTGATTCTGTAGTTTGCAGAAACACCCCATATGTGGTCGTAAACTACTGTTTGGCCGAACAGGAGCACATAGAAGGAGGGGAACACCATATGGGTTTTGGAAGGCAGATTTTGCAGGACTGGTTTTGTTTATACCATGTCCCATTTGAAGCCCCCTGTTGCACCCCTAGAATAGAAATTTAAAATAAGTGACTCTATCGAAGAAAGTACACCCCTCAAGGTTTTCAAAACTGGGTTTACAAACTTTGTTAACCCTTTAGGTGTTCCACAAGAGTTAATGGCAGATGGAGAAACAATTTTGAAATTTAAATTTTTTGGAAAATTTTCCATTTTAGCCCTTACTTTATTACTGGAAAAATGGGTTAACAGCCAAACAACACTCAAAATGGGTTGCCCTGATTCTTTAGTTTGCAGAAACACCCCATATGTGGTCGTAAACTACTATTTGGCTAAACGGCAGGACATAGAAGAAGGGGAACGTCATATGGTTTTTGGAAGGCAGATTTTGCTGGACTGGTTTATTTACACCATGTACCCTTTCAAGCCCCCTGATGCACCCCTAGAGTAGAAACTCCATAAAAGTGACCCCATCTAGGAAACTACGGGATAAGGTGGTTGTTGTTTTGGGACTATTTTAGGGGTAAATTTGATTTTTGGTTGCTCTATATTACTCTTTTTGAGGCAATGTAACAAAAAAATTAAATTCTAAAATTGTTTCTACATTCGCTATTTAGTTTTGTGGAACACCTAAAGGGTTAACATAGTTTGTAAAGTAACTTTTGAATACCTTGAGGGGTGTAGTTTCTTAGATGGGGTCACTTTTTTGGAGTTTCTAGTCTAGGCTACATCAGGGGGGGGGGGCTTCTAATGGGACATGGTGTCAAAAGTGGCAGGGGGGGTCTGGGGTCTGATGGATGGATCAAAAAAAGTTTTGAAATAAAAGTACTTTTATTTTTTTCTAACTAACTTTTCCCTTCTTTCCCTGCCTAACGGTGCCTCTCCCTCACTGACCCTAACCTACCTGGGTGGCGATGGGTGCAGGAGGGTGATGGATGGTGATTAGGGGGACGCAGGAGCTGGTGCTGAACAGTGCTGCACGGTCAGGGTGCTGGAGAGGAAGAGGAGGGGAGAGAGGAGCGCAGGAAGTTTGAATCTCGCGCCTCTCTCCCCTGCACCAATCAGCACCCTGGACAGCAGGCATCAGCACCAGGGCCAGCACCGCCTCTCCAAATCCTCGGACTGCGATAGGTGGTGTATAATTACGCCACCGATCGCAGTCTTTTTCCGGTTCATCGGGTCACAGGACACCCGAATGGACCGGAAACGCAGAAAACTGCAGGTCTGAATTGACCTGCGGTTTTCTGCGATCGTCGATACGGGGGGGTCAAATGACCCCCCCCTGCATTGTTACGGGATGCTGGCTGAATGATTTCAGCCAGCATCCCGTTCCGATTAACCCCCGCGGCGCCGGAATGCCGATTTTAAGTCAGGACGTAGCGGTACGTCCTGTGTCCTTAAGGACTCGGGAAATAGGGCGTACCGGTACGTCCCATGTCCTTAAGGGGTTAAAGGTGGAAAAAGTTCTGAAATTATTTATCTTTGTCTCATTTTTTTACATCACAGAAACCTTTCATTTTAACAGGGGTGTGTAGACTTTTTATATCCACCGTAAATGCTTCCACAAAATACTGATTAAGGGCTGCGATATACCTCCTTCCACTAAATACTGATTAAGGAGTTCGATATACCTGTTTCCACCAAATATTGATTGAGGCCTGCGATATATCTGCTTCCACAAAATACTGAATAAGGGGTTTGATACACCTGTTTCCACCAAATATTGATTGAGAACTGCGATATACCTGCTTCGACAAATACAGCTCTTCTCTAGGCACAGGGTCATTTTGAAAATGACAGGCAGAGGAAGAGGCAGGCCATTCCGCAGGGGTGGTAGGGGTCGGCAGGTGTACCAGGCCGGAGTTTAAGTGGGAAGTTGGAGAAGGCGCGTGCGATTACTTCAAAGGACGCACCAGAGTTGGTTGAGTGGCTCATTCAGCCTCCCACTTCTGCACCCTCCTCATCCTCTGTATCTGCACCCTCCTCACTCTCTGCTGTGTGCACCCCCAAATACACCACCACCAAAGCCCCTCCACTCGAGTCAGAGGAATTATTTTTCCATCCATTCACAGACATTACCGATGCTAGGCCATTCTTGACATCGGATGAGGAAGAGGAGGTGGCAACGGCCTCCACCCAGCGGTCTGATGCCAGTACCCAGATCAGCCCAAGGAGGGAGGTCCTGTTGCTGCCTACTCCAAGATCTTAAATGTCAGTGGTGGTGAAGGTGACAATGATGATGTGTCAATGGATGTCACGTGGGTTCCCACAAGAGAGGAAGAGGAGGGGAGTTCAGAGGGAGAGATGGAGCAGCAGAGAGGGAGGAAAAGGAGAAGAAGCAGGCAGAGCTCGCAGGGCACAGGAAGCAAAAAGCAGACTGCAAATGTATCTGTAGCGAGCCATCCACCATGCACAGCCACTTCTGGCGCTCCCAGGACGCTGACACATGGCTCCGCAGTGTGGTCTTTTTTTAATGTGTCCGCTGCTGACAATAGTGTTGCCATCTGCAGCCTGTGCTGTCAAAGCATAAGTCGCGGTAAGCCCAACACTCACCTAGGGACGACCGCCTTAAGAAGGCACCAGGCCTCCCATCACCGAGCCCAGTGTGAGCAACACTGTCAGAACCCACAAAGCCACACTCCCGGCGCTCAACGTCCTGCCTCTTCTTCTTCTCCTTCTCCTCTCTACTCCCATTTGTCCTCCACCTTCCACTGTGCCGTCGTCAGGTTCATCTGGCAGAAGACAGGCTGCCGTGGCCCATTTGTTAGAGCGTAAAAAGTTGATGACGCCGGATAACCCTCTTGCCCAACGGCTGACCGCTGGCTTGTCGGATTTGCTAGCCCGCCAACTACTGCCATATAAACTGGAGAACTCGGAGGCCTTTAGAAAATTTTTAGCCATTGGCACACTGCAATGGAATGTCCCCGGAAGGAAATATTTCTCCCAGAAAAGCATCCCTGTCATGGTCTTACCTGCTTGCTGCTCTCCTTCGTTTGACATGTGCTGGCGGCCATCTTGGGTCCTGGGTTTCTTGTAGCCTTCCACCCTGCGGCTCCTCCTTCCCCTGGGAGGAGCTGGATGCCTAGCTCATATATATAGGAGGTCTGTGGCTTCAGTTCCTTGCTTGGTCCTCTTGTGTTCACATGCTTCTAAGACTGCTGCTGCTTCTGGTTCCTGATCCTGGCTTCGTCTGACTACCCTGCTGGTTCCTGATCCTGGCTTCGTCTGACTACCCTGCTGGTTCCTGATCCTGGCTTCGTCTGACTACCCTGCTGGTTCCTGATCCTGGCTTCGTCTGACTACCCTTCTGGTTCCTGACCTCTGGCTTCGCAAAGACTCTGCTCGGTTTCACCATCCGTTTGGACTTTTGCTTTACAGCTTTATTTTCAATAAAGCCTTCTTATTTTCACTTATCTCTTGTTGTACGTCTGGTTCATGGTTCCGTGACATTAGGACCAAGCCATGAATTCTGACGGTACAGGGCCATCCTCGCTACCCACGCTGGTTGCCAGACTTGATCAGCAGGATCACCTGTTGGGTCGGTTCGCTGTGGCGTTGCAAACCCTGCTTGAACGCACGGCTCATTTCGCTCCCGTTGCCGATGGGTCGGTTGTCGCTCCTGGGCTCGCTCCTACTGCCGCTCCGGTTGTTGCGCCAGAGTCTACCCCGACACCTGTTGTTGCGCCTGCGGTGTTTCGGGGTATGACCGGTTCTGCCCCTCTTCCACAGCGCTTTGGGGGAGAGCCAACTCAGTGCCGAGGTTTCCTTAACCAGGTGGGCATTTATTTTGAGTTGCTGCCACATGCCTTTCCTACTGAGAGATCAAAGGTGGGCTTCTTGATCTCGCTGCTCTCGGACAAGGCCTTGGCCTGGGCCAGCCCTTTATGGGAGAACAACAATCCGGTGGTTGCCGAGTTTTCCGGTTTTGTTGCTTCTCTTCGGAAGGTATTCGATGTGCCGGCTCGTGCTGCCTCTGCTGCGAAGCTCCTTATGTCCATCAGACAGGGTTCACGATCCGTAGCTGAATACGCCATTGAGTTTCGTACCCTGGCAGCAGAGGTGGGCTGGAATAATGAGGCTCTGGTCGCTGCTTTCTCTCATGGTCTCTCGGATGCCTTGAAGGATGAGGTTGCAGCTAAGGACCTACCAGTTGAGCTCGAGTCTCTTATTTCTTTCCTGATTTTGATTGACACCAGACTCAGGGAGAGACCTTCCTTTAAGGAGAACCTGCGGAGGTCTCCTAACAGATTGGTGCCTACGTTTGCTGTCCCACCCGTGCCTCCCTCTCCTCCCACGCCTCCTGGGGATGACTTGTCTGGGGGTGAACCCATGCAGCTGGGGTTTGCTCGCCTGTCCGAGGGGGAGAGGGCACTCCGGAGACGCGAGGGCCGATGCATGTACTGTGGTCTCGGTGGGCATTTTCGGTTGGCATGTCCGAACCGTCCGGGAAACGCTCGTACCCTGAGATCCTGTCGGGGGCAGATCTTGGGTGGAGTCTCCTCGTCCCCGGTTTCCCGTGTTGACAAACCACTGATCACTGTTGTCCTCTCCTGGGTCGGGGGCTCGGTGACGACCCAGGCGTTGGTGGACTCTGGTGCTGGTGGTTTGTTCATTGATAGTGTGTTCGCTGCCGCCAATTCCATTCCTCTGCAGGCTCGAGGTTCCCCACTGGCTCTTGAGGCGATAGACGGCAGACCCCTTCTGCCGCCACACGTGACTCATGAGACCCTTCCAGTGGGGATAGCCATTGGTGCCGTTCACAGAGAGTCGGTCTGCCTCCAGGTTATTTCGTCTCCACACTACTCGGTGGTCTTGGGGTACCCCTGGCTCCAGAAGCATAATCCGACTTTCGATTGGAGATCGGTCGAGATCCTCTCGTGGTCACCGCAGTGTGGGGCTAGTTGCATCCATGGGTCTGTCAAGTTGCTGTGTACTTCCTCGGACTCTCTGTTGCCTCCTGAATACGAGGAGTACCGGGATGTATTCGATAAGGTGCGCGCGGTTGCCCTACCTCCGCACCGCCCATACGATTGTGCCATAGAGTTACAATCTGGTGCCGTTCCTCCTCGTGGCAAAGTCTATCCACTGTCGGTAGCGGAGAATGAGGCCATGGAGGAGTACGTGAGGGAGGCGCTTTCACGCGGACACATTCGCAAATCTTCGTCCCCGGCAGGGGCTGGATTTTTCTTTGTGAAAAAGAAGGGCGGTGAGTTGAGGCCTTGCATCGATTACAGGGGTCTCAATCGCATCACGATCAAGAACGCTTACCCGATACCCTTGATTTCCGAGCTGTTCGATCGCCTTAAAGGGGCCACGGTCTTTACCAAACTCGACCTGAGGGCGGCATATAACCTGGTAAGGATCAAGGCGGGCGATGAGTGGAAGACCGCGTTTAACACCAGGACCGGTCATTACGAATCCTTGGTTATGCCCTTTGGGTTGTGCAATGCGCCCGCAGTCTTTCAGGAATTCATCAACGATGTTTTCCGTGACCTGTTGCAGCAGTGTGTGGTAGTCTATTTGGATGACATCTTGGTATATTCTGAATCCATGGAGGCCCACATTCTGGATGTCAGACGAGTGTTGCAACGGTTACGAGAGAACAAGCTGTTCGGTAAGCTTGAGAAATGCGAATTTCACCGATCCCAGGTAACCTTCTTAGGTTACATCATTTCCGCTGAGGGGTTCTCCATGGATCCTGAGAAGGTTTCGGCTGTCTTACAGTGGCCCCAGCCCAGTGGTCTTCGTTCCCTGCAGCGCTTTTTGGGCTTCGCCAATTATTATCGGAAGTTCATCAGGGACTTTTCCATGCTGGCCAAGCCTCTCACGGATCTGACCAGGAAGGGCAGTAATTCCCAGGTCTGGCCGCTCGAGGCCATCCGAGCTTTTGAGGCCCTAAAGTCCGCCTTTGTGTCGGCTCCGATTCTGTCGCATCCCAACCCTGGGTTGCCCTTTGTCCTCGAGGTGGACGCGTCTGAGACGGGAGTAGGCGCCCTTCTGTCTCAGCGTAGAACACCAGAGGGTCCTCTGCTTCCTTGTGGGTTTTACTCCCGGAAACTGTCTTCCGCGGAGTGCAACTATCAGATTGGTGACAGGGAGTTATTGGCCATCGTGCAGGCCCTTAAAGAATGGAGGCACTTGCTCGAGGGTTCGGTGGTTCCGGTTCTCATCCTGACGGACCACAAGAATCTGACCTACCTTTCTGAGGCCAAGAGATTGACACCACGTCAGGCCAGATGGGCTCTGTTCTTGTCACGTTTTAATTACGTGGTCTCCTACCTACCCGGTTCCAAGAACATCAGGGCGGATGCCTTATCACGGCAGTACTCCGAGCTGTCCAGGGAGGAGTCGATTCCGACTTCGGTCATACCTCCGAATCAGATCCTGGCCGCCATTCGCACCAGCCTGACCTCTCCCCTGGGTGAGCAGATTTTGGCGGCTCAATCTGGTGCTCCCTCTGGGAGACCCAACGGCAGATGTTTTGTGCCTGAGGAGTTGCGCACTCGGTTGTTGCGAACCTACCATAACTCCAAGACCGCGGGGCATCCTGGAAAGAATCAGCTGTCCTGGGCTGTTTCACGTCTGTTCTGGTGGCCTTCCCTACGTTCCGACATCGCCGCATATGTAGCGGCATGCTCCGTTTGTGCCCAGAGTAAGTCCCCTCGGCACCTTCCGTTGGGCCTTCTGCAACCCATAGCCACCGGGGAGCGCCCATGGTCACACCTGGGGATGGATTTCAGTGTGGACCTCCCTGCATCCCGAGGCCATACGGTCATTCTCATGATTGTGGATCGGTTTTCCAAAATGTGCCACTGTGTTCCTCTCAAGAAGTTACCCTCTGCACAAGAGTTGGCCACGATTTTTGCCAGGGAGGTCTTCCGGTTGCACGGTTTGCCTAAGGAGATTGTGTCGGATCGGGGGAGTCAGTTTGTGTCCAGGTTCTGGCGCGCCTTTTGCTCCCAGTTGGGGATTCATCTCTCCTTCTCCTCGGCCTACCACCCTCAGTCCAATGGGGCCGCAGAACGATCCAATCAGGCCTTGGAGCAATTCCTTCGTTGCTATGTCTCCGATCACCAAGACAATTGGGTTGACCTCCTGCCTTGGGCTGAGTTTGCCAGGAACACGGCGGTGAATTCTTCCTCTGGGACGTCTCCCTTCATGGCCAATTATGGGTTCCAACCTGCCGTGTTACCGGAGGTATTCTCTCCCCAGGATATTCCGGCTGTGGAGGATCACCTTTCCGTCCTACGTGCTTCTTGGGTACAGATCCAGAAGTCCCTTGAGGTCTCTGCGCAGCGCCAGAGATTCCAGGCTGATCGCAGACGAGCGCCTGCTCCTTCCTACCAGGTCGGAGACCGTGTATGGTTGTCCACCCGCAACCTCAACCTTCGAGTGCCCACTCCCAAGCTGGCGCCTCGCTTTGTTGGTCCCTTCCGAGTGCTTCGCAGGGTAAACCCGGTAGCCTATGCCCTTGCGCTTCCTCCTGGCATGCGGATCTCCAACGTGTTTCATGTCTCCCTGTTGAAGCCACTGGTGTGTAATCGTTTCACTTCCTCGGTTCCTCGGCCTCGTCCGGTCCAAGTGGGCAATCGTGAGGAATATGAGGTGAGCAATATCCTGGACTCACGCCTGGTCCGCGGTCGGTTGCAGTTTTTGGTCCATTGGCGTGGTTATGGTCCAGAGGAGCGTTCCTGGGTTCCCTCCGCAGATGTCCATGCTCCTGCCTTGCTCCGAGCCTTCCACGCACGCTTCCCTCAGAAACCGTTTTGTGCTCCGCGGAGGAGGGGCCCTTGAGGGGGAGGTACTGTCATGGTCTTACCTGCTTGCTGCTCTCCTTCGTTTGACATGTGCTGGCGGCCATCTTGGGTCCTGGGTTTCTTGTAGCCTTCCACCCTGCGGCTCCTCCTTCCCCTGGGAGGAGCTGGATGCCTAGCTCATATATATAGGAGGTCTGTGGCTTCAGTTCCTTGCTTGGTCCTCTTGTGTTCACATGCTTCTAAGACTGCTGCTGCTTCTGGTTCCTGATCCTGGCTTCGTCTGACTACCCTGCTGGTTCCTGATCCTGGCTTCGTCTGACTACCCTGCTGGTTCCTGATCCTGGCTTCGTCTGACTACCCTGCTGGTTCCTGATCCTGGCTTCGTCTGACTACCCTTCTGGTTCCTGACCTCTGGCTTCGCAAAGACTCTGCTCGGTTTCACCATCCGTTTGGACTTTTGCTTTACAGCTTTATTTTCAATAAAGCCTTCTTATTTTCACTTATCTCTTGTTGTACGTCTGGTTCATGGTTCCGTGACAATCCCAGAGCTATATGGCCACGTTCAGCGGCAAGTGAACATAACTCTGGCACACAGTGTCGGTGCCAAGATACATCTGATCATAGACATGTGGTTTAACAAACACGGGCAGGAAAGGTGCAAAACTTTTTCTTGCCCACTGGGCCAACCTTCTGACGGCCGTCAAGCATGCAACCTGTGGCACCCGTGTGGATTTGGTGTTACTGCCACGGATTGCAGGCAGGCCTGCCTCTTCTTCTCCTCCTCCTACTTCATCATCCGTCTCATCCTCGGCTGACTCCTCCTTTTGAACTGCTACCGCCTCTTCTGCTGTGCCCTGCAAGCTCCCCAGATCCAATTCGACGTGCCAAGTGAGACATTGCCATGCTGTGCTGCGGCTGTTGTGCCTGGAAGCCAAGAGCCACACTGGTCCTGCACTTCTTTCAGCTCTGCGGTTGCAGGCCGATCAGTGGCTTACCCCGCTCAATTTGACAGTTGGCAAAGTGGTGTGCGACAACGGTGCCAATCTGCTGAGCGCGCTAAAACAGGGCAAAATGACACACGTGCCATGCATGGCACACGTCCTGAACTTAGTCGTGCAGCCATACATTGCCAAATACCCCAGGTTCCAAGATGTCTTGTGGCAGGCCAGGAAAATCTCTGGCCATTTTAGAAGATCTTACACGGCCATGACTTGCCTTGCTGACGTTCAGCGACGACACCACTTGCCCGTCAGATGTCTGATTTGTGACAGCCAGACGCACTGGAACTCCACCTTGTATATGCTTGATAGGCTGCTCCAACTGCAACGTGCTGTTAACGACTACCTGTACGAACTCTGCAGCAGGACAGATTCTGGGGAGCTTTATTTCCGCGCCAGTGGTTGCTCATGCGCGACGCATGCAGATTTATGTGGCCATTTGATCAGATCACTAAACTGGTCATTCGCAGTCATGGCACCATCAGTGACATCGTACCTTACGCCTTCTTTCTGGAGCGTGCATTGCGTCGTGTCATTGATCAAGCCGTCGAGGAGCAGGAGCTGGAAGATGAGGAAGTCGCAATGCTGAATGAATTCCCAGGGGGGCTACTCCATCTGAGACAAGTCAGCAGTAATCTGAATAGGAGTCAGAAGAGGATGGTGGCTGGGGGGAGGAGGAGGAGAAAGAAGAGCAGGTTTTGAGGGGGACTCTAAACTTTTTGCGGACCCCTGGTGTTGTCCGTGGCTGGGGGGAGGAGACCGAGGACGACATTCTCCTGGGTGATGAGCAGGCGCCCAGGGCGCTCCACCGCTTACAATTTAGTGCAAATGGGGGCCTTCATGCTCCAGTGTTTGAAGAGGGACCCCTGTATAAAAGGCATAAAGGGCACAAACACAAAATGGCAAACATGTTACCAGCATCACAGAGGGCTGTCAGAATGCAGCATTTCCAAGCCTTGCTGCAAGAGATGCTGCATTCTGCTGTTGCGGGCGCTGGCAAGGGAATTTCCACCCACAACGAAACAGCTGCGGGTATCAATCCTACCGCACCTGCAAGAAGAGGGTGGTTTGAAAATGGGTTGATTACTTTATATATGAGATCATTCTTGCAGTCAACCCATCGACAGCCACCCTCCGGATCCAGCCTCAGGGAACGCCTTGACCGACAGGTGTCCGACTACATCGGGTTAACGGCCAATGTGGACGCTCTGAGAAGTGAGGAACCCCTGGACTACTGTGCAGGCTTGACCTGTGGCCAGTGTTGGCACAATTTCCCATGGAACTCTTGGCTTTCGCCTCGTCAAGTGTCCTGTCCGAAAGGACGTTCAGCGCAGCAGGGGGGATTGTGACCGATAAGCCCACTCGCCTAGCTCACGACAGTGTGGACTACCTCACATTTCTAAAAATAAATTAGGCATGGATCTCTGAGGAATTCAACACCTGTGACGACCACGTGTAATTGAATTTTCTCATGCCAGTCCACACATATCCGCCACCACCCAGAACTAAGAATGGTCCTTGTCTTATGTATATACAGCGGCATAAACAGCCTTTTCTGTCAGGTGAATGCCTAATTTTTGGGGCCTCTACTCTAGTGGCCTACAAAATAAACATTTTATCCAGGGACCGCCTAATGTACCTCCAGCCACATAATCACAAGTTCTTTTCTGTCAGGTGAATGCCTAATTGTTGGGCCTGTACTCCAGTGGCCTACAGTAAAATTTTTATCCAGTGACCGCCTATTGTACCTCTAGCCACATAATCACAAGTTATTTTCTGTCAGGTTAATGCCTAATTTTTGGGGCCTGTACTCCACTGGCCTAAAATAAAAATGTTCTAGGCTCCAGTAGGACACATTTTTGAGAGTTTCCCTTTAAGGCGCATAAAAATGGCCCCTGATTAAAATACATATTTTTTGTGGGAATTTTTGCCAATGACCCCCCTCTGGTATGTCACTGTCTATGTTGTGGGACTATTTGTGCACTTCTAGTAAGTATTTAGTGGCTGCAAATATGACCTGAAGCTTTTTCAGGTTTGCCTGCCATTAAAGTCAATGATGCCCACCGCAAACATGCGGTTCGTGAACATTTGATCGCGAACGCGCATTCGCGAATCGTCACGGCAGATGTTCGTCCATCACTATCTATTGCGCATGCGCAATACGCGCATATTACATTATCGATTTTTGCAATCAAGAAAATAATAGCAAATTCTCAATTTCGAGAATTTATGACGAATATTTGCTCACAAATGTGCAAAATATCGCAAATTCGAATTTTGCCCCTGCCGCTCATCACTACTCAAGGCTACCACTTGGTCACTTATTTATTTCAATGGTTTAATACTATATTATTGCTATCAGGGTTGATAGAAAGAGAGGCGTCAATTGAAGAAAGGTTCTCTAGATGAAACACAAACCTTCAAGTGTTGCCAGATTTATTAACACAGTAATGTTTTTGAATCCACCTTCTGAAAAATGGAGTTAATTATAGTTTCTATATTCCCCCAAAGGTTCAGAAACCTTTTGCTCTACCATAGTGACAAGTGATGAGACCTCAAGTGATGAGACCCCCACCGATCCGTCGTAGGGGGAGAAAGCAGAACTCATTCAGAGTGTTTATTTTAGAAATCCATGGGAGCTTTAGCCCTCAGACTCCCACCAATCAAATCCTTTGATATGTCACTATGGCACAGATACACATTGAAGCTATCAGAGCCGCTCATTTGGGTATTTTCAGATTCTGTCATGGACAATAATTTTAAGGGGGTATTTCAGTCTGAAACCCAAACCTATTGCCAAAACAGGGAGACTGTGGCTAGGAGGACTTTAATGTAGTTGTGGTCACGTATAGTCTCTGCTGAACCATGCCATGTGTCATTTATAACACTGTTTCTTCGTTTATGTCTGAAGGACCTTTTGGGACAACTACTATCTCTGCAACCTCTATAGTTACGTCCCTATGGGGAGAGATTGAATACTAATAGATTTAATATTATTACACTTCATCTGTGTGTTTCCTGTTTCCTGTCTTTCTAACCTCAACAGAAAAGGATTGGTTTTGATTACGGAACAATACTACATGTACATTTGTACACAAGTAGATACTCCTTTCTTTTTAAAATCACCCAATCATATCAGGAGATAAATTATTAAAGAGGTTGTTCCACCATAAAATGTTATGCTATTATACTTCAGAAGGAAAAACTAGTTTCTTTTGTAATATATTTTCTGTTCCAAAAATGCTCCAGTTGGAAGATATTCTCTATACTATAATAATGTGCACGTCCAGCTACTGAGGTGGTCACACATGCTCAAATTCCATCCTTCAACTGCCACCAGCCATATCTACTTTTAGAAGCTGTGACAATTAAAGGGAGAGAACTGCAGCAGAAAGAACACTCCTACAAGCTGTAATAGGGAGATAGATGCAGTACAGAGAGATCATGCCTCCAGAGTTGTGATATGGACAGAACTGAAGCAGGAAGGATATACACCCCCACCCCCACCCCGAATTGTGAAAGGGATAGAGTTGAAGCTGAAAGGACATAACCACTGAGAAAGGACACAGCACCTGAGCTGTTAGCCTGGAGAGAATCTAGCAAGGCAAGTGGAGCAATAAATGGTGAGATCTCTGGACCCATGTGAGGTACAGGGCTGGTTCTAGCTTAGAAAGAGATTGTCATGTCCTATATGTGGTCTGATTTTTATTTTTTACATCAGTTGTGGCATAAACCTTTTCACTACAGGTTCTACATGGATTTCCCATTTAATATATTTATTACTAGGGTTGAGCGAATCCAACCTGACAAAGTGGAATTCGATCCAAATTTCAGGGAAATTTCGATTTGCTGAATGGCGGTAAAAAATCATACCTCATCCACTGCCATCTTGATTGAAGATCCCACGTGAAATTCCTTGTGCTTTGACATAACCACGCCAGCCAACGTGATGACGGGCCACACGAGATTTCGCGCTGGATCTTCAATCAAGATGGTGTCAGCTGGCTCTTCGCAATCAAATGGATGAGGTAAGTATGATTTTGTTAATTAAAAAAAGATATATTTACACAGTATTATTAATGTCAGATGCAGCGATCATCTATGAACGCAAGATCTAAGGGGTACAATGAAGGGGGCGGCGCAATCATCATTCCCTGTCATTGCACCCACTACTTACAAAGAAATGCGCTTCTTGACAAAGAATTTTGTAAAATTATGCGAAAAAAAACGAATCGAATATTCCAATACTTTGCTCATCTCTATTTATTACTATCACATCCCAACCCCAGCAGTGCCATAGAAGCCTTCAACCTTCTCTGTCATGTTGATAACAAGGCTACATACAGTCATGTTGATTCAATAAAGGACACAAATGATAATGTTGCTGGCTAAAGTCAGCAGTAGATTAAAAATCAGTTAGGGAACATTCAAGAACCCTGTCTCCTTTGTAATGAATGTACAAACCATCTACCATCTCCAGTGGATAAAAATAGCTATTAAAGGCTTTAGTGATTTTTCTCCATTATCTCTTTTGCACGAGGCTGATCTTCATAGTGATTTACACAGTTCCAGCATTTAGACAGTTAAACAACTTAAGAAGCTCGGCTTTGATGGATATTTATAGAGTATGTCTTTCATTGCTTAAGAACTAAATGCTCCACTCAAATTCTTGGAACTCAAAAGATTGATTTTGTTTGCCTTTTGATTAAGAGAACAGGATTTGGACATGAAAATCCAATTAGATGATTGTAGAGGAAGAGGATGCTGCCTCCAGCAGAATACAAATCTCTTTCCAGAGCCCAGCTCTGAAATCTGGGCCACGTATCCACCATTTACAATTAATAATGAAACAGATGCACTTTTTAAATTATTTTTCACCTAAATGATTATTCTGGGTGAACCACAAGTCTAGGAATGTAAAAGCGTAATTTTTTTTTTATGCATTGGTGCATCAGTGTCTAGTTATAGATTTATTCCTCTGTCTAACTATGAAGCTCTGGGATCCTTCATGAATAATTGATTAAAGGGAATCTGTCACCAGCGACCTCCCTATGAAACTGCATAGCTGTGGTTCACCTGATAAAAACGCAGTTTTTCTTTCGTTGATCCGAGGCTCCGTTCTCCAGTTATGATACTTTTTCTTAATATAACAATTGGCAGTTTGGTGCAGTGAGGGCGTCACCATTGCTCTTGTTGCATCCAAGCTCCACTCATTTCTGGGGCAAGCTCCTCCATTGCTGCTTTGCCACTATGTGGCCCTGTCAATGAAAGCAGGCAGCGAGGGTCTGGCCACAGAAAGGATAGGAGCTTGAGTGAAGCAAGAACAATGGTGACTCCCTCATGGCACCAAAATTCAAATTTGCATATTTTAAAAAGTATCATAACTCGAGAATGAAAACCTCAGATCAATATAAAAAAAAGTGCTTTAAAGGGAACTTGTCATCAATTTTATGCTGACCTCACTGAGGGCAGCATAAATTAGTGACAGAAATGTTGATTTCAGCGGTGTGTCACTCATGAGCTAAAAGTAAGTGGTTGCTGAAAACCAGCATCATAATCACTGCAGCTTAGGCCTTGAAAAGAGTCAAATCTACCTGAGAAGAGTCCTGGTTATTCATAATCTCCTGCTCTCCCCGACCGTCTGCTGATGATTGGCAGTTTTCTCCTAGAGAGAAAGGGAGAAAACTAGGTAGAAGACTGTCAGTCATCAGCAGGTGGGCAGGAGAGCAGGAAAAGAATTCATGAATGACCAGGACTCTTCTCAGGTGTCCGTGACTCTTTTCCAGGCCCAGTCTGCCATGATTGTGATGTTGGCTCTCAGCAACCACTTACTTTTAACGTATAAATGACAGACCGCTGAAATCAACTCACCTGTCTCTATTTTATGCTTCCATTAGTATGGGCAGCATAAAGTTGATGACAGGTTCCCTTTAATCAGGTGAACCACAGCTATGTGTCTATGCAAACAGTTTGATAAACAGGTCTCTGGCGTAGATTTCCTTTAAAAAAAATAAAACCCCTTTAAGTCTTAAAGGGGCCTCATCAGGTTATCTAGTATGGGGAAAGAAAATTCTGATTCAAGAGTTGTTTCATCTTCCCTACAAAAAGATGCAGTTAAAAGTGTTAGCTTCCATAGTATTCCCTAAAAAAAATCTAGTCTTATGGATTCAAAGTAAACTAATGGAATGCAAACTCAAAGCTTTATAAATTATGAGTGTTTATAACAAAGAGTTTCATGTTTTTCCCCCTGCTCCTTCTTCCTTCTTCACTTCATACTATTTCACCGACTGATTCACTCCAGCTTCATCTCCCTCCTTGCTCTCTTTGTTCCCTTCTATTTACTGTTTTACACTAGATGGATTTTTTCGTGACTGAGGGGTTTTCTGAGCACTAACAAAAAATGCTTTGTTTAAGGAAAATGGAACTTCTGGCTGCTGGAAGGTGAGCAAGATGCCACTAACATCTCTTTCAAAGTTCTATGTATTGACATGATTTAACCCCTTACTGAATAGCCTGTTTTGGGCCTTAGTGACCAAGCAATTATTTTATTTCATTTTTTTTTCATCTTCACGTTCCAAGAGCCATAACTGTTTTATTTATCTATCAATGTAGTCATATGAGGGATTTCTTTGTGAGACAAGTTGCAGTTTCTAATGGCACTTTTTTTGGGTACACATAAATTATTGATTCATTTTTGTTAACTCTTTCTGGAGGAGGGAATGCTGAAAAAGTACACTGCTCAAAAAAATAAAGGGAACACTTAAACAACACAATGTAACTCCAAATCAATCACACTTCTGTGAAATCAAACTGTCCACTTAGGAAGCAACACTGAGTGACAATCAATTTCACATGCTGTTGTGCAAATGGGATAGACAACAGGTGGAAATTATAGGCAATTAGCAAGACACCCCCAATAAAGGAGTGGTTCTGCAGGTGGTGACTACAGACCACTTCTCAGTTCCTATGCTTCCTGGCTGATGTTTTGGTCACTTTTGAATGCTGACGGTGCTTTTACTCTAGTGGTAGCATGAGACGGAGTCTACAACCCACACAAGTGGCTCAGGTAGTGCAGCTTATCCAGGATGGCACATCAATGCAAGCTGTGGCAAGAAGGTTTGCTGTGTCTGTCAGCGTAGTGTCTAGAGCATGGAGGCGCTACCAGGAGATAGGCCAGTACATCAGGAGACGTGGAGGAGGCCGTAGGAGGGCAACAACCCAGCAGCAGGACCGCTACCTCCGCCTTTGTGCAAGGAGGAACAGGAGGAGCACTGCCAGAGCCCTGCAAAATGACCTCCAGCAGGCCACAAATGTGCATGTGTCTGCTCAAACGGTCAGAAACAGACTCCATGAGGGTGATATGAGGGCCCGATGCCCACAGGTGGGGGTTGTGCTTACAGCCCAACACCGTTCAGGACGTTTGGCATTTGCCAGAGAACACCAAGATTGGCCAATTCGCCACTGGCGCCCTGTGCTCTTCACAGAGGAAAGCAGGTTCACACTGAGCACATGTGACAGAGTCTTGAGACGCCGTGGAGAACGTTCTGCTGCCTGCAACATCCTCCAGCATGACTGGTTTGGCATTGGGTCAGTAATGGTGTGGGGTGGCATTTCTTTGGAGGGCCGCACAGCCCTCCATGTGCTCGCCAGAGGTAGCCTGACTGCCATTAGGTACCGAGATGAGATCCTCAGACCCCTTGTGAGACCATATGCTGGTGCGGTTGGCCCTGGGTTCCTCCTAATGCAAGACAATGCTAGACCTCATGTGGCTGGAGTGTGTCAGCAGTTCCTGCAAGATGAAGGCATTGATGCTATGGACTGGCCCGCCCGTTCCCTAGACCTGAATCCAATTGAGCACATCTGGGACATCATGTCTCGCTCTATGCACCACAGACTGTCCAGGAGTTGGCAGATGCTTTAGTCCAGGTCTGGGAGGAGATCCCTCAGGAGACCGTCCGCCACCTCATCAGGACCATGCTCAGGCATTGTAGGGAGGTCATACAGGCACGTGGAGGCCACACACACTACTGAGCCTCATTTTGACTTGTTTTAAGGACATTACATCAAAGTTGGATCAGCCTGTAGTGTGTTTTTCCACTTTAATTTTGAGTGTGACTCCAAATCCAGACCTCCATGGGTTGAAAAATTTGATTTCCATTTTTTTATTTTTGTGTGATTTTGTTGTCAGCACATTCAACTATGTAAAGAACAAAGTATTTCAGAAGAATATTTAATTAATTCAGATCTAGGATGTGTTATTTTTGTGTTCCCTTTATTTTTTTGAGCAGTGTACAATACTGCCACTGAGTTTTTATGTTATAAATTTTGCAGCATTCATTTTTCAGGATAGTAAACATAACTTTATTTTCTGAGTCAGTATGATTGCAATGAAACCAAATGCAAATATTTTTTTTATGTGTTACTACTATTGAACAATAAAACCCCTTTTAAAAAAAAGAAAATGTTTTTGCATTGCCGCATCCCAAAACTTTTTTATTTTTCTTTCTACGGAGATTGGTGCCATTTTGATGTGTATAACACTTTTGATCCCTTTTTATTCAGTCACTACAGGGTTACAGAAAATATGTCCTGCCATGTCTTTTTAAAGGGGTTATCCGGAAAAAGATATTTATGACATCCTTAGGATAGGTCATCAGTATCAGATCTGTGGAGGTGTAAACCTGGAACCCCCACTGATCAGCTGTTGATGCATTGAGCACTGCAGCCTCTTCCTAGGCCAGTGACATTACTGCACATCAGTAACATGGCATAGTTGCAGCTCAGCCCCATTCAAGTCAATGGGGCTGAGCTGCAATAACAAGCACTGCCACTATACAATGCACGGCGCTGTCCTTGGAAAGCTGCCAGGAGCCGGCTGCGCTCACCAGAGCTCCCAGAAACAGTTGATTGGCATGAGTGTCGGGACTTACACCCTGCTGATGTGATAATGATGACCTATCTAGAGGATAAGTCATCATTAGAATTTCCCGGATAACCCCTTTAAGTAAATAATTGTTTTGCCCGTGAAATAACAATTCTGGAGCATCTTCTTCTTTAGAACTCTGCATTGTGGCTGTCATGCCCTGCTCAGGTTATGTGCGGAGGTCTGCCAGGTTAGCAGCACGTGTGTAGTTTTTTGGTTTGTTTTGGGTTTGGAGTTGAGCTGTATCCGCCTCCCCTCAGGTGCACTGGGTGGGGTCATTTGTGTGAGTTTAAATTATACCCCTTCCCAGTGTCCTGTGTGAGTTATAGCTTCTATCTTGCTCTGAGGAAAGGTGGATTTGCTGTTTCTGCTCTGCTACAAAGATAAGTTGGTTTTGGTTTCCTTTTTGTGTTCTGTCTAGGCTGTTAGAGAGACACCTGCCTCCTCCGGGACCTGAGGAAGCAGGCTGCCCCTTTTCCACTTTCCACCATCTCAGGGACTTTAGGGAATCTTCAGCCTTAGGCACGGGGCACGTTTATTTCCACCTTTAGGGTCTGTACATGGGCACAGAAGTCCAGGGATAGCTGGTAGGAAATTGTCAGGAGGTGACCTTTATCCCCAGCTTCTGGCCTAGACGCTTTTTTTGAGGTTTTCTGTGTGTTTATTGTATCTTGTATCCTACCCACCGTGACAGTGGCCTTCCACTGATATCCCGCCTGAATATTTATGAGCAAATTGACAACTGTGTGTTACCAGTTGGTGTGTGTCCCTAAACAGTTTGACACTGTGTAATCAGTGCTGACACTGTAAGGTCTTATTTAGATTATCATGATGTTTTTTTTGTATTGTAGCGTCCATATTGAGGATTTATAACAAAGGGATTCGCATGTAGATTAAAGATAATTGCCAGCACGCAGTAATTTGAAAATTACTCACCACTGATATTCCTTGCAATATTAGTATGATTATCAGGGCCGGATTAAAGTTAAGGAACATGGGGCTCATGACCTGTGGCCTCCAGCTCCTTGTGGGCTTCAGCCTTGAACCCACCCTGATGGTTGTTCAGTGATCCTGGTTCTCTTGTAGTCTTGTAGTCCCTGGATTGACTCTCTCCATAAATCCATTCAATTTCAGCACAGAGGAACTATAGGAACTATATTTGAGTGGATTGCCAAAAGTGGTCTGGGAACCCAAACCAATTTTTTTTCTGACCATGGTCCCATACTAAAGTCTGCTTTATTTGAGACCCTCAAGTAGTCATTTGACAAGCAGTTGTGGAGTTTAGAATTCATGACATGGTTGCAAAAAATATTAATAACAGGAGCAATATTAATTGTATTGCTAGGTACCAGATGTTGAAACTTCTACTAAGGTTGTTTGATCCTCAGGTTTATAATGAGCATCTGTGGAAATAATTTTAATTACCACATTCCATGACAACCAACTGAAATCTGTAGACTGGGGGCATTAAAGTGTATAGACAATCACACGTGCCATATGTTTTATTACTTGTCACGCATACTGCAGTGCTGAGCTTACTACATAAAATAGGTAAAATTGACAAAATATTCCCAGTATTATTTTTATAATATTATGAATTATTTTTAAAAAAATTCTAAAAGGGGATTCCATGGAGAGCCCAGAAATTCTAACTACAGGTTCTCTCCGCAGTAATTTTGTGATCTGGACAATAGTATAGCATTATCTTTCTGTTTCTTCGATAAATTGGCAGAATGATAGGAAGACTGGTGCTTAGGCAGACAGAAGAGAAATAAGCTAAATTAGGCATGCACATGAGTAAGCCATAATATTAAAGGGGCATTCCCATCTAGTACCTTGAAGGCATATTCCGAGGATATGCTATCAATGTCGGATAAGTGTGATTCCTACCTCTGGGACACGCTCTTATCTCCAAAATGGGGCCCCTAAAGAGAACAATGAGCAGACGTGTATAGATGGCCACCCTTCCTTCACCGCTATGTGAGTTCCAAAAATAGCCGAGGACCAGTTTGGCTATTTCTAGCAGTGCCATAGCAGCAGTAAATGGAGAGTTTGCTGTGCATGCATATGGTGTGGTATGCAATAGTTAATAAAGTGGCCACAGATGCCCAAGGCTTATTGATGAGTTTGGGGAACCAAGGCATGCCCATCCGGTCTGATTCCACAGAAGATCTACTGTATCACTAATTGTTTAAAAGGTTACTGATGACTATGATAGAAGGGCACCACAGCTTGCTGAGTATGGGTCGTATAGTTACAGAGGGCCCATATTGACCCATGTTCACTGCTGAAAGCTCCCATAATGGGAAAAAAACACATCAGAACAGGACCAGAAAGCCATGGTAGAAGGTGGCCTGGACTGAACAATCATGTTATCATTTTCATCAAGTATGTATCAGGTACCAGGATGTACTATAGGAAGACGACAAGGGCGCTGGGAGCTGTTCTGCTTGGAAACCTTGCTTGGGTCCTGACATTGATGTAGATGCACACCTACCACATGCCAAAACTATGTACAGACCAGGTACCATCTTGATGACAGTGGTATTCCCTGATGACAACAGCCTCTTACAGCAGGATAATGCCCGTGCCACACTGCAAAATTTGCTTAGGTACAGTTTGAGGAACATGAGTTGTTTAAGGTGATAAATTGGCCTCCAAATTCTCCAGATCTCAATTCAATACAGTAACTGTGGGATGTGCTGGAAATAGTAGGTCTGTCTGATCTATAGATGCCGTACTTTGAACGTTTCAGAACTTTGTTATCCAAACCCTAACACAGTATCTATCTATCTATCTACACCTTAATCTGCCAGTCCCTCCTTCTTCTCCTTGATTGACAGGGCTAGGTTCCTGCATAGTAATCTCTCATAGCCCTGTCAATCAAGAAAGTGAGGAAGGGGCAGGCAGAAGAAAAAGGAAGAACAGGGCTGCACAGAGTGGCTTGGGCCCACCCCTGGTGCACTTAACTTCTAATTTGTATATGAAGGGTATCATAAGTGAAAGGTATCATTACTAGAGATGAGCGAATCGAATCCCACGAAGTAGAAAACGCCCAAAAATTTATAAATACCTGCTCCATTTGCTCGCGACGGGCTGCCAGCTGCCATCTTGATTGAAGATCTCGGCCAAAATCCAGTGAGTGGTGACGTATGACGTCATCACATCAGCCGGCGTAATAACGTAAACTCGCGCCGTGGAAGATTTCATGCCAGATCTTTAAGCAAGATGGTGGTGGCCGGCCTGTCGCGAGCAAATGGAGTTGATAAGTTTGTTAAAAAAAAAAATTTATGTTAAAAATAGTGTAAAATTACACCCAGATGCCGCGATCCCGTATGAACGCGGCACCTGAGGGGTACAATGATGGAGGGCGGCACTATCTCAGCTCCCTGTCATTGCACCCGCTACTTACAAAAAAATGTGCTTCATGACTAAGTTATTCGGCACAAAGTTATATATTTTTTTTTATTAGGAAAATCAGCCGAATTAAACTTTTAAAAAATTTGCTCATCTCTAATCATTACATTCAGCTGGGTTAGCCCTACAAGACTTTATGGGAGACTTATAAAAACTGGTGTAAATGAGCAGTGGGTTAGTTGCCCATAAAAACCACCATCAGATTCCACCTTTTATTTTTCAAAAGACCTCTGAAAAATGAAAGATGGAATCTTTCTAAGGCAGTTTTCCTTTATACCAGTTCTGATAAATCTCCCCCATTGTCTGGTATAATAGGGAATCTGTTTACATGCAAACTTGTTAGGTAATTACAAGCTCCAATGGCTGATGACTCTGCGCCCTTATGAGGTCCGCACCCATATTGTGCTTCATAACATCGCACCTCTATGTAAAGAATCATCATATAGGTGTTTCCATTAAAGGGAAGGATGTATAGAGCATGTGCACCATGATGCTAATGCTGGTAACCTGAAGAGTCATTAGTTCCCCTTTTCTTCTCTCTAATATGGTCATATAAATATAATTATTTCATTCATGCAACATCAATTTGCAACCTCTGAAGTCCTCCATCGGGTTGATTTGTATGGCAATGCCGATAATACTGTTTCTAGGCTTCTGTTTCCCTGTATTGTCAGGAAATGATAGTTTTCACTTTTTATCTCATTCATCTCATTCAAGGAGGTTTCTTTATATTCTGAGTCATTCACTGACAACACATGACCCTGTTCTTTTCATACCAGATAAAAAATTTGACATAATCGTGGCAATTATGTATTGTTAAGAGCACCACACGGTAGTAATAAAATTATCAAAAACACATTCTACTTTCTTGCATATTTTTCCTGACTGTATTCTTATGCCCAGTCGAGTCACATTATTAGAGATGAGCAAAGTTTTGAAAAATTTGATTCAGCAGCTTCGCCAAAGTTAGCCAAGAAATTTGATTCATAACAAATTAATTAGTCATAAATCGCTATAAATAGGTATACCCAGGCCACTTTGTTTTGGGATACGGCCACATGGAGTGGCCTTGCTGCGGCCATGCTGCGGTGAAGAACCATGCAGCCAATTAGCAGCTGACTTTCATTTAACCACCTCAGCTCCCCTAGCTTAAACACCCTTAATGACCAGACCACTTTTTACAATTCTGCACTACACTACTTTTACGGTTTATTGCTCGGTCATACAACTTACCACCCAAATGAATTTTACCTCCTTTTCTTCTCACTAATAGAGCTTTCATTTGGTGGTATTTCATTGCTGCTGACATTTTTACTTTTTTTGTTATTAATCAAAATTTACCAAAAGTTTAGCAAAAAAATGACATTTTTCACTTTCAGTTGTAAATTTTTTTTTAAAAAAACTACATTTCTATATAAATTTTTCTCTAAATTTATTGTTCTACATGTTTTTGTTTAAAAAAAATGCAATAAGTGTATATTTATTGGTTTGGGTAAAAGTTATAGCGTTTACAAACTATGGTACAAAAATGTGAATTTCCGTATTTTGAAGCAGCTCTGACTTTCTGAGCACCTGTCATGTTTCCTGAGGTTCTACAATGCCCAGACATTAGAAAAACCCCACAAATGACCCCATTTCGGAAAGTAGACACCCTAAGGTATTCGCTGATGGGCATAGTGAGTTCATAGAACTTTTTTTTTTTTTTATATTTTTTTTTTCCTTACAAAGTCTCATATTCCACTAACTTGTGACAAAAAATAAAAACTTCCATGAACTCACTATGCCCATCACGAAATACCTTGGGGTGTCTTCTTTCCAAAATGGGGTCACTTGTGGGGTAGTTATACTGCCCTGGCATTTTAGGGGACCTAATGCGTGAGAAGCAGTTTGAATTCCAAATGTGTAAAAAATGCCCTGTGAAATCCTAAAGGTGCTCTTTAGAATTTGGGCCCCTTTGCCCACCTAGGCTGCAAAAAAGTGTCATACATGTGGTATCGCCGTACTCAGGAGAAGTTGGGCAATGTGTTTTGGGGTGTCTTTTTACATATACCCATGCTGGGTGAGAGAAATATCTCTCTAAAATACAACTTTTCCCATTTTTTTTATACAAAGTTGTCATTTGACAGAGATATTTATCTCACCCAGCATGGGTATATGTAAAAAGACACCCCAAAACACATAGCCCTACTTCTCCTGAGTACGGTGATACCACATGTGTGACACTTTTTTGCAGCCTAGGTGGGCAAAGGGGCCCAAATTCTAAAGAGCACCTTTAGGATTTCACAGGGCATTTTTTACACATTTGGATTTCAAGCTACTTCTCACGCATTAGGGCCCCTAAAATGCCAGGGCAGTATAAATACCCCACAAGTGACCCCATTTTGGAAATAAGACACCCCAAGGTATTCCGTGAGGGGCATGGCGAGTTCCTCAATTTTTTTTATTTTTTTTGCACAAGTTAGCAGAAAATTATGATTTTTTTATTTATTTTTTCTTACAAAGTCTCATATTCCACTAACTTGTGACAAAAAATAAAAACTTCCAGGAATTCACTATGCCCATCACGAAATACCTTGGGGTGTCTTCTCTCCAAAATGGGGTCACTTGTGGGGTAGTTATACTGCCCTGGCATTTTAGGGGCCCTAATGCGTGAGAAGTTTAAAATCCAAATGTGTTAAAAATGCCCTGTGAAATCCTAAAGGTGCTCTTTAGAATTTGGGCCCCTTTGCCCACCTAGGCTGCAAAAAAGTGTCACACATGTGGTATCGCCGTACTCAGGAGAAGTAGGGCAATTTGTTTTGGAGTGTATTTTTACATATTTCCATGCTGGTTGAGAGAAATATCTCTCTAAAAGTCAACTTTTACAATTTTTTTTATACAAAGTTGTCATTTGACAGAGATATTTCTCTCACCCAGCATGGGTATATGTAAAAAGACACCCCAAAACACATTGCCCAACTTCTCCTGAGTACAGAGATACCACATGTGTGACACTTTTTTTGCAGCCTATTTGCGCAAAGGGGCCCAAATTCCGTTTAGGAGGGCATTTTTAGACATTTGGATTCCAGACTTCTCACGCTTTAGGGCCCCTAAAATGCGACCCCATTTTGGAAAGATGACACCCCAAGGTATTCCATGAGGGGCATTGCGAGTTCATAGAAGATTTTATTTTTTTGGCACAAGTTAGCGGAAATAGATTTTTTTTTGGTTTTTTTCTCACAAAGTCGCCCTTTCCGCTAACTTGTGACAAAAAATAAAATCTCCCACGGACTCAATATGCCCCTCAGCGAATACCTTGGGGTGTCTACTTTCCAAAATGGGGTCACATGTGGGGTATTTATACTGCCCTGGCATTTTAGGGGCCCTAAAGCGTGGAATATAAATGTCTAAAAAAATTTACGCATTTGGATTCCCTGAGGGGTATGGTGAGTTCATTTGAGATTTAATTTTTTGTCACAAGTTAGTGGAATATGAGACTTTGTAAAAAAAAAAAAAAAAAAAAAAAAAAAAAAAAACAATTTCCTCTAACTTTTGACAAAAACAAAAAAATCTTCTATGAACTCGCCATGCCCCTCAAAAGTGATCTTTTTATAGCGACGCTGCGATTTTACGGTGTTTTTGCAGTGATCAGAAAAAAAAATTTCTGCCCCTGCGGTGGGGCGGACTGAACGCAAGTGTGCGCACAAGTTCAGGCCTGATCGGGCGAACACTGCGTTTTTTGTAGATCCTATAGAACATGTCCTATTCTTGTCCGCAATTGAACAAGAAAAGGCATTTTCTATATAGTTCTGGCAATGTGCGGATCCGCAAAATGCGGAAAGTACATTGCCTGTGTCCGTGTTTTGCGGATCCGCGGTGTCCGTGTTTTGCGGATCCGCGGTGTCCGTGTTTTGCGGATCCGCGGTGTCCGTGTTTTGCGGATCCGCGGTGTCCGTGTTTTGCGGATCCGCGGTGTCCGTGTTTTGCGGATCCGCGGATCCGCAAAACACATACGGACGTCTGAATGGAGCCTTACAGGGGGTTGATCAATGACAGGGGGGTGATCAGGGAGTCTATATGGGGTGATCACCCCCCTGTAAGGCTCCATTCAGACGTCCGTATGTGTTTTTCGGATCCGCGGATACGTGGATCCATGGATCCGCGGATCCGCAAAACACATACGGACGTCTGAATGTAGCCTTACAGGGGGGTGATCAATGACAGGGGGGTGATCAGGGAGTCTATATGGGGTGATCACCCCCCTGTCATTGATAACCCCCCTGTAAGGCTCCATTCAGACCTCCATATGTGTTTTGTGGATCCGTGGATCCGCAAAACACATACGGACGTCTGAATGGAGCCTTACAGGGGGGTGATCAATGACAGAGGGTGATCAGGGAGTCTATATGGGGTGATCAGGGGTTAATAAGTGACAGGGGGGGTGTAGTGTAGTGTAGTGGTGTTTGGTGCTACTTTACAGAGCTGCCGGTGTCCTCTGGTGGTCGATCCAAGCAAAAGGGACCACCAGAGGACCAGGTAGCAGGTATATTAGACGCTGTTATCAAAACAGCGTCTAATATACCCTTCAGGGGTTAAAAAAATCGCATCTACAGCCTGCCAGCGAACGATCGCCACTGGCAGGCTGCAGATCCACTCGTTTACCTTCGGTTCCTGTGAACGCGCGCGCCTGTGTGCGCGCGTTCACAGGAAATCTCGCCTCTCGCGAGAGGACTCGCCGGCGCGTCCAGGAGGAATAACAGGGCCGCCGCCAGGACGCAATCCTGCGTACGGCGGTCCTGTAGTGGTTAATAATGAAAACCGCACTGCTCAGCTCACAGGACAATGGTGGAGACTGTGCTGGATGAGGGTTTTATTGGTGATGGCTATGCGGATTGGCTGACTGCATGCATTATGGCTGATCTCACGTTCCCAGGCTTCTTACTTCCACTTTGTAACACATTTAGCCGCCATTTTAGGAAAAAAAAACATTTGTTACCTTGAAGCACAAGAAAATTCAGATTCCTAAACTTCAGGCCGAATTCCACTTCGAATGCTTCACTTCACTCAACACTAACTATTATGACCACTTCCTACTTCAACATTAAAAGCACTTAGGTCATGAAGGAAGTCACGCATGGTGAGCTGGCTTGGTGGTACAAAAGGTGTGGGGTAGACTGTCTGCACACATATCCCTGTTGCTGGCATGGGTAAAAGAAGCCAATTCATCAGTTTCAAAAATGTATGATTATTGGCTTTTAGGCCAAGGGTGGGAGTATTTCTGAAACTGCGCAGTGTGAACTGTTCTCGAGTTGCTGTGGTGAAAATGTATCATGAGTGGATGAATGGCACCATTGCAAATACGCAACATGGAAGCTGCAGAGCACCATGTACCATTGATGTAAAAGGTGAACATCGGCAATGAAGGTGTGCGAGGGGGGCCAACATGCTACAGTGGAGCCGCTCCCTTCTAAAATGAACCAGGGGGCTACCAGACGTGTGTCTAATACAACAGTTCAACAAACACTACTCCAAAGAAGACAGATCGCCACTGCACCTCTGCTAACAAAGTTGCATCAGCAGAAAAGGATTCAGTTTTCACAGCACTACTGGAATTGGACCTCCACTGACGTTTATTTTCTCCAATGAGCCACATTTTTTGCTTCATCAGCGTTATAGTCTGGGGAAGGTTTTCGTGGCATTCTCTGGGCTCACTCATCCATGTGGAAGGCAATCTCAACTGATTTAGGTATGACTCCATCCCTTCAGATCACGTACTCCTATACATGCTGATTGTCTTTCCTGGGGAGGATGGGATCTTCCAGCAAGACAATGCGATATGTTACACAGCTAGCAAAGTCGGACACTGTTTGGAGGAGCATAACCAAAACTTCCCAGTACTACCCTGGTCCCCCAATTCACCAGACTTGAACCCTATTGAGCATCTGTGGGACCACCTTGGTTGTTGTGTTCACTGTATTGATCCCTCCCCCACCATACCCCCCAGAAGCTGTGGGATGCACTGCGGACAGCATGACTCCAGATACCTTTGACAACCTACCAGGACCTTACTGAGTCACCCCCAGTTTGTCTAGCTGCTGTCCATGCTGCACACAGTTACTCTGGAATTAGCTGGGGGGTCATAATAGTGCGACTTGACTCACCTGATTACTAAGGGCCATGCAAAGTTTGTACGTATAACTTATCGCTTTAGAGCTAGTATAAATGAATAGTCTACAGGAATATCTTAATGTACCCAGATGAGTTGTAACTCAAAGATTCTGGGCTCCAATACATAATATGGAATAGTGCACCCACATACCATTTACCGTATAACACTGGTGTGTTCTTAAGTGGCAGATTTGAGTCGCTTATACCCTAGCCTGGTTAGAACCGTTATCTTTAATCCCCCTATAGCCATACTTTTCCCCTTCTTGCACTGATCGTTGATCCACAGATTAAAGATCAAACCATTTCATACCATTAGCCTATGGTATTCTAAATGCACACGGAACAATCACATCAGGGGAAGATTGGCCATAGACTTTACAAGGAAATTTCCTGGTGGGCCGATGCCCAGGGGGCCACCTGAACCCTCCTCACAGCGGACCAGTCAAAGTTTTTGCCTCTAAGGCTACATATATTTAGTGATGAGCGTCAGGGGAAAAATTCGAATTTGCGAATATTTTGCGAATATTTTGTAGAATATTCCTCATATATTCGCAAATTTGAAAATTTGCGATTATTTTCTTGATTGCGAAAATTGGCAATGTAATATTCACGTAATGCACGCGCAATACAGACGTGGGTCACTTTTGCTACATTTTCCAGGCTGCTAGAAGTTTCCTGTGACTGGAGAAAATGGTTGGCACAGCAGAACATTAAAAACGGCTTTATATGCAGTTAGAGTGCTCCAATATTTTCGCGATTGCGCTAATCGGCACTAATGATGTGATTATTTTGGCGCAATATGTGAAACGTCACATTTTAGCAGGTCTGCATGTATGTATGGACAGCAGAACCTTTCACACTACCTTACACACTGCACTACAACAGCTACACTATATCAGGATATAACCTACACTGACTATCTCCCACTAAATATCTGTATTATATATATATAAGCTATCTAACTATATATCTGATGTAGTGTGGAAAGCACAGAGCACAGCAATGACACTGCTGTCTCTCTCAGAACTTTAAAAAACTGTAGAAAATGGCTGCTCGGGAGGTTCTTATATAGTAAGGGGTAGGCAACTTTCCTATTGGTTACTAGGGATGTTGCTAAGCTCAGACAAAGACATTGCAGATTCAGATGAAAAAAAATCTAGAATATTCGAAAATACGTATATTTATCACTATATTCTAAATATTCGCAAATTCTCAGTGAATTTCCTGGTGACAGACTCCATTTTACTCCATTTAAATCTGTAGTATGCCCATTATCGTAAAGTGGTTGTTCAGCATTTACATTTTATTTACAAAAAGCTGAAAATGGGTTAAAAAAAAAAGAAATACCTCGCTGCTAGGGTTGATCGAGCACCAAAGTGCTCGTGTGCTCTGGCCAAACACATCGGTATGCTTGTGTGCTCTACTGAGCACAATAGAAGTCAATGGGAGAACCCCAGGCACTCCCTGCTCGGAAGAGAAGATTGTGTCTGGTTCAAAAAACAAGGTTAGAAATTGATGGAAACCCCATCAAAATGTCTGTGAAGGTTCTCATTTATCCAGGTCATGGTATATCTGTAAATAATAAATCAAGGCAACTGGACTTACTGTAGATTTTTTGAAAACGTTTCACTCGTTCTTCCAACGAGCTTTCTCAATTCTGAGTGACTGTACAAGAATTCTCTGGGAATAAATATGTAACTGAATCAACATCTGGTATAATTACGAAACCATTAGATGGCGCTGTTCATGAGTAGTGTAGATTGCAAATTTTCCATGCAAATGGTTTTTCAGCTGAAAAACAAGGCAGATTCTGCTAATTTGCATGTCTTTCCCATATGCCCATGTTTATGCAAATTAGTATTTACATGACATAACTGATTAGAAAGGTTATTGAATATTATGTTAGGACCATCAGAAAACTTTTTGTCTCCCTAATGATATTGATCTAGGTGTGCAGGTCCACCAAAGCCATCCAGCAGATCTGAATTAACTTTGAGGCTTACTGACTCTCAGTAAGATAAAAGCTGGTTTGAAATGTCTCATAGTGCACAAGGCTGCCATTGTAAGGTATGCTGACTAAGCCTGTCATCTGTCTCATGGATATATTGATGGCTTGCATATACCTGGCTTTTGACATATAGCCTTTGTGTGGTTGTCTATTGTATGTTGTAGATAATAGGAGTCCAAGGCGCATCCAGACATCTTTTTAATGCTGTTTCTAAACCATTTTGATGGAGTTTCCATCAATTTCTAACCTTTTAAAAAAAAAAATGTACTCGAGCATCCACAGTATGCGGCCAAGCATAGCGATGCTTGAGCCGAACAGCAGGAGTGAGCATGCTCACTCAACACTACTCGCCACTCTCATGCCAACACTTCCCAAGACCCTCTTGACATACATGAAGTCACCACTCAGCCAATCACTGGCCATTGTGGTGACTCACCTCTGCCAGTGATTTACTGAATGTTGAGAGGGACCCATGAAGCACTGGAATGGAATAGACTGGGGATTGGTGAGATTCTTTTTTTGCTTTTTTTTTTTAACCCAATCTGAGCCTTTTGCAAAATTTGGACTTTCTTGCTAACTAGTGTTGAGCAAATCAAACCCAAACAAATTGACTTTGATCCGAATTTTTGAAAAAATTAGATTCGCTGCAAAGTCAATTTCCTTGCGCGAATCATTTTTTTCCTTACATGGCCGTTAAAAAAAATATCAAATACTCACCTCATCCATATGCTCACGGAGATGCCGTCATGGACAACTTGATTGAAGATACCGCACCTAGTGATGAGCGAAGTAAAATTAGCTTCGTCATTAATTACTTTGTCTTGAAGTGCATTTCTTTGTAAGTAGCGGGCACAATGACAGAGAACAGCGATTGCATAGCTCCTCGACATTGAACCCCTCAGATGCAGCGTTCATCGCTGATCGCGGCATCTGAGAATAATAGTGAGGGCTTTCAGGGGTTAAACCTTTGGGAAAAAAATAATAATACTCACCTTATCCATTTGAGCGCGAAGAGGCTGCCACAGCCATGTTGATTGAAGACCCTGCATGAAATGTCGCGAGGTGCATGATGACATCATGTTATATTAAACAAAGTCCCTTTTAGAGACCCTCGGGATATTGATATATAAATGCAACAATGCGGAAACAAGTAGTGAGTGAGGCACATAGGTATTCACAGTGCTACCCAGACCTCTATCAATAGTAATAGAGGATCCAGCGTAGTCATAGCAGGGATCGAGACGAGTGAGTCAGAGGTCGACCTGCGGTTGAAACAAGTAGTGGCAACCTTGAAGGGGCAGTAACATTGTCAGCAGAATTGTTACCCTCTGTACAGGGGACAGACAGTGGAGACTTCCTGCAGGATTGACACCCTCACTAGTTAGGTGGTGTAGCTCCGTATGAGAGAACACGAGAACAATTAACAAGATCACAATATTAGTGAATACTATCCCAAAGGAAAAAGTTGGATGAGACAAACCAACTAAGGGACCCTCACAGAGCAATTGTGAATGGAACAACACAACTCCAACCGGAATTATCCCACACGTCACTATACACTGACAATTTTAAGGTTTTCCCTTCTTTAGTGTGTGTGTTTATTAAGGTTTTAAAATTAATTAATAAAGATATAATTTTAATATTAGTTAGGGACCCCTATAGGGATTCTAGGTCTTATTGACCATTGTTGCATTAATATGACATCATGTTGACGTCATACGTCATCGCGCACAAGATTTTCCCTGGGATCTTCACTCAAGAATGCCACGGTGGTCTCTTCACACTCAAATAGATGAGGTGAATATGATTTTTCTTTTTTTTTTTTTACCGCCATTTCAGGGAAAATTGTTTAGTTGCGACCAAGAACGAGGAAATTTGACTTTGTGGCGAATCTAATTTTTCCTGAAATTCAGATCGAATTCCACCTCGGATACTCCGATTCACTCAACACTAATGAAATCACCACACCAGTACGTTTTTTGTTTTGTTTTTTACCCTGATTAACCCCTGAAAGGCCTCAATTGTAGCATCAGATGCCACAATCGGCGATGAATGCGGCATCTGAGGGGTTCAATGATTGGGGCGGTGCAGTGCGCCAGCTACTGTAGTGCCCTGGAGCAGGGAGAACTTTGACATTTGGACATTTGTGGACATTTGCCTATATCTGCTATGCAAAGTTAATACTTCTTACTTTATTTCTCTTGAAAGGATTAACTTACACTGTTTAATACTGTGTACCTGCATTTAATATGTTGTGATATATATCTTGTTCATTATCACTGTATCTACATGGCTCTGTGGAAAGGGTTAATGAATACTGAGAGACTGTTAGGGCTGTTTCACACGAGCGGATGCCATGCGTGTCATCCGCAGCATAAATGACAGCCAAGCCCCGCATTGAACAGCAGAGACACAGAGCATTAACATGATTGATAATGCTCCGTGCCTCTCTGTGACCTTTTTACTACAAAATCACAGTGAGATAAAGTTGTCACTGTGATTTTGTAGTAAAAAGATCACAGAGAGGCACGGAGCATTATCAATCATGTTACTGCTCCGTGTCTCTGCTGTCCGGAGCGGGGCTTGGCTGTCATTCACGCTGCGGATGACACACATCCGCTCGTGTGAAACAGTTCTTAGTGCTTTGATTGAGAAGCTGGTATTTTTCCACAGCTGCCATAGGGTTTAACCCTTTCAACCCCGGGCCAGTTTTCACCTTCTTGCCCAGGCCATTTTTTGCAAATCTGACATGTGTCACTTTATGTGGTAATAACTTTAAAACGCTTTTACTTATCAAGGCCATTCTAAAACTGTTTTCTTGTCACATATTGTACTTCATGACAGTCGTAAAATTGAGTCAAACAATTCATTTTTATTTTTTTTTTAAAATACCAAATTTACAAAAAAATTGGAAAAATTAGCAAATTTACAAATTTCAATTTCTTTACTTTTATAATAGATAGTAATAACTCCAAAAATAGTTATTACTTTACATTCACCATATGTCTGGAACTCACAGAAAAAAGTGGCCTAAACGGGTGGAAATGCATTTCCACCCGTTTAGGCCACTTTTTTCAGTGAGTTTTTGTCTTTATGTGTATGGAATGTGCCACTTTATTTTGTTGGTAACAAACAAAACATTCTTTTGCACCTGGTAGCTTCTGTGTCACATGGTCTGCTGTGGGTGCGTCTCACAGCTTTATTTTACCTCACAGTGCATTGGTGATACCACTATGGAGGCATGTGAGAGTCTGGCTGTGAGTTGGTTTCTAGCACTGTTCAGACCCTGTTCACACACCACGGGTAGTTGAGTGGTAGGACCCCATGCTTGCTGAGACACCGTGACGTGGTGCATGAGGGGCTCCGATATGTTCCTGACTGGAAGATATTGGCAAAGTTCTTAGCTTTTAACATCGGCTTGAGGTGTTGGCTAGTATTGTCAGTTGCGTATCATTTTGGTGCATTTTTTGCAGTGATTCCCCATATATCTACTTCATGTTTGGATCATTTTGTGAATACCATTTTATTTTTTGGGGACGTTAGAAGGCTTAGAAGTTTAGAAGAAAATCTTGAAATTTTTAAGAAAATTTCCAAAACCCACTTTTTAAGGATCAGTTCAGACTTACATAATAGAAACCACACAAAAATAACCCCATTTTAGAAACTACAATAAAACTGATTTTACAAACTTTGTTAACCATTTAGGTGTTCCACAAGAATTAATGGAAAATGGAGATGAAATTTCAGAATTTCCCTTTTTTGGCAAATTTTCCATTTTCAATATTTATTGCACTGATTCTGTAGTTTACAGAAACACCCCATATGTGGTCGTAAACTGCTGTACGGTCACACGGCAGGGCGTAGAAGGAAAGGAACGCCATATGGTTTTTGAAAAAGGCAGATTTCACTGGGATAATTTTAAGCTGTCATGTCACATTTGAAGATCCCGTGATGCACCCCTAGAGTAGAAACTCCAAAAAAAGACCCCATTTTGGAAACTACAGGATAAGGTTGCAGTTTTATTGGTACTATTTTAGGGTACATATGATTTTTGGCTGCTCTATATTACACTTTTTGTGAGGCAAGGTAACAAAAAATAGCTTTTTGGCACCGTTTTTATTTTTTGTTATTTACAGTGTTCATCTGACAGGTTATATCATGTGATATTTTTATAGAGCAGGTTGTTACGGACGCAACAATACCAAATATGACTGGTATTTTAGAAAAAAAAAAATTTTTCTGTCTCCATATTCTGAAAGCCATAGTTTTTCTTAAATTTTGGGCGACTGTCTTATATAGGGGCTCATTTTCTGCAGGATGAGATGATGGTTTGATTGGCAATATTTTGGGGTGCATATGACTTTTTGATCGCTTGCTATTACACTTTTTGTGATGTAAGGTGACATAAAATGGCTTTTTTGACACAGTTTTTTAAAATATTTTTTTTATGGTGTTCACCTGAGGGGTTAGGTCATGTGGTATTTTTATAGACAAGGTTGTTATGGATGCGGCAATACCTAATCTGTATACTTTTCTATTTTTTTTTTACCATTTAACACAATAAAAGCTTTTTTGAAACAAAAAATATAATGTTTTAGTGTTTCCATAGTCTGAGAGCCATAGTTTTTTTTATTTTTTGGGCGATTGTCTTGATAATTTTTTGTGGGATGAGGTGACGGTTAGATTGGTACTATTTTGGGGGGGCATACGCCTTTTAAATCGCTTGGTGTTGCATTTTTAGCGATGTAAGTTGACCAAAAATGTTTTTTTAGCACAGTTTTTAGTTTATTTTTTTGACGGTGTTCACCTAAAGGGTTAGTTTGTGTGATATTTTTATAGAGCTGGTCGATACGGACTCAGTGATACCTATTATGTCTACTTTATTTTGGGAAAAGGACACTTTTCTATTAACTTGGAATCTTTAATTTTTTGTAAAACTTTATTTTTTTAACTTTTTTTCACTATATTTTTTGTCCCACTTTGGGGGTCTGATCCCCTTTACAATGCATCACAATACTTCTGACACTTCAGCCTGCTTTCCTGTGAGATCCAGGGGGCTGGATCTCACAGGCTGTCACTGAAGGCAGCCACGATGCCTAAGTACAGCGCGGGGACCCGATGGAAGCTCTCTCCCTCCCTCCACACATCGCACGTGCCGCGGTCAGCGCTGACGGTGGCACATCAAGGGTTAATGCGCCGGCATCTGTGAAAACACTGATGTTGGCGCATACAGCAGGGGTCTGTGACTGCCAGACCCCTGCCGCTGATTGGGCAGGTGCAGCTAGTGCAACCACCCAATCAGAGCGCCGTAATATTACGGCGCTGGGCGGCAAGTCACGTCCCGCTGCGCCGTACTATTACGGCGCTGGTCGGGAAGGGGTTAAAGAATACCATGCTTTGGAGGGAAAAAGACTTGTTTAACACCATGTTAAGCAGGCAGCCTGGCCTTTTAAATGTCTGGTTTTAGCTCTGTTGTTATGTCTGGAAACTTGTTTTTGTCTGGAAAACCTGCTGTGTCACTGCCATTGAATATCATTGAAGCTCTAATGTAGGTCTATACCAGACAGGAGCTGAAACAATGTATCTGTTTGTGCTGAGTTTCTCCACTCCACCCCTACCACTCGAAGGTTCTAGTCTAGCAAAAACTCTATACAGTGATCCCTGTTTATTAATTGGTTCCAGAACGACCATTGTATGTTGAAACCATTGTAACTTGAGTAATTGGTTCCAAAGCCTCAAGACGTCATCCAAGATAAGATAAAATTAAGATTTAAGAAAAATAAGCAGATAACTAAAGCAGATAACACAAGTCCTTACATGTAACAGTCAGGAATAGCTGCTAACTAGCAACTAATACAGCTATTTCCCCAGAGAAGTGGCCTTGATTGGTTGGATCTGAGTTCGAGGCATTGTATGTTGAATCTAGTTTCAACTTACAATGGGTCAGAAAATACCATTGTATGTTGAAAATATTATATCCTGAGGCTATTGTATCTTGAGGGATCACTGTATAAGGAGAGCAGTCACAGCCCCTAGTGTGCTGCAGTTAGAGACAAGTGCTTGGAGGGGAGACTCATGCCAGCCTGCATGAGTGACCAGAAGAATACGCTGAGATGGGAATGCTGAGCCACAGACCATGGGTCACTAGCCTTGTGACCAAGGAGCCACCCGGACTACTGAGCTACAGTAATGGGCCGTTGACCAAGATAACAGCCTTCTGAGAGAGCGTGAGAGAGAGAGAGAGACAGATAGCTCAGGCCTTTCCTCAGCCTCAAACCCTTCTTCTGCCAGGGAGGGACTCTGCCAGACTACTGAGTGACCAGAAGAAGATGCTGCCACAGACCCTGGATCACCAGCCTTAGACCAGGGTACCAGCCTTCTGAACAGAAAGAGGGACAGCTAGCTGAGGCCTTTCCTCAGCATCAAACCCTTCTTCTGCTAGGGAGGAGACTGGAAAGCCAGCCCAATGCCTCGCCTGTATTGTTTTGTACCTGAATTCCTCCAAATAAGAAGCACCCTGGTTTACTGCATACCCTGACTCTCTGGACTTATTTCCCATTGGGTGCACCACGCCTTACCATCCCTTCCGGATGCAACAGTGGTGAGTGGTGACACCTCAATGGTGTCCGGGGGACCCAGCGTAGTGTTGGGGCCACCCCAAACCCGACCATTGCACTACATACAAAGGAAGGCGCATCATGACAAAGTAATTAGTCACAAATCTAATTTCTTTGTGAAATTCGGCGAAGCAACCAAATCGAATTTTATATAACTTCATTCATCACTACTACTAAGGAAAAGCCACTTTTTTCACTGCTGATTTTACTCTTTCCATGGCTAGAGTGAATTCGGCAGTGAACCCCCAGCACAAGCTGCTGCTGCGTATCTGTTATGGAATTTTTAATCATAGGATGTATTACCCAATTTTCAACTTGTCCAAGATTCAACTTTCTAATCATATACAATGGATGCATTATTACTGACTGGAGCAGGATAAATATTTATCACAATGGTTGTGCGGTAATATCTATAGGGAATAATATCTCTTTGTTTTTGAATTTCCCACACACATATTGGCATTAATATTTTACTTGCTTATTACTAATGTACGGAAGCGTTCACTGCTGTCCCAGCTGTAAAATAACCACTGGCTACAATATATTAATTGCTTTCATATGTAAAGCTGCCGGTTTCTGAAAGCTGCATGCATTCATCTCTGTTACCTTTATTTGCTTCCTTCCTTTTTCTAGAGCTCCCATGCACACCTGTGTGTCTCTCAATGTGCAGTCTGATCCTAAAGTCAGATGTAAGCTGGCCATACACATGAGATGGCTGTGGGTCGGCCGAAGCATCTCGTACATACACCTGCTCAGCCATGCTTGAATATGCAGTGAATGGGGAGAAAGACGCTGTAGGACGTGTCTTCCAGTGGTTGATCTCCTTGAGAAGACAAGGATTAGGCATTAAAATCCCACATACCCCATCCTTGTCTCCTCCGACGTCAGTGGAAGGAGAGGCAGGAGACCTCATAAACATTAGATGGTCAACCAAGCAGGCCAAAATCAGCAGGTTTGGGCAACAAAATTGTAATGAGTATGGCCAGCTCTATGGTATTATTCCGAAGTTTTGAACAAAGCGACTTCGGATAAAGCATCTGAAGCTCGCATCCCTCAACACTAGTCATTAACTTTTCAAAAAACCTTTTGATATGTCATGGAGACGTATCAAAAGTTTAAATTGGTAGGGGTCTGAACACTGAGGCCGCCACCAATCTCTAGAACGAGGGGAGAGAAGCACTCTCTCTCCTTGCTGCAGAGGCCAAAATATAGATGGACCCATAGTCTTCTATGAAGCCCGTCTTGTTCAGCAAGAAGAGAAAATGAAAATTTGGGGTCTCAGTGCTCATACCCCCACCGATTTAAACTTTTGATTTTTCTTTATGACATATCAAAAGTTTATGACCCTTTAATTTATTTAATGTTGTTTTATTTATTTTATTTTATTGAGGGGTTTATAAATTTACTTTTTTTTTTCTGCTACCCATTTTGCCACTGTATCAGAACTGATATACTGTAGCACCTATTAGATATCAGTAATAATTTATACAGTATATAATGTAATATTGCAGCAAAGTAGATGGTATTTGCTTTCTGTCTTGAACTGTGCCCTATATACTTCCACCCTCTTCTGCATACATTTCACACACATACACCTACTGTACCTGTATTTTCCTTTTGCAATTCTTAGTCTATAACATTTTCACAGCTTCATTCCCACTGACGTGCTGAGTGCATGTTATATTACAGCAAGCTAAGTATTTCAGGATATGTTTTTCCCCAGCTTTCACTGTAGGTGGTGAGACAAGTGAGGACATTGCTCCAGGCCAAATCACATTTTCCAGTCTTAAGCCATAAACCAACAACCCCGGTGAACCCAAGAGTGCTCGATTTACTTTTGCTAATGGAAAATAAACCTAAGACTGAGAAGAGAGGGGCATTTTAGTGAGATCTATTTACATTCACAGATTCTCTTTCCAAAACCACGTGATGATAAAGGATAAAAATGTGCAAGCCAAAATCAGCCCACAAAGTAAACACCACAAGTGTACTGGTTCTATGAACTCATATGACCACTTCATCATAAATGGTTGCAGTGTAATGTATTGTGTTTAGTCAGTATAAGGCCATGAGTACATGGCGAGTTGTGGTGAAATAATGATATTAACATAGTGTGACCTCTATGGACATTAAGACCATCTCAAAAAATTGACCATTAAGAAGGATGGAAGATGGCCAAATAATTTTTTTTTCAGGGGTCAAACGATGGTTAAATCAATTAACTTTTCAATGGTCAGATGGGCAAATCATATTTTCCAATTGAAAGGTGGCCTGCTACATTAAGATTGCAGTAATGCCAATATTGTACCGGAATTCTCTGGGGACTAGTGTTGAGCGAATCAAAGTCAAACAAATTGACTTCAATCAAAATTTCAGGAAAAATTTGATTTGCCACGAAGCCGAATTTCCTTGTGCTTCGTGGTAATGTATCTATTTCTCTTAAAAAAAAAACTAAAGAAAACAAAACATACCTCATCCATTTACTCGCGGAGAGGCCAATGTGGCCATCTTGATTGAAGAAAATGTGTGAAATCTCACACATGGTGTCGTTACTGCGTGAAGCCAATGTGATGCCATGAGGCACTATGAGGGCATAACTACTTTGAAGGGGGAAGAGAGAGGATATAACTACTGTGAAGGGGGCACAATGAGGGTATAACTACTGTGATGGGCACAATGAAGGGATGACTACTGTGAGGGGGTACAATGTGGGCATACCTACTGTGATGGGCACAATGAAGGAATAACTACTGTAAGGGGGGCACAAAGTGGGCATAACTACTTTGAAGGGGCACAATGAGTGTATAACTACTGTGAGGGGCACAATGAAGAGGTGACTACTGTCAGGGGCACAATGTGGGCATAAATACTGTCAGGGGCACAATGAAGAGATAACTACTGTGAGCGGGCAAAATGAAGGGATAATTACTGTGATGGGACAAAATGTGGGCATAACTATTGTGAAGGGGTGCAATGGGGGCATTACTTCTGTGAGGGGGCACAATGATTGAAAGTATGGGGAGGGGTGCCAGAGAAAGGACCCACCCCAGGTTCCAAACAACTTTGACCTTTGGCACGCCACGGACAATTGCTACTGTGATCACTCATCACCATACAGATTCATTGTTTCTCGGCAGCAGATCCCATTGTTCCGATGATTGATCACTCTAAAAGGACCTTTAGCTTCTCGCTGTTGCCAATCAGCGTGAAAAAGCTACAGATTCATTCACTCATGATTTCCATTTGTGCAACATTGGTACATTTTAGTGCTCAGTGCTACCACTGAGGTAGTCCCCAGGGTGTCCATACATTGCATAGATGGCTGTTCATTCGAAAAGCCAACTTATATGAATGAATTGATTTTGTAGAATCAAGATACTACCTACATTTAAAAAAAAATCGGATTCTATATAAAGTTTGCTGATTCTACCCAGAAGAAGTTTTGGAGAGAAAGACATGAGAAAGAGAAAGAGTTGGAGATATTTGAAACATTTCCATTTGGGTTCAAATTAAATCGGACATCCAATTCTGTTGAATCACACCCTAATCAAAATTTCAGGAAATTCGCCTGTTGTCACTAATAGTCAACATGTAATGCAACATTTTCTCTGCAGAAACCCTAGGTTCGCTAAATGAGTCCAAAAAGAGGCCACAATCACTTGTTGCCTTTTGCTTAGCATCTAGTAGTCATTCCAAGTGGCCTGCACAACAGTCCGATTCTTAATACGACCCAAATATTAAAATGGAATCCAGTTCATGCAAGCTTCCCTATTCTATTGGAACCCACCAAATCTGTTCTGTGGAACCCAGTGATCCCTGGCCCACTGTGTGAAATGAAGAAAACAATAAAGATAAATGTATTATCCCCAAGCATCCTGAAATATGGGGGAAAAGATAGAGACAATGAGAAAAGTATGACCATTTGCCTGCATGGGGTGAACAGAAAGGTGGTGGTGGACTACCATGTGTGAAGCACATACTGCACTCAAATTGCAGTACATTCTGGTGATCCACTCATCGATGCACTGGTATATGTGATTTTGCCCCTTTACCCCGTATAGCAAGGGGACATAGTTTATCCTCTATTAGCTTTTTTATTTTATTTTATTTTGCAGAGCACAAACCTTGTATAGTATCCAAAATAAAATGATCACTCAAATGCCATATACTTAAAATACCACGGCTGGGAATGAAATTGGATATTGTCTGGTTCCCAATTATAAAGGACTTAGGATTCTCAGTGATTAAAGTATTAGATTAAATTGTGGACCGCATAATTCTGCAGATGACAAAAACATTATACACTCTAGATTTATTAATGATATTATATCCATGAAAGCTTCACCACATTTTCACATAATCTGAGATGTGAGGTTTCTCTAGGAAAGCCTGGTGCTCCATAATTTGCAAACAATGAATGATCATATTATGGATTTTAAAAAAAATTCAAACTTTGCTGTAATGTTTTTCTTGTATTAGAAATGTGAATAAATCTTCGCTTTTTTTCCCCAGAAATGGTACAAAGGGCCAATATGTTGAGGTACAACCCATGAAAATGGCACGGTTTTTGAAAAGTTTAAAATGGCCACCCATTTAAGCGGTTGGCCCAGCCCCTGCATTGGTGGCATATCGCTAGGATATGCCACCAATGTCTGATAGGTGTGGGTTCCACCACTGGGATCTGCATCTATCTCTAGAACGGAGTGAAGGAGAGCAGAACACGCATGTGCCGCCACCCTCCATAAATTTTTGTGGGAGTGTTAAAAATAATAATAATAACAATAATAAAAAAGTGGGGCTCTCAGCTATTTTCATAACTTTCGCATGCGCAGTCCACTCTCCATTCTACAGATAGGTGCGCATTTCACGGCTGGACTTACACCTATCAGACAGTGGTGGCATATGCTAGTGCCACCAATGTATAAGATGGGCGAATCCTTTAAGATGCCAGTTTAGTCAAACCAGGAGAGAAGAGTCTTGTGTTTGATTACCCATCAATCCCAATTCAGGACCTTTGAACCATTCCTTACCCCCAGCTACAAAGGGGATGAGGCTAATTCAGAACTGTATTTTAGGGAATGGCCATACGTTCAGGTTATGGAAGCCAAAACCAGAAGTGAATTCAAAGTAGAAATTAAGTGATAACTGTCCTTGATACTTTCTCATATTTTATGATCTATTCCTGATTTTGACTTACAAAACGTACAATGTTTACCATTAGAGATAATTTTTTTGGGAAAAAGTCGATTCGATCCGAATTTATTCGCACCGAATTGCGTTAAAAAACTGCTATTTCCTGGCTGCAGAGAGCGTTTTTTTTAGAGGTGTAGAACACTGTGCCTTGCAGTAACAGGCATAAGGAGTCTGCTGTGGTAGTGAAATAATACGAAATAAGTCCGTATGACATGCAGATGACAGGCGTCGCTCTTAGAATCACTGCACACTTCACTTTTTTGGGCAGTCACAGGGTCAAAACTGACCAAATAACTCAAGTATGAACTCAGCCTTAAGCCTCATGCAGACGTCCATGGAACACGGTCCATGAGATACCGGACTGGCATCCTGCTTAGTGCAGGAGCGCATGGCGTCATTGGTTACTATGACACCGTGCGCTTCGTGCCGCCACCACAGTAAAGTAATACACTTGTATAGATCATACGAGTGTATTACTGTACTGCGATGGCGGCACAAATCGCACGGCGTCATAGCAACAAATGACTAAGGATGCCAGTCCGGTATCTTACGGACTATGTTCCACAGATGTCTGCATGAGGCTTTACAGGTCGATGTTAGCGCCAAGAAGAAGCGCACTCCTTTTACACCGTCGTCAGCTGATTCCACATAGATGTCTACAGAACCTGTTCTATTAAACGCTTATACCAGTAGAATCCCCCCTACAGAGTGGAGATGGTGTCAGCAGTAAGTTTGTGTCGACATCACTGATTATTTTGCCCTTCCTCTTATCGGTCAGAACAATAACCCCCATAAAATGGATCCTGTCTGTGGAGCAAACGAGGTGCAGAAGGGAAGGACAGACAGCTCCCTTCGGTTGAAGTGGTGGAGCCTCGACTGCCTATAATCCGCTGCATGCCATTGCTGCGGCAGGCTGGACCACCACATCGGAGCCACAGTTCTCCCAGGCCACTTTATAGAGATGCTACATATGTTGCCTAAGAACAGGCCTCTAGTAGCTACAGACAATGAGAAGACAAAGCTTTAAGACTGCTTGGAACCCGGAAGAGTCGCGAAGTTCATCAAGATTCAAACCATAACTACCAGCCCCTGGTCTCTTCGTCAGGGAAAACATCACGAGTTCCCAGTCACCATGGATGAGAAGGAGGACATCCTGTGGTGCACGGACATGGAGAAGGTCTTTGGATTCTCCCCGCACTATTCGAACATCTCAGAAATGAACCGCTGCTCTCGACAGAAGCATCTGGGAAGGTCATGGAGTGCTCCAGTCATCTGGCATCTATTCACCCTGATGAAGGATTATTTTGAAAGTGTGTAGAAGCCACACGGGGCCACCACGCTGCAGATTTATCATGGAGACACTGGATTTTATAATATTTCATTATTATATAAAGAAAAAAAAAATGAAGCCCCTCCTCTCCCAAGTGCGATCAGCTACATCATCATCATCAAATACTGTCTGCACATCACTGATGTCCTCCTCAACCGTCTCTGGGTCAGGAGCCTGACCTCTCGCAACACCAGCTCCCACGCCACTATCCTCATCACTACTTGCCTGCCTAGTGGAGGAAGCGGCGGATGTCTCCTCCACATCTTGGCTTGCCAGCAGCTGCTGACTGTCTTCTAGTAGCTCGTCCTCACTGTATAGTGGAGCACAGCCCACAGCATACAATACTACTCTGGCTGAGGGAACAGAAAAGGACAGAGGCAGGTTGAGGACAGGTGAGAGCACAGGGCCTGCTCCCAGGCCATGCCAACTAAGGGTTGTGTCTGACGAACACACCGACTCTTGGCTGGGAGTGTCTGATGTCCCTTGCGACAAAGTCGAAGATCGAGTCAAGCATTCAAGAACCACTGGGTTGCTGGTCACCACACGACCGCTAGCTGACACTGGGAGCTCAGGCCTCTCGAAGTGACCCCTGCTGCCAAGGCCCCTAACTCTGCTGCAACCTCTGCCTGCGCCAGAAACATTAAGACTTCTGCCACTCCCCTGTGCAGGGCCTGGCACTTCTCTGTCTGACATACTGTTAGATCAAATAATCAAATGTTATATCAAATGTTTTTATTTTGCCACTAATACACAGGCTTTTCAACAGATAAGTGCAACGCTAAACGGCAAATATATTTTTATTTTGCCACTAATACATGACAAACAGGGCTTTAGAATATATAACTGCACCGCTGAGCGGCAATTAGGCCCTCATTTTTTTTCAATTTTCCACTACACAAAATGCTTTTCAACATATAAGTGCAACGCTGAACGACGAATATATTTTTATTTTGCCACTAATACATGACAGACAGGGCTTTAGAATATATAACTGCATCGCAGAATGGCAATTAGGCCCTAATTTATTTCCACTTTTACACTATACAACAGGCTTTTCAACATATAAGTGCAACGCTGAACGGCGTATATATTTTTATTTTGCCACTAATGCACGACAAACAGGGCTTTAGAATATATAACTGCACCGCTAAATGGCAATTAGGCCCTAATTTTTTTAAACTTTTACACAACACAACAGGCTTTTCAACATATAAGTGCAACGCTGAACGGCAGATATATATTTTTATTTTGCCACTAATGCACGACAAACAGGGCTTTAGAATATATAACTGCACCGCTAAATGGCAATTAGGCCCTAATTTTTTTAAACTTTTACACAACACAAAAGGCTTTTCAACATATAAGTGCAACGCTGAAAGGCGAATATATTTTTATTTCGCCACTAATACACTGCAAACAGGGTCGTAGAATATATCACTGCACAGCTGAACGGAAATTAGGCCCTATTTTTTTTCTACTTTTACACAACACAAACGGCTTTTCAAAAGATAAGTGCAACCCTGAACGGGAAATATATTTTTATTTCACCACTAATACACGGCAAACAGGGCTATAGAATATATCACTGCACCGCTGAACGGCAATTAGGCCCTAATTTGTTCTACTTTTACACAACACAAAATGCTTTTTAACAGATAAGTGCAACGCTGAGCGGCGAATATATTTTTTTTTCGCCACTAATACACGGCAAACAGGGCTGTAGAATATTTCACTGCACCGCACAAGGGTAAAATATATATATTTTTTGCCACTAATAAACAGCAAAAAGGGCTTTACAACATATAACTGCACTGCACAAGGGCAAATAAGATGTACTGTATAAATATTTCCTTGTAATAAACCCTGTTAATGCCTGTATCAAACAGCACTTGCACCCCAATAACAAGAACAGTTTGCTGGAATGACAGACCTGTATAATGGCAATTTGGATCCTCAGTCAGTGCCGCAAGATGTAATAGGATTGTTCCTATTACCCAGTCAGCAACCTCCCCTACTGAACCCTGTTCTACATAAATGCTGTGGAATGATTCCTCCCTATCCTTTCCCTGCACTTATAAATCATTTTTTCACCACAATCAAGTCTTTCCTATCACTGACCCTAGCGCCTGCTGATGTCTCTCCCTGCACTAAGTATGCTGGTGAATGGTACAATCTAAGATGGCTGACGCTATTTATAGGGCTGTGACATCACAGGGCTGGCTGCTGATTGGCTGCATGCATGACATTATGGGTGATCCCGCTTTCCCAGAGTTCCTTGCCCCATGTCCTCACACGTGTAGCAGCCATTTTAGGAAAAATGTGATTCGTTACCACGAAACGTGAGGAAATTCGCCTTTGGTGAAAATTAAAGTTTTTTCCAGAAATTCGGATCGAATTCCACTTCTTTAGCTTCGATTTGCTCATCTCTATTTACGATCTCAGTAAATAAAAATGAATTCCCACTATTCTTAGATTGACTCTTTATTTTCTAATTTCATACATAGGTGCGTGGTAGAGCATGTCCCATCACATCCCACATATACATAAGTACCTTGTACTCCTCTGACTTCATGTACAAGACGTTTATGTTTTTACGGATTTACATTCTGTGGTCAAACCAAAGAGCTATAAATGAAGTGGTGGTTTAACGTTGTATAGAGTGGTAGCTCATGTAACAGGAACACAGTGCATCGAGACTGTGGAACAACATCTCACAGACATTTGCTCCATTTTCTGTATTACATAAAGCAGACATTGATGACCAAATGCCCACGGAATTGGAAAATGTCCTAGAAATTTGTAGAATATTACCATGCATAGTATAATAAGGGAAAGTAACATCACGTCTGCTTCAGAAATTTTGAATTCTGGGAACTTAATGGTAATAGCTCTTAACAAATTTTCTGCCCTAATTATCCTAGTTATTTTTTACTATCTGTAGATGTCACTGCTTAAAAGGGTTATCCAACCCCAAAAATGCCCCCCCAAATGGCCGAGCCCCTAACACAGATTGTATTTTCCCTGCTCCCCAGCACCCGTGTCACTTTTGGAACCCACGCGGCCTCCCTAGCATTGCGGGTGACACTAGGGAGGATCGTTTCCGTCGCGGTCTGCTATTGGCTGACCCAAAACCCAATGACCGCACCAACACCCCCCTAAGCCTCCCGCCGCCGCATGTTTTGATCCGCGTGACGGGGAGTTGCAGCACAGGCATCAGGAGTGACAGGTGCCAGAGAGCAAGGCAAATACAATCTGTTTGAGGGGCCCAGGCATTTGGAGGGGCATTTTTAGGGTTGGATAACCTCTTTAAAGTGGCTGTCCAACACTCAAAAGTTTTTTAAATATCACCCCCTTGGCGCTACACCTCTGAAGGGAAGCATATTTGCCTGTTCCCCATTGCTTGGCTCTGTCTCCATGGGTACATTGCACACTTATGAGCATTAATGTTGGACGCGAATATTCGAATCGCAAATATTAATCGCGAATATCAGCACTTTGAGAATTAGCGAATATTTCGAATATAGTGATATATTCGGAATTTCAAATATTCTAGATTTTTTTTCATCAGTAACCTCCCTTCTTGCTTGTGGGCCAATGAGAAGGCTGCAATGTCTTTGTCTGAGCTTAGCAACATCCCTAGCAACCAATAGAAAAGTTGCCTACACCTTACTATATAAGAACCTTCCCAGCAGACCTTGTATGCAGTATTTTGCAGATCTGAGAGAGACAGCAGTGTTATTGCTGTGCTCTCTGCTTCCCTGTGTCATTACATTAGATAGTTTTTTTTATTTTTTTATTAATCTTTATTAATGTTTCAAAAATTCATTACAGTCATCAACAATATTAATAGTTAATAGTTTTTACATTATAAAGACAGTATTAATACAGTTTATAAATTACCCGCCCAATTACCCTAATGTCTGTTGCTCCCCAAGGGAGAAAAAAAAATCCTCCTCCTTAACCCACTGCCTCTCCCCCTGCCCCCCCCCATCCCCCATCCCCATCCCCCATCCCCCCAGGCATTTCACAGTTCTTAATCATTTCAGCCTTTAAACCACTTCTGCCACAATTTAAAGAATCCAAGTTTTTTCTTTATCGATACCAAATGGAATTCTTCTCTGGTTATAGAGATTCTAGCAAGATTCTCCCATTCCTTGGCCGTAGGTAACACACTACTACCCCAATGTCCAATAATGCATTTCCTGGCCTGAAACAAAAGTTTAGCTGCTATTTCTCGCTGATTTGAGTTATCTATCCCATCAAACACTCCAAAAATGCATGTTTCAAACTCTTCCGGGACTCTGAACCCATGATATGTCTCTATTCTTTCGTTTACCTTCCACCAAAAATCTTGGATCTCTCTACATGTCCAGAGTATATGGACATCGTCCACACGTATCTGTCCACATTTTTTACAGCTAAATTCATTAGGTTTATAGAACTTCATCAAATCTTTAGGGAAGTAGTATAGTCGATATAATATGTTAAATTGTGTAACCCTATGGAAGAGGTTATGTGAAACCCCATTTTTTGCGTGTTACCCTTCTCCCAAAACTCTATCTGTTGGGGAAAAAGCTTCTTCCATTTGTACAATAGACAGTTAGCTGCTCTTTTTTTGTCTTCTGATATAATAAATCTTGATATATCCTTGATATCAGCTTCTTACCCACTGTTAGCTTAGATATATTTTCTTTAGGTTGTGGGAGGGTAGATATATATGTTCCCTTTCCTAACGACGCCCGCAGGGCTTGTTTCAGTTGTAGATAGTAGAAGGTCAAATCTCTATTTCCAATACCTCAGGTGTTAATAAGGTCTGAATATGCAATTACATCTCCCTCCTTCCATACCTGTTTCAATCTGTAAATACCATTTTTCCACCACACTTCTTGTTCAATTAATTAATTCAATTGATTACATTAGATAGTTAGTTAGTTAGTTGTTAGTTAGCTTATATATATAATACAGATAGTTAGTGGGAGATAGTCAGTGTAGGTTATATCCTGATATAGTGTAGCTGATGCAGTGCAGTGTGTTAGGTTCTGCTGTCCATACATACAGTACAGACCAAAAGTTTGGACACACCTTCTCGTTCAAAGAGTTTTCTTTATTTTTATGACTATGAAGGTATCAAAACTATGAATTAACACAAGTGGAATTATATACATAACAAACAAGTGTGAAACAACTGAAAATATGCCATATTCTAGGTTCTTCAAAGTAGCCACCTTTTCTTTGATTACTGCGTTGCACACTCTTGGCATTCTCTTGATGAGCTTCAAGAGGTAGTCCCCTGAAATGGTCTTCCAACAGTCTTGAATGAGTTCCCAGAGATGCTTAGCACTTGTTGGCCCTTTTGCCTTCACTCTGCGGTCCAACTCACCCCAAACCATCTCGATTGGGTTCAGGTCCAGGGACTGTGGAGGCCAGGTCATCTGGCGCAGCACCCCATCACTCTCCTTCATGGTCAAATAGCCCTTACTTTCAAAGTTTTCCCAATTTTTCGGCTAACTGACTGACCTTCATTTTTTAAAGTAATGATGGCCACTCGTTTTTCTTTACTTAGCTGCTTTTTTCTTGCCATAATACAAATTCTAACAGTCTATTCAGTAGGACTATCAGCTGTGTATCCACCTGACTTCTCCTCAACGCAACTGATGGTCCCAACCCCATTTATAAGGCAAGAAATCCCACTTATTAAACCTGACAGGGCACACCTGTGAAGTGTAAACCATTTCAGGGGACTACCTCTTGAAGCTCATCAAGAGAATGCCAAGAGTGTGCAAAGCAGTAATCAAAGCAAAAGATGGCTACTTTGAAGAACCTAGAATATGACATATTTTCAGTTGTTTCACACTTGTTTGTTATGTATATAATTCCACATGTGTTAATTCATAGTTTTGATGCCTTCAGTGTGAATCTACAATTTTCATAGTCATGAAAATAAAGAAAACTCTTTGAATGAGAAGGTGTGTCCAAACTTTTGGTCTGTACTGTACATGCAGACCTGCTAAAATGTAAAGTTTTACATATTGCGCCAAAATAATCGCATCATTAGTGCCGATTAGCGCAATCGCAAATATATTGGGGCACTCTAACTGCATATAAAGCCATTTTTAATGTTCTGCTGTGCCAACCATTTTCTCCAGTCTCAGAAAACTTCTAGCAGCTTGGAAAATGAAGCAAAAGTGACGCACGCCTGTATTTTGCGTGCATTACGCGAATATTACATTGCCAATCAAGAAAATAATCTCGAATTCGCAAATATATGACAAATATTCGCCCAAATATTTGTGTAATATTGCGAATTCGAATATAGCCCCTGCCGCTCATCACTAACAGTTAGATATATAATAGATAGATAGATAGATAGATAGATAGATAGATAGATAGATAGATAGATAGATAGATAGATAGACAAGAGGTGTGATGGGCAGCACAGCAGTATTAGTAGTTATGGAGTGCCAGCAGCTTGGAAAGCGATCCACCAACAGCAAAAATAAAGAAATAAACTCCACTGCACTTCCAAAATAAATAAAAATGTGCGTTTATTCACCAGATAGCGACATTTCAGTCCTCTCAATGGGACCTCTGTCATGCAGTGATGACAATACAATGGTGCTCAAAATAATACATAATCAAAATGCAAAAATCCATAATAACCTCAGTGTGCACATGTAAAGATTCAGTGTACAGTCATGGCCAAAAGTTTTGAGAATTAGATAAATATTGGAAATTGGAAAAGTTGCTGCTTAAGTTTTTATAATAGCAATTTGCATACACTCCAGAATGTTATGAAGAGTGATCAGATGAATTGCATAGTCCTTCTTTGCCATGAAAATTAACTTAATCCCCAAAAAACCTTTCCACTGCATTTCATTGCTGTCATTAAAGGACCTGCTGAGATCATTTCAGTAATCGTCTTGTTAACTCAGGTGAGAATGTTGACGAGCACAAGGCTGGAGATCATTATGTCAGGCTGATTGGGTTAAAATGGCAGACTTGACATGTTAAAAGGAGGGTGATGCTTGAAATCATTGTTCTTCCATTGTTAACCATGGTGACCTGCAAAGAAACGCGTGCAGCCATCATTGCGTTGCATAAAAATGGCTTCACAGGAAAGGATATTGTGGCTACTAAGATTGCACCTCAATCAACAATTTATAGGATCATCAAGAACTTCAAGGAAAGAGGTTCAATTCTTGTTAAGAAGGCTTCAGGGCGTCCAAGAAAATCCAGCAAGCGCCAGGATCGTCTCCTAAAGAGGATTCAGCTGCGGGATCGGAGTGCCACCAGTGCAGAGCTTGCTCAGGAATGGCAGCAGGCAGGTGTGAGCGCATCAGCAAAGAAGCCACTTCTCTCCAAAAAAAACATCAGGGACAGATTGATCTTCTGCAGAAAGTATGGTGAATGGACTGCTGAGGACTGGGGCAAAGTCATATTCTCCGATGAAGCCTCTTTTCGATTGTTTGTGGCATCTGGAAAAAGGCTTGTCCGGAGAAGAAAAGGTAAGCGCTACCATCAGTCCTGTGTCATGCCAACAGTAAAGCATCCTGAGACGATTCATGTGTGGGGTTGCTTCTCATCCAAGGGAGTGGGCTCACTCACAATTTTGCCCAAAAACACAGCCATGAATAAAGAATGGTACCAAAACACCCTCCAACAGCAACTTCTTCCAACAATCCAACAACAGTTTGGTGAAGAACAATGCATTTTCCAGCACGATGGAGCACCGTGCCATAAGGCAAAAGTGATAACTAAGTGGCTCGGGGACCAAAACATTGACATTTTGGGTCCATGGCCTGGAAACTCCCCAGATCTTAATCCCATTGAGAACTTGTGGTCTATCCTCAAGAGGCAGGTGGACAAACAAAAACCCACTAATTCTGACAAACTCCAAGATTATGAAAGAATGGGTTGCTATCAGTCAGGAATTGGCCCAGAAGTTGATTGAGAGCATGCCCAGTCGAATTGCAGAGGTCCGGAAAAAGAAGGGCCAACACTGCAAATACTGACTCTTTGAATAAATGTCATGTAATTGTCGATAAAAGCCTTTGAAACGTATGAAGTGCGTGTAATTATATTTCACTGCATCACAGAAACAACTGAAACAAAGATCTAAAAGCAGTTTAGCAGCAAACTGTGAAAACTAATATTTGTGTCATTCTCAAAACTTTTGGCCACGACTGTACATGATTCACATGTAGGCAATTTATATTTATATATGCCCTTTTTGAATAAATATAATCAAACCATAATTGATGACAAATTATAAAACCCCCACAGGTGCGAAATCCCAGATGTATAGTTCAAATTCCTCATAGATATGATTAGAAGGCGTACTAACCAGCATGGAGTTCCCATCTGTATTCAGCGTTTTACAATGTCCACTGCACATGCGCCACTTTCAATAGTGAAAACGGTGCCCAGTCTGCATTAACATGACTCACGGTCACATGACCACGGTGTCACATGATCGGAACCCGACGCCATACTGTTGTTGGAGCGCATCCTGTCACACAAGCGGCTGTCAGTGCAAAAGACATGTGATCAGAGATCACTACTTAGCGCATTAGGGCACCGTTTTCACTATTTAAAGTGGCGCATGAGCAGTGGACATTGTAAAACGCTGAATACAGATGGGGACTCCATGCTGGTTAGTGTAGCACACTTGAAGTGGTTAAAGGGGTTGTCTCACTTCAGCAATTGGCATTTATCATGTAGAGAAAATTAATACAAGGTACTTACTGATGTATTGCGATTATTTATATTGCCTCCTTTCCATCACATTACGTATCCATGGTTAGTACCACCGTGTAATCCAGCAGCGGTGGCCGTGCTTGCACACTATAGGTAAAGGTGTTGGCCTATGCTCATTTCCAGCCTTTCCCTATAGTGTGTAAGCACGGCCACCACTGCTGGATTACACGGTGGTTATAACCACGGATACGTGCTGTGTATAATGTGATGGAAAGGAGACAATATGGATAATAACAATACATTAGTAAGTGCCTTGTATTAACTGCATGATAAATGCCATTTACTAAAGCGAGACAACCCCTTTAACCCCTTTAAGCATAAATGTCTGGCATGAAATTTACCAAATCTTAACCTCCTCATATTGCACATAATCTACAGTATATTTAAAAAGGTTGTCCTACCATAATGACCTATCGCCTATCTACAGGATAGGTGATAAATATCAGATTGCTGGGGGTCTGACTGCTGGAACACCCACTGATCATAAAAAAAGGGGTCCTGAGACATTCAATTACATTACCGCCAATCTATTTACACAAGGGTCTTAAGACCATGTTGCCTTGATTATGGGGGTCCCAGCAGTCAGACCCCCATCTATCAGACACTTATCACCTGTCGTGTCATAGCTGTTGGACCTTTTCCCATTCCGTATCTTTAAAGGTTTTCTTTGGGTGTAAAAAAAATTAATAAAAAAAAAAAAATCTGTGTCAAACTAAAATAGAAATGCTCGCCTGTTAAAGGGCCTGTGTCCACTTTTCTAGTTATCCTCTATCCACAGGACCGGGGATAACTAAATGATCCATGGGGTTCAGAACGCTGAAGCCCCCACTAATCCCTTTTCTTGACTGAGTAGCAGGTCGAGCATATACCCTGCCTCTTTATTCATTCTCTATGGGATCGCTGGACATGGCAGAGTACAGCACTGGCTATTTCCAGTGGTCCTAAAGAGAATAAATGGAGCAGCAGGGCATATGTGTGGCCTGTCACACCATCAAAAAAAGGGGAAAATTGCTGAATCTGACCCCACTAATTATATAGTTATGCCCTATGGTGTGGAGAGGATAACTTGAAAACCTGAGCAAACCCCTTTAAATCCTCCACAACTCCACCAGTATCTCTTTACATGGCAGCAGTGATGCCTGTAAATACGGAATATCATCACTACCGCCATGTAAACCATACTTGTCAAAACTGGAGAATGTGACGCACTGTGCAGAATTTTTCAGTCATAAGTCCAACCCCCTTTTAACAAAGCCCAAGCAAAGGTGCTAGAGGAGTAACGTGAGCAAAGGGCACAAACAGAGGGTCATAACTGAAACAGAGGCATTAGGGTCACCTGAGGCAGGGTAGTCGTGTGGATCTTGGAGCAGGGGTAACTGGAGAAGAGGCAATATTAGCGGTGCATTTAGAGTGAGGGCGTCTGGAGCTGGGGCACTAATAGGGGTGCACCTAAAGCAGAGGCATTAGGGTCGCCTGAGGCTGGGTAATAGTGGGGATCCTGGAGCAGAGGTATTAGGGGGCAACTGGAAAAGATGCAATATTAGGGGTGCATTTAGAGTGGGGGCATTGGGGGGGCATCTGGAGCTGGGGCACCTATGAGGGTGCACCTAAAGCAGAGGCATTGGGGGGACCTAGGGCAGAGTCCCCCCAATGCCACTCTGAACTCTGCAGAGAGCAGAACACAATCATAGATCTGTGTCTGCTGTAAATAATCTCCTATTTCCCCCTTACAGTCTCCTACAGCTCACTACTGTCACACACCTGAGAAATCAGCCCAGCACCGCAGAGGAGTCCTTCTCTCCAGCAGCCACAGTTTCCTGACAGCAGGGAGGGCAGGAGGATGGCCAGACATGTTCTCTCCTTCTTCACTGCCAGCAGCAGGAATTTTAGAAGATACTGCGGGGCCTCCAGTACAATTTACACCAGTAGGGGGCTGCATCACTGTGCGATACTGTCACCTAGTGGTTTCAATAATTATCTCTCCTGAGAAGCAAGAGAAATAATTACTCCTCCGTCTTATCTCCGGGTGCAGGAGACTGGGGGCCCACCGAGGACTCCCCCGCCTTCCCGGTGGGCCAGTCAGAGCAGGGATAGATAGATGCAAATGGCCCCAAAAGGGCTGTATGCATCTACAAGTAAGTTTATAATAAGGTTTGCTGCATCAGTGCTATCCATTCAATTCATTCTTGATAATCAATTCACATTTCAGAACCTATAATATGCTTTCTCTGAAACTCTCTTTGCGCATTTGAACCTGGTGTTTTATGATCTCATTCATGATAGCTCATTACAAACCAGACTGATCTAATTTCTACACTAAAATTTACAATCTAAAACTGTATTGAAAAAAGTGGACGCAGAGAAATGACTGTAACCGGGTGTACCGACAGTAGTTCAGCTTTTCAATACTTGATATACATTATGTCGTATATACACTGCACTTGGGCAATACACCATCAGAACATTTTGATGCATCTGATAGGTTTAAGTGGATTAAGTACTTAATAGTGGCATGATAAACCCATGAAACTAATAAACCAAACCCAATCTACAATATAAATAGCTTACATTTTACAGCCGAACCTGTTTTTATCATTTATTAAATCATTACCACTTTCTATGTTCACAGATGAAAGCGTCATTACAGAGTTATAGGGGCCTGTTTATGACTAGACTACAGGAGGCTGTTCCCCTGTGGCTTATGAACACTGAAAATTGACTCAACTCACTCCAGTTCATTAACCCAAGTCCATTTCTACTTAATGATTTGTTTACTTTTTTTTTATAATCCCCCCCCCTTCGCCCTCCCGGGCATAGACACAGGGATGACAAAATGCACACAAGTTGAAAAACGAGTGGGAATTATTCCTGAGTTGTGATATATACAAAAGAAATCCTTATGGCCTGACTATTGCTATCTATTTAATTCTTTAAGACACATTTCCATATTTTTTTTATCACATAGTAACAATATGCATTTTTATAAAAAAAAATGGATGGATAATTTTCCTCCATATATACTAGTTCCTGTAAAAAGTCTTTAACCTCCTCTCTATCTGGACTTTTAGCACACCAGCAAACACTCCTTGACATATTTTCAGTCGGACCGGGGAGGGGTGAGGGGTGATGACTCAACTACAGCACTAAACCTCCCTTAAATGCTATGTACACCTTTGGAGGCTTTTTGTTTTATTATTGCATTGTACTCATTTTGAGCTAAAATAATTTTTTTAATTGGTCTTTATTAGAAATATGGCATCCGTTTTTCTCTACACAGCTTACATGCACTAAAAGCACCCTTTGGATTTTCTGTCTTTTCCGTCAGACCAGGAGCAGATGGGCTCCTCATCTCTGCTCTCTGACCTTATAATCACTCATTATAGCTCAGTTCTTATCTTACTGGTAAGAATGTGGCTTAAATAAGTGTTTATCAGCTCTCAGTAGTTTAGAGATAAGGTTTATTAGATCAGTGTTTCCCAACCAGTGTGCCTCCAGCTGTTGCAAAACTACAACTCCCAGCATGCCCGCACAGCCAAAGGCTGTCCGGGCATACTGGGAGTTGTAGTTTTGCAACAGCTGGAGGCACACTGGTTGGGAAACACTGTATTAGATGACTCAGCACAAAGTGAAAGTACCAGTCACTCAACTAAATAAACTGTTAACCCTCTGTGACAGAACGGCTCAATATTTTTAATAACGGGCAATTGAAAAAAAGATTTTTAGCCAAAAATGAGTAACATGCAATCATAAAAAAAATTGCCTCCAAAGGTGTACATAGCCTTTAAGTTATTTCAGCAGTGTGGCTGGTCAGTTCATACAAAGTTCTAAAAATATATATTTTTCTGTGAATATTGAGATAAAAATATCCCCTTTGTGACAGAAGGGTCTCTGTAAGGTAACATATTGTGTGTATGAACATGCATTTGATTTCGAGGAAATCCAGAAATTACTTTCTACTAGGCCTCCTTTTTAGAGGTAGCAGGACTTTTCTTTGTAATTTCGAGGCTGACACTAGACACGGATTTAACCCCATTCAACAGGGTTTAGTTGTGTTTGGTGACCAGCCATGTGTTCCGCATTGAAACCGTGGCAGTAATGGACTGTCAATTGTTATTTTCCTGCAAGGTGAATTCCTATTCAATTGATGCAAAAAGCGCACCCAAGTCCTAATACAAAATGCCACATACAGCAGTTTAACAATTTAATCTCTTTTGTCTAGTCTAAAACTTTCTTTTATAAACAAGGAAACAAACACATTTGGATGTGGAGGACCTACAGATGTGCCTTTAGTTAGCTTTCCTTACTGGCACGTTCTGATATGTATGTCACGAGTGTACCAGCTTTTTAAAACAACATGGTTTCTTGATATTGTGCCACATGGTGTCTATCCTATATGTCTATGTGTGGCCACCCAGTGGTTGTGTTGTGAATTGTAGTCTGTCCATAGTTTTGCTAAAGTCATGATATGGTTTTGAATTGGTTTCATGAGAAATTGGAGACCTTAGCCCAATTGGGGTGGAAACATCAGTAGCATGTCCAACCATGAGAAATACTTTGAGTCTCCTGTGGTAGTGCTGTAAGGGATACGAGATGATTGCTGCTAGTTTTCTATACAGAAACTCTGCATAAGGTCTGGTACCCAACCAACATAATGAAATGTCCTCATCATCGCCAATACGATAAATGTGCCCCAATATGTTTTTCGTATTGTTGTCTTGGAGTGTAATGTAAATGATTTGTTTGTCAGCCAAGACAGAGCAGGAACATATTACTGTCAATGATGCCTCACATAATATATCCTATAAATATTAAATGTCATAAAGTGGTTTTACCACCTTAGATATTTATAGTATATGACAAAAATGTCTGTAAAAGTGTGGATCCCACCTCTTGTAACTCAGGTTGATTTGAAAGAAGAGATACAAACAAGCCCCATTAAATCCCAGCCTAGAATTATGCAGTTACCTTGCCTGGAAGGAACAAAGATCAGGGAGGGGACAATAAACATTTTGTGGCCAGTGGAAAGATCATCTAAGATGTGAACCCGATCTAATGCATTGTAAATTATCCGGAATGAAAAGTCAGGGAAACTGAAGCCAGTTAAGATGCTTATTTAGGTGTTCTATGTGTCACCGGACTGATTTAGAAAGTTCTCAAAGAGTAGCTCAATAAAGTAAGTCTCTTGAAATGATATTTGGCATTAAGTGCAGTACACAAAGATCAATTTCAAGAATGTAGAAACTGTTCTATTGGTACATGAAATCCTGTTGTAATACGATAAAAATTACACTGGGCTTCATTCCATACAGTAGATGTCCTGGCCAAATGAAAAGAGATTGTTTTTCAGGTTATGGCATGTATGCATAGCATTGTGATATTACCTTCTTACCGGGTCAATAAATTGCCTGTTGCTCAAGCAGGATGATGACCAAAAGGGCTTTTTAACTATAAAGATAAAACCTTATCAGGGACCATTATTAATAATATTTATGAACATATTCCCAAATAGATTTTATTATTTCTAATGACTCATTTTTTCTAGGGAAATCATCAGGGGAAATAAAATGTCTGCTGCCCTAATAGAACACACAAAACCCATTCTAACTCACAGCTGGATCGGTTAGTTCAAAGCAGGGAGCTCAAGAGCTGCCTCAGCTCTCCTCTGTGCTCTGGGTGTTATAAATTATGGTCATACACAGCTGATAACATAGTTAGTTGTTATGTTATCATAGCTAGCATATGATAGCATCTTCAGCTCTGTGTGTGTGTGCGAACTAACAAAGTAAAAGCACAGAGACGGTGGACTGGTGGGTGGTGTGACTAATGAGCAGCAGCGTCTGCACTTTTGCTACATTACCACAGCCACACAGCAGTATTTAGGGCTGCCATCAGGAATTTCAGGGCTCCACACGTCCTTTTGTGTGGTAGACAGGAGACTTACCTCTAGGCTATAGACCTGCCTTGCAATGAATACTGATTTTCTGTGTTTCGAACGTTAATACATAATTACTGGTTTCTTCACAGGCATACTATTAAATAAATAGTATAATACGGAAATAAAGGGGAAAAAATTGTGCCATTTTTATTTCGGCTGTTTACCGATCACCATACTGTGTTCACTATATTGTACAGGTTGTTATGATTACAGGAATACCAAATACTGCTCTGTGATATTTCATGCAAGTATGTTACCATAACACAGTTATTGTAATGGTTTTTGCGCCAGTATTTTTTTTAGTAACGCTAAGAGCGGGTTCGCATCACCGTTTCTAATTCCATAATACTGTTCCATTATAACAGGTTATTTACTTATTTTATTTTATTTATGACCTCAAATCGGATCTCCAAATCAGACCTCAGATCAGACGCCCATATCAAAACTCAGATCAGACCCCCACATCAGACCCCTTGAGACCTCAGATCAGACCCCCATATCAGACCCCTAAGAACTCAGATCAGATCCCCATGTCCAATCAGGGTTATAATGGAATATAAAGGGATTTTAGGATGGAATGCAAAACGAAAACCTTTAAGAGGCATTCCGTTTTTTCTCCGTCCTAATACATTTCTATGGGCACAAATAACGGTTTCACTTTTTTCTTGTTATGTATGACGGGAAAAAAAAACTGTCGACAGGATTTTTTTTCTGTCATATATAACGGAACAAAACAGAACCTGTGCTTGTGCCCATAGAAATGTATTAGTATGGAGCAAAACGGAATGCCTCTAAAGGGTTCCATTTTGCATTACGTCCTTGAATTCTGTTATAACCCTGTTATAACGGAACAGTATGACTGAATTACGAACACTGATGTGAACCCACCCTAACTTTGCAGAAGCATAACTTTTAAAACAAAGAACTGGAAAGTTCAGTTTTCCTGCCAAAACTTGTGATATATTTAAAAGGTATATACTGGGAATCAAACCCATGCCCACCTGTAAAGGAGGCAAGAGCCTTAGCCACTACTCTATAGGAATGCTGCCTTGAAGAGACTAGATTTTTAGCTACTAAACAGCATTACTATTTCTTTAAGATTTATTTTACAGTAAGAGTTACATATTTTAACAGTTATTGTTAGTAAAAAAAATATATTATATTTTTTGCTTTATAAAACACACCTGATGATAAGACGCACCTAGATTTTAGAGGTGGAGAATACAAAAAAATATATTTTTCATCAGACCTTAGAACAGACCCTCAATTTTCATCTGACCCCCAAATTAGACCCCAATCTTCATCAGACTTTAGATCAGACCCCCATATCAGACCTCAGATCAGAATCTCATATCAAACCTCTATATCAGATCTCAGATCAGATTTCTGTATCAGACCCCTATAACAGACCTCAGATGAAACCCCCATATCAAACCTCAGATCAGACTGCCATATATAGGCGCAGCTTCAAGGAGGCGCAGACAGGTTCAGATGATCATTCCTCCTGACAGCCATTGCTCTGTACTGCAAGAAACTGAGGAGCGGCTCGGACTGAAAAACCAGGCCCTGCCAAATGGTTGGAGAGACTTGGAGCATTGATCAACTCACTACTCGACTGTTAATTGCCCCCCCCACTCTCTTCTTCCTATTCAGCAAACCCCCCCCCACACACACACACACACGCACACTTGTGACAACGCAATTTCTCACAAGTGATTAATAAAGTTTTACTTATTTTATTTTATTTATGATCTCAGATCGGATCTCCAAATCAGACCTCAGATCAGACCCCCATATCAAAACTCAGATCAGACCCCCACATCAGACCCCTTGAGACCTCAGATCAGACCCCCATATCAGACCCCTCAAATCTCAGATCAGATCCCCATGTCCAATCAGAGCTCAGATGAGGTGCCTATATCAGACCCCTATCAGATCTCAGATCGGACCCCCATATCAGATCTCAGATCAGACCCCATTAGAGCTCAGATCAAACCCCCATCATAGCTTAGATCAAACCCCCTGTCAGACCCCCATATCAGACCCCCATATCACATGTCAGATCAGACCCCCAATAGAGTTCAGATCAGGCCCCCATATCAGACTCCCATCAGAGCTCAGATCAGACCCCATCAGAGCTCAGATCAGACCCCATCACAGCTCAGATCAGACCCCATCAACACTCAGATCAAACCCCATCAACACTCAGATCAGACCACCATCACAGCTCAGATAAGACCTCCATCAGAGATAAAATAAATTGACTTACCTCTCCTCTGCCACCACTCTGCTCCCTGCTCTTCTTCAAGGCCTGCTCTGCACTGTGACCTGACTGCATACAATGTCAGGACATAGTGAGCACGCCACATTATTACACTACACGCAGTCACGACACGTGTAGTGTGCATCCTGCATACTAATGAGTTAATATTCACTTGATAAGACACTCTGTCATTTTCCCCCAATTTTGGGGGGGGGGGGGGGAAAGTGCATTTTATAAAGAGAATATGTTAAAGGGAATATTAATTATTAATATTTTGGGTTAATATCAATAATTAATACTCAAGGCGTGAATCGTCTATTGATGACTCTGCCTATTTATACTATAAATACAACTCCCTGTTGCTCTACCTCTTTTCTGAACTACGTGCAATGTAAACTGTATTTAACCAATAAAATATTTATTACACGATTAAAAGTTTACAGTCAATTATTTACGCTATATCTATATATATTTATAACAATGGTTATATAAATATATATACATATAGACGCACCCAGTACAACACTAACAGCACTAATAATAATACAACAGCTAACTGCACTAACACAACACACTCCCAACTACAATTCCACCCCCAAAATCTATCTAAACATACACTTACACACACACGTTATAGCAGCAGCACCCTCCCATCTAGATATAACTGTCCCTACAGGGTAAAAGGGTGAGTACAATAAAAAGAATGTCACTGCAAGGGTTAATACCACGGAATGATGCAGGCCAGGAATAACAATGTTGGAGAAGAGTGTTGCAGGGGTTAATGCAGGGCAGGGAATATTGCAGGGGTAATACAGGGATTAATCAGGGCAGGGATTGTAGGGGTTAAAGCAGGGGAAGAAAGGGTTATTGGAGATGGATTGGTGACAGTGGGAGTATAGGGGTTATTGCAAGGGTATATAGGGTATTCAGAGGAATAGGGGTAGTACTGCAAGGGTTAATTCGTTGGTGGTATAGGGTAGGGTTACTCAGTCATCCAGGGTTAATGTTCGTCTTCCAGGGGTTCTTGCTTGTCGTCCTGGGGTTGATTCTCCCTTGGCTCGTCCTGGGATTAATTCTCGCTCGGGCTGCTGGGCTCAACTGATGAGCGCAGCGCTGCCAGACTATTTAAATCCGGCGGAGCTTGCTCCTGAGCAGCTCATGCTTCAGACAGGCGCGCACGCCTGCAGGCAATTCCATGTGGGCTGGTGCGCTGATATGACGTCATCGCACCATCCTGCGCGTCCTGTCACGCGCTTCCAGGTGGAGGATTACTTTGATCTTCCCGCCTGTGAAGTGCCCGCGCATCTCCGGTGCTGAAAATTTCAGCGCCGGAGGTCCGCGGCATACAAGGGCATGGGAGCCCTTTGTTCCCCTGTCTTTGTAATGCAAAACATTTCCCCCCTGCCGGAGATGTTATCAAAAGTCTTTTGAAGTGACCACAACTGGACATAATTGTCCAGTCATCTAGGCGGCATTTCCCTCTTGCAGGCGCGCTGGTATGCGCCTGCATGAGGATTAAGTAGCTGGGGGGGGCTCACCCGCGATTGGGGGTCATAGTTGGCGGCATTTAGGTTAATATAAGTATATATATGTATACAGATGAACACAAACACGCATATCTATATACATATATATATACATATACAACCTGGGGCATGTTAATGTATATATAGACATGCATACAATACAGGGCATATATGCATATCCATATATACATTTATACATTGGAACCAAATACAGGGGACGTATACATACTTGGAAAATTGTATAGGGGATATGCATCACACATATATCCCCACTGACCATACAGGGCAAATATATATGTATATATGTATAACTTAGACATATATATGCAAATATATACCACTTCCCTCTACAGAAAATATGGTAAATATATATATATATATATATATATAAACCATTAGAAAAAAAATCACAAAACAATATTTGGTTATCCACAACCAAAGTAAATGTAACAGCAAAGCTTCAAGAACGCAGCGATTTTTGGCTATGATAATTTTTATGCAAAATGTTGCTTTTTTAATGGTAAACCTTTTATAGATAAATAGAGACTGCTGCTCTTTACCTTGCCAAGAGAGAGAAACAATGATAATTTCCACTCAATCTCACCACCCTTTATTACAGTCTTTTTCTAGAATTTGTCTAAAGAAATCATAGTATGCAGTGTCTCCTTTTGTCAGATAATGTCAAGGTGACTGTTTCTACAGTTCTACCCTTATATTTGTACCACTTGAACACTTATCTTCAAAGGACCAGATAAAGTAGTGGAAAAGTGAATGTTCTCCATTAAACTCCATTTGTAAACTAAAATAGTCCAAGAGTATGTGCTGCTGTATATTTGTAATGGTCAGAGTTCCGTTTTCTTTTCTCCAATTCCCCTGCATACACGTAGAGTTAAAAAATGATGGTGGACTTTAGCCACCACTTGGGGGAGCCTATTAGTATATGGCATACTGTTTAAATTATACTCAATAAAAAAGAGTATGCAGTAAGCACATAGCCCCCCTTCTAGAATTTTTTTGCTCAATAAAGGTTTTCCTTTTTTGATGATCTATCCTCAGGATAGGTAATCAATATTAGAATTTCACCTATCACTCCCACCATCACCTGTTTAACCACTTCAGCTCCCCTAGCTTAAACCCCCTTAATGACCAGACCACTTTTTACAATTCTGCACTACACTACTTTCACGGTTTATTGCTCGGTCATACAACTTACCACCCAAATGAATTTTACCTCCTTTTCTTCTCACTAATAGAGCTTTCATTTGGTGGTATTTGATTGCTGCTGAAATTTTAATTTTTTTTTATATTAATTGAAATTGACTGAAATTTTTACAAAAAATGACATTTTTCACTTTCTGTTGTAAAATATTTCTAATATAACCGCTTCCGACATAAAGACAAGGAGCAAAAAACCATTGGTCAAAAAACGCAACTAAATGATACCAACATTGTGGTAAATATTTCCTCTCATGTTTTATCAGATGTACAGTTGGATGTCTTGGCCAAGGGACTAAGCTTCTGCCCTAACAGTAATACGGATTGGTTACAATTAGAAGCTGATCTTCATCAGTTTTTCCGTAGGCTGAAGCTTAGAACCTGGTTTTCAACACTTCCAACTATGACAAATACATGCTCCAATACTGAATTGAAATCGAGTGATTACAATCTATTTAACAAAAGTGATTTCATTCCACCGGTGTCTTCTCCTGCAATTGATTTATTTGTAGATGCGGTAATGAAAGATGTCAATACGCTTAAATTGAATGACAAGAAAAAGTTTTTGCACCCCAACATCACACAGACTGAGTGGCGTGCTGTTGATGAGCTAGTTGTAATGACCGACGACACGCACAGGGAGGAAAACAGGGAAAGCCCTGCCCAAGGGAGAGGGAAAGGTGGTGACCCCTAACTCACCTTGCGGCTGGCACCTGACTGCCCTGACGTCCCTAGACGGGTTCCTCACCCGTGCGGCGATCGCGTGCCTAAACCCTGGCTTTCCCTAATATGAGCCCTGGTTAGTGAACAGGCCGGTGGGATCGCTAGTCCACACCACTATCACTAAGAGGGAAACACCAGGGAGAGGACAGACAAAACATACAAACACATACACCCAGGTGGGCGACCACAATAAACCAAAAAGGTCCAACAGGGATCTGGAGGGTAGCGTACTGGACCAACTACCAGCGAACGCAGCAACACAGCTCCAGAAGGTCAGAATAGATGTCCAGGCAGGAAGCTCTATCTCTGGCAACCAGAGAAGTGTGAGAGAGAAATATAAGGAGGTCTGGGAGTGCTGGACAAGGAACAGCTGAGGAGAAGGAGCTACGGATCCCTGAGTGAGCCAAAAGGGTTTGCTAAGCAAACCCAGAAAGCTACCATAAGGAAAACAGCCCTATCTTAAATAGAGCGTGCAGCCAACCGCTGTGACTTCCTGACCCCGGGTATAACGGAGTCAGGCGTGGTCCTCGACACCCTCGTGACACTAGTCCATGACCACAGTCTCACTATCAAGCCTGCCGACAAGGGCGGTGCGATTGTGGTCATGGACACTCACCAATACATTGCAGAGGCCAACCGACAGTTGGAGGATTGTGAGGTGTACAAAAAACTACATACTGATCCTAAATGGGACATTGAGAGGAGGATCCAGAGCGTGTTACAAGAAGCCAGTACGGCGGGCATTATTGATGACAAGCTCAGAACCTTCCTCACTGTCTCACATCCCATCACACCCCTTTTGTACCTATTGCCCAAGATACATAAATGTCTCAAAACCCCTCCGGGTAGACCAATTGTGTCTGGTCGAGGTTCCCTTTTGTCCAATATTTCTATCTTTTTGGATAGAATATTGAGACAATATGCACTGTCAGCCCAGTCTTATATTCAAGACACTTCAGACTTTTTGAACAAGTTGGCTGAGGTTTCTCTGACATCTGATGTGATTCTAGCATCGCTAGATATTACTAGCCTATATACCTCAATCAGGCACACCTTTGGGATTGAGGTAGTTACCAAGGCATTATCCCAGTCTACTTTTTCAACTGAATGCCAAGATTTTCTAATACAACTCCTACAATTGGTGCTGACTTGCAATTATTTTTTATTTGGGGACCATTTTTATCTCCAGAGGAAGGGGACCGCCATAGGGTCTAATGTGGCCCCGACTTATGCCAACATGGCGGTCTCCTTCCTCGAGGAGACACACATCTATGTATCGCCCCACTTCCGACATGTTCTGAAGTGGTGGCGATACATAGATGACATTTTTTTGATTTGGACAGGGTCAGAGGAGACTCTCATGGAGTTTTTCCAATTTCTGAATACTATTGATTCTGATATCAAATTTACGTTGGAACATTCATGTAAAACATTAAATTTTTTGGACACTGTTGTTACCTTACATGATCGTGTGCTATCGACGGGCTTATATACTAAGCCCACCGATCGCAACACATTATTGAGGTACAACAGTGCACATCCTAGGGCCATGGTCAAATCCCTTCCCTTGAGCCAATTTTACCGCGCTAAACGTATAGTCAGTAATGAGAACGAATTATCTGACACTCTAAAAAGCATGACACAGTCCTTTATTGATAGGGACTATCCTGTATCGTTACTTCAACAACATCTCAACTCTATACAACACAAAACACGTACAGAGCTTCTCACTAAGAAAAACAAGAAGAGAGAACAACCAAACAAGAGAATTCCCTTGGTAACCACTTATACAGAAGATAGTACACACATTCGGCAAATCATTCTGAAACATTGGTCAGTTCTAAAGAGTGGTCATGAGGGGATTGAGGAATTTCATCTCCCTCCCCTCATGTCATATAAAAGAACTAGGAACCTTAAAGATAGATTGATTCTTACTGACATAGGTACACAAAAGGAGTCGGGCCAAACTTTCTTGCGTAGTCCTAAATTGGGTAGTTTTCCATGCTTAAATTGTATTAATTGTCGATACATGCAAAAAGGCACCTTTTTTCTGCATCCACGTACGCAGAAGAAGCACTACATCAAGCACTTTCTAACATGTGAATCCTCTTTTGTTATATATATCCTTTGGTGTCCATGTCAGTTATTATATATTGGGGAAACTTCACTGGATTTTAAAAGCAGAATCAATCAACATCGATATACCATCCGTAAAAAACGGATGGATCTTCCAGTCCCGAAACATCTTACTGACATGGACCACAAGGAGCGGGACCTTAAATGTATGCTGGTAGATCATATCCCTATACCACGGAGGGGTGGGAACAGACTTGCCCTTCTCAAAAAATGCGAGATGAGATGGATTGCCAAACTTAACACCTTAAGGCCAGAGGGATTAAATGTCGATTACAGGCCCTGGTTATTGTCCTAGGTGTTTGTGCCCCTGATTTTGCTTGCCTTCTCTTATGTTGAGTTTTAAGTGGTTGAGCCCCTTTTTTATTAACAAGGTGTTCTTATATATTGTTTTTATTGTCCTCAGGATATTGGTGAATATTGTGTGTACCCACAATAAAGGGTGAACGCTGGAAGACGTATCCACTGGATCATGGTTGGGACCTATATATATACACACCGCTCATTTTTTTGTTATATACATCCTTCATTGCTTTTTCTCCAGAAAAATAGATTTTGATAACAGGTTTTGTGGGATCATGTCTCTGTGCACAGTAGGCTATACGGTCAGGTCTTGTGTTTTGCATGACATCTGATTGTTCTCTACTTTAGTGCACCGATATATTGACTTCCTAGATACTTTTTCTTTTCTGATTGGCACACAGGTATTTGACTATGTGTGGGGGATGCTGGATTGCCTGGCGTGGTTCAGTTGCTGCACTCGTGCGCTCGTATTCACATATTGACAGGCCTTTTGAGCTAACAGTCTTGGGGATAGGATTCACATACTTTATGGATATTTATCTATGTACCCCCGGAATCTAGAGGATGGTCCCGGGTCTGCCGTGTTGGATTTCCAGGGATGGTATCCAACGGACAGGGGGGACGAGTCAGGTTGGGACTCTGTGATAACCACATAAGTCACATATACTGATCTCCTCGTTTAGACTAGGGGGTAAGGTAATAACGAATAAACTAAGTTCTCACATACTAGGAAGGCGGCGGTACGTCCGCCTAGTACTTATAGCTTTCCTATATACAACAATGGTACCTCCAGTTGGATACAGCTATATTTTTCTCCCTGATTGACTGATTTCTCATGTATGGCACTGTCCTTGTGATTCTATGCGCCTGAGACAGCGTTGAACCGCTACCGGGTACCCACACTGCCATATATAGTCTGCTACTCCTTATGCCTACATGCATAATCTCATGTTTTTAAGAAGATGTATTTCTTTATACTTTATATATACATTACTTATTTTTGGTGTTATATATATGTCCCCCACAATGATTTTTGGTAATAGAGCTGCCAAATCATACTCTTCTATGTGTTTTGAACACTACTGAATACTTGTATCTCTAATGCTCGTTCATTCCGATCATGTAACATACTGAAGCACATGACCGGACGATTTACTTGAACACATGAAAAGAGGAGTGATCACATGCTCACAGGTCCTGTGACATGCGCACTACATCGAATGACCAGAAGGGGTGATCATGTGATCGGAATCCCCAGGAAGGTCCTTGAGACATGCGCATTGATATGCTTGAGACGCCGTGACCCATGTGTTCTGCCTTCATCGCACACCCCTGTGATCTAATTCATCATTCCACTGAGGTACACCTGCACTTTTTGGTTATTATAATGGTACACACCTGAACTAGTTATGATTGTTATTAAAGTGTTTTGCCTATACACTGTATGTTGGATTTGATACAGGCATCGTTTGTATTGTAACACTGTAGGTAATGTAATGAAATGCTATTTTGCAATGATAACTCTGCCATTGCCATATTTTTTATTATATCACTTTAAATGCTTGTAATTTACTTACTGATTGTTTAATTGTGTCAATGTGTTTAAATATGTACTGTGCACTGCCCACTATGTCACTGCTTGAGAAAAATCCCATTGAGAGGATTGAAACGTCGCATGCTTGGTGAATAAAGCTTCTTTTTACTTCTTCACGACTTGGATGTGCTGCGGATTTCATTTTTTCTACATTTCTATATACATTTTTCTCTAAATTTATTGTTCTACATGTCTTTGATTAAAAAAATGCAATAAGTGTATATTTATTGGTTTGGGTAAAAGTTATAGCGTTTACAAACTATGATGCAAAAATATGAATTTACGCACTTTGACTTTCTGAGCACCTGTCATGATTCCTGAGGTTCTACAATGCCCAGACAGTAGAAACACTTTACAAATGACCCCATTTCGGAAAGTATACACCCTAAGGTATTCGCTGATGGGCATAGTGAGTTCATGGAAGTTTTTATTTTTTGTCACAAGTTAGCGGAAAATTATTTTATTATTATTATTTTTTTCTTACAAAGTCTCATATTCCACTAACTTGTGACAAAAAATAAAATTTTACATGAACTCACCATACCCCTCACGGAATACCTTGGGGTGTCTTCTTTCTAAAATGGGGTCACTTGTGTGGTATTTATACTGCCCTTGCATTTTAGGGGCCCTAAAGCGTGAGAAGTAGTTTGGTATCCAAATGCGTAAAAAATGCCCTGTGAAATCGTAAAGATTTTCATTGGAATTTGAGCCCCTTTGCGCACCTAGGCTGCAAACAAGTGTCACACATGTGGTATTGCCGTACTCAGAAGAAGTAGGGCAATGTGTTTTGGGGTGTATTTTTACATATACCTATGCTGGGTGAGATAAATATCTCTGTAAAAGACAACTTTTCCAATTTTTTTATTCAAAGTTGTCATTTTACAGAGATATTTCTCACACACAGTATGTGTATATTTAAAAATACACCCCAAAACACATTGCCCTACTTCTCCTGAGTACGGCGATACCACATGTGTGACACTTTTTTGCAGCCTAGGTGCACAAAGGGGCCCAAATTCCAATGAGTATCTTTAGAATTTCACAAGGCATTTTTTACGCATTTGGATTCCAAACTACTTCTCACGCTTTAGGGCACCTAAAATGCCAGGGCAGTATAAATACCCCACAAGTGACCCCATTTTGGAAAGAAGATACCCCAAGGTATTCCGTGAGGGGCATGGCGAGTTCCTAAAATTTTTTTTTTTTGCACAAGTTAGAGGAAAATGTTTTTTTTTTGTTTTTTCTCCCAAAGTCTCCCTTTTCGCTAACTTGTGACAAAAAGTTCAATCTTTCATGGATTCAATATGCCCCTCAGCGAATACCTTGGGGTGTCTACTTTCCGAAATGGGGTCATTTGTGGGGTGTGTTTACTGTTCTGGCATTTTGGGCGGGGCTAAATTGTGAGCAACCCTGTAAAGCCTAAAGGTACTCGTTGGACTTTCGGCCCCTTTACGCACCTAGGCTGCAAAAAAGTGTCACACATGTGGTATCGCCGTATTTAGGAGAAGTAGGGCAATGTGTTTTGGGGTGTATTTTTACATATACCCATGCTGGGTGAGAGAAATATCTCTGTAAAATGACAACTTTGTATAAAAAAAATGGGAAAAGTTGTCTTTTACAGAGATATTTATCTCACACAGTATGTGTATATGTAAAAATACACCCTAAAACACATTTCCCTACTTCTCCTGAGTACGGCGATACCACATGTGTGACACTTTTTTGCAGCCTAGGTGTGCAAAGGGGCCCAAATTCCAATGAGAATCTTTACGATTTCACAGGGCATTTTTTACGCATTTGGATTCCAAACTACTTCTCACGCTTTAGGGCCCCTAAAATGCCAGGGCAGTATAAATACCCCACAAGTGACCCCATTTTGGAAAGAAGACACCCCAATATATTCCGTGAGGGGCATGGCGAGTTCCTAGAATTTTTATTTTTTTTGCACAAGTTAGCGGAAAATGTTTTTTTTGTTTTTTTTCTCACAAAGTCTCCCTTTCCGCTAACTTGTGACAAAAAGTTCAATCTTTCATGGACTCAATATGCCCCTCAGAAAATACCTTGGGGTGTCTACTTTCCGAAATGGGGTCAGTTTTGGGGTGTGTTGGCATTTTGGGCGGGGCTAAATTGTGAGCAACCCTGTAAAGCCTAAAGGTACTCGTTGGACTTTCGGCCCCTTTACGCACCTAGGCTGCAAAAAAGTGTCACACATGTGGTATCGCCGTACTCAGGAGAAGTAGGGCAATGTGTTTTGGGGTGTATTTTTACATATACCCATGCTGGGTGAGAGAAATATCTCTGTAAAATGACAACTTTGTATAAAAAAATAGGAAAAGTTGTCTTTTACAGAGATATTTATCTCACACAGTATGGGTCTATGTGAAAATACACCCCAAAACACATTTCCCTACTTCTCCTGAATACGTAGATACCACATGTGTGACACTTTTTTGCAGCCTAGGTGTGCAAAGGGGCCAAAATTCCAATGAGAATCTTTACGATTTCACAGGGCATTTTTTACGCATTTGGATTCCAAACTACTTCTCACGCTTTAGGTCCCCTAAAATGCCAGGGCAGTGAAAATACCCCAAATGTGACCCCATTTTGGAAAGAAGACACCCCAAGGTATTCCGTGAGGGGCATGGCGAGTTCCTAGAATATTTTTTTTTGGGCACAAGTTAGCGGAAAATGATTTTTTATATTTTATTTCTCTTACAAAGTCTCATATTCCACTAACTTGTGACAAAAAATAAAATTTTACATGAACTCGCCATGCCCCTCACGAAATACCTTGGGGTGTCTTCTTTCCAAAATGGGGTCACATGTGGGGTATTTATATTGCCCTGGTATTTTAGGGGACCTAAAGCGTGAGAAGTCTGGAATATAAATGTCTAAAAAATTTTACGCATTTGGATTCCGTGAGGGGTATGGTGAGTTCATGTGAGATTTTATTTTTTGTCACAAGAAAAAAAAATAATAATTCCGCTAACTTGTGCCAAAAAAAAAAAATCTTCTATGAACTCGCCATGCCCCTCAAAAGTGATCTTTATAGCGCGGCAGCGATTTTACTGTGTTTTTGCAGTGATCAGAAAAAAAAAAAATTCTGTCACTGCGGTGGGGCGGACTGAACGCAAGTGTGCGCACAAGATCTGGCCTGATCGGGCGAACACTGCGTTTTTTGTAGAGCCTATAGAACATGTCCTATTCTTGCGGACAAGAAAAGGCATTTTCCATATAGTTCTGGCAATGTGCGGATCCGCAAAATTTGGAAAGCACATTGCCGGTGTCCGTGTTTTGCGGATCCGCGGTGTCCGTGTTTTGCGGATCCGCGGATCCGTGGATCCGCAAAACACATACGGACGTCTAAATGGAGCCTTACAGGGGGGTGATCAATGACAGGGGGGTGATCAGGGAGTCTATATGGGGTGATCAAGGGTTAATTAGGGGTTAATAAGTGACAGGGGGATGTAGTGTGGTGATTGGTGCTACTTTACAGAGCTGCCTGTGTCCTCTGGTGGTCGATCCAAGCAAAAGGGACCACCAGAGGACCAGGTAGCAGGTATATCAGACGCTGTTAACAAAACAGAGTCTGATATACCTTTCAGGGGTTAAAAAAATCGCGTCTACAGCCTGCCAGCGAATGATCGCCGCTGGCAGGCTGTAGATGTACTCGTTTACCTTCCGATCCTGTGAACGCGCGCTCCTGTGTGCGTGCGTTCACAGGAAATCTTGCGTCTCGCGAGATGCCGCGCCGATGCGTCGAAGAGGAACAAACCGACCGCCCGCAGGACGCATCCCTGCATTAGGCGGTCGGGAGAAGGTTAAAGTGTAACTGTCATTTTCTTTTTTTTGTAATATACTTTAATTGCTGAAATTGCACATTTCTATTAAAAAAAAACAGCTCTAAAGTGGCCAATTTTAAGCCTTAGCAACGCCTTCCACAGAGTCCTCTCCATTATGTGTGCAAGCTCATGAGCCCTCACAATAGCTGTGGAATGGAATTTAGTACTGTACTTACTAGAGATTGGGGAAGGTGACTCAGCTCTATATTATACAACTCTATATTTTAAAAATCGAACTTAACACTCTATTTATACATAGAATATGTTTGCCCAGGTAAGCCTATGCAATACCCCAGAGCAAGGGAGTATTTGCAAATTGTTAATTTCTTTATGTTATGTGATTAAATATTATGTCATGCTATGTATTGCACCCGATTTAACCATGTATGGATGGCACAGCCAGGCTTAACAACACTGGCTAAGCCCTTATAGGAGGTTAGGTATGGACTGGCTCTGGCCTTGGTTCAAGTGTAGATTGGAGTTTGGAAAGGAGAAAAAGCTGCTCCCTCTTCTTAGGTCCCAAAAGCTACACTCATTGATCTCTCCACAATCTACAGAAGGAAAGAAGGAGAAAGACAAAGGAAAGAACTAAAGATCCTAGTGTCTGCATGGCCGAGCATTGGAGTCAGTAAGGTAACCTGCTAGCAATAGCTGTTAAGACTTTACTGCAGTGAGGGACACAGCGAAGATACCCTTCACACCTGGACATTAACTAGCCAGTCATATCTGTAAAACCTTGTATCCCTCAGTGGACATTACAGCCACCACTGCAAGAGTCTCATTGCCCGATTCTGTAGGATGAGACTTGAGACAGAAAGAGAGGGAAGAGGATGTTTGCCTAAATTCAAACATCATTATATGGGAAGAATTGCACTGTGTATAGATGGAACTATGGTGCTATGCTATAGCTGGATGTACTAAAACTTCTATTTTGCACTGACTTCTGCAACATACACCAGCCATTGCACTTTACATGCCCTCCCTTGCACACATACAAACAACATCACAGGCACCCCTACTTCCATTATAAAGGAGCCCCAACATCAGGGTATGCCCCGAGGGAAGAAAGGGTTATAGGGAGCAATGGTGTAAGGAAAGTCAATGTGATTGACTGTAACAGCCTGAGCCACTATCTCTCCCATCCACAACTCTTGCTCCTCCTGGACCATTGAACCTATACATGCAAAAAAAAACACATGAACCCACCACTTACCCAATGCCCTACAATGCTATTGCAGTATAAGAAGTCTATAAAGACTATAATAATGAAGTGATCAGGACTTACAGTAGCTGCATATCAGGAGCTTGGCTATTGTGAATACAAAGGTAACAGCTACACCTGGGTTCTGGTGTCCGACAGGGTCAAAATTTTCTTTTGCTACATAAGAAGACACCTAAATTAATAAATGTCAAATAGTAAGAGCCCGTTCACACAGCACTATTTGTTGGCAGAATTTTGGGGCTGACATCCGCACTGAAATTTTTGGCGGCAGCCACATGGTTTCTTACTCCCAGTCATTTCAATGGGAGGCGGTGCTGAAAATCATGGAGAGACAGTTTAAATCTGAAGCGGCACCGAGAAGGGATATGGTTTGTTAAAAATTTTATATTGTGAGAAAAGATCTTCTAATCACAATTGTAAAATTGTGCATAATGTCTTAGGCTAGTTTCACACTAGCGCTAAAGTGTTCCTGCAGAACAGTCTGACGGAGTTCATCGTATCTGGCATAGCAGAAAACTGTGGCATCACCGCCAGGACTCAATGACTAAAATGGGACTCCCCGGAGACAGCCTTTTGGAACATTTTAGCTCTAGTGTGAAACTAGCCTTATTGTTTAGAGCTGCTTATGAGCCCCCTCTAAAGAATGAACATGCACTCTGTTTCAACTGGGAAGATACTTTATATACCAGCCAAAATTACAAAAATAGTCTGAAAGAGGATAATCAGTATACATAGTATAGGATGGAATGGAAAACCTAGCACCGAAACCTGGTGTCTTCTCAAAGAGGTGGTCCTTTGGAGAGGTTTCCATTTAATGAGCTCCATGGCAGGCATGCATTTATCTGTTTATATTTCTTCGGGTTGGCCAAAAAGACCTGTGTAGGCTAAATAAAGAAGACACAATAATCCAGTTTTTCCATTGTGTATGGCTTCAAAGCTTTTGTGATACATGTGAGAGGATATAGAGTAACCATATATTGTCTTGGTCTCATTAAACATGAAATAGTTTGGCCTCTCTGACATCCTGTACCTCCCAGTTAGACAGCGGTTCAGACCAGATCTGAAGCTAGGCAGTACTTTCAGGTTTACCAGCGATCAAACCAAGAAGTCTGATGAGACCTCGCTGGCTGTGTCTTCACTCTACATCTCCATCTGTTTTCAGCTCGAATCCTTGAGGGAGGAACAGAATTTCTCTTGCAAAACAATTCCTTTCTTTTCTTCCTCGCTGAGCTGTCATTGAAGATGCAATGATTCACTTTATGCATTGTCATTATCAAAAAAAGAAATGACTGTTGAATACTAATATTTTATTTATAGCTTACTTTAATGGAGTCTAGTCAGAGAACTGTAGGCATATGAAAGCATTCGCAAAGGTACTATCCCTTTCCTAGAATTGCATTGAAATAATGCTTTATGCAATGTGAAATGCATTTTGTTCTGGTGTACGAGACAAGGCTATATTGAGACAGAAGTCTTTTGAGTGACACTTGAAGGGGGGCTGTCAACAGTTTTGTCCCTGAAAAACTGCAGACAGACCTAAGCAGGGGCCATATTGAGGTGGTTAATAACTGATATCGCCGTTTGCTCCTTTGTCTCGTTCTCACAACCGAAAACGACCGCCAGAAGTACAATCGGGAAATCCTTGGTGTAGTGTGCGTCGATGTGTGCGCAATTCCTCCAAAATAATGTCACAGAGACGTTCTCAAGTAGGTTCCAATAATGTGCCTGCTTCCAACAGCTAGGCGTGGTTTATTTATACCAGAAGATGGGAGGCGGTCTTACAATCATGACCAATAGGGAGACAGGTAATGGTATGAAGTGATTGGGTGGGAGGCGGTCTTACAATCATGACCAATGGGGAGACAGGTTATGGTATGAAGTGATTGGCTGGCAAAGATGTGAATGATCGCACACTTATTCGCGCCATTTCCGTTGCCGCGCTTATCCTCGTGGATGAAGAAACCTTTGTTCGACGGACCCCATCCCTCCTGCTTCAGCCGGTGCCATGACACTGGTATCCTGCAGTAATACCAGGCCGGGCAAAAATCCACAACAGTTCCCCCCTTTTTCGCCATATGTTGTCATTTCAGCGGCTCCCTAACACTACAATCACTCAAACCAGACCTCTAAAGGGAATTAATATGTAAAGGGGAACATGCTACACTACAGATGAACTAACAAGAAGAACCTGGCCTTTCATTCTTGGGCCTCTTCGGTTGCTTGACCGCGACGTCCGGCAAGGGTGGTGAAAAGTCTCTAAAGTGTCTCTAATAAATAAAGGCCTTCAAAAGGAAAGGTGATTCTCCATGACGGTTCCTTAAAATGCAGTGGTTCTTCTTGGGTTGGTCCTCCTGGAGTAAGAATCCGGTTGCTCCGGGCGATGGTTCTCTGCGATCATAACGTGGTCCTCTGAACGGCTCCTCGCGACTCGATTCATCAAGCAGCAGGTCATTCTCACCGCCACATAGAAAATAAATAGAAAGCACAGCAGTAACAGGACATACACTCCAATTTCCTTAAGCCACGATCCTATAGAAATCAACATATCACAGAAGCCCCCCAGACCTTTAAAGGGGTTCCAACCTTAATCTGCAATCACACGTGCTTGAACTCTATGCATAGGTGACGCTCCACAGATTTACCTAAAGGGTTGATTTTCCTTATGCCCACCCTGATGTCATAAAGGGCATGAACTGGCCGGGAGGCTCTGACCCGGAGGTGGTTTGGAGCACACCCAGAAGTTGGATCTATTTGCCATCTTTGCTAACTACAAATGCATTTTGAATAGCAAATTCGGATGTGACTCCTCATAACATTTTCCAAAGTGCATTAGACAGAAAGAATAAAGGAATACGAGGTACCTGATCATTGCGCTTTGTGGTCCAGTAGCTTCTTGCAATGGCTGGTGTGGATCCACCCGTCACGTTCCTTGACCTTGAGGGAATTTGGTGTCATCAGCAGCACCTGGTATGGTCCAAGATATCTTGGCTCTAGTCCCATCCTCGGATGTTTCTTTAGCACGACCCAATCACCTGGTTGACTAGAATGAACACTGGTTATTGGGTCTGGGTCCGGGAGAGACTCCCGAATCCGGTGGTGGACATCGGGTGATAACCCGTGGGGCTGCCTTGGGGCATCCCTGATGGAATAAAGGGTTATAGCGGAACATTCAGGCCATGGATCGGCCGTGATTTTTACCTTCTTTGCAAAAATCTGACCCAAGTACCGTCAAAGAAAAGGCAGTCGTGATGGTTCTCAACGTAATTCCCTACTAGGTTAGAAAATTGATTGACAGTTGAGTGGTTACAATGGTTAGTAAAAAGTTTGAAGATTGTTGTTTTCTGCACCACTTTCCCCCCTTCTCATCGTCCTTAAAACCAGGATGAATAGAAGCTGGATTCAACATGGTGCATCGTCTTAGTGTAAGGTTAGTAGGGGTGAGGAGAGCCACTTCATATTTGGTGAAATGGGCGGCCGAAAGATGTTTGGTTTGGACCTGGTTAAGGATCTCTTGGACAGAATGTGGGGTGAAAAGGGTCAAAGGGGAATCTAAAACTATATCACCTACTTTGTGCAAAAGTACAGAGCAGACGGCTACAGCTCAGGCGCACCCAGATGAGCCTTTGATGACCAGATCCAGTTTAGTTGAAATGTACATGATGGGTCTATACCTGATCCGTGTAATTGGGTCAGTACCCCAGTGGCATGCCCTTTACTTTCGTGACAGAAAAGGGAAAATGGTTGGTTGTAGTTGGGAATACCAAGTGCCGGGGCTCTAGAAAGTTCCTGGATCAGATCCTGGAGGGTTGACCAGTTTTCATCAGTTAATTTAAATGGTGTTTGTGGCGGAAGAGTATAGAGAGGACCCAGTTTGGATGAGATGTTAGGGATCCAATCTCTGCTATAATTGATTAGACCTAGAAGGGCTCTCAACTGTCGGGCATTACGAGGTCTAGTAAAGTCTTTGAGAGTCTGTATCCGTTGCATTGTCAAATGTCGGGTTCCTTTTGAGAAAAGTAACCTTCTCCATACAAAACTGCAATTTCTCTTGCTAGCCTTTTTCCCAGTGAATGCCAGATGGTTAAGCAACGAGATGGTATGCCTATGGCATGACTCCTTATGTGGGCAACAAACCAACAAATCGCTTACAACTGTATTCTGACGGGCTAGTCAGGGACCCTTGTGGTAACGGGGTCCATGTAAGTTGTTTACCCTGGAATGAAAAAGCAAAGAGATATTGACACTGGGGATCTAGTGGTGCAGAGAAAAAGGCATTGGACAAGTCGATGACACTAAAGTACGAAGCCTTAGGAGGGATGGAAGCAAGTAATGTGTGAGGATTAGGCACTAACGGGGCATCACTGACAATGATTTTGTCAGTGATATCTAATGGCTCTGAGATCATGGACCAGTCGGTAAGTGACTTCCTGGCCCTTGGCTGATTTCTTTGCCACTGGAAATAGAGGAGTGTTACATGGGGATTGAGTTGGGGTCAAGACCCCGATTTGGAGATACCTGTTGATCTGGATTTTGAGGCTGTCCATCTGTGCTACACTCAGCGGGTACTGCGGTAATCTTGGTAATACGCAACCCGGGGCAATCCGTATAGTGGCTGGAGGTACTGGCAGCAGGCCGACGTCATACTTGTCAACTGCCCAAAGTTTAGGATCTACCTCGGCCAGTACATCCAGGGGCACAAAGTTGCCAGGTTCTCCAGTATACGGAACTGCCACCACTGCACACAGCAGCTCGTCTGTGAGTGCACTATTAACCACAACACTCTCCGGGGTATAGGAGATTTTGGTCTGAATTTCCGACAGAATGTCTGCCCCCAAAAGGTTAATAGGGACATCGTCTGAGATCAACAAAGATCTACAGTGGGATGCGAAAGTTTGGGCAACTTTGTTAATCGTCATGATTTTCCTGTATAAATCGTTGGTTGTTACGATAAAAAATGTCAGTTAAATATATCATATAGGAGACACACACAGTAATATTTGAGAAGTGAAATGAAGTTTATTGGATTTACAGAAAGTGTGCTATAATTTTTTAAACAAAATTAGGCAGGTGCATAAATTTGGGCACTGTTGTCATTTTATTGATTCCAAAACCTTTAGAACTTATTATTAGAACTCAAATTGGCTTGGTAAGCTCAGTGACCCCTGACCTACATACACAGGTGAATCCAATTATGAGAAAGAGTATTTAAGGGGGTCAATTGTAAGTTTCCCTCCTCTTTTAATTTTCTCTGAAGAGTAGCAACATGGGGGTCTCAAAACAACTCTCAAATGACCTGAAGGAACATATTGAGGAAATGGAAGACCACAGGCTCAGTTCAAGTTAAGGCTCGAAGTGGCAGACCAAGAAAAATCTCGGATAGACAGAAGCGACGAATGGTGAGAACAGTCAGAGTCAACCCACAGACCAGCACCAAAGACCTACAACATCATCTTGCTGCAGATGGAGTCACAGTGCTTCGTTCAACCATTTGGCGCACTTTACACAAGGAGATGCTGTATGCGAGAGTGATGCAGAGGAAGCCTTTTCTCCGCCCACAGCACAAAAAGTGCCGTTTGAGGTGGGCTAAAGCACATTTGGACAAGCCAGCTTCATTTTGGAATAAGGTGCTGTGGACTGATGAAACTAAAATTGAGTTACAGTATTTGGCCATAACAAGGGGCGTTATGCATGGAGGAAAAAGAACACAGCATTCCAAGAAAAACACCTGCTACCTACAGTAAAATATGGTGGTGGTTCAATAATGCTGTAGGGCTGTGTGGCCAGTGCAGGGACTGGGAATCTTGTCAAAGTTGAGGGACGGATGTATTCCACTCAGTATCAGCAGATTCTGGAGACCAATGTCCAGGAATCAGTGACAAAGCTGAAGCTGCGCTATTTTAGAGCCATTTTTATGCAAAAAAGTGCCAATTTTAGTGCCCTAAATTGTGCCCTAAATTGTAAAAAATCTTGTTTTCAATTGTCGGGTGACATTTTACCATTTTTGGCGTATACAAACCCATGCTGTGCCTAGGTGACAGGGGCCTACATCTCTCAAAATCCTCTGTTCTATTGCTGGGTGACATGAACCCTCTTTTTCTGTGAATGAACCCCTGCTGTGCCTGGGTGACATGGGCCTACATCTCTCAAAATCCTCTGTTCTATTGCTGGGTGACAAGAACCCCCTTTTGCAGTGAATGAACCCCTGCTCTGCATTGCTGACAGGAAACTAAATTTAGTGAAAACATTTGTTACTGATCGGAAGATGCGCGACTACAAGCGCACGCTGATGATGGCATTCCCACCCGACAGCAGGGGCACAGTGGAAGCACAAGGCGAAGGCAGAGGAGGAGAAAGAGGTCGCCAACGCAGCTGGGGCACCGTCAGCACCTGAGAAGGCAGGGTTAGCATGGCCCAAATGTGGAAAAGCTATGTCAGCCTTGGAGGTGCTGACCTGCCCTGCAGCCAGTGTATAGTGTGAACATGTGTTTAGCACGGCAGAGAGCATTATCGCAGGCCGCAGCCAATGTGGACAAGCTTACGTTTATTAAAATGAACCAGGCATGGATCCCACAGGACTTGTCCGTACCTTGTGCAGAATAGACATTTATACCAGCCTCAACCATCCATTCTTGTACTCAAGTGCACTTATTCTTAGTTTTATTTTGTGATATGTCCTAATTAGAGTTGAGCGAACACCTGGATGTTCGGGTTCGAGAAGTTCGGCCGAACTTCCCGTAAATGTTCGGGTTCGGGATCCGAACCCGAACCGAACTTCGACCCGAACCCGAACCCCATTGAAGTCAATGGGGACCCGAACTTTTGGGCACTAAAAAGGCTGTAAAACAGCCCAGGAAAGACCTAGAGGGCTGCAAAAGGCAGCAACATGTAGGTAAATCCCCTGCAAACAAATGTGGATAGGGAAATGAATTAAAATTAAAATTAAAAAAATAAAAATGAACCAATATCAATTGGACAGAGGTCCCATAGCAGAGAATCTGGCTTCACGTCAGCAGAGAATCAGTCTCTTCATGCCATAGCAAAGAATCTGGCTTCATGTCAGCAGAGAATCAGTCTCTTCATGCCATAGCAGAGAATCTGGCTTCATGTCAGTGCAGAATCAGTCTTCATGTCATAGCAGAGAATCAGGCTTCACGTCACCCACCACTGGAACAGGCCACTGTCACACATTTAGGCCCCGGCACCCAGACAGAGGAGAGCGGTCCCGTAACAGAGAATCTGGCCTTATGTCAGCGCAGAATCTGTCTTCATGTCATAGCAGAATCAGGCTTCACGTCACCCACCACTGGAACAGGCCACTGTCACACATTTAGGCCCCGGCACCCAGACAGAGGAGAGCGGTCCCGTAACAGAGAATCTGGCCTTATGTCAGCGCAGAATCTGTCTTCATGTCATAGCAGAGAATCAGGCTTCACGTCACCCAACACTGGTACAGGCCACTGTCACACATTTAGGCCCAGGCACCCAGGCAGAGGAGAGAGGTCCCGTAACAGAGAATCTGGCCTTATGTCAGCGCAGAATCTGTATTCATGTCATAGCAGAGAATCAGGCTTCACGTCACCCACCACTGGAACAGGCCACTGTCATACATTTAGGCCCAGGCACCCAGGCAGAGGAGAGAGGTCCCGTAACAGAGAATCTGGCCTTATGTCAGCGCAGAATCTGTCTTCATGTCATAGCAGAGAATCAGGCTTCACGTCACCCACCACTGGAACAGGCCACTGTCACACATTTAGGCCCAGGCACCCAGGCAGAGGAGAGAGGTCCCGTAACAGAGAATCTGGCCTTATGTCAGCGCAGAATCTGTCTTCATGTCATAGCAGAGAATCAGTCTCTTCATGCCATAGCAGAGAATCTGGCTTCATGTCAGTGCAGAATCAGTCTTCATGTCATAGCAGAGAATCAGGCTTCACGTCACCCACCACTGGAACAGGCCACTGTCACACATTTAGGCCCCGGCACCCAGACAGAGGAGAGCGGTCCCGTAACAGAGAATCTGGCCTTATGTCAGCGCAGAATCTGTCTTCATGTCATAGCAGAGAATCAGGCTTCACGTCACCCAACACTGGTACAGGCCACTGTCACACATTTAGGCCCAGGCACCCAGGCAGAGGAGAGAGGTCCCGTAACAGAGAATCTGGCCTTATGTCAGCGCAGAATCTGTCTTCATGTCATAGCAGAGAATCAGGCTTCACGTCACCCACCACTGGAACAGGCCACTGTCATACATTTAGGCCCAGGCACGCAGGCAGAGGAGAGAGGTCCCGTAACAGAGAATCTGGCCTTATGTCAGCGCAGAATCTGTCTTCATGTCATAGCAGAGAATCAGGCTTCACGTCACCCACCACTGGAACAGGCCACTGTCACACATTTAGGCCCAGGCACCCAGGCAGAGGAGAGAGGTCCCGTAACAGAGAATCTGGCCTTATGTCAGCGCAGAATCTGTCTTCATGTCATAGCAGAGAATCAGGCTTCACGTCAGCCACCACTGGAACAGGCCACTGTCACACATTTAGGCCCAGGCACCCAGGCAGAGGAGAGAGGTCCCGTAACAGAGAATCTGGCCTTATGTCAGCGCAGAATCTGTCTTCATGTCATAGCAGAGAATCAGGCTTCACGTCACCCACCACTGGAACAGGCCACTGTCACACATTTAGGCCCAGGCACCCAGGCAGAGGAGAGAGGTCCCGTAACAGAGAATCTGGCCTTATGTCAGCGCAGAATCTGTCTTCATGTCATAGCAGAGAATCAGGCTTCACGTCAGCCACCACTGGAACAGGCCACTGTCACACATTTAGGCCCAGGCACCCAGGCAGAGGAGAGAGGTCCCGTAACAGAGAATCTGGCCTTATGTCAGCGCAGAATCTGTATTCATGTCATAGCAGAGAATCAGGCTTCACGTCACCCACCACTGGAACAGGCCACTGTCACACATTTAGGCCCCGGCACCCAGACAGAGGAGAGCGGTCCCGTAACAGAGAATCTGGCCTTATGTCAGCGCAGAATCTGTCTTCATGTCATAGCAGAGAATCAGGCTTCACGTCAGCCACCACTGGAACAGGCCACTGTCACACATTTAGGCCCAGGCACCCAGGCAGAGGAGAGAGGTCCCGTAACAGAGAATCTGGCCTTATGTCAGCGCAGAATCTGTATTCATGTCATAGCAGAGAATCAGGCTTCACGTCACCCACCACTGGAACAGGCCACTGTCACACATTTAGGCCCCGGCACCCAGACAGAGGAGAGCGGTCCCGTAACAGAGAATCTGGCCTTATGTCAGCGCAGAATCTGTCTTCATGTCATAGCAGAGAATCAGGCTTCACGTCAGCCACCACTGGAACAGGCCACTGTCACACATTTAGGCCCAGGCACCCAGGCAGAGGAGAGCGGTCCCGTAACAGAGAATCTGGCCTTATGTCAGCGCAGAATCTGTATTCATGTCATAGCAGAGAATCAGGCTTCACGTCACCCACCACTGGAACAGGCCACTGTCACACATTTAGGCCCCGGCATCCAGACAGAGGAGAGGTTCATTCAACTTTGGGTTGCCCCGCAATATAATGGTAAAATGAAATTAAAAATTGTATTGAATGAGGAAGTGCCCTGGAGTAGAATAATATATTGTTAAGGGGAGGTAGTTAATATCTAATCTGCACAAGGGATGGACAGGTCCTGTGGGATCCATGCCTGGTTCATTTTTATGAACGTCAGCTTATCCACATTGGCTGTAGACAGACGGCTGCGTTTGTCTGTAATGACGCCCCCTGCCGTGCTGAATACACGTTCAGACAAAACGCTGGCCGCCGGGCAGGCCAGCACCTCCAAGGCATAAAAGGCTAGCTCTGGCCACGTGGACAATTTGGAGACCCAGAAGTTGAATGGGGCCGAACCATCAGTCAGTACGTGGAGGGGTGTGCACAGGTACTGTTCCACCATGTTAGTGAAATGTTGCCTCCTGCTAACACGTTCCGTATCAGGTGGTGGTGCACTTAGCTGTGGCGTGTTGACAAAACTTTTCCACATCTCTGCCATGCTAACCCTGCCCTCAGAGGAGCTGGGCGTGACACAGCTGCGTTGGCGACCTCTTGCTCCTCCTCTGCCTTCGCCTTGGGCTTCCACTGGTTCCCCTGTGACATTTGGGAATGCTCTCAGTAGCGCGTCTACCAACGTGCGCTTGTACTCGCGCATCTTCCTATCACGCTCCAGTGTAGGAAGTAAGGTGGGCACATTGTCTTTGTACCGGGGATCCAGCAGGGTGGCAACCCAGTAGTCCGCACACGTTAAAATGTGGGCAACTCTGCTGTCGTTGCGCAGGCACTGCAGCATGTAGTCGCTCATGTGTGCCAGGCTGCCCAGAGGTAAGGACAAGCTGTCCTCTGTGGGAGGCGTATCGTCATCGTCCTGTGTTTCCCCCCAGCCACGCACCAGTGATGGGCCCGAGCTGCTTTGGGTGCCACCCCGCTGTGAACATGCTTCATCCTCATCCTCCTCCACCTCCTCCTCATCCTCGTCCTCCTCGTCCTCCAGTAGTGGGCCCTGTCTGGCCACATTTGTACCTGGCCTCTGGTGTTGCAAAAAACCTCCCTCTGAGTCACTTCGAAGAGACTGGCCTGAAAGTGCTAAAAATGACCCCTCTTCCTCCTCTTCCTCCTGGGCCACCTCCTCTTCCATCATCACCCTAAGTGTTTTCTCAAGGAGACATAGAAGTGGTATTGTAACGCTGATAACGGCGTCATCGCCACTGGCCATGTTGGTGGAGTACTCGAAACAGCGCAACAGGGCACACAGGTCTCGCATGGAGGCCCAGTCATTGGTGGTGAAGTGGGTCTGATCCGCAGTGCGACTGACCCGTGCGTGCTGCAGCTGAAACTCCACTATGGCCTGCTGCTGCTCGCACAGTCTGTCCAGCATATGCAAGGTGGAGTTCCACCTGGTGGGCACGTCGCATATGAGGCGGTGAGCGGGAAGGCCGAAGTTACGCTGTAGCGCAGACAGGCGAGCAGCGGCAGGGTGTGAACGCCGGAAGCGCGAACAGACGGCCCGCACTTTATGCAGCAGCTCTGACATGTCGGGGTAGTTGCGAATGAGCTTCTGCACCACCAAATTCAGCACATGCGCCAGGCAAGGGATGTGCGTCAAACCGGCTAGTCCCAGAGCTGCAACGAGATTTCGCCCATTATCGCACACCACCAGGCCGGGCTTGAGGCTCACCGGCAGCAACCACTCGTCGGTCTGTTTTTCTATACCCCGCCACAACTCCTGTGCGGTGTGGGGCCTGTCCCCCAAACATATGAGTTTCAGAATGGCCTGCTGACGTTTACCCCGTGCTGTGCTGAAGTTGGTGGTGAAGGTGTGTGGCTGACTGGATGAGCAGGTGGAAGAAGAGGAGGAGGAAGCTGAGTAGGAGGAGGAGGAGACAGGAGGCAAAGAATGTTGCCCTGCGATCCTTGGCGGCGGAAGGACGTGCGCCAAATAGCTCTCCGCCTGGGGCCCAGCCGCCACTACATTTACCCAGTGTGCAGTTAGGGAGATATAGCGTCCCTGGCCGTGCTTACTGGTCCACGTATCTGTGGTTAGGTGGACCTTGCCACAGATGGCGTTGCGCAGTGCACACTTGATTTTATCGGACACTTGTTTGTGCAGGGAAGGCACGGCTCTCTTGGAGAAGTAGTGGCGGCTGGGAACAACCTACTGTGGGACAGCAAGTGACATGAGCTGTTTGAAGCTGTGTGTGTCCACCAGCCTAAATGACAGCATTTCATAGGCCAGTAGTTTAGAAATGCTGGCATTCAGGGCCAGGGATCGAGGGTGGCTAGGTGAGAATTTACACTTTCTCTCAAATGTTTGTGAGATGGAGAGCTGAACGCTGCCGTGTAACATGGTTGAGATGCTTGGTGACGCAGGTGGTGGTGTTGGTGGTACATCCCATGTTTGCTGGGCGGCAGGTGCCAACGTTCCTCCAGAGGCGGAGGAAGAGGCCGAGGCGGCAGCAGCAGCAGCAGAAGAGGCCGAGGCGGCAGCAGCAGAAGAGGTAGCAGGGGGAGCCTGAGTGACTTCCTTGTTTTTAAGGTGTTTACTCCACTGCAGTTCATGCTTTGCATGCAGGTGCCTGGTCATGCAGGTTGTGCTAAGGTTCAGAACGTTAATGCCTCGCTTCAGGCTCTGATGGCACAGCGTGCAAACCACTCGGGTCTTGTCGTCAGCACATTGTTTGAAGAAGTGCCATGCCAGGGAACTCCTTGAAGCTGCCTTTGGGGTGCTCGGTCCCAGATGGCGGCGGTCAGTAGCAGGCGGAGTCTCTTGGCGGCGGGTGTTCTGATTTTGCCCACTGCTCCCTCTTTTGCTACGCTGTTGGCTCGGTCTCACCACTGCCTCTTCCTCCGAACTGTGAAAGTCAGTGGCACGACCTTCATTCCATGTGGGGTCTAGGACCTCATCGTCCCCTGCATCGTCTTCCACCCAGTCTTGATCCCTGACCTCCTGTTCAGTCTGCACACTGCAGAAAGATGCAGCAGTTGGCACCTGTGTTTCGTCATCATCAGAGACGTGCTGAGGTGGTATTCCCATGTCCTCATCATCAGGAAAAATAAGTGGTTGTGCGTTAGTGCATTCTATCTCTTCCACCCCTGGGGAAGGGCTAGGTGGATGCCCTTGGGAAACCCTGGCAGCAGAGTCTTCAAACAGCATAAGAGACTGCTGCATAACTTGAGGCTCAGACAGTTTCCCTGATATGCATGGGGGTGATGTGACAGACCGATGGGCTTGGTTTTCATGCGCCATCTGTGCGCTTTCTGCAGAAGACTGGGTGGGAGATAATGTGAACGTGCTGGATCCACTGTCGGCCACCCAATTGACTAATGCCTGTACCTGCTCAGGCCTTACCATCCTTAGAACGGCATTGGGCCCCACCAAATATCGCTGTAAATTCTGCTGGCTACTGGGACCTGAGGTAGTTGGTTCACTAGGACATGTGGCTGTGGCAGAACGGCCACGTCCTCTCCCAGCACCAGAGGGTCCACTAACACCACCACGACCATGTCCACGTCCGCGTCCCTTATTAGATGTTTTCCTCATTGTTCCCGTTCACCACAATTTTGAGAATGGCAAATTTGGGAATGCTTTTTCAACCCAGAACAAAAAGTCTGCTTTTACGGTCACTACAAATAACTTGACCAGCTAAAACTGTGCAGATTTGGTTGAATAGAGATGTGAGACCTGTTTTTTTTTGCGCTGTGTGACAGTTATAGGTTTAATCACAGAATGACACTTCTATCAGCACGCTAGCGTGTGTCTTAGGTTTTTCTGAATGACACTATCAATACCTTCAATGTAAGATTTTCTTTTTGGGATAGATTTCAAGTAGGCCTCAAATACCACAAACTAGTTATTTTCAGAATGGCAAATTTGGGAATGCTTTTTCAACCCAGAACAAAAAGTCTGCTTTTACGGTCACTACAAATAACTTGACCAGCTAAAACTGTGCAGATTTGGTTGAATAGAGATGTGAGACCTGTTTTTTTTTGCGCTGTGTGACAGTTATAGGTTTAATCACAGAATGACACTTCTATCAGCACGCTAGCGTGTGTCTTAGGTTTTTCTGAATGACACTATCAATACCTCCAATGTAAGATTTTCTTTTTGGGATAGATTTCAAGTAGGCCTCAAATACCACAAACTAGTTATTTTCAGAATGGCAAATTTGGGAATGCTTTTTCAACCCAGAACAAAAAGTCTGCTTTTACGGTCACTACAAATAACTTGACCAGCTAAAACTGTGCAGATTTGGTTGAATAGAGATGTGAGACCTGTTTTTTTTTGCGCTGTGTGACAGTTATAGGTTTAATCACAGAATGACACTTCTATCAGCACGCTAGCGTGTGTCTTAGGTTTTTCTGAATGACACTATCAATACCTTCAATGTAAGATTTTCTTTTTCGGATAGATTTAAAGTAGGCCTCAAATACCACAAACTAGTTATTTTCAGAATGGCAAATTTGGGAATGCTTTTTCAACCCAGAACAAAAAGTCTGCTTTTACGGTCACTACAAATAACTTGACCAGCTAAAACTGTGCAGATTTGGTTGAATAGAGATGTGAGACCTGTTTTTTTTTGCGCTGTGTGACAGTTATAGGTTTAATCACAGAATGACACTTCTATCAGCACGCTAGCGTGTGTCTTAGGTTTTTCTGAATGACACTATCAATACCTTCAATGTAAGATTTTATTTTTGGGATAGATTTCAAGTAGGCCTCAAATACCACAAACTAGTTATTTTCAGAATGGCAAATTTGGGAATGCTTTTTCAACCGAGAACAAAAAGTCTGCTTTGACGGTCACTACAAATAACTTGACCAGCTAAAACTGTGCAGATTTGGTTGAATAGAGATGTGAGACCTGTTTTTTTTTTGCGCTGTGTGACAGTTATAGGTTTAATCACAGAATGACACTTCTATCAGCACGCTAGCGTGTGTCTTAGGTTTTTCTGAATGACACTATCAATACCTTCAATGTAAGATTTTCTTTTTGGGATAGATTTCAAGTAGGCCTCAAATACCACAAACTAGTTATTTTCAGAATGGCAAATTTGGGAATGCTTTTTCAACCCAGAACAAAAAGTCTGCTTTGACGGTCACTACAAATAACTTGACCAGCTAAAACTGTGCAGATTTGGTTGAATAGAGATGTGAGACCTGTTTTTTTTTGCGCTGTGTGACAGTTATAGGTTTAATCACAGAATGATACTTCTATCAGCACGCTAGCGTGTGTCTTAGGTTTTTCTGAATGACACTATCAATACCTTCAATGTAAGATTTTCTTTTTGGGATAGATTTCAAGTAGGCCTCAAATACCACAAACTAGTTATTTTCAGAATGGCAAATTTGGGAATGCTTTTTCAACCCAGAACAAAAAGTCTGCTTTTACGGTCACTACAAATAACTTGACCAGCTAAAACTGTGCATATTTGGTTGAATAGAAATGTCAGGTCTATTTTTTAGGCGCTGGGTGACAGGCTCAACTTGCCCCTGATGTAATATATGGCCAAAAAATAACCACACTGTTGATGGTTAAATGCACTTGGGTGACACAGGCTCAGCCTGCAGCTGATGTAGTATATGGCCAAAAAATAATCAGACTGTTGATGGTTAAATGCACTTGGGTGACACAGGCTCAGCCTGCAGCTGATGTAGTATATGGCCAAAAAATAACCAGACTGTTGATGGTTAAATGCACTTCGGTGACACAGGCTCAGCCTGCAGCTGATGTAGGATATAGCACAAAATAACCACACTATCGATGGTTAAATGCACTTGATGATAGCTCGTGCTGGCGCACCACAAGTCACAAAATGGCCGCCGATCACCCCAGAAAAAATGTGATCTAAAAACGCTCTGGGCAGCCTCAAAAAAGTGAGCAAGTCAATAATAGCACTTTAATGATCCACAGCTGCAGATCGATCACAGAATGAAGTCTTTTGGAGGAGTTAATCTGCCTAATCTCGCCCTAACGTCGCAGCTGCAACCTCTCCCTATACTGATCATAGCAGAGTGACGTGCGGCGCTACGTGACTCCAGCTTAAATAGAGACTGGGTCACATGGTGCACTGGCCAATCACAGCCATGCCAATAGTAGGCATGGCTGTGATGGCCTCTTGGGCCAAGTAGTATGACGCTTGTTGATTGGCTGCTTTGCAGCCTTTCAAAAAGCGCCAAGAAAGCGCCGAACACCGAACCCGAACCCGGACTTTTACGAAAATGTTCGGGTCCGTGTCACGGACACCCCAAAATTCGGTACGAACCCGAACTATACAGTTCGGGTTCGCTCATCCCTAGTCCTAATATTTTGGGGGATACCCCAATTTTAAAATAAAAAATAACACAAATCAGTGTTGGCTACCTATTCCTTCTTCACCGCCGCTTCTACCTACACCGCCACGTCAACCTACACCGCCAAATCCACCCATACACCGCCTCCTCAACCTCCTACTCCTAGATCTAGATTGTTATTTTTAATTTTTCTGTATTTTATGTTATTTTAAGTCATTTCCCTATCCACATTTGTTTGCAGAACAGTTGACATGCTCTTAAACACATTTTGATGCCTTTTGCAGCCCTCTAGCCCTTTCCAGGATTATTTTAGAGCCATTTTAGTGCCCAAAAGTTCGGGTCCCCATTGACTTCAATGGGGTTCGGGGTCAAGTTCGGGTCCCGAACCCGAACTTTTTTTCAAGTTCGGCCGAACTCGTCGAACCCGAACATCAAGGTGTCCGCTCAACTCTACTCACCATAGATCCTTTGTCTCAACAGAGCACTGACCAGCCCTTTACAGTTGAAAAACCCCCACAGCAGTTATGCAAATATGCAACAAGTATCTGGGCAGCTATTATTGGAAAAACATCAACCACATACACCAAAAGGTTCTTTCAGTAGATTTTTTTCCTGATATCAGCAGATTGAAGTACACAGATTTCAATTCACAAAGAGCAAAACTTTCTCAAAAATGAGAGTAAGGAAAAGGATTTTCTTACCTTATGCCGGCTTTTTTTGCTTTTTGAAAATTAAGCTGTGTCTCTTTTAAGTTCTGCTAATAACGGGGAAAGAAATTTGCTCCCTATCTGTGCTCGCCAACTGATATCGCCGTTTGCTTCTTTGTCTCGTTCTCACAACCGAAAACGACCGCCAGAAGTACAATCGGGAAATCCTTGGTGTAGTGTGCATCGATGTGTGCACAATTCCTCCAAAATAACGTCACAAAGACGTTCTCAAGTAAGTTCCAATAATGTGCCTGCTTCCAACAGCTAGGCGTGGTTTATTTATACCAGAAGATGGGAGGCGGTCTTTCAATCATGACCAATAGGGAGACAGGTTATGGTATGAAGTGATTGGCTGGAAGGCGGTCTTACAATCATGACCAATGGGGAGACAGGTCATGGTATAAAGTGATTGGCTGGCAAAGATGTGAATGATCGCACGTTCGCACACTTATTCGCGCCCTTTCCGTTGCCGCGGTTATCCTCGTGAATGAAGAAACCTTTGTTCAATGGTCCCCATCCCTCCCGCCTCAGCCAGCGCCATGACACTGGCATCCTGCAGTAATACCAGGCCGGGCACAAATTAGCTACAGGTTGGGACGACCAGACCATCGTGCGAAAGTCTCTGTGCAGATGCGAACGAATCTGTGCATCTCCATAGGATAAATGGCGACCATACGGCGAACAATAATTTTCCACAACAATAACTTTAGACCTCTTAGATTTCAATTTGCAGGGCAAGTTGCACTTTCTTACGGCACCATTAAATATTGTGGGGGGTTAGCTCTTCTCCGGGGGTCATTCACACAAGTATCGTCGCCAGACACCAAGTTTCAGGTCCAAACATTGCTTTATTTGGCACCTCAGCAAACCAAACATAAATGATACAAAATAAACACCTGCCCGGCTGGGCTCTAACTAAAAATATAATAACCTGACTCACCTAAAGGACTGTTCACACACGGTCATAACATGCGGCTTTCTCAGCCCCAGTCACTGCATCCCCCAAATTTCAGGATGTCCCTTAGCCTCGTGGTCCCTCAGCCTAGCCCGGCTAAGACCACGCACACACAGAGCCTCAACAGGCCTCTGTTTCTGGAAAACACACTTTCCTTCCCCAGACTGGGAGCCACACCCAAGTCCAGCAACAGGACATGGGCATATTCCAAAATCCCGGACTGGAGCATGGGAAACAAGCACCCACCCAACACATTGCCTGTTCCCAGTAAAAGCCCGCCCTGGACTAGCTGGAGCCAGCTAAGCTAAGTAGCTTGGTTTCCACCAACTAGCTTAGTGGCCACCTGTATCTAGGGCCTTTACTCCACCAAGGTCGGGCCCCTTGGTGACACGCTCCTGGTGCAAACACCCCTTTTTCATGCTTCTCCGGGACTTTACTGCACCCATCACTATTCACATTGCCACAATATTTTAAACAATTCATTGGGAATCTGAAAAAAAATTCCAAATGGGGTGGAATAGTAAAAAAATGGAAGTAGGTTTATTTCCTTTCACTACACCCCGTAAATGGCTGTAGTACTACACTTCACTGCAGATCGGCAATTAAGATGTATTCTTTTTCCTATTAACCAGTTGCCGCAACTGTAACGCCGATTGGCGTCATCTCGCGTGAGCCGAGATTTCCTGTGAACGCGCGCACACAGGCGCGCCCGCACACAGGCGCGCGCGCTCACAGGAACGGAAGGTAAGAGAGTGGATCTCCAGCCTGCCAGCGGCGATCGTTCGCTGGCAGGCTGGAGATGTGATTTTTTTTAACCCCTAACAGGTATATTAGACGCTGTTTTGATAACAGTGTCTAATATACCTGCTATCTGGTCCTCTGGTGGTCCCTTTTGTTTGGATCGACCACCAGAGGACACAGGTAGCTCAGTAAAGTAGCACCAAACACCACTACACTACACTACACCCCCCGTCACTTATTAACCCCTTATTAGCCCCTGATCACCCCATATAGACTCCCTGATCACCCCCTGTCATTGATTACCCCCCTGTCATTGATCACCCCCCTGTAAAGCTCCATTCAGACGTCCGCATGATTTTTACGGATCCACTGATAGATGGATCGGATCTGCAAAACGCATACGGACGTCTGAATGGAGCCTTACAGGGGCGTGATCAATGACTGTGGTGATCACCCCATATAGACTCCCTGATCACCCCCTGTCATTGATTACCCCCCTGTAAAGCTCCATTCAGACGTCCGCATGATTTTTACGGATCCACTGATAGATGGATCGGATCCCAAAACGCATACGGACGTCTTAATGGAGCCTTACAGGGGCGTGATCAATGACTGTGGTGATCACCCCACATAGACTCCCTGATCACCCCCCTGTCATTGATTACCCCCCTGTCATTGATCACCCCCCTGTAAAGCTCCATTCAGACGTCCGCATGATTTTTACGGATCCACTGATAGATGGATCGGATCCGCAAAACACATACAGGCGTCTCCCTGGAGCCTTCCAGGGGGGGGGGTGATCACCCCATATAGACTCCCTTATCACCCCCCTGTCATTGATCACCCCCCCTGTCATTGATCACCCCCCCTGTCAGGCTGCATTCAGATGTCCGTATGATTTTTACGGATCCACGGATACATGGATCGGATCCGCAAAACACATACGGACATCTGAATGGAGCCTTATAGGGGGGTGATCAATGACAGGGGGGTGATCACCCCATATAGACTCCCTGATCACCCCCCTGTCATTGATCACCCCCCTGTCATTGATCACCCCCCTGTCATTGATCACCCCCCTGTCATTGATCATCCCTCTGTAAGGCTCCATTCAGATATTTTTTTGGCCCAAGTTAGCGGAAATTATTATTTTTTTCTTACAAAGTCTCATATTCCACTAACTTGTGTCAAAAAATTAAATCTCACATGAACTCACCATACCCCTCACGGAATCCAAATGCGTAAATTTTTTTATTTCGGAAAGAAGACACCCCCAGGTATTCCGTGAGGGGCATATTGAGTCCATGAAAGATTGAAATTTTTGTCCCAAGTTAGCGGAAAGGGAGACTTTGTGAAAAAAAAATTAATAAAATCAATTTCCGCTAACTTGTGCCAAAAAAAAAAAAATTCTATGAACTCGCCATGCCCCTCATTGAATACCTTGGGGTGTCTTCTTTCCAAAATGGGGTCACATGTGGGGTATTTATACTGCCCTGGCATTTTAGGGGCCCTAAAGCGTGAGAAGAAGTCAGGGATCCAAATGTCTAAAAATGCCCTCATAAAAGGAATGTGGGCCCCTTTGCGCATCTAGGCTGCAAAAAAGTGTCACACATCTGGTATCGCCGTACTCAGGAGAAGTTGGGCAATGTGTTTTGGGGTGTCATTTTACATATACCCATGCTGGGTGAGATAAATATCTTGGTCAAATGCCAACTTTGTATAAAAAATTGGGAAAAGTTGTCTTTTGCCGAGATATTTCTCTCACCCAGCATGAGTATATGTAAAAAGACACCCCAAAACACATTGCCCAACTTCTCCTGAGTACGGCGACACTTTTTTGCAGCCTAGGTGGGCAAAGGGGCCCACATTCCAAAGAGCACCTTTAGGATTTCACAGGTCATTTACCTACTTACCACACATTAGGGCCCCTGGAAAATGCCAGGGCAGTATAACTACCCCACAAGTGACCCCATTTTGAAAGTAGACACCCCAAGGTATTCCATGAGGGGCATGGCGAGTTCCTAGAATTTTATATTTTTTGTCACAAGTTAGCGGAAAATGATGATTTTTTTTAATTAATTTTTTTCCCTTACAAAGTCTCATATTCCACTAACTTGTGACAAAAAATAAAAACTTTCATGAACTCACTATGCCCATCACGAAATGGGGTCACTTGTGGGGTAGTTATACTGCCCTGGCATTCTAGGGGCCCAAATGTGTGGTAAGAAGTTTGAAATCAAAATGTGTAAAAAATGACCGTGAAATCCGAAAAGGTGCTCTTTGGAATATGGGCCCCTTTGCCCACCTAGGCTGCAAAAAAGTGTCACACATGTGGTATCACCGTACTCAGGAGAAGTTGGGGAATGTGTTTTGGGGTGTCATTTTACATATACCCATGCTGGGTGAGAGAAATATCTTGGCAAAAGACAACTTTTCCCATTTTTTTTATACAAAGTTGGCATTTGACCAAGATATTTCTCTCACCCAGCATGGGTATATGTAAAATGACACTCCAAAACACATTCCCCAACTTCTCCTGAGTACGGCGATACCACATGTGTGGCACTTTTTTGCAGCCTAGGTGGGCAAAGGGGCCCACATTCCAAAGAGCACCTTTCGGATTTCACCGGTCATTTTTTACACATTTTGATTTCAAACTACTTACCACACATTTGGGCCCCTAGAATGCCAGGGCAGTATAACTACCCCACAAGTGACCCCATTTTGGAAAGAAGACACCCCAAGGTATTCGCTGATGGGCATAGTGAGTTCATAGAAGTTTTTATTTTTTGTCACAAGTTAGTGGAATATGAGACTTTGTAAGAAAAAAAAAATCAAAAAAAAAAATCATCATTTTCCACTAACTTGTGACAAAAAATAAAAAGTTCTATGAACTCACTATGCCCATCAGCGAATACCTTAGGGTGTCTACTTTCCGAAATGGGGTCATTTGTGGGGTGTTTGTACTGTCTGGCCATTGTAGAACCTCAGGAAACATGACAGGTGCTCAGAAAGTCAGAGCTGCTTCAAAAAGCGGAAATTCACATTTTTGTACCATAGTTTGTAAACGCTATAACTTTTACCCAAACCATTTTTTTTTTTACCCAAACATTTTTTTTTTTATCAAAGACATGTAGAACAATAAATTTAGAGAAAAATTTATATATGGATGTCGTTTTTTTTGCAAAATTTTGCAACTGAAAGTGAAAAATTTCATTTTTTTGCAAAAAAATCGTTAAATTTCGATTAATAACAAAAAAAGTTAAAATGTCAGCAGCAATGAAATACCACCAAATGAAAGCTCTATTAGTGAGAAGAAAAGGAGGTAAAATTCATTTGGGTGGTAAGTTGCATGACCGAGCAATAAACCGCTAAAGTTGTGGAGTGCCGATTTGTAAAAAAGGGCCTGGTCTTTAGGGGGGTATAGCAGATTATTTCTGACCAGACGTTTCGGTCACGGTGGACCTTCATCAGTGGTCATGTTATCTGTATGCTGGGTAAAGGTTTGCTTGGGCGCTGCATCCAGCGCCCAAGCAAACCTTTACCCAGCATACAGATAACATGACCACTGATGAAGGTCCACCGTGACCGAAACGTCTGGTCAGAAATAATCTGTCATTCCTTATTTTTCACGGGCATATGGATGGTGCAGAAAACATGAATAATAATGATAATAAAAAAATTATTTGAATTGCATAACCTACGGACTGAGTGCCTCAAATTCTTATTAATTGGATACGGCTTAAGTAGCCCTTGATCGGCACCGGTGATACCACCCCTAAAACGGAGTGCGGTTCCCCATTTTTCTATAGTTTAGGGGGGTATAAACCTGTGGTCCTTAAGTGTTTAATACACCCCAAAAAAAAAAAATAACAATCACAATTCACCGCAGAAAGGCTAATGGGACGTACGGTATATGTACCCCAAAAAAAGAAATATAACAAATGGGACGTACGTATCTTTCCTAATCATACACCCAGTAAATGGCTGTGGTACAATGTAACTTCACTGGTGAACGGCAATTATGACACATATTTTTTCCTTTTTTTCCCCCCTATTAATATACCTCCCAAAAAAAGCAAAATAATGTAAAATCAACACAGAATGGCTAATAGGACGTACGTATCTGTCCTATTAATACACCCCGTAAATGGCTTTATCACACAAAACTTGCACCTCAATCACAAGCAAGGTTTGCTGGAATTACTGACGTATCATATAGTGCAAGCAACCTAAAAGCAGCAGTATAATGGCAATTTGGATCCCCAATTAGTGCAGCAAGGTGTAATAGAATCGCTCCTATTACCCAGGCTGTACACTCTCCTATTGCACCCTGTTCCCCTTTTATAGTCTAGATAATGCCTCCCTATCCTTTCCCTACACCTTGAATAATCTTTCCCTGCACTTGTAAATCGTTTTTCAGGACAATGAAGTCTTTCCTAGCACTGTCCCTAGCGCCTGCTGACGTCTCTCCCTGCACTAAGTACACTGGAAAATGGCTGAATACAAGATGGCTGCCGCTATTTATAGGGCTGTGACATCACAGGGCTGGCTGGCTGCTGATTGGCTGCATGCATGGCATTGTGGGTGATCCCTCGTTTCCAGAGTTCTTTCCTCCATTTCCTAACACGTGCAGCAGCCATTTTAGGAAAAAATGCGATTCGTTACCACGAAGCATGAGGAAATTCGACGTGAATCAAATTTTTCATGAAATTCGGATCGAATTCCACTTCGTCAACTTCGATTCGCTCATCTCTATACTGAATATATGGGGCTTGTATACTGAGGACACTAGTGAGCATATATGCTTCTGGGGGCACTATAGGAGACCATTTATAATACTGGGTCATTTTTTTAATACTGGGGGCACTATAGGGAGCCATTTGTAAAACGTGGGGAACTATTGGGACCATTCATAATTCTGGGTGCCATTTATAATATTGTGGGCACTATGAGGAGGAGCCATAATATATACCAAGAGCACTGCATTTTTTATTTTTTTTAAAGCCAATGAAATTCATCAGTTTTTAACAGCTGTTTTTAACTGATGCAACACGGGAATAAAAAAAAACTGAAAATAGATGCCCACCCTGATGCAAAAACTGACAGTATATCAGTTTAATGGTCTTTTCTTTACACTGCAATGTGCATGTACCCTAAAAAACATAGCCATAGTATTAGCGCTCATAGGGTCAATATATTTTGCACTCGTCATCCTATTTCACGTATGTGCTGCTCCTAATTTAGATGTATTCCTAAAGCTCTGATCCATTTCTCAGCTCCATCAGTCATGCATACACCTAGGTACTTATCGAGAGGATGTTGCTAGGGATTCCCAGGGGGAATAGGCTGTCTGTTTATGTATGCAGCCCACGTCATCTCTTAAAAGCTCTACTTTTGTGGTGCTCCGATTGGATGAGTTTTACAAGCCATTACAACCAAAGCCGGGTAGATTTAGTTCTTTTTCTCAGCTATGCAGAAAAAATATTAAGTATTGCTTGCATGCAAGAAGACTGGATGAGTGAGAAAAATATTCTTACTTGTTTCGAGAGTTTCATTTGGAATATCCTTAGATTCATCCATGTGTCTATGTGAATAAAATACATTAGAACTATAATTTCAGAGAAATTCAAATACGGTATCAAATCCTTACTTGTGATGAGTAAAAAAAGATGTAAACTATGCATTTACTAGCTACAGTATGGGTTTTCATTAAAACTATCCTATCATTTTGTGTACATAGCTGTTATGATGAGCTATGTATCTCCATGGCAACAGACCACAAATAAACCGTGTAGTCTGATGGTGAAGACATACTTTCTCCTATCTGTCTCTTATTTTTCCTAACAAACATGTGGTAAATGTAAGGTTGTAGCCGTAAGGATGCATAGCTCCTCATAGGAGCTGTAGACACAAAACGGTAGGAACATTTTAATGAGGGATATTTGCAGAGTTGCATTTTATTTTTATTTTTTTAGATGCAATGGAACTAAAAAATTGGGTATGAAGATTGACCTAGCCTTTTAAGGGTACTTTCACAGTTGCGGAAAGCCGGATCCGTTTTGCCGGAACACTTAATGCCAGATCCGGCACTGATATACTTGAATGTAAATTAATGCCGGATCCGGCAAGTGTTCAGTATTTTTGGCCGGAGAAAAAACTGTAGCATGCTGCGGTATTTTCTCCGTCCAAAAAACGTAAGGGGGACTGAACTGATGCATCCTGAACTGAATGCTCTCCATTCAGAATGCATTAGGATAAAACTGATCAGTTTTTTCCGGTATTGAGCTCCTGTGACGGAACTCAATACCGGAAAACAAAGATGCTAGTGCGAAAGTACCTTTAGGCCTCTTTCACACGGGCGTTGCGGGAAAATGTGCGGGTGCGTTGCGGGAACACCCGCGATTTTTCCGCACGAGTGCAAAACATTGTAATGCGTTTTGCACTCGCGTGAGAAAAATCGCGCGTGTTTGGTACCCAAACCTGAACTTCTTCACAGAAGTTCGGGCTTGGGATCGGTGTTCTGTAGATTGTATTATTTTCCCTTATAACATGGTTATAAGGGAAAATAATAGCATTCTGAATACAGAATACATAGTAAAACAGCGCTGGAGGGGTTAAAACATTTTTTTAAAAAATTTAACTCACCTTAATCCACTTGCTGACGCTGCCAGCATCTCGTCTGTCTCCTTCTGCGCTGAATAGGACCTGTGGTGAGCATTCATTCCAGGACCTTTGATGACGTCACTCCGGTCATCACATGATCCATCACCATGGTAAAAGATCATGTGACGTACCATGTGATGACCGGAGTGACGTCATCAAAGGTCCTGTAACTGTACTTAATGCTCATGATCTTGACAGATGTACCCTTGGCGGCCGGAGCGCTCCATACTCTGCTGATCACTGCTTTCACTTCTACCCCTGGCGGCATAGTGCCTGACGAAGGCCTAAATTAGGCCGAAAACGTTTGCACATGCACATATATATTGCCGTGAAAATAAAACTATTCACAGAACAAAGATAACCATCTATTTTGCTGTGATTTTTGCATGCTATTACTACGGGTGGGGACCCTATTCACAGTACCCTAAAGAGGCCTGGTCTAAAATATTGCCTGGTCTAAAATATTGTACTTAATGCTCACCACAGGTCCTATTCAACAAAGGAGACAGAAGCAGATGCCGGGCTACGCGATTAAGTGGACTAAGGTAAGTTAAATGTATTTATTTATTTTTTTAACCCATCCAGCGCTGTTTTACTATGCATTCTGTATTAAGAATGCTATTATTTTCCCTTATAACCATGTTATAAGGGAAAATAATAATGATCGGGTCTCCATCCCGATCGTCTCCTACCAACCGTGCGTGAAAATCGCACCGCATCCGCACTTGCTTGCGGATGCTTGCAATTTTCACGCAGCCCCATTCACTTCTATGGTGCCTGCATTGCGTGAAAAACGCACAAAGAGGAGCATGCTGCGATTTTCACGCAACGCACAAGTGATGCGTGAAAATCACCGCTCATGTGAACAGCCCCATAGAAATGAATGGGTCAGTATTCAGTGAAGTTGCAATGCGTTCACCTCCCACATCGCATCCGCGCGGAATACTCGCTCGTGTGAAAGGGGCCTTACTCTTCCATTACTGAGAATGTGTGTAATACATCACGATTTTACCACATTGCTAGTCAGTGCTACAATAGCACGTCGTTTAGGTTGGTCATAACTAGTGCTGACTTCGATCCAAATTTCAGGAAGAACGTGATTTGTCGTGAAGGCAAATTACCTCGGGCTTCGTGGTAAAGAATACATTTTTTCTGAAATGGCGGTAAAAAAATAAATAAAAAATACATACTCACCTCATCCATTTGCAAGCGAAGCGGCCATTGCGGGCATGTTGATTGAAGATACGTGCTAAAAATCTCATGAGGGGTGACTTGCGAGATCAACACGCTGGCGCACTGGCCATCATCACATCACCACGCAAGATTTCACGAGGTGTCTTCAATAAGGCTGGTTGTGACGGCCTCTATGTGAGCAAATGCATAAGCTGATTTTTTTTATTATTTTTTTTTACCCTGATTAACCCCTGAAAGGCCTAAATGTTAGCCTCAGATGGCGCAATCAGCCATTAATGCAGCATCTGAGGGGTTCAATGACAGGGGAAGGCACAATCGGCATTCACCATCATTGTGCCCGCTACAAACAAAGAAATCTGCTTTGTGAAGTAATTTGTCACAAATCGAATTTCTTTGTGAAATTCGTCGAAGCAGCCGAATAGAATTTTTAATAACTTCGCTCATCTCTAGTCGTAACGGTTCAGCAACGAACAATTATTTGATGCGATGGAGTGGGCTCAGGAGCCATCACTTTCAGACGCCAGCTGTATCTCCAATCCTAGCGAGCTTGAAGCCTGACAAATTAGTGATGCATATTAGGCCCGATTAGGGCCAAACCAGCTCTGGAATCTAAATACTTTTTACAAATGCATGAAATAAAAAAAATAGTATAGCCATAGAGTTATTCAATAAAATCTATCTGTATAGCGCCACCTGCTATTTATTTTCTTTATTCCTCTGTACACCTTGCTGAGGTGGTCACACATGCTCAGCTCCATACTTCAACTGCCACAAGCCATTTCTATGTGTTAAGAAGATGTAAGGGCGGGTTCGCTTCAGCGTTAGTAATTCCGTTATAGTGTTCCGTTATAACAGGGTTATAACGGAATATAACAGAATTCTAGGACGGAATGCAAAACAGAAACCTTTAAGAGTCATTCCATTTTGCTCCGTTCTTATCTTCTATAGGCACAAATAACGGTTCTGTTTTTTTCCGGGAAAAAAAGTCCTGCTGTGCCCATAGAAATCTATTAGGAAGGAGCAAAAACGGAATGCCTCTGTCCTAGAATTCAATTATAGCAGAAAGGACATGCTCCCTGAGCTGTGGTAGAGAGAGACCTGTAGCAAAAAGAACCCCCCGAGCTGTGATAGGGAAAGAGCTGCAGCATAAAGGACATGATCCCTGGGCTGCAGCAGAAAGGTAATGCCCCCTGAGAAATGACATCCTAACCCAAATTCTAGAAATTAATGGGGAGATCTCTGGATCCATGTGAGGTACAGGGCTGGTTCTAGCTTTGTTTGAAAAAAAATGTTATGTACTATATGATGTCAGATTTTTACTTTATAGATTAATCATTGGATAACCGCTTTAAAACTGGCATATGAAATGCCAGTGTTCAGTAAATGCCAATCCACTAATGCCAGTCTACTGCACATACCCCATGTCGTTTCACAGTTCATCCCCGCATTGCCTCGTTGTCACCCTCTGACAATGCCGCTTTCTCTCCACAGTTTCTTATGACAGAAGTAAAAGTAACTTTCTCCCAAATCTGATCAACTCTGATGATGAAACCAAATCAAATGCTATGTGAGTCTGGCAGTATAAATGTATCAACACTTTATGACTTTTAAATTTTCTTTGCCAAATGAAGAACTATAAGATTTTACGGCATTTGCAGCGATAATGACAGAAAAGCTTTAGCACAGTCCATAAACTCTGAGAAATTGGTTCCTCCATAGTTTTGAAGCCGGGTGGAATGCTATCTGCAGCCTGCTCACATTATTGCGCATTTATAATGAATGATTTAGCTTCTGGGTGGTGTGAAATGTATGAGTGCATCTCAGCCCCTTGTCCTAAAACACTCAGCTCCTTACATCTCCTGTAGCCCGAGGTGAACTGTCCTGATTTTAGTGGGGATTACATATTTAGGTTCAGTTTTTTATTTTATTTTTTATTTGAGGTGTCTTTACCAAATGGTGAATTGAGCAGATCACAAAATATATGCGACACAATGATTAACATTAAGTTCTTAGAAGCTTCATCACGTAATTCAAATCCTCTCTTTCCTACCATAATTAAAGGGGTTGCTCATTAATCTTATTAAGACATTTCTAGTTAATAGAAGGGGATTCAGGATCCCAATTTCTTGGCTAAAATGCAGAGTGGTTCAAAAGAACATCTCTTGTATTGATAGACCTGTCCTGCATTACACATATGACCCATTCATTTGAATGGGCACTGTGTAATGCTTTATTTCTTCTGTGTTGGCGCTGTAAATAAATTAAACCCTCACCATCAGGTTTCCTTAGGGTTCTGTCAGACAAGCAATGTTCACCTCTGGACAGCACATAGACTGAACACTAACTCATTATAGTCAAATTTGCAAATCACATAGCTGAAAATCGCAGTATGGTCTATTTTGGTCCCAATTTCTTGCTAGAGTTGGTCATTCAAGTGAATGGGTCAGTGGAAAAAATGGACACTACACGGACTTCATAACAGTAGAAATTGACTCATTTCAACCTGGTTGATCCTGTTATATCCTGAGATTAGATGAACAGACTTCAGAGGAGGGATTAGCAATCTCTGATACTCCAGCTGTTCTGAAACTACAACTCCTAGAATCCTCTTTTTAATTTTATAGGCGTTAAAACAAGATCCGAGCCACTGTGTATGCCGGGAGTTGTAGTTTCACAGGAGCTGAAGTACCAAAAGTTGTTGATCCCTGCTTTAGAGTGTCTGCAGATCCCACCAGTGTCATCAAGGTCCACCAACAAGAATATCATATATATGGTCAACTTTTGAGAGAGCCCTCGACCAAGGAAAACAGAAAATATCTGCACTCTATAAGCGTAAAGTATTTGATCTATCTATATCTAAGCTAATACCACATTTACTATGCATATAAACATGAGGAGATTAGCAAATACATTTTGATAAAAAATATCTGTGCCCACCCACCACGGCAAGGTGACCTCAGTTTTAATGGGAAACTAATCTATTTAATACTTATCTCTTTGCCATATGGGCATCTAAATTCAAGCATAGCAGAACCAATATACATACTGTGTCTGATTATTACCTCTTTGGGCCAGTAAGCCACAACTTACCTCACTCTATGCTACCAGACCTCTAATGAATAGGGTTATTACTAGAGATGAGTGAATCGAAGTTGACGAAGTGGAATTCGATCCTGCACGTGTTAGGACACTGGGAATGAGGGATCACCCACAATGCAATGCATGCAGCCAATCAGCAGTCAGCCCTGTGATGTCACAGCCCTATAAATAGCCTCAACCATCTTGTATTCAGCCATTTTCCAGTATACTTAGTGCAGGGAGAGACGTCAGCAGGCACTAGGGACAGTGCTATGAAAGGCTTTAAAACTTTTATTTTGCTGTATAGAAGTTCAGGGAAAGGATAGGGAGGAATCATTCCACAGTATTGAAGCAGAATAGGGTTCAGTAGGGGAGATTACAGCCTGGGTAATAGGAACAATCCTATTATACCTTGCTGCATTGCCATTATACAGCTCTGTAATTCCAGCAAACCATTCTTATTATTGGGGTACAAGTGCTGTTTAATACAACCATTAACAGGGTTTATTACAAGGAAATATTTATACTTCTTATTTGCCCTTTTGCAGTGCAGTTCTATGTTCTAAAGCATTTTTTGACTTGTATTAGTGGGAAAAGGGACTTATTTGCCATTGTGTGGTGAAGTGAGAGAATTGCAGCTCTTTTTGGCGTGTATTAGTGGGAAAAAAATATATATTATTTGCCGTTCAGCGGTGCAGTTATATGTTCTAAAGCCCTTTTTGGTGTGTATTAGTGGCACAAAAAAATTTATTTTCCGTAGTGTGGTGAAGTGAGAAAATTACAACCCTTTTTGGCATATACTAGTGGCAAAAAAATATATATTTGGCGTTCAGCGGTGCATTTATATGTTCTAAAGCCCTTTTTGGTGTAAATTAGTGGCAAAAATATATATATTATTTGCCGTTCAGTGGTGCAGTTACATATATGTTCTAAAGCCTTTTGTGGTGTGTAAGTGGAAAAAAATATATATTATTTGCCGTTCAGCAGTGCAGTTATATGTCCTTTTGTGGCATGTATAAGTGGGAAAAAGTAAGGGCCTATTTGCCATTCAGCAGTGCAGTTATATGTTCTAAAGCTCTTTTTGGATTGTATTAGTGACACAAAAAAAGTATTTGCCGTTGTGTGGTGAAGTGAGAAAATTACAACCCTTTTTGGCATTTATTAGTGGCCAAAAAATATATATTTGCCGTTCAGCGGTGCAGTTATATGTTCTAAAGCCATTTTGGCGTGTATTAGTGGCAAAAAAAATATATTTGCCGTTCAGCAGTGCAGTTAAATGTTCTAAAGTCCTTTTTTGTGTGTATTAGTGGCAAAAAAATATATATTTGCTGTTCAGCGGTGCACTTATATGTTCTAAAGCCCCTTTTGGCGTGTATTAGTGGCAAAAAATATATATATTTGCCGTTCAGCGGTGCAGTTATATGTTCTAAAGTTCACGTCATATCTCAAAAACAGGGGACAAAGTCCCTTCAAAACCGAAATCGGACACATTATTACATGCATTTCAGTGGTAGGCAACTTTGACGAGGGGCCGCTCCCCAGACCCCGCCGCCTGTACCTTTAAGAAGATGCGCAGGCGGCGTGCGTTGGGAGAGCGGCGGCCTCACCCTTTACTGCCGGGTGCCAGTGATTCAAAGCCAAGCCCGGAGCTCAGCTAGAGCGGAGCCAGCCGAGCCCCGATTACGTGCTGTGCTGACAAGCGGAAGTCCGGACCTCAGAAGCGCGCATGCGCAGGTACGTCAGAGGGAGAAGAAAATGCGCAATGATCGGGCGTCTGGCTGACCGCTGGCATGAGGTATAAGTAGCCAGACGCCCCTCCCACAAATACAGGCTGAAATCAGCCTTGCCTATATATATTTATATATATAGGACAAGAGCCTATTTTCTTCTGTGGACTTACATTTCCCTACCCCTGTATGCATGAGACTGTATTTTACACTGGGATGTACAAAAGACTGTTTTATAAATTGGATGGAATTGTTACTAGGAGCAACGTTCAGTAAAAGTTATAAGTTGGATTGCACCATCCTTGTCTCAGTCTTCAGTTCCTCAATTAACACTACTGTAAATGGTTGTACCACCACAAAAGGTACTGGCGTCACGACTACAAGGGACCTTGCTATAGGCACATTAATACAGACCATCAAGGGCACCTCGAACCACCACCTGGCCTGTGTCCCTTACACCAGAGTGTGCCCCAGAGAATTATTGTGCCGTTCTCCTCTTCACTTATGCGAGCCTGCCCAGGGACGACGTAACCGTGAGTAACCAGAACTGTATTTACCTCGGCCCACCTATTGCTCACACCGTGACCTCACGTATAATTCACCTGTTTGGTCTGGCATACCGCACACGGTGTAAAAGGAGTGCGCTTCTTCTTGATGCTATAATTGAGCTGTAAGACTGAGTTTACACTTGAGTTATTTGGTCAGTTTTGGCCTCGTAACTACCCAAATAAGTGAAGTGTGCAGTGATTTTAAGAGCAACACCTGTTATCTGCATGTCATACTGACTCACAGTATTGTTTCACTACCACAGCAGACTCCCTATGTATGTTACTGCAAGGCACAGTGTTCTACACCACTATAAAGGCTCTCTGCAGCCAGGGGAATCCCCTGGGGAAGTAATTATTTTACAACCCCTTCCACAGAACCTGGTATGAATCATCCTAAGGCCCATTGCAGACAAGTGATAGGAAACTAATTCGTGTTCCACTCTGGATGAGTTTTTTAATGGATGGCACAAAGATGTCTGTGTGGTCCTTTTTTCCAGCAGACCCATCTGACTCATCAACTAGGCAGCAAGTTTTGCGGTATACAAAATGGCTATGCTTGTTTGTACTGAACACTGCTACTGACTCTTAATCAAAACACACCTGTGCCCACCTACCATGGCAAGGTGATCTCAGTCAGGCAGGAACCTACTCTATTTGATACATGTATCTATGCCATTGGCCATATACATTGAGAACTCCTGAAATCTTAACAGTAATATTAACAACTGGATCGGGTGAACTGGAGGGAACTGGCTGAATCCCATGCCTGGCTATGTGAATGTACCCATTCAATTGAATCAGTCATTGTTGAGTCCTGGGTGTTGTCTACTTTAAACAGAACCCCAATTGAAACATATCCCCTTCCAAAAGCGGCCTAAGAAGGGTGGATGACAGTTCTAGATGTTGGAGACTTTTTATAATTTGCCTTATTGGCCCTACCTTTAGTTGAGTCCTTGTCTGAGCTATCGGTCAACAGTTCCTCGAGTGTTGAGACAGGAACGGCTACTACGAGTTTCCAAACATGGTTTCTATCCCTACATAGCCACATATTGAATTCTTCAGATACATACTGCCCGGCTTGGACAAGTGTTTCCGAGATAAGTTTAATTATTTTCACCCTGTAATATATTTCAACCATATAGACATACGCTAACTAAAACAGTTCCACCAAATAGTTATAATATGTAATATTTCAAAAGATTCTTTACATATGTTGATGTGATATGAATTGTATTAGTAATATAGATTCCAATGATATCATTGATACCCCTATAAGATGGTATGTAATGTACATTCCAAACATAACTCCTATATAAGAAGCACAGGAACTCATGAAGATAGAGGACTGTGGTAGAAAGGATCATAAGACATATGGGCAGAGGTAGAGGCATAACTTGAAGCTCTTGGAGCCAAGAACAAGAACAGAGCCCTCACCTACCATGTAGCATTTAACTAACCAGTAACTTATTTGGTAGAGAGGTCTTTGGGCCCCTTCAAGCACTAGGGCTCAGAGCATATGTGATACCTCTATTCCTTCCTATTCATTTTTCCATTCTGATGGTACAGTAACTTAAATTTCTTGTTGAAAGCCATCTATAAATAAAACAGGCTCCAGTGCCAATCGACATCCTGGCAGTAAATCAATGTCTGACCCTTTACATTTTGTGAGAACAGCATATAAAGAGTAGAGAGCAGGTAGCATCCAAATGAGGATCCTCTTTGGTGTTGGTTTGCATCAAAGCAACTCTCATTAGGATATTTTAGAGCCTGTTTTATCTCCTTTCCGATAATTTTTTGTGTGAAAGAAAAGGTAGCAAAACCCTTAGGTAAGATCTATGAACTCTTCCTTGCCAAGTTGGTGCTCAGGAGTGCAACCTCAAGATACTGGGCTTCAAAGTAACATCTGTAGCATCACCCTTCACCATCGCTATATTTCATACCTAATTTCCTCACATGGAACAGTAGTATCTTTTGTCCCTACCCCAGGTTCAAGGATTGCACTCTCTGCAGGTCTATAGTTGCGTCCTTGTTTTGGCTGCTTTTGGAGAGAAGTATATCTGTGAAGTATTACTCTACCATGATTATTAAGTGCAACAAGGGTGGCTCTAAGCCACTCTGTGCACCTTTGCTCCTCCTGCTTCCATGCCTAGCCCCAACTTCTCCTTGTTTATTGACAGAGCTAGGAAAGATGACTATGCAGGAACCTGGCTCTATCAATCAAGAATGGAAGAAGGGGCTGGCAGAGGAAGCAGGAGGAGCATGGGTGCACAGAGTGGAGTGGACCCACCCTCGGTGCCCTTAACTGCTCATTTTCATATTGATTAAAAGTATTTTTACTGCAGAATTAAGCAATGGATCACACAGAGAAAGATCATCACATTCAGGTGAGTTAGCCCTACAAGATATTGGAAGGGGGGGGGGGATTTATCAAGACTGGCGGATGCACCTAATTTATGACGAAGTGCAGGTCTCATCATAAATTCGACACCTCCTCTGGCAGTCTGTGCGCCTAAACAGAGCTGTTGTAGATTTCTGGTTTCACTTGCCCCAAAAAGCTAGCATAAATAAAGATAAATTTGTAGGGGGGGGGGGGGGGGCTGGCCACAACCCTTCACCACCCTCGTCATGCACCCTTTTGAAAAAATGGCAAGGGCGGACAAAAAAAGCCACTTGTGACTATATTCTTTTTAAGATCACATGTAAAAACTTGCAAACACAAATGTTTGTGACTTTTTAACGCCACTTTTCTGGTGCAGGGAGAAAATAAATCTCCCCCATTGTCCTGTTGTACCAGTGCAATTACAAGTGACAGATTTAAGTGGCTAAGCCACGGCCACCACACGCGGTAATCCCGCGCTTCATCTCTATTTGCCGGGAAACAGCAATTTGCAATGAACCACATTACCGTGAATTTCAGTGGTTTACCTCAAATTGACGTGGTTTTGCTGTCAGTACAGATGAAGCATCGGGTTACCTGACATGCGGTAACCACGGCTCAGCTGCATCACATACTAGCACCCTTAGAAAGAAAATGTTCAAGTCCACAAGAAACACATCCTTATCTTATTTTACTTCTGACAGATCACAGCTGACATTAATGATTACACCACATGTGGCGGGCTTGAAAGAAAATGACCTCTTAAGACTCAATGCCTGCAGTGCGGAAATACTAAAACGTGTAAGAAGAACAGTACCGGCCAGGATGTAGGTAGAAAAGCAATGAGATGTAACTTATAGGCTGCAGCACACAACATGAGATTGCATTTAATTTTTAATGACTCCTGAGAAATATGTTTCCCAATTAAATAAGACACTGCTACAAATTAGGCCGCTGAGAAATGTATTGTCTCCTTTACAACCTAGATGTTAAGTCTTGTTCCAAAGAAAATGCTCAATATAAACTGTAAAAATATTAATCAGTTTCGAACTTCAAAAAATCTACAGAAATATCACTTCTTGTCATGTTGTAGACCAGGAATCAGCAACCTTCGGCACTCTAGCTGCTGTAAAACTACAACTCCCATCATGCAAACATGCTCTGCTGATCTCACAACTCCCATAGAAGTGAATGGAGCATTCTGGGAGTTGTAGTTTGAGAACATCTGGAGGGCTGGAGGTTGCTGGTCCCTAACATAGAGCATCCATTTATGATGGAAGTCACGATGCGGTTTTGGATCTGTCCCACGATGGACACCAATGGCCTCTCACTACAGATGAGCGAAGTTTAGAAAAATTTGATTTGGCAGCTTCGCCAAAGTTCACCAAGAAATTTGATTTGTTATGAATTATTTTATCAGGAATCGCTATAAATCAGTTATGCCCAGGTCACTCTGCCTTAGGCCTCTTGCAAACGGCCGTTCCGTGCATTGGGGACCGCAATTTGCGGTCTTAGAGTACGACCATATGGAGCAGCCATGCTGCGGGCAGGTTGCGGCCATTCTGCAGTGAAGAACTGACTGAGCTGACTTTCTTTTAATAATCAGCAACGCACTGTATAGTCCTTCTTCATTGTTGTTGGCCGCCCGACACCTTCAATGAACCTTTAAACAGGGGCTGTTGCTGGTATGGGGTTTGGCTGGTTAGGTGGGGACGCAATATGCAGGCATACCCACTTCTCCAACCCCAGCGCTCTTGTGCCCTACAGGTGGGAGCCCTTCTTCTGCCATCTGCTTTTCCTCCTTTTCCACATCATCTAATGTCCATGAAAATATGTCATCAGGAACATCCAGCTCCTCCTCTCTCTGCATCTTGCTGACTTTTCTAGGAAGTAAAGCCAGCAAAATATGAGGATGGTCATCATTAAGACCTGGCCCTCCTAAGGATGGTATTGGTTGGCACCCTGGGAACTGGAATAATAAAGGCTTCCATCTTATTGGTTTTGAATTCTTCTATTAATCATTTTCAGCAACACTGTCCCTAGCGCATGAGCACTTGCCACGTCTCTCCCTATGTTCAGCTCACAGGACAATGGAGGAGACTGTGCGGGATAAGGGTTTTATAGGGCTGTGGCATCACAGGGGATGGCTATTTGTGGATTGGCTGGCTGCATGGCATTATGGGTGATCTTGCATTCCCAGGCTTATCTCCTCTACACTGAGTTTCACTTTGTAACATGTGCAGCCCCCGTTTTAGGAAAACCTGGTTCGTTACCACAAAGTGCAAGGAAATTCGATTTGATGCGAAACACAGTATTCCTAAACTGCGGACCGAGTTCTGCTTTGAATGATTCGCTTCACTCAACACTACTTCTGACTGCCCACATAATGAGATTCAACTAGTTCCATCATGGGCATTTTACTGGAGAAAACTGCATGTTGTGCTGCTTTTTTGTTCAAGATATGATGGAATTTGCAATGGAAACGCCTTATGTAGCTTACTACTGATGATGTACGGTATCTACTGGAACATCTTGCTTAATGACTGTCCAATTTATTACAATTTAGAGGCATGATTTCACTTATGAACCTTTATAAGCCAGGGTCAATACATTACAGTAAATGCAATCCATGAGTGGTTTTGGGCATAGGCTCCTTTCACTGAACAGTTAGTGTCCCCATAAAACTGCCCACCACTTTGTCCCCTTAAGGCTTTCTTCCCACTTCCAGTCCAAGTTCCCTCCCTAATTTTGATAGGAGCTGTAAAATAAACATAACAGAATACTATCATATCATAGGACAGACACTAATGGCACTTGATAGACATCATTGACTTATCATGGACTTCCTTGGATTTTGCCATGATGGCTGCCATTTTGAGGGGGAAATTAATGCTGTGTGCTGGGCTATTCATGCCTAGCATGACAGCAAAGGTAAACAATTATGGCCCATGAGCCCTGATGACGGTATATTTACATGAGATACTTTAGAAAAATAGCATGGTTTTGTCTCATTTGTGAAAGTATGCAAAATCTACACCCTGAATTTGGCTTCAATGTTTTGAAATAATAAGGAAAAAAAAAATGCAGTTTGTGATGCTATTTTTGAGCCTGAAGTGGATCCAATGGGAAGAAGTTTAAGTTCTTTTATATTTTTCATTTTTCTTGAATTCACTTCTGGCTTTGTTTAAAAAAAAAAAAACTCCACAAAACTGTTGGGTTTCTCTAAAAAAACGCTAAGTAGGAAACCACCCAAGGGTCAATTCACAAGCAGCAGATCTGTTGTAGAGAGGTCGCCCCACTCGCAATGTCCTTAATACATGCTTGTCATATTGTTATTGTATTATATTGTACCCACATCCTGAGGACATGGATATATCATACTTGACTACCCTCCAGAAAAAGGGACAATCTCCTGGACTCTTGGAAGAGCTGGCAAATTTTCCATGCATCGCATGGAGGGCTGCTTTCTCCTAGAAACTGCTGTTTTTTCCAGAAAATGGTGTGTATGAAACCACCAGAGGCTGAGCCACACAATCAGGTTTCTAGATGCAGTTTATGGCCAGTGGTTGCCCCACTGGTCAGACCATCACCATTTAGAGTTTAAGAAATGTCAATAAATAAATCTCAATTTGGTAAGGCCCCTTTAATAAAACTTTAAAGTTAGGATACATTTTTGAGTGAAAGTCTTCCTGTGTATGACATCTTTAGACTTTTTTTTTAGGAAGCTAAGCGTGAATTCCAAAAAGAGCAGAAGTAGTATTTGTCCTTTTTCTTTGATTTTGCCAAAGCTGCATCCATAAACCTGAAGCTGTAGCCTTAGTAAGAGTACTTGATGGTTCCTGTAACTCTCATTAATCCTTTTAGAAGGTGATCACACGTAAGTGTCTCCTAAGGATGACCAGGTGGTTGATAGCTGTCTCATTCTTATGGCCAGTGGTTGCCCCACTGGTCAGACCATCACCATTTAGAGTTTAAGAAATGTCAATAAATAAATCTCAATTTGGTAAGGCCCCTTTAATAAAACTTTAAAGTTAGGATACATTTTTGAGTGAAAGTCTTCCTGTGTATGACATCTTTAGACTTTTTTTTTTCCAATCAAGACTTGAAAATGATTTTCTGTCGCAGGGGACTGATTGAGATTTAAAGGCCTTTCTTACTTGTAAGGTCACTGCATTAGGACAGAGAAGTAATTCTCTCAACCAGTTAATCCCCCAGGAATTTGATATTGTAGTTCTGTAATCCCACAAGGTTTTTTTTCCCCCTAACATTTACTGAGCGACTCAGCCATCAGTATTTTGACAGACAATCTAATATCCACGGTATTGAAATGGAAAACAATGATTTTCTTGCTACTATTCTGGAGAAAATGCACATTATTTAATAAAGCTTTTGAACGGTTTATAAATTGTTCTCTTATTGAAGGTTACGAGTATTTGGCTTCACATCAATCAGACGTTTGCATGAGTGGAGCGCAGGCCTCAAACCTGCCTGTAGTAAAGAGAACCTAACGATATGGATCTTCCTCAATCAGGTCAAGGCGTATAAATATCTTTGCTTCCTCTGAGAGTGAAACAGCGGTAATAAGCTCTGAAATAATCTTTCAGCTCATTCAACTGTGAAGTATTTAAACATAAAGGGGCATATTGTATTAAACTGATTAGGGGAACTACATTTGCATGTAAAATATTAGGAGAGACGTTCTATGTAGATCTGCCTCTAGGCTAAATGTATGCAGTGAATGTCCCTGTTATGATGATAGTCTACTCCATCTGAGTATCATTTGGAGGAATAAATCCTGACTTTAATCGTATAATATACATTTACATTTAATAGCATGTCCAGTGGTGTAACTTCAATGAAGGCAAACTGCATGACTGCCTGGAGGTCTACTCCAGAGATGTCCCCCCACCCAAAATATCCCTAATACATCCTTATTACATTGTACCTACTCCCCGAGGCCATGGATACATCATTTTTGCCAGCAATCTCAGAACGTTTAGGAGACTCCTCAAAACAAGGGGAGACCTCAAGAACTCTTGTAGGAGCTCCCAAATCTCTCACACAGTGCATGGAGGGCTTCTTTATCCTGTAAAGAATCTCTATCTGAATGTGACTCCGTTGCATCATCTCGAAGCGCTCTGAGGCGGTGTAACGAGTCACAAAAAGAGGAGGAGCCATCTGAGAAAAGGGCAGAACCTCCTCAGAAGAACATGTTATGCACCACAGTTACCTATAAGAAGTCAACTACTGAAAGTTGGCAAATATGGGATACATTTTAAAAAGGGCTTAATTGACTGTAAAGGCCACGCAGGGGTAGATTGGCCATAGATTCTACAGGGTAATTACCTGTGAGCCGATGCCCAGGGGGCCATCTGAGCCAGGTAAGTAATCAATCACTCTAATCTAATCAATCTAATCTATCGATCTATCACTCCCAGAGTTAATTAACGCGGGGGGCGTCTAGTAGTTATGCACCTGGCCAGCGACTACAGGTTACTGAATTCAACTGTATTGCCATCCTGAGGCAACTAGAGTAGGAGGACAGAACCTGGCAGCTGATGCTGGCCATCACCACCTGCTTTTCTCCTGAAGATTCTCCACCTTTGAGATGAAACACCAGGTATAGGGAATAGTGTTAAGAGGGACAAAATAGGGAAATGCCTGGACCAGGGACAGGTTCCTGACGGGATCGCCACTACTGGGGCAGGTGCTCTGTATGTGTTAGGCAGGGTGTATCCAGATTCTACCCACTGTCCCAATAGGGCATATAAGGGATACTTACATCATATGCCCTCACACCTTTGCAGTTTCACCCACCAAGGCACCCCTGATATACCGCTACCCCTACAAGGAAATAGCATTCCAGTGGATCCAAGACTGCGAATTGGTAGTACATTTTGAGACCAACACTGCAGGACTGGTAAGAATGTATGCGTCCTTGCTTCTTATGGCATATAGGCTTACTTATCCAGTACATCCACTTATGTCATTATAGTTGAGCCGTTCTCTATATGTTAATGTGTAACATTGCACCAGTTTATTTTAACTGATCTAGTAAAGATTTTAACAATTTAATTTTCCACACTTTAAATATTGGATATTTTGTTTACCTTGGTGTCAAAGGATTGTGGCTACGGTACATTGGTTGAGCTACTCATTGTCTGGCCATCACAGAGGGGCAGCTTCTGGGAGGTATTTTGTGATACTGGGGCTATGTTTTGTTTTTGTTTTTTTATGCTGCTGAGGCAGTTTATTGTTGCACTGAGGTAGTTGGCTCTGCTGGGGCAGTATTTTGTGCTGCAATATGGTATTGCTGATCCCACCTACTTGTATTAGCCCTGCCTTCTGTCAGTTTTGACCCACCTCCAACTTGGGCCCTGAAGCCTTATTATATTTTTTGCTGCAATTTTTTATTGATGAACAGTCTATATGTGACTATACTATGCAATATTTTTTACAGAGGGTGGATGGATTTCTGGATATACTTTTTTAAGTCACTCCCTGTATTTTAGTTCCTGTCCTGGCTCTTTAACTTCCTCTTTGTTTGGACTTTTAGCATTGCGATCAGCCTTGCGTAAAGGGGTTGTCTCAATTCAGCAAATAGCAGTTATCATGTAGAGAAAGTTCATAGTGGCACTTACTAATGTATTGTGATTGTCCATATTGCTTTCTTTGCTGGTTTGATTCAGTTTTCCACAGCTTGTTTCCAGGGTTTACGACCACCTTGCAATCCAGCACCAGTGGTCGTGCTTGCACACTGTAGAAAAAAACATTGGCCTGTGCACATTCCTACAGCTTGTCCTATAGTGTGCAAGTACGACCACCACTACTGGATTGCAGTGGTGGCCATAACTAGGGTTGAGCGAACCCAAACTGCAAAGTTCGGGTTCGTACCGAACTTTGCGAGTTGGGGAACCCGGACCCGAACCTGGACTATTTCACTGAAGTTCGGGTTCGGTGTTCGGGTGATTTCATTATTTTCCGTTATAGCAGAAAATAATAGCATTCTTAAGACAGAATGGTAAATAAAATGGCCATTGAGGGGTTAAAAATAATAAAAAAACTCACCTCATCCACTTGATCGTGCAGGTCTTCTTTCTTCATGACCTGCAAAAGGACCTGCGATGACGTCACCATGCTCACCACGTGGTTTCTATAAACCACAGCTCACTGTGCAGCCAATCACTGGCCTCAGAAGTATAGGGGACATCACTAATGAGGGCAGTAATTGGCTTCAGCAGTGAAATGTGTGTATGGACTGCCATTGGTACAGTGGTGATAATTGTGTACGGGACATCATTGCTGCAGCCGGGAGAACAAACACCAACAGGGAGGACCGGAGCACAATGTAGGAACCGGCAGGGGAGAAAAATGACAGGTCTACTATACCTGTCACATTTATCTATCACATTTATGGCTGAGTTTTCATTTAACTCAGACAACCCCTTTAATGTTTATAGTCCAGTGAATAAAAGTATGCCAATAATTGAAACTTTTCCTATATTTAAAAAAAATACAAAAAAACCTTTTGCTGTGTTATAGCAATCAAAAGTTTTCATTGGTGGGGGTTCGACTCACACAGTGCTGTCTCTCCTCACTGCAGGAGACAGGCTCATAGACTTTCTATAATTATCTTCAGCAGTGAGGAAAAAGAGCACTCAATGTGATCACTTCTTTCTCCTCATCTAGTGATCTTAGCACTCAGATTGCCACCAAAACCTTTGATATGTCGCTGTGACCTAGCAAAAGATTTTTTAAAGCACAGATATGCTTTAATTTATTTTTGCATTTGATCTAAATAGGTACAGAATTTAAAAATCTGTTCAAGAAATCCCACCGGTTTTGCAGTCCGCAAATTACGGATACCAAAAATATGGATGAGGTCCATGTGCATCCCATTAAAAAAATACATGTTGTCTGCAAAACGGGCAAGAATAGAACATGTTCTATAATTCATGGCCATCTGTGTGCTGTCTGCATTTTTTCAGAGCCCCATACCAATAAATGGGTGTCATGTGCCGGAGGCCAAGGCAGACCTCCGGGACGTCATACAAACAGGACACAGCCAAATGGACCAAGGACCCTCAGAGAACTTTATTACAAGTCTAATAAAAACACATGACAGTAAGCAGGTTAGACAATAGTGGTAGCACTACCACAGAACCAAGTGCACCGGCAGACCAGAGGCAAAACCCAGAGAGTGGAGAGCCAGTGAGGCCTGTTCTTCACAGAGCCCCTGGTGGGGGGGATGAACTGGGCCTAAAGCTCACTGGTCGCACCTCCAGGAAGGTCCCGGTACACTTGGCCCCTACCTGCAGAGAAGCACACAGGTGCAAGCACCAGCTAAACAGACAGCAACAGAACTGGAAACCATACAAACACAGCACATGGAACAGACAACAAGACGGACGGGAACCAGCACAGAAGCAGATACCTGGAACCCAAGTGGAATGGAAGCATGGCGGTCTCAGGCAGAGCTGCACACAGACTAGAGATCTTCCCTCCGGAGCCCTCTCATGAAGGCAGGACAAACATGGGACAGGAACAGAAGCAGACAGGGACTACAGGCAGACAAGAACAGACAAGGCTCAGAAGCAGTAGGCACTGCCAGGCAGGACATAGGACAGGATACAATCAGATGCAGTAGAGCACTGCAAGGCTGACAAGGGTAACATAAACATCATACAGGGCAGTTACAGATCAGACAAGGACATAACACCAAACACCATCACAGAAAAGGTACCAGAGAGCAGACAAGGCAATAACAAGAAACACCATCACAGAACAGGTATCAACAACATCAGACAAAGCAGCAACAAATCATTACCAGGTGACACCACAAACAAGGGCAGATAGGAAAAAGCTGGATAACGAGGGCACCTGATAAGCCACACCCAGGAACGGACCAGACGAAGTTAACCCCATCAGAACCAAACAAGGTGGGGAGCCTGCATGAACAGGGAAGTCAACACACAGGCTGCAGTATTGGATGTTGCTCCTGGCAACCAGCATGCACGGAGTCCACCGCAGCCAGTATGCCAGAGCACAAACCAGACTCAACAGAAATGCATCCATACTAAGGCCATGTTCACACACAAGGCTACAGCCAGCACCATCAGAGACATGAGCCACAGAGATGCAGACACGGGAATCCACAAACACAGGCCACAGTTTACACACTACACCGCAGCTAGCATGCAGTCCCAAGCAACCAGCATACACAGGTGTCAGCCTGCAGCCAACAGCAACAGTGATAAGAACTGCACAGAGAAGCAGACACGGGGAGAGCAAACATTCACAGGCAGCAGTTCCACAAAAACACTGCAGCCAGCACGCAGCTCAAAGCAGCCAGCATACACAGGAGACAGCCTGCAGCCAGTACACGAAAGGGCATGCAGCCAGCCTACACAGCCAAAACTGGCACTGTGAACAATGGATCTGCGTGTGTTGCCCAAAAAACTGGATTGAACACCGACCAAAAATATGGTTGTGTGAACGCACCCTAAGGGCTCATTCACACTATCACACATGGCCACCAATATAGAAATGTCTATTCTTTTCCGCAATTGGGGACCAGAATACGACATGCTCTATCTTTTTTGCAGGGAGGAGGAATGGAACTACGCATGCGGACAACACACTGTGTGTGAAGTGAATGGGTCCGCACCCGTTCCGCTAAATTTCGGACCGGGTATGGACCCGTTCATACAGTCGTGTGAATGAGCCCTAATGCTAATAAGTTGTGCCTTGTATCTGCTGGATCCTTGCAAACAGACACATAAGCTAAGAACCATCTTCCACCCAACCTATGGACTATTACAGAGCTTGAGGTTATTGCTTCTTGCATATTATTCCTTGGTTAAAAATGTCTTTCAATGTTTTCTAGAAGTCTCGAAGTCCTGGGTGATTTAGAGCTCATCCCTTGGATCTGAATCGTTCTGGTTGTTAAATATTTATGTTAAATATTGTCAGGTCTTGTAATAAAGCACCTTTCTGTTCCTTTATAAAGTGAGGAGCGGAAAGTAGGTCAGGATAATATTCCCCAGTAAAGTAATATACCATTATCTCCAGCACCGGAGACAATTCTGATGGATTAGAATTTGCCAGGGAATGTATTGCTGCAGTCAAGAGTGTCAAAAGCAATGGTGAAGTTCACTTTTTTTATGGGGTTAGAGATAAATAACGTGATTTTAACTAACCTCTCTCACCATGAGCCTGTAATAGCCTACAATATCCATAAAATATGATCCGTGTGCCAGTATTGGAGTATAGAAGTTGAACATTTTTCACAGAGGGTAAAGAAGGAGTCAAATAATTTGGATGATGCAAGCATCCTCGTGGTAGGGAGATAAAAGGGTTTGCGGGAAGAGTGATGATATTTTAGACCGAGGTTTACCCTGTCTTGTGCTTTTTCTATAAACGTCTGTCTCTATGGGTGAATGGAGGAGAGATGGAAGCTCCTATTAGTGGTTCCTCAGAAATAATACCTTTAAAGGGGTTTTTACATCATTGTAAATAATGGTCTCTTAATGGCCATAGTCACGTAGGAGATAGTGTTGGGCGCAAATATTTAAATCACAAATTTTAATCGTGAATATCGCCACTACGAGAATTCGCGAAGATTTACAATATAGTGCTATATATTTGTATTCTTGAATATTCTAGATTTTTTTTCATCAGTAACCTCCCTTCTTGCTTGTGGGCCAATGAGAAGGCTGCAATGTCTTTGTCTGAGCTTAGCAACATCCCTAGCAACCAATAGGAAAGTTGCCTACCCCTTTCTATATAAGAACCTCCCCAGCAGCCATTTTCTGGAGTTTTGTGGAGTTCTGAGAGAGAGCAGTGACATTGCTGTGCTCTGTGCTTTACTGTTTAAATACATTAGATAGTTAGTTAGTTAGTTAGTTAGTTAGTTAGCTTATATATATAAAATACAGATAGTTAGTGGGAGATTGTACAAAAGAAAGTGAGTGGGCACTCTTATAAATGGATTCACATAGATGTATAATGTATCACTAAAATTTTTTTATTAAATAGATGTAGGTGTATATATAAAATATATCAATAAGGTAGGTTCTTTGGCATTTCTACTGCGGAGTTACTTCACACAATTGGCAGCTTGTCCATATCATCACTTTGACTACTATTTTTACATGAGCATGTCTGCACTTTACAGAGAAATATCACCTCTATTTTTGTTGCACCCCTCGTAGTCTCTTTGCAACACCTTGCATATGATTCATATATTTTTATTTTTATTTTTTACGTTTGTTGGATTACTTTTTGCATTGGTTATTTACTTCTAAGACACATTGATTTGGATTCATTTTTGCACAGATTTGGAAGGTCTTACATTATGTTACTATAAGGATATTTGTTCACGATATTACTTTTATGATCTATGGGACTATTGTTGCCTGAGATTGGAACGAACTCTGCCTCAATCTCAGAACCTGCATTTTAGTAGCGATTTTACAAATGCAACAGCGGATATCTATACTCTGCTGAATAACCGCAGTGTCGCTATTGTTTTACTCTAGATATATTTGCCATTGCCTGATTCTAGATATATTTGCCTTTTCTCCTTTTTTGCACTTATATATATACAATACAGACCAAAAGTTTGGACACACCTTCTCATTCAAAGAGTTTTCTTTATTTTCATGACTTTGAAAATTGTAGATTCACACTGAAGGCATCAAAACTATGAATTAACACATGTGGAATTATATACATAACAAACAAGTGTGAAACAACTGAAAATATGTCATATTCTAGGTTCTTCAAAGTAGCCACCTTTTGCTTTGATTACTGCTTTGCACACTCTTGGCATTCTCTTGATGAGCTTCAAGAGGTAGTCCCCTGAAATGGTTTTCACTTCACAGGTGTGCCCTGTCAGGTTTAATAAGTGGGATTTCTTGCCTTATAAATGGGGTTGGGACCATCAGTTGCGTTGATGAGAAGTCAGGTGGATACACAGCTGATAGTCCTACTGAATAGACTGTTAGAATTGGTATTATCGCAAGAAAAAAGCAGCTAAGTAAAGAAAAACGAGTGGCCATCATTACTTTAAGAAATGAAGGTCAGTCAGTCAGCCGAAAAATTGGGAAAACTTTGAAAGTAAGGGCTATTTGACCATGAAGGAGAGTGATGGGGTGCTGCACCAGATGACCTGGCCTCCACAGTCACCGGACCTGAACCCAATCGAGATGGTTTGGGGTGAGCTGGACCGCAGAGTGAAGGCAAAAGGGCCAACAAGTGCTAAGCATCTCTGGGAACTCCTTCAAGACTGTTGGAAGACCATTTCAGGGGACTACCTCTTGAAGCTCATCAAGAGAATGCCAAGAGTGTGCAAAGCAGTAATCAAAGCAAAAGGTGGCTACTTTGAAGAACCTACAATATGACATATTTTCAGTTGTTTCACACTTGTTTGTTATGTATATAATTCCACATGTGTTAATTCATAGTTTTGATGCCTTCATAGTCATGAAAATAAAGAAATCTCTTTGAATGAGAAGGTGTGTCCAAACTTTTGGTCTGTACTGTATATATATATATTTTTTTAGATATCTGTCCGGACTACCTTATTGATATATTATATATATACACCTACATCTATTTAATAAACAAATTTTAGTGATACATTATACATCGAGTCTATGTGAATCCATTTATAAGAGTGCCCACTCACTTACTTTTGTACTATTTGATTTTGGTGAACAGAGTGCGACATCAGTTTGGAGCACCTTGCCATCTCCAACCAGAGGGAGAGCCGCCCTAGACATTCCCCTTGAGTTAGTGGGAGATAGTCAGTGTAGGTTAGATCCTGATATAGTGTAGCTGATAGGTTCCAGTGCAGGTGGTTAGGTAGTGTGATAGGTTCTGCTGTCCATACATACTGAACATGCTTCATACATAGTGCTGTGATGTCACAAGTTCGCAACAATACTTAGTGCACCAATCAGTAATATGTTTAGACCTGCTAAAATGTGAAGTTGCACGTATTGCGCAAAAATATGCGCATCATTAATTGCCGATTTGCGCAATCGCGAATATATTGGAGCGCTCTATCTGCATATAAAGCTGTTGTAATGTTCTGCCGTGCCAACTATTTTCTCCAGTCTCAGGAAACTTCTAGGACCCATTTTTGACAGCAATGGCTATGTCTTATTAAACCTTTTCACCTTTTATGCTATTGGTCAGTCATATGATATAGAGATGAACAAATCTTCTAAAATTCATTTCAGGTCCAATACATCCAAATCGGCCAAGAAATTTGGATTTGAGTACAATTCGATTATACCTGAATTGAAAAACTACTGCCTGGAAAACTCTCTCTATACCTCTCTCATCTCTCTCCCTATGACAAAAATAATGTCTTTTGCCTGGTTAGGGATCAGCGAATTCCTTGAAATTCACTTCGGGCAACATTCTAACTAGAGATGAGCGAATTTTTCTAAAAAAGTGTGGAAGTGGCGGCAGTAGCAGCATCAGGAAGAGGCCACAGGGTGGCACAATGACCGAGTGTGGAGGTGGCGGCAGCATCAGGAAACCACAGAGTAGCAAGGTGACATAGTGTGGAGGTGGCGGCAGCATCAGGGGGCCACAGAGTGGCAAGGTGACATAGTGTGGAGGTGGCGGCAGCATCAGGAGGCCACAGAGTGGCAAGGTGACATAGTGTGAAGGTGGCAGCAGCATGAGGGGGCCACAGAGTCGCACCATGACGAGAGATTGTGGAGTTGGCAGCAGCATGAGGAGGCCACAGAGTGGCCGCTTCGTCTATTCATTTATAGGGAATATGGGACAGAACAGAAGGTTACAATTTCTCAACTTTATAAAGTATTGCTTAAAACACGGTTTAATAATACACGTTCTCCGGCACAAAAGGCTTGGTAAATTGATTGTCAGGGAATTTCCCTCGAAGATTGGGATAATATATTGGCGAATTTATGTTTACTTTCTTAGAATTTTAATCAAGTTTTGGTTCAATTTAATATTCAATATTTAATACATTTAATAATAAAAATTAAGTGTTGCCTAAGATAGAAGAGAATCCGCCAGTCTTGAGTTTATTCAACTACATGGTTACGATGGAGAAAGCATTCTAAAAAACAATTTCTATCCACCTGGAGACGAATACTGTCAAGATTGATTCAAGCACGGTATCGGCTGCTCATCGACCCAGATACTTCTATACTTCTGGGGGAACCTGCCTGGCATGAACAGGCCTCTAGTAGCTGCAGACAATGAGAAGACAAAGCGGCAAGATAGCTTTGAGCCCCGAAGAGTTGCGAAGTTCATCAAGATGCGTCACAAAAGATTTTACCGCAAATAACCGCAGCGCTGACCGCTGAATTAATTTAGTTTTTCGACCGAAATACTTCAATAAAGATTTTACCACATATAACTGCAGCGCGAAACGCTGAATAAATTTAGTTTTTCGACCGAAATACGTCACTAAAGGTTTTACCACATACAGGGAGTGCAGAATTATTAGGCAAGTTGTATTTTTGAGGATTAATTTGATTATTGAACAACAACCATGTTCTCAATGAACCCAAAAAACTCATTAATATCAAAGCTGAATATTTTTGGAAGTAGTTTTTAGTTTGTTTTTAGTTTTAGCTATTTTAGGGGGATATCTGTGTGTGCAGGTGACTATTACTGTGCATAATTATTAGGCAACTTAACAAAAAACAAATATATACCCATTTCAATTATTTATTTTTACCAGTGAAACCAATATAACATCTCAACATTCACAAATATACATTTCTGACATTCAAAAACAAAACAAAAACAAATCAGTGACCAATATAGCCACCTTTCTTTGCAAGGACACTCAAAAGCCTGCCATCCATGGATTCTGTCAGTGTTTTGATCTGTTCACCATCAACATTGCGTGCAGCAGCAACCACAGCCTCCCAGACACTGTTCAGAGAGGTGTACTGTTTTCCCTCCTTGTAAATCTCACATTTGATGATGGACCACAGGTTCTCAATGGGGTTCAGATCAGGTGAACAAGGAGGCCATGTCATTAGATTTTCTTCTTTTATACCCTTTCTTGCCAGCCACGCTGTGGAGTACTTGGACGCGTGTGATGGAGCATTGTCCTGCATGAAAATCATGTTTTTCTTGAAGGATGCAGACTTCTTCCTGTACCACTGCTTGAAGAAGGTGTCTTCCAGAAACTGGCAGTAGGACTGGGAGTTGAGCTTGACTCCATCCTCAACCCGAAAAGGCCCCACAAGCTCATCTTTGATGATACCAGCCCAAACCAGTACTCCACCTCCACCTTGCTGGCGTCTGAGTCGGACTGGAGCTCTCTGCCCTTTACCAATCCAGCCACGGGCCCATCCATCTGGCCCATCAAGACTCACTCTCATTTCATCAGTCCATAAAACCTTAGAAAAATCAGTCTTGAGATATTTCTTGGCCCAGTCTTGACGTTTCAGCTTGTGTGTCTTGTTCTGTGGTGGTCGTCTTTCAGCCTTTCTTACCTTGGCCATGTCTCTGAGTATTGCACACCTTGTGCTTTTGGGCACTCCAGTGATGTTGCAGCTCTGAAATATGGCCAAACTGGTGGCAAGTGGCATCTTGGCAGCTGCACGCTTGACTTTTCTCAGTTCATGGGCAGTTATTTTGCGCCTTGGTTTTTCCACACGCTTCTTGCGACCCTGTTGACTATTTTGAATGAAACGCTTGATTGTTCGATGATCACGCTTCAGAAGCTTTGCAATTTTAAGAGTGCTGCATCCCTCTGCAAGATATCTCACTATTTTTGACTTTTCTGAGCCTGTCAAGTCCTTCTTTTGACCCATTTTGCCAAAGGAAAGGAAGTTGCCTAATAATTATGCACACCTAATATAGGGTGTTGATGTCATTAGACCACACCCCTTCTCATTACAGAGATGCACATCACCTAATATGCTTAATTGGTAGTAGGCTTTCGAGCCTATACAGCTTGGAGTAAGACAACATGCATAAAGAGGATGATGTGGTCAAAATACTAATTTGCCTAATAATTCTGCACGCAGTGTATAACTGAAAAAGTGAACGCAGAATATATTTAGTTTTTGTACTGAAATAATAATAACTGCAGAAGTGAAATGCATATATATTTGTTGTTTTGTACTGAAATAGGCCACTAAACTATTTCACCACAAAAAAATGCGTATATTTTTTCTTTTTGTACTGAAATAGGACACTGAACGCTTTCACCACATATAACTACGCTTTCACCACATATAACTGCAGAAATGAAATGCGTACATATTTTTCCTTTTTGTACTGAAATAGGCCACTAAACTCTTTCAACACAAATAACTGCAGAAGTGAAATACGTATATATTTATCTTTTTCCAAAGATATAAGCCACTAAAGGCTTTTCAACACAGCACTTGCACCCCAATAACAAGAACCAATTGCTGGAAGGCCAGAGCTGTATAATGGCTATTTGGATCCCCAAATAATGTTTCCCTGCACTTGTAAATCACTTTTTTTTTCCACAATGAGGTTTTTCTAGCATTGTCCCTAGCAACTTCAGATGTCTCTCCCTGCACTAAGATGCTGTGAAATGATTCCTCCCTATCCTTTCCCTGCACTTATAAATCATTTTTTCAGTTTCTTTTTTTACAATGAGGTTTTTCTTATTGCTGTTCCTAGCACATTCTCACGTCTGTCCCTGCAGTCAGAACACTGGAAAATGTCTGACTCTAAGATGGCCGCAGTATTTATAGGGCTGTGACATCACAGGGCTGGCTGGCTGCTGATTGGCTGCATGCGGCATTATGGGTCAGCCTGCCTTCCCAGAGTTCCTTGCCCCATATCCTCTCATGTGTAGCCGCCATTTTAGGAAAAATTGTGATTCGTTACCACGAAGCGCGAGGAAATTCGCATTCGCTGCAAATCAAATTTTTCCTGAAATTTAGATCGAATTCCACTTCGTCTGATTCGATTCGCTCATCTCTAATTCTAACAAGTGTTGAGCGAATTTCAGGATAAATTCAATTTGCTGCAAAGCCAAATTTCCTCGTGCTTCGTGGTAGTGAATCGATTTAACCTGAAATTGTGCAAAAACAAAACAAAATAAATCATACCTATTCGATCCACTTGCTCACAACGGGCTGGCCACCACCGCCAACTTGCTTTATAGATCTTGGCCAAAATCCTGTGCATTGTGAAGTATGATGTCACCACACCGGCCGGCGTGATGACGTCATGTCGGGTCGTGCGATATTTCGTGTTAGCTCTTCGAGCAAGATGGTGGCGGCCGGCACGTCACAAGCAAATGGATTAGGTAAGTATGATTTTTTAAAATTTAACACTGTGTTATGTATCATGTATGAACTCGTCATCTGAGGGGTACAATGATGGGGGGTGATGCAATTGCAGCTCCCTGTCATTGCACCCACTACTTACAAAGAAATGCGCTTTGTGACGAACTACGTCACAAAGCAAATTTTTTTGTAAAATTCGGCGAAGAAGCCAAATTGAACTTTCAAATACCTCACTCATCTCTCCTTCTAACAAATTGGTTGACAGATTCAATACAGATATGAATAAATGCAACCTTAATCAAAAGTGCCCCGTCAAAGTGACAGTGACACATATGGCTATGGGTAACAAACAACCTTTGCATTGCTGGATTATGCCTGTAAAATGGCATACGTCATTTTGAGAGATTTGTCTGAATCGAATATAAAAAGATTCGTATTCAGGTAGAATCCGAATTTTTAGGAAATTCAAGATGAATTTGATTAGTTTAGAATTGAATTGCTCATTTCTAGTCCTGTTGAATTCTTATGGAAACAGTCAGTCCTTTGGGACCTATGCTCACCTTATAGCAATGGTCATGTATTATAAGACCAGGTGACTTCTTATGACTAGGGTTGAGCGAATTGAAGTATCCGATGTGGACTTTGATCCAAATTTCACAAAAAATTTGATTCGCCGCAAAATCAAATTTCCTCAAGCTTCGTTGTAATGAATCAATTTTCCCTGAAATGGCGTATTAAAAAACATACTCACCTCAAACGTTTGATTGCGAAGAGGCCGCTGTGGCCATCTTGATTGAAGATCCTGAGTGAAATCTCATGCACGGTGATGTATGATGTCACCACGCCGGCCAACGATTTCCCATCAGTGGTTCCTTCAATCAAGGTGGCCACAGCAGCCTCTTTGCACTCAAATGGATAAGGTTTTTGTTCACTGATTAACCCCTGTAAGTCTTAATTTTTTTATCTCAGATGCCGCGATCAGCGATGAACGTGGCATCAGAGGGGTACAATGACGGGGGACAGCCCATCACCATTCCCCATTATTGCTCCCACTACTCACAAAGAAATGCTCTTTGTGACGAAGTAATTCGCAATGAAGCAAATTTCTATGCGAAATTCGGCGAAGCAGCCAAACCGAATTTTCCATAACTTTGCTCATCTCTACTTATGACAGTTATCAATGCAGTGAGACCTATTGTGTTCGTATGGCAATAGTTATTTTTTTATAAAATCTCATTCAAAAAGTTTTCTTTATTTTCATGACTATGAAGGCATCAAAACTATGAATTAACACATGTGGAATTATATACATAACAAACAAGTGTAAAACAACTGAAAATATGTCATATTCTAGGTTCTTTAAAGTAGCCACCTTTTGCTTTGATTACTGCTTTGCACACTCTTGGCATTCTCTTGATGAGCTTCAAGAGGTAGTCCCCTTAAATGGTTTTCACTTCACAGGTGTGCCCTGTCAGGTTTATTAATAAGTGGGATTTCTTGCCTTATAAATGGGGTTGGGACCATCAGTTGCATTGAGGAGAAGTCAGGTGAATACACAGCTGATAGTCCTACTGAATAGACTGTTAGAATTTGTATTATGGCAAGAAAAAAGCAGCTAAGTAAAGAAAAACGAGTGGCCATCATTACTTTAAGAAATGAAGGTCAGTCAGTCAGCCGAAAAATTGGGAAAACTTTGAAAGTAAGGGCTATTTGACCATGAAGGAGAGTGATGGGGTGCTGCGCCAGATGACCTGGCCTCCACAGTCACCGGACCTGAACCCAATCAAGATGGTTTGGGGTGAGCTGGACCGCAGAGTGAAGGCAAAAGGGCCAACAAGGGCTAAGCATCTCTGGGAACTCCTTCAAGACTGTTGGAAGACCATTTTAGGGGACTACCTCTTGAAGCTCATCAAGAGAATGCAAAGCAGTAATCAAAGCAAAAGGGGGCTACTTTGAAGAACCTAGAATATGACATATTTTCAGTTGTTTCACACTTGTTTGTTATGTATATAATTCCACATGTGTTAATTCATAGCTTTGATGCCTTCATAGTCATGAAAATAAAGAAAACTCTTTGAATGAGAAGGTGTGTCCAAACTTTGGTCTGTACTGTATGAGAAGAACCATTGACTCCTTATGGCAATAGTCAGTCCTATCTGACCTACTCCATCCGTATGGAAATAATTTGACCCACTGACATCTTATGATTATGGTCCAGTCTATAAGACCTGTTCTATCCTTATGGCAATGGTTAGATCTCAGAAGACCTGCTGACTCCTTATGGCAATGGACAATTCTATGAGACCTACTCCACCTTTATGTAATTGGTTAGATCTCAGTAGACCTGTTGACTACTTATGGCAATGGTCAGTCCTTTGAGACCTACTCCACCCTTATGAAAATAATACGGCTCGCTGACTTCTTATGGTAATGGTCCATTCTATGAGACCTATTCAATCCTTATGGCAATGGTTAGGTTTTCAAAAATCTGCTGACTCATTATTGCAATTTTCAATTCTATAAGACCTACTTCACCCTTATGGAAATGGTTAGGTCTGAGAAGACCTGTTGACTCCCTAAGGCAATGGTCCATGCTATGAGACCTACTTCATCCTTATAGAAATAATATGACATTCTGACTTCTTATCATAATGGTCCATTCTATGAGACCTGCTCTATCCTTATGGCAATGGTTAGTTCTCAGCATACCTACTGACTTCTTATGGCAATGGTGAATTCTATGAGACCTACTTAACCCTTATGGAAATGGTTAGGTCTGAGAAGACCTGTTGACTACTTATGATAATGGTCCACACTATAAGACCTGGTCTCTCCTCTTGACTTTGATGATAGTCATAGGCAACCCATACACCTCTTAGCATTTGAACCTTTGACAATGTCAATCTCTATAAATAATACTGAATCCCCACACACAATAGAAAGCCATAATTGACATATGTTCTAATCTTATATTAGTAATATAAAAATGAAACTAACGTTATCTAACTCTGTCAGCGCTATGAACACTGTAATTCAAGGTGATAAAGCGAGGTCTCTTCTTATTCTATCTTTCCTTTATAGCGGCAATAGACATAACATTCCTGTATTATTTTCATTTGCGAGACATTAGAGCAAAGAATATGCATTACAAACATTAAACGCGCACTAAATGGAGCTCATTTAGAAGTGACAGATCCAAATGATCTGGCTGCCGGGCTCCTAATAGGGCTGCGTAGCGGGAAAATTCTATTGTTTTCGCAGCCCTATAACACAGATGGGTTGAGACATCTATCATCCTTATGCACTGTATACTTATGTAATGTGCCTTAGAAATAGATATAGACATTTCTGCTTATGAAAATACAAGGTAAAAGGCGAGATATACTGCTTGGAATCACTACGAAAAGCATATTAAAATGTTCATGAGCGAGGGTTAATGTTCCACCAAATTACATTCTCATTAAAATCTTGATTAAGAGGATGAGTTATTATACAATTAAAAACCCACATATCCTTTGGCTTTATCCCTGTACATTCTTGCTGTGAAAACAAATCTTAACTAGGGGAGGTTTAGAAACTAGTTTCACTCTGTAGCATCAGAGGGATTATATTTTATCCTTACAGCCATAAATCTAGTGCAATAATCCAGCCTTGCAATTATTTATCGAGGAAGGAAGCTCCATTGGATTCCTATATTTTGTATCCAGTGATTTTTTTTTATATATATTAGACCCAGTTAGATTAATTTTGAAAGTGATTCTTTGCTGCAGATAGGATAGGATAGCTTGGAGAAACTTTTACTTGAACAGACTATGTAGCTCCTTATGGGGCCACTGGAGTGACAGGAGCCAGCCCTTGTTCCATTGCTTTCTCCTTTCCAGAGGAATTGCATTGTGAGCAGAAAGGGGTAGTATAATTGGCATAAGGGGCATCGAAAGAATATAAAAAAATAATTGTGGTAGGGGTAAATAAAAATGTATATGGGTCCATTTAATATTTTATATTGGTTTAGCATGTAAACTGCCATTATAGTATTAAAGGGGTTGTCCCGTTACAGGATAGGGGATAAGTGTCTGCTCGGTGGGGGGTCACACTGATCATAGGAAAGGGAGCCCATATTCCTCAGTTTAAATGGGGCGGCAGACATGCATGCATGTCCAATAAACTGTATGGGACTACCTTTATGGGATAACAGCTCAGCTATCTCCGGTACTCCCAATGAGCTGAAGGGAGCGGCAGCGTGCATGCTTGTTTGCCGCTCTATTCAAATTAGGGAACGTGGGCCCCCATTCTCCCAAATTTCTCTGGGCCTCAAAGGCTGGACCTATTATGTGGATAGGGATAAGTTGTAACGGGGCAACCTTTATAAAAGGTTACTCTGGGACTATAATATTGATGTTCTATCATTAGGATAGGCCAGAAGTGGCCAGCTTTGATATGCTAGACGTCAAGTGCATAGCAACATGACGGTCTTTTAATGCATCCAAGCCTAGCGACAGGTTCCTTTAAAGCTTAGCTGTGGTAAAAGATGACTTTTCAGAATAAGCTGTTACTGTATATGTGTATATATACATGAATGATAGCACTGTACCAGACCATGAAATGACTTGTATCTGACATTTTTATAAGGTTTCTTCTTTGTAGGCTGCCTCTCTAATTCTCAGAGGTCCCTGAGTTGGTGGGTGGTGACTAACTGCTCCCCATAGAAAAAACATGGAGACAGCAGATTCTGTTTCCTGTTTGTTACTTAGAATCATTCGGATCCCCCATATTGGACATTAAATGGCAGATCTGAGCAGATGTGAATAAAGCACTTGGGGTAAGATATACCACTTACCAATAGTTGCTGAATCATGTCTGTCTTACTCTCATGTTTCTCTCTGCACTTCTTCCTACTCCCTTTCTCCTCCCCTCTCCATAAACTTCTATAGGATGGCAGCCTGTCTTGCCTGCAGATAGGTAGTTTAGAAAAAGAGGGGGGGGGGGCATTTGATAAATAAGACATTTTTCTCTGATGTACTATTGATTTGTGCTTTTCGATTATAAGTTATGTGACAGTACAGTGACCACTTAAAGGATATGAACACCTCTAGGGCATGTTTATTAATGATTTCTGCTTCCATTATACTTATTTTAGGCTAAAATCTTTATTTTTTTCAAATTGATTGTTTTTTTAATTTTCAATAATTCTTTCTCTACAGCTTTCGTGCCTGTTCATTTGCACAGTGTTACTTCTCCTTCTCAGTGAATCCATCAGAGAGGTGCTCTGTCAGCAAGATCTGTAGTCTTATCTGTAGTTCCTGAACAGCTCCTAAACAGTCATTTGAGATACCTTTGTATCATTTTAGTAATAATTTAGCTTAAATGAGTGTGTATGAGGAGGTAGGAAATTAAAGATAAGGGCTGCTGATTAACTATGGAGAAGCATCAATCTGCATGTTACAGGCATTCTTCCCGGCTCCAGGACTGCTCTGTCTCTTCAGGCAGTCTGCTGCCTGCTTGCTAGCAGGGCCTCTTCTATTCGGCCTGTAGGGCCAGGTAGCATGCATGCTAATTTCCACCAGCCAATTGCTGGCAACCCTGAGGTACTTAAGACACCTTCCCTTATGGGAAGGTGTCTGAGCAATAGGTTCCTTAGCTTGCTATGTTCCTAAAAAGGTCTGTGTGCTGTCTGCCCATTTCTACCCATTTATTGTATTCTTACCCTCTGTTGTCTGATCTGACCTGTGCCTGTCCTAAGTATTGATCCAACGCTGCCTGCCATAACCTTGGACCATTTCCTGTATTGCGTGAATTCTGACGTCCCTGACCTTGGCCTGTCCCTGACTACGATTTTAACCTGGCCCCTTGGTGCCCTGCATCGGTGTCTCTGACCCCCATGGGTCAGCTGGCAATCACACAGAGACTACTAGTCTCCAGTAGGTAGTGGCTTGGTGGTTCCCCTGCAGCAAAGTCCAGATCCCTATACAGGGCTTTAAGGGTGAAAACCAGTGGACTGCCAGGATAACTCCCATAGGATTAGCCCAAAGCAAAATCAGTTGGTTGACACAGTGGTGCCACTGCCTTAACACTGTAGATGCTGTTTGAGGAGGCATCAGATAGTAGCGTGGTACAGAGCATCAGACAGGCTCAGGCAAACAGAATGGTCAAAAAGGCTGGGTCCAACACAGAAGATCAGATGAGAACACCTTTGATAGTAACTCAATGCTCAGGCAACTTCCTGGATGGGGAAGCTGCTATTTAGCCTTGTAACCCCGCCCAGGGGGTGTGCTGAGAGACAGGAAGCACATGCCTTTGGAGTAATAAATTACAGGAAGTGGTAATCCCACGCCCCCATGGTATTGAGCACGGAGGTAGTGTGGCCAGAGGACACGTCTGGCAGGCACACGTCTGCCCCATCTGGCAGAGAAAGCAAAGGGCAGCGAGTGACAGGTGAGACAGCGGGAGGTGTGGCAGAAGGCCCAGACCTAACACCAAGGACAGCGCCGTACATAATATGGCGGCTGTGCTTGGTATGGCGCTCAGCCCCATTCACTTGGATGGGGATTATCTGCGTCTAGACCACATGATCGATGAACGTATCGTCACTGGTCTAGGGAAAGTTGTGAGAAGGCCGCGAAGCTATTGTGAGCGCTGCCTTTTCAAACATTTGATCAGCAGGAGTCCTGGGTGTTGGACCACACTGATAGGGTAGGTCATCAGTTCTATAGTCTCGGAAAACCCCTTTAAACTGAGCATGTTCGACCAGCTAAGTGAGACGGACAAAAAATAAGGAAAATAACAAACAGCAGGTGGCGCTATACAAATACATTTTATCAAAATGCTTACTGGCTATAATAAATGTTGAATTACATGAGATTATAAAAAAGTATTTAGATCCAGGTGCCTGTTTGAAAAATGTATATTATGCTTTGTGACACAAACCCTTTAAGTTGCATTTATTGAAGAAATATTTTAACCATCTCTGAGTCCTCATAAATGTCATAGTTCATTTTAAAATGGCCCCTACACTAAGATTTTTAACATCTCCCATGTTACACAGGACTTTTAAAGCTCCAGGGTTGCTGTTAATTATGAAGAAGCAATTTTGTCAATGGGGTTGGAGAGATGGATGACGCATAATTCCATCTTGTTCTCCAAAATAATTGGTGCTCATATAACACTCCATGCATTTTTATTTTAAAGTGGGGCTTTTTCTGTTCACCATAAAGTTCTCTGAATACTGGAACTATTTTAGTACTTAAAATACAAAGCGCATACAGAATTATCTGTGACCTTTAGTGTTTCATCTGTTAACATTTTCCGCTTTTATGTACACTCTGTTCTCTTGATACAAAGATTTTGACTTGTAGATCCTACCTTGTCTTTTCCAGCATATCTCCAGCCTTTGTACTAATCTCCTATGACCACTCACTCTAGTTTGAGTTTCTTTGTTCTGCCTCACTCTCTGATGCTTGTGCCTCTGCCAACTGTTTGTTTTGCCTCTTTGCTTTTGGCTTTTTTCCCTCTGTAGAGACAGCAGCTTAACTTCATTTTTGGATAATAATTTTACCCTTACCGTATATACACCCTAAAAAGCCTGAAAGGAACTGTGCTGCATGCTCTAAATCAAGGAATGCTATCTCCAAGATTTTAAAAATCTGCAGAATATCAGTTATTTTTTATTTGCTGCCATACTTTTTATTAATCAAGTGCGCCAAGTTTGAAGACCATGTTGATCAGATCTAAAGGTACTCATACCCATAAGACCAAAGCCTTCCAGAGTTGTTGTTTTTTGTCAGAGCTTGCCAACTATCTTATGTACATAGGATTGTGCCAACTCTCCCCTGACTGATGGCGTTGGAGTAAAAGCAGGTGTTATGTTCTCACCTGGTGAGGTGGATCCGCTAAGCCAATTGACTGGTAGAGCAGATCTTGATCTGGATAGACAGAGCAGATGCAGCAGAGCAGAAGAATAGGTGTAGTAGAATTGGAGAGCCAATGTAGAAGAACTAGAGAGTCAATGAAATAGGGCTGTTGACTTGGTGTAGCAGAAATACAGATCTGATGCAGTAGTGCTGGAGATCCAATGCAGCAGAGTAAATAGAAGACTGGTGAGTAGAGTTACACTGAATACAAGTGTAGCAGAATTAAACTGAATACCATATATCAGTAGAATTGATTTAGCAGAGTTAGGCTGAAGACCAGTCTAGTAGAGTTTATGTACAAGAGTTAAGCTGAAAAGTGATGGACGAACATCGCCTGGGACAGTTTGCAAGCGCGATCAAATGTTTGCGAACCACAAGTTTGCGGCGGGCCACATTCACTTTAATGGCAGGCGAACCTGGAAAACCTTCATGTCATATTTGCAGCCACCAAATACTTACTAGAAGTGCACAAATAGTCCCACAACATGGACAGTGACATACAAGAGGGGGATCTATGACAAAAATTCCAACAAAAAATTCGTATTTTAATTAGGGGTTATTTTTAAGCGTCTTAAAGGGAAATTCTCAAAAATGTGACCTGCTGGAGCCTAGAAAATTTTTATTTTAGGCCACGGGAGAACCGCCACTAAAAATTAGGCATTCACCTGACATAAAAGAGCAAGTGATTATGTGGCTCGAGGTACATTATGCGGTCAATGGATAAAAATTTTACTGTAGCCCACTGGAGTACAGGCCCCAAACATTAGGCATTCACCGTACAGAAAAGATCAAGTGATTATGTGGCTGGAGGTATATTAGAGGGTCATTGGATATCAATTTTACTGCAGGCTAGTGGAGTACAGGCACCAAACATTAGGCATTCACCGCACAGAAAAGAACAAGTGATTATGTGGCTGGAGGTACATTAGGCGGTCACTGTATAACAATTTTTATTGTTGGCCAGTTAGATTACAGGCCACAAAAATAATGCATTCACCGTACAGAAAAGATAAAGTGATTATGTGGCTGAAGGTATATTAATATATTATATAATTGTATATTATTATATTATTTTGTGAAAACAGGTATATAGAACCCCTTAATGGGTATTTGCTGGAAGCAGGTATATCAAGCCGATTAATCAATATTTGGTGGAAGCTGGTGTATCGCAGGCCTCAATCAATATTTGGTGGTTTTTAACAATTCTCAAAAAATTTTAAATTTCAATTTCTCTACTTTTATAATAGATAGTAATACCTCATATAATAGTTATTAATTTACATTTCCCATATGTCTACTTTTTTTTAATGAAATTTTATTTTTGGGGGACGTTAGAAGGCTTAGAAGTTTAGAAACAAATCTTGCAAATTTCCAAAACCCACTTTTTAAGGACCAGTTCAGGTCTGAAGTTACTTTGTGGGGCTTACATAATAGAAACCACCCAAAAATGACCCCATTTTAGAAACTACACCCCTCAAGGTATTCAAAACTGATTTTACAAACTTTGTTAACCCTTTAGGTGTTCCACAAGGATTAATGGAAAATGGAGATTAAATATTAGAGTTTCACTTTTCTGGCAGATTTTACATTTTAATCCATTTTTTCCAGTAGCAAAGCAAGGGTTAAACAGCCAAATAAAACTCAATATTTATTACCCTGAGTCTGTGGTTTACAGAAACACTCCACATGTGGTCGTAAACTGGCCACATGGCAGGGCGCAGTAGGAAAGGAACGCATATGGTTTTTGGAAGGAAGATTTAGCTGAACTGGTTTTTAGATGCCATGTCCCATTTGAAGCCCCCCTGATGCACTCCTACAGTAGAAACTCAAAAAAGTTACACATTTTGGAAAATATGGGATACGGTGCCAGTATTATTGGTACTATTTTGGGGTACATATGATTTTTAATTGCTCTATATAACGTTTTTTGTGAGGCATGGTAATCAAAAAATTTATGTTTTGGCACCGTTTTTTTTTTTTATTGTTAACAACATTCATCTGACAAGTTAGATAATGCGCTATTTTTATAGAGCAGGTTGTTACGGATGCAATAGTATCAAATATGTCTGAGGCAGGGGGAGATTAGAAGGGAAGTTAGGGGTTTGGTGAGAGGGTATAAGGATAGAGAGGAATGTGAGGAGAGTTTTGTTTCAGTTAGTTAAGATAAGACAGGGTTTTCTTCAAGAAGAAAAAGATATTAAGTTCTGTCTTCTCTGGTTGTCTCATCGACCGCTGCTAAGTTCAGTGGTTCATCCAGATGTTGAGGACGTCATCAGCGATGTTTGGAAGGGTGTTGTATGGCATTCCTCCGATTATTTCTATTTCTGTCCATGTAACATAGTAACATAGTACATGAGGCCGAAAAAAGACATTTGTCCATCCAGTTCGGCCTGTTATCCTGCAAGTTGATCCCGAGGAAGGCTAAAAAAAAAAAATCCCTGTGAGGTAGAAGCCAATTTTCCCCACTTTAGGGGAATAAAAAATTCCTTCCCGACTCCAATCAGGCAATCGGAATAACTCCCTGGATCAACCACCCCTCTCTAGTAGCTATAGCCTGTAATATTATTACGCTCCAGAAATACATCCAGGCCCCTCTTGAATTCCTTTATTGTTCTCACCATCACCACCTCCTCAGGCAGAGAGTTCCATAGTCTCACTGCTCTTACCGTAAAGAATCCTCTTCTATCTTTGTGTACAAACCTTCTTTCCTTCAGACGCAGAGGATGTCCCCTCGTCACAGTCACAGCTCTGGGGATAAATAGATGATGGGATAGATCTCTATACTGACCCCTGATATATTTATACATATTAATTAGATCTCCCCTTAGTCGTCTGTTTTCTAAAGTGAATAACCCTAATTTTGATAATCTTTCAGGGTACTGTAGTTACCCCATTCCAGTTATTACTTTAGTTGCCCTCCTCTGGACCCTCTCCAGCTCTGCTATGTCTGCCTTGTTTACAGGAGCCCAGAACTGTACACAGTACTCCATGTGTGGTCTGACTAGCGATTTGTAAAGTGGTAGAACTATGTTCTTATTACGGGCATCTATGCCCCTTCTGATGCAACCCATTATTTTATTGGCCTTGGCAGCAGCTGCCTGACACTGGTTTTTGCAGCTTAGTTTGCTGTTTATTAAAATTCCTTGATCCTTTTTTCTATGTCAGTGTTACCGAGTGTTTTATCATTTAGTATGTACGGGTGACTTGCATTATTCCTTCCCATGTGCATAACTTTACATTTGTCAGTGTTAAACCTCATCTGCCACTTATCTGCCTAAGCATCCAATCTATCCAGATCCCTCTGTAGTAGTATACTGTCCTCTTCAGTGTAAATTACTTTACACAGTTTTGTGTTATCTGCAAAAATGTATACTTTACTATGCAAGCCTTCTACAAGATCATTAATAAATATATTGAAGAGAATAGGGCCCAATACTGACCCCTGAGGTACCCCACTAGTGACAGTGACCCAATCTGAGTATGTACCGTTAATAACCACCCTCTGTTTTCTATCATTGAGCCAGTTACTTACCCACATACAGACGTTTTCTCCCAGTCTGAGCATTCTCATTTTATATACTAACCTTTTATGTGGTACAGTGTCAAATGCTTTGGAGAAGTTCAGATATACGACATCCATTGATTCGCCGCTGTCAAGTCTAGAACTTACCTCCTCATAGAAACTGATTAAATTAGTTTGGCATGACCGATCCCTCAGGAAGCCATGCTGATATGGCGTTATTTGCTTATTTCCGTTGAGATGCTCTAAGATAGCATCTCTCAGAAAACCTTCAAACAGTTTACCCACAACAGATGTTAAACTTACCGGCCTATAGTTTCCAGGCTCTGTTTTTGGACCCTTTTTGAATATTGGCACCACATTTGCCATGCGCCAATCCTGTGGAACATTCCCTGTCAGTATAGAGTCCGCAAATATCAGAAATAAGGGTCTGGCTATGACATTACTTAATTCCCTTAGGATACGGGGGTGTATGCCATCCGGTCCTGGCAATTTGTCGATTTTAATCTTTTTAAGTCGTTGATGTACTTCTTCCTGGGTCAGACAGGACACTTCTAATGGGGAATTTATTTTTACATTCTGCATGTCATTTGACAGTTTATTTTCCTCAGTGAATACATTGGAGAAAAAAATATTTAACAGCTTTGCTTTCTCCTCGTCGCTCTCTGCGACTCCCCCCTCGTTACTCTTTAAAGGGCCGACACCTTCAGATTTATACTTTTTAACATTTATATAATTGAAGAACATTTTAGGGTTAGTTTTACTCTCTTTGGCAATTAATCTCTCGGTCTCTAGTTTGGCCGCTTTTATTAGTTTTTTACATGTTCTATTTTTTTCCTTAAAGTTTTTCAGTGCTTCCGTGCTACCCTCCTGTTTTAGTGATTTATATGCTTTCTTTTTGTCATTTATTGCTTTCTTTACAGTTCTATTTATCCACATTGGTTTCTTTTTGTTCCTTAACTTTTTATTCCCATACGGTATGTACCTCTCACAATGAGATTTTAGGATGTTTTTAAAGATATCCCATTTTGTGGCTGTATTTTTATTTTTGAGGACTTTTTCCCAGTTAGTTAGGCCTGTGGCCTCTCTTAGTTGGCTAAATGTAGCTTTTTTAAAGTTTGATATTTTTGTTCCTCCCTGTAGAAACGCTCTTTTGAATGATAATTGGAAGGTTATTACTTTATGGTCACTATTTCCCAGGTGTCCACCAACCTGCACATCTGTTGTTCTGTCCAGTATGGCCGTCCCTCTAGTCGGGTCCTGAACCAGTTGGGAGAGGTAATTGTCTTTGGTTATTGCCAAGAACCTGTTTCCCTTATACAAGAGATATACAAGATTCCGTTTCCCAGTCTATATCTGGGTAGTTGAAGTCCCCTCATAATAACCACCTCATTATGATTTGCCGCCTTGTCTATCTCGTTTAGTAGTAGATTTTCTGGGGACTCTGGTATATTAGGTGGTTTATAGTAAACTCCTATTAGTAATTTATTGTTTTTTTTAGTTCCATGTATCTACCCACAGTGACTCCACATGTTCATGTCCCTCACTTATATCTTCACGGAGTGTGGGCTTTAGACAGGACTTTACATAAAGGCAGACCCCTCCCCCTCTCTGGTTTTGACGATCCTTTCTAAACAGACTGTAACCTTGTACATTAACTGCCCAGTCATAGCTATCATCCAGCCATGTCTCAGTTATTCCCACTATGTCATAGTTCTCCTGACACATTACTAATTCCAGTTCCCCAGTTTTATTAGTCAGGCTTCGGGCATTAGTATACATACATTTGAGAGGTTTATGTATATTTTTTACCCTACACCTTTCCTTCTGAACTGTTCTAGTCCCTCCTTCCATTCCTCCCCCAGTACCACTACCTTGCCCCTGGTCTCTATCTGCACTATCTTCCCCTCCTATAGTGTAATTACCCTCCCCCCCAGTCCCTAGTTTAAACACTCCTCCAACCTTCTAGCCATCTTTCTCCCCAGCACAGCTGCCCCTTCCCCATTGAGGTGCAGCCCGTCCCTACGATAGAGCCTGTAGCCGATAGAGAAGTCGGCCCAGTTCTCCAGGAACCCAAACCCCTCCTTCCTACACCAGTTCTTGAGCCACTTGTTAATCTCCCTAATCTCCCACTGCCTTTCTTGTGTGGCTCGTGGCTCGTGGTACAGGCAGTATTTCGGAAAATACTACCTTTGAGGTCCTTGCCCTAAGCTTTTGACCTAAATCCCTGAAATCATTTTTATGTCACGGGTTCCAGAGTCAGTTGGGATGATGAGGTTCCATTCTTTTATGAGATCTTGACCTTGTTCTACTGTTGTAATGGTTATTAACTTTCCCTTGTTAGGGATGAGGAGTTTCACAAGGAATCCCCATCTATATGGGACGTTGTTGTCTCGCAAGGTTGAGGTAATTTGTGAAAAGTTCCTTCTAGCTTGAATCGTGGATTTTGATAGGTCTGTAAAAACTGTAATGTCCTTAAAGTTGTCTGGGAGATTAGTTGGTTTTCTCATTTCTTGCAGAATCTTTTCTTTGGTGTTAAAAAAGTGGATCCTTGCAATTACATCTCTAGGAGTTGAGAGGTGAATGGATTTTGGTCTGGGTAGTCTGTAGGCCCTGTCGATCTCGGTATCTCTTTCTGAGCAAGATGGAATTCGTTTTTTTATAAACTCTTTTAAAAAGCAGGTGAGGTTGTTATTCGGGATACTTTCAGGGATTCCACGGAATTTGAGGTTGTTTCTCCTGCTCCTGTCTTCTAAATCTGCAATCTTGAGTTTTAGTTGGTTTATTTCTTCTGTATGGTCGTTTACTTGATCTGCAATTGTATTTTGGACAGTGCAGAATTCAGACATTTTAGATTCTATATGGGTAACTCTTTTTGTTGTTTCTTTGAGTTTTGTGTTGATAGGAGAGATCACTTGTGAGATGTCCTGCAGGAATGTTTTTCTAAGTAGCATTAAGGATTCGTTTATGAAAGCTTCTGACGCTGACTTTTCAGTGGAAGGTAGTGCATCAAGGAGCTCGTCTGGATCAGTTGCTTTATCTGTGTCCCCTAAGTTAGGATTGTCAGTTTGTGTGTCTTGCAATTCTTCATCACTCCATTTTGCCTTCTGTTTAACAGGGCTATTGTCTGGAGAGTAAGATTCTGATGATGATAGCTCAGTACAAATATTATTTTCTTGATGTGCTGATGGAATTGATGCGTAGCTTTCAGTAAGGTCTGGATTAGATTTTAGTTTGGCCAGTTTTGTTTTTTGTTTCTGGGAACTTAGGTTATTATAGTGATAGAGCTCTTCACTTTCTTGGAATCCAGAGCAGTCTTTTTCATTTTTTTTCTGTAGGGTGCCCGTCACAATGTGTGTCACATTTGTGCCCCGTGTGTTATATGATGTTCTTTGGTTCTGCATCATTAACTCTGTAGGTATGGTAGGTTGTATAAGTGATTTTAGCGTCACTTTTAAAGGCTTTTTTGCTGTACAGTTCAGTATAGCGGTAATCTTTGATTGATGTGTTGTTTCACTTTATAAACAGTGGATATTTGTATTGTGGTACCCTATGTCTGAGTCGCTGGCTGAAATATTTATTTCCGGGATTGGTCTTCTTTTCTGATATGTGGTTTAGCAATTCTAGTTGTTTACGTCTTATAAAGTCACTATAGTGAGGTGGTGTTTTATATTATTGCAGTGATTTCACCTCTATATTTCACTTCTGTCGCAGAAATGAAGGTGATTAAATGCCGTTATACAGTAGTATAAAGGGTTTTATCAAATCCCTGTTTATTTCTTGTTATGTTATTTTGAATAGTTGATGTTGTAGATTGCTGAGATCATGCCTTTTAAACTGCGCTGATGTCTGTTATGAAGTGGCCCTTTAAATCAGGCCAGCGGTTGCGCTAGTTATTTTCTTGAGCTGTTTGTCCTGTTTGAAATAATGCCACCTGGTTCTATGAGGTTTCAGTAGCAAATACTTATTTGATTTCTCCTTGCAGAATCCCTGCTTTAAGAGGTGACTTCTTGTTATACAGTAGATGTCTGCGTCTTGAGAAACAAAGGATATGGTACGATGTGACTGCGTCTTTAAGACAGTGCTGACTTTTTATTTGATGTGCTTCACAGTAATCAGGAATATACCTGTATGTGTTTGCGCTATGCTTTCTGTGGCAGTGGAATTTTAGTGGTTGTAATCTCTTATATTTGGAGATTCACTGCTTTGGTGCGGTGGACTCTGTAATGGCGGCCGTTCTCGCCGCTTTGATTTCACTTCCGGTTTCGGCAGTGTCTCTTATCGGGGTTAAACTCTTGAATAAGTTGTGTTGTAGCTTTAGGCAGCGCTATTCTCCGCTATGGCTGCTTAGTTCAGCGATTGTAATCAATAATTTCGGGGAGGTTCACTGCTAAAATGCGGTGGACTTTGTAATGGTGGCCGTTCGCGCCGCTTGGGCTTCACTTCCGGTTTCGGCAGTGTCTTTTTATCAGGGTTATGCTCTTAAATAAATGCACTTTTCTCTTTGGCTGGAGTTATCTTTTGCTTATGGGCTAGTAAGTGTGCTTAGTAAGCGCTGTAACTTACTGTCACCGGGCTTTGAAGTAGCTGCTGGCAGCGCTGATCTGGGTTGTGGCTGCTTCTTTGATGTTGCCACAGTGCTCGGGTATCTGGTATTCCGATGGCTCTAGGTGCTTGAGAAGTGGTCCAAAATGCCCGAATGAGGTGTTGTCTTGTTCCTCAGACTCTGCCCTTTCTTTCTTAGCCCTTCACAGATCGATCTTTTCTGGGTAATTGTAGCTTTGTGGGTCGCTTTGCAGTGGTCTTCTAGGAGCTCCTCAGACCTGCATCCACTCTCCTTGAGCGCTAGCTCCGCCCGCCTCTTTACTTTATTTCTGATGTTCACTTTTGGGGGTCTGATCCCCTCTGCAATGCATTACAATACATCTGTATTTTAATGCATTGCCTGTTCGTGTACTACAGCGAGTAGTACACTAAAAGGTTGCCTAGGAGACCCAGCCTGAGGCTGGATCTCCTCGGCACCCGTATAAGGCAGGTCCTGATGCCATGCAAGGCATTGGGCAGCCTCCTCACGGCATCGGGCTGCCTTCTGACACATCGAGTCCCCGCCACAGCAGTGTGGGGACTCGATGCGCTATGTTAAAAAGTATATTATAGGTATATCACACCCCATTAATCAGTTGTTGTTTTTTGAGGGGGGGGGAGGCAACAGGTATATCACACCAGTTGCAATTACTGTAGTTTTTCCAATAGCGCTTTTGCCTCTATCTAGCTGCAGTATCGCAGCAGAACCGCACACAACTACTGCACAATTCAAATGCACTATAATATACATTCTATGTTAGAAAGTATATTATAAGTATATCACACCCCTCAGTATATCACACCTATCGATAGCACACCTATACCAGTCCTTAAAAGGACTTTTGTTGCCCTATTAGCGAGCGTTTGATGTTCCTAACAGCCTGTCCCTGCACCACACAACAACCTTTCCCTACACTGGAAAAAAAACTGAATGTAAAATGGCTGCCAGATCGGGTTTATTTATAGGGTAGGGGGTGTGTCCATGTGCTGAAATGTCTCAATTGGCTGTCTTGTCCCACCTGATGGGTCGAAGTTCGGCACAATGCAAAAGAATATGTCGCCGGCCGACATCGCCATATATCTTCGCATATTCGGCGAACCGCGAACAAGCAAAGTTTGCCGCAAAACATCTGAAGGGCAAACCGCAAGGCCATCTCTAAACCTGAAGACCAGTGTCGTAGGGTTGATGAATCAGAGCTAATCTGTAGACCGATGTAGAAAAGTTGAGCAGGTAGAATGTGGGAATGCAGGTAACTGACCTGAATAATCAGGTAGCATCAGGTGGTTTAAATAACTGTGGGATCATGTCATCAATATGCCCTGGGTTTCCATGGCAAAAGGATGTGCAGGAGTATAGAATGAACCCACCAAAGAAGGGGAGCAAGGTAGTGCGCAGATCTGGAACAGGTGAGCAACAAAAAGATCAGGCTGTTGAATTTCAATATTTTTGTAAAAGGAGATAAGATTACATCAGATTTATCTTACACCGGATACTTATCGGAAACACATACATGCTCAACTCAACAAAGCATGCTTGTGCAAGGGGGGTATGGGCAGAATAGCTGTCGGGTGAATATAATAGCATTGGGTCGAAAGCTTTTGAAGATGTATGGACAACTTAGCACCTTACTCTCTTAAGATTAAGATAATCTTTCAAAGGAGTTTTAAGATGCATCCTCTTATGTGATATCCGTCCTAAAGCTTCAATAATTTTTGGGTGATATCATTGACTCATTTATGCCAAATGGCTGATGTGTACCCATCAAGAGAAGCACAGCCTGGGCCACAGATCCCGACAGAGAATGATCCACCAACAGTCAATGATTTCTTGATTTCACTTAAGACATTGCCATCCAGAGCCTACTCACTCAGAAACCAACAGTGATTGAAAAGACCTTCAGTACATTGGCCAGCTTATAGCATATAGATATCACTGAGAGGAATCATACTGGAAGAAGACAAAAATCAGAATTTTCTGAAGAAACCATTGGGTATGTTCAGTAGGGAACTTTGATTATTAGGGATTCATTAGTTGCTCACATATGAAACCCTGTTTTGTTAATATTCTCAATTTCTGCTGACAATGAATTCTGGGATATGTGGTAAACCACTGTGCGGTTCCGTAAACTCCTACATGAACTACCCATGGATGATCCAATTGTCAGAAGATCTCTAGATGGTCATACAGTATATACCAGGAATGCTCAACCTACAGCCGTCCAGCTGTTACAAAACTACAACTCCCAGTGTGCCCTAATAGCTGTAGGCTGTCCAGGCATGCTGGGAATTGTAGTTTTGCAACAGCTGAAGTGCCACAGGTTGGGCATCCCTGGTATATACCAATGCAGCAATCCTCATCTTGTTTCCCAAAGGATCCAACAAATTTAAATCTCTTCTTGTTCTCACATATCTGGAGGGCTTTCCAGACTTTCTTTAGGTGAGCTGCAGCTCATAAAGTACCTACCTTTCCCAGAATGCATTTCAATTAGCTCTTGTTAATGCTTTGATATCCTGGATAGAAAATAGTCACCAAAGATGTTATCTGCCAGTTAAAACCAGTGACCAGTGTTAATTTTTTCTAATCTGTTTTATTTTCTGATTGCAGATTTTTTTATTCTATTTTCTGAACATGATTAGGGGGGCAGCCATCTTGCCTGAGCTGTTCTTAACAGAATTTAGAAAACATTAAGGAAGTTGCTTTATGGCAGCCTCATGGTCCATAGATACACTGGACAGGAGGGGACCTCATTGACCTCTACGGTAGAGTTTTCTAGGCATGATCTGTGACTTGTGCAGAAGTCATTGTACAAAGAAAGAATAGATAAGCATCACCTATTGTGAATGTTGGATCCTTTCTTACACGGAAGTGATATAATTATAGGCAGGATTATAATGGCAGATAAGCATTCTAGTGGCCAGTGCAAAAAATGCAGAATTCCATGTTTTTATTTAAATATAGATATTAACATGGCAAATTAAAAATTCTTAAAAAATATATTAAACATAAAAACTTGATTTAAACAATCAGTTATTTTCTGATTAAACGTTCCCTTTAAGCCAGCACCTCATCTTGCAGTCAGCTGGGTAATTACTCTCTCTGGTGAGCAGAGAGAACTATGGGCTATTTGAGAGCTCATAGCTAGGTTTCAAGGGCTACTCTTTGTCCTTATTGAGAGCTGGAGATTGCCTAATAGGTGTTAAAAATATTCTAGGCCAGACAACAGTTCTCTGGGTTTCTGGGAAAATGATATGCAAATTAGCTTATCTTTTTTTCTTATAGTATGAGAAATTCAGCTTTCTTTTCCCAGGTCCATCAAACTTCATCTAGCCTCTACAGTCTTCTTCACATATAAATCCAGTACCAGAGCATATGATAAGTAAAAAATGAAAAAAATGCAAATGTCATCCAAATTGTGTGCTACAAATATTACTCCAAAATATGGATTCTCTTTTAGGTCACTCGCAGTCTTTCGCGATCCGAAACATACTAATCGTCTTTTGTACCATTGAAGACATCATGAGACTGAAGATGAATCTTTATAAAGATAAGGGGGGGTCATTTATTAAGACCAGCATTTTAGACACCGGTCCTAAAAGGTTCCTGCGCTGGAATGGAGAGGCTCAGGCCTCCCTGTTACTTCGGCGCATCCGGTGCCGGTCTAAATGTAAGCCAGATTCCGAGCTGTCTTACATTTAGACCATTTTCTACGACTTAAACAGGCATAGAAAATGATGAATGAGTCTGGCCTACCAGCCCGTCCCGGCCCACACCATGCCACTTTTTTAGACCTGGTGTGAGCGGGGAAAAAGTTGTAGATTGCAGAGCAACTAACATTTGCAGCGCAATCTGCGCCTGAAATTCGCCTAATATAGGTGTATTGCAGGTTCATAAATGACACCCCCAAGGTGACCTAAAACAAATCAGGATATACATGAACTCATGCAGAATGTAAGTAGTCACAAAACCCATATTTGCTGTTAAATCCTTTTAAGCTTGTTTAAATGACAAGTAAGCTCTAATGAGCCCTTTAAAGACTCATCTATCATCTGGTAATAGGGGATTGTGGACACATTTGCGCTACCATGAAATATCAGCAAACTCTGCCGTCTTACCCAAAGCCAAGGACAACGTGGCGTATTTACCGTCAGTCAGGTGATATCACTCAGTAGAAGTTGTAACCTTACTTCCCCTCATATCTCCACCCAGCATCGCAGACACACAGTCATGGCTTTTTCTAAATCCTAGCTATTACTTTTACCGGCTTTTACCGGCTTTAAGGATGTCTTCCAAAAGGTTACCATTAGTAATACCGATATTTTAATACGATTATTTGGTTTAATGCTCAATCTTGCTGTCCAATATCAGCTTTTAACGTAATGCTTGTTCTATTATTGGCATTAAATCACTATAATGTAATACATGTCAAACATTAACTCATCAGGTGTCTACTCCGCAGCTGAAGGTAAGAGATTAATTTAGTAAAAAGATTTAGGACTCTGTCAAAAAGAAATTCTTGATTTTAACTCAATAAAAGATTCAATAATATCAATATAACTTTGTAACCAACAAAAAACGTATCTGCCTTGTCTGTATGAGTCCAGGAGAAGTGTAGTAGGAGAAAATGGGTCATGCCTTATAGGGTCAGTAGTAGAGTTGAGCGAACACCTGGATGTTCGGGTTCGACGAGTTCGGCCGAACTTTCGAAAAATGTTCGGGTTCGGGATCCGAACTCGACCCGAACTTCATCCCGAACCCGAACCCCATAGAAGTCAATGGGGACCCGAACTTTTGGGCACTAAAAAGGCTGTAAAACACACCCGGAAAGGGCTAGAGGGCTGCAAAAGGCAGCAAAATGTAGTTAAATCCCCTGCAAACAAATGTAGATAGGGAAATGATGAGTTAACATAAAATAAATAAAAATTAAACAATATTAATTGGAGTGAGGTCCCATAGCACAGAATCAGGCTTCAAGTCACCCACCAATGGAGAAGGTCACTTACTATTATTTTGACCACAGCACCCAGACAAAGGAGAGAGGTCCCACAGCAGAGAACCAGGCATCATATCACCCACCACAGGAGTAGGCCACCATTTAGTTACTTTGACCCCTACACCCAGACGGAGGAGAGAGGTTACACAGCAGAGAATCAGGCATTTAGATCACCCACCACAGGAGTAGGCCACCATTGAATCAGACCCCGGCAACCATGTCAGATGGCACAAGCATAAGCTTTATATCAATCAGCACAGGAGAAGGCGACTTTGACAGACTTTGACCCCTACACCCGGACGGAGGAGAGAGGTTTCAAAGCAGAGAATCAGGCATTTAGATCACCCACCACAGGAGTAGGCCCCAATTTAGTGGGACCCCGGCAACCATGTCAGATGGCACAACCATCAGCTTCATATCAATCAGCACAGGAGAAGGCGACTTTGAAAGACTTTGACCCCTACACCCAGACGGAGGAGAGAGGTTTCACAGCAGAGAATCAGGCATTTAGATCACCCACCACAGGAGTAGGCCCCCATTGAATCAGACCCTGGCAACCATGTCAGATGGCACAACCATCAGCTTTATATCAATCAGCACAGGAGAAGGCGACTTTGAAAGACTTTGACCCCTACACCCAGATGGAGGAGAGAGGTTTCACAGCAGAGAATCAGGCATCATATCAACCACCACAGGAGAAGCCACCATTTAGTTACTTTGACCCCTGCACCCAGGAAGAGGAGAGAGGCACCACAGCACATATTCTGGCATCATATCAGCCACCACAGGAGAAGCCACCATTGAGTTACTTTGACCCCCGCACCCAGGAAGAGGAGAGAGGCACCACAGCACATATTCTGGCATCATATCAGCCACCACAGGAGAAGCCACCATTGAGTTACTTTGACCCCCGCACCCAGGAAGAGGAGAGAGGCACCACAGCACATATTCTGGCATCATATCAGCCACCACAGGAGAAGCCACCATTGAGTTACTTTGACCCCTGCACCCAGGAAGAGGAGAGAGGCCCCACAGCACATATTCTGGCATCATATCAGCCACCACAGGAGAAGCCACCATTTAGTTACTTTGACCCCTTCACCCAAACAGAGGAGAGAGGTTCCACATCAGAGAATCAGGCATCATATCAACCACCACAGGAGTAGGCCACAATTTAATGGGACCCCGGCAACCATGTCAGATGGCACAACCATCAGCTTCATATCAATCAGCACAGGAGAAGGCGACTTTGAAAGACTTTGACCCCTACACCCAGACGGAGGAGAGAGGTTTCACAGCAGAGAATCAGGCATTTAGATCACCCACCACAGGAGTAGGCCCCCATTGAATCAGACCCTGGCAACCATGTCAGATGGCACAACCATCAGCTTTATATCAATCAGCACAGGAGAAGCCACCATTGAGTTACTTTGACCCCTGCACCCAGAAAGAGGAGAGAGGCCCCACAGCACATATTCTGGCATCATATCAGCCACCACAGGAGAAGCCACCATTGAGTTACTTTGACCCCCGCACCCAGGAAGAGGAGAGAGGCACCACAGCACATATTCTGGCATCATATCAGCCACCACAGGAGAAGCCACCATTGAGTTACTTTGACCCCTGCACCCAGGAAGAGGAGAGAGGCCCCACAGCACATATTCTGGCATCATACTAACCACCACAGGAGAAGCCACCATTGAGTTACTTTGACCCCTGCACCCAGGAAGAGGAGAGAGGCCCCACAGCACATATTCTGGCATCATATCAGCCACCACAGGAGAAGCCACCATTGAGTTACTTTGACCCCCGCACCCAGGAAGAGGAGAGAGGCACCACAGCACATATTCTGGCATCATATCAGCCACCACAGGAGAAGCCACCATTGAGTTACATTGACCCCTGCACCCAGGAAGAGGAGAGAGGCCCCACAGCACATATTCTGGCATCATACTAACCACCACAGGAGAAGCCACCATTGAGTTACTTTGACCCCTGCACCCAGGAATAGGAGAGAGGCCCCACAGCACATATTCTGGCATCATATCAGCCACCACAGGAGAAGCCACCATTGAGTTACTTTGACCCCCGCACCCAGGAAGAGGAGAGAGGCACCACAGCACATATTCTGGCATCATATCAGCCACCACAGGAGAAGCCACCATTGAGTTACTTTGACCCCCGCACCCAGGAAGAGGAGAGAGGCACCACAGCACATATTCAGGCATCATATCACACACCACAGGAGAAGGCCTCTTTCAGTGATTTAGGCCTTTGGACCCAGACAGAGGAGAGAGGCACCACAGCACATATTCTGGCATCATATCAGCCACCACAGGAGAAGCCACCATTGAGTTACTTTGACCCCTGCACCCAGGAAGAGGAGAGAGGCCCCACAGCACATATTCTGGCATCATATCAGCCACCACAGGAGAAGCCACCATTTAGTTACTTTGACCCCTGCACCCAGGAAGAGGAGAGAGGCACCACAGCACATATTCTGGCATCATATCAGCCACCACAGGAGAAGCCACCATTTAGTTACTTTGACCCCTTCACCCAAACAGAGGAGAGAGGTTCCACATCAGAGAATCAGGCATCATATCAACCACCACAGGAGTAGGCCACAATTTAGTTTATTTGACCCCTGCACCCAGGAAGAGGAGAGAGGCCCCACAGCACATATTCTGGCATCATATAACACACCACAGGAAAAGGCCTCTTTCAGTGATTTAAGCCTTTGGACCCAGACAGAGGAGAGAGGTCAGAGATTAGCTTCATATCCCCCAGCACAGCAGAAGACCGCTTTATTTGACTTAGGCCTCAGCACCCAGACAGAAGACAGAGGTAGCATGGCAGAGGTTATGGCTTCATGTCACCCGTTAGTTTAACCGGCCACTTTCATCTGGTTAGGCCCCGGCGCCCAGACAGAGAAGAGTTTCATTCAACTGTGGGTTTCATAAAATTTGTATCAAATAAAGAAGTGGCCCGTAGCACAACAAGACATGTTTTAGGCAGTTAATAAGGACTACTCTGCACAAGGGAGGGACAGGTCCTGTGGGATCCATGCCTGGTTCATCTTTATGAAGGTCAGCTTGTCCACGTTGGCTGTGGACAGGCGGCTGCGCTTGTCAGTAATGACGCCCCCTGCCGTGCTGAATACGCGTTCAGATAAAACGCTGGCCGCCGGGCAGGAAAGCACCTCCAAGGCATAACATGCTAACTCTGGCCACGTGGACAATTTCGAAACCCAGTAGTTGAATGGGGCCGAACCATCCGTCAGGATGTGGAGGGGTGTGCAGACATACTGTTCAACCATGTTAGTGAAATGCTGCCTCCTGCTAACACGTTCCGTATCAGGTGTCGGTGCAGATAGCTGTGGCGTGGAGACAAAACTTTTCCACATTTCTGCCATGCTAACCCTGCCCTCAGATGAGCTGGCCGTGACACAGCTGCGTTGGCGACCTCTTGCCACTCCTCTGCCTTCACCTTCCACCTGTTCCCCTGTGACATGTGGGAATGCTCTCAAGAGCGCCTCTATCAGCGTGCGCTTGTACTCGCGCATCTTACGGTCGCGCTCCAGTTCAGGAATTAAAGTGGGCACATTGTCTTTATACCGGGGATCCAGCAGGGTGGCCACCCAGTAGTCTGCACACGTTAAAACGTGGGCAACTCTGCTGTCGTTGCGCAGGCATTGGAGCATATATTCGCTCATGTGGGCCAGGCTACCCATGGGTAAGGACAAGCTGTCCTCTGTGGGAGGCGTATCGTCATCGTCCACCGTATCCCCCCAGCCACGCACCAGTGATGGGCCTGGGCTGCCACCCCGCTGTGAACTTGCGTCATCCTCGTCCCCCTCCACCTCCTCCTCCTCATCCTCCTCGTCCTCCAGTACAGTGCCTTGGCTGGCGACTTGTGAACCTGTCCTCTGCTGCTTAAACAAACCTCCCTCTGAGCCACTTCGAACAGACTGGCCCGAAAGTGTTAGAAACGAGCCCTCATCCTCCTCCTCCTCCTCCACCTGGGCCACCTCCTCTAACATCATTGCCCTAAGTGTTTTCTCAAGGAGACATAGAAGTGGTATTGTAACGCTGATAACAGTGTCATCGCCACTGGCCATGTTGGTGGAGTACTCGAAACAGCGCAGCAGGGCACACAGGTCTCGCATGGAGGCCCAATCATTGGTGGTGAAGTGGTGCTGTTCGGCAGTACGACTGACGCGAGCGTGCTGAAGCTGAAACTCCACTATGGCCTGCTGCTGCTCGCACAGTCTCTCCAGCATGTGCAAGGTGGAGTTCCACCGGGTGGGCACGTCGCATATGAGGCGGTGAGCGGGAAGGCCGAAGTTCCGCTGTAGCGCAGACAGGCGAGCAGCGGCAGGATGTGAACGGCGGAAGCGCGCACAGACGGCCCGCACTTTATGCAGCAGCTCTGACATGTTGGGGTAGTGGTGAATGAACCTCTGCACCACCAAGTTCAGCACATGCGCCAGGCAAGGGATGTGCGTCAAACCGGCTAGTCCCAGAGCTGCCACGAGATTTCGCCCATTATCGCATACCACCAGGCCTGGCTTGAGGCCCACCGGCAGAAACCACTCGTCGGTCTGTTGTTCAATACCCCGCCACAACTCCTGTGCGGTGTGGGGCCTGTCCCCCAAACATATGAGTTTCAGAATGGCCTGCTGACGTTTACCCCGGGCTGTGCTGAAGTTGGTGGTGAAGGTGTGTGGCTGACCGGATGAGCTGGTGGAAGCAGTGGAGGAGGAAGCCGAGTAGGAGGAGGAGGCTACAGGAGGCAGAGAATGATGCCCTGCGATCCTAGGGGGCGGAAGGACGTGCGCCAAGGAACTGTCCGCCGGGGGCCCAGCCGCCACTACATTCATCCAGTGTGCAGTTAGTGAGATATAGCGTCCCTGGCCGTGCTTACTGGTCCACGTATCTGTGGTTAGGTGGACCTTGCCACAAATGGCGTTGCGCAGTGCACACTTGATTTTATCGGACACTTGCATGTGCAGGGAAGGCACGGCTGTCTTGGAGAAGTAGTGGCGGCTGGGAACCACATACTGCGGGACAGCCATGGCCATCAGCTGTTTGAAGCTCTCTGTGTCCACCAGCCGGAATGACAGCATTTCAAAGGCCAGCAGTTTAGAAATGCTGGCGTTCAGGCCAAGGGCTCGAGGGTGACTCGGGGGGAATTTGCGCTTCCTCTCTAAGGTTTGAGATATTGAGAGCTGAACGCTGCTGTGTGATATAGTGGAGACGCTAGTTGACGGTGGCGGTGGTGGTGGTGTCGGTGGCACATCCTCTGTTTGCTGCTCGGCAGGTGGCAACATTCCTCTCGAGGCGGAAGCCGAGGCAGCAGCGGTAGAGGGAGCAGGGGGAGCCTCAGCGAGTGCCTGGTTTTTAAGGTGTGTACCCCACTGCAGTTCATGCTTTGCATGTAGATGCCTGGTCATGCAGGTTGTGCTGAGGTTCAGAACGTTAATGCCTCGCCTCAGGCTCTGATGGCAGAGCGTGCAAGTCACTCGGGTCTTGTCGGTAGGACATTGTTTAAAGAAGTGCCATGCCAGGGAACTCTTTGAAGCTGCCTTTGTGGGGCTGGGTCCCTGTTGGCGATGTCCAGTAGCAGGCGAACTCTGGGGGCGGCGGCTCGTCTGCTTTGGCCCCCTGCTCCCTCTTTGGCTTCGCTGTTGTCTCGGTCTCACCACTACCTCTTCCTCTGAACTGTGAAAGTCATCGCCACGACCTTCAGTCCATGTGGGGTCTAAGACCTCATCGTCCTCTGCATCGTCTTCCACCCAGTCTCCCTCCCTGACCTCCTCCTGTTCAGTCTGCACACTGCAAAAAGACGCGGCAGTGGGCACCTGTGTTTCGTCATCATCAGAGAGTCGGTGACTCTGCTGTGGTGGTATTCCCATGTCCTCTTCATCTGGAGACATAAGTGGTTGTGCGTCAGTGCATGGTATGTCTTCCTCCACTGGGGAAGGGCTAGGTGGACGCCCCTGGGAAACCCTGGAAGCAGAGTCTTCAAACAGAAGAAGAGACTGCTGCATAACTTGTGGCTCAGACCGTTTCCCTGATATGCTTGGGGGTGATGTGACAGACTGATGGGCTTGGTTTTCAGGTGCCACCTGTGCGCTTTCCGCAGAAGACTGGGTGGAAGACCATGTGGTGAACGTGCTGGAAGCACTGTCGGCCACCCAATCGATTAATGCCTGTACCTGCTCAGGCCTTACCATCCTAAGAGCGGCATTGGGCCCCACGAGATATTGCGGTACATTCTGCCGGCTAGTTGAGGGAGTTTGTTCCCTACTGTGTGCGCCTGGGGCCGAACGGCCACGTCCTCTACCAGCAACAGAGGCTCCACGGACACCACCACGACCGCGTCCTCGTCCCTTAATAGTATTTTTCTTCATTGTTGCGATTCAACTCGCACCACAATGAAATATATTATTTTTTATAAGCAAAATCCCCTCACTGGAATACTTTCAGTCTTTTGACTATATGGATTACAGATGGAATGACTGTTATATGTGAGTACCGCTTTCTTTGACAGATTCTAGTATGGGTACATATATGTTTTCCCAACCCCAGCACATTAGTTTGCTAATTCCAGATGTATGAAACGCAGGCCTAACTGTATCTAGTATATTGAACGCCAGATAAACTAACTTGGCCTTTTTTAAATAAAAAAAATCCCCTCACTGGAATACTTTCAGTCTTTTGACTGTATGGATTACAGATGGAATGACTGTTATATGTGAGTACCGCTTTCTTTGACAGATTCTAGTATGGGTACATATATGTTTTCCCAACCCCAGCACATTAGTTTGCTAATTCCAGATGTATGAAACGCATGCCTAACTGTATCTAGTATATTGAACGCCAGATAAACTAACTTGGCCTTTTTTAAATAAAAAAAATTCCCTCACTGGAATACTTTCAGTCTTTTGACTGTATGGATTACAGATGGAATGACTGTTATATGTGAGTACCGCTTTCTTTGACAGATTCTAGTATGGGTACATATATGTTTTCCCAACCCCAGCACATTAGTTTGCTAATTCCAGATGTATGAAACGCAGGCCTAACTGTATCTAGTATATTGAACGCCAGATAAACTAACTTGGCCTTTTTTAAATAAAAAAAAAATTCCCTCACTGGAATACTTTATGGCTTTTCACTGTATGGATTACAGGTGGACTGGTATTAGTAGGGGTGACACAAGCACACCCAAGTCCCTGATGTAGGATTTCTATGGCACAGACCACTATTACAAGTGATTAATGGACGTTGGGAGAGATTGTGCTGCAAGATGGCCGCCGCCTCTCAGCCCAGTAACATGTGCCACAAAATGGTCTGCACAACCTTTAAAAAAAATAGCCTTGGACTGTGCTGCTAAATCGCTATTGGTCTGAATCCCAGGTGTAGATGTCTGACTTGTTTGGAGCTTTGGAATGCACACTGTGGCAGCTTCTGCTGCAGCACTACAAGTCGCAAAATGGCGGCCGGCGGTCAGCCCAGGTACATGTGGATGGAAAAATCACTCTGGCCACTCTAAAAATAGCCAATCCCTATCAAAAAAGCAGCTCAGCTGCAGTTGTTCAGATGAATCACAGGTGGAGGAGAGAAATTTGCTTCCAGTTATTCAATTATCCCTGCCTATTCTCGCCCTAGCATCAGCTGCGTCTATCCCTGTTCTATTCACATCGGGAGTGAGCACGTCCCGACGTGGGCACAAGCTTATAAAGAGGCTGAGTCACATGCTGCACTTGGCCAATCACAGCCTTGCCAATAGTAGGCATGGCTGCGATGGCATCTTAGGGCAAGTAGTATGATGCATGTTGATTGGCTGCTTTGCAGCCTTTCAAAATGCGCCAAAATACATGCCGAACGACGAACCCGAACCCGAACTTTTACGAAAAAGTTCGGGTTCGGGTCCGTGTCACGAACACCCCAAAATTCGGTACGGACCCGAACTATGCTCGAACTGATCGCTCAACACTAGTCAGTAGTCCAGCTCAGTATGTCTATTATTATATGCCATTCATAGAGCTTTGGTGTGGTCTTCAGAATTGTGCTTCAACAAGAATCCATATTATATTTTTAGATAGCTGAGGAAACAACAGCATGCATACCATAGAAGCAGCTCATGTGTCTCTATGGGGGTTCCTGGAGCAAGAGAACACATTCTTAATTGGTCTTGCCAACACTTTGATGGGTCATGAAGCATCTGCACAAAGATATGATCTAGCATTATCAAACAAGTAAGCGGAAAATGTGTTAGGGCCATGGTATTGGGATTTAAGGACCAGCACTTCCCGTTGCTGGCTGTTAGGATGGGGTCAAGAAGGACCCGATAGAGACTTGATTTTTATAGATGCCATGAGATACCCAGTTCTCTATGAACACCACTGGAGGAAACCCATAAAAATATTAGGAGAATAAGAAACTTTGCTTCTCTATAGCAGATGTTGTCCTGGACAGATAGAATCTAACGACCCAAAGCAAATTTCCTAAAAGTTGTTTAGGGTCAAATTTGTCTAAATCAACCTTGCAATTCGATTTGGGTATGAATCGATTCTATCTGAATTGAAAATACTATTAAATGCCTAGAAAATCTCTCTCTCACCTTCAGAAACAACAAATCTGGAATTTTTAGAAAAATTGCAATTACATTTTTATTCTAAAGATTTGATTTGCTTATCTCTTCTACATATTCAATTTAAATACATACCGCCATTTTTACTAGGCTTTTCCTTGACTTAACTTAAAGGGGTTATCCAACCCCTATAATGCCCCTTAAAATCCTTGGGCCCCTCACACTGGCTATACATACCCCGACACACGCATCGCTTCTGATGCCCGCATGGCCGCAGCTTCATCTCCCCTGTTGCACAGATCAAAACATCCGTGACGGGTGGGGTGGGGGCAGCCATTAGCAGACTGTGATGGGAACAAGCCTTCCTAGCATCGCAGGTGATGATAGGGAGGCTCGTCCCCATTGCGGCCTGCTATTGGCAGAATCCCCCTCTCCCCCGTCGCCGGATGTTTTGATGCGCGTTACACTGAGATGTAACAGGGCCATGCATTTTGCTGGGCATTATAGGGGTGGGATAACCCCTTTAAGGATAGGGTATCAATATCAGATCAGTAGGGTCTGACACCCAGTACCCCTGCCAATCAGTTGTGCGGTGTGACGTAATCAGACGTTGAAACTACATAGCTCCATACACTGCAGAGGGGCCATGCCCGGTTACTGTAGCACTGCTCCAGTTACCTGCATGGAGCTGTGTCATTCTGGTGAAAACTGCTGATCTGATCGGCAGGAATGTTTAGAGTCTGACTCACACTAAACTGATATTGATGACCTACAAACAGACTATCAATAAACAAGACGTGGAAATCCCCTTTAAATCAGGACTAAATGGAAACCTAGGTGGGGGTAACAGTTCGATACACTTCAAGAAAATTTAGACTAGCACATCAAAAGTCACAGGTGCACATCCATAAAGCTAGCAGTTTTATACACTTCAACATTAGTTCTTATCATTCAGTTTGTCCTACTATTTTTTACATGTTGGGTTATTGGCAGCACGGAGGCTCAGTTAGGGCAGCACTGGTTCCTTGCAGTGCTGGGGTCGAATCTGACCAGGGACAACATCTGCATGGACTTTGTATTTTCTCCTTGTGTTTGTGTGGGTTTCCTCCGGGTACGCCGGTTTCCTCCCACACTCCAAAAATATACAAATAGGCAAAATAGGCTTTCTACAAAAATGTGTGTGTTATGTGTTGGAATTGAGGGCTTATATGGCAGCCAATGACTTCCCAGGGAGTTGCCCTAGCCACACAACTATCCCTGCCCATGTGAGAAAAGTGCATTACAAATGGTTGTCATTATCATATGCTCCCTACAGAAGGTGCCCCACAGGCTGAACCACTTCTTATCTTAAAAACATCATGGAGCCTCATTGGCTTGTAGTTGGTTGCCTGGTTTCAAAAAATGTTCCAAAAAAAGTCCAGATCCTTTTGAAAGGGGTCATAGCTGTTATCACTAAGTGTTCCTTTAACTTCCCCTACATCTGTTTTTCTTTGTATATAGACACATGTGATTGTGGTAACCATGAATCCTTGAAGTTACATTTTTTTCTGGCAGCTGAAAGCATCTGTGTTGGTCCCATGTTCATATGTGTCCTCATTGCTGAGAAAAACGATGTTTTAATATATGCAAATGAGCCTCTAAGAGCAACGGGGGCGTTGCCGTTACACCTAGAGGCTATGCTATCTCTACAAATGCCGCATCCTATGCACTGTCATTGACAGGACCATGATGTTTTTACTTCCTGGCCCTGTCAATAAAAGTGCAGAGGGTGCAGTATTTGAAGAGAGAGCAGAGCCTCTAGGTGTAACGGCAACTCCCCCCGTTGCTCCTAGAGGCTCATTTCCATAAATTAAAACATCATTTTTCTCAGTAATGCGGACACATATGATCATGGGATCAACACAGATGCCTTCAGCTGTCAAGTGCACATGTAACAGGTCAGTCAGTGTCATAGGTACAAAACTGCTGACAGATGCCCTTTAAATGAACAGGATCCTAATTATCTCCAATCCTGGTCATTGAGGCTGGATGCGGTATGTGACATATAGAGTGGGATCAGCTGATGATTATGTCAGGGGTCGTGAAAGGGTTAAAGTGCACAAAGACAGGTTCAAGCAAAACTGACTTTAAATATCACCCTGATGATAAATTTGCCTTTTAAATTGATTACTTTATCCTTAAAATGGCACAAATATTAAAATGCTAAAAAAAATGACTTAGGCCACGCAAAAGGAGAGAAAGCAGTAAATATACTGATGACAAAGGTGCTGAAAAAACTATTGGGTTCTCTTCTTTTGTGTGGATTTTTTAAAAACATTTTTAAGTTTCATTATGTTTCATTTTAAAGGTCACGTAATAAACTTCAGATTTTTTTGTTTGGCCCTGCGTGGCTTCTTTTGTGTGCGTGGTGTTTGTTATATGCATTTGGGAATTATGTCATTTCTTCCCACTGTCAAGATCATCTCAGGAACAAATATAATTGGACACTGTGGTGCAGATGTGCAGAATACAAACGTAAAGGGAATGTGTCATCAGAAAATCACTTTTTTATGTTTAACATATTTTTAAAGAATGTTTGATATAGTTGCTTTTAATTTTCCATGTATTCCATATATTTAAACAAAAAAAAGATAAAATCCTACAGTTTTCGCACTGGCCACTAAGCCAAGTAATAGGCGCCACTTCTTGGTCTGTACAGATTACTTTACTGTAATTATCTGCTTATCTATAATCCTAATCCTGCCTGTAATGATATCACCTCTGTGTATAGATAAGACAAGATCCGTCATTCATAATGGGTTATTATCACAGCTTATCTATTCCTTCCTTGTACAATGACCTCTGCACAGGTCACAGAGCATGCCTAGAAGACTCTCCCATAGAAGTCACTGATGGCCGCTTCTGACCATCGTGTCTATGGACCATGGGGCTGCCGTAAAGTAATTTTCTTAATGCTTTCTAATTGTTGTTAAGAACAGTTCAGATAAGATGGTCGCCCCAAAATCTAATCAGAAAATAAAAACATTTTAGAAGTGAATTTCCACCTTTATACAAAGTGGTTTTTAGGGGCTTGACTAGTGAGGATAGGTCATCAATATCCGATTGTGGGGGTTGACCCTGCTGATCGGCTGGCCCCATCATTGTATATCGGGCACAGTGCAATGTTTTGTGTACTCAGCTGCAGAAAGGCAATGTGACCCATGAAAGAGTCATTGTGGGCCTGAAAAAGGTTCCCTTCAAACTTCTGATCAGGTGGGGTCAGATCCTCACTGATCTGATATTGATGACCTGTACTGAAGATATTCCATCAATATTTAAAGACGGTTCTCTGACACTGGAAACCCCTTTTGATCTGTGCAGGCTAAGCACAAGACTTTAAAGGGAAAAAAAAGGATCGTCTGCTCTGGTTCCAGTTCTGATCTCCCTTTTTCTCTATTTCCAGTCCCTGCTGAACTGAAAGTGTGATGTGCCATCTAAACTCACATCACTGCTGCTGGATGATCAACAGTCTAACAGTGGCAGCGTTCACGAGCTGTTCCTGCACTCATCACCGTTGAGACCATTGATTTACCAGCAGCAGTGACGTGCGTGTAGACGGCAAGTCACACTTCCAGTCTAGTGGGGACCAGAAGCGGCAGGAAGCTCAGTGCTGGAATTGGTGAGCCGTCACTTGTCAAAAGGGGGTGTCCGGTCCTTGGAGAATCCCTCTAAGTCCAAGAAAACCTCTTTAAGCTCTTCAGCTCCCTCTAGTGGTGGCTGCAGACAGAACTGATGACCTATCTTCAGGACAAGTCATTAATGAGATCAGAGGGGATCCAACTTTCGGAACCCCAATGGATCATCTGTTTGAGGAGGCTGTAGCATTTCCCGTGAGCGCCACAGCCTTTTTGTAGCATGCCATACATTGAATAGTGGCTGTACTTGGTATTGTAGCGTAGCATAGCTCCATTCACTTGAATGGGGCTAAGCTGAGCCTAGGCCATGTGACAGATGAACGTGACGTCACATGGCCTAGGAGGGCACCTGTAAGAGCTCACAGAGTGCCATGGCCTCTTCATAAAGCTGATCAGGCGTCCCTGGAGTCGGACCCCCGCCGATTTTGTACTGATGACCTATGTTTATAGATGGGTCATCAATATGTAACCCCTTTAAAACTCTTAAACTCTACTTGAGATTTGGAGCTAACCATTTGGAAAAACAGCTGTAACGATACCGTAAGGAACAAATCATCCTGGACTGTTAGACGGCATAGTGTGAAAAGTTGGACTTTACCTTTAAGGTACTGTAGACGGCAGATTTTGGAGGAGGTTGATTTATTATACATAGGAGATTATATTTGTCACATACAGTAAAATGATTCAACAGAGAAGATCCTGGATTTAAACCCTCTGGAAGTACAACTTCTTTGACTAGAATCCTGCAGTCTTTGCCAATTATATGATGACTTAAAATATGTTTAGGTAAATTAGGTAGACATATCCTGCAGTAAATGTATCACTCTGAAGTGGACGCGTCTATTTCCAGACTACCGTCGCTTTATACTGAAATCACGTATTTTTTTTGGCTGGTTCGTGGAGCTGATTCATACAGTATTTACAGTATTTCTTGATACAAGTTCCAGGATTGACCTTCAAATGCAAACCGGGAGGAAAAGTAGGACAGCATGTCATTTTACTGCATGACAAGTCATCAAAGATGATGTGCGGAACAGTTACCATATGGTGGATACTGCGCAAATCTGTAAACTCTGAAAAATATCAATAAACAGAAAACGACTTGATCTGCACTATTTCATCTACAGCATCGACTAGATAAGCTTTTATTTTCTGCTCTTTTTCTGCTTTTATAGACCCAATGTACAAAATGCTCCGAGATTAACTGCTCTTTGATCTAGAAACGATGTCAGGTTGCATGATGGCGCACTAAAAGATACGAAAAAGAGATGTCAGATTTATCAATTTAATAAAGGGTGTCTCTCATCTATCTATCTATCTATCTATCTATCTATCTATCTCATATCTATCTACCTCCTATCTATCTATCTATCTATCTATCTATCTATCTATCTATCTATCTATCTATCTATCTCATATCTATCTATCATATATCTATCTATCTATCTATCTATCTATCTATCTATCCTTTTATTCTATCTATCTATCTATTTATTATCTATCTATCTATCTATCTATCTATCTATCTATCTATCTATCTATCTATTTATTATCTATCTATCTATCTATCTATCTATCTATCTATTATCTATCTATCTATCTATCTATCTATTTATTATCTATCTATCTATCTATCTATCTATCTATCTATCTATCTATCTATCTATCTATCTATCTATCTATCTATCTATCTATCTATCTATCCCATATCTTATCTATCTATCTAAATACAAAAGAGAACAGCAGAACAGTCAGTATGTGGGAGTACAGACTTGTAGTCCATTAGTAGATACAATAATGAAATCATGAGGCAGTCCAGATATGCTTGACAAAGGCCTCATTGTGTAGGGCTGAAATGATGCTATTTGGGGAATAAATGGGTTCAACGCCCATTCACCGCATATCTGGAGTGCTGCCTTATTATTTCGTTATTCTCTCTATCTATCTACATAATTTCTTTATCTATCTAATCCATCTATCTAATATCTATCAATCTCATATATATATATATATGCTATACAGTACTTGTGTTTGTCATATTTTTCACTTTGTAAAGCTATGAATGTATTTATCTATTAATGTAATATCTACCTACCTATCTATCCCATATCTATCTATCTATCTATCTATCCCATATCTATCTATCTATCTATCTATCTATCTATCTATCTCATTTCTATATGCTATACAGTATTTGGAAAGTTATGAATGTATTAATGTAATATCTACCTACCTATGTAATATCTATCTATCTAAAAAAAAAAGGAAGAAAATGGCAGCACAGGACCGAACTTAGCACTTTACAAATCACTAGTCAGACCACACATGGAGGACTGTGTACAATTCTGGGCTCCTGTGAACAAGGCAGACATAGCAGAGCTGGAGACGGTCCAGAGGAGGGCAACTAAAGTAATAACTGGAATGGGGGGACTTCACTTTAGAAAAAAGACGACTGAGGGGAGATCTAATTACTAGTGATGAGCAGCAGGGGTCATATTCGAATTCGCGATATTTCGCGAATATTTTGTAGAATATTCGTCGAATATTCTCAAATTCGAAAATTCGCGATTTTTTTTTTACTCGAAAAATCGGAAAGGTAATGATTGTGTAATATGCAAATTTTCGTCATTCGAATTTTCAGATTCAAATTTTTTATTGCGAATTTTCAACTTACAACTATTAGACAAAGAAGATTATAGCACTATATTAGCTAAATTGCTGTATATTCGATTTTTTTGAATATTCGCTATATTGCTATAACTTAGTTTTTTCGAATATTCGTAATATTCTAAATCAAGAATATATAGCAATATAGCGAACTTCAGATGAGAAAAAAATTACAACTATTAGACAAAGAAGATTATAGCACTATATTAGCTAAATTGCTCTATATTCGCTTTTTTTCGAATATTCGCTATATTGCTATAACTTAGTTTTTTCGAATATTCGTAATATTCTAAAACAAGAATATATAGCAATATAGCAAATATTCGAAAAAAACGAATATAGAGCAAAATTCGCAAACACTACTACTGCTAAAGTCAAGTATATTGCAGCCTTCTTATTGGCCCACAAGCTAGAAGCAGTGAGGGATCATGTGTACTGATAAAAAAAAAAAATTGAAAAAAAAAAAAAAAAAGAAAAAAGAAATTCGAATATTCGAAATTACGAATATATATAACTATATTCGAAATATTTGCGAATTTCCGAAGTACCTATATTCGCGATAGAAATTCGAAATTTGAATATTCGTGATCAACACTACTAATTACTATGTATAAATATATCAGGGGTCAGTACAGAGATCTCTCCCATCATCTATTTATCCCCAGGACTGTGACTGTGACGAGGGGACATCCTCTGCGTCTGGAGGAAAGAAGGTTTGTACACAAACATAGAAGAGGATTCTTTACGGTAAGAGCAGTGAGACTATGGAACTCTCTGCCTGAGGAGGTGGTGATGGTGAGTACAATAAAGGAATTCAAGAGGGGCCTGGATGTATTTCTGGAGCGTAATAATATTACAGGCTATAGCTACTAGAGAGGGGTCGTTGATCCAGAGAGTTATTCTGATTGCCTGATTGGAGTCGGGAAGGAATTTGTTTCCCCTAAAGTGAGGAAAATTGGCTTCTACCTCACAGTTTTTCTTTTGCCTTCCTCTGGATCAACTTGCAGGATAACAGGCCGAACTGGATGGACAGATGTATTTTTTTCGGCCTTATGTACTCTGTTACTATGAGGTGCAAGCCCAAAGGGACAAGACAATAGCCCAGAAATACAAAAAATGAAAAGAAGGCAGCACTCTCAAATAGAAAAAATAAATACACAAATACATCAGAGGACGCAGTGTCAGACTGGGGTACCTAGGTTCCACCAGTAAAATTTATTTTGGGGGCCCACCGTACGGATACATTCAAATATAATAAATAATCCAACAAGTTTTTTATATGAACATAGGCTGGTTGAGGTGCTGTACTTTGAATATATGAAGAAAAAGGTCCAGCTTGGTTTAAAAATATTACCTTTATTTTTCAGTGCGATTAAGAGCCAGTTAGAGTCCAGTCTACGCGTTTCGGATCAGAGACAATAGCGATCCTTACTCATGACAATACACAGACTAAAGAGAGGGTAAGATATATAGCGCCTCCCCTGTGAAACAGGTGGGCGCACTAACTACAAGCCACTCCTTCAAGTGAAATTAAGAACATGTGCAAGAAGACATAATTAAATAAAACAGAGACACAAGTCAAGGATCAAGGATTCAATAATGTAATATCAGATCATGTTTCCGATTGAGTCCACTTGGTATGGTGGACCCCATTTTAAAAATCCAATATGATTCACGGTTCAAAAGCGTCTTTCTGTAGTCTCCACCCTTAGGTGGTGGAGTAACCCTTTCCATGCCCTGCACTATTAAACCCTCTGTGTTACCACCGTGCACCACTGAGAAATGCAGGCTAACGGCAGACACATTCCTGGCATGTGAATGAGGAATGTCAGAGGTGTGCCTGCGTAGTCTAACCTTGAGACCAATGGTGGTGCAACCAATATATTGAAGGGAACAAAGAGTACATGAAATACAGTACACCACATAGGTGGTGTTACAATTGATGTATTGTTTTATAGAGAAACATTGGTTCATCGCATAGGAGACAACCTCCTTGCCCGGTCGCATATAGGAACAACATGTGCAGATTTTATGTCCGCATTTGTAGCTTCCGAGAAAACGCAACCACACAGGAGGAGCCTGCGCCCTCTCGGAATACAAGGAAGGGCAAAGTCTGTTGCCAAGTGTGCTAAAGAAAAAATCCCAGCAGTCGTGTCTTGACAGCATGATGTTTTTTTTTATTTTATTTTTTATTGCATCAAATCAAATCGATATGTCCTACACCCAGGACGCGTTTCGGCAAGCATGCCTTTCTTCAACAGGTAAGAATATACTCCAAGGATACAGGTATATATAAGGAATAATATAAGGTACCGTCTCTCATCACGTCACGCCCACAAGGGCGGAAACTAATTAAACAATCACTTCATACAATTAACTCAGCAATATATAGAAGGGCAATGAAAACAAATGAATCAAAGTAACCTGAGTAAATATGTATCCAAATACCATATTGTCAGATGTGGGATCCTTCAATGGACCGTGGATGTCTGAAAAAATAAATCTTATGAATAAATCCCATCTCAAATATGCATGATCTCATAGTCCCTGTTTAGGCCCCTCGGATGCAAAGTGTCCAACGTATGGATCCAATAGGCCTCTCGACGTCGTAATAGCCTCTTAATATCCCCACCTCTCCTTGGTCTTTTGATCTGTTCAGGTATCTGAAACCTAAGTTGGGCTATAGTATGTTTGCACTGATCAAAATGAAACGGGGTGGGTAACATAAGATTTTTTGATCTAATTGTTGATTTATGGTTTCCAATGCGATCCCTAATTGTTTGTGTCGTCTCCCCAATATATAACAGGCCACATGGACATTTTATTAAATAGACCACATTCGTGGATTCACAGGTGAAAAAACCCTCTATGGGGAATGGTCGTCCATTATGTGGGTGGTAGAAAGTGGGACCCCTAATTATGTGGGAGCACTGGAGACAGTGCCAACATAGAAAAGTGCCCCTGCGCTGTGTTGTCAGAACCCTTTGTTTTAATGTCACTTTTGTACTCCCTTAATAAGCGTGCACAAGTTTTAACCCTATAATTGGGGTTTCTTTTATTGCATATCAGAGGTGGATTCTTGAATTCCTCAATCAAGGGGTATGCCTTCCCCAATAAATGCCAATGCTTGCATATGATATTATCAAACCTCTGATTATAGGGATGATACTTGTGCACAAGTGTTAATCTAGATGGTTTTATGACCACGGTTTTATCTAATTCTTTTCTTGTTTCCCTCAAAGTTGAGGGAGGGTATTCCCTCTCCTCAAACCTGCTAGGCATCTCATTTATCCTAATTGTTTGTATATTCAGATCAGTAACAATTCGTTGCACTCTCTGAAATTGGGATTTCGGAATTGCCTTCATTCGGAGATAAGACCACCATGATACCTTTCTTTTAGCTGCATCTCATCTCTACAGGGTTTCACAGAATTTTTTTTTCCGATTCTTTACTTTAATATCCTCCTCTACTATCCTCTACTATCATTATACACAGGGGGCCATTATATATTATAATAATACAGAGGGGGCCATTATATATTATAATAATACAGAGGGGTCATTATATATTATAATAATACAGACGGGACCATTATATATACTAATAATACAGAGGGGTCATTATATATTATAATAATACAGAGGGGTCATTATATATTATAATAATACAGACGGGACCATTATATATTATAATAATACAGACGGGACCATTACATATACTAATAATACAGAGGGGGCCATTATATATACTAATACAGAGGGGGCCATTATATATTATAATAATACAGAGGCAGCCATTATATAGCCTAATATTACACAGGGGCCATTATATATTATAATTATAAAGAGGGGTCATTATTAATGGCCCCTCTGTATAATTATAATATATAATGGTCCTTCTGTAAAATGAATATATAATTATAATATATAATGGTCCTTCTGGCCCCCTCTGTATAATGTGGCCCCTCTGTATAATATATAATGTTGCCCCTCTGTATAATATATAATGTGGCCCTTCTGTATAATATATAACTGCCTTCTTTGTTTTTTCTTCTATTTAAACTGATAATGCCCCCCACCTCCATAGTGCCCCCAGTATGGCCTGCCTTAGGGTAGTTACACACACAAAAAAAAAATACTAACTCACCACTCTTCCTCCCTCCATCACCGCTTGTGCCGTCCTGGCACAGGCGGTCACGAACACCTCACTGTGCTTTGCCGCGCCGCGTCATCACGTCATCTAGCGAGACCCGACGCAGGAAGTCACTGTGAGGTAATCGCGATCTCCTGCGCCGTTCTACTGCCTCATAGGCTTCAGGCCTGGCCTGAAGCCTATGAGACAGAATGGAGGGGACGGGAGCCATAGGCTCCCATGGCCCTCGGTGAAATGCCTGGTGCCCCCTGCAATTTGGTGCCCGGGGCAAGTCCTCCCCCTCCCCGGACCCCCCCCGACGCTACACCACTGGATGTGGTCATTACCAAACACAACACTGAAAGGAAAAAACAGAGAGACTGTCACATACCCCCACGTGCCGCCAGTGTCTCCAACCTTCTCACCTCTTTCATGGGAGGGACCATGACACCATAATAGCAAATGATACAGGTGCCTAATGCAAGCAATACATTACATGAAATCACAGCCACCATTTTAACTAATGGAAAAACAAACTATAAAGAAAAAAATGAATAAAGAAAATAAACGAGAATCTCAATTACCCATCAAGTTAGATTCTTAATGATGGGATGAACAGGGTTCTCCTGTAGTACTTAAATGAAGTCGAGAAGGGGAAGGTCAGATTCAACCCACAGAGGCACCTAGGAACGAGTGGGGGCATAGAGAGCACTCATTACTACCGTGACAGATGCAACCTCGACCTGAGGGAGGCACCAGGGAGTCACACCCACAATCAGTGGGGGGACTCACCCTATAGCCCACCATACACCACCCCATTTAGATACCATTCGTAGGTATAACTAAGGCCATTGTTAGTGATATATAAACAGTAAAATGAGAAGAAGAAAAAAGAAGATCCTCCAAGACATCCTCCAATGCGCATAAAAATTATACACAAAAGTTATATGCAAAAATACAGAACACATAATCTGTTGCCCCAGCGAGTCATCAATCCCATTCATCCATACGATACGTCACTATAAAAAAAAAAGGAAAGAAAACCAGAGAATTAAAAATAAAAATCAAAGTACCTCACTTAGTTGACTAATTATACACAGGCATGGAGTAGAAGAGGAAAAAACAGGGATCCGGGCAAGCTATTACAACAACACACTTAATTTGAAATCAACATTAAGTCCATGCAATTTAAATGTACCTAATTTATAAATCCATTCCCTATGATATAGGAACTTTGATCTATCACCACCCCTTCTGGGTGGAGGAACATAGTCAATGATCCGGAAACGTAGTTGGTGTTCACTATGTTTTAAGTCAGTAAAGTGTTTGGATGCAGGTAGGTCCAATCTTTTTTTGCGAAAAGTATGTGCTGGTTAAAGGGGTTGTCCGGGTTCAGAGCTAAACCCGGACATATGCCCATTTTTACTCAGGCAGCCCCCCTAACTTGAGCATCGGAGCAGATCATGCTGTCCTGCTGAATCGTGCAGGGCAAAGGCATTTTCTGGAGTTCTGGTGACGAACCGGCCTCTCCTTAGGGCTGCCAGGCAGAGGCTTCCGCGCAGAAGTGAGCCTGGTGACATCACCGTCACTGATGGGCGGGCTTTAGCGCTGCCCTAGCCTGTAAAACGGCTAGGGCAGCACTAAAGCCGACCCATCAGAGCCAGTGATGTCACCAAACACACTGCTGGGCGGAAGCCTCCGCCCGGCAGTGTGTTTTTGTAAATAAAAGAGTCCTTGCTCTGCGCGATCCAGCGCAGGGCAAGGGAGCGCATCGAAGCATGAACTGCTCCAATGCTAACATCAGAGGGCCTGCCTGGGTGAAATTATGTTTTCAAGTCAAGGGATGTCTCACCTACATACCACAGGTCACATGGGAAGGATAATAAGTAGGGATGAGCGAACCCGAACCGTATAGTTCGGGTTCGTACCGAATTTTGGGGTGTCCGTGACACGGACCCGAACCCGAACATTTTCGTAAAAGTCCGGGTTCGGGTTCGGTGTTCGGCGCTTTCTTGGCGCTTTTTGAAAGGCTGCAAAGCAGCCAATCAACAAGCGTCATACTACTTGCCCCAAGAGGCCATCACAGCCTTCCCTTCTATTGGCATGGCTGTGATTGGCCAGTGCAGCATGTGACCCAGCCTCTATATAAGCTTGGGTCACATAGCGCTGCACGTCACTCTACTATGATCAGTATAGGGAGAGGTGTCAGCTGCGACGATAGGGCGAGATTAGGCAGATTAACTCCTCCAAAAGACTTCATTCTGTGATCGATCTGCAGCTGTGGATCATTGAAGTGCTATTATTGACTTGCTCACTTTTTTGAGGCTGCCCAGAGCGTTTTTAGATCACTTTTTTTCTGGGGTGATCGGCGGCCATTTTGTGACTTGTGGTGCGCCAGCACAAGCTATCACCAAGTGTATTTAACCATCGATAGTGTGGTTATTTTGTGCTATATCCTACATCAGCTGCAGGCTGAGCCTGTGTCACCAAAGTGCATTTAACCATCAACAGTCTGGTTATTTTTTGGCCATATACTACATCAGCTGCAGGCTGAGCCTGTGTCACCGAAGTGCATTTAACCATCGACAGTCTGATTATTTTTTGGCCATATACTACATCTGGTGCAGGCTGAGCCTGTGTCACCCAAGTGCATTTAACCATCAACAGTGTGGTTATTTTTTGGCCATATATTACATCAGGGGCAAGTTGAGCCTGTCACCCAGCGCCTAAAAAATAGACCTGACATTTCTATTCAACCAAATCTGTACTGTTTTAGCTGGTCAAGTTATTTGTAGTGACCGTAAAAGCACACTTTTTTTTCTGGGTTGAAAAACCATTCCCAAATTTGCCATTCTCAAAATAACTAGTTTCTGGTATTTGAGGCCTACTTGAAATCTATCCCAAAAAGAATATCTTACATTGAAGCTAGTGATAGTGTCATTCAAAAAAACCGAAGACACACGCTAGCGTGCTGATAGAAATCTGATTCTGTGATTAAACCTATACCTGTCACACAGCGCAAAAAAAAACAGGCCTCACATCTCTATTTAACCAAATCTCTAGTGTTTTAGCTGGTCAAGTTATTTGTAGTGACCGTAAAAGCACACTTTTTTTTCTGGGTTGAAAAAGCATTCCCAAATTTGCCATTCTCAAAATAACTAGTTTCTGGTATTTGAGGCCTACTTGAAATCTATCCCAAAAAGAATATCTTACATTGAAGCTAGTGATAGTGTCATTCAGAAAAACCTAAGACACACGCTAGCGTGCTGATAGAAATCTGATTCTGTGATTAAACCTATACCTGTCACACAGCGCAAAAAAAAACAGGCCTCACATCTCTATTTAACCAAATCTCTAATGTTTTAGCTGGTCAAGTTATTTGTAATGACCGTAAAAGCTCACTTTATTTTCTGGGTTGAAAAACCATTCCCAAATTTGCCATTCTCAAAATAACTAGTTTCTGGTATTTGAGGCCTACTTGAAATCTATCCCAAAAAGAATATCTTACATTGAAGCTAGTGATAGTGTCATTCAGAAAAACCTAAGACACACGCTAGCGTGCTGATAGAAATCTGATTCTGTGATTAAACCTATACCTGTCACACAGCGCAAAAAAAAACAGGCCTCACATCTCTATTTAACCAAATCTGTACTGTTTTAGCTGGTCAAGTTATTTGTAGTGACCGTAAAAGCACACTTTTTTTTCTGGGTTTAAAAACCATTCCCAAATTTGCCATTCTCAAAATAACTAGTTTCTGGTATTTGAGGCCTACTTGAAATCTATCCCAAAAAGAATATCTTACATTGAAGCTAGTGATAGTGTCATTCAGAAAAACCTAAGACACACGCTAGCATGCTGATAGAAATCTGATTCTGTGATTAAACCTATACCTGTCACACAGCGCAAAAAAAAACAGGCCTCACATCTCTATTTAACCAAATCTCTAGTGTTTTAGCTGGTCAAGTTATTTGTAGTGACCGTAAAAGCACACTTTTTTTTCTGGGTTGAAAAACCATTCCCAAATTTGCCATTCTCAAAATTGTGGTGAACGGGAACAATGAGGAAAACATCTAATAAGGGACGCGGACGTGGACATGGTCGTGGTGGTGTTAGTGGACCCTCTGGTGCTGGGAGAGGACGTGGCCGTTCTGCCACAGCCACACGTCCTAGTGAACCAACTACCTCAGGTCCCAGTAGCCAGCAGAATTTACAGCGATATTTGGTGGGGCCCAATGCCGTTCTAAGGTGTCATGGTCTTACCTTCTTGCTGTTCTCCTTCGTTTGACATGTGCTGGCGGCCATCTTGGTTTCTGGGTTTCTTGTAGCCTCCCACCCTGCGACTCCTCCTTCCCACTGGGAGGAGCTGGATTCCTAGCTCATATATATAGGAGGTCTGTGGCTTCAGTTCCTTGCTTGGTCCTCCTGTGTTCACATGCTTCTAGACTGCTGCTGCTTCTGGTTCCTGATCCTGGTTTCGTCCGACTACCCTGCTGGTTCCTGATCCTGGTTTCGTCCGACTACCCTGCTGGTTCCTGATCCTGGCTTCGTCTGACTACCCTGCTGGTTCCTGATCCTGGCTTCGTCTGACTACCCTTCTGGTTCCTGACCTCTGGCTTCGCAAAGACTCTGCTTCGGTTTCGCCATCCGTTTGGACTTTTGCTTTACAGCTTTATTTTCAATAAAGCCTTCTTATTTTCACTTATCCCTTGTTGTACGTCTGGTTCATGGTTCCGTGACATTAGGACCAAGCCATGAATTCTGACGGTACAGGGCCATCCTCGCTACCCACGCTGGTTGCCAGACTTGATCAGCAGGATCACCTGTTGGGTCGGTTCGCTGTGGCGTTGCAAACCCTGCTTGAACGCACGGCTCATTTCGCTCCCGTTGCCGATGGGTCGGTTGTCGCTCCTGGGCCCGCTCCTACTGCCGCTCCGGTTGTTGCGCCAGAGTCTACCCCGACACCTGTTGTTGCACCTGCGGTGTTTCGGGGTATGACCGGTTCTGCCCCTCTTCCACAGCGCTTTGGGGGAGAGCCAACTCAGTGCCGAGGTTTCCTTAACCAGGTGGGCATTTATTTCGAGTTGCTGCCACATGCCTTTCCTACTGAGAGATCAAAGGTGGGCTTCTTGATCTCGCTGCTCTCGGACAAGGCCTTGGCCTGGGCCAGCCCTTTATGGGAGAACAACAATCCGGTGGTTGCCGAGTTTTCCGGTTTTGTTGCTTCTCTTCGGAAGGTATTCGATGTGCCGGCTCGTGCTGCCTCTGCTGCGAAGCTCCTTATGTCCATCAGACAGGGTTCACGATCCGTAGCTGAATACGCCATTGAGTTTCGTACCCTGGCAGCAGAGGTGGGCTGGAATAATGAGGCTCTGGTCGCTGCTTTCTCTCATGGTCTCTCGGATGCCTTGAAGGATGAGGTTGCAGCTAAGGACCTACCAGTGGAGCTCGAGTCTCTTATTTCTTCCCTGATTTTGATTGACACCAGACTCAGGGAGAGACCTTCCTTTAAGGAGAGCCTGCGGAGGTTTTCTAACAGATTGGCGCCTACGTTTGCTGTCCCACCCGTGCCTCCCTCTCCTCCCACGCCTCCTGGGGATGACTTGTCTGGGGGTGAACCCATGCAGCTGGGGTTTGCTCGCCTGTCCGAGGGGGAGAGGGTACTCCGGAGACGCGAGGGCCGATGCATGTACTGTGGTCTCGGTGGGCATTTTCGGTTGGCATGTCCGAACCGTCCGGGAAACGCTCGCACCTGAGATCCTGTCGGGGGCAGATCTTGGGTGGAGTCTCCTCGTCCCCGGTTTCCCGTGTTGACAAACCACTGATCACTGTTGTCCTCTCCTGGGTCGGGGGCTCGGTGACGACCCAGGCGTTGGTGGACTCTGGTGCTGGTGGTTTGTTCATTGATAATGTGTTCGCTGCCGCCAATTCCATTCCTCTGCAGGCTCGAGGTTCCCCACTGGCTCTTGAGGCGATAGACGGCAGACCCCTTCTGCTGCCACACGTGACTCATGAGACCCTTCCAGTGGGGATAGCCATTGGTGCCGTTCACAGAGAGTCGGTCTGCCTCCAGGTTATTTCGTCTCCACACTACTCGGTGGTCTTGGGGTACCCCTGGCTCCGGAAGCATAATCCGACTTTCGATTGGAGATCGGCCGAGATCCTCTCGTGGTCACCGCAGTGTGGGGCTAGTTGCATCCATGGGTCTGTCAAGTTGCTGTGTACTTCCTCGGACTCTCTGTTGCCTCCTGAATACGAGGAGTACCGGGATGTATTCGATAAGGTGCGCGCGGTTGCCCTACCTCCGCACCGCCCATACGATTGTGCCATAGAGTTACAATCTGGTGCCGTTCCTCCTCGTGGCAAAGTCTATCCACTGTCGGTAGCGGAGAATGAGGCCATGGAGGAGTACGTGAGGGAGGCGCTTTCACGCGGACACATTCGCAAATCCTCGTCCCCGGCAGGGGCTGGATTTTTCTTTGTGAAAAAGAAGGGCGGTGAGTTGAGGCCTTGCATCGATTACAGGGGTCTCAATCGCATCACGGTCAAGAACGCTTACCCGATACCCTTGATTTCCGAGCTGTTCGATCGCCTTAAAGGGGCCACGGTCTTTACCAAACTCGACCTGAGGGCGGCATATAACCTGGTAAGGATCAAGGCGGGCGATGAGTGGAAGACCGCGTTTAACACCAGGACCGGTCATTATGAATCCTTGGTTATGCCCTTTGGGTTGTGCAATGCGCCCGCAGTCTTTCAGGAATTCATCAATGATGTTTTCCGTGACCTGTTGCAGCAGTGTGTGGTGGTCTATTTGGATGACATCTTGGTATATTCTGAATCCATGGAGGCCCACATTCTGGATGTCAGACGAGTGTTGCAACGGTTACGAGAGAACAAGCTGTTCGGTAAGCTTGAGAAATGCGAATTTCACCGATCCCAGGTAACCTTCTTAGGTTACATCATTTCCGCTGAGGGGTTCTCCATGGATCCTGAGAAGGTTTCGGCTGTCTTACAGTGGCCCCAGCCCAGTGGTCTTCGTTCCCTGCAGCGCTTTTTGGGCTTCGCCAATTATTATCGGAAGTTCATCAGGGACTTTTCCATGCTAGCCAAGCCTCTCACGGATCTTACCAGGAAGGGCAGTAATTCCCAGGTCTGGCCGCTCGAGGCCATCCGAGCTTTTGAGGCTCTAAAGTCCGCCTTTGTGTCGGCTCCGATTCTGTCGCATCCCAACCCTGGGTTGCCCTTTGTCCTCGAGGTGGACGCGTCTGAGACGGGAGTAGGCGCCCTTCTGTCTCAGCGTAGAACACCAGAGGGTCCTCTGCTTCCTTGTGGGTTTTACTCCCGGAAACTGTCTTCCGCGGAGTGCAACTATCAGATTGGTGACAGGGAGTTATTGGCCATCGTGCAGGCCCTTAAAGAATGGAGGCACTTGCTCGAGGGTTCGGTGGTTCCGGTCCTCATCCTGACGGACCACAAGAATCTGACCTACCTTTCTGAGGCCAAGAGATTGACACCACGTCAGGCCAGATGGGCTCTGTTCTTGTCACGTTTTAATTACGTGGTCTCCTACCTACCCGGTTCCAAGAACATCAGGGTGGATGCCTTATCACGGCAGTACTCCGAGCTGTCCAGGGAGGAGTCGATTCCGACTTCGGTCATACCTCCGAATCAGATCTTGGCCGCCATTCGCACCAGCCTGACCTCTCCCCTGGGTGAGCAGATTTTGGCGGCTCAATCTGGTGCTCCCTCTGGGAGACCCAACGGCAGATGTTTTGTGCCTGAGGAGTTGCGCACTCGGTTGTTGCGAACCTACCATAACTCCAAGACCGCGGAGCATCCTGGAAAGAATCAGCTGTCCTGGGCTGTTTCACGTCTGTTCTGGTGGCCTTCCCTACGTTCCGACATCGCCGCATATGTAGCGGCATGCTCCGTTTGTGCCCAGAGTAAGTCCCCTCGGCACCTTCCGTTGGGCCTTCTGCAACCCATAGCCACCGGGGAGCGCCCATGGTCACACCTGGGGATGGATTTCATTGTGGACCTCCCTGCATCCCGAGGCCATACGGTCATTCTCATGATTGTGGATCGGTTTTCCAAAATGTGCCACTGTGTTCCTCTCAAGAAGTTACCCTCTGCACAAGAGTTGGCCACGATTTTTGCCAGGGAGGTCTTCCGGTTGCACGGTTTGCCCAAGGAGATTGTGTCAGATCGGGGGAGTCAGTTTGTGTCCAGGTTCTGGCGCGCCTTTTGCTCCCAGTTGGGGATTCATCTCTCCTTCTCCTCGGCCTACCACCCTCAGTCCAATGGGGCCGCAGAACGATCCAATCAGGCCTTGGAGCAATTCCTTTGTTGCTATGTCTCCGATCACCAAGACAATTGGGTTGACCTCCTGCCTTGGGCTGAGTTTGCCAGGAACACGGCGGTGAACTCTTCCTCTGGGACGTCTCCCTTCATGGCCAATTATGGGTTCCAACCTGCCGTGTTACCGGAGGTATTCTCTCCCCAGGATATTCCGGCTGTGGAGGATCACCTTTCCGTCCTACGTGCTTCTTGGGTACTGATCCAGAAGTCCCTTGAGGTCTCTGCGCAGCGCCAGAGACTCCAGGCTGATCGCAGACGAGCGCCTGCTCCTTCCTACCAGGTCGGAGACCGTGTATGGTTGTCCACCCGCAACCTCAACCTTCGAGTGCCCACTCCCAAGCTGGCGCCTCGCTTTGTTGGTCCCTTCCGAGTGCTTCGCAGGGTAAACCCGGTAGCCTATGCCCTTGCGCTTCCTCCTGGCATGCGGATCTCCAACGTGTTTCATGTCTCCCTGTTGAAGCCACTGGTGTGTAATCGTTTCACTTCCTTGGTTCCTCGGCCTCGTCCGGTCCAAGTGGGTAATCGTGAGGAGTATGAGGTGAGCAATATCCTGGACTCACGCCTGGTCCGCGGTCGGGTGCAGTTTTTGGTCCATTGGCGTGGTTATGGTCCAGAGGAGCGTTCCTGGGTTCCCTCCGCAGATGTCCATGCTCCTGCCTTGCTTCGAGCCTTCCACGCACGCTTCCCTCAGAAACCGTTCTTTACTCCGCGGAGGAGGGGCCCTTGAGGGGGAGGTACTGTCATGGTCTTACCTTCTTGCTGTTCTCCTTCGTTTGACATGTGCTGGCGGCCATCTTGGTTTCTGGGTTTCTTGTAGCCTCCCACCCTGCGGCTCCTCCTTCCCACTGGGAGGAGCTGGATGCCTAGCTCATATATATAGGAGGTCTGTGGCTTCAGTTCCTTGCTTGGTCCTCCTGTGTTCACATGCTTCTAGACTGCTGCTGCTTCTGGTTCCTGATCCTGGTTTCGTCCGACTACCCTGCTGGTTCCTGATCCTGGTTTCGTCCGACTACCCTGCTGGTTCCTGATCCTGGCTTCGTCTGACTACCCTGCTGGTTCCTGATCCTGGCTTCGTCTGACTACCCTTCTGGTTCCTGACCTCTGGCTTCGCAAAGACTCTGCTTCGGTTTCGCCATCCGTTTGGACTTTTGCTTTACAGCTTTATTTTCAATAAAGCCTTCTTATTTTCACTTATCCCTTGTTGTACGTCTGGTTCATGGTTCCGTGACATAAGGATGGTAAGGCCTGAGCAGGTGCAGGCATTAGTCAATTGGGTGGCCAACAGTGGATCCAGCACGTTCACATTATCTCACACCCAGTCTTCTGCAGAAAGCGCACAGATGGCGCATGAAAACCAAGCACATCGGTCTGTCACATCACCTCCATGCATATCAGGGAAACTGTCTGAGCCTCAAGTTATGCAGCAGTCTCTTATGCTGTTTGAAGACTCTGCTGCCAGGGTTTCCCAAGGGCATCCACCTAGCCCTTCCCCAGGGGTGGAAGAGATAGAATGCACTAACGCACAACCACTTATTTTTCCTGATGATGAGGACATGGGAATACCACCTCAACACGTCTCTGATGATGACGAAACACAGGTGCCAACTGCTGCGTCTTTCTGCAGTGTGCAGACTGAACAAGAGGTCAGGGATCAAGACTGGGTGGAAGACGATGCAGGGGACGATGAGGTCCTAGACCCCACATGGAATGAAGGTCGTGCCACTGACTTTCACAGTTCGGAGGAAGAGGCAGTGGTGAGACCGAGCCAACAGCGTAGCAAAAGAGGGAGCAGTGGGCAAAATCAGAACACCCGCCGCCAAGAGACTACGCCTGCTACTGACCGCCGCCATCTGGGACCGAGCACCCCAAAGGCAGCTTCAAGGAGTTCCCTGGCATGGCACTTCTTCAAACAATGTGCTGACGACAAGACCCGAGTGGTTTGCACGCTGTGCCATCAGAGCCTGAAGCGAGGCATTAACGTTCTGAACCTTAGCACAACCTGCATGACCAGGCACCTGCATGCAAAGCATGAACTGCAGTGGAGTAAACACCTTAAAAACAAAGAAGTCACTCAGGCTCCCCCTGCTACCTCATCTGCTGCTGCTGCCTCGGCCTCTTCTGCTGCTGCCGCCGCCTCGGCCTCTTCCTCCGCCTCTGGAGGAACGTTGGCACCTGCCGCCCAGCAAACATGGGATGTACCACCAACACCACCACCTGCGTCACCAAGCATCTCAACCATGTCACACGGCAGCGTTCAACTCTCCATTTCACAAACATTTGAGAGAAAGCGTAAATTCCCACCTAGCCACCCTCGATCCCTGGCCCTGAATGCCAGCATTTCTAAACTACTGGCCTATGAAATGCTGTCATTTAGGCTGGTGGACACACACAGCTTCAAACAGCTCATGTCACTTGCTGTCCCACAGTATGTTGTTCCCAGCCGCCACTACTTCTCCAAGAGAGCCGTGCCTTCCCTGCACAAACAAGTGTCCGATAAAATCAAGTGTGCACTGTGCAACGCCATCTGTGGCAAGGTCCACCTAACCACAGATACGTGGACCAGTAAGCATGGCCAGGGACGCTATATCTCCCTAACTGCACACTGGGTAAATGTAGTGGCGGCTGGGCCCCAGGCGGAGAGCTGTTTGGCGCACGTCCTTCCGCCGCCAAGGATCGCAGGGCAACATTCTTTGCCTCCTGTCTCCTCCTCCTCCTACTCAGCTTCCTCCTCCTCTTCTTCCACCTGCTCATCCAGTTAGCCACACACCTTCACCACCAACTTCAGCACAGCACGGGGTAAACGTCAGCAGGCCATTCTGAAACTCATATGTTTGGGGGACAGGCCCCACACCGCACAGGAGTTGTGGCGGGGTATAGAACAACAGACCGACGAGTGGTTGCTGCCGGTGAGCCTCAAGCCCGGCCTGGTGGTATGCGATAATGGGCGAAATCTCGTTGCAGCTCTGGGACTAGCCGGTTTGACGCACATCCCTTGCCTGGCGCATGTGCTGAATTTGGTGGTAAGGAAAGTTCATTCGCAACTACCCCGACATGTCAGAGCTGCTGCATAAAGTGCGGGTCGTCTGTTCGCGCTTCCGGCGTTCACACCCTGCCGCTGCTCGCCTGTCTGCGCTACAGCGTAACTTCGGCCTTCCCGCTCACCGCCTCATATGCGACGTACCCACCAGGTGGAACTCCACCTTGCATATGCTGGACAGACTGTGCGAGCAGCAGCAGGCCATAGTGGAGTTTCAGCTGCAGCACGCACGGGTCAGTCGCACTGCGGATCAGACACACTTCACCACCAATGACTGGGCCTCCATGCGAGACCTGTGTGCCCTGTTGCGCTGTTTCGAGTACTCCACCAACATGGCCAGTGGCGATGACGCCGTTATCAGCGTTACAATACCACTTCTATGTCTCCTTGAGAAAACACTTAGGGCGATGATGGAAGAGGAGGTGGCCCAGGAGGAAGAGGAGGAAGAGGGGTCATTTTTAGCACTTTCAGGCCAGTCTCTTCAAAGTGACTCAGAGGGAGGTTTTTTGCAACACCAGAGGCCAGGTACAAATGTGGCCAGACAGGGCCCACTACTGGAGGACGAGGAGGATGAGGAGGAGGTGGAGGTGGAGGAGGATGAGGTTGAAGCGTGTTCACAGCGGGGTGGCACCCAAAGCAGCTCGGGCCCATCACTGGTACGTGGCTGGGGGGAAACACAGGACGATGACGATACGCCTCCCACAGAGGACAGCTTGTCCTTACCTCTGGGCAGCCTGGCACACATGAGCAACTACATGCTGCAGTGCCTGCGCAACGACAGCAGAGTTGCCCACATTTTAACGTGTGCGGAATACTGGGTTGCCACCCTGCTGGATCCCCGGTACAAAGACAATGTGCCCACCTTACTTCCTACACTGGATCGTGATAGGAAGATGCGCGAGTACAAGCGCACGTTGGTAGACGCGCTACTGAGAGCATTCCCAAATGTCACAGGGGAACAAGTGGAAGCCCAAGGCGAAGGCAGAGGAGGAGCAAGAGGTCGCCAACGCAGCTGTGACACGGCCAGCTCCTCTGAGGGCAGGGTTAGCATGGCAGAGATGTGGAAAAGTTTTGTCACCACGCCACAGCTAACTGCACCACCACCTGATACGGAACGTGTTAGCAGGAGGCAACATTTCACTAACATGGTGGAACAGTACCTGTGCACACCCCTCCACGTACTGACTGATGGTTCGGCCCCATTCAACTTCTGGGTCTCCAAATTGTCCACGTGGCCAGAGCTAGCCCGGCGGCCAGCGTTTTGTCTGAACGTGTATTCAGCACGGCAGGGGGCGTCATTACAGACAAACGCAGCCGCCTGTCTACAGCCAATGTGGACAAGCTGACGTTCATAAAAATGAACCAGGCATGGATCCCACATCCCTTGTGCAGATTAGATATTAACTACCTCCCCTTAACAATATATTATTCTACTCCAGGGCACTTCCTCATTCAATACTATTTCTAATTTCATTTTAACATTATATTGCGGGGCAACCCAAAGTTGAATGAACCTCTCCTCTGTCTGGGTGCCGGGGCCTAAATGTGTGACAGTGGCCTGTTCCAGTGGTGGGTGACGTGAAGCCTGATTCTCTGCTATGACATGAAGACTTATTCTGTGCTGACATGAAGCCAGTTCTCTGTTACGCGACCTCTCTCCTCTGCCCGGGTGCCTGGGCCTAAATATGTGACAGTGGCCTGTTCCAGTGGTGGGTGACGTGAAGCCTGATTCTCTGCTATGACATGAATACAGATTCTGCGCGGACATAAGGCCAGATTCTCTGTTACGGGACCTCTCTCCTCTGCCTGGGTGCCTGGGCCTAAATGTGTGACAGTGGCCTGTTGCAGTGGTGGGTGACATAAAGCCTGATTCTCTGCTATGACATGAATACAGATTCTGCGCTGACATAAGGCCAGATTCTCTGTTACGGGACCTCTCTCCTCTGCCTGGGTGCCTGGGCCTAAATGTGTGACAGTGGCCTGTTCCAGTGGTGGGTGACATAAAGCCTGATTCTCTGCTATGACATGAATACAGATTCTGCGCTGACATAAGGCCAGATTCTCTGTTACGGGACCTCTCTCCTCTGCCTGGGTGCCTGGGCCTAAATGTGTGACAGTGGCCTGTTCCAGTGGTGGGTGACATGAAGCCTGATTCTCTGCTATGACATGAATACAGATTCTGCGCTGACATAAGGCCAGATTCTCTGTTACGGGACCTCTCTCCTCTGCCTGGGTGCCTGGGCCTAAATGTGTGACAGTGGCCTGTTCCAGTGGTGGGTGACGTGAAGCCTGATTCTCTGCTATGACATGAAGACAGATTCTGCGCTGACATAAGGCCAGATTCTCTGTTACGGGACCTCTCTCCTCTGTCTGGGTGCCGGGGCCTAAATGTGTGACAGTGGCCTGTTCCAGTGGTGGGTGACGTGAAGCCTGATTCTCTGCTATGACATGAATACAGATTCTGCGCTGACATAAGGCCAGATTCTCTTTTACGGGACCTCTCTCCTCTGCCTGGGTGCCTGAGCCTAAATGTGTGACAGTGGCCTGTTCCAGTAGTGGGTGACGTGAAGCCTGATTCTCTGCTATGACATGAATACAGATTCTGCGCTGACATAAGGCCAGATTCTCTGTTACGGGACCTCTCTCCTCTGCCTGGGTGCCTGGGCCTAAATGTGTGACAGTGGCCTGTTCCAGTGGTGGGTGACGTGAAGCCTGATTCTCTGCTATGACATGAAGACAGATTCTGCGCTGACATAAGGCCAGATTCTCTGTTACGGGACCGCTCTCCTCTGTCTGGGTGCCGGGGCCTAAATGTGTGACAGTGGCCTGTTCCAGTGGTGGGTGACGTGAAGCCTGATTCTCTGCTATGACATGAATACAGATTCTGCGCTGACATAAGGCCAGATTCTCTGTTACGGGACCTCTCTCCTCTGCCTGGGTGCCTGGGCCTAAATGTGTGACAGTGGCCTGTTCCAGTGGTGGGTGACGTGAAGCCTGATTCTCTGCTATGACATGAATACAGATTCTGCGCTGACATAAGGCCAGATTCTCTGTTACGGGACCTCTCTCCTCTGCCTGGGTGCCTGGGCCTAAATGTGTGACAGTGGCCTGTTCCAGTTGTGGGTGACGTGAAGCCTGATTCTCTGCTATGACATGAAGACAGATTCTGCGCTGACATAAGGCCAGATTCTCTGTTACGGGACCGCTCTCCTCTGCCTGGGTGCCGGGGCCTAAATGTGTGACAGTGGCCTGTTCCAGTGGTGGGTGATGTGAAGCCTGATTCTCTGCTATGACATGAAGACAGATTCTGTGCTGACATCAGGCCAGATTCTCTGTTACGGGACCTCTCTCCTCTGCCTGGGTGCCGGGGCCTAAATGTGTGACAGTGGCCTGTTCCAGTGGTGGGTGACGTGAAGCCTGATTCTCTGCTATGACATGAAGACTGATTCTGCGCTGACATGAAGCCAGATTCTCTGCTATGGCATGAAGAGACTGATTCTCTGCTGACATGAAGCCAGATTCTTTGCTATGGCACGAGGAGACTGATTCTCTGCTGACGTGAAGCCAGATTCTCTGCTATGGGACCTCTGTCCAATTGATATTGGTTCATTTTTTTATTTTTATTTTTTATTTTAATTCATTTCCCTATCCACCTTTGTTTGCAGGGGATTTACCTACATGTTGCTGCCTTTTGCAGCCCTCTAGCTCTTTCCTGGGCTGTTTTACAGCCTTTTTAGTGCCCAAAAGTTCGGGTCCCCATTGACTTCAATGGGGTTCGGGTTCGGGACGAAGTTCGGATCGGGTTCGGATCCCGAACCCGAACATTTCCGGGAAGTTCGGCCGAACTTCTCGAACCCTAACATCCAGGTGTTCGCTCAACTCTAATAATAAGTAAATAACATGGTCAGAGTTACAAGTCAAGTAATATCTAATGTTAAAGATCTCACCAGTCCTCGGATGTGTGAACCATTCCCCTTTAATCATCAGGCTGCAATTCACACAATTGAGACATGGAAAACATCCCATTCTCCAGGACGAAAGAAGGTAAGTTTATTGATTGGAGCCAGTTGGTAGGACATCGGTGGAAACAAGGCGATCTTTGTAACTCCTAGTTCTGCGATATGCAAAAATGGTAAGAGTCTCAAACTCCAGAATGTTTCTCAAGCAGCCATGGAACATCTGCCAATGACGACGTATAATGGCATTAATCTCGGTACTATGTTCATTGTAAGTAGAAATAAAAGGCATTCTTTTAGCAATCTGTTGTCTATCCTTAGAATGTAATTTTGTAGTTTTATCAAGGCCTAGGACATTAGATTTATGTCTCTGTAATAGAGATGTAGGGTAGCCTCTAGAGATGAGCGAATCGAAGCTGACACAGTGGAATTTGACCCGAATTTCAGGAGAAATTTGATTTGCACCGAATCCGAATTTCCTCACGCTTTGTGGTAACGAATCGTATTTTTTCCTAAAATGGCTGCTGCACATGTGAGGACATGGAGCGAGGAACTCTGGGAAGGCGGGATCACCCATAATGCCATGCATGCAGCCAATCAGCAGCTAGCCAGCCCTGTGATGTCACAGCCCTATAAATAGCCTCAGCCATTTTAGATTCTGCCATTTACCAGAGTACTTAGTGCAGGGAGAGACGTCAGCAGGCGCTAGGGACAGTGCTAAAAAAAACTTCATTGTGCCAAAAAAAACGATTTACAAGTGCAGGGAAAGATTATTCAAGGTGTAGGGAAAGGATAGGGAGGAATAATTCCACAGTATTGAAGCAGAATAGGGTTCAGTAGGGAGGTTACAGCCTTGGTAATAGGAACAATCCTATTACACCTTGCTGCACTGACTGGGGATCCAAATTGCCGTTATACAGCTCTGTAATTCCAGCAAACCGTTCCTGTTATTGGGGTGCAAGTGCTGATTGATACAGCCATTAACAGGGTTTATTACAAGGAAATATTTCTTCTATAAATATTTATATGCCCTTGTGCAGTGCAGTTATATGTAAAGCATTTTTTGGCTTATATTAGTGAGAAAAAAAGGGATTATTAACCGTTGTGTGGTGAAGTGCTAAAATTACAGCCCTTTTTGTCGTATATTAGTGCCAAAAGAAAAATATATTTGCCATTCAGCGGTGCAGTTATATGTTCTAAAGGCGGATGCTCAACAGACAGGATCTGTTTTTTGGGGGTTATTGTTCTGACGGATCAGAAGAAGGGCAAAATAATCAGTGACATCAACACAAACTTACTGCTGACACCCTCTCCACTCTGTCAGGGGGGCTCTACTTATATAAGCGTTTAATAGAACAGGTTCTGTAGACATCTATGTGGAATCAGCTGACGACGGTGTAAAAGGAGTGCGCTTCTTCTTGATGTTAACATCGACCTGTAAGGCTGAGTTCATACTTGAGTTATTTGGTCAGTTTTGGCCCCGTGACTGCGCAAATAAGTGAAGTGTGGAGTGATTCTAAGAGTGACGCTTGTAATCTGCATGTCATACTGACTCACAGTATTATTTCACTACCACAGCAGACTCCCTATGCGTGTTACTACAAGGCAGTGTTCTACACCACTATAAAGGCTCTCTGCAGCCAGGAAATAGCTGTTTTTTAACGTGATTTGTCGCAAATAAATTTGGATCAAACCCAATTTTTTCTGAAAATACGGCGCACCGGCCAAATCGGATTTTTGAAAGATTTGCTCATCTCTAGTAGCCTCCTTTAAAATTTACCAATCATCTCATCCAGGGTAGAAACCACTGCATTCTCATTAGACACGATTCATTTAACCAACAAACACTGGCTGCATGGTAAATGTCTCACCATATTCTTCGGATGACAACTATTGTATTGTTGCATAACAAGGAGTTCCTATCTGAGGGTTTCACATATAGTTCAGTATATAGACGGCCCTCCTTAAATATTACAGTGGTATCTAGGAATTGTAAATTATTAGAGGAATGGACCAGAGTAAACTTTGTTTTTACGTCACTTACTGGCGGCGCACAGCTGCTGCACATGATGCCAGCTGTGGGTCGTCGCTTATATATGGCGCAATAATGCGCTCTGACGTGTAGTGCGGCCAGAAGAAGCGCGATTTTCTTTTTGCAAGCGGATACATGCAGTGCCGCTTTGCTCTACTCTCGTTTGCATAGCCAGAGTAAACTTGACATCATGGTCAATCTGATTAAGAAACTTATGAAAATCCAACAATTCATCAAGTGTCCCGAGCCACAGAAGGAAGAAGTCATCGATGTATCTCCACCACCTCGCCACTTGTGCGAAGTGGAGGGAAACATAGACGACATCCTCCTCCAAGTGACGCATGTAAATATTGGCATACGTAGGGGCCACATTGAACCCCATTGTCACGCCCTTCTGTTGTACATAAAATTGGTCTTAGAACAAAAAATTGTTAGAACGTAAAACAATCAAATGTGCCAGCCACCAATGCCTCACTAGTGACACCCTTGATCTGTCGGGCAATGTCAAACTTAGGCTCCCGTGATACTGGTTCATAAACCATAGTTGCCAATAATTGTCGCTAAATCTCAGAGATATATTTGCAAGTATCTATCTATCTGCCCTTCTATCTATCTGCTCAGGTTACGGGTTTTTAGGAGGGTCTCCTATCCTGTCTCTGTACACAGATTCAATTTGTAGCATGTGGACATTGTATGACGAATTCCTAGCATCATTGCAGAAAGATGGGCAGAGGTGCTCTGTGAGAGAAAGGGTGCTGACCAAATACACGGACTGGTACATGGGCAAGGGCACAACTAGCTGGGTAACCCATGCCCTATTGCAGCACTATTATAGCACTATTATAGGTGTCTCAAAGGTGAGGACTGGTTAGGAATTACTGTGAATGATGCAAAGGGATTGATAAATGTAATATAGCAAAGAAAGTCACAGAACCCAAGGAGGAAATTTATAATTCCCCCACACTAGTTTTTTTGGCTTAAAAAAGTTGCAACTCTTGTGTTTACAGCTATTGAACGTCATTATGACAATATTTTGTAGTGGGCGGGATGGGTGGGACCAGCGGGCCTATCGAATGTATCTTCTTTTACACCAGTTTTCTGGCATTAAAAAAGAATCAAATCTATTGTAGCTCAGAGGATGCCGGAGGATGCACCTAATTTGTGACAAGGTTTAATTTATTTATAGCATAGAACACGGCTCTATGATAACCTCCTCCTCCCCCCGTTTCTTTTGCAGAAGGTATATATATCTCTTTACTTTCTCACAAGGAAGCATTAGGCGTCATGTATCAGAGCCAGTCTTTGATACCCCCTGCGCTGCTAGAGGACGTGCCTAATTTTCGATGAGGCACATACTTCATTATAAATTAGGCACGTGCTCGTCTAGTTCATGCTCCTAGACTGAAATCTACTCCAACCCCTAATTGAAATAGATTTTAATGGCATTTACACTTGGAAATGTTAGTGAATTTGCTGGAGCGAATGGCTCTGTCCTCCTTAGTGGTGAGGATGGAAGAAAAATGTTGTGTGCGCCTAAATTTAGGCACATGAACATTCATAAAGTTGCAAACCAGGCCTATGAAACTTTTTATGCCAGATGATAATCTTTCCTTTTAATTTCAACCCCTGTCTCTATTAACTTATTCCTTAGACGAATCTTTGGCACACCAGTTGCCTCCTGTTGTTGCCGATCAAAACTTCTGGCTATCAGGTGTCTCTAACTCCCTTGCAGACTCCCACACTTTCTGCTTTAACTCTATGGTCTGATATCACTGATATGGAAGTCATGTAAATAGTTTTCTGATGCTGCACCCTTACTGGAAACACTTGCCACATGTGCTCCTGCTGGGGAACCAACTCCTCTTCTACTGCTGTGGAGCCAACTCCTTTGCTCCTGCTGTGGAACCAACTCCTTTGCTCCTGCTGTGTAACCAACTCCTCTACTCCTTCTGTGAAACCAACTGCTCTGATCCTGTTTTGGAGCTAACTCCTCTGCTCTTGCTGTGGAACCAACTCCTGTGCTCCTTCTGCGGAACCAACTCCTCTACTCTTGCTGTGGAGCCAACTCCTCTGCTCCTGCTGTGGAGCCAACTTCTCTACTCTTGCTTTGGAGTCAAATCCTTTGCTCCTGCTGTGGAACCAACTCATCTGCTCCTGCTGTGGAACCAACTCCTCTGCTCCTGCATTGAAACCAACTTCTCTGCTCCTGCTGTGGAACCAACTCCTCTGCTCCTGTTGTGGAGCCAACTCTTCTGCTCCTGTTGTGGAGGCAACTCCTCTACTTTTTCTTTGGATCCATCTCATCTGCTTTTGCTGAGGAGCCAACTTCTCTACTGTTGCTTTGGAGCCAACTCCTTTGCTCCTGCTGTGGAACCATCTTCTCTGCTCCTCCTGTAAAACTAACACTCAAGACATTAAAGTGGCGCTCTGTAGCAAAACTTGAGACAGGCCACACTTGAACTTTCAGTATCCAGCAAGTGTATGTTATATTTGTTTACTGTGATTTTCTTCCAGTATATTTTACTGTCACTTCTCCCATTTCCTACAATGTCAGCAATTATTCAGATACAGCATGGAAGAAAATAAAGCATCTACAATTTGAACAGAAGACGATAGTAATGTCACGAAGCAGACAAATAACATTGCCTAATAGGTTCTAAAATGTTTGTTTCCTGGGGGTAGAACGCTGGCACTTTTATGTGGTATATTTTTTTCATTTACAGAATAACCCTTCAAATCTGACAAGCTTTTCTGATTCAATGATTTCGGGCCCTTGTAGAATACTGATGATGGGAACATGATTATCTCTGCTGGAGAGCTAAATTTTAGCATGATAATGTTTTATCCTCTGAGTTATTGCAGGGTAGTTTGTGTGATGTATGGGAAATTAGGTTTGTTTTTTCCTTCTTTTAACTCTTCCTAGATGTAAATTTCCTGATTACGTGCAGGATATATATAGACATAACAGTACTGGTCTATGATAGTTTACTAGCAAAGTAATTTCAGGTATAGTAGGATTTGTTTTGCTTTTTATATTATAACATTTTGGCATATAAACAGTTTGTAATATCTACTGCATTCTAATCATAGTTGTTTAGAAGTAGCAGACACAGCTATAACCCTAGACTTCTAGGTAAGACCTAATTGACTGTTCATCCTGAGCTTTCTGGTTCCTGATTTCAGGATAGATCCGTGGCAGTCAGAGAATTGTTTTCTGATACAACACTCTACATTTTCTGTGTAGCCATAGGAGTGATGACATGCAAGCTTACTTTAACCACCAGTAGAGGGAGCTTACGAGCTTACTCTTCATAGAAGTTGAACTTACTAATCACACAGTATGCAGCAAGCTCCTAAACTCCCTCTAGTGGCAGCTGCAGGTAGCTAAAATATGCTTTAAATATATTTGTATACAAGGAATTTTGATTATTAGCTATATTATGCTTTGCTATGTTATGTGAGCACACCACCAAGATAAGGTATGTTTAGCAGGGACAGGGTTAACTATCTTGGTGCTCCCTTTTTGGGAACCAGTTCTGGATCCTACTCTTCTCTGAGGCCACTACTCCAGTGAAACTGCAAGAACACCAAGATACAGCTTTTCTAGAAGCTACAGTGTTATATAGTCAGCAGTGACCAGCAAACAGCAGCTTTACAGACCATGCTGCAGATGAGGGACTACATTTCAGACACCCATCATCTACTTAACAACCAGGCCATACCAACTCAAAGCCTGCATTACACAGTGGAGACCTTAATCCATAAATGCCAGCTTATAGCTATTAGCCAGAAGTTTAAAGGAGATTAATCAGCAAGATAGCACATCAACAGTGCCATTAACTTTTACTTATCCAGCCACCACATCTCATCATCTGGGGACAGAAATAGCACTTTTAATAAACTACTTCTGGATGTAGTGCAAGTTATATTTTGCACAGAGGAAAGAGAGACTTTTATTATTTTACTTCTGGCCTGAGTCTTTAGATCCCCAAGGAGCAACGGCCTGAGGAAGTACACTGTGATACAACACTTCTTCAGGGCCACTACCACTCCCATTCTCTGCCCTGACTCCTCCAGGGCTTGCTGCACAGACATTAAGAAATTAATTAGTATAGAATATTGAAATAAAAAATATATGGGCTCATTTATTAAGAGCGGCGTTTTAGAAGCCGGCCTTAATACCATTGCTCTGGCGCTTGATGAAACGAAGTTATGTAGAGGCATAGAAAATTATGAGATAGGATGGCTGACGCGCCTCCTTCCCCGACCATGCCATGACCCCCTTTTTAAGAACTGGCATATGTGGCTTGGATGGGGAAGAAGTTGCAGATTTGGCCGGATATCCCCTTTGCAACCATATCTGCTACAGTTATATGCCAAAAATTGGCGTTTATCTATTCATAAGTGATCTCCATAGTGTTTATATAGTACATATACAGACATACCCTTTAAAGTCCTCCTCGGAAACCAATAGGTAGCAGCAAGGAGCGATTCCATGGTTTTATTACTATGTGCAATATTTTCCTACGTATCTACACTTGTTACTGTCATTACATTTTAATTGCCCTCTCCATGCCCCAACAGTGATTACAGTCATACCCCCAGTATATTGTAAGTGTTGTATTAACAGCAATAGTAGTCACAAGATCACAGCATTGTTTTCCCTTGGGTGATTTCTGTCTAATATCTATGGGTACCGTAAAGGGGTTTTGCACAGTGCTCTCACCTCTGAGACCTACACCGATCATGAGAACGAGCATGCCCACTGCTGCTCCATTCATTCTCTGTGGGACTATTGGAGATAGTCAAGTACAGCACTCTCCTATCCCTAGCAGTCCCATAGAGAATGAATAGAGTGGCAGTGGGCATGCTTGACCACCATTCTCGTGATCGGTGGAGGTCCTAGCAGTCAGACCTCCATCGATGAGAAGCTTATCAGTTGATATTGTGGCTCAACCCCTTTGAGTTCACTTTCTATATCCAAGCGCAGCTTAGAAAACAAAGTTGAACGCTGTTTGGTTACTTAGGTCAATGAGGCGGCTCATAATAATGTGAGGCAGATTTGATAGATGGAGATTTGCAGCCTCTGTCTCCAATCACCAATTTAAAAGACACCTAAACCATAGGACTTCTGATACAATGTGGGTCTAATATAAAACATAATTATAGATAAGATTTTCATGACAGAGTCTTTGTATCATTTTCTTTTCCCCATAGATACTTCTTGAGAAATTTGTATGTTGCAATATTTCCCTGTGGAATTTGTGACAAACCTGGGTGCTGCTGGTAGATTAATGTCCTGTCGTATACATTACTGGTTGCTACAGTAGGTTTTAGTCATTGGAATATTTCTATCCCGCATAAGAGTCATAGGCTCTGATTCTGTGTCATTCTAAGTATTGATTTCCAGAAGAAACAAGTGTGAAACAAGTGTGAAACAACTGAAAATATGTCATATTCTAGGTTCTTCAAAGTAGCCACCTTTTGCTTTGATTACTGCTTTGCACACTCTTGGCATTCTCTTGATGAGCTTCAAGAGGTAGACCCCTGAAATGGTTTTCACTTCATAGGTGTGCCCTGTCAGGTTTATTAAGTGGGATTTCTTGCCTTATGAATGGGGTTGGGACCATCCGTTGCGTTGAGGAGAAGTCAGGTGAATACACAGCTGATAGTCCTACTGAATAGACTGTTAGAATTTGTATTATGGCAAGAAAAAAGCAGCTAAGTAAAGAAAAACGAGTGGCCATCATTACTTTAAGAAATGAAGGTCAGTCAGTCAGCCGAAAAATTGGGAAAACTTTGAAAGTAAGGGCTATTTGACCATGAAGGAGAGTGATGGGGTGCTGCACCAGATGACCTGGCCTCCACAGTCACCGGACCTGAACCCAATCGAGATGGTTTGGGGTGAGCTGGACCACACAGTGAAGGCAAAAGGGCCAACAAGTGCTAAACATCTCTGGGAACTCCTTCAAGACTGTTGGAAGACCATTTCAGGGGACTACCTCTTGAAGCTCATCAAGAGAATGCCAAGAGTGTGCAAAGCAGTAATCAAAGCAAAAGGTGGCTACTTTGAAGAACCTAGAATATGACATATTTTCAGTTGTTTCACACTTGTTTGTTATGTATATTATTCCACATGTGTTAATTCATAGTTTTGATGCCTTCATAGTCATGAAAATAAAGAAATCTCTTTGAATGAGAAGGTGTGTCCAAACTTTTGGTCTGTACTGTACGTTAGGCCAAGCCATAGTTAAATTCCAAATGTCACTGCACCTCAATGGCTAATGTCTCAGTTACCAAATATAAACTGTGTTGGCAGGTATTGACCAGGAATATGCTCATACAATTGCAGAAAATAGTAAATGATCCCTTTGGATCTTTCCACTAATTACTAATAAATTGTGGTTTAATTGTTATCTAAGTCACACTAATAAACAAACACTATTAAACTATAGTAAATAACACTAAAACTGTTGTACCATTTATGTCTTGTATTGGACATATTGACTAAGGGTTGTATTAGACCTGCCGATGGTCGGCCAGAGTGTTCACAGGAACGCTTGTTAGCGATAATATGGCAGCGTAATACTGCCGCCGATTACCTGACGCTCATTCATCGGGCAATCTCGATTTTTAAGCATGCTGTCTAATCATGGTTCATGATTCAGTATGGGGACAAGCGATGGCATTAGCGATCATTCATCCCCATACTGTGGAGGAGATCACTGGATGCGATAGCAGCGGTCTCCTCCATTAACGAGCAGGCGCTTCCCTCGCGACAATCGTCAGCTAATTTTATAATGTAATACAGCCCTAAGCTGAGAGAAAATGGAAGTGAACCCTTTGGCTTAATAACCTGTAGATCCCTTTTAGCAGCAGTCACCTCCTCTACCAAACATGTAGCTGCAAATAAAATTTGCACAACATTGAGGAGCAACTTTGGACCTTTCCTCCCTGCAAGTTTGTTTTAGTTAATTGATATTTCTGTTTGCATGTAAATCCGCTTCCAGTCATACGGTATTACTTTTATTGGCTTAAAGGGGTTCGCCAGTTTATGATACTAGTAATAAGCATTATTAAACTATTGCCACTGATATCCAATAGCTTAACATGAATCATGTTTACAGGCAGGACCCTAGACCTTGGCCGCCGAAGGAGGGTTCTGTCCATCAGTGGCCTCAATTTACTTACACTGGGGACGGATTGTTCATGTGCTAGTTTCCCTGTCTGTCCCAAGTGAATGGAACCCTGCATCAGCGACCATGTCCCGAGCGCAGCGTCAGCATGCAGGTCAGGGGTCTTGCCTGTAAACATTAGTGTTGAGTGCGAATATTCGAATAGCAAATTTTAATTGCGAATATCGACACTTAGAGAGTTCGCGAATATTTAGAATATAGTGCTATATATTCGTATTCGCGAATAGTGTTGAATATTCATATCGCAAAATTATCACAAATTTATCACAAATATATTACATTGCCGATTTTCGCAATCAAGTAAACAATGACTGAAGATCGCGAATTCTCGAATTTTTTAAATTTATGGCGAATATTCGACCAAAAATTTGCAAAATATTGCGAATTCGAATATTAACTATGCCGCTCATCACTAGTAAACATGAAATATTCTTATTAAACTATCGCACATCAGTGGTGATAGTTTAATAATGCATCCTCTTCATTGGTTATAGAGGCAGCATATACTTGGTACTGCAGCTCTGTCGGTTTCAAGTGAAGGCAATACCCGAGTCCAACGAATCGGGTAATGAATGCGTTTTAATTTTCCGGTATTGAGATCCGTAGGGGCTCAATACCGGAAAAAAAAACTTACGTTTTGTCCCCATTCATTGTCAATGGGGACAAAACTGAACAGAACTGCATTCCGTTCCGTTTAGTTGCATTCCCATACCGGAGAGCAAACCGCAACATGTTGTAGTTTGCTTTCCGTCCTGGGATGCGGAGCAATACGGATCCGACATGACCCCCAATGCAAGTCTGACACAAACTGCCACAATAGAAAACGGATCCGTCCTCCATTTACTTTTAATGGAGTTGATGACGGATCCGTCTTGGCAATGTTAAAGATAATACAACCGGAATCCGTTCATAACAGGCGCAGATGGTTGTATTATCAGTAACGGAAGCTTTTTTGCTAAACCCTGCCGAATCCAGCAAAAACGCCAGTGTGAAAGTAGCCTTAGCCCCTTTACTATGTTCTTTAGACTTCCACCATTAACACACTGATGGCTCATCCTTTAAAGAGGACCTGTCAGCAGAATCCACCCTACTACACCAGGCAATATCAGTGCTTATGCAGCGTCCTACTTGTAGTACAATTGCTTAAAAAGGCTTGTGTCACAAAACATATTCTATATTTTTTAAACCAGCACCTGGATCTGAATAATTTTGTAATTACATGTAATTAAACATTTAGTATTGCCACTGAGTGAACCACCATATCTGTATAGCGCCACCTGCTGTTCTTTTTCTTATTTTTTGTCCGTCTCACTGAGCTGGTCGAACATGCTCAGTTTAAAACTTCAAATACCACCAACCATATGCTTAATAGGGTTGATCCTGCTAAGAGGTCCCCATTAAACCACCATCCTCCCAAGTACTGCAGCTTGTACCAGTGGCCGTTCATGCTATATCATGGTGTTGGCTTTCCAAGAACTGGACGCTAGTCCACTCGATCACTTGAAACTCAGTGCCATTGAGTCCAGACTGGACTGTAAACGATATCACTAGAGGGTTGGCACTAATCCAGCAGATCTGCAGTGACTAGACGTTAGCTAATAATTTCCCTTCGTAGCGCTATTTTTGCATTTTTTTTCCCCAGGATAATGTACCTCATTCATAGCAAGTCTTGTGCTTGTGTAATTAACCACTGAGTCACTGGATGCACGTACATTTGCCTATGTACTATACTACACATTACACGTGGAGAAGTGTTTTCCAATAAGTAAATACGTGTACGTGGCTGTCGACGCCAGGTCAGGTGGAAAATGTGGTCCTGTTTGTAGAACGTGTAAAACCTGAGAACATGCACAGGACAAGAGAATTTGCTTAATCATTTTTCTGATCATTGGTCATCAAATATCCACAGAGGCCGTCACAGATGATGCTGAAAGAAAAGCTGTCACCATGTTTTGTTACAGTAGGCGATATACGTGATTTCCATCTTACATGAATCTGTATGGGGTGGTTAGGCTTTGAAAACCCACTACAAGGAGAGTCTTTTCCTCTTGAATGGGCACCTGGTAATGTAATGCCAATTCTAAAGAGGTTGATGACCTGTCCTCCGGATAGGCTATCAATATCTAAACGCTAGGGGGTCCGACTCCTTGCATCCCTGCCAATCATCTTTTTGAAAAGGCTGAGGTGCTCCATTGAGTGCTGTGGCCTCTTCTTAGTGATATCATCTTAAGTGGTCACATGGACTATGTTCAGCTCGTTCCCATTCAAGTGAACGGGCCTGGGCTGCAATACCAAACACAGTCACTATACAATGGACGGCGCTATGCTTGGTATGCTGTAAGGAGACCACGTCACTCACCAGAGACCTCTTCAAACAGTTGATTAACAGGGCTGTTGGTAGTCGGACGCAATTGATTAGATTTTGATTACCAATCCTGAGGATAGCCCATCAATATTGAACTCATTCAAAACCCCTTTAATGAATTCCCTCTTTAACAAAGTGGAGAGTAGATATATATTTATGAGGCCCTTAAGTTGACCCTGACCTGTAAAGCTGTCCATACACTTGAGGCAATGATTGGCCACAATATGACTGATTAGTCATCCGTGGGATTATTCATATGAATGAACCAACCAGAAACATTCCAGACTAAAGGCGCTGACCAGGAAGTCAATATAAAAAAATTACTGGTCCCAGGGTTGCCAACCATCCAGAAATTTCAGGACAGTCTATAAAAGCAGGCGACTTTTTTCCTGTGTCCGTGAAAAGGATGGTGGTACCTGACTTGACTAATTATCATCATGTTACAGCTCACAGTAAATGCTGGTGATGAGTTATTTATCAGTATATTGAGCTATAGACATGGCTTACTTATAAATAATCTTTATCATTCATCGTGGTTTTAAAATTTGTCTGTAAAAAATGTTGGCTGTCTGTGATTTTAGGATAAGTTGTCCAGAAAAAAGATAAATTCTGGTTGGCAATACTATCTGGTCCTCAAGCTAATTAGCAAACCATCCCATCAGAACCATATACCACAGTGCAGCACAATAAATTGCCCTAAAAGCTGTCCCTCTGTGGTGGCCATCAGTAGATGCCATTTTATGTTCTCCTCCTCCTACAGCTGTCTTTCATTAGGATATAGAACAGGGGGCTTAGGAGTTGAGATGAGGACACAGCAGTTGAATTCAGGAGGACATGTGCGTTTACTGGCTCATTATGTACCCGGCCAGCGGAGGAGAGGAGGGATTGGGAGGCCCCCTGGACATCGACCCACCAGAAAATTTCTCTGGAAGATCTATGGCCAATCTGCCCCTACACTGGAAAAGGCTGGAGAAAGGGGCACTTGTCGATCATTTAGGGAAGAATGTAGTGACTGAATATTATGTTAGACATAACTATAGCCATAGCACTTACTATGGTGCCAAGAGGTTGGGAGGCCCAGTCAGGTGCATGTTGGTTTTCTCATATACAGGGAGTGCAGAATTATTAGGCAAGTTGTATTTTTGAGGATTAATTTTATTATTGAACAACAACCATGTTCTCAATGAACCCAAAAAACTCATTAATATCAAAGCTGAATATTTTTGGAAGTAGTTTTTAGTTTGTTTTTAGTTTTAGCTATTTTAGGGGGATATCTGTGTGTGCAGGTGACTATTACTGTGCATAATTATTAGGCAACTTAACAAAAAACAAATATATACCCATTTCAATTATTTATTTTTACCAGTGAAACCAATATAACATCTCAACATTCACAAATATACATTTCTGACATTCAAAAACAAAACAAAAACAAATCAGTGACCAATATAGCTACCTTTCTTTGCAAGGACACTCAAAAGCCTGCCATCCATGGATTCTGTCAGTGGTTTGATCTGTTCACCATCAACATTGCATGCAGCAGCAACCACAGCCTCCCAGACACTGTTCAGAGAGGTGTACTATTTTCCCTCCTTGTAAATCTCACATTTGATGATGGACCACAGGTTCTAAATGGGGTTCAGATCAGGTGAACAAGGAGGCCATGTCATTAGATTTTCTTCTTTTATACCCTTTCTTGCCAGCCACGCTGTGGAGTACTTGGACGCGTGTGATGGAGCATTGTCCTGCATGAAAATCATGTTTTTCTTGAAGGATGCAGACTTCTTCCTGTACCACTGCTTGAAGGTGTCTTCCAGAAACTGGCAGTAGGACTGGGAGTTGAGCTTGACTCCATCCTCAACCTGAAAAGGCCCCACAAGCTCCTCTTTGATGATACCAGCCCAAACCAGTACTCCACCTCCACCTTGCTGGCGTCTGAGTCGGACTGGAGCTCTCTGCCCTTTACCAATCCAGCCACGGGCCCATCCATCTGGCCCATCAAGACTCACTCTCATTTCATCAGTCCATAAAACCTTAGAAAAATCAGTCTTGAGATATTTCTTGGCCCAGTCTTGACGTTTCAGCTTGTGTGTCTTGTTCAGTGGTGGTCATCTTTCAGCCTTTCTTACCTTGGCCATGTCTCTGAGTATTGCACACCTTGTGCTTTTGGGCACTCCAGTGATGTTGCAGCTCTGAAATATGGCCAAACTGGTGGCAAGTGGCATCTTGGCAGCTGCACGCTTGACTTTTCTCAGTTCATGGGCAGTTATTTTGCGCCTTGGTTTTTCCACATGCTTCTTGCGACCCTGTTGACTATTTTGAATGAAACGCTTGATTGTTCGATGATCACGCTTCAGAAGCTTTGCAATTTTAGGAGTGCTGCATCTCTCTGCAAGATATCTCACTATTTTTGACTTTTCTGAGCCTGTCAAGTCCTTCTTTTGCCCCATTTTGCCAAAGGAAAGGAAGTTGCCTAATAATTATGCACACCTAATATAGGGTGTTGATGTCATTAGACCACACCCCTTCTCATTACAGAGATGCACATCACCTAATATGCTTAATTGGTAGTAGGCTTTCGAGCCTATACAGCTTGGAGTAAGACAACATGCATAAAGAGGATGATGTGGTCAAAATACTCATTTGCCTAATAATTATGCACACCTAATATAGGGTGTTGATGTCATTAGACCACACCCCTTCTCATTACAGAGATACACATCACCTAATATGCTTAATTGGTAGTAGGCTTTAGAGCCTATACAGCTTGGAGTAAGACAACATGCATAAAGAGGATGATGTGGTCAAAATACTAATTTGCCTAATAATTCTGCACGCAGTGTATGGTGCTATTATACAGTACATACCTTTAATTATTGCTACTGTATGCTGCTGTTTTCATTTTCTTACACTGGGTGGTGAGGGGCGCCATCTTATTTTGCTGTGGGGTCCTATGACTAGGTTAGGCCTCTGTGCTTATTAGGCAACACATTTCGTCACTGAAATAGCAACATGTTGCCTAATAAATGCAGTTGTACTCTGCCATCATATTCAGTCGCTGCATTCTTCCCTATATTGATCGGCAAGCGCCACCTTCTTCACCCTTTTTCAGTTTAATCTCTCTTCATAGTTTTTGGTTAGTGTCAGTCCTGCCCCTAGGACTACCACCAATCAGCATAATAAAGGGGCTATCGCATTCCAACGGGCATGGGGAATGCCATGTCATCTTAATGTTTACACAGGCACAGCTCTGTGTATATGAGTGCGGTTGTGCTTGGTACTATATCTCAGTCCTAATAACTTAAAGGGGTTTTCTCATCTGAGACAATGGGGGCATATCGCTAGGATATGTCTCCATTGTCTCTGGGACCCGCACCTATCATCTAAACAGAGCCCTGAAAGTGGTGGAGGGCGCACTGTGCATGCGCAGCCACCCTCTATTCATTTATATTTCCATCAAGCCCATAGAAGTGAATAGGAGGGGTGGCCGGTCATGCGCAGTGTGCTCCCATTCACTTCTATGGGGAGAGTGTAACGCCCCAGAGTGGCATTACCACCTTTGCACCTTGCTACTGTCTCCTATTGTTAACCACGTGTCATCCTGTGTATTAATTTCCTGGTCCTGTATAATGTGCATATCTATCTCTATGTAGCTGTGATGTTTAAGTGTATTATGCCTGGTTCACCAGCAGGTGGCAGCATAACTGGCAGAGCTACAGGTACATAGAATGGAACTTTCTTTCCCATTCTAACCCCCCTCTGTGAGACTAATTAGTTAGAAGTTTAGCTTAACCCCTACTAGGGGAAGATTTAGCTTTCCCCCATTCTAGGGGAAGGAAGCAGGAGCCTGTCCCTATTGGATGAACCCTGTCTAGACCAGCTTAAGCACCCTCAGCTCAGCTGGATATGGAGGCACAAGCTTGAAGCCTCAGAAGCCAGGAAGAAAGTTCCCTGGTATAGCTTAAAGGGGTTATCCGAGTTCTTTTTTTGTTCTTTCTATGTTCCTAAATGAGCTAATGTAACAGCTTTCCAATTCACTCACTTTAGCTCCAGTTACTGGTTTCTCAGGTTTCTCAGAGGGTCACATGACCTGTGATGTCAGCTTCTCTCCCTGCTCTGATAAAGGTCGTTTACAAGCCTGTAAACAAAACGTCACTGTGCTGGCCACGCTCCCCTTCACTGCCGGCTGTGTGCTCTATCCTAGGAATCTTAACCCCTTCAGCTGCACAGACTCAGGGCTGAAGTGTTTACTGTGTAGCTGCAGGCAGTGAGGAGACAAATGCTGGGCACAGGAGCTGAAAGAGAAGTTCTGCAGAGCATTGCAGGTAGGGGGAAGATCCTGTGTGTATTAGCAGTGTCATTATATAAGTGGAACTTGTAGTTCTACACTTACAAGTTGCTGTTTTCTCACAGCACTCAGGGCAGCTCTTGTATGCACTCCCTTAGCAGTGTCATTATACAGCTGGGACTTGTAGTCCTACACATACAACATGCTGCACAGTCTCCCAGCAGGTAGACATGTCACTCAGGGCAGCTCTTGTATCCACTCCCTTACCAGAGCAGGGGGAGGGGCAGAGATTGTTTTTATTGGATGTAAAAAGGGCCAGAAAAGAACCAGGGAAATGAGAAAATCTATATATATTGTTTTTGCATAAAACTTGCTTAGCTCAGTTATATATCAGATATTCAGTGCTATATATTTTTTTATTCATAGCTCGGATAACCCCTTTAAGAGACAGACTACAAAGTTAAGTGCAGCATACAAAAAAAGACGAGTTCTATAGCCAGCCTGTCAGCACAGCAGAGCCAGAGAGCGACAGATGTGGCAGAGACGAGTTTGCCTGCCACAGTTAATACTAACGCCTTCTGGAACCAAGATAAAGCCTGAAACTGTTTGGAGAAACATTTATTGAAAGTAAAGCTGTTATCCACTTCATCACAAAGTCTGGGCTCAATTTATTTCATCATCCCCTTCATCAACAACCCCCTTCTCAATGCTGCGGAGCCAACGCCTAGGGTCTAGCGTATCCAGGTAGAAGCACCATGACACGTGCATCAACATTAAGGGATATTTAGGCCACCCTACACCACTCTGGCATTCCTACCTGGGTACTGTCCACTATATCACTTAAAGGGGCCCTGTGCCCTTGTTGCTTCACTGCAACTGGTGTCACGAAAACAAGTACTTTTAACACTTAAACGGCCCTGGGGGGAGGCGCACGCCGCAAGAGCACTTGGTGGTGGCTGGACCGGAGTCCTCCAGCCACCACTTTGCCCTCTCGGTTCTCGATATAGGTGCAGGTCCCAGAGGTGCCCCTATTCTCTCAAATGAGAATACCCCTTTAAATTTGGACACAGCTACAGTACCAATAATCATTTTGCTTAGTAGCACTTTTTTTTTTTCTTTGGCCGAGATCATGCACATCATTCATAGCAAGTGTTGTGCTTGTGTAATTAACCGATAAGGCACTGGATGGACGTAGACTTGTGTGTATACTACAACATGACATATTGAGACAAGTTTTCCAACAAGTGAATAGGTGGCTGTCAACGCCAGGTCAGGTGGAAAATATAGTCCTATTTGTAGTACGTGTAAAACATGAGAACACGCACAGGATGAGAGAATTTGCTTCGTCATTTTTTTTTTTTTTTTTACCTCCACATTGGTCATCAGATATTCTCAGAAGCCATCACCGATCATGCTGTCACCATGTCTCTGTTCCAGTGGGCTATTTCCCTCTTCTAATCAAATTATAATGAACATTTAGTGTTGAATAATATTGAAGGAACCTGTATGTGGTGGTTAGGCTTTGAAAACCCACAACAAAGAGATATCTTGCTCTTGAGGACCCACATGGACAGATCATTGATTAGAACATGCAGCTGGTGTAGTGTCCCACTAGGTAGGCGTGGGCACTACACAAGGGTCAATTGGTTCACGTGTTACTTCTGCTCACAAGGGACAGTAATATTACATTTAACTGTGCACTTTAATGTATTTTCTATGTGCTTTTACATGCAATGTTTCCCCTGTGTCATGCATAGCAGGCCTATTAGGGTGTAGTTAGGCATCCTAGACACTAGAGGGAGATAGGGAGCCCCTAGTATAAATGTTCAGGCCCAGACAGGGAGGAGTGGGATCATAGTCAGGAGTCTGTGGAGACAGAAGTGAGAAGGCACCAGCCAGAGATATGCTGAGGGCCTCCTCCTGACATGCAGCTTGATAGCCCTGGCTGCTAGCTACGACCAGGAGGCTAGTGAAGAACTCTAGCCTGCCTGTAGATCAAGTGAGCCTCAGTTAGCTCAGAAGACACCCCAGTAGTAGGAGTGCACCTCCTGGGAGAAACCTGCAGTCATCTATTTAATTCAACAGAGAATCCAGCTAATCAGCAAAGGTACTGTAATAGTTAAAGCAAGTGCCAATACTGGAGGAAGGAATTGATATACCAAGGATTTAAGCCAGCAGTTAGGCATCCGGGCCTTGGGATCCAGCCAGCTAGAATAGCTGTGGGGATAGAGCAGCATTGTACTGCAAAGCATTAACTGTATACCCTCCAAGTATCTTGCAAGATTGAAACCTGCTGCGCTGTGAAGTAAACCTGCTGTGCATTTGTATTATAAAGAACTGCATCATTATCATCTGCTGCAACTGTCTGTATAAAGTTGGACTGTTTCCTAAAGTAAAGCAACGTTTGGTTTACCACCTGTGTACTCCATTACTACTCCTACAAATCGGTGTGCCACCGTTACAGACACTGGCGTCACGATTCTTAAAGGGACCTTGCCTCAGGCACTCAAAACACCTGCAACATCCAGGGCACCTCACCCAACATCAGGCCAGGTCTCTCCATACAGAGTGTGCCCCAGAGGAACTTGTGTCTACCTCTCATTCACTGTCACATGCCTGCCCAGGGTTCTCCTCCAAAAAGTGAGTAACCCTCGATTGCCCATAACCGTGACCTCACTGTCGCTATACCCTGCAGGTCTGGCGTGCTGCATAAATTGGCGTCACGAACAGGATACGATCATATCCGCGCCATTGTTGGATTACAAAAACTGTGTGCCATTATCCACCTAAAAAGTGACTAAGCCCTATTGCTTTATTGAAAAATTGCTGGGCCAAAGAACTGTAATAATTTGCGGTGTGAAACTGTGCTTTTTATGGACTGTTTTGCCGTTGTAAAGCCACCGCTTGCTGTCAGTGAATAGACAGCGTTTTGCTCAAGATGGTCGCTTAGCTTGCTTGGATTTAACTGCTGCGTCATCTTCATACTTTGTTTGGCGGGAAAAATTGGCGCCTTCTGCTGAAAGTGCGGGAAAGGCTATATGTCCGCGCCACCGCCCTGTCTGGACATTTGCATGTCTGCAATGATGGACTCCGCCTCCCCCATACTGGAGTACCTGGGGGGCGGCCTCCCAGAGCAATGGGAGGATTTGACTTCAATTATTGGTGCCGCCCTGTCGCTCTCCAGAGAAGGATCGAGCATGTTGAAGAGTGAGGACTGCTCTGATATTATGTCGGCACCCACTGGATTACAAATGGACTGTACTGGTGTAGAGCAAGAGGACGCTCCACCGGCCTACTCTCCGGGACCGGAGAGACCCACCTGCCCGCCACCGAGGACGCAGCCGGAGACCTATTATGGCTCCTGGAGAGACTTTTTCCAGCCCTCGTTTAAATGGTCGGCGCTGATGGCAGAGATACGGGAGGCCGCCATAAAGAAAACTACCAAGACTATAATATATTATGAGGAACTGGCAAAGACCGTTCATGAGCGCCACACTGACACCCAACCCCGCCTGGAAAGGAGAATGGGGTTGGTTGTGGCATTTGACAAGGACCGTGGCTCCGTTTTTTTCAAGATTATACCACCGGCAGAGACTTGTATGTTAATCGGAGGTCCGTCAAGCAGAGCTACCTCCCGGAGCACATGCATAACCTCCGCGAGGGAGAGGAAGTGGAGTTCACCCCTGCCGAGGGCCTGCAAGGCCCCTACGCCACTGCTGTGACCTGTCCCAGAAAGGAACCGGAGGACTGGGAAACGGATGAGGACTACACTGGCTGCGAGCGTGAACCAGCGCGCTCTCCAGAACCGGCCCATCATGCCTTTCAAGAGCGGGGCTCTTTCATAGGCCCGAACGTCTTTTGGCAACCAACAGTAGTGGAGAAGTGGGTGAGCCCATATCCGTCCCCTGAGCTGCCTCGCTGGGAGAAAACCATAAAGGAACTAGAAAACTGGGAGCGATTCCATGCGACCCTGGACAACATTCGTAAAGGGAAAAGACCAGATGCGCCACCTGAACCTGCAGCGGCTGCGCAGGATGCAACTTCCCTACCTGTACCAGTGGAAGCTCCGGAAGACAGCGATCCCGAATCCGAGAGTCTGGATGACCAAATCGTCTGTCTGGAGGAACAGCTTCGTGGACTGCGCCGGATTGCTACTGCCAGAATCCGGACTCCACCTAGGAAAGAAGAAATTAGACTCCAGTACTCGGACATCGCGGGTCAGAGGTAAGGGTACCTGTCCCTACCAGCCGGCCACCTACTGTGACTGCGGCTGCGGTGAGGCCCTCCTATACTGTGCACCGTCGCGCAGAGCCAGTTGTCCAGGAACCCACAGAACCGCTTGCAACAGCGGTACCTAGGCCAATGCAGCCCACGATTATTATGCCTGGACCGATGCGGTCCCCAACTGTGATTACCCCTAGGCCTATGGGGCCCATACCAATTAGGGGTCACTTCATGCTGCAGTTACCCCCCAATACCGTTTTGTGGGCCCATCCATCTGTGGAATCTCAATACAGGCCCAGTTTGAGAATGGAGCCAGGGAGCACCACTGTTATGCCAAGTGGATTTGATACGCCCCTGTGAATTGGCCTGCTAGGCCATTGATTTGATTTCTTTTGCCAAGGGACCTTACTAAAAGAGGATTTAACCCTTCCAGGACAGGAGTCCTTTGTTTTGGTCCTCTGTTTGCTGCTGCCAGTTACCCACGGCTCAGTGGAGGCGGTAAACCACTGAAAATACCACATGCACCAAGGCCATATTTGTTTACAGGACCTCCTGCCTGCTTTTGCTCAGAGCTGAAAGCCCAGTTGTGCCTATTTTTTTTGTTTGCACCTTTAACCCTTTTTAACCCCCTTTTCAGGTTGATTAAGGGATCTTGCAGCACTTCTTTTTATATGCCATTTTAAATAATGTGGATTACTTTTATGCGCTGTGACTTTTATTATGCCCTTTAAATTCCAAGGAAATGCGCCCAGGGATAGACTCTAATGCACATGAGCCTCTGAGATTTTGCTATTTTAAAGAAATGTGCCCAGAGATGGACTCCATTGTATGTGAGCCTCTGTGATCTTATACCTCTGCTCTTGCTTTATATGCAGCTATACTTATCACTTTTACTGAATAATTTTACAAGAAGGAAACCTGGGTACGGACTCATTTATATACTTTGAGCCTCCAAGAATTGTTATTTGATGTTTACATTTTCTATGGACTACTACTGTTTTATTAAGGACAATTTGCACTTAAAATATTAATATGGACTATCCTGGTATTACTGATACGCTGCACCAGGTCAGCGCCCCTGTTCCCTTACAGAACTGCCTGCCAGCAGAACTGCCTGATAAATATATATGTATTTGCAAATGTAGATGTATGTTCCTGCTTTGCATTATTTTTGTCTTTCAGGTGCAGTATCCAGCTGGGCAGGGCCCCTTCATGTTGCGCCGAGGACGGGCAACGTTGTAGCATGGGTGTATGTAGTGTCCCACTAGGTAGGCGTGGGCACTACACAAGGGTCAATTGGTTCACGTGTTACTTCTGCTCACAAGGGACAGTAATATTACATTTAACTGTGCACTTTAATGTATTTTCATTTTTGGAGTGGGATCATAGTCAGGAGTCTGTGGAGACAGAAGTGAGAAGGCACCAGCCAGAGATATGCTGAGGGCCTCCTCCTGACATGCAGCTTGATAGCCCTGGCTGCTAGCTACGACCAGGAGGCTAGTGAAGAACTCTAGTCTGCCTGTAGATCAAGTGAGCCTCAGTTAGCTCAGAAGACACCCCAGTAGTAGGAGTGCACCTCCTGGGAGAAACCTGCAGTCATCTATTTAATTCAACAGAGAATCCAGCTAATCAGCAAAGGTACTGTAATAGTTAAAGCAAGTGCCAATACTGGAGGAAGGAATTGATATACCAAGGATTCAAGCCAGCAATTAGGCATCCGGGCCTTGGGATCCAGCCAGCTAGAATAGCTGTGGGGATAGAGCAGCATTGTACTGCAAAGCATTAACTGTATACCCTCCAAGTATCTTGCAAGATTGAAACCTGCTGCGCTGTGAAGTAAACCTGCTGTGCATTTGTATTATAAAGAACTGCATCATTATCATCTACTGTAACTGTCTGTATAAAGTTGGACTGTTTCCTAAAGTAAAGCAACGTTTGGTTTACCACCTGTGTACTCCATTACTACTCCTACAAATCGGTGTGCCACCGTTACAGGCACTGGCATCACAATTCTTAAAGGGACCTTGCCTCAGGCACTCAAAACACCTGCAACATCCAGGGCACCTCACCCAACATCAGGCCAGGTCTCTCCATACAGAGTGTGCCCCAGAGGAACTTGTGTCTACCTCTCATTCACTGTCGCATGCCTGCCCAGGGTTCTCCTCCAAAAAGTGAGTAACCCTCGATTGCCCATAACTGTGACCTCACTGTCGCACTACCCTGCAGGTCTGGCGTGCTGCACTGGTAAAGTCAGAAATGTCTTTCTTCATCAATTCATCCTTTTTTTAAATGAAGGTGGAAGAGTCAAATAAATGGAAGTAGATATATATTAATGAGACCCTCTAGTTAAAAAAGTGCTCATGTTAGACGTATGAGCTTGGACCTCCACATTATCCATTGCTGAAGTGTGGAAACCAGCTTGAACAGTCAGATGTTTGACAAAGTACAACCCCTATTTTTGCTTATATCCATACATTACAATTGGGAAAATGTTAACTGTTATTTGTTTAATTGGAACTGTGTTTTGATACCGTCGGATGTACTACAACTTCCATAACACTTTAGTAAAGAGAGACTTGCAGGGGCAGACTGGGAACTTAATGTGGCGCTGGAAAAGATACTAAAAGTGGCCCCGTTTTGTAGTTGGGTCCACATTGATGGAAGGCAGGGCCAGCAATACCATATTGTAGCACATTATACCATCCTAGCAGAGCCAAATACCACAGTCCATCACAAAATACTGCAGTGGAAAGGTGGTTTAAAGAATCAGGCCAGAAGTAAACCTATAAAAGTCTCTTTTTACTTGCTGACAGGGGCGTAACTATAGCCATAGCACTTACTATGGTGCCAAGAGGTTGGGAGGCCCAGTCAGGTGCATGTGGGTTTTCTCATATATGGTGCTATTATACAGTACATACCTTTAATTATTGCTACTGTATGCTGCTGTTTTCATTTTCTTACACTGGGTGGTGAGGGGCGCCATCTTATTTTGCTGTGGGGTCCTATGACTAGGTTAGGCCTCTGTGCTTATTAGGCAACACATTTCGTCACTGAAATAGCAACATGTTGCCTAATAAATGCAGTTGTACTCTGCCATCATATTCAGTCGCTGCATTCTTCCCTATATTGATCGGCAAGCGCCACCTTCTTCACCCTTTTTCAGTTTAATCTCTCTTCATAGTTTTTGGTTAGTGTCAGTCCTGCCCCTAGGGCTACCACCAATCAGCATAATAAAGGGGCTATCGCATTCCAACGGGCATGGGGAATGCCATGTCATCTTAATGTTTACACAGGCACAGCTCTGTGTATATGAGTGCGGTTGTGCTTGGTACTATATCTCAGTCCTAATAACTTAAAGGGGTTTTCTCATCTGAGACAATGGGGGCATATCGCTAGGATATGTCTCCATTGTCTCTGGGACCCGCACCTATCATCTAAACAGAGCCCTGAAAGTGGTGGAGGGCGCACTGTGCATGCGCAGCCACCCTCTATTCATTTATATTTCCATCAAGCCCATAGAAGTGAATAGGAGGGGTGGCCGGTCATGTGCAGTGTGCTCCCATTCACTTCTATGGGGAGAGTGTAACGCCCCAGAGTGGCATTACCACCTTTGCACCTTGCTACTGTCTCCTGTTGACAGACTACAGAGTTAAGTGCAGCATACAAAAAAAGACGAGTTCTATAGCCAGCCTGTCAGCACAGCAGAGCCAGAGAGCGACAGATGTGGCAGAGAGGAGTTTGCCTGCCACAGTTAATACTAACACCTGCTGGAACCAAGATAAAGCCTGAAACTGTTTGGAGAAACATTTATTGAAAGTAAAGCTGTTATCAACTTCATCACAAAGTCTGGGCTCAATTTATTTCATCATCCCCTTCATCAACAACCCCCTTCTCATTGCTGCGGAGCCAACGCCTAGGGTCTAGCGTATCCAGGTAGAAGCACCATGACTCGTGCATCAACATTAAGGGATATTTAGGCCACCCTACACCACTCTGGCATTCCTACCTGGGTACTGTCTACTATATCACTAAAAGGGGCCGTGTGCCCTTGTTGCTTCACTGCAACTGGTGTCACGAAAACAAGTACTTTTAACACTTAAACGGCCCTGGGGGGAGGCGCACGCTGCAAGATCACTTGGTGGTGGCTGGACGGGAGTCCTCCAGCCACCATTTTGCCCTCTCGGTTCTCGATATAGGTGCAGGTCCCAGAGGTGGGACACGCACCTATCTGACAATGGGGGCATATCCTAGCGATATGCCCCTATTCTCTCAGATGAGAATACCCCTTTAAATTTGGACAGAGCTACAGTACCAATAATCATTTTGCTTAGTAGCACTTTTTTTTTTCTTTGGCCGAGATCATGCACATCATTCATAGCAAGTGTTGTGCTTGTGTAATTAACCGATAAGGCACTGGATGCACGTAGACTTGTGTGTATACTACAACATGACATATTGAGACAAGTTTCCCAACAAGTGAATAGGTGGCTGTCAACGCCAGGTCAGGTGGAAAATATAGTCCTATTTGTAGTACGTGTAAAACATGAGAACTCGCACAGGATGAGAGAATTTGCTTCGTCATTTTTTTTTACCTCCACATTGGTCATCAGATATTCTCAGAAGCCATCACCGATCATGCTGTCACCATGTCTCTGTTCCAGTGGGCTATTTCCCTCTTCTAATCAAATTATAATGAACATTTAGTGTCAAATAATATTGAAGGAACCTGTATGTGGTGGTTAGGTTTTGAAAACCCACAACAAAGAGATATCTTGCTCTTGAGGACCCACATGGACAGATCATTGATTAGAACATGCAGCTGGTAAAGTCAGAAATGTCTTTCTTAATCAATTCATCCTTTTTTTAAATGAAGGTGGAAGAGTCAAATAAATGGAAGTAGATATATATTAATGAGACCCTCTAGTTAAAAAAGTGCTCATGTTAGACGTATGAGCTTGGACCTCCACATTTTCCATTGCTGAAGTGTGGAAACCAGCTTGAACAGTCAGATATTTGTACAACCCCTATTTTTGCTTATATCCATACATTACAATTGGGAAAATGTTAACTGTTATTTGTTTAATTGGAACTGTGTTTTGATACCGTCGGATGTACTACAACTTCCATAACACTTTAGTAAAGAGAGACTTGCCGGGGCAGACTGGGAACTTAATGTGGCGCTGGAAAAGATACTAAAAGTGGCCCCGTTTTGTAGTTGGGTCCACATTGATGGAAGGCAGGGCCAGCAATACCATATTGTAGCACATTATACCATCCCAACAGAGCCAAATACCACAGTCCATCACAAAATACTGCTGCCAGCAGCATAAAATATATCCCCCAAAATTCCAGTGGCTGGCTGTGAGGAGGGCCCAGGCAGCCCTATGGGTATCGGCCCACCACAAAATTTCCCTGGAGACTGTCTATTTTCTACAACTGGGCTGGTTACTGACTCCAGCTCCATTCACCAGCCACAGCACCTACCTCTCCTGTCTTACACCAGTATCAAACTCATACCACCAAGGACACCTGCAGCCAGCCCCTGAAGAGGATGGGAGTGGTAGTGGCCCTGATTAGGAGTTGTGTCATAGTGTACTCATTCAGGCCATTGCTCCCTGGGGATCGGTGCAGTGGAAAGGTGGTTTAAAGAATCAGGCCAGAAGTAAACGTATAAAAGTCTCTTTTTACTTAGGGCAACATATAACTTGTGGCACATCTAGCTGTAGTAGATACAAAGTGCAGTTTCTGCCACAGGATGATGAGGTATGGTGACTGGTTGGATGACAATTTAATGGCACTTGCAGGCACTTGTGGATATGGGTGTCCACTATGAGATATAGACTTGATGTTTGACTGGCCTCGATGTCAGCTAGGTGATGGATGTCTAACCTGTTTTCCCTCACCAGCAGCAGTGTCTGTGAAACTGTGATCTTGCTGATCACTCTGCTGACTAAACACACTGAAGCTTCTTGGAAGCAGTTTTCTTGATTCTGGCAATTTCCCTGGGGTGATGGTCTCATTGGAGACCTGAATATGGTCTCTTGGAGTAGGAACTCATGCACGTGCTTCCTTATTCCATGCTCTGTACTCTGTAAATCCCCTTCCTGGCAAGGAGGACCAGCCTACTCCTACCAAGAGGGGAGGAACAGGGTGGTTAACCTTGTTTTTGCCAATCGTTGCCAACCATACTTCTTCTTGCTGGAATACACGGCCTAAAACATAACGATACAATATATAACATCACATAATGAAACATTTGCAGATACGCCCAGGCCTGGGGTACTGCACACCCCAATTACCATCAGGCAAGAGCCCCAACATCAGGGTACACCCTGAGGGAAGAAAGGGTGCATCCTCCTGTCACTGTCTGGCCCTAGGGAGCATTGGTGTGAGGATTGCTATTATGATTTATGTGTATAATTATTGCAACCAGTGCCACTACCACTCCCATCCTCTGCTCTGCTTCTCCCGGGCCACAACACTAAACCCCCACATCAGTTTTTGACATTCTGTAGTGTTACCTGCAGCAAATATCATTTTATGCAAAGTCAAACATTTTCTTGGCATGTCCTACATTGTGTGCTTTAGGATTATAGAGATTACACTGGAAAAGATTAGGTGAAACAGTCAATAAAATATTTCTTTTTGACGGCAGTTACCATTTACTTAGTTATAAGTCACCAACTTACTTCCCTCAGTATATCGGTCACATAGAAGGGAACATTAAATAATGAAGTATATTATTAAAATATTTCCATGGCTCCGTTATGACTTCAGTTATGAACAATTAAAATGTCTTTTAGCTTCGATTTGCATATGGTGCCATTTACAGAGAATGTGAAAAGTGGATGTGAGCAGATGGGAAAAATGGATTAAAATGAAAGATGGGTATTTGAAGTTTAAAGGGGTTTTATGTATTGCATTTTCTTTGTGTAGGGAACCCTGATTAGTTCCGGGCTCTTGGTCAATCAGCAATGCAGACACTGTTTCGATGCGTTTTGGCAATAGGTGAGTGCACAAGGGCCCATGCCCAGAGAGGGTTGACAATCCTTTTGTGAAATAAAGGGGTCGGCCCATTGCAGTCATCGATAGTATATCGCTAAGATATGTCAGATAATTGCAGGTCCCACCTCTAGGACCCATTCCTGTCTCCAGAACGGGATCCCTGAAGTAAAAGAGAGCGCATCAGCATGCTAGCTATTCATTTCGGAAGTCCCACAGTGGTGAATGTCCACCGCGCGTGCATCGCCACCTCTTCATTCTCCATTATGGGATTGCTGGAAATAGCAGATCCAGCACTTGGTTATTTTGGGAACTCCCATAGCAGTGAATGGAGGGGGCCACGCCTGCGCACTGTGCTCTTCTTCTTTACTTTAAGAAGGGGGGGGGGACCTTCTGGAGATAGGAGCAGATCCCAGACGTGAATAAGAGCAATGCTGCGGTAACCAGCCCTATCTAATCAGGGACAGACTGGCCATAGACCCTACAGAGAAATATTCCAGTCGGCCGATGCCCAGGTGGCCCCCCAGGCACTCCTCATAGCCACCAGCGGGTTACACAACAATCCAATACTCTCAACAATAAATGATAGGAACATCAGGTAATTATTCACCTGGCCAGTAACCGCAGGTGCCCTCCTGAACTCAACTGTATAGTAGAATATTGCAACGGGGTGGCAGTATTTAGTGTTGTAATGTGGTATTTGGTTCTATTAGGGTGGTATTTTGTGCTGCATTCTTGGCTCTTCCTCTTTCTGTTGTCCCTGCCCACTGTCTATTTGGACCTGCCTACAACATTGGGCAACTATTAGGTATTTTTCCCTACAATCACTTTAAATTCCCAGTCTGCCCCATAGATATTGGATGGATCTCTGTCGATCCAGTGCCTACTTCCAGCATTGGTCCTACAACTGATTGGCGGGGGTGAGGGGTAGTGATGAGCGAAGTTCTTCAAAATTCAATTTGACTGCTTCGCCGCATTTTACTAAGAAATTAGTTTGGTGACAAATTACTTTGGAGTAATCATGTGGGCACAATCATGGTGAATGGGGATTGCGCCACACTCCCCCCCGCCATTGAACCCCTCAGATACCATGTTCATCGCTGATCATGGCATCTGACATTAATATTAAGGCCTTTCAGGGGTCAATAATTTAAAAAAAATTAAATCAAGCTTACCTTATCCATTTGAGTGTGAAGAGGCCGCCACGGCCATCTTGCTTGAAGATCTTGGCTGGCGTGTTGACGTCATGCATTACGGCGCATAAGATTTCGCATGGAATCTTCAAGCAAGAAGGCCGCGGTGGCCTCTTTGCAATTAAATGGATAATATATGATATTTTTTTTTTTATCCTGTTTATTTTTACCCTAATTTTCCCTGAAATTCGGATTGAAGTCCACTTCGTCAACTTCGATTTGCTCAACCCTAGTGAGGAGTGTCAGATAACCATCCCCCCTCCCAATCTAATTCTGATGATCTACTCTTAGGATAGGCCATCAGAATCCAGGAGAACCCCTTAAACACATCTTGACGTGCAAGTACAGGACCTGCAAGTGATGAGTCCTTCTCAAACACATTTCATAAAGCAGATCATGGCTATAGTGATTGGTAAGGGGTCCGTGACTGTTAGTCTATCCCTGTTGAGAATTCGCTACAAACCAACTATGTAGTGATACCCATGATAAATCATAATTTATTTTTGTTAATGTTTGTACAATACTAGTCCCATAAATTTTAAGATTTTCAAGATGTGATCAGTACTGTTGAAACCGCCAATGCCTCGGTACTGCTTAGTAAATCTTTCTTCTACAGTCAATTTTTTCTTCTTAGCAATATTTTCAAGAAAGGAAAAAAAAGACAGCAATAACCTAGGTGTCAGAACAATTGAAAGGCTATTCTCTGAAGTGTGAAGTCAACATATAATACAAGAAGTAAAGGTAATTTGTCCCTTACTGCAAATATATCTCTATTTGAGGAATGAAAATGGTGGTTTTACTGAATGGAAAAATACAGTATATTCTGTCACGTGATAAGGGTCTTTCAGGGCATTGGAGTATAATATATGCGTGCCGTCTACAAAGGTTTTTTTTTCTTTCAATGACTGATTCACAAAGCTCAATATCTGTGAAATCAGGGACAGTCCTTGGAAATGAAGGACCATACGCAACAATGGTGTATGTGGAACCGAGATACTGTGTTATTAGCAGTCCCAGCGCCCATACTGTATGCAGGGGCATGTCAAGAAAAGGGACATGATGCATCACAAAAGGATCAAGCCTTACAAGAAAGGGGTGAAGCCACTGAAAAGAGTGCATGTTGATGCTCTGAAAAAAAAATTCTTTGTGCGCCATAATCTGGCATCTCCCATAGGCCGATTACCAAAAATTGACAAGCATGCTTGATAAGGGCAACAAAGACAATTTTACAGGACGCGGAAATATTCAGCAGTGGGCCCCTCTGCCAGGGGCGGATTGGCCATAAACCTTACAGGGAAATTTCCCGGTGGGCCGATGCCCTGGGGGCCGCTTGAGCCCTTCTCATGGCCGGCCATTGGAAGTTTTGGTGGATGTATTTTCTGCTGCTGGCAGTATTTTGTGATGGACTGTGGTATTTGGCTCTGTTGGGGTGGTATAATGTGGACCCAACTACAAAACGGGGCCACTTTTAGTATCTTTTACAGGGCCACTTTAAGTTACCAATCCGCCCCTGCCCTATGCAATAACAGTCTATGGGCCCCTAATACTCAAACAGCTTTACTAATAGCACCGCCTTACTTCTAGGAATCCACCAGCATTTGTAAGCCATGAAATTCATTACCTCAGTCCCTTGCATGAAATTTAATTCACAGTAGGACCCTGCTTTTAATGTGTCCCTGAGTTTTCAAAAAAAAGTTTTCACAGTGGCTGTGCTTCTTTGTACAATTACAACTGTGAAGCAACAGTTATGTTTGGGATTCCCTAAAGTCTCTTTCAGTCATATTATTCCCTGTTTTAGCTGCATAGATTAATTTCTCTCAGAAGCAATGAGTGTATCCCTTCTGCCAGTTCTGCAGTGACCTCACTTCTCTTACTTTCTCCTACTACAGTCCTGATGAAAAGTTTAAGACCACTTGAAAAATGGCAAAAAATGGCTGGATCTTAACAAGGTTCCAAGTAGAGCTTCAACATACAACAAGAAGAAATGGGAGTGAGACAAAACATTTTTTGAGCATTCAATTTAATGAAAACAAATAAACTGAAACAGGCTGTTTTTCAGCTGATCAAAGATTTAGGACCACACCTCCAAAAAAAAACTAAACTCCCCCAAAACAGAAATCCAACTTCCAAACATGAAGTCAGTAATGAGTAGCTCCGCTGTTATTGTTGATCACTTCTAAAATTCATTTCGGCATGCTATATGCAAGCGTTTCCATGAGGTGAGTGGGAACATTTCTCCAAGTGGTGAAGACAGCCGCATGAAGGCCATCTACTGTCTGGAACTGTTGTCCATTTTTATAAAATTCCCTTGCCATCCATCCCCAAAGGTTCTCAATTGGATTTAGATCAGGGGAACACGCAGGATGGGCCAAAAGAGTTATTCTCCTGGAAGAAGTCCCTTGTCCTGCGGGCATTGTGTACTGTAGCGTTGTCCTGTTGAAAAACCCAGTCGTTACCACACAGACAAGGGCCCTCAGTCATGAGGAATGCTCTCTGCAACATCTGGACATAGCCAGCGGCCGTTTGACGCCCCTGCACTTCCTGAAGCTCCATTGTTCCACTGAAGGAAAAAGCACCCCAGACCATTATGGCGCCCCCTCCACTGTGGCACGTATAAAACATCTCAGGGGGGATCTGCTTATCATGTCAGTAACGTTGGAAACCATCAGGACCATCAAGGTTACATTTTTTCTCATCAGAGAATACAACTTTCTTCCACCTATGAATGTCCCATGTTTGGTGCTCTCTTGCAAAGTCCAAGCGAGTAGTTCTGTGGCGTTCAAGGAGACGAGGTCTTTGAAGACATTTTTTGTTTTTGAAGCCCTTCAGTCTCAGATGCCGTCTGATGGTTATGGGGCTGCAGTCAGCACCAGTAAGGGCCTTAATTTTGGTCGAGGATCGTCCAGTGTCTTGACGGACAGCCAATTAGATCCTCCGGCTCAGTGCTGGTGAAATTTTTTTGGGTCTTCCACTTGACTTTTTTGTTCCAAAACCCTCAGGATCATTTCAGAAATTCCAAATGACTGTCTTACTGCGTCCCACCTCAGCAGCGATGGCGCGCTTTGAGAGACCCGGCTTATGCAGTTCAACAACCCGACCACGTTCAAAAAGGGAGAGTTTTTGTTGCCTTTGCCATCACAACGTGTGACTACCTGACAGAAAATGACAATGAATCCACATCTTTGCAGAGATTTGGCAGTTTAAAGGCATGTGGTCCTAAAATTTGGATCAGCTGAAAAACAGCTTCAGTTTCAGTTTAATCCTTATTTTCAATCAATTGAATGCTCAAAAAATGTTTTGTCTCACTCTCATTTCTTCTTGTTGCATGTTGAAGCTCTACTTGGAACCTTAAGATCCAACAATGTAAAATATGATTTTTTTGCCATTTTTCAAGTGGTCTTAAACTTTTGATCAGGACTGTATGTTTGTTTTCTTCTAGAGAGCACAGAAAGCTGATAAGGAGGGATAAATCACATTTACAGAAAAAGAGGAGGCTCCTGTGATGTTCAGAAGCCGTATAGAAACAGTGGTTTTAACAGGATCACCGTAGCTTTGACACCCCTCTTCCTTTTAGCATGAGTCTCTGTTACCAGGGATGGATCTTGCCTGACATCAGGCAGTGGACTGCAAATTAGGTGCAAGTGAGACATGACTTTACAGCTTTTTTTTCCAAGTGGATGCAGGTATATTTTTTAAATAAAGTTATTAAAAAAATTGATAATTGCACCATTCTTTATTAAATGAAATTGTTTGAAAGTATAGTGACTCTTTATGGTGACCCTGTGCAACTGTACGGGTTGAACATATGGTATGTCCCCATCTGCACTTTTAATAAATTTGTTCCTAAGGGTACATTCATAAAAATTGTGACTGTCCCACTCATCTCCATTTTCTGGCCATGATCTGGTGCCTGTATGGCCATGCTAAATTGTGTCTGATATAATTTATAAAAACAGAGTTCTCCTTTAAATACGTAACGGTTACGAGTTATTGGACTGATGAATGCCTACTGATGTCAGCATCCAAGGTCACAGAGGATTGAATTCATGACCTTTGCGTGAGCATACAGTCCTTATGTTCATCAGTCCTTACATCCGTACCGGTGCTTAGCAGAATATGAATGACTATGCCAACGATCTTTTTAAATCTCTTGACATTTACAAGGAAGTTGTTGATTAAGGTGGGTAATAAAATATTTCACGTAAATGGAAGTGTCTGTCGCTATCTATTATCATATTAAGGATCATCTGAAGATAGGAGCTCATGCGGAAAATACATTCAAATAAGAACAAGAGTCTCGTGCATCAGGCAGCGTACGTGCGCTGACAAGTCTTAGCAAGATGATGAGCTCCTGAGATGGTCTACAAGGATCCGCAGCCCATCTGCTCAGGTGACTGCTGACATGTCTCCTAACCAGCGCTCCCTCCTGAAGGCTGTCTCATTATAGTGCATCCTAAATCGATCTTAATTGATTGCTAATTAAAGGATAATAACTGTCATAAATACATAGGTTTAGTGAGTGCCTCTTCAATCCTGGAAATATTGAAATCAATTCATATGTTCAATGACTACTTTCCCATTATTGTTTTCATCTTCAGCATCATTTTCATTATTGATAGTGGTAGGAGTAGCAGTAATTGAGGTAACATTGCTATTTTTTTGCATTTTTACAATAAAATTACTTTTACACATTAGCAATGGGACCTGTTGGTGCTGTATAATCAGATATTCTGGATTACTGGGTCTTTCCTTTGTCCGTTTAGGACATACTTGCCAACTCTCCTCGAACATCTAAGAGGCTCACGGAAAAAGGGGAGACCACATCATGTATTCCCTGTAGAGTTGTCAAATCTTCCAGGTGCCTCACCAGTAGTTCCCGGAAATCAGCCCTAGCTATGTGTGGTTCCAGCATGCTGCATCTTTAGACACCCCAACATATTGAAGAAAATAAATGGGGTTTGTTCTACCTTAAAGGAGCCTGGAATCTTTTCACTTCCTATAGGAGTCCACCAAAACGTTGGCAAGCACTGGACCACACCAGTGATATTACATGGTCAATGAGATTGGTGGCATAGTAGCACCTCAAACGGGCATGTATATGATGGACATTTTAGTTTGGAAGTCACCAAATATACTTTGATATGACTACCACTTGTATGTAATGTATGTATAGGTACTCCAAAAAGCCAGCCATACCTAGAAAGTATCTCATGTTCTGTGGATTAGTAATCTACTAAGAAGTAATCCACAAATTCAGCGACAGCGGAAAAACAAGCCTCACTGTAATAGACCAGCGGTCTTCAACCTGTGACCCTCCAGTTGCTCTTAAACAACCACTCTCATCACATCCTGACAGTCTGCATGTGTGAAGACATAGTGAGAGCCTCATGTTGGAGAATTTAATTCTTCTTTTCCCCTAATCTTATTTTCCTGGTCACATAGTAAAAAGGGTGTTTTAGGGTTTTAAGGGGATTTTACACTCTTATCATATTGATGGACTTTCGTCAGGAGGGGACCATAGCCCCTTCAAACAGCCAAGAGTTGGAGGCCCCACCAATCTGAGTTTGATGGCCTATAATGTGGATGGTACATCAACATACGGAAACATGAAATCCCCTTCAATACTGATGACCTGTCCTAGGCCGGCATTTGTGGTGCATGTTCAGTACCATTCAAGTGAACACAGTGTATGGAGACACGCTAGTTGTGATCCTTAAAGCAGCTGATCGGCCAGTGCAGCAGCCGATCAGAGTCGGGGAAGGGGGGGGGGGGGTAGTCAGGAGTGGGAGCAGTGGTTCTGATAAAAGTGGTAGTGGGTAATGATTGCTACCCTCCCCCCACACTCTGTGGGAACATGGCAGTGAATGGAGGGTGCACCCTTTCTTCCTTGAGGGTACATCCTGGGCCTTCTAGGTCTACTGCCTGGTGCTAAGTGATGTTCCCTTAATATGAGTTGGATGTGTACAAGGAAGGAGGTCAGATATAGGTAGGGGCCTGCTCATGAATGATGGAGTCATTGACTAGACTTGTTTGGTTGCAATAAGATCTCTCTTTACTGAATATATGATAGGAGTTGTAGTACATATTGCAGAAATATGCAGTTCTGAGGTATACTACAGAGTAGGATTTTTTTAATAGCTTTGAATAGGCAGCAGCAATAATGGTAGTAATACTCCCTAAGTCTCTTTCTAGATACATTTTGCAAACTTCCCAAATAACCATAGGCTTGCAATTGCGTTCTCATTAACTCTTTCTGCACTTTCCATTCTGTAGGGTGCAGATCTTAGATCAAGATGACTAGTCCAAAGCAATATACCTTTTCCACAAGCAGTAAATTACCATAGACGTGCGGTACCTAACTGTATTTCTAGACAGGGCCTTTGAGGTGGTTCTCAACCCCCCCTCCCAGACAAATGTCTGTTCTCTTTCCCTCAGGGGTAACCTCTCAGTTAAGTTGACACGTTGTCTCCAGCTCTACCTGCTAGATACTCTACCTAACCAGTGGCAGGACCAGCCAATCACCCTGGAAACTAGGCTAAGACTGCCAGTGTTAACCACTTGTTGCCCATACACAACCATTAGGTGTACATAGTGCATGAGGAAATAAATGCTTTGACAACTGATCCCAAAATTAACTCTTTTAGCCGTGATCCGCTGGGTCACTGCAGGAGGTAGATGAGAAATTGATTATCTAGTCTAAATAAAGTCTGCAGTACCCTTCAGAAGTGTTTGCTCACATTTTTAGGACCTGTGGAAATGGATTCTTGCAAAGAATCATTCTTTAATATCCAGCGAAACAGATCTGGGCCCCCTATCTTCAAGGGCCCCAACCATAATCTGACACTATGGTACATATGCCCTTGTATTAGAGCGGTCATCTTTGTCAATACATGTGGTGAAAAACACCTACAGATGCTGATGGACCCCTCAAAATGTTAATTTCTTATCTGGAGTCATGGATATTATATTGTATGTGTATTGTCACTTGCTCATCAGTTTTTCTTGTATTGATGGTAGATGGATCACATTCCTCTTTAATATATGGGATTTGGAGATTGGCTTTAGTGTTGCCGTGTGGCCCTCTGCTTAGTATTCACAGCACACAGAAGGATTTCAGGTGGCTTTCTAATATTATGTGTTTTCCTGCCATCCAAGCACCACCTTGCTTCTCGAGTAAATGGAAATATAGTATATTGCAAATTCTGTATCTGTCTAGATTAATGTGTGGCCCAAAAGTAACAAATCAGAGTTGAGTCCATGAGCTATAAATCTTTCCCCCAGCTTTCAACAATAATTTGGTTTCAAAACACCCGTCCGTGCTGCCGAGCTGAACAGAGCAGATAACGGTGAGGCAGAAACACCACGATAGCTGTGTACCGTATATAGTAATGTTTATCAGAGATTGTGTACTGGAGAATACATTCATCTGATGTCTTAAAGGGATCTTCTCATGACATGTATTGATGGTATGTTCATTAGATCCCCAATGGCATTGAAAAGAAAGGATAACGTTGCATAACGTTAGCGCATCCGAAATATCAGTGACAGTCAGTGTAATTGTTTTGCCACTGGTGACAGCAACATTACCTGCGCTACATCTCCAGTATAACATTAGCGCATCCGAAATATCAGTGACATTCAGTGCACTATTTTCGCTGCTGGTGGCAGCGACTTTACCTGCGCTACATCTCCTGTATAACGTTTGCCCATCCTAAATATCAGTGAGATTCAGTCTAATTTATTTGCGCATACACTTAAAAAACACTACTATACGTGTGACATACTTGCAAGCATATATACTATTTAATATACGGAAGGCGAGCAGTAAGGGACAGGGAAGTGGCCGTGCTGCTGATGGTGCACGCAGAGGCCGTGGCCCTTGGCGCAGTAAAACTGTGCCTGCTGCCAGAGCACAAAAAACACACTCATCCACGATACCTAGCTTCATGTCCCGGTTTGCAGGGCGGCGCAGGACACCACTCACAACGTCACACCAGTGCGACCAGGTGGTCGGTTGGATTGCAGCAGATAATGCTTCCAGTCGATTAAGCGCCACCCTGTCTTCCACAAAGTTCAGTCTCAGTAGCCAAGAGTCTGGTCAACAGAATCCTCACCCTGATCCTCCTTCCTCCCACCATGGAGAGTCTTGGCAAACAAGTGATCCCACACTCAGATATTCAGAGGAGCTCTTTTCAGCTCCATTCCTTGAATTGGCCCTCTCGCCAAGGCCACTTGAAGAGGGACATGAGGAGATCTTGTGCCCTGATTTCCAAACTCTTGAGCATCCACAGTCAGAAAAAGATGAATGTGGAGAACGGCAATTAGTGTTTCACGAGGTGGATGATGAGACACAGTTGCCAATAAGTCAACTGCAATTAGTGTCTCAAGAGGTTCATGATGAGGATGAGACAGAGTTGTCAATAAGTGAGGTTGTTGTTAGGCTAACAAGTCAGGAGGATGAACAAAGTGAGGAAGGGAAAGAGGAGGTGGTGGATGATGAAATTACTGACCCAACCTGGGAAGGTGGCAAGCGAGGACAGCAGTACACAGGGGGAGGGATCCACAGCACCGCAACAGGCTAAAAGAGGCAGTGGGGTGGTAAAAAGGAGAAGGCAGGCACAACTGTTCTCCGGAGCACCCCCTTGCGGCAATCTTCCTTGCCAATGGGTAGGTGTTCCGCAGTCTGGCGCTTTTTGGAGAAAAGTACGGACGATAAAAGAATTGTCATTTGCAACCTGTGGAGTACCAAAATGAGCAGGGGCATGAACACTAGCAACCTCACCACCACCAGCATGATCCACCACATTGCATCAAAGCACCCTATTAGGTGGTCTGAACGCCTGGGTCCACAATCAGTGTCTTCCCCTATGTTACGTGCTGGCCAATCCCCTGTCCAAGACGCAGGCCCAGATGCCTCCGCCATGCTCCTGGACCTTCGCAAGCACCATCAGCTAGCACATCCACCCCTGTATCCCAGCACAGCGTACAGATGTCCATACTCTAGGACTTAGAACGAAACGGCAAATACCCTGCCACCCACCCACAGGCCATAGCACTAAATGCGCACCTTTCCAAATTGCTGGCCCTGGAAATGTTGCCATTTAGGCTTGTGGACACAGAGGCTTTCCGCAGCCTGATGGCGGTGGCTGTCCCTCGTTACGCAGTCCCGTCCCTGCCTTACACCAGCATGTGTCCCATAACACCACCCGTGCCCTGACCCACACAGTTGTTGGGAAGGACCACTTAACGACTGACACAATTATCACCGCCAACAAGGTATAGTGCACTCAGCAGGGGTAACCATGCCCTTTGTTTTTGGGAATCAAAGTAACTATTTATGCTGATAAATACCAGCAATATGGCGTCAATGTTTGTGCTGAGAGAACCCCTTTAAGAATCAGGTTAGATTCCATTAGTCCTTTTAGTTTGCATTGCCGTTTCCATTTACCATACGCTTATTATGAGAATCAGATACAATGTCTTAGCTCACACAATAGCGCAAAGTCAGAAAGCGCGTACCTGACCGGAAGCCAAGCGCACAATTTATTTAAGACTACTTTTATACATTCAAATCGCGCAATAAAAGGAGGTTGTTTATATTCTGCCATAACAAATGCAGAGGCACAGAGATCTATATTGGAGTGCGGCCGGCTCGGCTCATGGAAAGAGGCTCAAGATGATTCATTGATAGCGGGGAACAGCAAAATGACCTTCCTTCAAAGAAGCGTTTGCCTGTTATTTACCTGCCGCAGAAGTTATAAAACAGCAGCGACATCAAAGAGCGAAACAAATTAATTGGAGATATGCAGTATTAATGGCTTCCTGAGGACTTTGACCTCTAGATTTTACATTGTATAATACATACATACTGAGCAGAATGCTTCTTTATGGAACTATATAAATTAGAGATGAGCGAAGCATTGAAAAATGTGGCCGATCTAATAACTATGTATAACTATATCAGGGGTCAGTACAGAGATCTCTCCCATCATCTATTTATCCCCAGGACTGTGATTGTGACAAGGGGAGGAAAGAAGGTTTCTACACAAACATAGAAGAGTATTCTTTACGGTAAGAGCAGTGAGACTATGGAACTCTCTGCAGTAGCATGAGGGGGGCCATTTCCACAGGCACAAAATTGCAGGGGGCACCAGGCAGCAAGCACTTCAATGAGGGCCACGGGAGCCTATGATGTTGGAGGAAAAGGCAGAGTCTTGTCATCCAGGGGGAGTGGCCTTAATATTTGCAGGAGATTCTACAGAGCACCTTGTTGGAGAGAGGAGCAGAGGCTGCAGGTCAGTGTGTGGAGGAGAATATTGACTGGCGTGTTTACTTGGGGGGCTTTGTGCAGGGGCTAAAGGGAGGAGGAAAAATCCTTGTACTGGAAACTGTATGTTAGAGGGGTCTGAAGAGAGGGTAGTGGGGGTGATATTATTTACATGGGACTGTATGCTGGAGGGGCTGAAGGCAGGGGGGGGGGTGATATTATTTTACATGGGACTGTATGCTAGAGGGGCTGAAGGCAGAGGGAGTGGTGAATTTTACATGGGACTGTTTGCAAGAAGGGCTGAAAGCCAGTGGCGAAGAGAGGGAGGGTGATAATATTTACATGCGCTGTTTGCTGGAGGTGTAGCTGGCCAGCTAAGACCTGTCCTAGGTTGCTAGTATAGCTTATATGTGTATACAGCTAGACCTGCCAATAACCTTAATACAGTTCCTATGTTTATAAGTTAAAGACAAAAGCAGAGTTATTTACAGTGACTTCATGTTTGGATGTCATGTAATATGTTATGTTCACAGAAGCAGAAAAGATAATATGCCTTTAAGATTCATTATGGATGTGAGGTAAGCTCAATGACACAGCAGACATAACAGAAAGCATAGAGTTAAACTGTTTTTGCTGGGAAATAGTCTTGACCAATCACAGACAGCCTTACACACAGCAAGAGTTTTGACCAATCACAGCCAGCCTCACACACAGCCTGTATGGGAAATCCCCCTAGCAGGAACTGCTAGATTCATTCCACCAGCACCAGAAGAGAGAAGCTAAACAGACATTCACTCCACTAAGAGCTATGTTTTATGGAAGCAGAGAGGCCAAAATAGGCATTTAAAACAGTTATATAATGTTCCTACTGTTAATATAGTGATAAGAACTGTATACTGAACCAGTTATATGTGTGTTTACTTACAGTTCCACCAATTGCAAACTACAAATTCAAATTTCATATTGCAATCCAAATTGCATACAAATACAAGATCATACTCAACCAATCTGCAAAAAGTTACTGCTAACTGCATACTGCAAATTACGACCAAATTCAGCAAGTAGAACTATTAGTTAGACCTCAGATATACCTCTCAGAGAGATCATAAAGTGCTTAAATAACTTAAAGTGAGAGTAAAGACACTCAAGAGAGAAATATATCCACCATTTTATGTTGAATGACAAGATTGAACAGTTGAACCACCATTTTATGCATACCGCCATTTTATGATACTTTATGCAACACGTGTTTTGTACATTGACTATCTGCTGCGGAGGTGGCAGTGTTATATATGAAGAAAAGTTGAAGTTAATAAAGAAGTTATTTCAAGCATTTGGTGTGCTCTTTAAACCTACTGCTTCCATAGAACGGCGCTAGAGGAATTACAGAGTAATAGACAGTCTGTTTAGACTAAAAGTCAGAGATATCAGAATTCTTCTAATGCCACAGCGCAAAAGGCACTTCATAGTGCTGCACCTGCCACAGGAGGGGCTGAAGGCAGGGGGAGTTTTGCATTTTACATGGGACTGTATGTTGGAGGTGCTGAAGGCGGGGAGTGACGTATTTTACATGGGACTGTATGCTGGAGGGGCTAAGGCAGGGAAGTGATGTGTCTTACATGGGACTGTATGCTGGAGGGGCTGAAGGCAGGGTGTCACGAGGGTGTCGAGGACCACGCCTGACTCCGTTATACCCGGGGTCAGGAAGTCGCAGCGGTTGGCTGCACGCTCTATTTAAGATAGGGCTGTTTTCCTTATGGTAGCTTTCTGGGTTTGCTTAGCAAACCCTTTTGGCTCACTCAGGGATCCGTAGCTCCTTCTCCTCAGCTGTTCCTTGTCCAGCACTCCCAGACCTCCTTATATTTCTCTCTCACACTTCTCTGGTTGCCAGAGATAGAACTTCCTGCCTGGACATCTATTCTGACCTTCTGGAGCTGTGTTGCTGCGTTCGCTGGTAGTTGGTCCAGTACGCTACCCTCCAGATCCCTGTTGGACCTTTTTGGTTTATTGTGGTCGCCCACCTGGGTGTATGTGTTTGTATGTTTTGTCTGTCCTCTCCCTGGTGTTTCCCTCTTAGTGATAGTGGTGTGGACTAGCGATCCCACCGGCCTGTTCACTATCCAGGGCTCATATTAGGGAAAGCCAGGGTTTAGGCACGCGATCGCCGCACGGGTGAGGAACCCGTCTAGGGACGTCAGGGCAGTCAGGTGCCAGCCGCAAGGTGAGTTAGGGGTCACCACCTTTCCCTCTCCCTTGGGCAGGGCTTTCCCTGTTTTCCTCCCTGTGCGTGTCGTCGGTCATTACATTATCTCTGGCCATTATTTTGTGTAGGTAAAAAAAAAAAAAAATTTTTTTACCTACTTAGAATCCAGTATGGATCAAATTGCTGCTCTGTCCAAACAATTTCATGGCCTGTCTTTGGAGGTGGTAGGATTGAAGGCGTCGGTCCTCCAGCAACAGCAGCAATTACAACTGACTGCAAGCCCAGCGGTTGCTACTGGTAACCAGGTTGTTGCTGAACCCAAGGTCCCTCTCCCTGACAGATTTTCTGGGGGAAGGGACAAGTTTTTGACATTCCGTGAGGCCTGTAAGTTATATTTTAAACTGCGCCCTTACTCCTCTGGTAATGAAGATCAGCGGGTGGGGGTTGTTATTTCCCTGCTGCAGGGGGATCCGCAGTCCTGGGCGTTCTCTTTACCTACTGATTCCCAGGCTCTTCGGTCAGTGGATGAGTTTTTTGGGGCCTTGGGTCTCATATATGATGACCCTGACCGAGTCGCCCTGGCTGAATCAAGATTACGGAGACTCTTACAAGGAGAGCGGCCGGTAGAGGAGTATTGCTCTGAATTCCGTAGGTGGGCTACGGATACCCAATGGAACGACTCGGCTCTCAGGAGTCAGTTCTGCTCTGGGTTATCCGAAAGGGTTAAGGATGCGCTTGCATTATATGAGACCCCCTTTTCCCTTGATGCGGTTATGTCCCTTTCTATCCGAATAGATAGACGCCTTAAGGTCAGGTTGAAAAAACCGGAGCAATTGGTAACCCCTCCCAAGCAGCAGTTAGTCTGTACGGACTTAGACGAGCCTATGCAGCTAGGAGGAACTACTCGTCAGGTCCGTCCTCCTGAGGCTCGCCGTAGGCGTGGGGTTTGTTTTTTTTGTGGGGAGAGGGGTCATTTCATTAATGTCTGTCCTTCTTTCCTCAGAAACAAAAGACCGTCGGAAAAACTACTAACCCCAGGCTGTGTGGAGGATGTCAGCCGGGGGGTATACGTTTCCTCCATACGTACATCGCAATTTGTGTTGCCAGCGGTTATTATTTTTGGTGATAAGACGGAGACTATTTCTTTCTTTCTAGACAGTGGAGCAGGGGTAAATTTGATAGATGCCCATTTTGCCCGCACTTTGGGTTTGTCTCTCTGTACTTTACAGAGACCCATTCCTATATTCGCTATTGATTCTGCTCCCCTGTCTCAGAGAAACCTCACGCACATGGTTCATAATTTACACCTTCGGGTAGGGGACCACCATAACGAGATGCTTTCAGGTTATGTTCTGGAGGGGCTTCCCACTCCGGTAGTGCTGGGTCTTCCCTGGTTGGTAGCGCACAATCCAGTGGTGGATTGGCAGGCCAGGGAGATATTGGAGTGGAGTGAGCAGTGCAGAGAAAATTGCTTAAATAGCAATTGCTTAGTCGCCTCCATAACTACCCTACCTACATTTATTTCGGACTTTGAGGATGTTTTTTCTGAAAAGGGTTGTCAGAAGTTACCACCTCATCGTCCTTATGATTGCCCGGTTAACCTTATTCCCGGCGCAAAATTACCCAAGACCAGGTTATATAATCTTTCGGGTCCAGAGAGACAAGCCATGAAAGATTATATCTCCGAGAGCTTGGCTAAGGGACACATCAGACCCTCTTCTTCACCCGTGGCTGCAGGGTTTTTCTTCGTTAAAAAGAAAGATGGGGGCCTGCGTCCTTGCTTAGATTTTCGCGAATTAAATCAGATAACCATCCAAGACCCATACCCTCTTCCTCTCATTCCTGACCTGTTTAATCAGATTGCGGGTGCTAGGTGGTTCTCCAAACTTGATCTTAGGGGTGCCTACAATCTGATTCGTATTAAGGAGGGGGATGAGTGGAAGACAGCGTTTAACACCCCTGAGGGGCATTATGAAAATCTAGTTATGCCTTTCGGTCTGACCAATGCTCCTGCCGTCTTTCAACATTTCGTTAATGACATTTTTAGTCATCTAATCGGCAGGTTTGTGGTAATATACCTAGATGATATTTTAATTTATTCGTCCGATCTGAAAACACATGAGGTGCATGTCAGACAAGTACTGCAGGTCCTACGGACGAATGAATTATATGCTAAAATTGAAAAGTGTGTCTTCGCCGTTCAGGAGATACAATTCCTGGGTTATTTTTTATCTGCGTCAGGTTTCCGTATGGATCCTAGGAAGGTCCAGGCAATTTTAGATTGGGATCTTCCTGAGAACCTCAAAGCACTACAACGGTTCTTGGGCTTCGCGAATTTCTATAGGAAATTCATTAAAAATTATTCACTTATTGTAAAACCGCTTACTGACATGACTAGGAAGGGGACTGATTTTTCTAAATGGTCTGACGACGCTAAAGTTGCTTTTTCCTCTCTAAAAGAGAGGTTTACCTCAGCACCTGTACTGGTCCAACCTGATGTCTCTCAGCCTTTTATTGTTGAAGTCGATGCGTCAGAGGTGGGAGTGGGGGCGGTGCTGTCTCAGGGTCCGTCTCCTGGCAAATGGCGTCCTTGTGCTTTCTTTTCTAAAAAACTATCTGCAGCAGAAAAGAACTACGATATTGGCAATAGGGAACTATTAGCTATTAAACTTGCGTTTGAGGAGTGGCGTCATTTCTTAGAGGGGGCAGTCCACCCCGTCACTGTAATTACGGACCACAAAAATCTTCTGTACCTCGAATCAGCTAAGCGTCTCACCCCTAGACAGGCTAGGTGGTCGCTATTTTTTACCAGGTTTAACTTTGTGATTACCTATCGTCCTGGGGCAAAGAACACCAAGGCTGATGCACTATCTCGTTGTTTCCCTGGAGGGGGTAATGTGAGTGATCCGGTACCCATTCTTCAAAGAGGAGTGGTTGTTTCTGCGGTACACTCTGTTTTGGAGGGGAAGGTGTTAGAGGCCCAGGGGGACGCCCCGGTCTCTTGCCCCTCAGAGAAATTGTTTGTACCGTTGAACTTACGTTTCGAATTATTAAAGGAACATCATAATTCGGCACTTGCTGGGCACCCGGGTAGTAAAGCAACCTTGGAACTATTGTCTCGTCGTTTTTGGTGGCCAAGGTTGCGTCAGGATGTATTGGATTTTGTGTCTTCTTGTTCTACCTGTGCGCGCGCAAAAGTTTCACATACACGTCCTGCAGGGTCTCTATTACCACTCGTCATTCCCAATAGACCGTGGACACATCTGTCAATGGATTTTATCACTGACTTACCTTTGTCTGCGGGTAAAACAGTTATTTTGGTAGTAGTGGACAGGTTTAGCAAAATGGTACACTTCATTGCGTTACCCGCACTACCTAATGCTAAGACTCTTGCTCAGGTATTCGTCAGTGAAATCGTGAAGCTTCACGGGGTCCCCTCCGATGTTGTTTCGGATCGGAGTACCCAGTTTATTTCTAAATTTTGGAAAGCTTTTTGTTCTCGTTTGGGGGTACACTTGTCCTTTTCCTCTGCTTTCCATCCTCAGTCGAATGGACAGACTGAGCGTACCAACCAAAACCTTGAGACATATTTAAGATGTTTTGTGTCTGAAAACCAAGAGTTGTGGTCATCATATTTACCGTTAGCTGAGTTTGCCATAAATAATCGTCGTCAGGAATCCACTGGCAAGTCACCGTTTCTTGGTGCATATGGTTTTCATCCCCAATTCTGTACTTTCAAAGAGGGGGGGTCTTCTGGGGTTCCCGAAGAGGAACGGTTTTCGTCATCTCTTTCATCGGTATGGCAGAAGGTGCAAGCTAACTTGAAAAATATGGGAGGTAAATACAAATGCATGGCTGATAAGAGACGGTCGCCAGGTCCGGACCTAGGAGTGAATGACTATGTGTGGTTGTCTACTAGGAATATTAAATTGAAGGTTCCCTCTTGGAAACTGGGTCCTAGGTTTATTGGCCCTTACAAAATTGTAGCCATCATCAACCCCGTGGCTTTTCGCCTGGAGTTACCTCAGACTTTTAAAATTCATAATGTTTTTCATAAGTCGTTACTCAAAAAATATGTTCCACCTCTAGAACCATCACCGCTGCCACCCCCTCCTGTTGTCGTGGATGGTAACCTAGAATTTCAGATATCCAAAATTGTTAATTCTCGTCGGGTCCGCCGCTCTCTTCAATATCTGGTGCATTGGAGAGGTTACGGTCCCGAGGAAAGAATGTGGGTTCCTGCGTCTGAGGTAAACGCCGACAGGTTAGTTCGGGTTTTTCATGCCTCTCATCCTGGGAGACCTGGTCCTGAGTGTCCGGAGGCCCCTCGTAGAGAGGGGGGTACTGTCACGAGGGTGTCGAGGACCACGCCTGACTCCGTTATACCCGGGGTCAGGAAGTCGCAGCGGTTGGCTGCACGCTCTATTTAAGATAGGACTGTTTTCCTTATGGTAGCTTTCTGGGTTTGCTTAGCAAACCCTTTTGGCTCACTCAGGGATCCGTAGCTCCTTCTCCTCAGCTGTTCCTTGTCCAGCACTCCCAGACCTCCTTATATTTCTCTCTCACACTTCTCTGGTTGCCAGAGATAGAACTTCCTGCCTGGACATCTATTCTGACCTTCTGGAGCTGTGTTGCTGCGTTCGCTGGTAGTTGGTCCAGTACGCTACCCTCCAGATCCCTGTTGGACCTTTTTGGTTTATTGTGGTCGCCCACCTGGGTGTATGTGTTTGTATGTTTTGTCTGTCCTCTCCCTGGTGTTTCCCTCTTAGTGATAGTGGTGTGGACTAGCGATCCCACCGGCCTGTTCACTATCCAGGGCTCATATTAGGGAAAGCCAGGGTTTAGGCACGCGATCGCCGCACGGGTGAGGAACCCGTCTAGGGACGTCAGGGCAGTCAGGTGCCAGCCGCAAGGTGAGTTAGGGGTCACCACCTTTCCCTCTCCCTTGGGCAGGGCTTTCCCTGTTTTCCTCCCTGTGCGTGTCGTCGGTTATTACACAGGGGGGTTGTATCTTAAATGGGACTATATGCTGGAGGGGCTGAAGGCAGGAAAGTGATGTATCTTACATGGGACTGTATGCTGGAGGAGCTGAAGGCAGGAGAGTGATGTCTCTTACATGGGACTGTATGCTAGAGGGGCTGAAGGCAGGGGGAAGGTTGTATCTTACATGGGACTGTATGCTGGAGGGGCTGAAGGCAGGAGGAATGTTGTATCTTACATGGGACTGTATACTGGTGGGGCTGAAGGGGGGCATAATTATTACTATAATACTACAGAGGGGGCCATTATAATATTAATAGTACTAATAATAATAATAATACAGAGGGGGAAGTAATAATAATACAGAAGGGGCAGTATATATTATAATTATACAGAGGGCAGTATAGTTATGGGCACTATGGGGGAGAGGAGGTCTGTTATCTGAGGATGATAGTAAAGTGAGAAATCAAAAAAAAAATCTGTGAAATCTGAGATGGTGCTGTATTCTCCTGTATATTTCATAGCAATGTATGTAATGTCCATCCAAATATCTTATTTTTTTTTTAGGGGGGGGGGGGGTATAGAATTTGGGCCACACTGCCGAAGCCTGGCCCCAGACTTCAGGTCACACTGTTCGTGTTCTGAATTCTGGGGCCTCACACCCATCTACTACATTATCTGTACTCAGAGCGTTATCGCTGTATTATCTGTGGTGTTACATAGGACTGCAGGTGACATCTACTGCATTATCTTTACTCAGAGAGTTATCGCTGTGTTATCTGTGGTGTTACATAGGACTGCAGGTGACATCTACTGCGTTATTTGTAAAATGGGCCGTGGTCACAGGTTGGGGGGGGCGCAATACTTGGCTTGCCCCGGGTGCTGGCAACCCACACTACGCCACTGACTCTCTGCCTGAGGAGGTGGTGATGGTGTTCATTAAAAAGTTCACCAGGGGCCTGGATGTATCTCTGGAGTGTAATAATATTACAGGCTATAGCTACTAGAGAAGGGTCATTGATCCAGGGAGTTATTCTGACTAATTGGAGTCGGGAAGGATTTTTTTTCCCCTAAAGTGGGGAAAATTGGCTTCTACCTAACAGAGGTTTTTTCCTTCCTCTGGATAAACTTGCAGGATGACAGGCCGAACTTGCGCCGCCCCCCATCATTTCCCCCCCCCCCCCCAGATGCCGCCTTTTTAGCTGATCGCAATGTAAAAAAAAAAATCTAAATAATTAAATCATACTTACCCTCATCCATTTGATCACGGAAAGTCGGCCACCGCCATCTTGATTGAAGATCTAGCTCGAAATCTCGCGCGGCCCATGATGACGATCACGTCATCCGGCGCTGTGACATTATACGTCACTGCACATGGGATTCCGTGCAAGATCTTTAATCAAGATGGCGATGTGTAGTGTACGGGGACTGTAATACCCGTCACTACCAAAGTGTCACTTGGTGTGCTGTCGTCCCTCCTAATTATGGGAAGTTGGTATATGTCAGTTTTATAAAATGTCATGTAATGCAATGCTGTGTGTTTCCCTGTTACTATGACACTTGCATGTACAGGCCTGCTAGGGGTGTCATTCCAGCTTCTAGTCACTAGAGGGAGCTAGGGAGCCCTAGTCTATATAAGGCCCAGTCAGGGAAGTGAAAGGCAGACGGAGTCTAGTGTCTGTAATCTACAGTTGGAGATTAGACAATGTCAGAGACAAGTCCAGGCCTGAAGCCTGCTGTCCAGGAGAAGATTCCCTCCTGAATTCCCATATGCAGAAACAGGAATATCTTAGCTAAAGAGCCTGAGGAAGGAAGCAGCAGAGAGAGACCGAGGCAAAGTGCAGAGAAGCAAGAGGTACTTAAAATAACAGAGGAGGTACTTTCTAAAGCTATAGCCAAGGATATAAAGCCAGAACTAGGTTATTGGGCCTTGGTGAAGAATTGCTATATTCCAGGATCAGACAGAAATAGAGTGCAAGCTCCTGTACTGCAAGTCCTGTGTTCAACACTCTGTAATCACCTTGCTAAATCTGTAATTGCCTGCATCAACCGTATTGCAAAATCGACTGTATGCCAAGGAACTGCGATTCCAATATTGTCTCTGCATGAAAACTACTAAAGTTGGAGTTCTGTTTTAATACCACGTGTTCCTCAATTTATTCCTGCTATCCGCAAACGGCGTGCCACCGTCTAATTGGCACTGGCGTCACGAACAATTATATACCATCACCTGCCCTTGCAGAGAGTCAGCCGTACCAGGTTAGTGTATATTGCACTACATCACCCAGAAACACCTATTACACACAACTTGAGTACGCTGCACCTCTCTTTTGGCGTCACGAACAGGATACGCACGCTTTCTAGTGCAAGAAGCGTGAACTTTGTGCCTTATACAGTTGCCCTGTGACCAAAGTGACAAATTGCCTGTTTATTGAAAGTGGACTTTGTGGACTGAAAATCATACCCAAAGTGTACCAAAAACCTCTAAAAAGCGCTGGGCAGTGTTGCGCTACACAGAGGAAGAGAATCGCCGCATTGGAGTGTGGTTTTGTGGACTTTTTACAATCCTGCTTGCTGTCAGTGAATAGACAGCGTTTATACCTAAAGATGGCCGCTGAGGCTACTGAAATAACTGCTGCGTCATCTTCATCCCGAAAAGGCGGGAAAAATTGGCGCCTTTCTGAGAAAAGAGCGGGAAGGAGTTCAAGGTCAGGCGCCACTGCTTATCTGGACATTTGCATGTCTGCCAGCATGGACACCGCCTTCCATATACTGGAATACCTGGGGGGCGGCCTCCCAGTGCAGTGGGAGGAGCTGGCTGCTGTAATTGACGCGACCCTATGGCTCTCCTCAGAAGGATCGAGCATGTTGGAAAGTGAGCTTCATTGTGCTGCAATGTCTACGCCTAAAATACCGCAAGTGCCTAATGTTGGTGTAGAGCCAGAGGAGGCTCCACCGGCCTACTCTCCGGGACCGGAGCAACCCGCCTGCCGCCCAAGGGAGAAAGAACCAGAGCCCTACTATGGCTCGTGGAGAGACTTTTTCCAACCATCTTTCAAATGGTCATCCCTGATGGCGGAGATCCGGGAGGCCGCCATCAAGCGGAATACAAAGACCAAAATCGTTTATGAGGAATTAACTAAAACAATCCATGAAAAGCACACTAACACCCAACCCCGCCTGGAAAGGAGAAAGGGGGTAGTGGTGTCCTTCGACAAAACCCGTGGCTACGGGTTCATCCAGGACTATCTAACTGGCAGAGACCTCTATGTGAATCGAAGGTCTGTCAAAAGAGACTACCTCCCTTCTTATCAGCACAGCCTCCGTGAGGGAGAGGAAGTGGAGTACACCCCTGCCGAGAGCCTACGAGGCCCTTATGCGACTGCCGTGACCCGTCCCAAGCGAGCACCGGAGGACTGGGAGGCAGAAGAAGAAGAAGACTACTCTGGCTGCGAGCGGGAACCTGAACGCTCTCCAGAGCCGGCCCATCACGCCTTTCAGGAGCGGAGCTCCTTCATTGGGCCTAATGTCTTCTGGCAGCCAACCGTGTTGGAGAAATGGGTGAGCCCTTATCCTTCCCCCGAGCTGCCTCGTCGGAAGAAGACCATGCACGAGATGGAGCATTCAAAAGGACTTCAAAATACTTTCAAGAACATCCGGATGGGTCGGAGACCAGACGCATCGCCAGAACCTGCAGAGGCCGAGTCCGCACCATCGGTGACTGTACCTGCGCCGGCGGCGCCAGCAGATGACAGCGACTCCGACACAGAGAGCATCGGTGAGCAGATTGTCCGGCTGGAGGAGAAGTTGCGGGAGCTGCGCAAGATCGCGACTGCTAGGATCCAGACGCCGCCAAAGAAGGACGAGGTAAGGGTGCCTGTCTCCACCCGCAGACCACCTTCTGTTGCCACCGCTCCGTCAGTGCCCCAGACCGGACCCGCGATTGCTGTAAACTGCTGCACACAGCGCACCGGACCGCTTGCGGCGGCGGTACCCAGCACATTGCACCCTGCAGTGATCATGCCAGGACCGGCACGGTCCACAAGAGGGTTCACCCCTAGGCCTATGGGGCCAATACCTATTAGGGGCCCCTTTACCCTACAGCTGCCCCCTGACACTGTTATGTGGGCACACCCGCCTGTAGAGGACTACTACAGGCCATATTTGCCAGCAGGGTCAAGTGGTTATGATATGCCACTGTGAATCAGCCTGCTAGGCCTTTGATTTATTGCACCAAAGAAATATGGTGTTTATCCTTCCAGGACAGGAGTCCTATGTTTCTAGTCCTTTGTTGCGGCTGCCAGTTTGTCCACGGCTCAGTGGTAGGTGTTGACCACTGAAATCACAGTCAGCAAGGCCACGTTTGTTTCCAGGACCTCCTGCCTGCTTTTGCTAACCCACGCCAAGTTGTGCCTGTTCCTTTAGTTGCACCTTTTACCCTTCACCCCCTTTTCAGGTTGATCAGGGGTCTTAAAGCACTTGTCTTTGCTGTCCTTTTATTGTGCAACTTCATACTAAGGAACCGTGCCCGGAGACAGACTCAAAAGAACCTGAGCCTCTGAGATTTTTGCTCTTTTAAAGGAAATGTGCCCAGAGATGGACTCCACCGCATGAGAGCCTCTGTGATTTATAAGGAAAATAACCTGGGTACGGACTCATGTTTGTTTTTTGAGCCTCCAAGAACTTTTATACTGTTTTATCTATTTTGCTGTTCTATCATGGACTTATTCATTGTCATGGACTATCCTGGTTCTAATGTTACGCTGTGCCAGGTCAGCGCCCCCGTTCCATTCATTATCCTGAGAGAAGAGAACGACGCCCCTTGTCACTACACTTCACCTTTGCCAATTGGACCTGATTTAAATGTAAATGCGGATGAATTACATGTATGTATGCCTGCATGTCTCTTTTTCTATTTCAGGTAGAGATTCCAGTTGGGCGACCCATGACGGAGTACGAGGTCGTACTCAGCTTAAAGCAGTGGGGTATGTAGTGTACGGGGACTGTAATACCCGTCACTACCAAAGTGTCACTTGGTGTGCTGTCGTCCCTCCTAATTATGGGAAGTTGGTATATGTCAGTTTTATAAAATGTCATGTAATGCAATGCTGTGTGTTTCCCTGTTACTATGACACTTGCATGTACAGGCCTGCTAGGGGTGTCATTCCAGCTTCTAGTCACTAGAGGGAGCTAGGGAGCCCTAGTCTATATAAGGCCCAGTCAGGGAAGTGAAAGGCAGACGGAGTCTAGTGTCTGTAATCTACAGTTGGAGATTAGACAATGTCAGAGACAAGTCCAGGCCTGAAGCCTGCTGTCCAGGAGAAGATTCCCTCCTGAATTCCCATATGCAGAAACAGGAATATCTTAGCTAAAGAGCCTGAGGAAGGAAGCAGCAGAGAGAGACCGAGGCAAAGTGCAGAGAAGCAAGAGGTACTCAAAATAACAGAGGAGGTACTTTCTAAAGCTATAGCCAAGGATATAAAGCCAGAACTAGGTTATTGGGCCTTGGTGAAGAATTGCTATATTCCAGGATCAGACAGAAATAGAGTGCAAGCTCCTGTACTGCAAGTCCTGTGTTCAACACTCTGTAATCACCTTGCTAAATCTGTAATTGCCTGCATCAACCGTATTGCAAAATCGACTGTATGCCAAGGAACTGCGATTCCAATATTGTCTCTGCATGAAAACTACTAAAGTTGGAGTTCTGTTTTAATACCACGTGTTCCTCAATTTATTCCTGCTATCCGCAAACGGCGTGCCACCGTCTAATTGGCACTGGCGTCACGAACAATTATATACCATCACCTGCCCTTGCAGAGAGTCAGCCGTACCAGGTTAGTGTATATTGCACTACATCACCCAGAAACACCTATTACACACAACTTGAGTACGCTGCAGATGGACAGATTTTTGTGCTCAAACGGATGAGGTAAATAAGATTTCTTTTGAAATTTTTACCGCCATTCAGGCCTCTTGCACGCGAACGTTATGCATCCATTCCGTGCATTAAGGTTCGCAATTTGCGGTCCCCAATGCACGGGCAACGTCCGTGCGGCGGCCGGGACGGATCGAGACCCATTCAACTTGAATGGGTCCATGATCTGTCCACACTGCAAAAAAATAGAATAAGTTCTATTTTTTTGCGGTGCGGAGGCACGGACAGAAACACCACGGAAGCACGCCGTTGTGCTTCTGTGGGGGTTCCGATTCATGCTTGCGTTCCGCATCTCCTTGATTGCAGATCCATTCAAGTGAATGGGTCCGCATCCGTGATGCGGAGTGCACACGGGCCGGTGCCCATGTATTGCGGACCCGCCGTATGTGGGCCGCAATACGGCCACGGGCACATAACGCGTTGGTGTGCAAGGGCCTCAGGAAAATTAGATTCGCTACCACAAACCACAAGGAAATTCGGCTTCTCAGCGTATCTAATTTTCCCTGAAATTTGGATCAAATTCCACTTCGTGGAGTTCGATTCACTCAACACTATTTATAACCCACGTTGCCTTACATTTTATTGCCCCCAAGGGTTACATAGTAACATAGTACATAAGGCCGACAAAAGACATTTGTCCATCCAGTTCGGCCTGTCATCCTACAAGTTGATCCAGAGGAAGGCAAAAAAAAAACCCTGTGAGGTAGAAGCCAATTTTCCTCACTTTAGGGGAATAAAAAATTCCTTCCCGACTCCAATCAGGCAATCAGAATAACTCCCTGGATCAACGACCCCTCTCTAGTAGCTATAGCCTGTAATATTATTACACTCCAGAAATACATCCAGGCCCCTCTTGAATTCCTTTATTGTACTCACCATCACCACCTCCTCAGGCAGAGAGTTCCATAGTCTCACTGCTCTTACCGTAAAGAACCCTTTTCTATGTTTGTGTACAAACCTTCTTTCCTCCAAACGCAGAGGATGTCCCCTCGTCACAGTCACAGTCCTGGGGATAAATAGATGATGGGATAGATCTCTGTACTGCCCCCTGATATATTTATACATAGTAATTAGATCTCCCCTCAGTCGTCTTTTTTCTAACGTGAATAACCCTAATTTTGATAATCTTTCAGGGTACTGTAGTTGCCCCATTCCAGTTATTACTTTAGTTGCCCTCCTCTGGACCCTCTCCAGCTCTGCTATGTCTGCCTTGTTTACAGGAGCCCAGAACTGTACACAGTACTCCATGTGTGGTCTGACCAGTGATTTGTAAAGTAGTAGGAATATGTTCTCATCACGGGCATCTATGCCCCTTTTGATGCAACCCATTATCTTATTGGCCTTGGCAGCCGCTGCCTGACACTGTTTTTTGCAGCTTAGTTTGCTGTTTATTAAAATTCCTAGATCCTTTTCCATATCAGTGTTACCGAGTGTTTTACCATTTAGTATGTACGGGTGACTTGCATTATTCCTTCCCATGTGCATAACCTTACATTTGTCAGTGTTAAACCTCATCTGCCACTTATCTGCCCAAGCCTCCAATCTATCCAGATCCCTCTGTAGTAGTATACGGTTAAAGTATATAACGGTGGTTACGGCCCTTCTTGACTTTTTGGAAGGATGCAGAGCTGCAACAAAGGGTTAATCTGACTGACAATAACATTCAAAATATTAATGCTTTTAGTATATGTACTTCTTAAATGTAAATTGTAATGGTGCCCAACCCCTTGCCCCAATTCGGAGTTGGATAAGTGCAAATGTGTACAGGATGGAAGACACCAGTGATGTAAATATCTGACAACTTATCGTGGGCATATATCATGATGATATCAACACTGGTGTCAGAAATGGAATATGTAGAGACAGCACCTGTCAGGCTGTCACTACTGGTGAGAAGGGTCCATTCCTGGTTGGATTCACTCCAGGTTTACAGATGTGGTCTTCTGGTTGCCGTAATGTTAGTACATTAAAAGGGGTTGTGCCCCCATTAATTGTTATATTAATATAATTTAGCGTGTGTTAGTTTTGTAATTTACTTTTGGTTGCAAAATATCTTCAGTTGTGAGATATTCATTTATTATTATTTTTTCATTATAGAGGCACCCCCTAGTGTTTAATCTGTATAGTAAGGTGGTCGTATAGGCTCAATTCCATCCTTCAACTGCCACTAGCTATATCCACTGTTTGAAGCTGTGACAGTTACAGGGAGAGCACTGCAGCAGAAAGGACACACTTCCTGAGTTGTGGTCGGTCGATACCAGCAGCAGAAAGTACACCCCCCTGAAATGTCATCGGGAGAGAGCTGCAGCAGAAAAGACCCCCCCCTGTGCTGTGATAGGGAGAAAGTTGAAGCAGAAAGGTTCACCCCCTCTGAGCTGTGTTAGGGAGAGAGCTGCAGCAGGAAAGACATGCCCGTGGGCATTGATAGAGAGTGACCTGAGATGTGATAGCTAGAAAGCTGCCGCTGAAAAGACACACCCCCTGAGCTGTGATAGGGAGAAAGTTGAAGCAGAAAGGATATGCCCCCTGAACTGTGATAGGGGAAGAGAGCTGAAGCAGGAAGGACATGCCCATGGGCTGTGATAGGGAGAGATTTTCAGCAGGAAGGACATACCACCTAAGATGTGATAGGGAGAGAGCTGCAGCTGAAGAGACCCCCCCCTCCCCTGTGCTGTGATAGGGAGAAAGTTGAAGCAGAAAGGCTACACCCCCTGAGCTGTGATAGGGAGAGAGCTGCAGCAGGAAGGACATGCCCCTCGGCTGTGATAGGGAGATACCTTCAGCAGAAAGGACACCCCACCGGAGATGTGATAGGGAGAGAGCTGCAGCAGGAATGACATGCCCCCTGAACTATGACAACTTCCCCCCATAGTGCATCCAGTGCACTGTGCTCTGTGTGATCTTTTCCAATCAGTTGATAGCATTTCCCATTTTCCCATTGCTCGACTATATATTTTCCATTTTCAATGAAGTGCCGCTAGCAGCGACGTTTTTTTTTCTGCTTTTCTAGGAAACAGAACATCATTATTTAGTAAGTAAATATGGCTACTTGTTCTTCAAAGAAAAACAGTCAATGGACCATAGAGAGGAATCAATACCGCTCTCCTTGTTACACAATAACTTAATAACTTGAAATGCTGCCAAATAATTGCTATGTGGAGGTACAGTCGTTCCCTTGTACGGTAGAAATCTACATTCAGCGCAGTCACCGGGAACTCACCATTTAATGATATATGTTTACATAAAAGCAGCTATTACACTGATGACCGTTCACAGGATGGGTTTACGTCTCCGCAGAACGGTATCATTTATACATTATTAAAGCCACGGGGGACGGGGGGGGGCAATTTAAAGAACTTAATCAGAGATTGTTATTGTATTTTATATATTTTTACCTTAAAGGGGTCACTTCAGCAAATGGCAATTATCACGTAGACAAAGTTAAAAGAAAAAGGAAAAAATGTGATGCCGTGTTAATTAGTTGAAAACCAGTTTAGTGCTCGTATTAAGAGGTCTGATACCTTTTAATGGCCAAGAAAAACTGAAACTTTGACCGCGCGAGCTACCTGGTAACACTACCAGGTAGTACGCCTGGCAAAGAGACCAAAGGTTTCTCAAAAGTTTTCTCGAGGATAGATCATCAGTTTAAACAAAGTGCAGAACCCCTTTAAGGACAATTATTTATAATCATGAAAACTAAAATCCTGAAAAAATAAAATGAACACAATAGTTTGCTACAGTGTGTTCAAGTCAAGGACCAGGATTTTTTTTTTCTTAAAGGGGTTGTCCCACTTGAGCAAGTGGCATTTATCCTGTAGAGGAAGTTAATGCAAGGCACTTACTAATGTATTGTGAGTGTCCATATTGCCTCCTTTGCTGGCTGGATTAATTTTTCCATCACATTATACACGGCTCATGTCAAGGGGTTACAACCACCCTCTGATCCAGAAGCGGTGGTCATGCTTGCACACTATAGGAAAAAGCGCCGGTCTCTCTGGTGACCAGGACTGTGGGAGCACGCATAGGCACGCATGCGCAGCAGCCTTTGTCCCGGCCACTTCATAGCTGCGCTGCAGTGGTGGTCGTAACCCCTGGGTATGAGCAGTGTATAATGTGATGGAAAAATGAATCCAGCCAGCAAAGGGGGCAATATGGAGAATCACAATACATGAGTAAGTGCCTTGCATTAACTTCCTTAACAGGATAAATGCCACTTGCTCAAGTGGGACAACCCCTTCAAGAAAAAAAAAATCCTGGTCCTTGACTTGAACACACTGTAGCAAACTATTGTGTTCATTTTATTTTTTCAGGCTTTTAGTTTTCATGATTATAAATAATTGTCTTTAAAGGGGTTCTGCACTTTGTTTAAACTGATGATCTATCCTCTGGATAGATCATCAGCATCTGATTGGCGGGGTTCCAACACCCGGGACCCCCCGCCGATCAGCTGTTTGAGAAGGCAGCGGCGCTCCAGCAGCTGTTTACCGCTGGCCCAGTGACGTCACGACTAATATCAACTTGCCTGGGAGCGGCTAAGCTCTGTTCACTTGAATGGAGCTTAGCCCCACCCAGGCAAGTTGATACTAGTCGTGACATCACTGGGCCAGCGGTAAACAGTGAGCAGGCCGCGGCGCTGCTGCCTTCTCAAACAGCTGATCGGCGGGGGGTCCCGGGTGTTGGACCCCCACCGATCAGATGCTGATGATCTATCCAGAGGATAGATCATCAGTTTAAACAAACTGCAGAACCCCTTTAAAGATAGAAATACAGTGTGATGTCAGCAATTTTGAGGACCCTGATTTTAAAATTGTGCACAAGCCAAAAAAAGCTGCAAAACCATTTTGTGACCTATGTGTCTCCATGATTAAAGGGTTTTTTCTGGAATAAAATATTGACAACCTATCCTTAGTATAGGTCATCAATATCAGATCGGTGGGGTCGACTCCCAGCAGCCCGGATGATCATCTATTTGAGCGGCTGTGGACATCACATTCATCGATCACACGGCCTATTTGCAGATCATCCCATTCAAGTGAATGGGCCTGGGATGCAATTTTTAGCACAGGCGCTATCCAATATATGGTGCTGTGCTTCGTATGCTGTGAGGAGCCCACAGCAGTCACTGGCCTCACATATGCTAATATTGTTGGGTGCACAGTTGTACATGTTGATGCATGAAGTAGACCAACCAACCTGACAATGGAGAGTGGCTCAGCTGCAGACACCATGTTGGTAGAGAAGAAGCAATGGCATGCCATTTGGTAGTGTATGGGCACAGGGGCACTGTGTTCCTTTCTCCTTTCACTGCTATGGGACATTCATAAATAGCCAAGTGCCCATGGGACCCGCACCTATCAGATATTTATGGCATATCCTATTGAATTCCAGGGACAACAGAAAGAGGGATGGAATCGCCTTCAGGATAACTGGGTGACTAAAGTAGAAGTCCCACGAGCGTTATAATGGCTGACAGTGGAAGTTGCCAAAGAAAGATTGGACACAGTCAAGTATATGCTGAAGACAAATTTAAAAAGCAGCTACTTTTATACTTGTAGGAGGAAACCAAAATCAGAGGAAAATCCACAAAGGCATGTACAGAACATTTGAAACCCACACGTCATGAATATATCGCCCTGGTGAGATTTGTGTGCTGGGGTAGATCCTGGATCCCCACCCAAGCTTCCTGTAGGGGGCTGTGCCAGAGTTGATTAACTCTGCCACTTCCAGTTCATGCTGGGTATGCAGAGCATACAATGACATTAAATAACATGACAAACAGCAAACAATTTGCAAATACCCCCTCTGGGGTACTGCAATAGACCATCAATGTATGACCAGTTGAGATGCTACCCTGAGTCCTCCATCGATCAGCACAGTGAAGAGGCACCTTTTCCCCATCTGGAGTGCCATAATAGAAGCCAATACCAACAAAACTTCTGAAAACATCAGTGTATTTTAGTGAAGGGGCAGTTTTGGTCAAGTAAGGGGTTTCCCTTTTGTTCTCCTGATCGGTGAGGATTCCTGGGATAGGACTCTCATCAGTCCTGCTCTAAGGATAGGCCATCAATGTAAGGTACGAGAGAAAACCTTCATGGTGTTGTCCAGTTTAGACAACCCATTTTTTACACCTCACTAGATAATTCTAAGTTAACAGAGTAATGTTTCTGTTGAGGATTAGAGATGTCCCGAACTATTCGCCGGCGAACATAGCTTGTTCGCGTTCGCCGCGGCGGGCGAACATATGCGATGTTCGGTCCGCCCTCTATACATCATCATTGAGCAAACTTTGACCCTGTACCTCACAGTCAGCAGACACATTTCAGCCAATCAGCATACCCTCCGTCCCAGACCCTCCCACCTCCTATCAAAAAGCAAGGACAGCATCCATCTTAGATTCATTCTGAAGCTGCAGTGTCACAAATTTGACTAAGTTGTAATCGCAATGCGAATTCAACTTAGAACTGGGTTCCTAATGGTTGTTGTATTGCTAGAATATAACGAAGATTGAGAATATAGTGCTATATTCGTTATATTCGTCAATTCTAGCAATACAACCATTAGGATCTCAGATCTAAGTTGAATTCGCAATGCGATTAATGCAGGTTATATTAATCGCATTGCGAATTCAACTTACCACACTCTGCGTCAACTACGTAATTTTCCATCAGAGTTTTGCCATGGATCCCCCTCCGGTATGCCACAGTCCAGGTGTTAGTCCCCTTGAAACAACTTTTCCATCACTATTGTGGCCAGAAAGAGTCCCTGTGGGTTTTAAAATTCGCCTGTCTATTGAAGTCTATGGCGGTTCGCCCGGTTCGCCCGTTCGCGAACATTTGCGTAAATTCGCGTTCGCCGTTTGCGAACAGAAAATTTTATGTTCGCGACATCTCTATTGAGGATCTTCATCTCTTGATAGGAGTAATACTGTGTAATGCTAATATCCCCTGTGAAGGCACTACAGGAAAGTTGAACAATTATTGTCATATTTCACCCACATATTGCAGCTTGTCCCTGGGGTCCCAGTAGCTTATTGTCAAGGATTAGGAACCCTTCTAACAGGAACCTCTGAGCTTGTCAATAAACAGAATTTTTATATATATATATATATATATATATATACAGTACAGACCAAAAGTTTGGACACACCTTCTCATTCAAAGAGTTTTCTTTTTTTTCATGACTATGAAGGCATCAAAACTATGAACTAACACATGTGGAATTATATACATAACAAACAAGTGTGAAACAACTGAAAATATGTCATATTCTAGGTTCTTCAAAGTAGCCACCTTTTGCTTTGATTACTGCTTTGCACACTCTTGGCATTCTCTTGATGAGCTTCAAGAGGTAGTCCCCTGAAATGGTCTTCCAACAGTCTTGAAGCAGTTCCCAGAGATGCTTAGCACTTGTTGGCCCTTTTGTCTTCACTCTGCGGTCCAGCTCACCCCAAACCATCTCGATTGGGTTCAGGTCCGGTGACTGTGGAGGCCAGGTCATCTGGCGCAGCACCCCATCACTCTCCTTCATGGTCAAATAGCCCTTACTTTCAAAGTTTTCCCAATTTTTCGGCTGACTGACTGACCTTCATTTCTTAAAGTAATGATGGCCACTCGTTTTTCTTTACTTAGCTGCTTTTTTCTTGCCATAATACAAATTCTAACAGTCTATTCAGTAGGACTATCAGCTGTGTATCCACCTGACTTCTCCTCAACGCAACTGATGGTCCCAACCCCATTTATAAGGCAAGAAATCCCACTTATTAAACCTGACAGGGCACACCTGTGAAGTAAAAACCATTTCAGGGGATACCTCTGGAAGCTCATCAAGAGAATGCCAAGAGTGTGCAAAGCAGTAATCAAAGCAAAAGGTGGCTACTTTGAAGAACCTAGAATATGACATATTTTCAGTTGTTTCACACTTGTTTGTTATGTATATAATTCCACATGTGTTAATTAGGGATGAGCGAACCCGAACTGTATAGTTCGGGTTCGTACCGAATTTTGGGTTGTCCGTGACACGGACCCGAACCCGAACATTTTCGTAAAAGTCCGTGTTCGGGTTCGGTGTTCGGCACTTTCTTGGCGGTTTTTGAAAGGCTGCAAAGCAGCCAATCAACAAGCGTCATACTACTTGCCCCAAGAGGCCATCACAGCCTTGCCTACTATTGGCATGGCTGTGATTGGCCAGTGCAGCATGTGACCCAGCCTCTTCATAAGCTTGGGTCACGTTGCGCTGCACGTCACTCTGCTGATTCAAGCATAGGGAGAGGTTGCAGCTGCGACGTTAGGGCGAGATTAGGCAGTGATTAACTCCTCCAAAAGACTTCATTCTGTGATCGATCTGCAGCTGTGGATCATTGAAGTGCTAGTATTGACTTGCTCACTTTTTTGAGGTTGCCCAGAGCGTTTTTAGATCACTTTTTTTCTGGGATGATCGGCGGCCATTTTGTGACTTGTGGTGCGCCAGCACAAGCTATCACCAAGTGTATTTAACCATCAATAGTGTGGTTATTTTGTGCTATATCCTACATCAGCTGCAGGGTGAGCCTGTGTCACCGAAGTGCATTTAACCATCAACAGTCTGGTTATTTTTTGGCCATATACTACATCAGCTGCAGGCTGAGCCTGTGTCACCGAAGTGCATTTAACCATCAACAGTCTGATTATTTTTTGGCCATATACTACATCTGGTGCAGGCTGAGCCTGTGTCACCCAAGTGCATTTAACCATCAACATTGTGGTTATTTTTTGGCCATATACTACATCAGGCAAGTTGAGCCTGTCACCCAGCGCCTAAAAAATAGACCTGACATTTCTATTCAACCAAATCTGTACTGTTTTAGCTGGTCAAGTTATTTGTAGTGACCGTAAAAGCACACTTTTTGTTCTGGGTTGAAAAACTATTCCCAAATTTGCCATTCTCAAAATAACTAGTTTCTGGTATATGAGGCCTACTTGAAATCTATCCCAAAAAGGATATCTTACATTGAAGGTGCTGATAGTGTCATTCAGAAAAACCTAAGACACACGCTACCGTGCAGATAGAAGTCTGATTCTGAGATTAAACCTTAACCTGTCACACAGTGCAAAAAAAAACAGGTCTCACATTTCTATTCAAGCAAATCTGTACTGTTTTAGCTGCTCAAGTTATTTGTAGTGACCGTAAAAGCACACTTTTTTTTCTGGGTTGAAAAACTATTCCCAAATTTGCCATTCTCCAAATAACTAGTTTCTGGTATTTGAGGCCTACTTGAAATCTATCCCAAAAAGGATATCTTACATTGAAGGTATTGATAGTGTCATTCAGAAAAACCTAAGACACACGCTACCGTGCAGATAGAAGTCTGATTCTAAGATTAAACCTTAACCTGTCACACAGTGCAAAAAAAAACAGGTCTCACATTTCTATTCAAGCAAATCTGTACTGTTTTAGCTGCTCAAGTTATTTGTAGTGACCGTAAAAGCACACTTTTTTTTCTGGGTTGAAAAACTATTCCCAAATTTGCCATTCTCCAAATAACTAGTTTCTGGTATTTGAGGCCTACTTGAAATCTATCCCAAAAAGGATATCTTACATTGAAGGTATTGATAGTGTCATTCAGAAAAACCTAAGACACACGCTACCGTGCAGATAGAAGTCTGATTCTGAGATTAAACCTTAACCTGTCACACAGTGCAAAAAAAAACAGGTCTCACATTTCTATTCAAGCAAATCTGTATTGTTTTAGCTGCTCAAGTTATTTGTAGTGACCGTAAAAGCACACTTTTTTTCTGGGTTGAAAAACTATTCCCAAATTTGCCATTCTCAAAATTGTGGTGAACGGGAACAATGAGGAAAACATCTAATAAGGGACGCGGACGCGGACGTGGACATGGACGTGGTGGTGTTAGTGGACCCTCTAGTGCTGGGAGAGGACGTGGCCGTTCTGCCACAGCCACACGTCCTAGTGTACCAACTACCTCAGGTCCCAGTAGCCGCCAGAATTTACAGGGATATTTGGTGGGGCCCAATGCCGTTCTAAGGATGGTAAGGCCTGAGCAGGTACAGGCATTAGTCAATTGGGTGGCCGACAGTGCATCCAGCACGTTCACATTATCTCCCACCCAGTCTTCTGCAGAAAGCGCACAGATGGCGCATGAAAACCAAGCCCATCAGTCTGTCACATCACCCTCATGCATATCAGGGAAACTATCTGAGCCTCAAGTTATGCAGCAGTCTCTTATGCTGTTTGAAGACTCTGCTGCCAGGGTTTCCCAAGGGCATCCACCTAGCTCTTCACCAGGGGTGGAAGAGATAGAATGCACTAACGCACAACCACTTATGTTTCCTGATGATGAGGACATGGGAATACCACCTCAGCACGTCTCTGATAATGACGAAACACAGGTGCCAACTGCTGCGTCTTTCTGCAGTGTGCAGACTGAACAGGAGATCAGGGGTCAAGACTGGTTGGAAGACGATGCAGGGGACGATGAGGTCCTAGACCCCACATGGAATGAAGGTCGTGCCACTGACTTTCACAGTTCGGAGGAAGAGGCAGTGGTGAGACCGAGCCAACAGCGTAGCAAAAGAGGGAGCAGTGGGCAAAATCAGAACACCCGCCGCCAAGAGACTCCGCCTGCTACTGACCGCCGCCATCTGGGACCGAGCACCCCAAAGGCAGCTTCAAGGAGTTCCCTGGCATGGCACTTCTTCAAACAATGTGCTGACGACAAGACCCGAGTGGTTTGCACGCTGTGCCATCAGAGCCTGAAGCGAGGCATTAACGTTCTGAACCTTAGCACAACCTGCATGACCAGGCACCTGCATGCAAAGCATGAACTGCAGTGGAGTAAACACCTTAAAAACAAGGAAGTCACTCAGGCTCCCCCTGCTGCCTCTTCTGCTGCTGCCGCCTCGGCCTCTTCTGCTGCTGCTGCCGCCGCCTCGGCCTCTTCCTCTGCCTCTGGAGGAACGTTGGCACCTGCCGCCCAGCAAACATGGGATGTACCACCAACACCACAACCTGCGTCACCAAGCATCTCAACCATGTCACACGGCAGCGTTCAGCTCTCCATCTCACAAACATTTGAGAGAAAGCGTAAATTCCCACCTAGCCACCCTCGATCCCTGGCCCTCAATGCCAGCATTTCTAAACTACTGGCCTATAAAATGCTGTCATTTAGGCTGGTGGACACACACAGCTTCAAACAGCTCATGTCACTTTCTGTCCCACAGTATGTTGTTCCCAGCCGCCACTACTTCTCCAAGAGAGCCGTGCCTTCCCTGCACAAACAAGTGTCCGATAAAATAAAGTGTGCACTGCGCAACGCCATCTGTGGCAAGGTCCACCTAAATACAGATACGTGGACCAGTAAGCACGGCCAGGGACGCTATATCTCCCTAACTGCACACTGGGTAAATGTAGTGGCGGCTGGGCCCCAGGCGGAGAGCTGTTTGGCGCACGTCCTTCCGCCGCCAAGGATTGCAGGGCAACATTCTTTGCCTCCTGTCTCCTCCTCCTCCTACTCAGCTTCCTCCTCCTCTTCTTCCACCTGCTCATCCAGTCAGCCAGACACCTTCACCACCAACTTCAGCACAGCACGGGGTAAACGTCAGCAGGCCATTCTGAAACTCATATGTTTGGGGGACAGGCCCCACACCGCACAGGAGTTGTGGCGGGGTATAGAACAACAGACCGACGAGTGGTTGCTGCCGGTGAGCCTCAAGCCCGGCCTGGTGGTGTGCGATAATGGGCGAAATCTCGTTGCAGCTCTGGGACTAGCCGGTTTGACGCACATCCCTTGCCTGGCGCATGTGCTGAATTTGGTGGTGCAGAAGTTCATTCGCAACTACCCCGACATGTCAGAGCTGCTGCATAAAGTGCGGGCCGTCTGTTCGCGCTTCCGGCGTTCACACCCTGCCGCTGCTCGCCTGTCTACGCTACAGCATAACTTCCGCCTTCCCGCTCACCGCCTCATATGCGACGTACCCACCAGGTGGAACTCCACCAACATGGCCGGTGGCGATGACGCCGTTATCAGCGTTACAATACCACTTCTATGTCTCCTTGAGAAAACACTTAGGGCGATGATGGAAGAGGAGGTGGCCCAGGAGGAAGAGGTGGAAGAGGGGTCATTTTTAGCACTTTCAGGCCAGTCTCTTCGAAGTGACTCAGAGGGAGGTTTTTTGCAACACCAGAGGCCAGGTACAAATGTGGCCAGACAGGGCCCACTACTGGAGGACGAGGAGGACGAGGATGAGGAGGAGGTGGAGGAGGATGAGGATGAAGCATGTTCACAGCGGGGTGGCACCCAAAGCAGCTCGGGCCCATCACTGGTGCGTGGCTGGGGGGAAACACAGGACGATGACGATACGCCTCCCACAGAGGACAGCTTGTCCTTAACTCTGGGCAGCATGGCAAACATGAGCAACTACATGCTGCAGTGCCTGCGCAACGACAGCAGAGTTGCCCACATTTTAACGTGTGCGGACTACTGGGTTGCCACCCTGCTGGATCCCCGGTACAAAGACAATGTGCCCACCTTACTTCCTACACTGGAGCGTGATAGGAAGATGCGCGAGTACAGGCGCACGTTGGTAGACGCGCTACTGAGAGCATTCCCAAATGTCACAGGGGAACCAGTGGAAGCCCAAGGCGAAGGCAGAGGAGGAGCAAGAGGTCGCCAACGCAGCTGTGTCACGCCCAGCTCCTCTGAGGGCAGGGTTAGCATGGCAGAGATGTGGAAAAGTTTTGTCAACACGCCACAGCTAAGTGCACCACCACCTGATACGGAACGTGTTAGCAGGAGGCAACATTTCACTAACATGGTGGAACAGTACCTGTGCACACCCCTCCACGTACTGACTGATGGTTCGGCCCCATTCAACTTCTGGGTCTCCAAATTGTCCACGTGGCCAGAGCTAGCCTTTTATGCCTTGGAGGTGCTGGCCTGCCCGGCGGCGAGCTTTTTTTTCTGAACGTGTATTCAGCACGGCAGGGGGCGTCATTACAGACAAACGCAGCCGCCTGTCTACAGCCAATGTGGACAAGCTGACATTCATAAAAATGAACCAGGCATGGATCCCACAGGACCTGTCCATCCCTTGTGCAGATTAGATATTAACTACCTCCCCTTAACAATATATTATTCTACTCCAGGGCACTTCCTCATTCAATACTATTTTTAATTTCATTTTACCATTATATTGCGGGGCAACCCAAAGTTGAATGAACCTCTCCTCTGTCTGGGTGCCGGGGCCTAAATGTGTGACAGTGGCCTGTTCCAGTGGTGGGTGACGTGATGCCTGATTCTCTGCTATGACATGAAGACAGATTCTGCGCTGACATAAGGCCAGATTCTCTGTTACGGGACCTCTCTCCTCTGTCTGGGTGCCTGGGCCTAAATGTGTGACAGTGGCCTGTTCCAGTGGTGGGTGACGTGATGCCTGATTCTCTGCTATGACATGAAGACAGATTCTGTGCTGACAAAAGGCCAGATTCTCTGTTACAGGACCTCTCTCCTCTGTCTGGGTGCCAGGGGCCTAAATGTGTGACAGTGGCCTGTTCCAGTGGTGGGTGACGTGAAGCCTGATTCTCTGCTATGACATGAAGACAGATTCTGCGCTGACATAAGGCCAGATTCTCTGTTACGGGACCGCTCTCCTCTGTCTGGGTGCCGGGGCCTAAATGTGTGACAGTGGCCTGTTCCAGTGGTGGGTGACGTGAAGCCTGATTCTCTGCTAAGACATGAAGACTGATTCTGTGCTGACATGAAGCTAGATTCTCTGCTATGGCATGAAGAGACTGATTCTGTGCTGACATGAAGCCAGATTCTTTGCTATGGCATGAAGAGACTGATTCTCTGCTGACGTGAAGCCAGATTCTCTGCTATGGGACCTCTGTCCAATTGATATTGGGTCATTTTTATTTTTTTAATTTTTATTTTAATTCATTTCCCTATCCACATTTGTTTGCAAGGGATTTACCTACATGTTGCTGCCTTTTGCAGCCCTCTAGCTCTTTCCTGGGCTGTTTTACAGCCTTTTTAGTGCCCAAAAGTTCGGGTCCCCATTGACTTCAATGGGGTTCGGGTTCGGGACGAAGTTCGGGTCGGGTTCGGATCCCGAACCCGAACATTTCCGTGAAGTTCGGCCGAACTTCTCGAACCCGAACATCCAGGTGTTCGCTCAACTCTAGTGTTAATTCATAGTTTTGATGCCTTCAGTGTGAATCTACAATTTTCAAAGTCATGAAAATAAAGAAAACTCTTTGAATGAGAAGGTGTGTCCAAACTTTTCGTCTGTACTGTATATAAATATATATATATATATATATATATATACTATCAATGCCCCCCTTGGGACATTGATGAGTGAGTACAAGTCCACCTTTATATGGTTTAACCTTTAATATCACGTCATTTATTTGTGGCCTTGGATAAATTTCACTTTAGTATTTGCAAAGCTTTTGATATTTACATTGACCATGGACAAGCAATCAACTTTGTAAAATAACAAATGGGAGCAAGCAACCGATCCCTTGACTACCTCCAAAGCCAAGCATGTTTGCAGTAATAAAGTATATTAAAAGGTTAGTCCAATAAAACTAGTATGTTATGGAAAGCTATAATGCTACCATATATTCCAATACTTAAAGGGGTATTCCCATATGGGACATTGATGGCATATCACTAGGCTATGTTATCCAGATCAGATAAGTTTGGGTCCCATGTCTGGGACACGCTTCTATTTCCAGAATGAGACCCCTGAAGTGAACAGAGCAGCCGCACATGCTCAGCCACCCTAAGTTCACCACAATGGGAGTTCTGTAAACAGTCGAGCATTGGCTGTTACAAACAGTGGGTGTGGAACCACTGGGTCAACCAACAGGTTTGACATTGGGCTAATCCCAATGACAGTCCCTTTGTTTACACTATTTAACTCCTATACAGCGATTTGGACTTTGCTGCAGGGAAGCCACTAGGCTGTTACCTCTTGGATTAATTCTGTGTGTTGTTGACAGCTGACCCACAGGGGTCAGAGACAAAGGTGAGGTGCATTGAGGAATGAGGCAAAAATCATAGTCAGAAACAAGCAAAAGTCAGGGCAGGCAGAGTACGTGCAAATACGTGAAACAGGTCCAAGATCGGGGCAGGCACCAAAGGGTGAATACGGTAATCAGGCACAGGTCAGGTTAGGCAGTGGAGAGTTAGAGTATGGAATCGCACTTAGGTCAGTACATGGTCAGGCAAATGGAACAGCACACCTATGCAAGGACTAGCACTTTTGAAACACCTATTGCTCAGGTACCTGGGTGAGGTGCTTTAAATAACCAGAGATGACGAGACATAAGCTGGAGCAAACTGGGATGTGCACGCTGGTCCTTTAAGACTCTGAAGCAACTTGCGTGCTATAAAGCCAACAGAGGCAGAACCTTGCAGAGTAGGAGCAGGCCATGACCTACAGGAAGCAGATACACAGCATTCTGGTAGTTGGGCCTGCTGCAGAAGGGGAAGATCATCGGGTCTGGACCTCTGAATCAAAATAGTTAAAATGGTCCTTGTGCCCTGCCATGGAAACAGGGGGCACAAGCTGTACACATAGCAATGGCTCGGTTATTTACGCTAGTCCCATACTGATGAATGTGGGGAATCCAGAAATAGCCTTCACTGTTAATGGTATACAGAGTTAACACTATTAGTATTTAGAGTTTCCACATTTTGAGACCTTTGTGTGGTAACTAACTATGTTACATGGTATATTAGGTTCTACATTGAATTAGTATAAATCATTTGCGGTACTTTATGCACTCTGCCTGAAGTGGAGGCATTTCCTCTTATAAATAAAAACCATCAATGGTGCCGCTTGCCATAATTTTATAAGTTTATTGACGTATTTATATCTAACGCTAATAGTTTGTAGCAATATATGAACAGAATAGAGTCATACAGACCAGCTATCTAATACCATTTAGAGCCCGTTGCGCAAAAAAATATAATACATTCCAGTAGTTCGCTGTTTCAAATAAGAAATTAATAGATCACGAGGAGCGATTGTAATTGTCAATCTTTTGTGTTTAGGGTATCTGTTTTTAATTTATACTTATTAAAGGTTAAAGGCTACATACACCTTTGGTGGCAATTTTTGTTTATTATTGCATTGTACTCTTTTTGAGCTAAACGTCATTTTTTCAATTGGTCTTTATTAAAAATGATTACCTGTTTTCCCTGCACAGCTTTGAGTTTATCTACTAATAGTCATAAGCGGCATAGACAATATTCAAATTCGCGATATTTAGCGAATTTTTGGCCGAATATTCGCCATAAATTGGAGAATTCGTAATTTCCAGTCATCGCTTACTTGATTGCAAAAATTGCGATAAATTTGCGATTAGAATATTCAACACTATTTGCAAATACTCTACTTCTAAATATTAGCGAATTCTCGAAGTGGCGATATTCGCGATAAAAATTAGTGATTCGAACTATCTACTAACAGGATCTGAATTTCCTCTAAGCTCCTTCAGACAGCTCAGCTGATTGGCTCCTTATCTATGATCTCTGAGTTTATAAACACCCATTATAGCTCAATTCTGATCTTACTGATAAGAATGTGGCTTAAATAAGTGTTTATGATCTTTCAGTAATTTAGTGATAAAGGTTATTAGATGACGGCACAAAGTGAAAGTGAAAGTACCATTTACACAGCTAGAAAAACAGTTAACCTTTTGTGACAGAACGGCTCAATATTTTTTATAAACACCAATTGAAAAAATGATTTTTAGCCCAAAATGAGTGAAATGCAATCATAAAAAAAAGATTGTTCACGAAGGTGTACACAGCCTTTAAGTTTTAAAAGGGTCACAAACATGGTCTCTATAGCTGTGATGCTATTTGTATATTTTGTTGGATATACCCTGGACTAGATACAGAGTTTTTTAACACTGCCACGACACCCTCGTGAGCACTATAGCCTCCTCAGAGCATATAATGCATGCCAAGCATGCCAAGCTCAGCGCCTTACATTGTATAATGGCTGTGCTTGTGTCACGGAACCATGAACCAGACGTACAACAAGGGATAAGTGAAAATAAGAAGGCTTTATTGAAAATAAAGCTGTAAAGCAAAAGTCCAAACGGATGGCGAAACCGAAGCAGAGTCTTTGCGAAGCCAGAGGTCAGGAACCAGAAGGGTAGTCAGACGAAGACAGGATCAGGAACCAGCAGGGTAGTCAGACGAAGCCAGGATCAGGAACTAGCAGGGTAGTCGGACGAAACCAGGATCAGGAACCAGCAGGGTAGTCGGACGAAACCAGGATCAGGAACCAGAAGCAGCAGCAGTCTAGAAGCATGTGAACACAGGAGGACCAAGCAAGGAACTGAAGCCACAGACCTCCTATATATATGAGCTAGGCATCCAGCTCCTCCCAGTGGGAAGGAGGAGCCGCAGGGTGGGAGGCTACAAGAAACCCAGAAACCAAGATGGCCGCCAGCACATGTCAAACGAAGGAGAACAGCAAGAAGGTAAGACCATGACAGTACCTCCCCCTCAAGGGCCCCTCCTCCGCGGAGTAAAGAACGGTTTCTGAGGGAAGCGTGCGTGGAAGGCTCGGAGCAAGGCAGGAGCATGGACATCTGCGGAGGGAACCCAGGAACGCTCCTCTGGACCATAACCACGCCAATGGACCAAAAACTGCACCCGACCGCGGACCAGGCGTGAGTCCAGGATATTGCTCACCTCATACTCCTCACGATTACCCACTTGGACCGGACGAGGCCGAGGAACCGAGGAAGTGAAACGATTACACACCAGTGGCTTCAACAGGGAGACATGAAACACGTTGGAGATCCGCATGCCAGGAGGAAGCGCAAGGGCATAGGCTACCGGGTTTACCCTGCGAAGCACTCGGAAGGGACCAACAAAGCGAGGCGCCAGCTTGGGAGTGGGCACTCGAAGGTTGAGGTTGCGGGTGGACAACCATACACGGTCTCCGACCTGGTAGGAAGGAGCAGGCGCTCGTCTGCGATCAGCCTGGAGTCTCTGGCGCTGCGCAGAGACCTCAAGGGACTTCTGGATCAGTACCCAAGAAGCACGTAGGACGGAAAGGTGATCCTCCACAGCCGGAATATCCTGGGGAGAGAATACCTCCGGTAACACGGCAGGTTGGAACCCATAATTGGCCATGAAGGGAGACGTCCCAGAGGAAGAGTTCACCGCCGTGTTCCTGGCAAACTCAGCCCAAGGCAGGAGGTCAACCCAATTGTCTTGGTGATCGGAGACATAGCAACGAAGGAATTGCTCCAAGGCCTGATTGGATCGTTCTGCGGCCCCATTGGACTGAGGGTGGTAGGCCGAGGAGAAGGAGAGATGAATCCCCAACTGGGAGCAAAAGGCGCGCCAGAACCTGGACACAAACTGACTCCCCCGATGGGACACAATCTCCTTGGGCAAACCGTGCAACCGGAAGACCTCCCTGGCAAAAATCGTGGCCAACTCTTGTGCAGAGGGTAACTTCTTGAGAGGAACACAGTGGCACATTTTGGAAAACCGATCCACAATCATGAGAATGACCGTATGGCCTCGGGATGCAGGGAGGTCCACAATGAAATCCATCCCCAGGTGTGACCCTGGGCGCTCCCCGGTGGCTATGGGTTGCAGAAGGCCCAACGGAAGGTGCCGAGGGGACTTACTCTGGGCACAAACGGAGCATGCCGCTACATATGCGGCGATGTCGGAACGTAGGGAAGGCCACCAGAACAGACGTGAAACAGCCCAGGACAGCTGATTCTTTCCAGGATGCCCCGCGGTCTTGGAGTTATGGTAGGTTCGCAACAACCGAGTGCGCAACTCCTCAGGCACAAAACATCTGCCGTTGGGTCTCCCAGAGGGAGCACCAGATTGAGCCGCCAAAATCTGCTCACCCAGGGGAGAGGTCAGGCTGGTGCGAATGGCGGCCAGGATCTGATTCGGAGGTATGACCGAAGTCGGAATCGACTCCTCCCTGGACAGCTCGGAGTACTGCCGTGATAGGGCATCCGCCCTGATGTTCTTGGAACCGGGTAGGTAGGAGACCACGTAATTAAAACGTGACAAGAACAGAGCCCATCTGGCCTGACGTGGTGACAATCTCTTGGCCTCAGAAAGGTAGGTCAGATTCTTATGGTCCATCAGGATGAGAACCGGAACCACCGAACCCTCGAGCAAGTGCCTCCATTCTTTAAGGGCCTGCACGATGGCCAATAACTCCCTGTCACCAATCTGATAGTTGCACTCCGCGGAAGACAGTTTCCGGGAGTAAAACCCACAAGGAAGCAGAGGACCCTCTGGTGTTCTACGCTGAGACAGAAGGGCGCCTACTCCCGTCTCAGACGCGTCCACCTCGAGGACAAAGGGCAACCCAGGGTTGGGATGCGACAGAATCGGAGCCGACACAAAGGCGGACTTTAGAGCCTCAAAAGCTCGGATGGCCTCGAGCGGCCAGACCTGGGAATTACTGCCCTTCCTGGTCAGATCCGTGAGAGGCTTGGCTAGCATGGAAAAGTCCCTGATGAACTTCCGATAATAATTGGCGAAGCCCAAAAAGCGCTGCAGGGAACGAAGACCACTGGGCTGGGGCCACTGTAAGACAGCCGAAACCTTCTCAGGATCCATGGAGAACCCCTCAGCGGAAATGATGTAACCTAAGAAGGTTACCTGGGATCAGTGAAATTCACATTTCTCAAGCTTACCGAACAGCTTGTTCTCTCGTAACCGTTGCAACACTCGTCTGACATCCAGAATGTGGGCCTCCATGGATTCAGAATATACCAAGATGTCATCCAAATAGACCACCACACACTGCTGCAACAGGTCACGGAAAACATCGTTGATGAATTCCTGAAAGACTGCGGGCGCATTGCACAACCCAAAGGGCATAACCAAGGATTCATAATGACCGGTCCTGGTGTTAAACGCGGTCTTCAACTCATCGCCCGCCTTGATCCTTACCAGGTTATATGCTGCCCTCAGGTCGAGTTTGGTAAAGACCGTGGCCCCTTTAAGGCGATCGAGCAGCTCGGAAATCAAGGGTATCGGGTAAGCGTTCTTGATTGTGATGCGATTGAGACCCCTGTAATCGATGCAAGGCCTCAACTCACCGCCCTTCTTTTTCACAAAGAAAAATCCAGCCCCTGCCGGGGACGAGGATTTGCGAATGTGTCCGCGTGAAAGCGCCTCCCTCACGTACTCCTCCATGGCCTCATTCTCCGCTACCGACAGTGGATAGACTTTGCCACGAGGAGGAACGGCACCAGATTGTAACTCTATGGCACAATCGTATGGGCGGTGCGGAGGTAGGGCAACCGCGCGCACCTTATCGAATACATCCCGGTACTCCTCGTATTCAGGAGGCAACAGAGAGTCCGAGGAAGTACACAGCAACTTGACAGACCCATGGATGCAACTAGCCCCACACTGCGGTGACCACGAGAGGATCTCGGCCGATCTCCAATCGAAAGTCGGATTATGCTTCCGGAGCCAGGGGTACCCCAAGACCACCGAGTAGTGTGGAGACGAAATAACCTGGAGGCAGACCGACTCTCTGTGAACGGCACCAATGGCTATCCCCACTGGAAGGGTCTCATGAGTCACGTGTGGCGGCAGAAGGGGTCTGCCGTCTATCGCCTCAAGAGCCAGTGGGGAACCTCGAGCCTGCAGAGGAATGGAATTGGCGGCAGCGAACACATTATCAATGAACAAACCACCAGCACCAGAGTCCACCAACGCCTGGGTCGTCACCGAGCCCCCGACCCAGGAGAGGACAACAGTGATCAGTGGTTTGTCAACACGGGAAACCGGGGACGAGGAGACTCCACCCAAGATCTGCCCCCGACAGGATCTCAGGTGCGAGCGTTTCCCGGACGGTTCGGACATGCCAACCGAAAATGCCCACGAGACCACAGTACATGCATCGGCCCTCGCGTCTCCGGAGTACCCTCTCCCCCTCGGACAGGCGAGCAAACCCCAGCTGCATGGGTTCACCCCCAGACAAGTCATCCCCAGGAGGCGTGGGAGGAGAGGGAGGCACGGGTGGGACAGCAAACGTAGGCGCCAATCTGTTAGAAAACCTCCGCAGGCTCTCCTTAAAGGAAGGTCTCTCCCTGAGTCTGGTGTCAATCAAAATCAGGAAAGAAATAAGAGACTCGAGCTCCACTGGTAGGTCCTTAGCTGCAACCTCATCCTTCAAGGCATCCGAGAGACCATGAGAGAAAGCAGCGACCAGAGCCTCATTATTCCAGCCCACCTCTGCTGCCAGGGTACGAAACTCAATGGCGTATTCAGCTACGGATCGTGAACCCTGTCTGATGGACATAAGGAGCTTCGCAGCAGAGGCAGCACGAGCCGGCACATCGAATACCTTCCGAAGAGAAGCAACAAAACCGGAAAACTCGGCAACCACCGGATTGTTGTTCTCCCATAAAGGGCTGGCCCAGGCCAAGGCCTTGTCCGAGAGCAGCGAGATCAAGAAGCCCACCTTTGATCTCTCAGTAGGAAAGGCATGTGGCAGCAACTCGAAATAAATGCCCACCTGGTTAAGGAAACCTCGGCACTGAGTTGGCTCTCCCCCAAAGCGCTGTGGAAGAGGGGCAGAACCGGTCATACCCCGAAACACCGCAGGTGCAACAACAGGTGTCGGGGTAGACTCTGGCGCAACAACCGGAGCGGTAGTAGGAGCGGGCCCAGGAGCGACAACCGACCCATCGGCAACGGGAGCGAAATGAGCCGTGCGTTCAAGCAGGGTTTGCAACGCCACAGCGAACCGACCCAACAGGTGATCCTGCTGATCAAGTCTGGCAACCAGCGTGGGTAGCGAGGATGGCCCTGTACCGTCAGAATTCATGGCTTGGTCCTAATGTCACGGAACCATGAACCAGACGTACAACAAGGGATAAGTGAAAATAAGAAGGCTTTATTGAAAATAAAGCTGTAAAGCAAAAGTCCAAACGGATGGCGAAACCGAAGCAGAGTCTTTGCGAAGCCAGAGGTCAGGAACCAGAAGGGTAGTCAGACGAAGCCAGGATCAGGAACCAGCAGGGTAGTCAGACGAAGCCAGGATCAGGAACCAGCAGGGTAGTCGGACGAAACCAGGATCAGGAACCAGCAGGGTAGTCGGACGAAACCAGGATCAGGAACCAGAAGAAGCAGCAGTCTAGAAGCATGTGAACACAGGAGGACCAAGCAAGGAACTGAAGCCACAGACCTCCTATATATATGAGCTAGGCATCCAGCTCCTCCCAGTGGGAAGGAGGAGCCGCAGGGTGGGAGGCTACAAGAAACCCAGAAACCAAGATGGCCGCCAGCACATGTCAAACGAAGGAGAACAGCAAGAAGGTAAGACCATGACAGCTTGGTACTGCAGCCCAGGCCCAACTGACCAATGAATGCAACTTCACGGACCTAAAAACTTGTTGCAGTGCTCACCAACCTCTTCAAACAGCTGATTAGCCAGGACCCCATCTATGAGATATTGATGACTGATCCTGAGGAGCTAGAAAAACTAGCGGCAACTTGTTCCAAATTTATCATACGCATGTTAGACACTTTACTCTTTTTATGCCACCTTATGGTTGGTGCACACCAAATCATTGGTCAAAAAATGGAGTTCCGTATTCAATACATTTGGCGCATTTTATCACTTATCTTAGCCACACTCATTTTAAGTCACATTTTAATACCCATAACAATTGCTTTAAACACATCATAATTTTGGAACAAATGAAAAATTTGGAGCATTTTGCTTAACAATTCCCCTTTTTTCTTAAATGCCTCATAGTGCAGTATATAAGATATTTTTTTTTGCCTTCACTTACATACAAACACAGAGGCAACGTGTTACATGAAGAAAAAAATACATTAAAATCATAGCTAGGATGTAAATGGAAATATAATCCATTTTCGCTGTGATGCTAGTTTCAATTTACTTGAGACTGTAAGTGAGAAAAACTATGAAAAATCGAGGCCCACAAGGTAAATGGTTTTCACACGTTTAACATCTACTTGTGTCTGACATATGAAATTACTTTTGTGATGTGTGTATTAAGTAATGCCGTTACCAGAAGAGGAATGCAGACAAATGCATTTTGTGGATGAAATGCCTCTGAGTGAATTTTTTTCTTCTGAAATATTCAGATATGGTCTGTAGCCAGTCATCCATTCTAAGAGTGATAATGCAATGTCAGGGTTACTTCATTTAAAAACATAGTGAACAAGTGAACATAAAAATATTTTTAAAAAAATATTACCTCAAAATTTTTAGCTTTTTTTCTGCCAGTTAAAACCAGTTAGTGACACATGTCCTTTTTTTTTTTAAATGTATTTCTTTTCTGATTGTAGTCTCTTTTATTCCATTTCCTGAACATGATTATGGGGGCGGCCATCTTCCCTGAGCTTTTGTTAACAGCAAGGAGCAACTGGATGATTTTTTACATTATTAACCCTGACCAGACCGGGTTTATGCCCAGCAAATCTACTACTAACACTAAGAGGGTCCATAAACTCCTCAAGTTGACTAAAAATGGAAATATGCCTAGATACCATGAAGACATTTGATTGACTTCAGTAACCCTTTTAAAATTGTTTGCCTTCATCTCTTTGGCTTTGTTCCCAAATGGGTCCAACTCATTTATAAAGCTAATCCTTGACTATGGGAACAACTGCCATCACTCTAGCCAATCGATCAAGTGCTGTAGGACTGTAAAGTGTTCACATTATATATGTATACCAGAAAAAGGCAAAATTATTTAGTGTAGGCAGTAAAATATATGCTGCTATTAATACTGGGAAATATGCCTTTTTCCACACATGAACATTAGAAGCTTTGCAACAGGTTTGTGGACAAAATAGGCTTGCTTATGGACAGAAGAAAAAGAGTATTGTCTCTTTAAAAGCTCATGTGTCTTGTCTGGTTCAGTACAACACATTAAGTTATGTACAGCTCCAGCAGCCTTGACTGTAAGACAGACAGTATACTAACTGCCCCTAATGATAAAACCTCTCATAGGGTACTTTCACACTTGCGGCAGGACGGATCTGAGAGGCGGTTCACCATGTTGGATCCGTCCTTCCGCTATTTCGCCGTGCCGCCGGACCGCGGCTCCGTCCCTATTAACTATTATGGGGACGGGGGCGGAGCTCCGGCGCAGCACGGCATCAGCCGCCGGACTAAAAAGTCGGACATGCAGGACTTTTTAGTCCGGCGGCTTTCGCCGTGGACTGCCGTGCTGCGCTGGAGCTCCGCCCCCGTCCCCATTATAGTCAATGGGGATGGAGCGGCGGTCCGGCGGCACGGCGAAATAGCGGAAGGACGGATCCGACATGGTGAACAGCCAGTCGGATCCGTCCTGCCGCAAGTGTGAAAGTAGCCTTACTATTAATTCAATTACCTAACTAAATGTATCTTCATCATAATCTTTACACTGTCCCTGAACAACCCTGTAATGGCTATCTTCTTGTGTGTCTACGGCCGATAAGACAACGACGTCCTCTCATCAGTCGTTGAGCTCACAATGGCATCTTTGCTTCACAGCTAGCATAAAGCCTGAAAGACCAGCCAGTGTATTCCCTCCTGATTGGCTGTCAGGCTGACTGTAAAAAAGCCTGCTGGCCGGGGCCCTGCCCGTGGTACTTATGATCCTCTGTCTTCATCTTCTCAGCCCTGTTTCCCATGCTAGTGTACTGAATTTTAGATGAGATAAGGTTAGCACAAAATTATCACTTAGGAAACCCAATTTGAATATACACTCACCTAAAGAATTATTAGGAACACCATACTAATACGGTGTTGGACCCCCTTTTGCCTTCAGAACTGCCTTAATTCTACGTGGCATTGATTCAACAAGGTGCTGATAGCATTCTTTAGAAATGTTGGCCCATATTGATAGGATAGCATCTTGCAGTTGATGGAGATTTGAGGGATGCACATCCAGGGCACGAAGCTCCCGTTCCACCACATCCCAAAGATGCTCTATTGGGTTGAGATCTGGTGACTGTGGGGCCATTTTAGTACAGTGAACTCATTGTCATGTTCAAGAAACCAATTTGAAATGATTCAAGCTTTGTGACATGTTGCATTATGCTGCTGGAAGTAGCCATCAGAGGATGAATACATATTCTTATTCTGTTTACGCCAAATTCGGACTCTACCATTTGAATGTCTCAACAGAAATCGAGACTCATCAGACCAGGCAACATTTTTCCAGTCTTCAACAGTCCAATTTTGGTGAGCTTGTGCAAATTGTAGCCTATTTTTCCTATTTGTAGTGGAGATGAGTGGTACCCGGTGGGGTTTTCTGCTGTTGTAGCCCATCTGCCTCAAGGTTGTGCGTGTTGTGGCTTCACAAATGCTTTGCTGCATACCTCAGTTGTAACGAGTGGTTATTTCAGTCAACGTTGCTCTTCTATCAGCTTGAATCAGTCGGCCCATTCTCCTCTGACCTCTAGCATCCACAAGGCATTTTTGCCCACAGGACTGCCGCATACTGAATGTTTTTCCCTTTTCACACCATTCTTTGTAAACCCTAGAAATGGTTGTGCGTGAAAATCCCAGTAACTGAGCAGATTGTGAAATACTCAGACCGGCCCGTCTGGCACCAACAACCATGCCACGCTCAAAATTGCTTAAATCACCTTTCTTTCCCATTCTGACATTCAGTTTGGAGTTCAGGAGATTGTCTTGACCAGGACCACACCCCTAAATGCATTGAAGCAACTGCCATCTGATTGGTTGACTAGATAATTAATGAGAAATAGAACAGGTGTTCCTAATAATTCTTTAGGTGAGTGTATTTCCGAGAAACCCAAAAGGTAATTGTCTGGCCAAAATACTCTATACACATATGAGGCATACCAGGCGCTTTCCATAATGATAAAGAGTACCCCCAAGACAATGCATATATATTGCCAAGAAACCCACAGTAGCATACTAGTCTCTCTCGTCCTTTCCCTCTTTGTCTTTGTATATCTCTCACTTTGGTTCAGGAAGAATTGATGCATGTCCAAACCAAATTTTTTGAAAAATTGGGCAAACCCAAAACGAACCGAATCTTTAAAGGTTCACTCATCTCTATTCTGTATATGTAGCGCAAAGGAGTTCCATCTGTTTCCCCTGCCATCACCAAGTACCATTATACTGACCCTATGAACAAGAACATGGCCTGGGGCTGGAGAATTGTCCTCCCACTGGACTTGCACTTCATACTCCATTCATAACATATCGATTTTTTTCCCTTTTGTGTTGTGTTTTATTTTTCGCTTGCACATTTCTTCATTGCCGTCTTCCTAAAGAGTTCCATTTCTTATTCTCATTACACATTGCCTCTGGCTTTTTAAGGTGATAAATGGATATTTTGTTTCTCATTACCACATTCAGATTGTCACAGGAAAAGACGAGATAATATTTTACTCTTGCTTCTCCTTTATTGTGCCACCATGAATTATCAACGCAGCATTAATTATGAAACTCGTCTCCTCTCCATTATGAATTTACTTTGTTCTGGCCATAGAAAGGACTACAAAAAAACAGACAAGACACGTAACAATTCCACTCATCATGTGGACAGTAGAAAAACAGGACAAAAAGATACAAGGACTAGAAAGAATACATAACAATTCCAGATCTAACCAGTCAAGGTTATTTAGCCTTGCCAGCTTCAATATTCATCTATCAACCGAGTATTCATAATATTACATTGCAAATCTTTTTCTTACAACTATGTTCTAACAGATAGAGATGAGAGAATTTCCTAAAATTCAATTCAGGTCTGATTCAGCTGAACTGGGAGTCCAATTCGATGCAGATCTGAAATAATTTGACCTGAGTCGAAAGTATCTCTCTCTCCCCAGCCCATAAAGGGCCAACACGCACATCCTAGTTCACACTTTTGGTGGTTACCTGTGGGTGCTTAAGTCAGCCAATGGGTGGGTTCCTGAGCAAAAGGTTCTTTAAGCTTGAGAAGGTTCCTGCAAAGTTTTGCTTTATTTGGTTGTATTCTGGCCACTTACTGGACTCTGACCCTCTTCTGCCTAACTTGACCTGTGTCTGACCTCTGCATTGAACCTTTGTTGCCAACCCTGACCCCTGACTGTTTACTGTTAAGCCTGTACTCTGCCTCCCCTGACCTCAGCTCTTTCCTGGCTACAATTGAACCAATGTCTCTGATCTCCATGAGTCAGCTGTCCAGACAGAGACTACTTTAGGAGGTAGTGGCCTGGTGGTTTCCCTGTACTGAACTCGTGATCCCTGTCCATGGGTTAAAGAGTGAATACCAGGGGACCAGTCAGTGCCAGACTGTGTAGAGACACACCCATTTATCAAGCGTAACACCCAGTTGTCAATTTACATATATTTAATATTTAAATAGTCAGAAGGAATGACAGGAAGATGGTACAATGGAAACCTATATTAAAAGATTTTCCAGAATTGTAATTTCATGGCAGGGTACCGTACCTTCCTCATTCCTGAAATATTATCATTAGTTCCATCACCTGATATGGGCGTCACCTGATAATAAGTGTCGGTGACCGCCCCAATGGCTATGCACATATTTCATATTTGCTTATCAAGCACTAGAACTAATGTTCCCAATATTTTGGAAATGGGAGAGGCCTCAGTGGAGAAAATGCCACCGAAGATGGAAGTGAGACGTTGAGGTACACAGATTTAACAGTTCAGCAGGTGACAGGTCCTCCTTAAACAAACAAAGGACCATCAATATTTCAAAAGGTTCTGCAGTCTCCTCAGAATAGGTCTGGGGGTCTAATACCCTGCACCCTCACCAATCTCCCCCACCAATTTGATATTGATAGCCTATCTTGAGGATAGGTCATCAATATTTGTAGTTCAGTGAACCTCTTTAAAGATCCCCATACACATTAGAGTATTGTCGTCCAAACCCACAGAGAACGGCAAGTTCATCTGACAGTCTAATGTGTGTGGGGAAACTCCCAACTCTGCCCCAACAGATGATGTCAGGAAAGAAAAGGATTAGGCGAAGCAAATATTTTTGCCTAATCTTTCTGTTCTTACAGGAGATAAACTGCCACCAGAGGACACAATATTCCGAAGGTCCTGAAGCTAGCATGAGATTGTCCAGTGCGGGTCTCAAACCTGGCTCTGACACCCTCTTGCCAATTGGCTTGTGTGTCCTCCTCCACATCTTCCTGCTACTACAGGTATTTACCTGGGCCACGGACATTGAATGGAAGGTAAGGGATATCTAGACTGCAAACTGTGAGGTGTTATATACTATGATTGTCCTAGCTGATACATTTTGTACTATGAGGGGCTGTGGTATTATACTATATACTGAGTGGAACTTGGGATGTTATACTATATACTGTGTGAGACTGTGGATGTATTAATATATACGGTAAGGGGTTGGTGGAGGTTTACTATATACTGTGTGGGGCTGGAGGTGTTATACTATATACCGTGTGGGGCTGGAGGTGTTATACTATATACTGTGTGAGACTGTGGGTGCATTAATATATACTGTAAGGGGTTGGTGGAGGTTTACTATATACTGTATAGGGATGGAGGTGTAATACTATATACTGTGTGAGACTGTGGGTGCATTAATATATACTGTAAGGGGTTGGTGGAGTTTTACTATATACTGTGTGGGGACGGAGGTGTTATACTATATGCTGTGTGGGGCTGGAATAACGAGTGTGCAGGAATGGAAATTACTGACTGTGATTGGTGACAAACATTTGGACCCATTGCTGTACTTCATGACGGACGAAGCTTGGTTTCATTTATTAGGTCACGTTAATTCCCAGAATATGAGTTACTGGTCCACTGAAAATCCTCATTTGGTGAGCAGTGTCAGGAACACAAATAGTGGGCCCAATATTCTTCAAATCAACTGGGAATACAGAAATTTACCTGGACAACTTTTCCAACAAGATGGTGCTACATGCCGCTGATCACGGACCTTACTGGCATGTATGTTTACTGAGGAAGGAGTTATGGCCACCACGTTCCCTAGACTTGTCCACATGCGATTTTTATCTGTGGGGCAATTTAAAACAGAAAGTGTCCACTAACAATCCACATCCCCTGGATGAACTGAAGGAGAACATCAAAAACACTATCCGCAGCATCAGAAGAAGTATCAGCCAACATAATCTGACATGCCCAAAGATGCACACAGCCAGGATAACCAAGGAGTGGCTCCGTAAGAAGCATATCAAGGTTCTGGAGTGGCCTAGCCAGTCTCCAGACACAAATCCAATAGAACATCTTTGGAGGGAGCTGAAACTCTGTGTTGCTCAGTGACAGCCCCGAAACCTGACAGATCTAGAGGAGATCTGTGTGGAGGAGTGGGACAAAATCCCTGCTGCAGTGTGTGCAAACCTGGTCGAGAACTACAGGAAACGTTTGACCACTGTAATTGCAAACAAAGGCTTCTGTACCAAATATTAACACTGATTTTCTCAGGTGTTCAAATACTTATGTTCGGCAGTGCAAGACAAATAAATTCTTTAAAAATCATACAATGTGATTTCCAGATTTTTTTATTTTTTTTATCCCTCAGAGTGGGAATGCACCTACAATGTGAATTTCAGATCTCGCCATGATTTCTAAGTGGGAGAACTTGCAAAATTGCAGAGGGTTCAAATTCTTCTGTTCCTCACTGTATAATGTGAGGGGCTGGGAGTGTTATTGTTATGACTGTAGGTAGGGACAGATAAGGACAGTGAGCCCTAAGGCTAGAACCCAAACGGCTTTCCCTAACTACCTGCAGTGCAAGCCCTAGATAGTTAGATAGCAACTGGTCGACGGTCCCTGCGCTATATAAGTGCAGAGATGGACCAACAACTAAAACGACAAACACAATACCAGATTCACATGAAAAGGAGTCTGAATCAAACAAGCTATGCAGTGCCAAACAAGAGACAGAGAGTGGTCACAAGACAGGGTCAGAGGATTGAGCAATCCAATAAGGACAGGAACCAGGAACACAGCTAGTGAGTCAGAGACTATCACTGGCACTGGTGTGTAGCCAGAAAGGGGTTTAAAAAGAGCACTGTGCCCCAGGATCAGAACCTGATAGGTCGATAACTTGGCGCTCCATTAGTCAGAAACACTAGCACATAGTAATAGAGAAGCTAAGCAATCAGCCCACTGCTAGTCTTCTCCAGCACACGCCTGTTGTGGGGATGAACAGAGCATTGCAGGATACTGGTGCGTCACCAGGGGGCATGGCTTAGTAGCGTGTCTCTTCCATCGCGGCCGTGCTGAGGCTGAGTATCGCGCTGCTGGAGCCCGGCAGGTAAGTATGTTAAAGTTATACTTTATACTATGAGGTGTTGGGCAGCACCTGCAAAACCATTAATTGGAGTCTAGTGATGAGCGGGAGGTACCATATTCGATTTCGAGATATTTCGCGAATATTCGAATGAATATTCGCATTATTTTCGTCGAAATCGAATATTCGTTCTTATTTTATTTTTTTCGTGAATAATATGCGAAAAAAAATTTCAGACGATTTTTTTTCCTGTATAAGGCAACGTTCCTATGACTATGGCTAGGCTAATATGTGTATTTTACGAAATTTCTTAATACTGCTCTAACTTCGTCTTTTAGAATATTCGTAATATTCTAAAAGACGGAGTTAGAGCAATATTGCGAATATTCTAAAAGACGAAGTTAGAGCAATATTAAGAAATTTCGTATAATACACATAGATTGTAATTTAGCTAATATAGTGCTATAATCCTTTTTTTTTTTCTTATCTAATTTTTTTGGCCTCTTCTGAACTTCAGTTTTTGGAAAATATGTACACTATTAAAAAAATTACTTTAGCAGTATATTAGCTAAATTACAATCTATACAGGGAGTGCAGAATTATTAGGCAAGTTGTATTTTTGAGGATTAATTTTATTATTGAACAACAACCATGTTCTCAATGAACCCAAAAAACTCATTAATATCAAAGCTGAATATTTTTGGAAGTAGTTTTTAGTTTGTTTTTAGTTTTAGCTATTTTAGGGGGATATCTGTGTGTGCAGGTGACTATTACTGTGCATAATTATCAGGCAACTTAACAAAAAACAAATATATATCCATTTAAATTATTTATTTTTACCAGTGAAACCAATATAACATCTCAACATTCACAAATATACATTTCTGACATTCAAAAACAAAACAAAAACAAATCAGTGACCAATATAGCCACCTTTCTTTGCAAGGACACTCAAAAGCCTGCCATCCATGGATTCTGTCAGTGTTTTGATCTGTTCACCATCAACATTGCGTGCAGCAGCAACCACAGCCTCCCAGACACTGTTCAGAGAGGTGTACTGTTTTCCCTTCTTGTAAATCTCACATTTGATGATGGACCACAGGTTCTCAATGGGGTTCAGATCAGGTGAACAAGGAGGCCATGTCATTAGATTTTCTTCTTTTATACCCTTTCTTGCCAGCCACGCTGTGGAGTACTTGGACGCGTGTGATGGAGCATTGTCCTGCATGAAAATCATGGTTTTCTTGAAGGATGCAGACTTCTTCCTGTACCACTGCTTGAAGAAGGTGTCTTCCAGAAACTGGCAGTAGGACTGGGAGTTGAGCTTGACTCCATCCTCAACCCGAAAAGGCCCCACAAGCTCATCTTTGATGATACCAGCCCAAACCAGTACTCCACCTCCACCTTGCTGGCGTCTGAGTCGGACTGGAGCTCTCTGCCCTTTACCAATCCAGCCACGGGCCCATCCATCTGGCCCATCAAGACTCACTCTCATTTCATCAGTCCATAAAACCTTAGAAAAATCAGTCTTGAGATATTTCTTGGCCCAGTCTTGACGTTTCAGCTTGTGTGTCTTGTTCAGTGGTGGTCATCTTTCAGCCTTTCTTACCTTGGCCATGTCTCTGAGTATTGCACACCTTGTGCTTTTGGGCACTCCAGTGATGTTGCAGCTCTGAAATATGGCCAAACTGGTGGCAAGTGGCATCTTGGCAGCTGCACGCTTGACTTTTCTCAGTTCATGGGCAGTTATTTTGCGCCTTGGTTTTTCCACACGCTTCTTGCGACCCTGTTGACTATTTTGAATGAAACGCTTGATTGTTCGATGATCACGCTTCAGAAGCTTTGCAATTTTAAGAGTGCTGCATCCCTCTGCAAGATATCTCACTATTTTTGACTTTTCTGAGCCTGTCAAGTCCTTCTTTTGACCCATTTTGCCAAAGGAAAGGAAGTTTCCTAATAATTATGCACACCTAATATAGGGTGTTGATGTCATTAGACCACACCCCTTCTCATTACAGAGATGCACATCACCTAATATGCTTAATTGGTAGTAGGCTTTCGAGCCTATACAGCTTGGAGTAAGACAACATGCATAAAGAGGATGATGTGGTCAAAATACTCATTTGCCTAATAATTCTGCACGCAGTGTATGTGTATTTTACGAAATTTCTTAATACTGCTCTAACTTCGTCTTTTAGAATATTCGTAATATTGCTCTAACTCCGTCTTTTAGAATATTACGAATATGCCGTATTTTTCGAATATAGTGCTATACTCTTGATTTTCGTATATATAGCACTATTTTCGAAAAATTTCGAGTCATTTCATCAGTCAAGTATTACTATGCTTATTGCTAATGCTTAAAGCTTGTGTGCGGATCGCATGTTGTAAAGACGTTTTTTTTTCGCAAAGGCAAAGGCTAGGTTATGTTCCATGACAAGCAACCGTGCCGAGAATTCACTTGACATGTAAAAAGTGTTCAGTTACTCATATAATTTTGACTCTTTCTTATATTGTATGCGAAAATTCGCTACCATTAAATTCCTAAAAAAATTCTGTTCGTGTAATGGTTAGCTGGCTCTTCCCAATACTCATATAATTTTGACTCTTTCTTATATTGTATGCGAAAATTCGCTACCATGAAATTCGTAAAAAAATTCTGTTCGTGTAATGGTTAGCTGGCTCATCCAAACTACTGTTAGCTGCTTTTGCTTACAGCTTGTGTGTGATTTATAATATGTGAGTTGTTCTAAATGCATTGGGCCTAATAAATTATATTTCTATTATTTTATTAGCTTAAAAGGAAACGAAATTTCGTTTTAACGAATATAGAGGCAAATATTCTTATTCTTCGCGAATTCTCGAAGTTGCGATATTCGCAATAAAAATTTGCAATTCGAATATTCGCGCTCAACACTATTGGAGTCCACTGCAGCTCATATTGCTGTGGGGTACTTGGCCACAATCTGGCCCCATTGCAACCATGGCATGCCTGTTCTGTGTGGTCATACTCTTAGACCTCATCCATTTAAAGGTGTTGTCTCACATTAATTAAAAAAAGCTGACTGGCTGGAAATAGTTTTAAAAAAGCGACTCTCCATTTGAAAGTCTGCCTTTACACACGTGACCAACCGCTGGCAATCAATGGCCTCAGCAGTCACATCTGCATGAATGGTGCATGACTACTAAGTGACGTGAGGTTCGGGCATAGGTCAATGCTGAGGCCATTGACTGCCAGAACTGGTTGGTCACATGTGTAAATGCGGACTGTCAAAAGGTGTAATTCGTTACTAACAATTTCCAGTCGGCCAGCCATTTTTAATCAGTGTTGGACAACCTTTCCGTAATCCTGACGCAGTCATTTTTATTGTTTTATTTTCTACTCCCTGCCTTCCCAGAGCCATAATGTTTTTATTTTTCCGTTCACATAGAAAGAAAATAAAAAACATGTTTATAGGAGAGTCGGGAGGGAGCTGGGAAAGATAACTGTTGGCTCAAGGGTCATTCAGCTGACAGCCATTGAATATCCATGGCCACCCTAAGGCTACTTTCACACTAGCGTCGGGGTTCCGCTTGTGAGCTCCGTTTGAAGAGTCTCACAAGTGGCCCCGAACGCATCCGTCCAGCTACCAATGCATTCTGAGTGGAGATGGATCCGCTCAGAATGCATCAGTTTGGCACCGTTTGTCCTCCGGTCCGCTCAGCAAGCGGACACCTGAACGCTGCTTGCAGCGTTCGGGTATCCGCCTGGCCGTGCGAAGGCAAACGGATCCGTCCAGACTTACAATGTAAGTCAATGGGGACGGATCCGTTTGAAGTTGACACTATATGGCTCAATTTTCAAACTGATCCGTCCCCCATTGACTTTCAATGTAAAGTCTAGACGGATCCGCCTGAAGCTACTTTCACACTTAGAATTTTTTCTACAATATAATGCAGACGGATCCGTTCTGAACGGATCCAAAGTCTGCATTATATGAGTGGATCCGTCTGGGCAGACATAAGACGGATCCGCTCTGAACGCTAGTGTGAAAGTAGCCTAAGTCCTGGAAAATCCGTTAAAATAGCAAGATGATCAACAACTTATATAAGAATGGATATTTTCTAATGATGCTTATTACCCATGCTTCTGTAAAAGGTAGCATTGCTCTAAATGACTTCCTCTTGGAAATTTTATTAGAAGAACTTCTTACGTGGCGAGATTGCTCTATAGCGGGATTGCAGATCTCCTCCAGCGGAGAACAGATTAATACGGCGTTTAGTACATTTATTAAAATTAGTCTCTCCATTGTGTGCAATAATTCACTGTTCACATTCCCTTATTTTAATTTTGACATCCCACCTCAATTTGTCAGCATGTCACAAAATAACACTTTTTACTTTAATAAGCGAGCCAAAAGCATCATTTCCCCCCCCCCCCCCCCAGATTAAATTTGACTTTAATGAGACAGGTCATGGAAGTAAAATTACAGAAAGAAAAGTGTAGCCTATGAAGATAATTGAAATTACCTTTCAGTTCTACCTGCTAATAATTCATCAACTGTTTTTCAGTGTGGAATGGCTTTCATAATCCCGACATAATACCTGCAAAAGTAATTGACTGTACATTTTGTTCAAAATGCCAACGTGTTTTACTGGCGCCGCCGCTGAAGATAAAGGGCGTCCCCTCATTATAACTAATTAATTATTTTCGATATATTGCTATGAAAACTATTGTTAAAGGTGACAAAAGGGGAAAACGTTTTGAAAAAGTTACAATAGAGGAGTAATGCGGCAACTTGAGCCCGATTAAGGTTTGTGGAGGCCCCAGGGCAAAATATTTTGTAGAAGTTCTAGTCTGTGAAAGAGATTCTTATAATTTTGTTGCTGGGCATGCACACTAGATATATCAGGCTTAAAAGGACACTGAGAAAGGGTTATTTTTTTAAACTTAACACTCGTAGAAAACATTTTTTTTTCTTTTTATTAAACAGAGAGATAAAACTTCTATATAGATATATTATCTATTGTCAGTTTACTGCTTCTGTGAGGGGAAGATAATATCTACTAGTGCAATGTGCCGCAGTGGCGTGTGTGACTATTTGGCTGAGTGGGAGTAGTAGTACTCACGGTTCTGAGGCCCCCTAGGCTCGAGCAGTGAAGCGGAAGGACGCACCTTTCTTCCCTTAGGGGCACTCTCTTCTTCCGGGGAGGTTCTGCCCAATGACGGTTAAGATGCCCTTGGTGCTGATGGTTTCTGAGGTCTAAGCTTGAGTCAATTATGAGGCCAGATCTGTTGTAACAACTTTACTGTACTTTACTGCAGCAGTTAAAGGGGGTTGTCTCACCTCCACTCTTTCAGGTGTAATGACCCGGAGTGCGGACGACAAAAGAATAGTAGTTTGCAACCCGTGCCGCACCAAAATGAGCCGGGTCGTGAACACTAGCAACTTCACCACCACCAGCATGATCCGCCACATGGCATCCAAGCACCGTAATAAGTAAGACGAATGCCTGGGTCCACAATCGGTGTCTGCAGGTCACACCACTTGCTCCTCTCCCTTATGGTACGTGCTGGCCAATCGCCTGTTGAAGGCGCAGGCAGTGATGCCTCCCGCCCTGCACCTTGACCGTCGCAAGCACCATCAGCGACCACATCCACTTCCCTGTCCCAGCGCAGCGTCCAAATGTCATTACCCCAGGCATTTAAACGCAAGCGCAAATACCCAAAAACCCACCCACCCACAGGCCATAGCACTAAATGCGTACCTTTCAAAATTACTGGACCTGGAAATTTTGCCATTTAGGCCTTCCGCAGCCTGATGTCGGCGGCCGTCCCGTGGCACTCTGTCCCCAGCCTCCACTATTTTTCAAGGTGTGCCGTGCCCACCTTACACCAACATGTGTCCCGAAACGTCACAAGTGCCCTGACCAAGGCAGTTACTGAGAAGGTCCACTTAACCACAGACACATGGACAAGTGCATTTGGGTGAACGTTGTGGAGGCCGGGAACAAGTCGTACCCTGGGATGGCAGAGGTGCTACCGACGCCGAGGATTGCAGGCACTACGTCGATCAGGGTTTCCACCAGCACCTACGCTACTGGCTTCAACCCCCACTTCTCATCCGCCTCCTCCTCAACTTCCAACTCCGAATTTTCCGCGTGCAGCACCAGTCAGCCATCAGCCGGTAGCTGGAAGCAGTGTAGCACTGCAGTGGGGAAGCGTCAACAGGCCGTGCTGAAGCTGATATGCTTAGGGGACAAACAGCACACCGCCGCAGAGCTGTTGCAGGGGATAAGAGACCAGACTGAGCTGTGGCTCTCGCCACTCAACCTACAACTAGGCACGATTGTGTGTGATAATTGCCTACATCTTAAACTTAGGGGTTCAGAGGTTTCTCAAAACCCTTTCCCAATTCGCCTGAGCTACTGGTGAAGGTGCACCCCGTATGTGCACATTTCCGCAAGTCATCGACAGCTTCAGCCAGTCTGTCAACGCTGCAGCAGCACTTGAAATTGCCAGCTCACCGGCTGTTGTGCGATGTGAGCACGCGCTGGAACTCCACGCTCCACATGTTGGCCAGGCTTTGTGAGCAGCAGAGAGCAGTAGTGGAATACCAGCTGCAACATGGTCGTCGCATTTCTAGTCAGCTTCCACTAATCAGAAGCGAGGAGTGGGCATGGATGTCTGACCTCTGTGAGGTTTTAAGAAACTTTGAGGAATCAACAGAGATGGTGAGCGGTGATAACGCTATTATCAGCGTAACCATCCCACTTCTGTGTCTACTCAAAAGCTCGCTGCTCACAATTAAGGACGACGCTTTGTGGAAATAGGGGAAGAAGACATTGCACAGTGTGATAGCCAGACCACCCTCTGTCCGTCTTCTCAGCACGAATTGGACGATGAAGAGGAGGAGGAGCAGGAGACAGTTGCCTCTGCTACAGAGGCTAGTACCCAAGGAAGTTTGATTCCATCTGTTCAGTGTGGGTGGGCAGAAGAGGAGGAAGAGGATGAGGAGATGGACAGTCATCCTCCTGATGACGACAGCGAAGTCTTGCCTGTTGGTACACATGGCTGACTTCATGTTAGGCTGCCTTTCCCACGACCCGCACGTTATACGCATTTTGGACAACATGAATTACTGGGTGTTCACCCTTCTCGACCCCCGCTACAAAGAGAACTTCTCATCTCTCATTCCTCAGGTGAAGAGGATGAGCAAAACGGTGCAATACCAGAAGGTCCTTGTTGAAAAAACGCTGGTGGCAGAGTCCATACTTCCTTGGGCAACCGAGGAGGGCAGACAAGGGGAACACACAGCAGTTCCAACAGAGGCAGGGCACAGTTTCATGACACCCCGCCAGCACCCTCACCCTGATGCACGGCCTAGTGTCACAAGGAGGGAAAGGTTTTGGAAAATGGTGAAGGAGTACGTAGCAGACCATGTCAGCGTCCTCAGTGATCCCTCAGTGCCTTACAACTACTGGGTGTCCAAGCTGGACACGTGGCACGAACTGGCGCTCTACGCCTTGGAGGTGCTGGTCTACCCTGCCGTCAGCTTTTTGTCTGAGCGGGTATTCAGTGCTGCTGGTGGCATTATAACAGATAAGTGTATCTGCCTGTCAACTGAAAAAGCTGATAGGTTGACTGTTATAAAAATTAACAAGGCCTGGATTTCCCCAGACTTCTCGACTCCACCAGAGGAAAGCGGACGAACAAAGGCACTTTAAATGTGTCGTTTAATGTACTCAATACACTGTATTCCCATGCACCCCTTCCACCACAAAAAAGGGTATATGTTTAAATCTTCCTTTTCTCATCCTCCTCCTCCTCTTCCGTCATATAAAAATGCTTATTCGTCGCATATAATGCCCTTGCATATATGCCCTCGCATATAATTTTTTATAGGGTCAGCTAACCTGCAGGCCCTCGAATATAATTTTTTACAGGGTCAGCTCACTTGCAGGCCCTCGCAAATAATGTTTTACAGGGTCAGCTCACCTGCAGGCCCTCGCATATAATGTTTTACTGGGTCAGTTCAACTGCAGGCCCTCGCATATAATGTTTTAAAGGGTCGGCTCACCTCCAGGCCCTCGCATATATTGTTTTACAGGGTCAGCTCAACTGCAGGCCCTCGCATATAATGTTTTAGAGGGTCAGCTCACCTGCGGGCCCTCGCATATGATGTTTTACAGGGTCAGCTCACCTGCAGGCCCTCGCATATAATGTTTTACAGGGTCAGCTTACCTGCAGGCCCTCGCATATAATGTTTTACAAGGTCAGCTCACCTGCAGGCCCTCGCATATAATGTTTTACAGGGTCAGCTCACCTACAGGCCCTCCCCTACAATCTTTTACAGGGTCAGCTCACCTTCTGATGACGACAGCGAAGTCTTGCCTGTTGGTACTCTGGCACACATGGCTGACTTAATGTTAGGCTGCCTTTCCCATACACATTTTAGACAACACAGATTACTGGGTGTTCACCCTTCTCGACCCCCGCTACAAAGAGAACATCTCATCTCTCATTCCTCTGGTGGAGAGGACAAGCAAAACGGTGCTATACCAGAAGGACCCTGTTGAAAAATTGCTCCAAAGTTGATAGGGCAGACATCCAAATGGATCGTCGCCATTACGGGGACGTGCAATCGCCTAGAAGTTATCTAGCGTCAACAAAGCAGCAGCAGGCCCTCACCTACAAGTACTGTCTCAGTAGCAAAGAGTCTGGTCAAGACAATCCTCACCATGACGGCACACTGGGTGAACGTTGTGGAGGCCTGGCACCAAACTTGCCCTCCAATAGATCCTCATTAACGGAAAGTGTACTCATTCCAATAACAGGGCCTCTTGTTATTTATCGTCACTACATCCCAGGGTCGGAAGTGGATATTTGCCGGCGCCTGCTTCCTTCCTTGGACGCTTGTGCTTTAATAACTTGACCCACCCTCTCTGGGTGGCTCACAATTAGAAAAAAAAAGGGGCAAGGCAACAACAGCCAATCAGATTTTAGCCATTGACCTCCCTTGGATGTGATAGCCATTTCTCAGGCTCCCTCTTCGGCATCGAACCCTGATTCCCCGTTACCCATGATCACCATGGTAGGCACAGCAGGGAACGTCGAAAGTTGATAGGGCAGACATCCGAAAGGATCGTCGCCGTCACGGGGACGTGCAATTGCCCAGAGGTTATCTAGAGTCACCAATGCAGCAGCAGGCCCTCGCCCCTAAGGTTTTAGATGGTCAGATCAACAGGCCCTTGCTCCAAATGTTTTTGAGGGTCACCAGCAGGCCATCAATTATCATTTTTCCAAGGGTGTGTATGATGCCCTCCTATATGTGTAACAAAGGGTGTTTTGGAGTGCCGTTTCCTTGTAATTTTTGGAAGCCCTTTCACTTTATGAGTGTAGGAGTCCCACTACCTGAACTATTGTACCACAATGTGAATGAGGCCCTCCTTTATGTGATATACAGGTTGTATCCGAGTGCCTCTTCCTTGTAATTTTTGGCAGCACTTGCACTTTATATACAAGTAAATATACAGGAAATAATGTTTCTTTTTTTTTCCTCGATTTTGTGCGTATTATTGTCAGTCTGTAAAAGTGGCGTACTACTCAGGCAACATGGTTTCCAGCAGCGACCTGGGAGTCCAAGATGCATCGAGACATCGTCCCCATGCTGTTCCCTAACCATTTTGGTGGTGTTTCCATCAATTTCTGACCTTTTCCTATGAACCAAGCACCCTCCCCTCTTCAGAGCAAGGGGTGCCTGGTTTAATGCTCAGGTTCTCCCATTGACTTCTATTATACTCGGGTGCTCGGCCAGAGCACCCAAGCACTTTGGTGCTCGATCAACACTAATTGTAACGATGCGGCGATACCTAATTAAAAAAATCATGTTTTTGTGTTTCCATTTTCTGAAAGCCATATATTTTTTAATTTTTTGGGCGATTGTTTTAGGTAGGGTCTCACCTTTTGCTGGAAGAGATGATGGTTTAATTGGCACCATTTTGGGGCACATATGAAGTTTTGATCGCTTGGTATTACACTTTTTGTGATAAAAAATTATATATATTTATATTTTTGCTCAGTGTATATAATGTTAGCACAATCCCCCCCCCCCCAGGAAGGTTAGCCATTTCCCTCTGCATCAGATGTTGATTACCTGCCATTTGTCGTCTAATCTCTCATACGTTTTATGATCCGCGCTGAATACAGCTCGTAGCTCCATAACCATGAATAATACATCTTCTCGATTTGTCTTTCTCCCCCAGTACCTAAACAATGGTTGTATGTAACATTTATATGCATTAAATATCTTTTCTTTATGAAAACCTAAATTAAAAAATTTGCATTTCATGTAAATGTGCAATAACAAAAAAAAACCACACACATAGACGCAGTTGTTATTTATAGGACACGTGTAGAAGGACGTGACCTCATTCTGAATGAGCGTTTCCCTCCCCGCTGGTATCTTACGCTGATATTTAGATGGATGAGATTGCATCACCATGTAATCTCTTATTCCTTCTGGCTTAACATCATATATTGAGTCGCTTTTAATGTGTTTTTCTACATGCACTAAACAAAGGTGGGCAAATTGCATGTGGTTAATAAGATTCGGTTTCCGAGACTCATGCAAGCCTGTCGCCGGCATGCAGATTTCTCCCTGTGTGTTGTCACTGAGGATATTAAGAAAATGTCATTTCCTCTTAGTGAAATAATCTCTTTACTGGAGCATTTATAAATAAATCTGGAGCAGATCGAAATATAAAAGATGTTCACTTCTGATTATTTGCCCATTTGCGGCGCGTGCAGTTATTGCAGTCTGCGGCTTTATCATCCCCTGACAAAGCAGGCATGACAGGTTATTGTAGTCTCTGAATTATGCAGATAAGGAGCTGAAATGCCATTTGCGTTCTCCCACTTGCTACACTGCGGCTAATAGGAGGAATTAAATTAAAATTGGACTTCCACACACTTTCTTAAATGGGTAATAATGTTTTGTGTCGTCCTGATGCTTCCTCGCCGAGTTACTAGTCAGGACGTCTATTTATTTACTAAATACTGGGAAAAGTGAGAAATATAAGGCCAGGAAAAATTATTTTTATTTAAATTTTTTTTGCTGGCTGTTCTGTTTGCAAGTATTATGCTACACATTAAGCTTTATCTATCCATATCTCTCTTTCTTTCTTTCTTTCTTTCTTTCTTTCTTTCTTTCTTTCTTTCTTTCTTTCTTTCTTTCTTTCTTTCTTTTTTTCTCAACGCCAATGCCTGCAGACATGATGAACAGTGATGGCCAGGGTCGGTGCGGGCTGCCATTTTAACTCACAAGTCCAGCGAGGCACAGGTAAGCCCATACCTGTGCCGCAAGCCGGTCTGAAAACAAATGCGGTGAGCGGGAGCAGGCAGTTCTGAGAACAGCTGCCGGGAGCCTTCATCTGGCTGTTCTCGGAACTGCCTGCTCCCGGTGACCGCATTTGTTTTCAGACCGGCTCGCGGCACAGGTAAGGGCTTACCTGTGCCTCGCCGGACTTGTGAGTTAAGATGGCAGCCCGCATGTGTTCGCGGGGGGCGAACTGGCCATCACTGATGATGAACCCTCCAGACAAACAGAAGAAGAAATTCCATGGCACTCCCAAAAAAAAGTTCTGCAGTAGAGATCTTTATTCACCAATGCAACATTTCAGCCCTCTTAGGCCCCTTTCACACGAGCAAGTTTTCCGCGCGGGTGCAATGCGTGACGTGAACGCATAGCACCCGCACTGAATCCTGACCTATTCATTTAAATGGGTCTGTGTACATGAGCGTTGTTTTTCACGCATCAGTTCTGAGTTGCGTGAAAATCGCAGCATGTTCTATATTCTGCGTTTTTCACGCAGCCCTGGCCCCATAGAAGTGAATGGGGCTGCGTGAAAAACGCATTGCATCCGCAAGCAAGTGCGGGTGCGATGCGTTTTTCACTGATGGTTGCTAAGAGATGTTGTTTGTAAACCTTCAGTTTTTTATTACGTGCGTGAAAAACGCATCAAAACGCATTGCACCCGTGTGAAAAAAAACTGAACAACTGAACGCAATCGCAGACAAAACTGACTGAACTTGCTTGCAAAATAGTGCGAGTCTCACTGAACGCACCCTGAACGCATCCGGACCTAACCCATCACGCTCGTGTGAAAGAGGCCTTAGGGTACTTTCACACTTGCGTTGCTGGATTCCAGCAGGCAGTTCCGTCACCGGAACTGCCTGCCGGATCCGGCAATCTGTATGCAAACGAATCCCATTTGTAGACTGATCCGTCTCACAAATGCATTGCAATACCGGATCCGTCTCTCTGGTGTCATCCGGAAAAACGGATCCGGTATTTATTATTTTCACATTTTTAAAGGTCTGCGCATGGACAGACCGAAAGAACGGATCTGTCAATGCGGCAAGTTTAATGCCCTTTCCGGCACTAATACATTTCAATGGAAATTAATGCTAGATCCGGCATTCCAGCAAGTGTTCCGGAATTTTGGATGGAGAGAAAAATGCAGCAGGCTGCGTTTTTTTCTCCATCAAAATACCGTGAAAGGACTGAACTGAAGACATCCTGATGCATCCTGAACGGAATGCTTTCCATTCAGAATGCATTAGGATAAAGTTGATCAGTTTTTTTCCAGTATTGAGCCCCGAGGACGGTACTCAATAACGGAAAACTTTAACGCAAGTGTGAAAGTACCCTTAATGGGGCTGTACTGTTTAAAAAAAGTCCCTCCATTCAGACGTCCGTATAATGTGTCCGCACCTGTTCCACAATTATCTGAAACGGGTGCGGACCCATTCATTCTCTATGGGGCAGGAATGGATGCGGACAGGACACAATGTGCTGTCCGCATCCGCATTTCCGGAGTGCGGCCCCGAACTTCCGGTCCGCGGCTCCGGAAAAATATAGAACATGCCCTATTCTTGTCCGCAATAGCGGACAAGGATAGGCAATTCTATGGGGGTGTCAGCCGGGTGTATTGCGGATCTGCAATACACTACGGACGTGTGAATGGACCCTTAGGCTACTTTCACACTTAGGCCTCATGCACACGACCGTTGTTTTATTCCATGTCCGTTGTTCCGTTTTTCGTGATTTTCTGCGGACCCATTGACTTTCAATGGGTCCGTTGAAAACTCGGCTAATGCATTGTTTGTCATCCGCGTCCGTGATCCGTGGTTCCAGTTCATCAAAAAAATATAACCTGTCCTAGTTTTTTCACGGAAAACGGTTCGCGGACCCATTCAAGTCAATGGGACCGTGAAAAAACGAGGAGGCGCACAAGATTGTCATCCGCGTCCGCTCGTCCACGTCCGTTTTTTTCCTATCATTTGCATGGCAAACTTGACTTAGACTTTTTTTTACTTTCCTTCATGTCTGGTGATCCTCCAAAAATAAAGGAAGACACACGGAAACAAAAACGGAAACGGATCACGGAACAACGGAACCCCATTTTGCGGAACGGAACACAACGGTCGTGTGCATGAGGCCTTACATTGTTGTTTTCATCTGTCGGATCTCAATACCAGAAAAAAACTGTTTAGTTTTGTGCCCTTTGCATTCTGAATGAAAAGAGATCCATTAAGGATGTCTTCCGTTCTGTCAGGTTTCCGTTTTGTGCCCGGACACAAAACCGCTGCAAGTTTTTGTGTCTGGTCATAGAAACGGAAAAAAAAACGGATCAGGCATGGAAAACAATGTAAGTCAATGGTTACGGATTTGTTTTTTTAGGAGCCTAAAAAAATGAATCCTTTACCCATTGACTTTCAATGTATTTAGTGACGGATAAGTTTTTTTCCGTTTTGATTTCACACAACCGCATCCTAACAGAACAGATGCATCCTGATGTATAATCAAAATGGATCCGTTTAATTCCAGTATAGAGATCCTCTGCCGGATCTCAATACTGGGATTAAAAATTAGAAATGCAAGTGTGCAGGAGGCCTAAGAGGACTGTGTCGAGTAGAAAGCCACAGTCATTTAGCAAGTAGGCCACAATAACTAATGAAGGGGGGGGGGGCATATCTTAGGATCCACATAGTGCTGTACTTACCATGAAGGCAGAACACTGCTACGGGTCCCAGAGTGAGAGAACTCCTTTTCTGTTCCCAATATAAATCGCCAACATTTCCCATCAACCATCACTGAGTGCAAAAGAGATTTTACGGCTTCCATTGGTTTCATTGGTAATTATATGATTTCCTATGCTAGTGGTGGCTCCGGGCTGTCAGTTTTATCATTTACTGATGCACTGGATGTCAGAATCAATCCGTTACTACACAATGGACATCTGTTTCCCTCCAGTGTTTCCCTCCCATACCAAGGATGGGGGATGCAACAGATGGCTGCACACATGGGAAATAACCCTATACAGATTTGTCTCAATTTTCAACCGTATACATCACCAAATCTTGACCATTACAGGGGCAGGGATCTCAAGTCTCCCTGAAGTTCAGGGAGTCTCCCGCTATTAGGCCCCTTTCACACGAGCGAGTATTCCGCGCGGATGCGATGCGGGAGGTGAACGCATTGCACCCGCACTGAATACTGACCCATTCATTTCTATGGGGCTGTGCACACGAGCGGTGATTTTCACGCATCACTTTTGCGTTGCGTGAAAATCGCAGCATGCTCCTCTTTGTGCGTTTTTCACGTAACGCAGGCCCCATAGAAATGAATGGGGTTGCGTGAAAATCGCAAGCATCCGCAAGCAAGTGCGGATGCGGTGCGATTTTCACGCACGGTTGCTAGGAGACGATCGGGATGGAGACCCGAACCTTATTATTTTCCCTTATAACATGGTTATAAGGGAAAATAATAGCATTCTGAATACAGAATGCATAGTAAAACAGGGCTGGAGGGGTTAAAAAAAAATAATAATAATTTAACTCACCTTAATCCACTTGCTCGCGATGCCCGTCATCTCCGTCTGACTCTTTTACTGTATAGGACCTGTGGAGAGCATTAACTATAGTTTAAGGACCTGGGATGACGTCACTCCGGTCATCACATGGTACGTCACATGATCTTTTACCATGGTGATTCACCATGGTAAAAGATCATGTGACGTACCATGTGATGACCAGAGTGACGTCATCCCAGGTCCTTAAACTATAGTTAATGCTCTCCACAGGTCCTAGACAGTAAAAGAGTCAGACGGAGATGCCCGGCATCGCGAGCAAGTGGATTAAGGTGAGTTAAATGATTTTTTATTTTTTTTAACCCCCTCCAGCCCTGTTTTACTTAGCATTCTGTATTCAGAATGCTATTATTTTCCCTTATAACCATGTTATAAGGGAAAATAATACTATTTACAGAACACCGATCCCAAGCCCGAACTTCTGTGAAGAAGTTCGGGTTTGGGTACCAAACACGCGCGATTTTTCTCACGCGAGTGCAAAACGCATTACAAGGTTTTGCACTCGCGCGGAAAAATCGCGGGTGTTCCCGCAACGCACCCGGACATTTTTCCGCAACGCCCGTGTGAAAGAGGCCTTAGATAGCGGCTCCCTGACACCCGCATGTGAAACAATATATCCCGGAAAGGTTTACTGATAGCAGAGCAGAGAGATAAGAGAAGTGACAGGACAGAGTTTAGATTACAGGTTGAATTAACCCTTTAGGGTCAAATTGGCTTCTCAAGGAGATATATATGTTAAAGGCATCCCTTCTTCTGTCTCATTCAGTAGCTATAGAACTATTGAGAGAGATGTATTTTTTTTAAATACATTTACACATTTAACCCTCCATTTTAATTCTATTATTTACCCCAGTGTGAAATTCACACCCCCTGGATGCTTGTTTTTTTCCTACAGTGGGGTAGATAATTACACGCAGGGTTTTACAGAATAAACTTCCTGACTCAGACCAAGAGCCGACTCAGCAAGTCAGCAAGTGAATGGAAGCATCCGCGCATGCGCATTGCGCAACCTAAGCTTCGGTTCACTTGCTTCTTGTCAGCTCAGCGAATGAACCGAAGATTCGATTCATGAATCTGTTCATTTGAATGAACTGATTGAAATGAACCGATTCATGTGAAAGATCCGAACTTCCCATCTCTAGTTTACTCGCAGTAAACCTTTCCGGCAACCTGTAGCAGTGTCCCCTTCTCGGCGCATGCGCACAGTGCAAGAAGAAACCGATGCCAGCAGTCCGTAACGGCGCATCAGGCTGAGCCTGTGCGCACGCGCGGGATCTCAAAGCGGGAGGAGGGGGAGAGAGGCGGCACTGAGGAGTAGAAGGCGGCGCTGGGCACGAATGGCGATGCGTGCAGCCGGGCACCATGCATCCACAGAGCTCCCCTGCTTGGGCACCTTAATTCAGTGATTGACAGGTTAGTAAAACCTGTTTTCCGCAGAATAAAGCCACAAATAGCTTTTATAAGGCCACCTTAGAAATCAGAATGCTACCTGGACATGAGCAGATGTTTAGCTCACACGGCTTATAGGTGGTGACAGAATCCCTTTAACTATATACATAAATATGATAATTTGGGGCAGGGTAATGAGCCCAGTCCTCCACACCATAGAGCAAAGTGTGCAGATACTGCATGTGTTTGGAAAATGTAATAAAAAGTTTGTGAAAGAAAAAAAAAGAAAACCTCCCTGAAATGAGAAGTGCACCTCCCTGAAATGAGTTTTTGCAGGTTGGGATGTCTGCAGGGGTATTAGAGCATAATTTAAATAATGCACAATGGCCTGCCAATTGTTAAAAAAAACAATAGATCTTATAATGTTCTTTCTGATTCCCGCAGCTGCCGTTCTGATGGTGCCCAGGTCACTGCTGCACTCTACTTCCTGCTGTTGTTCTCAGCATGGCAGGAAATGGCTAGGAATGCTGCTCAGCCAATGATTGGCTAAGCAGCACTTCCTGCTGTGTCAAGAACTGGAGCAGGAAGTCGACCACAGCGTGGACCAGGGTTCCATCGGAACCATTTTTTAACCATTGGCAGGTCATGATTTAAAGGAAATGTGTCACCTAAAATTTTTAGGTAGTGAGATATCTCCTTTTTCCCTAATCTGTTTTTATATTCTGATTGTACATTTCCTGAACATGATTATGTGGGGGGTGCAATCTTGCCTGAGCTGTTCTTAACAGCACTTAGAAAGCATTAAGAAAACTGCTTTACGGCAGCCCCATGGGCCATAGACACAGTAGTCAGGAGGGGACCTCATTGACTTTTATAGGAGAGTTTTTTAGGCCTGCTCTGTGACCTGTGCAGAGGTCATTGTACAAGGAAAGAATAGATAAGCTCTGACAACCACCTATTGTGAATGGTGGATCATGTCTTATCTGTACACAGAGGTGATATCATTACAGGTAGGATTAGAATGACAGATAAGCAGATAACTGCAGTAAAATGATCTGTACAGACCAAGAAGCGGCACCTGGCTGTGTGGCGAGTGCGGAAATTTCTGAATTTTATGTTTTTTGTTGAAATATAGATATTGACATGATTGATCGAAATTTCAAAAATAACATCATCAAAAATTCTTTAAAAAGATGTGTAACATAAAAAAGTGATTTAAACAATAGGTCGTTTTCTGATAATATCATTAGAGATGAGCGAATCGAAGCTGACGAAATGGAATTCAGGAAAAATTTGATTTGCAATGAATGCGAATTTCCTTGCGCTTTGTGGTAACGAATCGCAATTTTTCCTAAAATGGCGGCTGCACGTGTGAGGACATGGAGAAATGAAGTCTTGGAAGACTGGATCACCCACAGGGCCGGCCATAGGGGTGTGCGAGCTGTGCGGCCGCACAGGGCGCCATGGCAACAGGGGCTCCCGGCGGCCGACACAGCCACTGGCGGATCCAGGGGTGCGGTAGGGGGCGGCGGCTGCGGCAAGGGGGCGGCGGCTGCGGCAAGGGGGCGGCGTGTCCCTTTACCTTCCTCTGATAGGCTGCAGGCACTAGGCTTGCAGTCTATCAGAGGCCGGTGCAGGCGGCGCAATGACATCATCGCGCCGCCTGAGCCGTATAGCGCGGAACACAGGCCGGAAGAGGCCTGCATCGCATCGCTGACACTGAGGTAAGTAGAAGTATAAGTGTTTATAATATTATATATGCAATACTTTTACTGGCTCATTGGGGGGCTGTTATTACTGGCACATGATGGGGGGGCTGTTATTACTGGCTCATGATGGGGGTCTGTTATTACTGGCACATGATGGGGGGCTGTTATTACTGGCACATTGGAAGGGCTGTTATTACTGGCACATTGGGGGGGGGCTGCTATTACTGGCACATTGGGGGGGCTGTTATTACTGGCACATTGGGGGGGCTGTTATTACTGGCACATTGAGGGGGCTGTTATTACTGGCACATGATGGGGGGCTGTTATTACTGGCACATGATGGGGGGCTCTTTTTACTGGCACATGATTGGGGGGTTTGCTCTTGTTACTGGCACATTATTGGGGGCATTATAGGGGCATCTACTGAGGCCACAAAGAAGGGGTATTTTATATCGGGGCTCTGTACAGTAGAATTTTATACTGGGACACATTATGGTGGGCACTATGGGGAAGGGGGGAGAGGAGTACTATGGGGTCATCTACGAAGGGCACTAAGAAGGGGTATTTTATACTTGCAAATTAAGGGGGACACTGAGGGCATCTACTGGGGCATTTTATACTGGTACATTATGGGGGGCACTAGGAGGAAGGGGGGGAGAGGAGCACTATGGGGGCACTGTATAGGGGTATTTTATACTGACACATTATGGGGGCACTATGGGGACATTAGCTCAACTGGGGGGATTAAAAGGGGGTATTTTTTGCACTGTCACATTATAAGGAGAATTATTTCTACTGGGGGAGGGGGCATTATGGTGGGCTTTATTCCTCCCCCATGGTATGAGCCCCCTAGTAGCAGCACCAGCCTCTCCCTGCTCTGCTATCCCTCTGCCCCTTCTCCAAATCCTTATTATGAAATCTTTCTCATTAGGATAAAACACAACATCAGCTCCACCGAGCCCCCCAGCCAAGTGTGGAAGTGGCGTCCGAGATCCCCAAGGGCCAAGCCAAGTAATTGTAAGTTTTCATGTGAAATATGTTTGTTATACACATATAGCATACACCGTGCCACACAATATACAGTATACCGCTACACTGTGTAGTCTGTTCTATAAGCTGTCTAGCACCAGGAAGGGTATAGAGTGGGCTCAGCATGCATGTTGGTACCTGCATCCCTTGTAATGGAGGCCATTTTGGCACAAAAAATGGAAAAAGGCAGAGTGGATCCAACATGCATGTGGGTCCAACACTCCCTGAATTTTATGGCGGTCATTATGGCGCATAACAGGTAGTATTTAGTGTTAGGACCCGTGTAACAGAGATCGCCTTGACGTTTGGCATACGGGCTTAGATGGTTTTGTACAAAATGCATTGACCAAGCATCTCGCTTTTATAAATAAGCGTAGTATTAGCACCATAATTTTTGTAAGCATTGTTGTACTTTGTCTGATTTGCAGAGTGCTGCTGCATTGTCTCCTTTTTTCCTCCTGTTCTATAAGCACCATTGTTTTGTGGCGGCGGACAGAAAATAATCTGGAAGTGCGCCTCCCGACACCAGGATCTGGATCCGCCACTGGACACAGCTCGCAGTCGGTCTCTTACAGCAGGCCGGCCCGGGATTGTGTGAAAAACTGTTTGTTACAAAGATTGTTTTCCTCTTTGTGTATGTTTAGGTAAACCGGGGGAGGGGGGGAAGAGGGGGCGCCACAAGATTAGCTCGCACAGGGCGCCTGAACACCTAAGGCCAGCCCTGATCACCCATACTAACATTAATGCAGCCAATCAGCAGCCAGCCACCAGCCAGCCCTGTGATGTCACAGCCCTATAAATACGGCGGCCATCTTGGATTCAGACATTTTCCAGCGTTCGGAGTGCAGGGACAGACGTGAGAAGGTGCTAGGGACAGCAATAGGTAAAAAAAACATTATTGTTACAAAAGAAAATGAAAAAACAATTTATAAGTGCAGGGAAAAAATAGGGAGGAATCATTTCACAGCATCTAAGTGCAGGGAGAGACATCAGAAGGCGCTATAGACAGTGATAGGAAAAACCTCATTGTGGAAAAAAAAACTATTTACAAGTGCAAGGAAAGATTATTTGGGGATCCAAATAGCCATTATACAGCTCTGGCCTTCCAGCAAGTTGTTCTTGGGGTGCAAGTGCCATGTTGAAAAGCCTTTAGTGGCTTATATCTGTGGAAAAAGAAAAATATATACAGTACGCAGTTCACTTCTGCAGCTATATGTGTTAAAAGCGTTTAGTGGCGTATTTCATTACAAAAATAAAAATATATTCTTAGTTCACTTCTGCAGCTATATGTGTTGAAAACGTTTAGTGGCCTATTTCAGTACAAAAAGAAAAATATATATGCACTTCACTGTTGCAGTTATTTGTGGTGAAAGCGTTTATTGGCCTATTTCAGTACAAAAATAAAAATATATTCTCAGTTCACTTCTGCAGTTATATGTGTTGAAAACATTTAGTGGCCTATTTCAGTACAAAATATATATATATATATATATATATATACGCACTTCACTGTTGCAGTTATTTGTCATGAAAGCGTTTAGTGGCCTATTTCAGTACAGAAAAAAGCAGTGGGAGGTTTGGAGCCAAACGTGCCCGGGGTAGACCACCTGCTTTGCACCAGCCTACCTGCCCAGGAAGAAGTAGTGGTGCAGGGGTTTACAGAGGCAGAGGTGGTAGCAGTTAGTCTGTGCGGACTGCTGGGGGAAAATCACCTACTCGGCGGTGTGGCAGTTCTTTGTTAAGCCGCCAGAGGAGGTTAACATGGCCATATGTAGAATATGTGGGCAGAAGGTGATGCGTGGCCAAGGTGCCAATGTTGGCACCACGGCCCTGCATCAACATATGCAGCGTCACCATAAAGTGTCTTGGGAGAACCATGGCTTCGATGTGGTGGTCCAGCCTGCCACAGCAATAGCTGCATCACCCAGTGGCATGCACCCGGTTTCAACCAGTCAAGGCTCCACCACCTCAGCCGAAGGGAGCTGTCTGTCATTCCCATCTTCGGCTGGTCCAGATGCTCCTGCTCCTCCTCCTCCTCCCACTCCTCGTCAGTCATTCCATCAGCAATCGATCACCGAAGCGATTACCAAGAGACAACAGTATGCATTCACTCATCCAACGGCGCAGAAGCTGAATGTGCTGCTGGCCAAGTTGCTGGTGCTGCAGTCCCTCCCTTTCCAAGTGGTGGACTCTGCACCTTTCAGAGAACTGATGGCTTGTGCCGAGCCAAGGTGGAGAGTCCCAAGCTGTCATTTCTTTGCGAAAAAGTCAGTACCAGCCCTGCACAAATATGTAGAATAGAAGGTGGGCCAGTCCTTGAGGCTGTCAGTGTCTGTTAAAGTGCACGGCAGCACCGACGTGTGGAGCTGTGACTATGATCAGGGACAATACATGTTCACGGCCAACTGGGTGAATGTGATTCCTACACATCCACACCAGGACTTGGCCGCTTCCTCCTCCACGTTGTCACGCCGTTGGTCCTGCGACAATGTCCTCCACCGTGTCCTCAGCCTCCACTGCAGGGACAAGTCATAATGCACCTTCAGCATACCACATGTGCAGGGCACGGCGGTGTCACGCTGTTCTTGACCTAATTTGCCTTGGCGAACTGAGTCACACAGGTTAGGCACTGATCCATGTCCTTCAGCAAGAAATCAAATCCTGGCTTTCTTCATGACAACTCAAAATCAGAACCATGGTGACCGACAACGAGAAGGACATTGTGTCGGCGCTGTGTCAAGGAGTGCTGAGCCATGCGCCCTGCATGGCACACATGTTCAATCTGGTTGTCAATCGGTTACTGAAGTCTTCCACCCATCTGCAAGACATCCTAAAAGTGGCCAGGAAACTTTGCATTCTCTTCAGCCACTCGTACACTGCAAAGCACACCCTCCATGAGCTGCAGCGGCAGAACGGCATCCCCCAGCGTTTCCACCCATTGGAATTACGACCTCCATATGTTGGACCGACTATACGAACAGAGAAAGGCCATCAACTATTTTCCAAACGGATAGGAGTACTCCCCTGTGTAACTTTGATGTCAGCCAGTGGCAGCTCATGCGTGACACCTGCCGTTTGCTCAGGCCCTTTGAGTACGCCACGTTATTTGTCAGTCGCCAGGACTACAGGATGAACAACATCATTCCACTGCTTCATGTCCTGGAACAGATGGTGGTAACAATGGCTGATCAGGGGATAGGAGACGTGGTGCCTAGATCTCACGGCCACATGAGCCCAGTGGAGGCTGAACTGGAAAAAGAGGAGAAGGAGGGGAAGGAGGACATTGGAGCACAGGCAATGTGTAGAGAAATGGGTGGTTTTTCTACTCAGCTGACAGGAAAGAAAGAGCAGGAACAGCCAAAGGAGCTACAGGATGATGAGGAAGACGAGACAGAAGACCCCAACACACCGTGGCAGTATGCAGTGGAGGTGGAGGCAGGGAGTCCCTCCGAGTCACTTGCACAAATGGCCCAATGCATGCTCACTTGCTTGCGTAGTGACAGCTGAATTGTCACCATTCAGCAGAGGGATGACTTCTAGCTCTCCACCTTGTTGGACCCTCGCTACCGGTCCAAAATGAGGGTATTTTTTACACCCACTGAGAGGGAGAACAAACTGAACTGCTACAGAGACATCCTATGTAGTCAGTTGGCTGCTGCCTATCTGCGCCATCGTCCATCCTCTCGCAGGTCTGACGGGGGGGTCCTCTGTGCTCACGTTCCACTGCCATGGCTGCTGGTGAGGGGTGGGTTGGCAGGAGCAGTACCAGCTCCATCAGCAGCAGCCTGAGTCTAGAGTCGCTGATGAGTAGCTTTATTCATCCGCATAGTGAAGAAACTACTCACCAGCAGCAGGTAGATCTGGAGCTGGACCTGAACCAGCAGGTGGTGGCATACTTGGACAGCACCCTGCCAACCCACATTGAAGATCCGCTGGATTACTGGGCAGCCAAACTGGATTTTTGACCACACCTAGCAGAGTTTGCCCTGGAAAAGCTGTCCTGCCCGGCCAGTAGTGTGGCATCTGAGCGGGTGTTTAGTGCGGCGGGGGCCATAGTTACCCCAAGGAGAAATCGCCTGTCCACCCAAAATGTGGAGAGACTGACCTTTGTCAAGATGAGTCAGGCGTGGATCAGCCAGGATTTCCACCCAGCAATGCCTGATGCATCTTATTAGATCATCTATGCCGCCTCACCCAAACCTTGACAAAAGAGACCGGTTTCTTCTGGCTACCTGCTTCAGCTACTACTCTGATGCTGCCACCTGCCTGATCCACACATCTGATGCCAAGTGCTCCTTATTTCACCCACCTTTGTCAGCGGGTACTGGTATTACCATCCACCGCCCCACTCTGTCACCGGGTCTTTTTGTGGTCTCCTGATGCTGCTGCTGCCATCTCCACACTATGTCACCTTCACACTCTGTGGCCTCCTGATGCTGCTGCTGCCATCTTCACACTATGTCACCTTGCCACTCTGTGGTATCCTGCCTGATACTGCTGCTGCTGCCATAGCCACACTATGTCACCTTGCCACTTTGTGGTATCCTGATGCCGCTGCCATATCCACACTATGTCATCTTGTCACTCTGTGGTATCCTCCTAATGCTGCTGCTGTCGCCACCTCCAAAATCTGTCATTGTGCCTCTCAGTGGCCTCCTCATACTGCTGCTACCTCCACACTCTGTCATTGTGCCACTCTGTGACTTCTTCATGCTGCTGCCACCTCCAGACTTTGTCATTGTGCCACTCTGTGACTTCTTCATGCTGCTGCCACCTCCACACTTAGTCATTGTGCCACTTGGTGGCCTCCTCATACTAATGCCAACTCCAGACTCTGTCATTGTGCCACTCGTTGGCTTCCTCATACTGCTGCCACCTCCACACTTTGTCATTGTGTCCCATTGGTGGCCTCCTCGTACTGCTGCCACCTCCATACTCTGTCATTGTGCCACTCGTTGGCTTCCTCATACTGCTGCCACCTCCACACTCTGTCATTGGGCCACTCTGTGGTCTCCTCATGCTGCTTCCACCTCACCACTGTCATAGGTCCACTCTGTGGACTTCTCATGCTGTTCCCACCCTCCCCACATCATGACTGGTCCACTATTTTGGCTTTCGGCCTGGCTGACATCATCATTTATTTGACCTTTCTTCTGATCTGTCAGAAGGAAGGAAAAATGAGCCGCACAATGGATCTTGTCTGTGTAGCAGCTGTAAGGCCTGTAGGGTCCCATCAGAATTGGCTTATGATTTGGTAGCCAAAAGCAGGAGTGGGTAAAAAACACAGAAGACATGCAAATATTCCATTCATCTGTTTTAGATCCACTCCTGTTTTTTGGGCATTCGCAATATTGATGGATTATTGAGCAAATGCTGACCAAGTGAAGGCGTATGCTCCACAGGCAGGATCCGTTTTTTGTGGGTTATTGTTCTGACGGATCAGAGGAAGGGCAAATTAATCAGTTATGTCAACACAAACTTACTGCTGACACCCTCTCCACTCTGTTCGGGGGGGGGGGGGCTCTACTTGTATTCTCGTTTAATAGAACAGGTTCTGTTGACATCAATGTGAAATCAGCTGGCGACGGTGTAAAACTTCTTCATGGTGCTAACATCGACCTGTAAGGCTGAGTTCATTCTTGAGTTACTTGGTCAGTTTTGACCCCGTGACTGCCCTAATAAGTGAAGTGTGCAGTGATTCTAAGAGCGACGCCTGTCATCTGCTTGTTATACTGACTCACAGTATTATTTCACTACTACCGCATCAGACTCCCTATGCGTATTACTGCAAGGCACAGTGTTCTACACCACTATAAAGGCTCTCTGCAACCAGGAAAAAGATGTTTTTTTAACGTAATTTGCCACGAATAATTGTGTATTAAACCGAATTTTTCGAAAAATTTTTGGCAAACCGGCGAATCGAATATTTGAAAAATTCGCTCATCTCTAAATATAATCCCTTTAATTGCTCTGGAATTCCTTTTTTAATCTTGATACTTTATCCTACAGGCAGTGGAGCATAGGCGACGTTGTCTAACATCCCTCATACAATACAGAACATAAATCTGTCTTGTGCAGCAGCATCTTCAAGGCGTGCAACATTTACCCCTTATCAGCAAGTGAGTGATGGTGAAAAACGGTTTCAACTTACAACATGCGCACGCAGATCAAAAGAACAGCAAGATATTGTATTTAACGTAACACAGAAATCTTCATTAGGACTCCTGTTCCACCCTCTTACCTTTGAATTATCTTCCCTACAAGCCTATAAAGAATTCTTGCCAGATATAGCCCTATTTTTTTTTCTACAAATGCTGCCTTAGAAGTAAGCTGACTGGATAAATATATTCATGGATATTTTCGTGTAGCTCAATAAAGCTATTATTCTTTGTAATGAGAGGAGAGTAAATTGTATAGACAGAGATGGAGGTCCATTTTTTATTTTTTTGCATTTCCTTCTAGGTCCCTCTTTATCTTCTAGTTAATCTTCCATTCATCGCATGTGATGTAGAAAGAAGCGTTCAATATTATTTCAGCTGGCTTTTTTTTATATTTCATAGATCAAGGACTATTTAAAATTCAGCACAGATGTATTGAAAGATGTTAGATGTTTTTCTTAAAGGAGTCATCCCACATTTTTTAAACCGGCACCTGGATCTGAACACTTTTGTAAAAGCATGTCATTAATAATTTAGTAGTCACTATGTTATTAACTGAAACCTGTCGAGCGCCACCTGCTGTTTGCTCTTTTTATAATTTCGCTGTCCTGCTCACTGAGGTGGAAGCACATGCTCAGTTGCATCTTTCAACTGCCACAAACTGCAGCAGAAAGAACAAGCCTCCTGAGAAAGGAGACATCCCCTAGGGTGCCAGCTTGAAATAAATCTAGAAGAGCAATTGGAGCAATGAATGGGGAGATCTCTGGATCCATGTGAGGTGCAGGGCTGATGCTGCATTCGTTAGAACCCCTAACCCCTTTAATGTATGGACCGCGCAGTGTGGCGATATTAAGTGTTAAGGATGAAGCATAATTGTGTTATCTGATAAAGAGGACCTTCATGCCTCAGCTACAGTGGACACCTATATTCTAAACTTCGGATTGTATCAGGAGTAATTTTGTCAAAGGGTAGGGGTTCACAGGTAGGTGGCACATACATAAATACAAATACGGTAGGTGCTAGGCATTCACTTAATGAAGGCTCTTTTTCTAACGGGAATAGATAATATCACCATTCAGTGTATGATAATTGTGCTGCCATACTGTACACATAGTTTACCGTATAACATACACAAAAATAATACTTTTATAGTATAGAATGAAAAATGCCTGCTATATGAGACCCATGCTGAGGCCACTCCGGTACCCCAGGTGTGCACTGGTACAGCTCCACTCCCCTCTTGCTCCTTCCCGGTCCAGTTGGTCTTCCGGCAAGACTACTTCCTTCTACTCACAGAGCAGGAGCGTAGGCTTTTGGTTTTTTTTAGCCAATGGCTAGCAACCTTGGGGTACTTCAACCTTGGGGTGTGAACAATAGGTTGACTAGCTTGCTAGTTTTCTATGAAGGTGTGCTATTTTCATTTGTCTGCCTATATACTGACTTCTGCCCGCTTATTGGATTCTGACCCTCTGCTATCTGACCTGACCTGTGCCTGATGTCACGACTGTGACTGATCCAGACAGGTCTGGGAGGAGAAGGTCGCAGCGACTTGCTACTCGCGATAGCTTGTGAGTTTGCTCCGTGGTTCAGGGTATGTCATCTGGGTTTTGCCTTGTGAACCTTTTTGTCCTGACTGGGAGTTTGTAGGCATCCTTCTCAGGTGAGTCCTGTCTGCCACTCCCAGCTACTATATTAGTTTCAGTTTCACTTGCAGTCATTGCCAGATATAGTCCTTACTTCCAGTTCTATTCTGACCATTGAAGGAGATCGTTTGATGGTGTTGCTGTGGAGCTCTTGTCCGGCGTGGACTGTCGTGATTGGGATCGCCTTCTCTGCTCGTGACTGGATAAGTCTATCTCTGCTATAGTTTGTTTGTTGCTGTCTTCCCCTGCTGTTCTCCTAGACATGAGTGATGGTGACTAGTGCTCCCATCGGCCTTTCCCCACTCTAGGCTTGTTAGGGTGACTGAGGGTTTAGGCATCCAGCTCGCCGCACGGGTTCACACCCCGTCTAGGGTATCAGGGCAGACAGGTGCCAGCTTAGGGTTAGTCAGGGGTGGCCATACTATTCCCATCCGTAGATAAGGGTCCCCCTTCCCCTCCGTCTGGTGCGACACGACTGCTGCTGGGATAGCAGTCGTGACAGTATATCTGGCCTTAAAAAAAAAAAAAAAAAGTGACATTTCTTTTTTTTTTTTTTTCTGCTTGCTGTTTTGCTTTGTATTTTGTCTGTTCCACTATGGATCCGATTTCGGTTTTGGCGAAACAATTTCAGGGGTTATCCCTTGAAGTGGCAGGATTAAAAGCAACAGTGCTGCAGCAGCAATCTTTGGGTTCCACCGTTGCTACGGGAAACCAAGGTACTCCTGAGCCAAAAGTGGCTTTACCTGATAGGTTCTCAGGAGGGAGAGACCAATTTGTAACCTTCAGAGAAGCTTGCAAATTGTTCTTCAGGTTACGCCCTAGATCCTCCGGCGGTGAGGAACAACGGGTGGGCATTGTATTTTCTCTCCTGCAAGGAGATCCGCAGGCTTGGGCTTTCTCCCTACCATCAGACTCTCCAGCCTTACGATCAGTGGAGGAGTTTTTTGAAGCCCTGGGTCTCGTATATGATGACCCGGACAGGGTCTCACTGGCTGAGTCTAAGCTACGTAGACTTCGGCAAGAGAACCGGTCTGCTGAACTATATTGTTCCGAATTCCGTAGGTGGGCTACTGATACGTGATGGAACGACTCGGCCCTTAGGAGTCAGTTCTGCCAGGGGTTGTCTGAAAAATTAAAAGACGCGCTGGCGGTATACGAGGTCCCTGGGTCTCTTGAGGCTGCTATGTCTCTGTCCATAAGAATCGACAGACGACTCAGGGAGAGACTATTACATTTTACGGAGGCCTCTATAGGGCAGGGATCGGTCTGTTATGGTCCAGTCGAACCAATGCAAATAGGGGGCGCCACTAGACGGGTGAATCCTCCTAAGTTCCGCCGTAGGTCAGAGGTTTGTTTTCGTTGTGGGGGGAGGGGTCATTTTGTAAAGGTTTGTCCCTCAGAACCCAAGAGACCACTAACAAAGGAGCCGCCGGAAAAACTAGAGTCCCCAGATTGTGTGGAGGAGAACAGTCTGGGCGTATTCGTTTCCTCCATACGCATGTCTCAGTTTTTGTTGTCCGCTACCGTTGAGGCGGGCAATAAAACTGAGATCTGTTCCGTCTTTTTGGACAGTGGGGCGGGGGTCAACTTGGTGGATTCACGGTTTGCTCAGGCTCTGGGTTTTACTCCAGAACCGGTATGCAGAACTATTCCTGTTTTTGCCATCGACTCCTCCCCTCTTACTCAGAGAGAGTTAACTCAGGTCATCCAAAATATCCATCTGCAGGTAGGGGACCTCCATAAAGAGCATATCTCTTGTTATGTCCTGGACGGTCTTCCGGCTCCTATGGTATTGGGGCTTCCCTGGCTGGTGACTCACAATCCAGTGGTGGATTGGCAGGCCGGGGAGATTGTGGAGTGGAGTGAACATTGTAAGGACAACTGCTTGAGTAGTAGGTGCTCTACACTCTCTGTAACATCTTTACCTGCCTTTCTGTCAGATTTTATGGATGTGTTCTCTGAGAAGGGTTGTCAGGGGTTACCACCTCATCGTCCATATGATTGCCCGATTAATCTATTACCTGGGGCAAAACTACCTAAAACCCGGTTATACAATCTTTCCGGCCCGGAGAGGAAGGCTATGAAAAATTATATTTCGGAGAGTTTGGCTAAGGGACACATCAGACCCTCTTCTTCACCTGTGGCTGCAGGGTTCTTTTTCGTTAAAAGAAAGATGGGGGCCTACGTCCTTGCCTGGATTTCCGGGAATTAAACCGGATAACTATCCGAGATCCCTATCCTCTTCCTCTCATTCCCGACCTCTTTAATCAGGTTGCTGGTGCTAAATGGTTCTCCAAAATTGATCTCAGAGGAGCCTATAACCTGGTTCGCATCAAAGAGGGGGATGAGTGGAAGACGGCTTTTAATTCTCCGGAAGGGCATTATGAAAATCTGGTCATGCCATTTGGTCTTACTAATGCGCCTGCGGTATTCCAACATTTTGTCAACGATATTTTTAGTCACCTTATCGGGAGATTTGTTGTGATATATCTTGATGACATCCTGGTCTATTCCCGGATCTGGATACACATAAGATCCATGTGAGACAAGTGCTGCAGATATTAAAGGCCAACAAATTGTTTGCTAAGTTAGAAAAATGTGTGTTCGCCGTAAAAGAACTGCCATTTCTGGGGTATGTGTTGTCAGATTCAGGTTTCCGCATGGATCCAGAGAAAGTTCGGGCGATTATAGACTGGGATCTGCCTGAGAACCTGAAGGCATTGCAACGCTTCCTGGGGTTTGCCAATTTTATAGAAAGTTTATAAAGAACTATTCCTTGGTGGTCAAACCACTGACGGACATGACCCGTAAGGGATCCGATTTTTCCAAATGGTCACATGCAGCCAAAACTGCCTTTGCATCTCTGAAGGAGAGATTCACCTCAGCCCCTATTCTCGTACAGCCAGATGTCTCGCTTCCTTTTATTGTAGAGGTTGACGCATCAGAGGTGGGGGTGGGAGCGGTACTATCTCAGGGCCCGTCCCCTGGTGAATGGCGTCCGTGTTCTTTCTTTTCGAAGAAATTGTCTACTGCAGAAAGGAACTATGATATTGGCAACAGGGAACTTTTGGCTATTAAGTTGGCTTTTGAGTAGTGGCGTCATTTTTTGGAGGGGGCGGTTCATCCCGTCACGGTGATTACTGATCACAAAAACTTATTATATCTGGAGTCTGCTAAACGTCTCACCCCTAGACAGGCTCGGTGGTCGTTATTTTTTACTAGGTTTCATTTTGTAATAACCTATCGCCCGGGGGCAAAAAATACTAAGGCGGATGCATTGTCTCGAAGTTTTCCTGGAGGGGGTGATGTTGAGGTACCAGAGCCCATTTTGCAAAAGGGGGTGGTGGTCTCTGCATTACACTCAGGTTTGGAGGGGAGGGTGTTGGAAGCTCAGGGGGACGCCCCGGCCTCCTGCCCCTCGGGTAAACTGTTTGTGCCAGAAAATTTACAACTGGAGATACTAAAAGAACACCATAACTCCACACTGGCAGGACACCCAGGTAGTAGGGCAACCTCTGAGTTAGTGTCTCGTCGGTTCTGGTGGCCTAAATGGCGCCAGGAGGTGTTGAATTTTGTGTCTGCATGTGCTACCTGTGCTCGTTCTAAGGTAGATCATACTCGTCCGGCAGGGCGTCTTTTACCTCTGGCCATCCCCAACAGGCCTTGGACGCACCTGTCAATGGATTTCATTATGGATCTACCAGTATCAGCGGAGAAGACTGTTATTCTTGTAGTTGTTGACAGATTCAGTAAAATGGTGCACTTTATTGCTCTTGCCGCATTGCCTAATGCTAACACACTGGCTCAGGTTTTTATTGACCACATCGTGAAGCTTCACGGGGTCCCTTCCGATATTGTATCGGATCGTGGTACCCAATTCGATTCTAAATTTTGGAAAGCTTTTTGTTCTCGTTTAGGGGTTCATCTGTCGTTTTCTTCATCTTTCCATCCACAGTCCAACGGTCAGACTGAACGTACCAATCAAAACCTAGAGACATATTTGAGATGCTTTGTTTCCGAAAATCAGGAGGAATGGTCATCTTATTTACCGTTAGCCAAGTTTGCCATTAATAATCGTCGTCAAGAATCCACCGATAAGTCACCATTTTTTGGTGCGTATGGTTTCCATCATCAGTTTTGTACGTTTAGTGAGGGGGGGCCGTCTGGGATTCCCGAGGAGGAACGATTTGTGTCTTCACTTTCTTCAGTGTGGCAGAGTGTGCAAGAAAGTTTGAAGAGAATTGGTGGTAGATACAAACGTGCGGCTGATAGGAAGCGCTCTTAAGGTCCGGACCTTGGGGTGAATGACTTGGTGTGGTTGTCTACCAGAAATATCAAGTTGAAGGTTCCCTCGTGGAAATTAGGTCTGAGATTTATTGGTCCTTATAGGGTAATTAAGATCATTAACCCGGTGGCTTTTCGTCTGGAGCTACCTCAGACTCTAAGGATCCATAATGTCTTCCACAGATCTCTGCTTAAGAGATATGTAGAACCTCCTGAACCTTTGCCACTACCGCCTCCACCGGTGGTTGTTGATGGCAGTCTTGAGTTTCAGGTAGAAAAGATTGTTGATTCACGATATGTTCGCCGCTCTCTTCAGTACCTGGTGCACTGGAAAGGTTATGGTTCGAAGAGAGAATGTGGGGTTCCAGCATCAGAGATAAAAGCGGACAGACTCATTCAGGCTTTTCATAGCTCCCATCCGGAGAGGCCTGGTCTTGAGGGTCCAGGGGCCCCTCGTAGAAAGGGGGGTACTGTCACGACTGTGACTGATCCAGACAGGTCTGGGAGGAGAAGGTCGCAGCGACTTGCTACTCGCGATAGCTTGTGAGTTTGCTCCGTGGTTCAGGTATGTCATCTGGGTTTTGCCTTGTGAACCTTTTGTCCTGACTGGGAGTTTGTAGGCATCCTTCTCAGGTGAGTCCTGTCTGCCACTCCCAGCTACTATATTAGTTTCAGTTTCACTTGCAGTCATTGCCAGATATAGTCCTTACTTCCAGTTCTATTCTGACCATTGAAGGAGATCGTTTGATGGTGTTGCTGTGGAGCTCTTGTCCGGCGGTGACTGTCGTGATTGGGATCGCCTTCTCTGCTCGTGACTGGATAAGTCTATCTCTGCTATAGTTTGTTTGTTGCTGTCTTCCCCTGCTGTTCTCCTAGACATGAGTGATGGTGACTAGTGCTCCCATCGGCCTTTCCCCACTCTAGGCTTGTTAGGGTGACTGAGGGTTTAGGCATCCAGCTCGCCGCACGGGTTCACACCCCGTCTAGGGTATCAGGGCAGACAGGTGCCAGCTTAGGGTTAGTCAGGGGTGGCCATACTATTCCCAATCCGTAGATAAGGGTCCCCCTTCCCCTCCGTCTGGTGCGACACGACTGCTGCTGGGATAGCAGTCGTGACACCTGACCTCCGTATTGACCCTTCTCTTCCTGCCTTGATCTCAGACCATTCACCTTAATTGCTAATACTCTGCCTGCCCTAACCTGGAGGAAACCTTAGGATTTTGAAGCTCACAGGCAATAGGCAAAGTCCATTGTTGAGGGATCACACCTAATTCTACCACAAACACTAGTTCAACCTGATTCAGTAGCCTGCATTCAGATGTCACAAACTTCTTTCATTACTTTGGTGCTTGACATACAAATAAAGCACATAGTCACTTGGCATGTGCTACCCATGTCCCAACCAGGAAAATCCAAAAATGATATGCCCTCCATTGATTACCTATGGTACTAACCACATTACAGGCAAGGACCACGTCTAAGCAGTTCAATGTAATGAAGTCAGCTATTTTTCGATTAATTACAAGAGCTAGGGCATTATAGGATGGGCACACAGGGCAATGCCACTGCTTTCCATTAACGTTTAAATAGAGGGTCCCTCAACCCTTCTCACCTCCACTGCTTAGGCTGGTTCTAGTATGCACTCTCTTAGAGTAATCTTACACATGGCTCCTTTACCATTATCGGCAGGTCTTCACACAACAGTCTGTACCTAATGATATACTGTTAGTTATACCATTAGTACAACAGGTGCCTCCTGCTTTTTGCTGAACTCATCTGCAAACATGTGTCAATAGTAGCTTTGCTACTTCTCTGACTGAATGATAGCTCACTGCAATCTCTGCCTCTCTGATCTGCTTTAGTCACTCAAGCAATCTGGGGATGGTGCAGCTCACATTCTGGAATACCCCTACACATGCACCGGAAGGCTCCCACTGTTCTATTGCTGGTACTAGACTATTTCTGCTATCTCTTGCCATTAAGCTTTTTCTCCTGACTCTCCTTGGCGCTCTAGCACAGGCTACACTTGCAACACCAGATGTCAATATGACTGCAGTAGTGTTGATCACGAATATTCGAATTTCGAATTTTTATTGCGAATATAGGTACTTCGAAAATTCGCGAATATTTCGGATATAGTTATATATATTCGTAATTTCGAATATTCTAATTTTTTTTTTCATTTTTTTTTTTAATCAGTACACATGATCCCGCCCTGCTTCTAGCTTGTGGGCCAATAAGAAGGCTGCAATATACTTGACTTTAGGAGTAGTAGTGTTTGCGAATTTTGCTCTATATTCATTTTTTTCGAATATTCGCTATATTGCTATATATTCTTGTTTTAGAATATTACGAATATTCGAAAAAACTAAGTTATAGCAATATAGCAAATATTCGAAAAAAAATCGAATATAGAGCAATTTAGCTAATATAGTGCCATAATCTTCTTTGTCTAATAGTTGTAAGTTGAAAAATTCGCAATAAAAATTCGAATACGAAAATTCGAATTACGAAAATTCGCATATTACACAATCATTACCTTGCCGATTTTTTTGAGTAAAAAAAAATCGTGAATTTTCGAATTTTCAACGAATATTCTACAAAATATTCGCGAAATATCGCGAATTCGAATATGACCCCCTGCCGCTCATCACTAGACTGCAGTAAGTGTTGGATCCTAGAGTGACGGAAGCTTCCACCAATTTCTTTCTGGTCCTGGTAATACCATCAAAGACACAATCTTGAAATTAATGTATGTCATCTTTCCTGAAGGAAAATAAGCTGAACATAGGATGGTCTTCTGCTGGGGCTTTCAGCCAACAGTTGTAATCTGTCGAGAAACTAGGTAGCAAGTGCATGTGCTTATTTTTCTACACCCCACCACTATAGGGATGAAAGCATTACATGGCACTGTCACACTTCGATGTGGGAGGGAAACACCACACCAAGCATAGGAGGGAAGGGGGGAGGAAACAGGAAATTAGGCCTGAGAACTAGGGAAGGAAGATGGACACCTCCTATTAAAAAACCCTAACAAAAATCCTGACTGGACTACCAGTATGAACAGACCCCAAAGGGTAGGTGAGTTCATACGCAGGAATACCTAGAGTCCTATGTAGCCCTATAGGACCCTGGTACTAATGGCAGGGACTAGACTATCTGTTCCTCCAAAAGGAAGGATGAACAGGAGTCTCCTTCAGGCCTAATACAAACAATAGGGAAATGCAACACATAGAACCCAAACAAAATACAAAAGGGAAAGGAAAGATTTAACTTCAAAGAGGCTATGGAAGCACCAGGAACTCAGCCGAGATCCTACCACAAACAATCCACAGGCACAGAAGCTATATACCGCACAGCATAGTGGGAGAAGCAACTATAAATAAGGAAGGCTAAATGACCAAATAAGCTGGAGGCAAGGGGTGTGGCCATTACCAGAAACACCTATTGATCCACAAGGAAAACCTGTCAGATCAAACCATGTGTTGCCAATCTCACAGATCTCCTGCCACTCACTTTTTCCGGGACTTTTTCCGGGACGTCCGTATGTCTCGGTACATCCGTGATGGGTTACCCACTGAAGTTAAAAGGGTTCTCTGGGGTTTTGATTTGATGGCCTATCTTCAGGTAGACGTCTGAATCCTAGCACCCTCCCTCCGATCAGTTTGTTAGAAGAAGCTTGTAGTGCTCCATGGGAGTGTAGGCCTCTTCCTAGGCCAGTGACATCATCGAGCATCGTGAATGGGGCCGAGCTGCAAAACCAAGCACAGCCACTATGCAATATATGACGTTGTGCTTGGTGAGCTGCGAGGAGGCCACAGCGCTCCCAAGAGCTCCAGTGAGCACTGAGTCCCTCCTCAAATAGCTGACCATCAAGGGTGCTGGCAGTCAGACCCCTGCCGATCTGATATTGATGACCTATCCTGAGGCTCAAAATCTCAGATAACCCTTTTAATCAGGTGTAATACATGGACATATTTCATACAGTGGAGACAGAAACACCGCTGTGTAAAGAAATATTATAGAATGTTAAAAGGCAGTTTTCGTGCAGGTTCTGGTAGCGGCATGAACGAGGTGTGCCGCGCTCCTCCTCTGGCTGCCCTCTCCTCTCTCTCCCCGCCTCGCCGAGCTCTTCGATGCAGTCCTGGATCTAAGGAATGCCGCCCCCTGGCCAGGCCTGGCTAGCGGAGCCCAGACCGCCTAGATGGGAGTTAGCATTATCTTACTTTGCCGCCTGCTGCCTGTGGTGATCCTCCGTATGTCGTCTGTTCTGACCTGCTACCTGCTGCTGCCCGCCTGTTGTGACTTGGCTGTGACCAGTTGTATGGTCGCGTTGCCGCGGAGGTGCTGGGCACTGGGCGCTGGAGCTGGTAAGCCACCCGGGACACTCCGGTGCTTGCTTTACCCTGCCACTTGCTACTTGCTGCTCGATGTTCCCAGCGGCCTGATCTGTACTGCCTGCTCTGGCTCGTCTGACTCGTCCTCGATGCCCGCTCCTTGCTGTGATCAGCTGTATGCTCTCTGGCTGCCTGTGAAGTGCTGGGTGTCAGAACTGGTAAGATACCAGATAAATCGGCTCCGGCTCCTGTGGGTGAAGTAGGGGTTCGGTGCCAAATGCCAGATGCCTTGCGGATGAATTGGGTGTCCCACCCCGATTTTGAATCTGCCGACCCCCGGTGCGGTTGGAAGGTGGTAGTTGGGTGGTGTCCCCTGCTGTGCCATTATAGGTTTTGGTTTGCTGTCAGCTGCGAGCCCTGGGGGCTATCATCTGTGGAAGTTGCAGTGGTCGCTGGGAGTCTGAGGTGGCGATCTCAGGTGAACTGCCTCCCCCTCTGTGCAAAGTTTAGAGGAACATATAAGGTCAATAAGAACCTCCTCGTCTTACAGTCTTCTGGACCCTGTCTTTTTTCTTTTGGAAGGGTCTGGCCCTCCTGATAACCTCAGTTGCCAGTTGGAAAATTCCTGGGCCAGTGCGTAGGGATCGCCATAGCAGCCATAGCAATGGCTATGGGGCCCTACGCCACTGGGGGCCCGACCGCGACTGAGGATAAAAAAAATAAAATAAAAATGTGGCGAGTGGGCCAGGCGTGGCGCTGTGATAGGGTCAGGGCTCCAGATGGTCTCTCCCTCCCCCCTGTGCTGCTGCCGCCGGCGGCCAATAAGAAGAGGGACAGGGCCGGGGAGGGCTGTGGCCACTGCGCCACCAATGAAGATGACTGACCTTTAATACAAATGCAGGAGGCGGCACCGACCTCTATGACAGGGAGCTGCGATCAGCGGCAGTTAATCCCTCAGGTGCCGCTCCCTGTCATAGAAGTCGGGTGCCGGCTATTTGATTCCGGCACCCGCCTCCTGCATTTGTATTAACAGGTCAGTTATCTTCATTAACATTGAGTGCGCCCCCCCCCGTATAATAAACATTGAGTGCGGCCCCCCAGTATAATAAACATTGAGTGCGCCCCCCAGTATAATAAACATGAGTGCGGCCCCCCCCCAGTATAATAAACATTGAGTGCGGCCCACCCCAGTATAATAAACATTGAGTGCGCCCCCCCCAGTATAATAAACATTGAGTGCGGCCCCCCCCCCAGTATAATAAACATATAAACATTGGTGGGCAGTGGGCAGTGACAATGAGGGTTAAAAAATAAAAAATTAACTCACCTACCTCCAATTGATCACGTAGCTGCTGCCGGTCTCCTGTACCTTCTTCAGGACCTGTGGTGACGTCACTGAGCTCCAGCCCTCCATCACATGGTCCATTACCATGGTGATGGATCATGTGATGTATCATGTGATAAGCTCAGTGACATCACCACAGGTCCTTTGACAGGTCCTGAAGAAAGTACAGGAGACCGTCTGCTACGCGATCAATTGGAGGTGGTGAGTTAATTTTTATTTATTTTTTTAACCATCATTGCCACTGCCCACCAATGTATATTATGTTGGGGGGGGCGCACTGTGCCACCAATGTTTATTATACTGGGGTGTTGGGGTGGGCGCACTGCACCACTCAATGTTTTATATGTTTATTATACTAGGGAGGGGGGGGCGCACTGCCCACCAATGTTTATTATGTTGGGGGGCCGCACTGTGCCACCAATGTTTATTATACTGGGGTGTTGGGGGGGGCGCACTGCACCACCCATTGTTTATATGTTTATTATACTAGGGAGGGGGGGCGCACTGCGCCACCAATGTTTATTATGTTGGGGGGGGGGGGGGGCGCACACCACACTATTAAATAATGCAGCTGCGCCTGCCAGGCTTGAGCAGGTATACAGTATGTGTGAATAGGGAAGATGCTGAGATCCGGCTGTACCTCAAAGTGAGGTACAGCCAGATCTTAGCATCTTCCCTAATCCATATTCACACATATACCTGCTCAAGCCTGGGAGGCGCAGCTCCATTATTTAAAGGGATTCTGTCAGATTTAACCCCTCTAACCTAAGCATATGCTCATGTCCAGACTAATAAGAAGAAACCTAAGCTGGCCTTATTAAACCTCACTGTGGCTCTATTTGCCCAAAAAACTGTTTTTTATAACCTGTCAATCACTTACTTAAGGTGCCCAAGGGGAGGTCCGTTAATACAGGGTGCCCGACCACAACCCCTTGCCGTCTGGGACGCGGAGGATTGCGGAGGCGGCGCTGGAGCTGTAGAAGGTGGCACTGAAGACAGGGAAGGCGGCGCTGGGCAACGGACAGCAAGGGGTGCGGCCGGGGGCACCCCTGTATTAACGGACCTCACCTTGGGCACCTTAAGTAAGTGATTGACAGGTTATAAAAACCAGTTTTTTGGGCAAATAGAGCCACAGTGAGGTTTAATAAGGCCAGCTTAGGATTCTTCTTATTAGTCTGGACATGAGCATATGTTTAGGTTAGAGGGGTTTAAATCTGATGACAGAATCCCTTTAATAGTGTGGATGTGGGGATGTTTGGGGTGGGAGGTGTCCGATAGGTATGTGGGGGTGGGAGATCCGGGAGGGGGGGCCCATAAAATTTTTTTTGCTATGGGGCCCAGTCATTTCTAGCTACGCCCCTGCCTGGGGCACTTCGATATCGCTTTTGTGCGGCTGAAAAGCCAAACCCTGGTGTCCGCAGACTGAACTTCAGTGGGTGCCCCTATTGGGTACCCTGTTTTTTGAATTTGCTTATGGGTCATATATTTTAAATCTGAGTTTTTAGATTTAAACTGTTGGCAACTATATTCTATCCTGTTATCTGGGGGGACTAACCAGTTAGTTCGCATTCACCCCGGGTTTCTGAAGTATATGTACTGACTCAGCGTTTACTCTTTTTGTCTGTTGTATATATTGAACTAGTACCTGCCTCCTTTCTCTATAGGGTTCCGCTAATATTGAGGGGTGGTGCTCTGTATTTATATATATGAGATATTGCTGGGTGGGAACTCTGTATGTAGATGCAATATATTGACTTATATAAAAATGCTGCCAAAATACCGGTAAATCAGGTGTCTGACCTCTCCAAAAGGTGGATCAGGGGGGAGCCCACAGGCTCGACTAGATAAATTTTTGAAGTCACCACCACCCAAAACTATAGGGGGGTACAGAGATCTGTCCCGCAGGCTGAGTCAGGTTCAGATAATACGGATCGGTTAGAGCAGGGCTTATCAAAGACCAGTTCCTCCCAATAGTGAAGGCTTTGAGAGCATTATAATAAATTGCAGGATATACTGGGAGTGGTAAATGCTACTAGTACCTCGGTTGCAGAGTTGGCCTCTTCCCTTGCAGTAGTACAAGGGGACGTTACCATAATAAGAGACGAAATGACGAAGCTGAGATTAAAGGTTAAGAATTGGAGACCGCAGTTAAATCTGTCACTGTAGAGAGCGGGGTATTAAAGAACAGACTGGAAGAAGTAGATGAAGATCGTACTTGGTTAAGAAGGAAAGTGGTAGAGTGGAAGATAGATCTCAGAGATATAATCTGCGTTTAGTAGGTTTCCCAGAAGGGGTAGAACAGGATAACCCATCAAAATTTATTCAGAAGGGGGCTGGTAGAAAGTTTGGGGCCAGATTACGATGTATCTTCCTTTTGTGTGGAAAGGCCCCACAGAATTCCTTTTAAAAAACCTCCTCCAGGTGCCCCCCCTAGGGCAATCTTAGCAAAATTTGTCTGTTCAAAGGACCGGGATTGGGTTCTTAGACGCAAAAGAGAAGTATCAGAAATATACTTTGACAGTAACTTGATATTAATATTTCCTGACTTCTCCCGAGAGACTCAAAACAAAAGAAGATTCTTTTTTGATGTTAAAAAAGATTGATTTCAGCCAAGATTAAGTACGCAATGTTATATCCTGCTAAATTAAGAGTGGTATACAATGATTCTGTTTTGCTTTTTTACCACACAGGCGGAGGCGCGCAATGGTTGGATTCTAGGGGTTTATGAAATAGTAGGAAGAGGTGGTGAGGAGGGAGGTTAATGAGGGGAGGTGGCGGGGGGGAGGTTTGGTGGAAGGAGAGAGGTTGATGGGTATTGTAAAATGCCCTGTCAACCTTGCAGGGGGGGTTTTGGGAGTGAGTTTAAGGGAGGGATTGGCTGCCGTTCTCTGTTTTCGTGGCTGTGCGTGCCTCTCCGCTGAGATTGGGGATACCTCTACACATTTGATATGCCTTGTAACATTTTATGTTGGAATGTGAGAGGGTTGGGAGACAGGGTGAAGAGGAACGGTGGTATTTGACCTTGTGGTCTGTCATCTGCCTGCGATTGGTGGCACTACTAGAGACCCACGCAACAGAAGATAGGATTTATACATTGAAAAGGAAATGGGCTTCTCTGGAGTACCACGCTTGTTACTCTTCTTATGCAAGAGGTGTTATTGTATATATTCATCGAGGGATGGAGTTCCAACCGTTAGATAGTACCATTGATAAAGAAGGGCGATATGTATTTCTTCATGGGTTACTGGAAAGGGCAGGAGGTGATATTGCTTTTATTTATGTCCCCCCTCCATTTAAATCAACGTTTTTTTCTTATTTAGCCCAATACATATCTACCAAAAATCAATGTGCCTTATTGGTGGCAGGTGATTTTAATGCGGTACCAGACCCTGAGTTGGACCGGTTCTCTTCACTTTCTGGGCGCGGTCGCAGTGGGTCCCCTTTGACTTTTTGACTTCTGTGTGCCAGGAGCTGGTGCGGGTGGATATCTGGCGCCACCTCTATGGCAATTAAAAAAATCATCTTTTCCTTGCTTTAGCCAGTCATACGGGTCTATGTCCCGTATTGATTTGGCCTTTGCAAGTCGGGATCTGTGTGGTCGCGTCCTGAGGATGAAGTATGAACCTCACGGAATATCGGATCACTCCCCAGTTCTGATTGGTGTTTTGCGGAGGCTCCATCCTCAGGAAGAACGTTTAAATTGAACCCGCATTGGTTTGAGGTGATAGGGGGAGCAATCCCGAGTAGACCAGGATATTCAGGAATTTTGGGGCTTCAACGTAGGTTCAACACACATTCATTATGTGTGGGACGCGTGCCGCATTGATTGACTGTCACAAGGAGCAATTTATCACCCAATTAAAGGTGGCTAATATTTAGCTTAAGACACTTTTATATAAAAAAGCACACACAAGCTTCTATTTCAAGGCCAGAATCGGTTTTTGCGAGTCCCGGTAAAACGGGCAGGTTTTTGGCTCGGTTGGTGGCCAACCAGAGAGAGGATACCACTATAAAAAGAAATCAGGAATCCACAGGGAACTGGAGTGAGATCCGCAGAGGAGATTAGAGAGGAATTCGTGAAATATTATTCTATCCTCTATAAATCTGAGTCCACGGTTAGTCGTACTGACATGGATCAATATCTTCAACAACTGGCGCTCACCCAGTTATCCTCCCCAAGATAGAATGATGTTGGATTCCCTATCTTTTGGAGGAACTTCAGGCGATTCTCCCGTCCCTAAAGTACAGTTCATCTCCCGGCTTAGCTGTGGTTTCCCGTTTGAAATCTTATAGGTACCATGCCAAATCACTCCTGCCGATCCTTCTTCAGGTTTTTTAATGAATCCTGCGCACTCGGTTCTTCACCACCCATCATTTAGAGAGGCAGTGATTGCTTTGGTCTTGAAGAAGGATAAGGACCCATGCGATGTGGGGTCATATAGACCTATATCGCTCCTAAATACGGACTATAAGATTTTCACTATAAGATTCTGGCTGGTCGCTTGAAGAGGGTTATAGCTGGTCTGGTACAACCCTGACCAGACGGGCTTTATTCCGGGCCGCCAAATACAGTACGAGTATATATAGGGTCTATTTGAATATGTCTGTTGGGGGCAGTGTGGACCACTCATCCTGTCATTAGACGCCGCGAAGGCGTTTGACAGGATGGAGTGGTCTTTTTTGTGGGCTACATGTCTTATTTTGGCCTTGGGAAACTTTTTCTGGAAATGACTCAAATGCTATATGAACAGCCGGTTGCATATATTAATATCAATGGTATTAGTACTTCTCCTGTTATGATTGCGGAGAGGGATGAGACAGGGTTGTCCCTGTCTCCCCTCCTCTTCGCTCTTTTTATAGAACCGCTGGCTTGTCGGATCCGTTTAGATAATTGTATATATGGCTTGTGGGGTCACGGGAAGTGAGTGATAAAATAAGTCTATACGCAGACGATGTGATTCGGTTTTCTGGACCAGGGTTGGGAAAATCCTCCCGGTATGTTATAGAGGTAATAGATATTATGGTAAATTGTCAGGCTATATGATCAACTGGACAAAGTCATCGCTTCCTACCCGCTGAACCGGAAAGCTGTAGATGTAAGGAGCCGAGACCGTGTTTTGGCTCCTAACGATACCTTAGACTACTTGGGGGTTAAGATTGGGGTCCTATTAAGTAGGTTTATGAGCTCAATCTGGCCCCAGTTTTGGATAAAGTTAGGACCAAGGTTGGCGCTTGGCGCAAATTGATATTGGCACAGACAGAGTCGAATCGCACTGATCAGGATGATTATTTTGCCTATGGTTCTGTTCCCGATGTGTGCTTCTCCTATTTGGATTGATGATATCTTCTTTCATAAGATTGGAGACCTTGAATAATGACCTAATTTGGGAGGAAGGGAAGAGGGTGCGTATAAAGCAGAGCATATCTATGGTTGTCGGAGAAAAGATGGTGAGTTGTCAATACCTTTTTTTCAAGGTTATTATTTTTGTGCACAGATTCAGCGGTGTTGTAATTGGAAAGAGAGTTTACTTTCACGGTATTTGAATAAAGTTATTAATAAGCCAATAGAGAATATATTTGCATGTTTGGAAACGGGGTTCATGGGAATGAGGAAGTCCTTGCTGATCCCTTTCTCAATTCAGAGGGTGTGGAATAGGCTGAAGGAGTTTCTTAAAGTCCCCGGCCCGTTTGGTTTCACCCCTCTGTGGGGGAATGGGGGGCTGGAGGAATTTTTCAAAATTATGGATTTTGGTTATTGGTCACGTAATGGCATCAATAGGGTGTCTCACCTATTTTACTTAGGTCGTTTTAAATCACTTTCGGAATTTGGTTTAACCGACACTTCACCATTAGATTTATTTATGTATGCACGTCTGAAACATATATTTGAAGCCTCTAGGAATAAGGGCCGTATATTTCCACGAGAGAATACATTTTTTGATTATTGTGACGCTCAGAAGGATAAGAGGGTGAAATTATCTAGATTATATGCTAAACTTCGTATGGCACTGGCAACTGTAACACCTTTTAAAAGCCCAATTAAATGGGAGCAAGAGTTGAATTGCCCTCCCTTACAGTGGCCCACTATCTATAGGAACGTGAGAAAGGCGACAGTTTCCAGTGCTCATAGATTAATTCAATTTAAGATCCTGCATAGACTGTACTATACGCCCAAAACCCAAGGAAAATTCCCCCAAAATAGGGATCGGGACTGTTGCTGCCCTAAATGTGGATATGTGAATGCGAATTATGTTCATATGCTTTGGAGCTGCAGCAAAATAAGAAAATTTTGGGATGAGGTCTTTTCTGCCCTACAAAAGGAATCCTCAATGAATTATAACCCGGGGATCTTGATAGTGATCTTTGGAGATTATGGTTCAGAAACGGAAGTTCCCCCCCAGATTAGACGGATCTGGATGAGAGGATTGATGGTAGCAAAAGTTATATTGGTCAGGCACTGGGGCTCTGTCTCCCAGCCCTCGTCAAGGGAGTGGGGTCTATACCTTCAACAAATTAAAATATATGAGGATATTGAAAGGAATCGGAGAGTTGCACGCAGAGCCACGTAGAAATAATTAACATATTTGCTGTATGCTGTACTTGATTGAACTGAGGGGAACGACAGCCAATGGGGGGGGGGGGAGGGTTAATAGGATGTTTATGATTCCTATATTATATACACGGATGTGATGGATATGTGATTTATTGTTATATTATATATATTAATGTGATTGTTTAAAGAAAAAAAAAGAAAAAAATTAAATAAAATAGAATGTTAAAATATCATTTCAACCATATCATTGGTGTCATTCATCGTTTAGTACAAATGGATAAAAATCTGCCCTGGTCGTGTGAAATCTGTACTATGAAGCCATGTACGGTTGCCACATCATCAGGACAAATTTTCAGTAAATGTTCCTAATGACAGCAAGCAGAAATCTTGCAAACTATAAAAAAAAACTGGTGCAAAAGTATATGAGAAAACTTTTCATTTGACGAGAGCTAAGACCCTGTGAGTCTCGCCTAAGATTATTAGATATATAATATGTGTAATAACTGTAAATATCAGAAATGTTCTGTCCTCCATAGTAACCGAGCAGACTTTCTATTTCCACACGAGTTCCTATCTGAGCCAATATCTAATATGTTGCCATGGATGAGAAGCTCTTGAGTTATTTGCACTGTGTTATTAATTGCAGATGGGTTTATTAGGGGAGTCGAAAATCCTCATAAGGATACATAGTATTCATATAGCATTGATTTTATATTGTCCGTGTGTTATGGTTTATTCTCACAGATTAGCTCAGATATAGACTAGGAGGCTTGGCAGTTAGTGTAATACTGATTAGTGTAGCTATAATTGTAGCACTTTTACACTGGACCACTATCCCTAGAAGGTAAAAAAAAAAGAGACTTTCATAGATTACAATTTGTATTATGAAGACTGGTTATTGTCTCTGGATACAGGCAGTGATTTGCCTAAGGTCTTTGGCACCCGGAGCAGGTCCTTTCTCTGGCAACCCCCACCCCCAACAGTAGTATTGCCCTCATCGTACAACATTTACAGTAGCTATGTCTAGATATGTGCCCCCTACTACCACATTCTGCCCTCTCATGGTAGTTCTGCCCATATTGTACCCCCCAGGAATGGACTGGGAATTTAAAGTGGCCCTGGAAAAAATAGTAAAATTGGCCCCGTTTTGTAGTCAGGTACAAATTGATGGAAGTCAGAGCCAGCAATACCATATTGCAGCACATTATACCACCCCAATAGAACCAAATACCACAGTCCATCATAAAATACTGCCAGGAGCACAAAATACATCCCCAAATACTTCCACTGGACGGCCGTGAGGAGGGCTCAGGCACCCCCCTGGGCATCGCCCCACCGGGAAATTTCCCTCTAAGGTCTATGGCCAATCCACCCCTGGTGCCCCCTCACGGTAATTATGCCCACACTGTGCCCCCTGACAGTATTTATCCCTCATTGTACAACCTTCACAGTAGTTATGCCCACATTGTGCCCCCTTTACAGTAGTTATGCCCACATTGTGCTCCCCTCACAATAGTTATGCCCTCTATTTCCTCCCCTTCACAGTAGTAAAGCCCCTTGTGCCCCCTTCACAGTAGTTATACCCATTGTGCTGCCTTGATAGTAGTAATGCCCACCCTGTGCCCCATAAAAGTTATGCTCCTTCACAGGAGTAATAACCTCTGTGCCCCCTTCACACTAGAAAAGCCCTCTGTGGCCCTTCACAGTAGTAATGCCAATTGTGCCTCCTTTACAGTAGTAATGCCCATTGTGCCCCCTCATAGCAGTAATGCCTTTGTGCCCCTTAACAGTTGTAATGCCCATTATGTCCCCTTCATAATAGTGATGCCCATTGTGCCCCTCCAAATTAGTAATGCGCATTGTGTCCCATTCATAGTAATAATGCCCATTATGCCCCTTCATAGTAATAATGCCCATTTTGCCCCCTTCATAATAGTAAAGCCCTCTGTGCCCCCTCTGTGTTAATAATAAAAAAAATTAACTACTTACCTTGTCCCGTTCCTGATGCTCGGATTCAGCTCTCCCCTGCAGGCACAGATTTCTCTGCAGCCCTGTGTGGGAGGAGCACAGGCAGATTACGGGGCTGAGGGCTCCTCCCACACAGGCTGACAGCACAATCTGTGCCTACAGGCTGAATGGTGGAGCAGGGAGCAGAAGTCTTCCTGCTCGATCATTCAGAGCACTGGCCTAAAGAGAAAGAACGCAGGGAGCAGAGTGTTCAGTGAGTGACAGGACTGTTGGTCCCCGGCAAAACAGCAATGAGCACTTCCATCTGTATTGATGGAAGCGCTCATTGCTGGCACCCCCTGAGAGCATGGCAGCCGGGGCGGACCGTCATCTCCCCTCCTTGGCACACCACTGGATACAGGTTTTTGAACCTGTAAAACTATGCCTCCGTGAGTGTATAAAACAAATTAAAGAAAGTCTCAGGACTAGAAAGGGATGGCTGCTTTCTTCCAAAAACAGCACCACAGCTGTCCACAGGTTGTGCGTGGTATTACAACTAAGCCTCATTCACTTCAAATGAGCTGAGCTGCAATACCAGACACAACCCATGGACATGTCTGGGAAGTTTTTGGAATAAAGTAACCATGCTTTTGTAATCCTTTACATCTCCTTTAAAAAGGGTCAGACCTCCACCAATCTGAAATTAGTGACCTATCCTGAGGATGTCATCAATATTGTGAAACCAGAATTCCCCTTTAAAAGGAATCTGTCACCAGTTTAATGCTGCTAGGCTCTAACAGCTCCAGCGCACGCCATAGATTCCCCATATTCATGACGGCTCTCCCCACCCACCTGCCTCTGATTGACAGCTTTTTTGCCATATGAATCAGCAGCATGTGGGTGGGAAATCCAGGAGCTCATGAATATCAGGACTCATCGGCATGTGCTGGAGCCGTTTAGCACAAGATTTTAGCAAAACGGCCGGGCCAATTAAAAAAAGTGACCTAGCATTCTGCTAAGCATTCTGTAACTAGTTTATGCTGCTCTTAGTTAGGACACCATAAAACTGATGACAGATTCCCTTTAAGAAATAGCATGCTGTTAAAAAGTGTAGATTCACTTTAATGGTTGTATTTTAATAATCTACTCAAGTTGGTAGATACATAGCCATGAGCTTTAGAAGGAACTTGTCAGCAGTTCTGAGGGGTCAGAACACTATAGTTGACAGGGAGAGAATGGCAAACAAAACTGGTAGAATGACTGAAGTTTTAATCCCTCCGGTGCCACACCTGGTGGTGCCCAGGAGGCAAGCCCTTCATTTTCAATGACCTGGAGGTCTATGTAACAAAATGTTGCAATTATAGCTATGTTTTTCTGAAGGGAAAAGTTTAACTTTCAGCCTAAATTTCTGACCAGCACTTCCTAACAATAGAACGCAAACATGAATGTTTATCAGGGATTAGGCCTCTATTCCCACAGACATCATAAGTATACACTCCCAGACAAGACTAAGACCGTTTCTATTAAAAACACATATTATAAATGCCTTTTCTTATTCATAAAACAGTTTCGTAAAACACATCCTCATTGTTTCTGTGAAAATCCCTTGTTTGCCTGTGAACACTTGTGTTTACAATTCCCCTTCAAGAGATTTTCTAAAAACTAACTAATTACCTACCCTAGTTTCTAACATAACACTCTGAAACTACATTGGAGTTTTCACCTCTATTCTAACACTAAATGAATATATCTTCACCACACTTCTAGTCATTTAAAATCCACGTATTTAAAACCTATGATATAAAACCCAAAATCCATTCACATGATTACTAATATAAATCTTACAATACATAGTCACTTTAGATTCGTTCTACTTTTCTTATTTAATCATATACCTTTAATTGTGTCTGTCGAAACCTTCTCACAAAGGCAGACTGTACAAACACTCCTAAGTTTGCAAACAAAGTCTCTACTTAGATCCTTAACCCCTTCAGGACCCTGCCATTTTTCACCTTAAGGACCAGGCCAATTTTTGCAAATCTGACATGTGTCACTTTATGTGGTGATAACTTTAAAACGCTTTTACTTATCCAGGCCATTCTGAGACTGTTTTCTCGTCACATATTGTACTTCATGACAGTGGTAAAATTGAGTCAAATTATTATTTTTTTTTTATAAAAAAAACACCAAATTTAAAAAAAAAATTGAAAAATTTGCAAATTTCAATTTCTCTACTATTATAATAGATAGCAATACCTCCAAAAATAGTTATTACTTTACATTTCCCATATGTCTACTACATGTTTAGATCATTTTGTGAATGCAATTTTATTTTTTGGGGATGTTAGAAGACTTAGAAGTTTACAAGCAAATCATAAAATATTTCAGAAAATTTCCAAAACCCAACCAGTTAAGGTCTGAAGTCACTTTGTGAGGCTTACATAATAGAAACCACCTAAAAATGACCCAATTTTAGAAACTACACCCCTCAAGGTATTCAAAACAGATTTTACAAACTTTGTTAAACCTTTAGGTGTTCCACAAGAATTAATGGAAAATGGAGATGAAATTTCAGAATTTAACTTTTTTGGCAGATTTTCCATATTAATAATTTTTTTGCCACAAACGAAACTCAATATTTATTACCCTGATTCTGTAGTTTACAGAAACACTCTATATGTGGACGTAAACTGCTGTTCGGGCACACGGCATTGCACAGAAGTAAAGGAACGCCATATGGTTTTTTGGAAAGCAGATTTCACTGGGATAATTTTAAGCTGCCATGTCACATTTGAAGACCCCCTTAAGCACCCCTAGAGTAGAAACTCCAAAAAAGTGACCCCATTTTAGAAACGACACCCCTCAAGGTATGCAAAACTGATTTTACAAACTTTGTTAACCCTTTAGGTGTTCCACAAGAATTAATGGAAAATAGAGATGACATTTCAGAATTTAACTTTTTGGGCAGATTACCCATTTTAATAAATTTTTTCCAGTTACAACAGTTACAAGGCAAGGGTTAACAGTCAAACAAAATATTTATGGTCCTGATTCTGTAGTTTACAGAAACACCCCATATGTGGTTGTAAACTGCTGTATGAGCACATGGCATTGCGCAAAAAGGAAGGAACACCATATGGTTTTTGGAAGGCAGATTTTGCTGGACTGTTTTTTTGACACCATGTCCTATTTAAAGGCCCCCTGATGCATCCCTAGAGTAGAAACTCCAAAAAAGTGACCCCATTTTGGAAACTACGGGATAAGGTGGCCGTTTTTTTGTAACTATTGATATGATTTTTGGTTTCTCTATATTACACTTTTTGTGAGGCAAAGTAAAAAAAAAATAGCTGTTTTGGCACCGTTTTTATTTTTTGTTATTTACAACATTGACAGGTTAGATCGTGCTGCCTTTCACGCCATCGGGTCCCCGTCACAGCAGCACGGGGACCCGATTGCAGCTCCGATACCCACAAGGAGATCGCATTTGCCGCGGTCAGCGCTGACCGCAGCACATCAAGGGTTAATGTGCCGGCATCAGTGATTTCACTGATGCCGGCGCATGCAGCAGGGGTCCAGCTATCAGTGACTGTCGGACCACTGCCGTGGATCGGGTGGGTGCATCTCCTGCACCCGCCCGATCACAGCGCCGTACATGTACGGCGCTGATCCTTAAGTCACGGACATCTGCGCCGTACATGTACGGAGCGGGTCCTCTACGGGTTAATCTCTTGGTTAGTGAATTTCAGTCCAAAGGATATTGAACTCCCCTTGCCCTTTTAAAATCGGACAAGATGGCTCCCAAACAGCACATATATCTGTCTATATTGTAATTTGTATATTTTTATATTCAATAATTCTGACAAATCCCCCCCCCCCCCTTCCCATGTTAGTCAAGGATCCCCTTTAGACCTGACTGGGGAGAAGGTTAGAAGAATTATCATGTCCACAAAATATATATTTTTAATGTGAAGGAAATCTTTTTCTTTTCATCCACATGGATAAGGTAACGGTATTGTCTTTCCCAGAACTCCGTCCATCAATCTTTCCATATTAGTAAAGGTACATCATCACACGGATTCTGTGTCCAATGGCCTTGGCCTGCAGGTTAAAACGGAACTCGGCATGAATCATGCCATTAATGTCATGAGCTCTGTTCACATGCAAAATATACCATCCTTGCACCTCTCCAACTGAAATTGGGATATGGTGTAGATCCATTCAATGGATATCCTTGGATCTAAACTTCACAAAGATTCTTTGAGATAAAATCTTATTTTCCACTAATAAGAATCCCGGAGCATCCTGTAACATAATTCCTGATGATGGTCCCGGCTCGATGATAGGTTCCATCCTAACCTGGGCTCCAAGGATCAACACCATCCATATGATAGCGGTATCTTTGGTATTAATCATCCTTACGAACTACCGTTTGGGTTCAGACTGTCACTTTTCTATAAAAGAAAATGATAGTATGAATACATGCACTTGATAACTAACATTTACAATTTTCCTAATTGATTTATGTATGAATGCTTCATAACTCAACACAAATCTGACCATCCGCAAATTGAGAGAAAATCATAATGTCAATCATTTATTACATCCTTTTCAGATTTTAATCAATTCTTTTCTTCGTCCTCACCTTCCATTATTCTCAATTTAAACCTAGGATGACAAACTCGCAATTGATTGACATGACCCCACTTCTCTACAAAACCATAATTTTTATAAATTTTCAACTTATAGACCACAGGTGATATTTTGCTTGTTTAGCTAGTTTTGTTAGTTACTGCTGCTTTTTTAGGGTTCTTTTGTGCAAAAGCAAACGCTTGTTGCAGATGTTGACAGAGGTTCCCCACATACTGATGAGTCGTGGCTGCATTGATCAGGTTATGATCTGAGGTGAGATACAACAGATGTTGTGGAAGTACCATTTTCCTACCCGTCATCAACTCAAAGGGTGATATCTTGGTAGCAGCACTTGGAGAGGCTCTAATAGCCATAAGCACTAAAGGTAACTTCACGTCCCAGTCTTTAACTGATTCTTTAACATACTTTTTCAGGATATTGACAACTATAACGCTCAACGGATCCACTAGAAGCTGAACAATAAGCAATATGCAGTCTCTGTTTTACACCCAAAATCTTCCACATTTTAGACATTACCTCACTAACAAAGTGTGATCCGCGGTCCGAATCGATCCTCAATGGTAACCCAAATCTGGAAAATACATGGTTAATCGTGTTGAGCGAGCATGCTCGGCCGAACAGTTGTTCGGCTCGAGCATCGCTATGCTCGGCAGACCCGAGTGCTCGGCCGAATACTTTGGGTGCTCGAGTACAATTTAATACAATGAAAGTCAATGGGAGACCCGAGCATCAAACCAGGCAACCCCCTGCTCTAAAGAAAAGAGGGTGTCTGGTTCACAAAAAAAGGTTAGAAATTGATGGAAACCCTTCAAAATGTTTTGGAAACAGCATTAGGAGGGTGGCTGGATGCATCTTAGACTCCTATTATGTATGACATCCAATAAACAACCACACAAAGGCTATATGCCAAAAGCCATGTATGTGCAAGCCATCAATCTATCCAGGAGACAGATAACAGCCAGCACACCTTACAATGGCAGCCTTGTGCACTATGAGATATTCCAAACCAGCTCTCAACTGACTGAGAAGCAGTAAACCTCAAAGTTATTTTGCATCTGTTAGATGACTTGGATGGACCTGCACACCTAGATCAATATCATTAGGGTGACAAAAAGTTTTCTGATTGTCCTAACATAATATTCAATAATTTTTCTATACAGTTTTGTCATGTAAAAACTAATTTGCATAAACATGAATATATGGAAAAGACATGCAAATGAGCAGAATCTGAGATATTCCAAACCCGCTCTCAACTGACTAAAAACCAGTAAATTTCAAAGTTATTTTGCATCTGTTAGATGGCTTGGATGGACCTGCACACCTAGATCAATATCATTAGGGCGACAAAAAGTTTTCTGATTGTCCTAACATAATATTCAATAATTTTTCTATACAGTTTTGTTATATAAAAACTAATTTGCATAAACATGAATATATGGAAAAGACATGCAAATGAGCAGAATCTGCCTTGTTTTTCAGCTGTCATAAGACTATAAAAACCAATAGATGGTGCTATTGAGTTATTAACAGCGCCATCTATTGGTATCACAGTCTTATGACAAGAGTAGACTAATAGTTTTGTCAGAAGACTATGAAACCAATAGAGGGCGCTGTTCATAACTCAATAACGCCAGAATATTAGACTAAGAGTCTTATGACAAGCTTATTAGTGTAGCCTTTTTCATGGAAAATTTGCAATAAAAATTCAAAATTAGAATATTCGCGATCTACACTAGGATGATATCTGACACTGGGAAAGCTGGGTAATAACTCAGTGATAAAATCTGACACTGCGAAAGCTAGGTAATAACTCAGTGATAAAATCTGACACTGGGAAAGCTGGGTTATTGAGGTATGAACAGCGCCATCTATTGGTTTCATAGTCTTATGACAAAAATATTAGTCTACTCTTGTCATAAGACTGTGAAACCAATAGAAGGAGCTGTTCATAACTCAATAGCGCCATCTATTGGTTTTCATAGTCTTATGACAGCTGAAAAACAAGGCAGATTCTGCTCATTTGCATGTCTTTCTCATATCCCCATGTTTATGCAAATAAGTTTTTACATTACAAAACTGTATAGAGAGGTTATTGAATAATATAACTTTTTGTCGCCCTAATGATATTGATCTAGGTGTGCAGGTCCACCCAAAGCCATCCAACAGATGCAAAACAAATTTGAGGTTTACTGGTTCTTGGTCAGATGAGAGCTGGTTTGGAATATCTCATAGTGCACAAGGCTGCCATTGTAAGCCTCCACCTTTTTCTTTTGGGGATTTAGGCCTTCAGAAGTAACCTCTTTATCCTAGAAAGTTGACCTTGGTAGGACACCATTGGGCTTTCTGTAAAGAGATCTTAACACCTGCCTCTCTCAACTGATTAAGCACATGCTAATCTCTTGGACATGCTTCTCAAATGAGGTACTTTACATCAAAATGTAGTCCACATAGGTCAAATTCCCTCTTTCAGTGGCATCAGGCATAGCCTTATGTAGGAACACAGCAAATTCATGACCGGAGTTTATATAACCAAATGGTAGTCTGGTCCAGGCGAACTGTTCCTTACCAAAGGTAAATGGCAATTTATATTAGTCTTCAGGACTTACCTTGATGATCCAATATCCTTCAGCACAATCCAGTGTAGTAAAGATCTTGGCGCCTTGCATTTGTACCAAGCATTGGTCGATATATGGTGCGGGCCAGCCGGACAAATATACGCGTTTATTGAGCTGTCTAAGATCAGCACATAGACGCCACTGACCATTCGGTTTAAGGATACCAAGAATAGGATTATTATAAGAACTGTTCACCTGTCTTATAATGCCTCTTTCCTTGAGATTCCTTATTATTTCCGCTAGCGAATCATAACATGCTAGTAGAAGACGATATTGCTTGATATAAACGGGAGGAGCCATTGGATCAGTCTGAATTCTGGCTATTTGTATGTCTGTTAGACCACAATCATAAGACTTTTTAGCAAAGATGTCCTTGAACTCTAGGAGAACTTCTTTTAACTGTTGGCGTCCTAGGTCATTAGAACACCCATCAGCTAAAGATATTTGCTGCCGAACCAGCAAATATCTTTTCGGCAAACTCACGATATTCCTCAGCTTCCTGATCATTAAGTGTATGATCAAAGGTAAGAGAGGATTCCTCCACCTTGCAGGTACCCTCTTCAGTATTAAAAGGATATACTGAACTAATGTTGAACAATCCTTCAGGAGAAGAATAGAATGTTTTCTCAACCATTTGCTCCTTAGTGAGATATGATTCAAGTATTAGGCCAATAATTACATTTTGAAACCCAAAGGTATAATAATTTGAATCTAAAGCCATACCAATTATGGTGTCTTTAGACAATTGGACTTCGGTTGGCATACCATTATTAACAATTTTTTGGGTTTTACAGGGTTGTAAATTTACCATAGGCGTAGGATTTACTGAAATTCCTAATTTTATTCATTCTATTGGATAAGCATATGAATGCATCAGAATTTTTTAACTTCTGGACTTTGGTACCTGAATGGGCAACAAGAAATTACTAGTACCTGGAGGAATACCAGAACATCTTCTGGTATTAATATACTGACCGCATAGGGCAGTATCTCGGATGATTTTAGGGCAAAACTATGTAATATATCGTTGCCAACATACATTTGATATTGTGGTTCATTGAGTACCAGAAATAAATGAGTGTCTGATTTACCTGCAATAGAAGTGGACAACATACATTTCGCAATTACGCTATGACCATCAAAGTTATCATCCAATTCATGGACCCAGTGATCCTGAGTATTTGGATACCTGATTATCTTAGGATTGGCCAATTGTTTTAGTAGGTTCCTACTAATATAACTGTTCTCTTGGCGTAAATTCAGTTTAGCCCTTTAAGCTCTCCCCAGGTCATTAACCCATATGGGGAAGAATACATCCTCATCCACCTTTTCAATCCCTACTAGGAATCGTTCATGATCACTGAACCCAGTAGAGTCAGTAGATTCTGGATGTAGGTGAACGTCTCTAACTCTTTTAGGAGATACACATATGGTGTTATCTTCCTGTCCACCTATAGTGGGGGTTGAGGTTGTTGTAAGAAAGAGACATCGCGACGCTATTCCTGAAATGGATCTCAATAGAATCCAGCCATTCCTCTATCACATGGCAGTTATGCCTACTGTGATAGGATTGGGACTGCTCATAATTAATGGGTTTTCTCATCTGGGACCAGAGAACCTTATTGACAAAATCAACAATGGGATTTAATCTTTTGAGGAAATCAATGCCATCAGTGGGCATATTCACTATCAATAGGGGATGGCTGATTACTTTATTTCCCACTTTGAAATTCAGTCACGCCTGAAACACTTACAAGATTAGAATCAAAACTTTTTAACTTATATCTTTCAAAAGATACATCCTGTAATTGTTGAAAATACTTTTGAGATAATAAGGTAGCTTGGCTACCTGTGTCCATTAAAGCTAGTATTTGTGGGAAATTTAAAATCAATTCCACCTTAATAAAATATCGTTGTTCTATTTCCTGTAATGAACACAAATATTTTGAATGACACGTGAAATTGTTTTCCTGCTCTGAAGGAATTCTTACCCTTGATCCCCCTACCTTCTCTTTACCAACAAGATTGCATGTCATCCTTTGCGTAGCTGAAGATTCTGTGGGCTGAAAAATAAAATCACAAACATGTCGCCCGTCCCCCTTGCCATTTGGCAATGGAAGGGTTACATTTGTTTCAGGGATACTAACACTTGTGTTATTTTGCTCACTTTTGCATACATTTAAACCATCAGCCTTTGCAAGATTTGACAAGCTTACCTGTTTCCCCCCATTTATAATTGGGGATGGCTTTCTACAGGAGTAGCTGCTCCTAAAAAAGGATTTTTGGGGTTAGCAGTAAGAGCTTTGGATAACTCTTCCATCTGTCGCATCATTACTCCACAATGGCTCTGGATTTGATCAATTCGATCATATAAATTACCTCTATTTTTCCCATAACCTTTTGAAGGTTGATTTTGAAATTTAGATAATGGAGATTTGCCAGAATATTCTGATTCAGAACCATTTTGACCTCTTTCCGGTTCACGTTGGAATCTCCTGTAATATCCTCTCTGGTATCTTCTGACAGGAGGGAATCGTCTATAAAATTCTTTTTATCTAACCTTTCCTCTACATTCGGCACCTTATTACCATCTGGCCTAGGCTGAACCTTATTTGGATGGGGAGGCCTTGAGCTTTTTACGACCTCAGCAAAACTCCTAGGGGCTTCAAACCGCCCTTGATCCCTTTTTAGGTGAGTCTCGGCTATTTTCTCATTCGGTTTTTTAACTCTCCTTTCTTAAGACTCCTCGCTATTTTGTAAAGCGGCGTACAGAGTTGAACTCTGTCAGCAGCCATTCCAGAGTTTGTCTGGGATGGTAATCCCTAGTCGATATAAATTTGGCTGACCTATAAGGACCAAATTCTGTCTTTATTTCAGACACTACCTCTGACCAGGTATTTTTGCCCATATCTCTGAGGGAATTAAAGAAGTACCGATGCTTTGGCTCAAACACCCAGTAAATAAATTCTATTTTCTGTTCATCTCGTTCTAAATGTAGGGTTTTCATCGCCTCTTCTTAGGTTTCTATATGATTAATTATAGAAGTCGATCCCTTCTTAGTAAACAAACGCACAGTCTCTTTTAAAAATGTTACCACTTTAGTCGTATCAGCCATAGGTTGATAGATTTTTCTATCGCTCTCATGGGACAACGAACTTGGGAGGAGAAATGGGTTTCAATTTAGGAAGAGGACGTTCCTTTATAAAGATTTGTTCTTCTTCAGAGGGGCTACCATCGTCACTTTCTGCCTCTGACCTCCATACTGAAGGTTTAACCTTCACTCTACTGACATATTGTTTCTGTCTGTATTAAATATATTCTGAATCCTGGTGATCTATCTCTTTTTGCATTTTATTATTTTCATTAAATAACCTCTCACATTCTTTTTCTTAATCAGCATTAGACTTTTGACATTCTAACAATTCACTAGAGAATTGACCTAATTTCCATTCAAGAGTTTTGATCGCCTCTCTATTTTGATTATGTCTGTCACAACATTCTGATAATTTAGCAAACCATTGTGCCAAGTCACCAGAAACCGTGGGAGCCTTAATCTCCAACTCATCTATCTCTTTTTATAATTTATCAACTTGATCAGCCTGTTGACCATTCTTATGTTTTGCCTTCTCTAATTGTTTGGCCAAATCACAAATCAAATACATAAAATCAGCCCAAGATTTAAGTATTAAATAGATCCTTATCTTTTTTATGCTTAGCTTGAGCAATATGACAGAGATAATCAGCAAACCTTGATCCATCAGACCAAACATCATCTGCATATTCTGAGGCTTTTTCCTCCAGACCAACTGCCCAGTCCCTTATCTCCTCATTAATATCCAACCTATCTTGAAGAAACAACATCACATGATATTTTACTAATTCTTGAGTTTCTCTACCATGCATATCAGTCTTAACTACTATGGCAGCCTGCCTAACCTGGCTGACCTCACTATTATCCTCAGACATTTTCAATTTGCACTAAAACACACTCCAATTAATGAATAATAAAATATATATTCTGCACGATAATTTTTTTTTATTTTTTCCCCTCAGTTACAAGCAGATCCCAATTGTGGCTCCAAAATATGTCAGAATATTTATACTGCTCTGAAAAACTGTCTTTTATTTATGGAATAATAAACAAGAAACTTTATTGATGAGCAAACATCAAGACAATAATATAAATAATAAAAACATATGCTAAAGAAGTGTAAGAATGTGAGGAAAAAACTAATAGTGTAATAATCAATCATGTCTTATGTTGACTTGTCTGCAATAAGTAATCATGTCTTTTGTTAATTTTTGGGGCTTTGAACTATGGATTTTGGATCTAATATGATTTAGTAGTCACTTCACGTGGTGGCACATACAGGGAGTGCAGAATTATTAGGCAAGTTGTATTTTTGAGGATTAATTTTATTATTGAACAACAACCATGTTCTCAATGAACCCAAAAAACTCATTAATATCAAAGCTGAATATTTTTGGAAGTAGTTTTTAGTTTGTTTTTAGTTTTAGCTATTTTAGGGGGATATCTGTGTGTGCAGGTGACTATTACTGTGCATAATTATTAGGCAACTTAACAAAAAACAAATATATACCCATTTCAATTATTTATTTTTACCAGTGAAACCAATATAACATCTCAACATTCACAAATATACATTTCTGACATTCAAAAACAAAACAAAAACAAATCAGTGACCAATATAGCCACCTTTCTTTGCAAGGACACTCAAAAGCCTGCCATCCATGGATTCTGTCAGTGTTTTGATCTGTTCACCATCAACATTGCGTGCAGCAGCAACCACAGCCTCCCAGACACTGTTCAGAGAAGTGTACTGTTTTCCCTCCTTGTAAATCTCACATTTGATGATGGACCACAGGTTCTCAATGGGGTTCAGATCAGGTGAACAAGGAGGCCATGTCATTAGATTTTCTTCTTTTATACCCTTTCTTGCCAGCCACGCTGTGGAGTACTTGGACGCGTGTGATGGAGCATTGTCCTGCATGAAAATCATGTTTTTCTTGAAGGATGCAGACTTCTTCCTGTACCACTGCTTGAAGAAGGTGTCTTCCAGAAACTGGCAGTAGGACTGGGAGTTGAGCTTGACTCCATCCTCAACCCGAAAAGGCCCCACAAGCTCATCTTTGATGATACCAGCCCAAACCAGTACTCCACCTCCACCTTGCTGGCGTCTGAGTCGGACTGGAGCTCTCTGCCCTTTACCAATCCAGCCATGGGCCCATCCATCTGGCCCATCAAGACTCACTCTCATTTCATCAGTCCATAAAACCTTAGAAAAATCAGTCTTGAGATATTTCTTGGCCCAGTCTTGACGTTTCAGCTTGTGTGTCTTGTTCAGTGGTGGTCGTCTTTCAGCCTTTCTTACCTTGGCCATGTCTCTGAGTATTGCACACCTTGTGCTTTTGGGCACTCCAGTGATGTTGCAGCTCTGAAATATGGCCAAACTGGTGGCAAGTGGCATCTTGGCAGCTGCACGCTTGACTTTTCTCAGTTCATGGGCAGTTATTTTGCGCCTTGGTTTTTCCAAACGCTTCTTGCGACCCTGTTGACTATTTTGAATGAAACGCTTGATTGTTTGATGATCACGCTTCAGAAGCTTTGCAATTTTAAGAGTGCTGCATCCCTCTGCAAGATATTTCACTATTTTTGACTTTTCTGTGCCTGTCAAGTCCTTCTTTTGACCCATTTTGCCAAAGGAAAGGAAGTTGCCTAATAATTATGCACACCTAATATAGGGTGTTGATGTCATTAGACCACACCCCTTCTCATTACAGAGATGCACATCACCTAATATGCTTAATTGGTAGTAGGCTTTCGAGCCTATACAGCTTGGAGTAAGACAACATGCATAAAGAGGATGATGTGGTCAAAATACTCATTTGCCTAATAATTCTGCACGCAGTGTATATATTTTTTGCACTTTCACATTTGCACTTTGCACTTCTGCACCTTTTCGTCCACACTTGCACTTTACTTTATTTTTAACATGCATTGTAGTATTTTATCTAATTTATTTAGATGTTATTTAATTATCAAAGTCATCGTCACTTATGTCTTTTTGGCAGTCAATATGTATATCATATCACATTTTACTGCTTTCTTTTATATTATCATGTAGACTATTGCTCATAAATGTTTGTGAAGGTGTTTTTAATATATTGAATATATATATATGTATTTTATGAACTATATATGGTAATGGTGTGTCCCTTATTTATGTGCACCTCTATATGGCTAGTCCTTATGTACTAATACAATAGATGGGCAGAGGTTCGTGGACAACTATAGGAGGTACGAGACTGTATAGGATGCTACCATGTACACGTACTCAGCACCGATCATGTGATTGTGGTGGGAGATCATATCCTGAGGTTCTGCCGCATCAGGTGACTGACGTCCTGGAGGTTGGGCCGCACCATGTGACTGGTCATGTGGGGCGTCCTCCCACGGGACGAGCCGTGGCATCGCGAGACCGCGCGATGATGATGGAGGAGGAGGTGCGGCCAAGCGGGAATGTCCATTGGCTGGCCGTACGAGCTATGGGTATATGGGAGGGGTGGGAGATAGGTGGGTTGTGCCCTTGACAAAGCGCAACAGCAAAACGGCTCTCAGTCATATCTGTTGAACTCTGCAGCTCCTTGGAGTTACTGCAGTTGTTCCTAGTGACATGTAGTTCATGGATGCCTGTTGGTATCGTTTACTTTCAATACTATGGGCATGTGGTATTATACCACTAAAACTGCTCAGCTGGACCATTGATTTGTACTCATATTCGTGGTTGGAGGGATTTTTTATTATTTATATAATTGTCTTGATGTTTGCTCATCAATAAAGTTTCTTGTTTATTATTTTAGTCCATGGTACTGTTCCATGCGAGATATTTTGTGGTTTGATTTATACATTGGAGCTAATTAGAGCTCTTTTATCTGAGCTGAATTTAAGACAAAAAAAAAATAATAATAATAATATACAAAATATATATATATTTATTAATAATAATTCATATATTGTCAATATATAATCATTGAAAATAAAATGGTGATAAACAATGATATGCAATTAATAAACACAAAATAACCCAAAGAATATAAATCTAATCGATAATACAGTTGTATACAGTCAGGTCCATAAATATTGGGACAGTGACACAATTCTAACATTTTTGGCTCTATACACCACCACAATGAATTTGAAATGAAACAAACAAGATGTGCTTTAACTGCAGACTGTCAGCTTTAATTTGAGGGTATTTACATCCAAATCAGGTGAACGGTGTAGGAATGACAACAGTTTGCATATGTGCCTCCCACTTGTTAAGGGGACCAAAAGTAACGGGACAGAATAATAATCATAAATTAAACTTTCACTTTTTAATACTTGGTTGCAAATCCTTTGCAGTCAATTACAGCCTGAAGTCTGGAACACATAGACATCACCAGATGCTGGGTTTCATCCCTGGTGATGCTCTGCCAGGCCTCTACTGCAACTGTCTTCAGTTCCTGCTTGTTCTTGGGGCATTTTCCCTTCAGTTTTGTCTTCAGCAAGTGAAATGCATGCTCAATCGGATTCAGGTCAGGTGATTGACTTGGCCATTGCATAACATTCCACTTCTTTCCCTTAAAAAACGCTTTGGTTGCTTTTGCAGCATGCTTTGGGTCATTGTCCATCTGCACTGTGAAGAGCCATCCAATTAGTTCTGAAGCATTTGGCTGAAAATGAGCAGATAATATTGCCCAAAACACTTCAGAATTCATCCTGCTGCTTTTGTCAGCAGTCACATCATCAATAAATACAAGAGGACCAGTTCCATTGGCAGCCATAGATGCCCACGCCATGACACTACAACTACCATGCTTCACTGATGAGGTGGTATGCTTAGGATCATGAGCAGTTGCTTTCCTTCTCCATACTCTTCTCTTCCCATCAGTCTGGTACAAGTTGATCTTGGTCTCATCTGTCCATAGGATGTTGTTCCAGAACTGTGAAAGCTTTTTTAGATGTCGTTTGGCAAACTCTAATCTGACCTTCCTGTTTTTGAGGCTTACCAATGGTTTACATCTTGTGGTGAACCCTCTGTGTTCACTCTGGTGAAGTCTTCTCTTGATTGTTGACTTTGATAGACATACACCTACCTCCTGGAGAGTGTTCTTGATCTGGCCAACTGTTGTGAAGGGTGTTTTCTTCACCAGGGAAAGAATCCTTCGGTCATCCACCACAGTTGTTTTCCGTGGTCTTCTGTGTCTTTTAGTGTTGCTGAGCTCACTGGTGCGTTCCTTCTTTTTAAGAATGTTCCAAACAGTTGTTTTGGCCACGTCTAATGTTTTTGCTATCTCTCTGGTGGGTTTGTTGTGTTTTTTTCAGCATAATAATGGCTTGCTTCACTGATAAGGACAGCTCTTTGGATCTCATCTTGAGAGTTGACAGCAACAGATTCCAAATGCAAATAGCACACTTGAAATGAGCTCTGGACCTTTTATCTGCACATTGTAATTGGGATAGTGAGGGAATAGCACACACCTGGCCATGGAACAGCTGAGAAGGCAATTGTCCCATTACTGGTCCCTTAACAAGTGGGAGGCACATATGCAAACTGTTGTAATTCCTACACCATTCACCTGATTTGGATGTAAATACCCTCAAATTAAAGCTGACAGTCTGCAAGTAAAGCACATCATGTGTGTTTCATTTCAAATCCATTGTGGTGGTGTATAGAGCCAAAAAGGTTAGAATTGTGTCAGTGTCCCAATATTTATGGACCTGACTGTATCTTAATAATAACACAAGGAAACAATCCTTAAAGGGATTCTGTCATCAGATTTAACCCCTCTAACCTAAACATATGCTCATGTCCAGACTAATAAGAAGAATCCTAAGCTGGCCTTATTAAACTTCACTGTGGCTCTATTTGCCCAAAAAACAGGTTTTTATAACCTGTCAATCACTTACTTAAGGTGCCCAAGGGGAGGTCCGTTAATACAGGGTGCCCGGCCGCACCCCTCGCCATCCGGTGCCCAGGCATTTTCATTGTCTCTGTGAAAATCCCTTGTTTAAACGGAAAATGCAAATGTGATCGCACACTACATCCAGCACTCTGCCCTCCATGCTGGATGAGACATTGGTTTATATTTTGGCCAAAGCATAGTAAGCCACTCACCGCGTCAAGGTCGTCTCATGAGTGGTCCCTAACTCTTGTTCCTACCTGTTCATGGGCCATGACAGCCACAATCCCTTGTTTGCCTCTGAACACTTGTGTTTACAATTCCCCTTCAATAGATTTTCTAAAAAATTAACTAATTAACTACCCTAGTTCCTGACACAACACTCTGAAACTACATTGGAGTTTTCACCTCTATTCTAACTCTAAATAAATATATCTTCACTACACTTCTAGTCATTTAAAATCCACGTATTTAAAACCTATGATATAAAACGCTAAATTAATTTACATGATTACTAATATAAATCTTAAATACATAGTAACTTTAGATTCGCTCTACTTTGTAATCTAATCATATTCCTTTAATTGTGTCTGTCGAAACCTTCTTCTCACAAGAGCAGACTGTACAAACACTTCTAAGTTTGAAACAATGTCTCTACTTAGATCCTTAATCTCTTGGTTACTGAGTTTCAGTCCAAAGGATATTGAACTCCCCTTCTCCTTTTACAGTCGGACAAGATGGCTCCCAAACAGCACATAGATACAGTACAGACCAAAAGTTTGGACACACCTTATTATTCAAAGAGTTTTCTTTATTTTCATGACTATGGAAATTGTAGATTCAAACTGAAGGCATCAAAACTATGAATTAACACATGTGGAATTATATACATAACAAAGAAGTGTGAAACAACTGAAAATATGTCATATTCTAGGTTCTTCAAAGTAGCCACCTTTTGCTTTGATTACTGCTTTGCACACTCTTGGCATTCTCTTGATGAGCTTTAAGAGGTAGTCCCCTGAAATGGTTTTCACTTCACAGGTGTGCCCTGTCAGGTTTAATAAGTGGGATTTCTTGCCTTATAAATGGGGTTGGGACCATCAGTGGCGTTGAGGAGAAGTCAGGTGGATACACAGCTGATAGTCCTACTGAATAGACTGTTAGAATTTGTATTATGGCAAGAAAAAAACAGCTAAGTAAAGAAAAACAAGTCCCCATCATTACTTTAAGAAATGAAGGTCAGTCAGTCAGCCGAAAAATTGGGAAAACTTTGAAAGTAAGGGCTATTTGACCATGAAGGAGAGTGATGGGGTGCTGCGCCAGATGACCTGGCCTCCACAGTCACCGGACCTGAACCCAATCGAGATGGTTTGGGGTGAGCTGGACCGCAGAGTGAAGGCAAAAGGGCCAACAAGTGCTAAGCATCTCTGGGAACTCCTTCAAGACTGTTGGAAGACCATTTCAGGGGACTACCTCTTGAAGCTCATCAAGAGAATGCCAAGAGTGTGCAAAGCAGTAATCAAAGCAAAAGGTGGCTACTTTGAAGAACCTAGAATATGACATATTTTCAGTTGTTTCACACTTGTTTGTTATGTATATAATTCCACATGTGTTAATTCATAGTTTTGATGCCTTCATAGTCATGAAAATAAAGAAAACTCTTTGAATGAGAAGGTGTGTCCAAACTTTTGGTCTATACTTTATGTCTATTTTGTAATTTGTATATTTTTATATTTAATAATTCTGACATTTCCCTGCCCCATCCCAAGGCTGCCCAGATGTTCTGCTTTAGGCCAGACAGTGCAGATTAATGGCTTCTGGTCCTCAACTTAGTGCAAGGCCTGACGGATGCCTGGTAGTCTTCCTTTTTTGTGGCTTGTCACGCTCAGAGTTCTGTGTGTCCTGATGTCTCTGTCCTGATAGAACACAAACCTTCTCCACCACAAGGTGTGTTACTAGCACCAGGAGCCCCAGCCTGCACTTAAATAATTTCTGGCAGCGCCCTGTAAATGCCCAGTCTCCATGTTTGAGACCCATAGAAGTAGAATTCCACAGGGTACAAGCACTTGGTCACTTGGCTTTCTGCTTGTATTAGGCTGGCCAGGTAGTTCTAGGGCGCAAAATATTATAGGGGTTAGACCATCTCATACAATGGGGACATATTGCTAGTAGTGATGGGCGGCACGGGCAAAATTCAAATTTGCGATATTGGGGTGGGGTTTTACTTAGAAAAATTATGCTAATTTTATAATTTGTTTGTTAATATCAAATTTGCGATATTTCACAAATATTTGGGGGACTTTTCGTCATATATTCGCGAATTAGAGAATTCGCAATTATTTTCTTGATTACGAAAATCGGCAATGTAATATGCGCGTATTGACGCGCAATACAGGCGTGGGTCACTGTTGCTACATTTTTTAAGCTGCTAGAAGTTTTCTGAGACTGGAGAAAATGGTTGGCACGGCAGAACATTACAATAGCTTTATATGCAGATAGAGTGCTCCAATATATTTGCAATTGCGCAAATCAACAATTAATCATGCACATATTTTTGCGCAATACGTGCAACTTCACATTTTAGCAGTTCTGACTACATATTACTGATTTGTGCACTAAGTATTGTTACACTACCTAACACAATGTACTGGAACCTATCTAACTAACTAACTACACTGAACAAAACCAGGGCAGAAAACCAGTCAATATCTTTTGTGGCCACCATTTGCCTCACGCAGTGCAACACATCTCTGTCGTATAGAGTTGATCAGGTTGTTGATTGTGGCCTGTGGAATGTTGGTCCACTCCTCTTCAATAGCTGTGTGAAGTTGCAGAATATTGGCAGGAACTGGAACACGCTGTCGTATACACCGATCCAGAGCATCCCAAACATGCTCAATGGGTAACATGTCCGGTGAGTATGCTGGCCATGTAGAACTGGGATGTTTTCAGCTTCCAGGAATTGTGTAGAGATCCTTGTAATATTGGGCCGTGCATTATCATGCTGCAACATGAGGTGATGGTCATGGATGAATGCATCAACAATGGGATTCAGGATCTCGTCACTGTATCTCTGTGCATTCAAATGCCATCAATAAAATGCACCTGTGTTCGTTGTCCATAACATACACCTGCCCATACCATAACCCCACCGCCACCATGGGCCACTCGATCCACAATGTTGACATCAGCAAACCGCTCACCCACACGACGCCACACACGCTGTTTGCCATCTGCCCTGAACAGTGAAAACCGGGACTCATCCGTGAACAGAACGCCTCTCCAATGTGCCAGACCCCATCGAATGTGAGCATTTGCCCACTCAAGTCGGTTACGATGACGAACTGCAGTCAGGTCCAGACCCCGATGAGGATGACGAGCATGCAGATGAGCTTCCCTAAAACAGTTTCTGACAGTTTGTGCAAAAATTCTTTGGTTATGCAAACTGATTGTTGCTGCAGCTGTCCGGGTGGCTTGTCTCAGACGATCATGGAGGTGAACATGCTGGATGTGGAGGTCCTGGGCTGGTGTGGTTACATTTGGTCTGCGGTTGTGAGGGCAGTTGGATGTACTGCCAAATTCTCAGAAAAGCCTTTGGAGACGGCTTATGGTAGAGAAATGAACATTCATTGCACGGGCAACAGCTCTGGTAGACATTCCTGCAGTCAGCATGCCAATTGCACGCTCCCTCAAACGTTGAGACATCTGTGGCATTGTGCTGTGTGATCAAACTGCACATTTCAGAGTGTCCTTTTCTTGTGGACAGTCTAAGGCACACCTGTGCAATATTCATGCTGTCTAATCTAACACATATTTAGACAGATTTGTGAACAATATTTGAGAGTAATGAGTATTTTGTGTATGTAGAAAATGTTTCAGATATTTGAGTTCAGCTCATACAAAATGGGAGCAAAACCGAAAGTGTTGCGTTTATATTTTTGTTCAGTGTATCCAGGTCCGGCGTCATAACCCGGCAAACCCAGGCAAGTGCTGGGGCCCAATGCTCCTGGGGGGGCCCACTGAGCTTATATGATCACTTCCATCAATACAGATAGAAGCTCTCATTGCTGTCATTTCACTTACGCAGTACCCCTTTGGTGGGCTCTCTGAGTCACATGAGGCTGCTGCAGAGACTCAGACACGCCCCTTATACACAGGACATGCTGCCTGAGGAGAGAGACCGGCAGGGCTGGAACACAAGTGTGAACACAGGTTGTCAGTGAGTCTGCACTGTGACTGTCTCTTCTCTGTGGGACAGGAGGGAGGGGGGGACTCTTCGATCTGCTGCTTGATGCTGCTTCATTCTATTTAGTTGTTTTACTGTTTCATTGAGCAGTTTGCCTCCATGACACCTGTCCCCCTCCAATATCCTGTCCTATCTCATCCTCATGGAGCCCCTGATGTCTCCTTTCCTCCATCATGTAACCAGAGCTCCTGTTTTACCCTCCTATCTCCTATTGCTGCCCTGCACAGACCTCCTGCCACTACTTGTTGTATGAATCCCCCACAGAGCCCCTTCCACCGACTTGCTGTGTCCACCCCTCCTGTCCATCCAGGGCCCTGTCTCACTCCTCTGCCTCTCATTATGGTGGCATCTCAACCGCATTCACCATAAGGACCTTCTAACGTCACAGGGTCATGTGACTGTGCCCCTCACCCCGTACTGTGCCCCTTTATACCCTGCATTGTGCCCTCTTACCACACCCTGTACAGAGCCCCTAGTCATTCCCTGTACTGTGCCCTCTTATACACTTTTATTTGGTCACTGTATGGTGGTTTTATCATTGTATGGCGGTGTTATCACTATATGGCGGTGGTTTCCAATAACTGGATGGCCATAACTGTATCGCTTTCCCTGCCCACACCACTTTTTTTAGACCTGGCATGAGCGGGAAAAGATACAGATTACGGTGCTAAGGACCTTTGCGCCACAATCTGTGTCAGAAATACGCCTAATATAGAAGTATTTCTGCATAATAAATGACCCCCTAATTGTATTATCATTCGGGGGTAGAGATAATATCTTTATAGTATATAGATTCTAGTGTATTATACTGTGCCCTGTATTTCCCAATAGATAAATGATCCTTGGGAAGCACAGTCCTCATCCCTGACCACCAGGACCAGGTAGCGCTCTGTCAGTACATGGCGGCCTCCCCTCTCCGCCACGCTGCTCTGCTGTATACTGGTGCTTATTCTGACACTAGGGCTGGGTTAACATCCCATTTGTGCCATCTATTTAATGTATACCAAAAATGTATACATTAACAGATGCCTCAGACTGATGCCGTAGAGTGGCGTCCGTTCACCATACAGTTCCATTGTAAAAAAACATATACTGTACGTTAACGTAGGCATTTTTTACTGGACTCTGCAGGATACAAAAACATGGAGTGCTGCACATTTGTATACATCAAACCGATAGGAAAAACGTGATGTGAACCCACTAGGGGGGGGGGGGGGGGGGGAAGGGGGGGCGTACAAAAATTTGCTGAGGGGCCTAGTCAGTTTTAGCTACATTACTGCACAGCTCCTTCTCTCCTCCATGCCCGGCCCAGGGGTGAGGTGATGACGTGTACCTCACTGCTGCAGCGGGCCGGAGGAGAGAAGGAGCACAGGGAGCTGCAGTTAGTGAATGACAGGACCGCCGGCTCCCCTGTGCTCCAGCAATGATAGGTATGTGAGGGGGCCACTGGGGGTCATTATACTGTCAGTGCCCCCAATTTAGTATAATGATCCCCATTGACCCTCCATTTAGTATAATGACCACCAGAGCCCCCTCCATACAGTATAACCCCAAGTGTGGGGGCAACTGGGATCATTATTCTGAATGGAGGGCCACTGTGGGGTCATTATACTGTGAGGGCCATTTACATAGTATAATGACCCCTAGTGTCCCCCATTTAGTCTAATGATCCCCAATGACCCTCCATTCAGTATAATGACCCCCAGAGCCCCCATTCAATATAATGACCCCCCAGTGACCACCTTACAGTATAATGACCCCCAGTGCCCCCTCCATACAGTATTCCCCTAGTGTGAGGGCTACTGGGGGTCATTATTCTGAATGGGGGCAACTGGGGGTTATTATTCTGAATAGAGGGCCACTGTGGGGTCATTATACTGTGTGTGGGGCCACTGGGGCTCATTATACAGTGTGGGGGGCATTGGGGGGTCATTATACTGTGTGAAGGGCCACTAGTGGTCATTATACTGTATAGGGGCCACTGGGGGTCATTATACTGTGTGGGAGCCACAGGGGGACATCTAAATGTAAAAAAATGCCTCAAGGAGGCCCACTGGGATTTATCGCCCAAAGGCCCACATGAACCTGGAGCCGGCCCTGAGTGTATCTAATGTAATTAATTAAACAGTAAAGAACAGAGCACAGCAATGACACTGCTCTCTCTCTCAGAACTCCACAAAACTACAGAAAATGGCTGCTGGGGAGGTTCTTATATAGTAAGGGGTAGGCAGCTTTCCTATTGGTTGCTAGGGATGTTGCTAAGCTCTGACAAAGACATTGCAGCCTTCTCATTGGCCCACAAGCAAGAAGGGAGGTTACTGATGGAAAAACATCTAGAATATTCGAGAATACGAATATATAGCACAATATTCTAAATCTTTGTGAATTCTGTGGCAATATTCACAACTAAAATTCGCGATTTGAATGTTCGCGCCCAACACTAATTGCTAGGACACCTCTGAGACTCACACCTGTCTCTATGAATGGAGCCAGCAAAGTGAAGGCTGAGCAGACTGCGCATGTTCTGCTGCCGTTCCATTCATTCCTATGGGAGCAGCACACTCGGCTGTTTTCATAGAAATCAATGGGAAGTGCAGCCACTGCTCCATTCACTTCTATGGGGCTGACAGAAATATCCGAGCCAGTGATCTGCTATTTTTTGCAGTCCTATAGAAAGGAATGGAGGGTGGCCGTCTAGTCCACTCCTCCTTCACTTTGCTGGCTCTGCTTTAGGCTCTTTAAAACGAGCGTGACGGATTGGCTCCGGATGCGTTCAGGGTGCGTTCAGTGAAACTCACATCCATTTTTCAAGCAAGTTCAGGCCAGTTTTGGTCTGCGATTGTGTTCAGGTTGTTTCATTTCGTTCCACGTGGGTGCAATGCATTTTGTGTGCGTTTTTCACGGTCGCAAGATAAAAAAACGGAAGGTTTACAAACAACTTCTCTTAGCAACCATCAGTAAAAAGGCCCCTTTCACACAAGCGAGTTTTCCGCGCGGGTGCAATGCGTGACGTGAACGCATATCACCCCCACTGAATCCTGACCCATTCATTTCAATGTGTCTGTGTACATGGGCGTTTTTTTTTACACGCATCAGTTCTGCGTTGCGTGAAAAACACAGCATGTTCTATATTCAGTGTTTTTCACGCAAATGCATCGCATCCGGAAGCAAGTGCGGATCCAAGAGTTTTTCACCGATGGTTGCTAAGCCATGTTGTTTGTAAACCTTCAGTTTTTTATCACGCGTGTAAAAAACGCATCAAAACGCATTGAACTCGCGCGGAAAAAACTGAACAACTGAATGCAATCGCAGACAAAACTGACTGAACTTGCTTGCAAAATGTTGCGAATTTAACTGAACGCACCCTGAACGCATCCGGACCTAATCTGTGATGCTCGTGTGAAAGGGGCCTTATTCTGCGTTTTTCACGCAGCCCTGGCCCCATAGAAGGGAATGGGGCTTCAGTGAATAACGCATTGCATCCGTAAGCAAGTGCGGATGCAATGCGTTTTTAACTGATGGTTGCTAAGAGATGTTGTTTGTAAACCTTCAGTTTTTATCACGGCGCTTGAAAAACGCATCAAAACGCATTGCACTACAGCGCGGGAAAAAACTGAACGCAATTGCATGACAAAACGACTGATACTTGCTTGCAAAATGGTGCGAGTTTCACTGAGACGTCACCCTGAATACATCCGGACCTAACCCATCACGCTCGTGTGAAAGGGGCCAAAAACGCATTGCATCCGCACTTGCTTGCGGATGCAATGTATTTTTCACTAAAGCCCCATTCACGTCTATGGGGCAAGGGCTGCGTGAAAAACGCAGAATATAGAACATGCTTGCGATTTTCACGTTGAACTGCAGAACTGATACATGAAAAAAACGAAAAACAGCTCATGTACACAGACACAATTGAAATAAATGGGTCAGGATTCAGTGTGCGGGGGCTATGCGTTCACGTCACGCGTTGCTCCCGCGCAGAAAACTCGCGTCGTGTGAATAGGGGCCTTAGGGGTCCATTCAAATGTCCGTAGTTCTGGGTCCGAACCCATTCCGTAATTTTGCGGAACGCTGGGGACCCATTAATTTCAATGGGCCACAAAAGATGCGGACAGCACATGTAGTTATGTTCCGCTGCCTCCGCAAAAAAGATAGAGCATGTCCCTATTCTTGTCCGCAAATCCGGGACAAGAATAGGCATTTCTATCATAGGGACGGCCATGTGCGGTCTGCAAAAGGTGGAACACACACGGCTAATATCCCGTGTTTTGGGGAGACCGCAATTTGCAGACTGCAATACATAAGGCTCTCTTTCACACGCTGGTGCAATGCGTGAGTGAGTGCATTGCACCCGCACTGAATCCGGACCCATTCATTTCCGATGGGGCTGTGCACATGAGCGGTGATTTTCACGCATCATCTTGTGCGTTGCGTGTAAAATCGCAGCATGCTCTACATTGTGCGTTTTTGATGGATCATGTGATGGACCATGTGATGAGTGCAGTGACGTCACCACAGGTCCTTTTCCTCAAAGAAGAAGAAAGAAGAGAAGCCGAGCTGCGCAACAAGGTGTATTAAGGTGAGTTAAATTTAATTTTCATTTCTTTTTATATCCCTCCAGCCCTATTGTACTATGTATTCTGTATGAAGAATGCTATTATTTTTCCTTATAACCTTGTTATAAAGGGAAAATAATAAAATCTACAGAACACCTAACCCAAACCTGAACTTCTGTAAAGAAGGCCGGGTTCGGGTCTGGGTACCAAACATGACGATTTTCCTCAAGCGCGTGCAAAAGCATTAAAACGCTTTGCACTTGCGGGGAAAAAATCGCGTATGTTCCCCGCAACGCACCCGCATCTTTTCCCGCAACGCCGCCCGCAACGCCCGTTTGAGACCCAGCCTAACAGACATGTGAATTAAGCATATCATAGTGCTAGCATGATTTGATCTCTAGGGGCCTTTCACTGATCCTGAAGATCACTTTAAATGATAGAAATGAGAGGGCTTACCTGTGCATCGCCGGACTTGTGAGTCAAGATGGCAGCCCGCATGTGTTCGCTGGCGAACAATGAGAACTGGCCATAACTGGATAGAAATACCCCTTTAAGGGGTTAACATAGTAAGTTTTCTTTTAGTTGCTGCCAGGCTTAATGGGGGAAAAGTGTGGGTCTAGGATGTCCTGTTTTGAGGTTATGAAAGTTGGTCACCATAACCTTCCCTCTGGTTAGTGTGATGGCTCAAGAAGTCTCCTGACTAGACAACCTGAGCTGTCCCCTCAAAGGGGGAAGGGGGGTGAGGGCTAGGTGTCCAGTGCATATGGGTCACTAATGAAGGGACACTTGTGGGTTGCAGTCTGGTAGGATTAAAACTTTGATTTCCTGTGCCATCATGCAACCTAGGAATGTCCACACTGCTCTCCTCATCACTCATTTTGTGCTGTCAGCAGTTCTGAGGGTTCAAAACTGCTGATAGACTCCCCCTAATGTGTAATGTACAGGGTTAAACTATCCTACTGTATGTTGAGTCCCAGAAAGAAAAAGCAAAGTTAGGATGCCGTCACATAGGAAAAGCTGCTTATTCTTTTTGTCAGCATTTCTTGTGGGTTGCAAGGTCTACTTAGACGGCAGATGTTTTTTTCCTCTGAACTAAATAAAGAGATGCGGAGGACGAGTTATTGTATCAACATCCGGCTCCGTGCATCTTTATGCAGATGTCTGTCCGTCCTGTGGAATCGTTTTTAGGTTTATATTTGGGCCCAGTTGGATACTATAGATAAACTCTTAAGCATGTGTAAAACCCATATGTCTAGTCAAATGTTTTCCTGTTTATTAATTTATACAAACATTGGAGGAGTCTATACGTATGACTTCCCTGCGTACACGTAATACCGCCTGTAATGCCCTAGAAATTAATAATAGTATTACGTGCCACTCCGTCTGCTCCGTTTCCTATGGGTTGTACTGACGCGTATTCCACTTGACGTAGAGCGTGATTTGAGGATTTTGATTAGTGGTAGAGACAAGAAAGTAAAGTTCTAATAATCTAGCATGACGACATTACTACTGGATATTATGAGATATTAATAGTGAGTTTTTAAAGGGATATTGTTTTTTTCTATACTACATCATTTTACTTCGGCCCTTGTAGCAATGGATACTCGAATTGTACCCTGTGGATAGTCAAAATTGATTGTTTTGACCTATGCTGCTACAGTGAGCCCCGGAGGAGACAGGGGCAGAGGATGGGAGTGGTAGTGGTAGTGGCCCTGATGAAGTGTTGTGTCTTGGTGTACTCCTTCAGTCCATTGCTCCGTGTGGATTGGTGCAGTGGAAATGTAGTATTGAAGAATGAGGCAGAAATTAAACGTAATAAAGTCCTCAAATACTTCAAATACGTTCAATGGCAGCTGATTTTAAGCGCAATCTTCTGGCACCAGTACAGATTATGGAGGCAGGTTCACTGGCTGCAGTTTAGCACTTGTATGATACTGACCTAGTAGCAGTCTGGGTGATTGGTGTCTTAACCGTAGTCCCTCAATTCTCAGCGGTGTCTTTAAATCTCTCCTCTTTTAGGAGCAGGAGCTCAGCAGTGTGCTTCCTTTTCACTCTCAAGTTGCTTTGGAACTCCTTCTCCTGGCATAGAGCAGGACCTGCCCACTCCTACCAAGAGGGGAGGAACAAGGTGGTTAGCCCTGTTCCTTGCCAACCTTTGCCAACCGTAACATACAGCAATAACTCATAAAACACATAACAATATGAAACACCAAACTATATACAATTGCAGTATCTCCCAGATCATCTGGAATACTACACTGCTCTCTTATATGAAACCATTTAGCAGAACCAAAATGAGTCACGTCACCATTTCTGTGCCCTAAGATACAGTCTGTGAAGTAGGAAGAGTCATTTGAATGGATGGAGCCGGGGGTGTACACAGCTATCATAGGGTCCCATAGCAAAACTTAGTAAGGTCCCCCACAGTGAAATTTCTGACAACTTTAAGAATAGCGTTGTTTGTGGTGTCATCTTTTAAATGACATTACAAAGTCCCCCTTTCTCCCACTTTAACTGACTTCTATTTTTGGAAAAACTTGAACAGGTTCTTTATGTATCCGAAGCTCATCCTGAACAACATTTTTCTCAACGTAGTTACACCAGACAACTTCCATAAATACACTGATATATTTCCTCTGTACAGCTCTAATTCCTCTGCTTAACCCCCCAGGCTGAGACCAGCTTCTGGGCAGCAACTCCTCCCTCTGCTCGTAGGGTATGCACGCTCTCTCTGGCTCTTAGGGCACCAGTGTGCAGACCTGGCTCTTCCCCAGCCTATGTCTGGCAATGTTGGGGTACTTAACGTAACTTACCCTATGGGAATGTGCCACAGTGATTGGTTTTAGTACACTAATTTACTGTTGTTATCTTGTTTGCCTGTTCTGTGTACCAATTTTTGCCTGACTACTGGTTTTGTCCCTTCTTTGCCTGAACTGACCTCTGCCTGATCTCTGCACTCATCCAGAACTGCCTGCCCTGATCTCAAACTGTTTATGGGATTGCACATTCTCTGCCTGCCCTGACCTTGGCCTATCCGTGACTGGGGTGTCCCTGTTCTCCGAGTGTTCCTCACCGGTGTTGCTTGATCCCTGTGGGTTAATGGTGGGCTGGTGATTCTCCTGCAGTAGAGCCTAGCTCACTGTATAGGGGATAAAACATGAAGACTGTCCTTAGGATTAACCTGAAGCCAAATCTATTCACAGTGCCCCACATCCTCTTTGTTATAATCGTGCTCTATTTCTGTCACACAACATGACATTTGTACAATTTTATTGAAGCATTATGTAAACCACTAGGCAGTATCTTGTAATAGATTGCAGAAATCAACAATTCGTCTAGGCCTCCATGCTTAATGGTTCCCTATAACACAATGTAATGTACTACTGATCAGAGTATTTTCTACACCTAGTGAGACACATCATCACGAATCCCTCCAGCTAAGAGCAAATTGCGTTTTACTCATGTACCGCTTCGCTGGCTATAGGATGGTGAAGGGTTTCTTGAAGCAATAGTTTCCTTCAATGTTGGCCTTGACATTCAAGACCTATGTCAGAGGAAATTAGAGACCATGCGCTCTATGAGTCTTTATTGACTTCTTTTCCAAGTAACCCTCCGAGGAAGACAATCCATCCATTCTTTTGCAAATTAGATCACTTTACTAGAGCGTATTTATTTTACAACGCTACTGAGCATTTGTGGCAGCAACTACTTAAGGCAGGAACGTTCGGCAACTTCTAGGTTGTAGCATTAGAGACCAATTAAAATGTGCTTTACAATAGAGAGTGGTAGTGTGAAGTGCATAGTAATAGGTGGTCACGCCTTGGTGAATAATCCATTGCTGTGGCACAAAGTGGTACTGAAAATAGGATGAATAATGTAACACATGCTCGTACAACAAAGATAATTTATCGTTGGTACTCAAACATTCATACATTAACTTAACGTTTTGAATGTTGGGCGAAACATGTCTGAAGAGGTTCATAGATGGGACACTTTAAAGGGGTTGAAGGATATAAAAGAATGGCTGCTTTCTTCTAGAAACGGAACCACTCTTGCTCATGGGCTATGTCTAGTATTGCAGCTCAGGGTCATTCAAGTGAATGGGTATGAATTGCAATGTGAACCACAGCCCACGGATAAAAGTGGTGCTTTTTCTGGAAAAAAATAAATCGACAGGGATCTTATCACTGGGGCCCCCATTGATCATGACTGTCTGAATGGCGTGGAAGATATGCATGCATTCAACTCTATGCGAGCGCTCGACTATCCCATAGAGCTGAATGGTGGAGCAGCACACACATGAACACTACTCCATTGAAAGGGACTGTGGACCTAGCAGTCGGACCCCCACTGATCAAATACTTATCCTCGATCCTATCAATAGTGGATAAGTTGTCTTAATGGAACAACTTCTTTAAAGTGGTAGTCTCACCAAGACAATCCATGTCCATATGCCCTGCTAATGTATATGAACATTATAAAGTGGACTTCACGATCAAGACCCCTATGTCAGCCAAAACAGAGACCTTTTACGTAAGACTGGCTCACACTCTGGCTGACTCGACCTAGAAAAGTTTTAGGAGGCCGCTCATTCATTCAATACTACATTTTCCTTGCAGTGGAATTTACTCCATTGCTATCGCTAGTGGCTTCAAGAGCTGGCTTCATGGAAATCAGGTGATTTTCCTGCAGTTCTGAATAAAATATATATATAAAGATGTCTCATAAGACATTTTTCACTGGACAAACTCAGCTCTGTAACACTTGTAGAAGTTGCCAAGTTAAAGGGGTATTCCATCCAATATGCTTTATTGCCTCTACCTTGGAAAGGTGTGGAATCGATTGGTGTGGATCGATCACTGAGATGAGGATGACGGTTATGCTCATGTACATTGACCACAGCAAGGAGGAGTTTAAATGGAGTGACCCTTCCATTTCTTTCAAAGTCTATGGCAATGAGGGAAACAGCTGAGCAGCAAAGCCTAAAGGTCAGGGGATTATTCCAGTGACTGGACACTCAGGGATTTGTCACCAGCCTTGTGAATAAGTAATACATGCTTTTAACACCCCTTTATTTTACATATAGAAAATCTGTGTTATGTGAGATATGAAGGTGGAGTTGCTATCAGCACTGCGTGGCATAGAAAGATAAAATAACTAAATTCAAAAAAGTGCCAAAAAAAGACCCTAAAAATCACTATTTTATTAGAGTCATTTAAAAAATAAAAAAAAAGGGGGGGGGGGGACCTGACCTAGCATGTAACAATAATGGCTATCATGGCCCTAATCAGTAGGTAAGTACATAATTAAGAAGAAACAAACAAAAAAATAATAATAGAAAAACAATGGCTATGAATAGTGTAGAGAAAAGGGGGAAGAAAGGGGGAGCTCCTCAATGGATAAATTTCGTCCTTCTACCTATCCTAGTTCGCTCCTGGTAGGGCCCTAATCATTGAGGTTTTTCCCTTTTAACCCCCGACGCGTTTCCCCCAACTTGGTTCCTCAGGGGGTCCAATGGAAAGGATAGAAGGTCCAGAAGTTTAATACACCAAAGATATATCTTGATGAACTACATGAAGAGACTGGCTATATTGATATACAAAAGGGTAGCCCAGTATATCACATGTGGTTCCAGGCATCAGGAAAAAGCAACACCACTGGGCCTCGCGCACACTTTCACACCCGGGATGGACATTTCTGGCCGGTGGAACGTATCGCTACCCGGCGTTTCCCACTTCCGGGGTCCGTGGAACGCAAGCGCTGCTTCCGGACAATGGAACGCAGTGCTGCGGGGTCATGAAGCCAGGGGCGGATTAAGTGCATGATAGGCCCGGGGCTGTCTACCCAACTTGGGCCCCCCCCCCCTTCCTCCCCCTCCATTTTAGTTTTTTTTTTTTTTTTTTGTATGAAGAGGCTGGGGGTGCTTCATGGGCGCCAACAGTCTCTTCTTAGGCATATGACATCTTCAGACTAAAAATTGGGTCCTAAACTGAAAAATTTTGGTCACACCAAATTTAAAATTTAAATTTAAAATACATATAATTGTAATAAAAAGACATGGAGGAGAATACAGCACCACATACCTCTTACATCCAGTGACATCTCCTGTCATTAGACCTTCTCTTTCCTCTTCTCCTCCATTTGACCCAGACCAACCATTTTAAAATTCTTTCAGCCACATCTCGTTTCTACAGTTTGTAACACAGACACGTTAGATTTTCTCAATTTTCTATCAACCTCCCCATCCTGGTGTCCCACAGTGTCATCCTGCTGCCACCACCCAATGCTGTGCCCGTTTTGCTCCCCAATGCTCCAGAACTATACTGCTGACAAAATAGTGACCCTAATAGACATAATTGGGGTAATTTATCAACTGGTGTAAAGTAGAACTGGATTTTCCAAAAGAGCTGTCCAAATATGAAAGGTGGAATCTGATTGGCTGCTAGGGGCAAACTAAGCCAGTTCTGCGTTACAACCAGTTGATAAATTACCCCAAATGTTCCTATAGTGTCCACAGTAGCTATATGTCCCCTAGAGGTGCCCCGTAATAATACCACCCTCTATTGTGCTCCAGGCATTAATCCCTGTATAGTGTCCCCAGAAATAATAGAATTGCCCCTACAGTGCCTCCCCAATAGCAACACCCCCATATAGTAATTTCCACCACACTGCCCCCACATAGTAATCCCCCCATAGTAAATTTGCCCCCACACAGTAATTTCCCCCAAACTGCCCCCATATAGTAGTTTGCCCCCCACACAGTAATTTCCCCTACACTGCCCCCACATAGTAAATTTCCACCACACTTCCCCCACATAGTAATTTCCACCACACTTCCCCCACATAGTAATTTCCACCACACTGCCCCCACATAGTAATTTGCCCCACACTGTCCCCACATAGAAATTACCCCACACTGTCCCCACATAGAAATTGCCCCACACTGTCCCCACATAGAAATTACCCCACATTGTCCCCACATGGCAATTTCCCCCCACACTGCCCCCACACAATAGTTTTCCCCACACTGCCCCATATAGTAATTTGTCCCCACACTGCCCCATATAGTAATTTGTCCCCACACTGCCCCATATAGTAATTTGTCCCGACACTGCCCCCACATAGTAATTTGTCCCCACACTGCCCCATATAGTAAATTTGTCCCCACACGGCCCCATATAGTAATTTGTCCCCACACTGCCCCACATAGTAATTTGTCCCCACACTGCATCCACATAGTAATTTGTCCCCACACTGCCCCATATAGTAATTTGTCCCCACATTGCCCCACATAGTAATTTGTCCCCACACTGCCCCCACATAGTAATTTTTCCCCACACGCCCCCACATAGTAATTTGTCCCCACATTGCCCCCACATAGTAATTTGTCCCCACACTGCCCCCACAAAGTAATTTGTCCCCACACTGCCCCATATGGTAATTTGCCCCACACTGCATCCACATAGTAATTTGTCCCCACACTGCCCCCACACAATAGTTTCCCCCACACTGCCCCATATAGAAGTTTGCCCCCACACTGCCCCATATAGTAATTTGTCCCCACACTGCCCCACATAGTAATTTGTCCCCACACTGCCCCATATAGTAATTTGTCCCCACACTGCCCCCACATAGTTTCCCCACACTGCCCCATATAGTAATTTGTCCCCACACTGCCCCCACATAGTAATTTGTCCCCCACACTGCCCCCCACACAGTAATTTGTCCCACACTGCCCCATATAGTAATTTGTCCCCACACTGCCCCATATAGTAATTTGTCCCCACATTGCCCCCACATAGTAAATTGTCCCCACACTGCCCCCACATAGTAATTTGTCCCCACACTGCCCCTTTTAATAATTTGTTCCCACATTGCCCCCACACAATAGTTTCCCCCACACTGCCCCCACATAGTAAATTTGTCCCCACACTGCCCCATATAGTAATTTGTCCCCACACTGGCCCCATAAAGTAATTTGTCCCCACACTGCCCCCACATAGTAATTTGTCCCCACACTGCCCCATATAGTAATTTGTCCCCACACTGCCCCATATAGTAATTTGTCCCCACACTGCCCCCACATAGTAATTTGTCCCCACACTGCCCCATATAGTAATTTGTCCCCACACTGCCCCATATAGTTAATTTGTCCCCACACATCCCCCATATAGTAATTTGTCCCCACACTGCCCACCACATAGTAATTTGTCCCACACTGCCCTTATAGTAATTTGTCCCCACACAGCCCGCCCCCCCCCCCCAAAGAAGGCACATGAAATAAAAAAATAAAAAATGAACAAAAAAATGAAAAGATAAATACTCACCTATGTCCAGGGCCAGGCGCATTGCTCGCAGAGGAAGGCGGGATGAGTCAGGCGTGTCACAGTGCTGCGTCCCGGCACAGCGCGCGATGATGACGTCATCACGCACGCCTGCGCCGGGATTTCTCTACCGCATAGGCCTCAGCCTACAAGCCTGAATCCTATGGCGGTGATCGCGGACTGGGACAGGGAGCTATGCGCTCCCGTGCCCCTGCCGCAGTATGTGGGCGTTCGGGTCGGCGCTGGGGCCCGGGGCTGCCGACCCGAACGTCCCTAGTTGTAATCCGCCACTGCATGAAGCGCATGCGCTACCTCCAGTTCTCTGGGACAAAGCGCTGCTCTCGGAGATGTGAAAAAGAGGCGCAGAATCTACTACTGGTGTCTTACAGTTAGATGTTCGATAGCTGATCAAGAGCCAGAAGAACCTGGTATTGATACGCCTTATCATTAACACATTCCATCCATTAAAAAGTTCAAGTCAAGGATGTACACCATATTGTCCATTTATTTCACAGAGTTCAATGATATTTTAATAGACACATAATGGATGCCTCCTCTATCGTCCTACCAATGCCCTTGCTATATAAAGTATACATGCCTGATGCATAGAGTTATAGAGAGAATGATATCCTACACTGACCCATTGGGTATCGAAAAAGTAGATAGCTATCTATAATATCGCCCCCTCTCTCTCATATTACATATATACAGGCGAGGGTATTAAAAGATTGATAGCTATATCTAGAGCCTCAACATCTCTAATGTTACATTTATGGAGGACAAAATGTTCCTCCTTTACACACCCTATAATAACCAACTAACCTACTGTGGATCCAACCTTGATACACATGGATCCCAAAATCAAAACTAAATCCTCCATCTAAATAAAACAGCTAAAGGTCAATCTCTCATTTAACCCAATCGGGGATTGTGATCTAAACCTATGAATCCATTCGGATTCCTTCTGAAGGATTTTTTTTTATCCCAATCTCCTTTTCTTGGCGATGGGAGAATTATTTCCAGAACTGAAAATCTGAGGACCAGAGAGTCACCTGCATGTTTCTCAATTACATGGTTAGCTACAGGTGTGATGTTCTTTTTATAAATGTCATTAATGTGTTTACATATCCTTCTTCTCAATTCCCTAATTGTCTTCCCGATGTAATCTTTCGGGCATGGACACTGACAGATGTAAACAACACCTCTGCTCTTACAGTTTACAAATTCACATATTGAGAAAATCTGATTAGTTGCAGAGCATGTAATTGTTTTTGATACAGATATAAATTCACATGCTTTACATCCCCCGCAACCACAATATTTAGGAAATCTACAGCTACAAACACGATCCTGCATTGGGATAGCCATCATCCCCCGGCCCTCAAAAGGGGCATTCCAAGGGGGCAATACTTGCGAGTTCGCAGGAATTGCTTGAGCCCTGAGGAATTTCATCTAGAGGCTAGAAATCTCTTTAAGAGATTTCTAGATAAGGGGTATCCGCCAACAATTCTGCGGAATGCCTTTAATCACGCTGTGATGCAGGACAGGACGGAGCTTCTCACTCCCAAAAAACCACCAGAAAAAGGGTAGGCACTCATTTGTCTGATTTCCACATTTGACGTTGCCAATGTGGAGGTCAGAAGAGTCCTGAACAAGTACTGGCCCATTCTTTTAATGGACCCGGATTTGTCAAACACTGTCTCCCCCTATCCAAGTATCACTTATCGTAAGGGGAGAAGCCTACGAGATCGCCTAGTACATAGCCATTATGTGTCCCCGGCTGGGACTGATACATGGCTTGATCATAGACCTGTGGGCATGTTTCGTTGCGGGGGATGTAAAGCATGTGACTTTATATCTGTATCAAAAACAATTACATGCTCTGCAACTAATCAGATTTTCTCAATACGTGAATTTATAAACTGTAAGAGCAGAGGTGTTGTTTGCATCTGTTAGTGTCTATGCCAGAAAGATTGCATCGTGAAGACAATTAGGGAATTGAGAAGATGGATATGTGAACACATTAATGACATTTATAAAAAGAACATCACACCTGTAGCTAACCATGTAATTGAGAAACATGCAGGTGACCCTTTGGTCCTCAGATTTTCATTTCTGGAAATAATTCTCCCATCGACAAGAAAAGGAGATTGGGATAAAAAAAAATCCTTCAGAAGGAATCCGAATGGTTTAGATCACAATCCCCGATTGGGTTGAATGAGAGATTGACCTTTAGCTGTTTTATCTAGATGGGGGATTTAGTTTTGATTTTCTAATTATATCCTCTATTTTTTGTTTCCTTTTTTGTAACTGCTTTAGTTTTTGGTAATTGTTAGTCCTGAACTAGCCGGTGATGCGAGAAGCATCCAAAATATTAGGTAGCACCCAGTATCAAAGTTGGATCCACAGTACATACATCTCTGCAAAAGGTGCATCACAATGATATGTGTAACACCCCAGAGTTGTTTTACGACACTCTTCTACCCCGCTACTATCTGTTAAGACCTTTTACCTTGTCATCTGATATGATTTTACATTATGTCATTCACAAATGTGCATAAACTATGTTAAATATAATTATTGTTGTAATTTTCCATGTTCACCAGCAGGTGGAGTCAGCTACAGTTTAGTATTTCTCCCCCTCTGTGGAGGTGTGGACTATTCCCAGAGCCTACACCCTGGGTGGAGAAGGAAGTTAGTGAAGAGTGTAGCCCACCCCTTGCTAGGGGTAGGGTGTGTGTGTTAGGAGCTCCCCGATATAGGGAAGAAAGCCAGGATCTTGTCTCGGCTGAGACATTGATCACAACCCCCAGCCTGAGCCCTGCAGCCTTAGCTGGATGAAGCGAGCAGACAACCTCCAGTTCCAGGAAGGAAGCATTCCCTGAGAATATAACTGTGAGTAAAGTCCAGAGACCCAGGAGAAGCCATATTCCTCCTCAGCTAGTCAGTCCCCATAAAGCAGAAGACATAAAGAAGCGCAGAAGCCAAATTCCTGCCACAGTTTTAGAGCTACTAAGCAGAAGTCCTTTCCTGTAAGCTCCAGGTTTATAGAGCAGAAGATTCATTCCTGCCAACCATTGCCAAAACCTGCTGGGACCTAAGACCAAAGCTGTACCGTCAAGGTATCTCAGTGTGGCATGGGTGCCTACGGTGTGTGAACATGGTCTGAATGGTGCTAAGATCTAACTCACAGCCAAGCTCCCACATACCTCCATAGTGAGGATAGGTATGAGGACGGAGAGGCTCCACCATCAGGAGTTGTCTCCGGGCTAAGGGAGAAACAGGGTCTCTATAGGGAAAATTATCCCATTGAAGTGCTCCCCCCTTCTTCCCCCTTTTCTCTACACTATTCATAGCCATTGTTTTTCTATATTTTCATTTTCTTTGTTGTATCTTCTTCATTATGTACTTACCTACTGATTAGGGCCATGATAGCCATTATTGTGACCTGCTAAGTCAGGCCCCCCCCCCCCTTCCCCTTTTTTAATGATTCTAATAAAATAGGGAATTTAAGGGTCTTTTTTGGCACTTTTTTCAATTTAGTTACTTTCTAGATATATGGGACCCATTGACATCCTTTTGTATATCTGCATATGTTGATGATGATGAATAGAAAGATAAAAGATGGACTTTGCAATGAGGTTTGGGCGAAAGGCCAGGGGACGGTTCCAGGTCATTTCACAACTTATTACCTACAAAATATGATGTGCAGTGTGCTGAAAGACACTAATGTAAAAAGGAGCAGGGCTGCTGACCCCGTGTAACCCACTGTGAGGATTTGCTCTGGTAGGCAGGGTAAGCGGACGCAGTACAGAGGCCAAACAAGTTCGTAAATCAAAATGTCAGTGTTTATTTCACACAAAAGGCAAAAGAAAAAACGACTTATTACAGTCTTGGTGTTAAATTCACACAATGCAAAGTCCATAGAACAGTCATGTCACCTCTATAGCCGCTCTCAGCCTTCCAGCACAGCACCATGCTTCAGATCCCAAAACAGAGACTCAGATTCTGAGCCCAGCTGCCTATTTAAAGGACAGCCAGGTGCTGCCAAAACCCGGATCGGCACTTAAACTCCAGTCCGGTATTTGACCTCACCTGGCTGGAAATCAGCCCAGCCGCCTATGTTGAGAGGAAAATACCTGCCTTCCCAAACAAAACCCCTTGTATGTCACACCCACCCTGAAAGTCAACCCTTCATATAGGATCAGGAAAATGATTACAAACGATTGCTTCTGTTCTTAGCACCCCATCAATCAAACAAATTCCTACTTGATATTTTTTTCTGTAGACATAAAACTGGAGTTGTACATAATATTTTTTTTAAATGATAATAATAATAATAATAATACAGAAAAGCATTATCTTGATGTAGAGCGGTGGCCAGCTCTTTGAGATCAAATGGATGAGGTAAATATGATTTTATAATTTTTTTTATTTTATTTTACACTGTAACATTGTAATATGATCAGCTATGAATGCGGCATATGAGGAGTACAATTACAGGGGGCGGCACAAATGCCGCTCCATGTCATTGCACCCACAACTTACAAAGAAATGCTCTTTGTGACAAAGTAATTTTTAACGAAGAAAATGTTTTCGTAAAATTTGCGAATCAGCCAAATCGAATTTTTCGGAACCTAGTTCATCTCTAATTATTATTATTAAAATTATTAATCATCATCATCATCATCTGTATAATATCTAGAGATGAGCGAATAGAAGCTGACGAAGTGGAATTCAATCCGAATTTCAGGAATTATTCGATTTGCACCAAATCCGAATTTCCTCACGCTTCATGGTAATAAATCAAATTTTTTCCTACAATGACTGGTGCACATGTTAGGACATGGATCAAGGAACTCTGGGAATAAGGGATCACCCACAATGCCATGCATGCAGCCGATCAGCAGCCAGACAGCCCTGTGATGTCACAGCCCTATAAAAAGCCTCAGCCATCTTGGATTCAGCATTTTCCAGTATACTTAGTGCAGGGAGAGATGTCAGCAGGCGCTAGGGACAGTGCTAGGAAAGACTTTAAAACTTTTATTTTGCTGTATAGAAATTCAGGGAAAGGATAGGGAGGAATCATTCCACAGTATTGAAGCAGAACAGGGCTCGGTAGGGGAGGTTACAGCCTGGGTAATAGGAACAATCCTATTACACCTTGCTGCACTGACTGGGGATCCAAATTGCCATTATACAGCTCTGTAATTCCAGAAAACCGTTCTTGTTATTGGGGTGCAAGTGCTCTGTGATACAGCCATTACCGGGGTTTATTACAATAAATATTTCTACGTCTTATATGGGCAATATCCTGTCCTGTTATATGTTATATGGTCACCCAGCTATCATAGGGTGTTATATATTTTTGCTTTTTTAATTGAACTAATAAAAGCTACTTTTTAAAAAAGGGTTTAACCTCCAGGCTTATACTCACTTATACGGACACTTATACTATACTTATACTTATACTTATACTCATCCTTTTCTTGAAACTACGTCTTATATGCCCTTGCGCGGTGCAGTTATATGTTCAAAAGCATTTTTTGGCTTGCATTAGAGGGAAAAAAGGGCTTATTAGCCATTGTGTGGTGAAGTGAGAAAATTACAGCCCTTTTTGGCGTGTATTAGTGGCAAAAAAAAACTTTATTTGCCATTCACGGCAGCAGTTATATGTTCTAAAGCCCCTTTTTGGCGTGTGTTAGTGGGGATAAAGAATAAGGGCTTATTAGCTGTTGTGTGGTGAAGTGGGAAAAGTACAGCCCCTTTTGGCGTGTATTAGTTCAAACAAAAATGCTATTTGCCGTTCACGGCCGTAGTTACAGTTGCAAGAAAAAGTATGTGAACCCTTTGGAATAATATGGATTTCTGCACAAATTGGTCATAAAATGTGATCTGATCTTCATCTAAGTCACAACAATAGACAATCACAGTCTGCTTAAACTAATAACACACAAATAATTAAATGTTACCATGTTTTTATTGAACACACCACGTAAACATTCACAGTGCAGGTGGAAAAAGTATGTGAACCCCTAGACTAATGACATCTCCAAGAGCTAATTGGAGTGAGGTGTCAGCCAACTGGAGTCCAATCAATGAGATGAGATTGGAGGTGTTGGTTACAGCTGCCTTGCCCTATAAAAAACACACACCAGTTCTGGGTTTGCTTTTCACAAGAAGCATTGTCTGATGTGAATGATGCCTCGCACATAAGAGCTCTCAGAAGACCTATGATTAAGAATTGTTGAATTGCATAAAGCTGGAAAGGGTTATAAAAGTATCTCCAAAAGCCTTGCTGTACATCAGTCCACGGTAAGACAAATTGTCTATAAATGGAGAAAGTTCAGCACTGCTGCTACTCTCCCTAGGAGTGGCCGTCCTGTAAAGATGACTGCAAGAGCACAGCTCAGACTGCTCAATGAGGTAAAGAAGAATCCTAGAGTGTCAGCTAAAGACTTACAAAAGTCTCTGGCATATGCTAACATCCCTGTTAGCGAATCTACGATACATAAAACACTAAACAAGAATGGATTTCATGGGAGGATACCACAGAGGAAGCCACTGCTGTCCAAAAAAACCATTGCTGCACGTCTACAGTTTGCACAAGAGCACCTGGATGTTCCACAGCAGTACTGGCAAAATATTCTGTGGACAGATGAAACCAAAGTTGAGTTGTTTGGAAGAAACACACAACACTATGTGTGGAGAAAAAGAGGCACAGCACACCAACATCAAAACCTCATCCCAACTGTGAAGTATGGTGGTGGGGGCATCATGGTTTCGGGCTGCTTTGCTGTGTCAGGGCCTGGATGGATTGCTATCATCGAAGGAAAAATGAATTCCCAAGTTTATCAAGACATTTTGCAGGAGAACTTAAGGCCATCTGTCCACCAGCTGAAGCCCAACAGAAGATGGGTGTTGCAACAGGACAACGACCCAAAGCATAGAAGTAAATCAACAACAAAATGGCTTAAACAGAAGAAAATACACCTTCTGGAGTGGCCCAGTCAGAGTCCTGACCTCAACCCGATTGAGATGCTGTGGCATGACCTCAAGAACGCAATTCACACCAGACATCCCAAGAATATTGCTGAACTGAAACAGTTCTGTAAAGAGGAATGGTCAAGAATTACTCCTGACTGTTGTGCATGTCTGATCTGCAACTACAGGAAACGTTAGGTTGAAGGAGGTTCAACCAGTTATTAAATCAAGGGTTCACATTACTTTTTCCACCTGCACTGTGAATGTTTACAAGGTGTGTTCAATAAAAACATGGTAACATGTAATTCTTTGTGTGTTATTAGTTAAGCAGACTGTGATTGTCTATTGTTGTGACTTAGATGAAGACCAGATCACATTTTATGACCAATTTGTGCAGAAATCCATATCATTCCAAAGGTTCACATACTTTTTCTTGCATACTGTATATGTTCTAAAGCCTTTTTTGTTCTGGATTAGTGGGGTGAAAAAAAGGGGCTTATTAGCCGTTGTGTGGCGAAGTGAAGTAAATTTTCTTTTATTTACTTATTTGATCTAACAGTATGTCTGACAGAGAAGTGACAGGCCCGCACAGGGGAGGGGCAGAGGCCTAAATGTTTCTGGCACACGTCGCAGCAGAGTAAGGGGGCATGGCAGCAGTGGTCACTTCAAGAGGCCTGAGCTCCCAGTGTCAACTAGCGGTCGTGTCTTGACTCTTGACCAGCAACACAACTAGTTGTTGAAGGGTTGACTTGATCGCAAGTGACATCAGACACCCCAGCCAAGTGTCGGTGGGTTCATTAGACACAACCCTTAGTTGGCATGGCCCGGGAGCAGGGACTGTGCCCTCACCTGTCCTCAACCTGCCTCTGTCCTTTTCTGTTCCCTCAGCCACAGAAGTACTATACGGTAGCTGTGCACTAAAAAGGGTATGTTATACTTGCAAATTATGGGGACACTGAGGGCATCTACTTGGGGCACTATATATGGGCATTTCATACTGGTACATTATGGAGGCACTAGGAGGAAGGGGGAAGAGGAGCACTATGGGGGTAATTACTGGGGACACTATATAGGGGTATGTTATACTGGCAAATTATGGGGGCACTATGGGGACATTAGCTCAACTGGGGGCATTACAAGGGGTATTCACATTATAAGGAGAATTATTTCTACTGGGGGAGGGGGCATTATGGTGGGCTTTAATACTCCGCCATGGTATGACCCCCTAGTAGCAGCACCAGCCTCTCCCTGCTCTGCGACCCCACTGCCCCTTCTCCAAATCCTTATTATGAAATATTTCTCATTAGGATAAAACACATCAGCTCCACCGAGCCCCCAGCCAAAGTGTTGAAGTGGTATCTGAGATCCCCAAGGGCCAGGCCAAGTAATGGTAAGTTTTCATGTGGAATATGTTTATGTTATACACATATAGCCTGCACTGTGCCACACAATATACAGTATACCGCTACACTGTGCCCCACAATATACAGTATACCTCTACACTGTGTAGTCTGTTCTATAAGCACCATTGTTTTGTGGCGGCGGACAGAAAATAATCTGGAAGTGCCCCTCCCGAGACCAGGCTCTGGATACGCCACTGCCCAGTAAGCGATAAGCGATCTGACTGCTAGCACCCACTCCCCCCCCCATCGGCGATCTGTCTGCTATCACCCCCAACCCCCCTTCCCGTTAGCCTGGGGAAGTCTGCTGAGCTAACGGATGCCCCCCTACGGCAGTAGCACCCCAGAGCCCCCATACATGGCTATGTAAATTATTGCTTCGGGGGGGGGGTGACACCATTTTCTATTGCACCGGGTGACACCAGCCCTAGAAACGCCACTGATGTAGCTGATCGCACTTGGGAGCCGAGTGAGTTAGGGGCTTCATCATCATCGGAAGAGGGTGGCTGCTTGCGCGTGAGGCAGGAAAGTAGTGATGCAGAGGTTCATGGAGGCAGTGCCGGTAGCAGTCAGTCAGTGCGGGGTGTTGGGGGTAAAATCACCTACTCGGCGGTGTGGCAGTATTTTGTAAAGCTGCCGGGGAGGTGAACATGGCCATTTGTCGAATCTGTGGGCAGAAGGTAAAACGTGACCAGAATGCCAATGTTGACACCACGGCCCTGCGTCAACATATGCAGCGTCACCATAAAGTGGCCTGGAAGAACCGTGGCTCCAATGTGGTGGTCCAGCCTGCCGCAGACAACTGCTGCATCACCCAGTGGCACGCAACCCGATTTCAGGCACTCAAGGGTCCACCACCTCAGCCGAAGGAAGCTGTCTGTCCTTTCCTATCATCTCTGTGTGGATGCTCCTGCTCCTCCTCCTAGTCAGTCATTCCATCAGCAATCGATCACCAAAGCGATTGCCAAGAGACAACAGTATGCGTGCACTCATTCAATGGCGCAGAAGCTGAATGTGCTCCTGGCCAAGTTACTGGTACTGCAGTCCCTCCCTTTCAAAGTGGTGGACTCTGCACCTTTCAAAGAACTGATGGCTTGTGCCAAGACGAGGTGGAGAGTCACAGCAAGTTAGTGCATACTTGTAGTGCACCCTGACAGCCGTCATTGAAGATCCGCTGGACTACTGGGCAGTCAAACAGAATTTGTGGCCGCAACTGACCGAGTTTGCCCTGGAAAAGCTGTTTTGCCCAGCCAGTTGTGTGGCATTAGAGCGGGTGTTTAGTGTGGCGGGGGCCATAGTTACCCCAAGGAAAGCTCGCCTGTACACCCAAATGTGGAGGGACTGACCTTTGTCAAGATAATTCAGTCTTGGATCAGCCAGGATTTCCTCCAACCAATGCCTGATGCATGAGATTAGATCATCCATGCTGCCTCACCCAAACCTTGACAAAAGAGACCGGTTTCTTCTGGTTACCTGCCCTCAGCTACTATTATGATGCTGCACCCACCTGATGCCACACATCTGATGCCAAGTGCTCCTTCTTACACCCACTATCATTAGCAGGTACTGTTATTGCCACCCACCTCCCCACTCTGTCACCGGGTCACTCTGTGATCTCCTCATGCTGCTGCTGCTTCCACCTCACACTATATCACCTTGCCACTCTGTGGTCTACTTATGCTGCTGCTGCTTCTACCATAACACTATGTCACCTTGCTACTCTGTGCCCTCCTCATGCTGCTGCCACCTCCACACTCTGTCATTGTGCAACTCTGTGGCCTCCTCATGCTGCCTGCTGCTACCTCACCACTATGTCACTGGGCCACTCTGTGGTCTCCTCATGCTGCTTCCACTCACCACTATGTCATTGGGCCATTCTGTGTACTTCTCAAGCTGTTCTCCCACCTCCCCACTCCATGACTGGGCCACTATTTTGCCTTTTGGCATGGATGACATCACCATTTATTGACCCTTCTTCTGATGTGTCAGAAAGGAAGGAAAAATGAACACACTACCGATCCTGTCTGTGTAGCAGGTGTAAGGGCCTGTATGGTCCCATCAGAATTGGCTGATGTTTGGTAGCCAAATCATGAGTGGGTACAAAATACAGAAGCCATGCAAATATTCCATTTAACGTGTCATCTCTGTTTTGGATCCATTCCTGTTTTTTTTTTTTTTTGGGCATTAGCAATACTGATGAATACTGACCAAATGCTGACCGAGTGAAGGAGGATGCTCAACAGACAGGATCTGCTTTTTTGGGGGTTATTGTTCTGACGGATCAGAGGAAGGGCAAAATAATCAGTGACGGCAACACAAATTTATTGCTAACACCCTCCCCACTCTGTCGGGGGGGCTCTACTTGTAAAAGCGTTTAATAGAACAGGTTCTGTAGACATCTATGTGGAATCAGCAGACGATGGTGTAAAAGGAGTGCACTTCTTCTTGACGCTAACATCAACCTGTAAGGCTGAGTTCAGACTTGAGTTATTTGGTCAGTTTTGGCTCCGTAACTGCCCAAATAAGTGAAGTGTGCAATGATTTTAAGAGCGACACCTGTCATCTGCATGTCATACTGACTCACAGTATTGTTTCACTACCGCAGCAGACTCCCTATGCGTGTTACTGCAAGGCACAGTGTTCTACACCACTATAAAGGCTCTCAGCAGCCAGGAAATAGCTGAATTGTAACGCGATTCGGCGCAAATAAATTCGGATCAAATAGTTTCGGAAAATTCGGCTAACCGGCCGAATCAAATGTTTGAAAAATTTGCTTATCTCTAATAACATCCTAAAGTATGTTCAGGTGTAAATTGTCCTTTTTGTCTATTATGGTAGGTCACACAGTTAAGTCAATGGCTCACCTTACATTGGATAATGTCCTGCACGGTACATTCTGAGGATGCCCTCCCATGGGGTGTACGCTCATACAGTGTACAAATAACTAATCCATACAGTGCCTAACTATAAGTACCATACAGTATAGTATGGTGCCCAAATAATAGCGCCATACATTAGAGTAATAACAGTGCAATACAATGCTGCCATCACTTTACATGCAAAAATGATTATACTGTACAGTGACACACCGTGCCACCAAACTGTCCTCAAATACCACCAAATGATAAATAAACAAATGTTTTATATATATATAAAAAGGTTATAGTGCTCTACAATGTCTAAAATAAAACTGCTATATAATATAAGGATTCATGGTTTTTGCAAGACTCGAATTTTACTCTGTGGTGCTCCTATCAGCTGTTTGGTGTCCCATGTATGACTGTCGATCCTTGTTTGGTCTAGCTTAGTCAGCTTTATGGGGTTTTTCTGTCATTATTTTACGGGTTTGCTTTAATTCTTTTAAGATTTTCAAATCACAATAATAAATTGTCTTTTTTTCCTTTTTTATATTTTAGAATTTTGAGTGAAAAAAATGTATCAAAAACTTTTTATAAAAAAAAAATTCCAACCATTTTTTCAATGTATGCTTTTTTTTCACTATATTACCCTATGGATTCCCAAGACAGTTCAGACTAATGAATATGTTTGTGCATGTCATGCTAATTGCAGGAAAGGGACTGTAAAAATAACTTTCACTTAACCTTGGCAGGTATCAGCTCAGATAATTAGGCAAATGATGTCACCAGCCTGATTATAGATTACAGCTTGACAACCGAAGAATCTGCAGCATTTTATTGTTTGAGTATATTAGTATATTATCATCTGTACTATACTATGTAGTGAAGAGGATCCAGCCTAAAATCCCTTGCTGTGTCCTATCTGACCCAGTAGAGTCTCTCCTTAAGGCGAACGCATGGGCTCCGTGCCCGTGGTGTGGACCGCAATTTGCGGTCCGCAATGCACGGGCACTGACCGTGGGGCAGCCGCATGGGGATCGCAGACCCAATCATTTGAAAGGGGTCCGCGATCCGTCCGTTCCGCAAAAAGATAGAACAAGTTCTATCTTTTTGCGGAACAGAAGTACGGAACGGAACACCACAGAAGCACTCCGTAGTGCCTCCACGGGGTTCCGTTCCGTGCTTCCGTTCCGTTCCGCAGCCCATCTCCGGATTTACGGACCCATTCAAGTGAATGAGTTCTCATCCGTGATGTGGAATGCACATGGCTGGTGACCCGTGTAATGCGGAACCGCCGTATGCAGTCCGCAGCACAGGCACGGAGCCCTTATGTTCGTGGCAGGCCTTACTGCTTGTGACTCTGAATACTAGCTAGTCCTGAGTCATGTGGTCAGGACAAAAGCTACAGAAACACTTATTGTATATGATTTTGTCTTGTACTTTTTAAGCAGCATTGTTACTTACAAATACCATACATTTGCATGTTATTAATATTATGGTGAAACATTCTCAGATGTTTTTGGCATTATTTTGTGGAGCTCACCATTAAAAATGAGAGAACTATTGGAAAATTTGATTTGGCTGCTTCACTGAATTTTAAAAAATAATTGGCTTTGTGACGAATGACTTAGTCACGAAGAGCATGTCTTTATAAGCAGTAGGTGCAATGACAGGGAGCCGAGATTGCGCCATCCCCCCACGCCCGTCATTGTACCCATCAGATACCGCATTCATACATAGCACGGTGTCAAATAAAAAATAAAATAAAATTATACTTACCTGATTGTGACAGATCCATCTGTATAGACCTATATTGCTGGTTCGTCTGTTTGCCTTAATTTCGCTGGATTTCCTGCCCGTATGCCCCTGTTCGTGTGTTTCCCCAAATACCGATTGGAACTACTGAACGGACGGCCACCCAGGAGAAGAGTGTGCTGCTAGTTAACCCAAATGGCCTCATTGTTCACAAAGGACGTAAACTAACTTGAACTCCTGGTCTACAGGGAGTGCAGAATTATTAGGCAAGTTGTATTTTTGAGGATTCATTTTATTATTGAACAACAACCATGTTCTCAATGAACCCAAAAAACTCATTAATATCAAAGCTGAATATTTTTGGAAGTAGTTTTTAGTTTGTTTTTAGTTTTAGCTATTTTAGGGGGATATCTGTGTGTGCAGGTGACTATTACTGTGCATAATTATTAGGCAACTTAACAAAAAACAAATATATACCCATTTCAATTATTTATTTTTACCAGTGAAACCAATATAACATCTCAACATTCACAAATATACATTTCTGACATTCAAAAACAAAACAAAAACAAATCAGTGACCAATATAGCCACCTTTCTTTGCAAGGACACTCAAAAGCCTGCCATCCATGGATTCTGTCAGTGTTTTGATCTGTTCACCATCAACATTGCGTGCAGCAGCAACCACAGCCTCCCAGACACTGTTCAGAGAGGTGTACTGTTTTCCCTCCTTGTAAATCTCACATTTGATGATGGACCACAGGTTCTCAATGGGGTTCAGATCAGGTGAACAAGGAGGCCATGTCATTAGATTTTCTTCTTTTATACCCTTTCTTGCCAGCCACGCTGTGGAGTACTTGGACGCGTGTGATGGAGCATTGTCCTGCATGAAAATCATGTTTTTCTTGAAGGATGCAGACTTCTTCCTGTACCACTGCTTGAAGAAGGTGTCTTCCAGAAACTGGCAGTAGGACTGGGAGTTGAGCTTGACTCCATCCTCAACCCGAAAAGGCCCCACAAGCTCATCTTTGATGATACCAACCCAAACCAGTACTCCACCTCCACCTTGCTGGCGTCTGAGTCGGACTGGAGCTCTCTGCCCTTTACCAATCCAGCCACGGGCCCATCCATCTGGCCCATCAAGACTCACTCTCATTTCATCAGTCCATAAAACCTTAGAAAAATCAGTCTGGAGATATTTCTTGGCCCACTCTTGACGTTTCAGCTTGTGTGTCTTGTTCAGTTGTGGTCGTCTTTCAGCCTTTCTTACCTTGGCCATGTCTCTGAGTATTGCACACCTTGTGCTTTTGGGCACTCCAGTGATGTTGCAGCTCTGAAATATGGCCAAACTGGTGGCAAGTGGCATCTTGGCAGCTGCACGCTTGACTTTTCTCAGTTCATGGGCAGTTATTTTGCGCCTTGGTTTTTCCACACGCTTCTTGCGACCCTGTTGACTATTTTGAATGAAACGCTTGATTGTTCGATGATCACGCTTCAGAAGCTTTGCAATTTTAAGAGTGCTGCATCCCTCTGCAAGATATCTCACTATTTTTGACTTTTCTGAGCCTGTCAAGTCCTTCTTTTGACCCATTTTGCCAAAGGAAAGGAAGTTGCCTAATAATTATGCACACCTGATATAGGGTGTTGATGTCATTAGACCACACCCCTTCTCATTACAGAGATGCACATCACCTAATATGCTTAATTGGTAGTAGGCTTTCGAGCCTATACAGCTTGGAGTAAGACAACATGCATAAAGAGGATGATGTGGTCAAAATACTCATTTGCCTAATAATTCTGCACGCAGTGTAATGCGTGCCATTTTGGGATGTTAAATGTCTGTGTATTGAAAAGGGTTGTGACATTGTATGTTTAAATGGTGATGTCTGTTCTGTTGTCCCCACGTGTGTATTGTGGTTTCCCTCTGTCTTGAGAGATAATGGGATTACTCCTCGGGTCTCAGGGCAGAGAGGAGGAGACCATGATGCATTGTGGGGGATGTATTGTCTCTGTAGTGCTGCATTTCTGCCCTGTGTCAGTCTCCAGTCTGGTCCCCTAGGGGCGTGTCCACCAGATGGAGACCTGCATAAATACGGGCGGCTAGCCCTCAATAAAATTGATTCCTGTTTGACTTTCAAGACGGAGCTTGGTCTCGTTTGTGGAGGGATTTATTATTGGGACAGCGCTTTCGTATATTGCTAGCTGTGGAAGGAGTTCGACTGAATTGCTGATCGGGAGTTGCCACTTCGTATGCTCCATTCGGGAGTTTGACGATCGGCTGGATTAAAAACTGCATTTCTGGAGAAAGGGGCTTATTCACTAAACGGCGGCTTCATCTACCTGGCGGTGAGTGTCGTAACAATTGGTGGCAAGCAACGGGATGAATCCCACCGCTCAGAAGGCCAGCTACAAATCCCAGGGTGGAAATGCAGTATGAGGAATTAAGGCGTGCTACCCTTAAAGATATATTGGAACGCAGAGGACGATCAGCGAGTAGTCTCAAGAAGAGAGAGATTATTTCTATATTATTGGAGATGGATGCAGCACAGGGAACGGAGAGAGCTAATGTGCCTGGCATACTGGATTTAACACCCGAGGAGGTACAATTTAACCGGGCAGTCCAGATAAGGCTGGCACACTTTGGCCCCAACCCTGCAGCAGATATTGTGATCCAGGTGCAAGCAGCAGTAGCAGCACAACAGGCGCTCCAGGGAAGAGGAGCTGCAGCAGCAGAGATACCCCATAATAATAATGGAAGGAGAAAGGTACCTTTTGCTGCATTTAGACATTTTGTGGAAACGGAGGGAGAGATTGACGGGTTCCTGGCCGATTTTGAAAGGCAGTGTGCCTTACACCAGGTACCCACAGAGGAATGGGTCACTATCCTCTCTGGGAAATTATCCGGCCGGGCCAGTGAGGCTTTTCGGGCCATCCCAGAGGAGGAACTTACAAGTTACCGGGCAGTAAAAGATACCCTTTTGGCCAGATACGCTGTCACCCCTAAGGCGTACCGGCGGCGATTCCGGGACACTAACAAGCAGGCTGGCGATTCTTATGTGGAGTGGGCATGCAGGGTACACCGCACCGCAGCCCACTGGATGGCAGGGTGTCAAGCGGTAACTGGGGATTAGGTGCTGCAAGTATTTTTGTTGGAGCACTGCTTTGATCGGTTACCTGCAGGAGTCAGAGAGTGGGTTAGGGACCGCAAACCCGCTACCTTACCTGAAGCTGCTCGTCTGGCAGATGAATACACAGATGCACGGAGGCTAGACCAGACAGCAGCCAAGGTCCCTACCCGAGTGGAGTACAAACCGGCAGCACCTCCAACCACTACTGTGTATCACCCCCCAGCGCAACGCACCCCCACAATACCACCAGCGAACAATTATGTTCAGCCAGCTCGGTTCAACGCCCGGGATTACTCTCAGCCTATCCGGTGCTATGGGTGCAAACAGTTGGGGCACAAGAGACCGGAGTGCCCATTGAACAATACCAACCAAGCGCAGTCGTGGAGAAAACCAGCCGGCGGACATCAGCAGCCACCCCAGTCTTCCGCTCACTGTCTTGAGCAGGAGGAATTTTGGGGTATACTACATGAGGCGGATCCAGTACAAGCAGCCCAGCAGGATAACCGGCAGCAACACAGGCAGACCGTTAGACTAAATGGCAAAGTGGTCACTGGTCTGAGAGACACCGGAGCCACTATGACCCTGCTCCAAAAGAACCTTGTTTCGGAACACTAACACACTGGAAATACTTTGGCAGTGAGGGTAGCAGGAGGCGCCGTGTTCCGTCTACCTGTTGCCCGGGTTCATTTGGATTGGGGAGTGGGCTCTGGACATGTGAATGTGGGGGTTATGAAAGACTTGCCTGCTGATGTCTTGCTCGGGAATGACCTGGCCCCTTTGGTTTCTGCTTATGCTCCAATGGGACCTGCTGATGTCAACCCAGTGACTACCCGGGCCCAGATCCGTGTTGCTGGAACCAGCCCACCTGCTGCTGAGACCCAGGTAAGACCCGATTCCCCGACTGATACCCTAGGACAGACCTTTGCTAGCTGGGATTCCCCAGAGGAGTTTGGGAGGGAAACTCAGGCAGATCCGACTCTCCAGAAGTATAGAGGCAGAGCAGATACTGGAGAGGTAGGAGTAGATGGGGAGCGGTATGAATGGGTGGGGGACAGGTTATATAGGTTCCCTAAACCGTCCCAGAAAAGTGTTGCCCATCCGCCGAATCGACAGCTGGTGGTGCCCGCAAAATACCGGCAGGAGATTCTGCGGATAGGGCATGATGTTCCATTAGCCGGACATCTAGGGTCCCGTCGCACAGCCTATAGGATCATGCAGAACTTCTTTTGGCCAAATTTTAATCAGGCTGTGCGGATATATTGTAGTACGTGTGACACTTGTCAACGGGTAGGAAAGCGGGGGGACCACCCAAGAGCTAGGCTTATGTCTATGCCTATCATTGGGGAGCCCTTTGCCCGCATAGCCGTTGACATTGTGGGTCCACTGGCCAGGGCTAGTCCATCCGGTAAGAAGTATATTCTCACCGTGGTGGACTATGCCACTCGCTATCCAGAGGCAGTAGCGTTGTCTAATATAGAGGCAGAGACAGTTGCTGATGCCCTGGTTAGAATTTTTACTAGGGTCGGGTTCCCTAAGGAGATTCTCTCTGACCAGGGAACCCAATTTACCGCTGTGCTCACCCAGGAACTGTGGAGGGTGTGCGGCATTAAACCGATACTTAGTTCCCCGTACCATCCACAGACTAACGGCCTCTGCGAGCGATTTAACGGCACCCTCAAACAGATGTTGAGGACCTTTTCTGACACTTGCAGAGACTGGGAGCGATTCCTGCCTCATCTGTTGTTTTCTTACAGAGAGGTGCCCCAGGAATCTACTGGGTTCTTCCCCTTTGAGTTGCTCTATGGGAGGAGGGTCCGCGGACCCCTAGATCTCATTAGAGGCCACTGGGAGGGGGAGACAGAGCAGGAAGGGACCCCCATAGTACCGTATGTCCTGGAACTCCGGGACCGCATGGAGAAACTGTCCCTGATGGTAAGAGAGAATCTCCAGGTGGCCCAGGGGAGACAGAAGAGATGGTACGATCGGGGTGCCCGGCAGCGAGTCTTCCAGGTTGGGCAGAAAGTGCTAGTGCTCAAACCTGTGAAGGCGAACAAGATGCAAGCATCTTGGCAGGGCCCGTATAAGGTGGTAGCTCAGGTGTGTGATACTACCTACCTCATAGCCAGCTGTTCAGATGAAAGGATCCAGCGATCCTTTCATGTGAACATGCTAAAGGAGTATCAGGAGAGACCGGAGGATGTCGCTGCAGTATGTGCCCCTGCTGCAGACGATACAGAGAGTTTACCCTTACCCGATTTGTTAGAGAGGGACTCCCAGACTGACCTTACTAGTCTTGTACAGCTAGGGGATAGATTAAGCCCCACAGAGAAGGGACAGGCAAGACAGCTTCTGTGGGAGAAGCAGGCGACATTCTCCCAAGAGCCTGGCTACACTACCCTAACTGTACATAAGGTAGAGACCCCTGGACAGAACCCCCTGCGACAGCCCCCTTACCGTATCCCTGAAGCAGTCCGAGAAGGAATGCGGAAGGAGATACAGGAGATGACCCTGCTTGGGGTCATCGAACACTCCGATAGTCCTTGGGCTTCGCCTGTAGTCCTGGTGCCTAAGAAAGATGGGACCACGCGGTTCTGTGTAGACTACAGGCGGCTCAACGAGCGGACCACCACTGACGCCTACCCGATGCCCCGGGTAGACGAATTATTAGATCGTATTGCCAGGGGACGCTATCTGACCACCATAGACCTGTGTAAAGGCTATTGGCAGATTCCCCTGGCCGAGGATGCTATCCCCAAGTCGGCCTTCGTCACCCCATTTGGCTTGTACCAATTTAAGGTCATGCCATTTGGGATGAAGAATGCCCCGGCTACCTTTCAGCGTATGGTGGATAGACTTCTCGATGGATTCCAGGAATTTGCGTGTGCATACCTGGATGACATTGCGATCTACAGTGGGTCCTGGGAGGAACACCTAGTACATGTAGGGGTAGTTTTGGACAAAATTCGGGCTGCTGGCCTGACATTGAAGCCAGAGAAGTGCCATCTAGGCATGGCTGAAGTGCAATACCTGGGTCACAGAGTGGGGTGTGGGAGCCAGAGACCGGAGCCGGCTAAGATAGAGGCAGTAGCTAACTGGCCCACACCTGTCACTAAGACCCAGGTGTTAGCCTTCCTAGGGACAGCAGGGTATTACAGACGCTTTGTCCCAGACTACAGCACTATTGCTAAGCCCCTGACTGACCTGACTAAGAAAAATCTCCCTAAGCAGGTCCTGTGGTCTCCGGCTTGTGAAGCTGCGTTTCAAGCACTCAAACAGGCTCTTGTAAATGCCCCTGTCCTGGCTGCCCCAGTCCCTAACAAACGTTTTCTCGTCCATACAGATGCTTCCATGTATGGACTGGGGGCTGTGCTGAGCCAGGTCGGGGAAGATGGAGGAGAGCACCCTGTCGCATATCTCAGTAGAAAGCTGTTACCCCGAGAAGTGAGTTATGCGGCAGTGGAGAAGGAATGCTTGGCCCTGGTCTGGGCATTGAAAAAGTTAAGCCCTTATTTGTATGGACAGGAATTTTCTCTTGTGACGGACCACAATCCCCTTGTCTGGCTTAACCGGGTCTCAGGAGACAATGGTAGACTGCTGCGGTGGAGTTTAGCTTTACAACCGTATAACTTCACCATCAGCTACCGACCCGGTAAGCAGAATGGGAATGCAGATGGATTGTCTCGGCAAACCGACGTTCTTGCTACCTCCTAGTCCGGTCATCCCCAAGTTGACCCGCTAAAGGGTCAAGCCGGGTCTGCCGGAGTGTCCCACAAGGGGGGAGCCGTGTGACAGATCCATCTGTATAGACCTATATTGCTGGTTCGTCTGTTTGCCTTAATTTCGCTGGATTTCCTGCCCGTATGCCCCTGTTCGTGTGTTTCCCCAAATACCGATTGGAACTACTGAACGGACGGCCACCCAGGAGAAGAGTGTGCTGCTAGTTAACCCAAATGGCCTCATTGTTCACAAAGGACGTAAACTAACTTGAACTCCTGGTCTAATGCGTGCCATTTTGGGATGTTAAATGTCTGTGTATTGAAAAGGGTTGTGACATTGTATGTTTAAATGGTGATGTCTGTTCTGTTGTCCCCACGTGTGTATTGTGGTTTCCCTCTGTCTTGAGAGATAATGGGATTACTCCTCGGGTCTCAGGGCAGAGAGGAGGAGACCATGATGCATTGTGGGGGATGTATTGTCTCTGTAGTGCTGCATGTCTGCCCTGTGTCAGTCTCCAGTCTGGTCCCCTAGGGGCGTGTCCACCAGATGGAGACCTGCATAAATACTGGCGGCTAGCCCTCAATAAAATTGATTCCTGTTTGACTTTCAAGACGGAGCTTGGTCTCGTTTGTGGAGGGATTTATTATTGGGACAGCGCTTTCGTATATTGCTAGCTGTGGAAGGAGTTCGACTGAATTGCTGATCGGGAGTTGCCACTTCGTATGCTCCATTCGGGAGTTTGACGATCGGCTGGATTAAAAACTGCATTTCTGGAGAAAGGGGCTTATTCACTAAACGGCGGCTTCATCTACCTGGCGGTGAGTGTCGTAACACTGATCCATTTGCTCGTGATGGGGCGGTCGCCACCATCTTGCTTGAAGATCCCACATGAAATTTCGTGCACAGTGACGTATGACTTCACTGCACTGGCCAGCGTGATGACATCACCTCAAACCTGTGCACTGAGCTCCCCCTAGTGGTGGCTGCAGGCAGTCAGCTTTTTAATATATTATCTGAAGGGAAGCAGTGATTTACAGCTGTATCAGGCAGATTTATTAATGCATTTAGGTTAGTGGTTTGGTGTAAATACATTGCGAGATAAGGTCAAGTCACATAAAGCGGGTGAGGCCAAGGGTGACTTTTTTATTATTACAATATTTTTAATTAAAAAAATTTACACTAAACAAAGGAAAAACAAATTCATCAGAAATTTGGAGCTTTGCACTTTGAATTCTTCCCAGAAGTGATTGAGACACATGTACTGGGAAATTAGTTAAAAATTAAGTTTTATTATGGGGCCCTATGTGATCTGTGTACACCCCTGCCGAGCAATATACACTCTAAGTCCCATAGAATTGAATAGGGCAAAATACCAATGCCATCTAACCGTTACCATGTCACCTTTATAATGGGAACTTAAACCACTATGCCGATCCCAGTGCTGGTCTTTTGCTAAGATGTTGATGTGGGCCGACTCAGCATTAACATATGTCTGTAATCAATACATTAATTAACTAATGTGTGACTTCACTTTTCCACCTTTATCGCCAGGAGTCTATGTTACAGAACAAGAAATCATTTCCTCGCATTTACTATAAGTCCCACTTACAGCATTTTGTTGAATCAAGATAATGGATTTCATTACATTAGGCCTGAAAATCTGCTCAGGTCTGTAATATTTAGAGCTGTAATTAAATTATGGCTTGAGTGATTTGCAAAGGAATTTAATTCGATGGAAGCTTGCTTCTTGATTCAGGCACCTAGCATATAATAGGGGACTGCCCGTTACATACAGTACATAGGACTTTTCTAATAATTAGCTCACATTCAATTTGACCTCAGCTTGGAGAACTTCTCCCCAGTAAGGCCTCGTGCATATGACCGTATTTTCGGCCTGCATCCAATCCACATTTTTTTTCTGGATTATATGCGGACCCATCCATTTCAATAGTGCAGCCAAAGTAGCTCTCCGCACCCGTATATCCGCTCTACGGCCCGTAAAAATAAATAGAACATGTCCTACTCTTGTCCGTTTTGCGGACAAGAATAGGCATTTCTAACATAAGGTGGGTCCTCCAGAGGGGGAACTGCGGGATGCACACGTATGGTATTCATGTTTTGCGGACTTGTGATTTACAGACTGCAAACCAGATACAGTCGTGTGCTAGAGGCCTTACTCAGTCTTCCAGGAAGTTCTAGTTGAATAAGGTCCCTTGAAAAACAAGATATTTTCACCTAGAAGGTCCCTTTTCAGTAAACGTCGTCCAGGTTACAAATACCATTGGACCCAGGACTTGGTTTTCTCCTGGTTTATTCCATGGACATGAGGTACCATTACTGTGAGCCACAATAAATATAATACTTTCCAGAGCACATGGATGTCCATAGCTGTGGGGGAATGCATGCAAGTGTCTAGACTTCTTCTCCTTTCCCTATTGCAAATTAGCCCAAATCTAGTTTAGCTGATATGAGATCATTTTTATATTTTTTCCATGGAGCTTTGCCTGAAAATACATTTCCATATACCACTTCAATGAGAGCCAGGCAAGACATCTCATTCAACCAACCAGTAACCTGCTCTACACTGATGAGAAGCAAGTACCCCCAAACAATACAATCCCACCATCAACTCTTTGAGACGACAGCCCAAAATTGGAAGTGATGTCAATAAAGGGAACCTGCTATGTTGCATTGTTTTGTGCAGGCAACATATTATAGATCAAGGGGAACGGAGAAGATTGATATATGGGTCAGTGCCTCTGTGGTAAAAGATTCAGTAAAGCCTGTATTTTATTCACATGTATCACAGCTCTTTCTAAGCCTAGGTTCCAGTTGGAGGCCCAATTAGTGATTAGTAGCCTTCCCCTTGTGAGTATATATACAGAGGTAGCTTTCAATCACTAAGTAGGACCACCCACTGCACTCCTACTCAAAGAAAGTGCAGACATTTAAATGGATAGAATATAGGCTATACTGAATATTTTTCCATAAAACTTTAGGTCACTCTGCTCAGCTCCTCCTGCCCTATAACATGTCCACAGAGTGGGCTGCATGTTCAACATGGCACGTTCCAGTTAAATGACACTACTTCAATTTTGGGTGGTCACGCAAATGGTTGATGGTGGGATGAAACTTGTGATTCTGTATACCTATTCCTATCATATAATGCCAACAGAAATTACTATAATAATCTACACTTGCTTAAAGGGATTATCCTGTGAACAGCAGTTATTACCTAACCACAGGTTGAGATCATGGAAGATCTGACCTCTATGAGTTAGGACTCCTACAACGCGGCCCCAAACTTCCAAGGAACCTAGACAATGCTTGACTGTTTTCTGCAAATAGTTATTATTTTACTGCTCTTCCATAAAGACCACTTAAGGAAAGACTTCTCTGAAAAGTAGATGGGTGTACCCAGGTCCCCCCGTTTTCTGTCACTTCTGAGATGGACATCTGGACATCTTCCAATTTTGAAGGTAAGTAAGCATGACGTGTCTTTCATCTGCTGCGTTGTTTCCTTGGCTGTCCACAGTGTCAACAGTCACATTAATTGTGTCATGAGCACTGAAAAATACAGGCAGATACTTATCGATCATGCAACTCCATCGGGGGGGCATCTAATTGGCTCCAAATTTATTCTGCAGCAGGACAATGACCGAAACATATTACAAATTTCATTAGGAACTATCTTCATTCTAAACAAGAACAAGAAGTCCCAAGAGTGATGATATGGCCCCCACAGAGCCCATTATGATCAAGTCTGTGTCGGATTACATAAAGAGACTGGAGGATCTGAGCAAGCCTACATCCACAGAAGATCTGTGGTTAGTTCTCCAAGATGCTTGGAGCAACCTCTCTGCCAATTTCCTTCAAAACTTGTGTACAAGTGGACCTAGAAGAACAGGTGCTGAAGGCAAAGGCTGGTGGTCGCACAAAATATTGTTTGGATTACATTTCTGTGGTTCATTTGTTTTGCCATTTGTTAATTCATAAAAAATAACACAGGTTAATGAGACGCACAGGACTGAGGAAAAATTAGGACGAGGTGCTGCCAGTAAAAGAGGATCCGCCCTTCCTCTAAAGTGAATAAATAATGTTAAAAAATATACTGGGCACACTCACTTATGTAGACTCATATATTTAATTCAAGGGCATGTAAGGTAAAGTGAAATCAATTATTCTAAAAACACATATAAAATACAGTCAAGCAATATAAGAACACATTGATACAATAAAACACATAGATATAAAATAAATAGTAGGACCAGTGGTGGATAGGCTGGGGATGGTATAGATCAGTCCATACGAAAATCAGAAAAAATAGAAGTATAGCCCAGCTGGTGGCTTGAGCTAGTATAGTGGCTAGCTTCACAAAGTACTATAAGGTTCACAGTCCTGATTCGCTTGAAGAGGATAATATAACTGTGGTCAAACAGGGTTCACTTAAGTAAGTATACTTGCGGCGTCCCGCTAATACTTACTGCGCAGTGCGATTCCCTGTGCAGGTAAACTTGGAGACAAATTGTCGTTATCGGCTGCTGCTGTAGCAACTGAAAGATACTGTGTCTTTTCTCTGTGCCCTTGCGATCCTCTGGCTGCCGCTCCGTAGTAACAAGACGCCGGTCAGCGCTGGGACTCAAGATACTTTTCCCCTCGTCGGTTTGGTATGTGACACACTCCTCGTGTGTTTGCACTTGTGGATCCCGGCGTATCAGGGGTTTAGTAAGGCACGGAGTTCTCAAAGACTTTTAATTGCCGCACGGCTCTGGATAGTTCAAGCCCGTGCTCCTTGGGGTTGTTCCTGGGGGCATAAAAAATAACACTTATGATTTTAAAGCATTCTGTCTCTCTCTCTCTCTCTCTCTCTCTCTCTATATATATATATATATATATATATATATACACTGCGTGCAGAATTATTAGGCAAATGAGTATTTTGACCACATCATCCTCTTTATGCATGTTGTCTTACTCCAAGCTGTATAGGCTCGAAAGCCTACTACCAATTAAGCATATTAGGTGATGTGCATCTCTGTAATGAGAAGGGGTGTGGTCTAATGACATCAACACCCTATATTAGGTGTGCATAATTATTAGGCAACTTCCTTTCCTTTGGCAAAATGGGTCAAAAGAAGGACTTGACAGGCTCAGAAAAGTCAAAAATAGTGAGATATCTTGCAGAGGGATGCAGCACTCTTAAAATTGCAAAGCTTCTGAAGCGTGATCATCGAACAATCAAGCGTTTCATTCAAAATAGTCAACAGGGTCGTAAGAAGCGTGTGGAAAAACCAAGGCGCAAAATAACTGCCCATGAACTGAGAAAAGTCAAGCGTGCAGCTGCCAAGATGCCACTTGCCACCAGTTTGGCCATATTTCAGAGCTGCAACATCACTGGAGTGCCCAAAAGCACAAGGTGTGCAATACTCAGAGACATGGCCAAGGTAAGAAAGGCTGAAAGACGACCACAACTGAACAAGACACACAAGCTGAAACGTCAAGAGTGGGCCAAGAAATATCTCCAGACTGATTTTTCTAAGGTTTTATGGACTGATGAAATGAGAGTGAGTCTTGATGGGCCAGATGGATGGGCCCGTGGCTGGATTGGTAAAGGGCAGAGAGCTCCAGTCCGACTCAGACGCCAGCAAGGTGGAGGTGGAGTACTGGTTTGGGTTGGTATCATCAAAGATGAGCTTGTGGGGCCTTTTCGGGTTGAGGATGGAGTCAAGCTCAACTCCCAGTCCTACTGCCAGTTTCTGGAAGACACCTTCTTCAAGCAGTGGTACAGGAAGAAGTCTGCATCCTTCAAGAAAAACATGATTTTCATGCAGGACAATGCTCCATCACACGCGTCCAAGTAACTCCACAGCGTGGCTGGCAAGAAGGGTATAAAAGAAGAAAATCTAATGACATGGCCTCCTTGTTCACCTGATCTGAACCCCATTGAGAACCTGTGGTCCATCATCAAATGTGAGATTTACAAGGAGGGAAAACAGTACTACACCTCTCTGAACAGTGTCTGGGAGGCTGTGGTTGCTGCTGCACGCAATGTTGATGGTGAACAGATCAAAACACTGACAGAATCCATGGATGGCAGGCTTTTGAGTGTCCTTGCAAAGAAGGTGGCTATATTGGTCACTAATTTATTTTTGTTTTGTTTTTGAATGTCAGAAATTTATATTTGTGAATGTTGAGATGGTATGTTGGTTTCACTGGTAAAATCAATAATTGAAATGGTATATATTTGTTTTTTGTTAAGTTGCCTAATAATTATGACAGTAATAGTCACCTGCACACACAGATATCCCCACTAAATAGCTAAAACCTAAAAACAAACTAAAAACTACTTCCAAAAATATTCAGCTTTGATATTAATGAGTTTTTTGGGTTCATTGAGAACATGGTTGTTGTTCAATAATAAAATGAATCCTCAAAAATACAACTTGCCTAATAATTCTGCACTCCCTGTACACACACCTAAATGAATTATTAGGAACACCTGCTCTATTTCTTCAATAATGCAATTATATAGTCAACCAATCACATGGCAGTTGCTTCAAATGCATTTAGGGGGGTGGTCCTGGTCAAGACAATCTCCTGAACTCCCAAACTGAATGTCAGAATGGGAAAGAGAGGTGATTTAAGCAATTTTGAGCGTGGCACGGTTGTTGGTGCCAGACGGGCCGGCCTGAGTATTTCACAATCTGCTCAGTTTACTGGGATTTTCACGCACAACCATTTCTAGGGTTTACAAAGAATGGTGTGAAAAGGGAAAAACATCCAGTATGTGGCAGTCCTGTGGGCAAAAATGCCTTGTGGATGCTAGAGGTCAGAGGAGAATGGGCCGACTGATTCAAGTGATAGAAGAGCAACGTTGACTGAAATAACACTCGTTACAAACCGAGGTATGCAGCAAAGCCATTTGAGAAGCCACAACACGCACAACCTTGAGGCGGATGGGCTACAACAGCAGAAGACCCCACCGGGTACCACTCATCTCCATTACAAATAGGAAAAAGAGGCTACAATTTGCACGAGCTCACCAAAAATTGGGACTGTTGAAGACTGGAAAAATGTTGCCTGTCTGATGAGTCTAGATTTCTGTTGAGACATTCAAATGGTAGAGTCCGAATTTGGCGTGAACAGAATGAGAACATGTATCCATCCCCTGATGGCTACTTCCAGCAGGATAATGCACCTTGTCACAAAGCTCTAATCATTTCAAATTGGTTTCTTGAACATGACAATGAGTTCACTGTACTAAAATGGCCCCCACAGTCACCAGATCTCAACCCAATAGAGCATCTTTGGGATGTGGTGGAACGGGAGCTTCGTGCCCTGGATGTGCATCCCTCAAATCTCCATCAACTGCAAGATGCTATCCTATCAATATGGGCCAACATTTCTAAAGAATGCTATCAGCACCTTGTGGAATCAATGCATGTAGAATTAAGGCAGTTCTGAAGGCAAAGGGGGTCCAACACCGTATTAGTATGGTGTTCCTAATAATTCATTGGTGAGTGTATAAACAGTACAGACCAAAGTTTGGAGACACCTTCTCATTCAAAGAGTTTTTCTTTTATGAAAATTGTAGATTCACACTGAAGCAACAAAACTATGATTAACACATGTGGAATTATATACATAACAAACAAGTGTGAAACAACTGAAAATATGTCATCATTCTAGGTTCATTCAAAGTAGCCCACCTTTTTGCTTTGATTACTGCTTTTGCACACTCTTGCATTCTCTTGATGAGCTTCAAGAGGTAGTCCCCTGAAGTGGTTTTCACTTCACAGGTGTGCCCTGTCAGGTTTAATAAGTGGGATTTCTTGCCTTATAAATGGGGTTGAGACCATCAGTGGCGTTGAGGAGAAGTCAGGTGGATACACAGCTGATAGTCCTACTGAATAGACTGTTAGAATTTGTATTATGGCAGGAAAAAAGCAGCTAAGTAAAGAAAAACGAGTGGCCATCATTACTTTAAGAAATGAAGGTCAATCAGTCAGCCGAAAAATTGGGAAAACTTTGAAAGTAAGGGCTATATGACCATGAAGGAGAGTGATGGGGTGCTGCGCCAGATGACCTGGCCTCCACAGTCACCAGACCTGAACCCAATCGAGATGGTTTGGGGTGAGCTGGACCGTAGAGTGAAGGCAAAAGGGCCAACAAGTGCTAAGCATCTCTGGGAACTCCTTCAAGACTGTTGGAAGACCATTTCAGGGGACTACCTCTTGAAGCTCATCAAGAGAATGCCAAGAGTGTGCAAAGCAGTAATCAAAGCAAAAGGTGGCTACGTTGAAGAACCTAGAATATGACATATTTTCAGTTGTTTCACACTTGTTTGTTATGTATATAATTCCACATGTGTTAATTCATAGTTTTGATGCCTTCATAGTCATGAAAATATAGAAAACTCTTTGAATGAGAAGGTGTGTCCAAACTTTTGGTCTGTACTGTGTATATTTATATATATATATATATATATATATATATATATACACATACAGTACACCTTTACCTTGGAAATTCTGCCTGCTTTTTGGATTATATATATATAGAAACCGCGTCCACATGGATGAATAATCTTTTTTCTATTTTCATCTAATGAGAGTGCTGTTGTTTTGCTTTATATATATGTATATATGTGTGTATGTATATATGTGTGTGTATGTATTTATGTCTAAGTATGTGTACATATAAATATATATATGAATATACATACACATATGTACAGTTGCAAGAAAAAGTATGTGAACCCTTTGGAATGATATGAATTTCTGCACAAACTGGTCATAAAATGTGATCTGATCTTCATCTAAGACACAACAATAGAAATCACAGTCTGCTTAAACTAATAACACACAAAGAATTAAATGTTACCATGTTTTTATTGAACACACCATGTAAACATTCACAGTGCAGGTGGAAAAAAATATGTGAACCCTTCGATTTAATAACTGGTTGAACCTCCTTTGGCAGCAATAACTTCAACCAAACGTTTCCTGTAGTTGCAGATCAACGTGCCAACGGTCAGGAGTAATTCTTGACCATTCCTCTTTACAGAACGGACTCAGTTCAGCAATATTCTTGGGATGTCTGGTGTGAATCGCTTTCTTGAGGTCATGCCACATCATCTACATCGGGTTGAGGTCAGGACTCTGAATGGGCCACTCCAGAAGGCGGATTTTCTTCTGTTTAAGCCATTCTCTTGTTGATTTACTTCTATGCTTTGGGTCGTTGTCCTGTTGCAACACCCATCTTCTGTTGAGCTTCAGGTGGTGGACAGATGCCTTAAGTTCTGCTGCAAAATGTCTTGATAATCTTGGTAATTCATTTTTTCTTCGTGATAGCATTCCGTCCAGGCCCTGACACAGCAAAGCAGCCCCAAGCCATGATGCCCCCACCACCATACTTCACAGTTGGGATGAGGTTTTGATGTTGTGTGCTGTGCCTCTTTTTCTCCACACACAGTGTGTTTCTTCCAAACAACTCAACTTTGGTTTCATCGTCCACAGAATATTTTGCCAGTACTGCGGTGGAACATCCAGGTGCTTTGTGCAAACTGTATACGTGCAGCAATGTTTTTTGGACAGCATGGCTTCCTCTGTGGTATCCTCCCATGAAATCCATTCTTGTTTAGTGTTTTACGTATCATAGATTCGCTAACAGGGATGTTAGCCTATGTCAGAGACTTTTGTAAGTCTTTAGCTGACACTCTAGGATTCTTCTTCACCTCATTGAGCAGTCTGCGCTGTGCTCTTGCACTCATCTTTATAGGACGGCCACTCCTAGGGAGAGTAGCAGCAGTGCTGAACGTCCTCCATTTATAGACAATTTGTCTTACCGTGGACTGATGAACAGCAAGGCTTTTGGATATACTTTTATAACCCTTTCCAGCTTTATGCAAGTCAACAATTCTTAATCGTAGGTCTTCTGAGAGCTCTTTTGTGCGAGGCATCATTTACATCAGGCAATGCTTCTTGTGAATAGCAAACCCGGTACTGGTGTGTGTTTTTTATAACGCAGGTCAGCTTTAACCAACACCTCCAATCTCATCTCATTGATTGGACTCCAGTTGGCTGACACCTCACTCCAATAGCTCTTGAGATGTCATTAGTCTAGGGGTTCACATACTTTTTCCACCTGCACTGTGAATGTTTACATGGTGTGTTCAATAAAAACATGGTAACATTTAATTCATTGTATGTTATTAGTTTAAGCAGACTGTGATTGTCTATTGTTGTGACTTAGGTGAAGATCAGATCACATTTTATGACCAATTTGTGCAGAAATCCATATAATTTCAAAGGGTTCACATACTTTTTCTTGCAACTGTATATATATATATATATTTATATACATATATTTACACACATGTGTGTGTATATATATATATATATATATATATATATATATGTGTGTGTGGGTGTATACATTGCAATGCACGGGCGCCGACAGTGTGTCCACTGTCTGCAGACATGAACCCATTCATTTAAATGGGGTCTGCAATCTGCATCTGACAGTACTTTTTCGCAGTGCGGAGGCATGGACAGAAAACCCATGGATGCACTCCATAGGTTTCCGATCTGTGCTTCCATTCCGCACCACACCGTATCTTTCGGATTTCAGACCCATCACTTGATACGGTGCGCACACGGCTGGTGCCTGTATATTGCAGACCCCCTGTTCGCTGGCCACAATACAGGCACAGGCAGGGTATGGTCATGTGCATTAGGCCTAAAGCCATACCTCCTTCCAGTATCCAGCAGGACAGTCCCGGATTTCAGTGGCGGTCCTGGTACGGGGGAGGTATGTCGAAAATGGATCAGTTTTGCCATAATGCATTCTGAATGGAAAAGGATCCACTCAGAATGCATCAGTTTGCCTCCGATCAGTCACCATTCCGCTTTGGAGGCGGACACTAAAACGCTGCTTGCAGTGTTTTGGTGTCCGCCTGATGAAACTGAGCCAAACAGATCCGTCCTGGCACACAATGTAAGTCAATGGGGACGGATCTGTTTTCTCTGGCACAATAGAAAACGGATCCGTCCCCATTCACTTTCATGGTGTTCAAGACGGATCTGTTATGGTTATAGAAGACCTAATACAAATGGATCCGTTTATGACGGATGCATGCGGTTATATTATGGTATGGTAACCATGACGGATCCGCAAAAAACACAAGTGTGAAAGTAGCCTTGGGCACGTAGTGTCCCTCTTCCTTCTATTGTAAAGTTGGGAGGTATGCTAAAGCACTGATGAAATGACACCTAAGGTGCTGTTGTCACTATGGCATCACAAGTAGGCAGAGATGTCATGTGACCGCTCCTCTGGAGACGCTTTGCTGTGATGCATGCTGGGATTTTTACTTTCACTTTGCAGCTGCTCCACCCACACAGCCTCTCATTAATGGGAGCATGCTATGCCGAATGCAGTAGAAAAATGATATATATAGGCTCCATTCACACATCCGCAATTCCATTCCGCATTTCTATGGGCCTGCACGATGTGCGGGCCCGATCCAGAATGGCGGAGCCGCACTTCCGGGTCCGCAATTCCGATCCTGAAAAAAATAGAACATGTCCTATTCTCTTAGTGCCGGCAATGTGCGGTCCGCAAAATGCGGAACGCACATTGCCGCTGTCCGTGTTTTGCGGATCCGCGGATACGTGGATCCGCAAAACACACACAGATGTGTGAATGGACCCATACAGTATATCTGTCATGATACAAATTCCTCTTGGCTTTAGTTATTGTCTGGGGCACTTTATTTGTTTTATACTTGGTGGCCAACCCCTTTAATTCTAAACACAGCTACATCTTCATTTATAAGAGGGTGTGCACACTTACGCAACCACATATTTTTTATTTTTTTTGTTTTCTTCCCTCCATCCAAAAGATTTCAGTTTATTTTTCTATTGAGTGTTACAGTTTCTAGGTCACATTAAAGGTGTAAAAAGTTCTGAAATTATTTATCTTTGTCTCATTTTTTTTACAGCACAGAAAGCTGACATTTTAACAGGGGTGTGTAGACTTTTTATATCCACTGTAAATATTAAAAAAACATTCAGAGCTCAGTTCAGCCCCTCATGCCTCAGATAAGCCCCCAGCCATAGATCATCCCTCATACCTTAGATCAGCCCCCAGCCTCCAGCCATAGATCAGCCCCCGGCCTCAGATCACATAAAATAAAACAAAATCCACTTACCTCTCCTGCTCCGGACGCCGCTGCTCCTCAACTCCAGCACTCTCTCTTCTTTTCCTGGCTGGGCTGTGACCCGACGAGCATAGCGTGAGGTCACAGAGCGCCATCACACCGTGTACAGCCACAGCACATCTGACAGCAGAGGACCAGGAAGCGGTGAGTACAGAGCTCCGGGATCCCTGCATTTACCGCTTCCCGATCCTCTGGTACTAATGAGTGCTTCCATAATGAAAGCACACATTAGTATTCACCCCAAAAGACAGTGACATTTTCCCTCCACTTTAGGGGGGGAAAGTGCGTCTTATGAGGCGAAAATACTATATATATATATATATATATATATATATATTCGTTTATATAAAGAAAGGAAAAATACTTTCTCTTTTCTAGCATGGAAAGTCCCCTGACTGAAACAGCTGTATTTTATGGATCTTAATTTAAGAAAATTAGAAGCTTTATCCCATAGGATTTATTTTACCATAATCTGTTAAAAAGATAAGTACAACCACACGATGCGGCTCAAAAATCCCCCGACAGTTGTTCTATGAAATCTTTTAAAACCAATGCAACAGGAAAGAAACGTCTCTTCCCACAGTAGGAAGTGAGTTTACCAATTCTCTTCTTAAAATAGCCTTTCATATGGTTCCAAACTAATTTAAAACACTCCGGGTAGTTAAAGAAACCTCTTTTGTATAATGACATTACCATGTTCTATTTATATAAATTCCACACAGATGGCTTACCTCTACATCTGGACTTTATTCCCGTTTTATAGAGGATAATATAAGACAAGAATAAATATGAAGCTGTATAACCTGATTACTGTATACTTCATTTATCAACTTCTATTCCGGCCGGTCTATGCTGCTTCCTCCTGTGTCTGGTATATCATCCTCATCATTTATAACGTATAGTGCAGCCAATTCAATTAATGCTCCTCCAAAGAAAAATCTGAAAAAATAATAATAATGAAAAAGGATACAATCTAACATAAGGGTAAATTAAATAGTGAAGTCCAATCTCTTTTTTCCTATAAAACACTATTGGACCGCACCATGTGAACATGTAGTACTCCAGACCTGGGGGTATTACAAATAGTATATTGTTATGTATGATATACAGTGGATATAAAATGTCTACACACCCCTGTTAAAATGTCAGGTTTCTGTGATGTAAAAAAATGAGACAAAGATAAATCATTTCAGAACTTTTCCCACCTTTAATGTGACCTATAAACTGTACAACTCAATTGAAAAACAAACTGAAATCTTTTAGGTAGAGGGAAAAAAATATATAAAAACCTCAGTTCAGATCCCAATGTGAATGACCCCTAATCAGAACTCAGATAAGAGCCCCAAAATACAGTGGGTATAAAAAGTCTACACACCCCTGTTAAAATGCCAGGTTTCTGTGATGTAAAAAAATTAGACAAAGATAAATAATTTCAGAACTATATCCACCTTTAATGTGACCTATAAACTCAATTGAAAAACAAACTGAAATCTTTTAGGTAGAGGGAAGAAAAAATAGCACTATGTCTTTTTGGGTATGAGTCTATCAGCATGGCACATTTTGACTTGGCAAGATTTGCCCACTCTTCTTTGCAAAAACACTCCATATCTGTCAGATTGCGAGGACATCTCCTGTGCACAGCCCTCTTCAGATCACCCCACAGATTTTCAATCGGATTCAGGTCTGGGCTCTGGCTGGGCCATTCCAAAACTTTAATCTTCTTCTGGTGAAGCCATTCCTTTGTTGATTTGGATGTATGCTTTGGGTTGTTGTCATGCTGATAGATGAAGTTCCTCTTCATGTTCAGCTTTCTAGCAGAAGCCTGAAGGTTTTGTGCCAATATTGACTGGTATTTGGAACTGTACATAATTCCCTCTAGCTTAACTAAGGCCCCAGTTCCAGCTGAAGAAAAACAGCCCCTTGGCATGATGCTTCCACCACCATGCTTCGCTGTGGGTATGGTGTTCTTTTGGTGATGTGCAGTGTTGTTTTTGCACCAAAGATATCTTTTGGAATTATAGCCCAAAAGTTCAACCTTAGTTTCATCAGACCAGAACACCTTTTCCCACATGCTTTTGGGAGACTTCAGATGTGTTTTTGCAAAATGTAGCCTGACTTGGATGTTTTTCTTTGTAAGAAAAGGCTTTAGTCTTGCCACTCTACCCCATAGCCCAGACATATGAAGAATATGGGAGATTGTTGTCACATGTACCACACAGCCAGTACTTGCCAAATATTCCTGCAGCTCCTTTAATGTTGCTGTAGGCCTCTTGGTCGCCTCCCAGACCAGTTTTCTTCTCGTCTTTTCATCAATTTTGGAGGGACGTCCAGTTCTTTCGTAGAATAACAAAATAAATACATAAATAACAAAAAATATAAACATCATGGGCATCAACAAGACCAAAAATGCCCGTACTATTAAGATATAAAAATAATTTTCCAATATTGTGAATGGCATAATGGAAAAATGGTCAAAATAGCTAATTTGCCATTTTTCCATCGCTTCACTTACCTGAAAAAATTTTATAATATGTGATCAAAAAGTCATAGACACTCCAAAATGGTATCAATAAAAACCACAGATTGTCCTGCAAAAAAATGAGCCCCCCACACACAGCTCAGTAGATATAAGTATAAAAAAAATTAATATGGTGATGTTAAAAAATATTCTTTTTCAAAGTTTACATAAATTTTTATACTATTTAGATATAAAAACCTACACATATGGGGTATCGTTGTAATCATACTGACCCAGAGAATGAAGGGCACATGTCAGTTTTGCCACAAACAGAACGTCATGGGAACAAAACCCTAAAACGGTGGAGGAATTGCATTTTTTTTCCCAATTCCACCCCATTTGGAATTTTCTTCCCTCTTCCCACTACATTATACGGTATGTCATATTAAATGGCGGCAATGGAAAGTACAACTTGTCCTGCAAAAAATAAGCCCTCAATCAGCTATGTGAACAGAAAAATAAAACAAGTTTTGACTCAATAGGGAAGAAAAATGAAAACGCAAAAACAAAAAAAAAACTCCGTTATCCTAGGGGTTAAATGTTGAAAGTACTGGATAACATTACCTTCTAGAAGAAGGCACATTACCATGGACACACATCTTTTTCCATTAACTGTACATTCAATTTGATACATTCATTTGATAGATTAAGACATTTAATCATAAATCCTGGGCCGTTAGAGTTAAATTTGACAAAGAAATGAAAGTTTTTAGCTTTCCTTCATTTTAGTCCATGATCAAAACCCCCCGAAAAATATGAAATTTTAAATATACGGGAGACATGAAAAATGAAAATTATTTGGGTACAATACCGAAATCCTTTAGAAGATCAAAAAGCGAAAGCATCATTTCACTTCTGAGTGAATGCATTTATTTTTCGCCTGTCATAGGCTTTATTGTATCACAGTCAGTCTTTGATTTTCTAATACAAATGAACACCTCCTTTCAGCTCTGCCTTTCGCAGCAATGGCATGGGTAAAGAATTCTACATAACTATTAGAAAGCTGAAAAGCAGATGGCGGCGAGGATAATAACTGAATGGGATATATGATATGTATTGTTAGCGAGGTGGTAATGTTATCATCAGTTGACCGTAGACATAGGCATTGTCGGGTAAAATGGAATTGAATTAGGTTCAGTAAAGGTGAGACAGCTGAAGCAGCTATGTCTTATCACACATTCCTCTGCTCAAGCACCTTTAATCGAAAGCCTTTCTAACCTCTACCAAATTACTTTTTTTTCCCTTGGCTGCTTAAAATAAGTCAATTTCTGCCAAGTCTTGTTTTACTTTCCTTATCTATATAATGAATAGAATAGAAAGTTATATTGTAGTGGTACTTGATTCCCGAAGCTGTATTTTTCTAACTTTGTTTCTTTTGATGACCATTTTGTAGTACACTTGGCAATCAGACATAGATTTGCTGTGCTGTGGTTATCTACTGTATATACCTTGCTTTACTGCAGCTACCAGGAATCGACTCAATGACTTATTTGGGAGATTATAGTGGCGTGTGTAGTAGTCACTGTGCAGGGAGAGGGAAGAGGATCTGCACTGTAATCACCTATCGCTAATGGTGTCTTCAGGGGTGCACCACCAATGAGGCGAGGTGAGGCGATTTCCCCAGGCAACACCAGGTAGAGGCAAGAGGGGGGCAGCAGAAGGGGGATTATCTGTTTCTGTAGTATAGTATTGGGAAGCACAATGGGCACAGTATGTATTACCTGTATGTTTTATAGCTCTGTATGTAATGTTTTCCAAGTATGTCTTTAACATTAGGGCTGGAGGGAAGCGGTTAGGTTAAGAAATTGGCATTGGGGGGGTGGGTTGCGGCACCATTTCAGTTTTTGCCTCAGGTACTAGAAAGGCTAGGTGCCATCATATGTTAGCTGCTTCTGTAATCCTATTCTATGCTAATTGATAACTGTTGCCCCTGCCCCCGAGTAACGAGTAACGCAGCCTAGCTAAAAATAAACTATATCTACAGAACAGAAAGTGCCAGTCTATTGAAAGTGTACAATGTCCAGTTTAAAAACTGCAATATTTTAAGCTTTGTTTAACATAGATTGTGATATAAATTTTTTTTATTTATAGGCAATCACTGACCAAAAACAAATGGTGTAATCAGTACCATATCCAAAAAATGTATAAAAAATTCACTGCCTGTGTGGATACTAAAATATAAAATAAAATATATAAAATAATAAATCTTTATTAGTAAAATAAGATTTATTATTTTATACTTTAGTATCCACACAGGCAGTGGATATAAAAATTACCAAATGCTTTAAAAAAAAAAAATAAACTTAAAGGGAATCTGTCACCTAGTTTTACCCTATAGAGCTGCGGACATGCATAGATAGATCACCGCTAGCATGTCAGCAATATACCTGTCCCATAGGGCTGTGTGATTTTATTTAGCTTAAAAAATGATTTTATTATTGATATGTAAATTAGCCAAGTAAGGTGCCCAAGGCGTGGTTACTTACGGTTAAGGTGCCCAGCACCGCCTCCTGTGAGGGAGCCCAGCACCGCCTGCATCCAGGAATCTCCTAGATGCAGGCGGTGCTGGGCTCCTTAACCCTAAGTAACCATGCCTTGGGCACCTTACTTGGGTAATTTACATATCAATAAAATCTTTTTTTAAACGAAATAAAACCACACAGCCCTATGGGACAGGTATATTGCGGACATGCTAGTGGAGATCTATCCGTGCATGTCCGCAGCTCTATAGGGTAAAACTAGGTGACAGATTCCCTTTAATTTAAAGGGAACCTGTCACCGGTTTTTAACCATAGGAATCATCGGCATCCTGAGATAGTTCTCCCACACCCTAATCATCCTAGTTTTTTTTTTTTTTTTTTAACACCTCCAAGTACTTCTGTTACAGTCCACTTTCGCTTTTTTCAAGTTATATAAATTAAATACTTACCTCATCACTTCCCATTCCTAACCCCACCTCCCGTTATAAGAGTGACAGAATCTAAAGATCCTACTCTCCTCCCAAACTCACGTCCCGAATCCCGTGCATGTGCAGAACCAGGCACCTCACTCACTGAATATTCACGATTATGAAGATATAGCACTATATTCTCGAAGTGCCGAATTCCGCGATAAAAATTTGTGATTAGAATATTCGCGATCAACACTACTCCTCATCTCACACTGATCATCTAATGTATACTGCGCAAATCGGATTCGGATTGCAGTATCCGAACCCAATTCTTTAAAAAAATACGTTAACAATAATGTCCTACTGTAAAATGTATTGCCTCTGCGGAGTTCTTTCCGAAGTTTCTGCAAATATCGCAAGATTTATTTTGTCTTGCCTCTATCACGTGTCACTTTGTTTATTCAAATGAATTACTATATCAGAATACGAAGCCGAACTAAGACGAGGTAAGTCTCACAATATTTTCTGAAGCTTTGGAAAGACCTCCACGGAGGCAATACATTTTTACAGTAGATCGGAGACAATATTCTTAACAATCCGAACCCAATTCGCTCAAGCCTACACTATTTCAAGCTTTGTTTAGTATACTGTAGACAGTGATTTGAAAGCACTGCCAAATGCTTTAAAAAAAACTTGATTTAAGCAATAGGTAATTTTTGATAATACATTCCTTTTAAAGAAAGACTCAATATTACTTCTTGTTAGAGGACATAATATAAAATCAATTAAAATTCCTGGCAGTAATGGAAAGCTCCAGAGACTATTGGAATATGATAACATTACAATATATACAAGAATTAATAATTAAAATGTGTTTCTCTCCTAGGGATAGGTTATCAATAGTGTTGAGTGAAGCATTTGAAGCGGAATTCAGTCTGAAGTTTAGGAAAACTTCAATTCACAATGGTGGCTGCACATGTTACAAAGTACAAGTGAGAAGCCTGGGAATGTGAGATCACCCATAATGCTGTGCAGCCAGCCAATCCGCAGATAGCAATCCCCTGTGACGTCACATATAAAATGCTTATCCCGCACAGGCTCCACCATTGTCCTGTGAGCTGAGCATAGGGAGAGATGTAGCAAGCGCTTATGCGCTAGGGACAGTGTTGCTATTAATGATTAATAGAAGAATATTGGAGATGTAGAGTGCGGGGAAAGTGCAGGGAGAGTGCAGGGAGAGTGCAGGGAGAGTGCGGGGAGAGTGCAGGGAGAGTGCAGGGAGACATGCTACATCAGCTTTATTTATTTCTACATTTACTTATTCCAACATTAGCCGTAAAGTTAGATATGTAATTCAATACCAATAAGATGGAATCCTCTATTATTCCATTGCCAGCATGCCAACCAATACCATCCAGTCTGCACCCCTTAGGGGAGCCAGGTCTAAATGATGACCAGCCTCATCTTCTGCTGACTTTACTTCTTCCAAATCATCCTTCTTGGTCTCCATGTCCTAGAAAAGTCAGCAAGATGCAGAGAGAGGAGGAGCTGGATGTTCCTGATGACATTTTTTTATCGATATTAGATGATGTGGAAAATGAGGAAAGGCAGATGGCAGAAGAAGGGCTCCCACCTGTAGGGCAGAAGAGCGCTGGGGTTGGAGAAGTGAGTGTGCCAGAGTTGATTAATATTCAGTGTTTACTGTCAAATAACCTGTAGGAGATTGCAGAAAACAATTAGGGCTCATGCACGCGATTGTATGTTTTTTGCGGTCCTAAAAAAAGGATCTGCAAATAATACAGATGCCGTCCGTGTGCATTCCGTATTTTGCAGAACGGAACAGCTGGCCCCTAATAGAAAAGTACTATCCTTGTCCGTAATGCATGTTCATAAGACATGTTCTATTTTTTGGCAGAACGGACATACGGAAACTAAATGCACACGGAGTAACTTCCGTTTTTTTAGTGGACCCATTAAAATGAATGGTTCCACATACGGTCTGCAAAAAACGTAATGGATATGGAAAGAAAATATGTTCATGTGCATGATCCCTTATTTCGGAACTAACAAATCAAATTTCTGGGCTAACTTCGGTGAATTTGCTGAATGAAATTTTTCTAAACTTCACTCATCTCTGGTAATCGATATATGTCTCAGAAAGCTCCTTTAATGTACTTACTTTAAAGAGGTTATTCAACGATTAATGTAATCATACATAATCTAGTGCATGAGAACCTCTTTATAAAAGAGCTAAAACCAGCCCTGTTCCTCAAATGGATCCAGAGATCTCCCCATTCATTGCTCCAATTGTTCTGCTAGATTTCTTTCAAGCTGGCAGTTTGGGGTGTGTGTCCTTACTCAGAGCTCATGTCCTGTCTGCTGCAGCTTGTGGCAGTAGAAGAATGGATATGAGCATGTGCATCCATCTCAGTGAGCAGGACAAAGAAATTAGAAAAAGAGCAAACAGCAGGTGGCGCTGAACAGAGAGATTTTATTGAATAACTCAGTAGCTATAATATATTTTTTTATTACATACAATTACAAAAGTATTCAGATCCAGGCGCTGCAGAATATTATTTGTGGGATATCAAGATATTAAGATATCAAGAAAAAAGAATTGTCCAGTCGTCTGCTATTTGGTGTGAAGGGGGCAACATTGCAGTAAAATACGGTAAGCATGAAATGATTGCAGAGGTCTTTACAAGAGAGGCTCTGCCCATGCCCTAATCATTGGCAGTGGGCATACCAGGTTAATCACTGGGTATATACTAGCTGAAGGACCCGGCTTCGCATAGGTATATTTAATCTATTTCATTTAATGTTTGTGTGTTTTATTAAAAGATATTGACGGTATCCACTATAACAGTGACCTCCACAGCCCCCCGCCCATTAAGACAAAAAACTCACGGGTGGAAATGCTCCAAACCCATGTCTATAACCGGGGGAGCAATTCCTCCGCATGCGGTCCGCAGACAACGGCAATCCCCAGCAAAAAAATGCGTACAATGGAGGATGCCGGTGCGGACCGCATGCACCACAAAGACATCTTACACAAAATGATACATTGTGCAGATGAAAAAAATATATATATACACAAATCACTGAAAAAAAAATGCACCAAAATGATACGCAACTGACAATGCTAGCTAATTCCTCAAGCCGATGTTAAAAGCTGAGAACTTTGCCAATATCCTCCAGTCAGGAACATATCGGAGCCCCTCATGCGCCACGTCACGGTGTCTCAGCACGCATGGGGTCCTACCACTCAACTGCCCATGGTGTGTGAACAGGGTCTGAACAGTGCTGTAAACCATCTCACAGCCAGACTCTCACATGCCTCCATAGTGGTATCACCAATGCATTGTGAGTTAAAATAAAGCTGTGAGCAACACCCACAACAGACTATGTGACTCAGAAGCTACCAGGTGCAAAAGAACGTTACCCCGCCCATTAACACTGATCCCCCCACAATGCCCCATCTCCTTAAAATGTGACCTCCACAGCAGCCCACCCCCTTAACTTTGACCTTTAAAACAGCCTGTCCTTTTAACAGTGAGTTCCACAGAACCCCATCCCCTTAGTGACCTCCACAGGGGCTCGCCCCGTTAACAGTGACCTCTACAGCCAATGCCCCTTAACACTGACCTCCATAGCGGACCGTCCTCTTAACTGTGAACTTCATCGTTCCCTTCCCCCTTAACAGAGACCCCCGCAGTGCCCGCCCCCTTAACAGTGACATCCACAACATCACGCCCCCTTAACAGTGACCTCCACAGAACCCCATCTCCTTAACAGTAATTTCCACAACACCTCGCCCCCTTAACAGTGGCCTCTACAGCAATCTGCCCCTTAACACTGACCTCCATAGCGGACCATCCCCTTAACGGTGACATCCACAGCAGCCCCTAAGGTAGCCAGAGGTCTGGTTTTAGGCCGGACAGTCTGGCTTTCAGACTCCCTGTCCTCCATCTGGCTTAGGGCCTGAATGGACGCAGGGATGTCCTTTTGAACAGCTCACCCTCAGACAGGGGCCTGAATGGCCACCCTACCTGCCCCCTAAACTGTGACCTCAACAGCACTGCGCTCTCTTAACAGTGTCATCCACAGTGCCCTGCCCCTTTAAAGCTGGACTGCAGCAGTGAAGAAAAATGGCTGCGTTGTTATGGAAACCTAGTGTAAAACTGTGTGTATGTGGAGACTAAGGACCTGCAAGCTTCTATTGGCTAATGTAGGTCATGTGATGTGCCATATTTGCTTTTTTGGGAATATCTCAGGAACGGTATGTGCTAGAGATCTGAGGCCCAGTCTACAACCTTCACGAACACCTGATGTACCCGTGTGCCAAATTTTGTGATTGTAAATGCGATGGTGCGGATTCCTTTAGCGTACATACACACATACACTACTCAGCTTATATAAAGCTGAGTGTATGTGTGTATGTCCGCTAAAGGAATCCGCACCATCGCATTTACAATCACGAAATTTGGCACACAGGTACATCAGGTGTCCGGGAAGGTTGTAGACCTTAGCTCTCTAGCACATATCGTTCCTGAGATATTCCCAAAAAAGGAAATATGGCACATCACATGACCTACATTAGCCAATATAAGCCTGCAGGTCTTTCTTTTCATATCCCAACTGCCATACACATGGTCACATGTCCCTTACCAGCCAATAGAAGCTTGCAGGTCCTTAGTCTCCACATACACACAGTTTTACGCCAGGTTTCCATAACAACCAAGACATTTTTCTTCACTGCTGCAGGTCAGCTTTAAAGTTCAGGGCGCTGTGGATGACACTGTTAAGGGAGCGGAGTGCTGTGGAGGTCACAGTTCAGGGGGCAGGTAGGGTGGCCATTCAGATTGTAGATAGAAAGGAAAGCAGGTGGCACTCATCACTGGTACAAATCACGTCTTCTTTATTGTAGACTCAAATACAAATCACGGTGGGGCTGGGGTGGACCAAAGCCTTCACAGAGCGCTTGTAGCGACAGCCGTTTTGCGCAACCGCGTTTCTTCCGGCTACTGACCATTCAGGACAACCTCCAAAGACAGACTTAAAAACCCCGCCCTTAGGCCCCGATAAGCCAGGCCCTGATTTGGCTAGGCCACGCCCCCCCGCACACTCCGCAGCCGAAAGGAATTTAAAATATGAAGGTAAAAATCAACTTCTGTCAGCTGCAGGGGTGGGAGGGACGGTGACTTTCTCCCAGCAGCTCATGCTCAGACAGCACAGTGCTGCCGTCTGAGAGTGAGCTGTTCAAAAGGACATCCCTGTGTCCGTCTAGGCCCTATGCCAGACGGAGGACAGGGAGTCTGAAAGACGGACTGTCTGGCCTAAAACCAGACCTCTGGCTACCCCAGGGGCAGGCTGCTGTGGAGGTCACAGTTAAGGGGACGGTCCGCTATGGAGGTCAGTGTTAAAGGGCAGATTGCTATAGAGGCCACTGTTAAGGGGGCGGAGTGTTGTGGAAATCACTCTTAAGAAGATGCGGTACTGTGGAGGTCACTGTTAAGGAGACGGGGTGCTGTTGAGGTCACTGTTAAGGGGGCGGGCACTGCGAAGGTCTCTGTTAAGGGGGCAGGAAACAATGGAGGTCACAGTTAAGGGGACAGTCTGCTATAGAGGTCAGTGTTAAGGGGCGTGTGCTGTAGAGGTAACTGTTACGGGGGTGGTATGTTGCGGAAGTCACATTTTAAGGGAACGGAGCTCTGTGAAGATCACTGTTAAAGGGGCGGGTTATTGTGAAAATCAATGTTAACGAGACGGAGTTCTGTGGAGGTCACTAATAAAGGAGCGGCCGCTGTGGAGCTCACTGTGAAAGGGTAGAGCGCTGTGGATGTTACTGTTAAAGGATAACTGTCATATATATATATATTTTTTTGTATTGGATTGTGGTGATTAATATCTCCTTGGTGGCCCTATTTCAACTTTTCACTGTGTATTCAATTACCCCTTAATTCCACATTTTTGTTCCCTGTACTGCCTACTTTTACCTGTGCTTAAAATAGGGTTGCTAGGCATGGTCCGTTACGGAGGACGCTGCGTGCAGGGTCAGATTACTGACATCCAGGGACTGTAAGTAAATGTTTAAAGCCAGGTCCTCCCCAGCAGCTGATAACAGTGCCTGGGCTGTGTGCACTTCTCCCTGTCCCTGCGCTTGGCAGACGCTCCCTCACTCAGCAGAGCTGGAGAATGCAGAGTGGAAGCAGCGCAGACCAGGGAAGGGAGATCTGCCGTCTGCTCAGTGTATAAATGAGAGCAACGTGTGGTAAGAGGACCCCTTTGTGCTGCAGGAGATTAACCCTTTAGGGGGGAGGGCTCTGGTTACTGACACTTTTGGGGGGCTATTGTTACTGGCTAGTGAGGGCAGGCGGGATAAGCCTCAGGGTGAGGGCAGTGGCGGCCATCTTAACTGAATAGTGAAATTGCAGTTTTATGCAGACTGGTTGCTAAGGGCTGAATCTTATTAAATATGAGGTAAGTCAGTCTAATAGTAACTGATTCTGGAATATCAAGTTATTAGTAACTACATATATGAAAATTGAAATTAGGGTCTAAATGACAGTTATCCTTTAAGGGAAGAGGGGACTGTGTAGGTCACTATTAAAGGAGCAGCGGGGTACTGTGATGTCACTGTTAAGGAAGCGGGGTACAGTCGAGGTCACTGTTAAGGGTAGCGGGGTACTGTGGCAGTCACTGTTAAAGGGGAAGTCGCTATGGAGGTCTCTGTTAAGGGTTCCAGGAATGGTGGATGTCAGTTAAGGGGACTGTAACCTATGGTCAGTGTTAAGGGGCAGGTGTTGTAGAGGTCACTGTTAAGGGGGCGAGCACCTGTGGAGGTCACTAAGGGGGGTGGGGTGCTGTGGAACCCACTGTTAAAGATGCAGGCTGCTTTAAAGGTCAACGTTAAGGGGGTGGGCTGCTGTGGAGGTCCCATTAAAGAGATGGGGCACTGTTAAGGGGGGTCAGTGTTAATGGGTGGGGGGCTGTAGAGGTCACTGTTATAGTCGATACTGTCGATATCTTTTAACTACACACACAAACATTAAATGAAATAGATTAAATAAACCCGTGCGAAGCCGGGTCCTTCTGCTAGTATATTGATACAATATATATATATCATAATTTTTTTCTAAAATATACCATTTTATCAGCATCCCCTGTTATTCCCAACCCTCTAATAACCCTCTAATATGACAAATATTCAGATTTCACAGCTTTAAACCTATGGCGTTGAGTTACATCCCCTTCCAACTCCCAATAGATTTCAAGCAATAAATTCCGTAAGAATGAGACAAAAGATTGCGTGGAAATCCATTTGGGCCAAATGACAAAATATGTGTTTTATTATTTCCTTCTTAATTTGTGAAAATATATGACATTTGCATTCACACTAATAGCGGAATGAGAGCTTCATTTATAACCAGATGGATTAGTACATATTTTTCTTAGAATTCATTAAGTAGTCATCTTACTCATTAAAGATGATTCAATGTCATCAATTTATATCCTAATGAGATTGATGCTGGGAAATATAGGCTGAAAAACTACATGGGAATGCACAAATGTATTTATCGAGTATGAACGGCTCTAGTATCCAAAGTCATTAATAAATAGAATGCTGGGAGGACATTAATTTGGCTTCTACAGTCAGATACATATGTGATTATAAAATAAGTGACTTCTGAGGCATCTTCATTCTTAAAGGGCATCTGTCAGCAGTTTTGTACCTATGACACTGGCTGACCTGTTACATGTGCACTTGGCAGTTGAAGGCATCTGTGTTGGTCCCATGTTCATATGTGTCCGCATTGCTGAGAAAAAAAATGTTTTAATATATGCAAATGAGCCTCTGGGAGCAATGGGGGTTTTGCCGTGTTACACCCAGAGGCTCAGCTCTCTCTGCAACTGCTGCGTCCTCTGCACGTTGATTGACAATGTAAACATCATCACGCCGGACCCATTCAATTAAAGTGGAGAGGGCGCTGCAGTTGCAGAGAGAAAGTGAGAAGACCAGAGCTTCAAATGATTGAGTACAGAAGCTAAAAAAAAGACAAAAATTACATTGGAGAGAATTGTTGCACTGATATAGTTAAAAAAAAAAAATTCATACACCTCCAGAGATTTTTTTTTTTAACCGATTCAAGACTGGCCGGACCCTTTTTACCTTTTTTTAGTACAAGTCAGAACTTTTTTTCTCCATTCGGTTATGCAAATAGTGTTTGCTCCTTTTTTGTCAACCTGGGGCTTTATTTTTATGTAATTTTATTTTAGTATTTTGTTCTATACCCAGGAACCTGAAAGAAAAAGGTGGAAAAAAAGTATTTTTCATTTTTTTTTTTTCATAATTTATTTATTTTTTGATAGTATAATATGTAAAAAAAGAAAAATGATTTACGTCTCTTTTCTATAATGGTTGTTTTGATATATGGGATGTATGGACTATGTTCCCAGGGACAGGGCTAGAAGCTGTACTTTGGTAGCCTTTTTTATTTATTTATTTATTTATTTATTTGTCATTTTCTATGTATTTATTTATTTTTATTTTACACTTTGTTGGTCTCATAAGATCATACAAAACCTTTGGGGGACACTTAACATTACATTTTTATTTTATTTCTGATAAGACCCAGCAGTTTATACAGATGCCCCACCTCCATATATGATCGCTTTGATTGGAGCAGGAAGTGGCATTGTGCTCATGCAGAGGACCTGAGCATTGGACTAAGCATGTGCGTCCACCTCAGTGAGTAGGATGTAGAAAACTGCAGGTGGTGCTATACGGATACATTTTATTGAATAACTAAGTGGCTATACTAAATTTACAGTATCATATTTTTACCTTATAAGATGTACTTTTTCACCCCAAAGTGGTGGGGGAAAATGTCACAGTCTCTTATGGGGAGAATACTAATGAGAGCTTAAATTATGGAAGTGATCATTGGTACCAGAGAGTGGCGAGTGCAGCGCTTCCTGTGCGGGTTTTGTACTCACCGTCTCCTGGTCTTCTCCTGCAGGCTCCGTACGCTGTGCTGTGACCTGCACACAGCGTGAGAACATCGGCAGACTCTGTGACCTCATCGGGACACAGCACAGTGCGGCAGGAAGAGCGCTGGTTCTCAGGAGTGGCAGTGTCTGGAGCAGGAAAGATAAGCTGATTTTTTTTGTCTGATCTGAGGCCTAATTAACATGGGGGTCTGATTGTGGGTCTTATTGGGGTCTTATTAACATTGAGGGTCTGAGCTGAGGTATTATTAACATTGGCAGTCTGAAAAATTAAACACCAGGAGCGCGCACTCACAGCTGTGCTCCGGTTCCACCCAGGAAGGATTGGGGGAGCTGGATATAATGTACCGGGCTGCAGCACACTAGTTCCTATGGCGAGCCTGTCTGTGGCATTCCTCCATAAAACAGCGTAATTCTAATAGACTCCAATACTAATGCATTTGAGTCTATGAGAAAAGCAATCTAATGATTGCTTGCTATAGTTCCCTAGGGAAACTATTATAAAGTGTGAAAAAATTAGATTTTTTTTAAAATATATATATATAAAAATCTAAATAAATAAAAATTCTAATCACCCCCCTTTCCCCAAAATGAAAATAAAAATACATAAATAATTTTTTAAAATTAACATCATGGGCATCACCACATGTGAAAACGCCTGTACTATTAAAATAAAAAATTTTTGGTTGCTTCACATCTCACAAAAAAATTGAACAAAAAGTGATCAAAAAGTCATACACATGCCACAAAAAAATTAGACCCCACACATCTCCATACATATAAAATAAAATAAAAAAGTTATGGGGCTGAGAATATGACGTTGTAAAGGAAAAATTAGTTTTTTCCAACGTTTAATATATTTTTTTCTGTATTAAAAAGTAAGAAAAACTATACATATGTGTGAGAATAAAAGTAACAGTTCAGTTTTACCACATAGGAAATGATGTTAAAAAATACAAACATAAAAACCATAAAACTGTGGCGGAATGGTGATTTTTTTTTTTTTTATAATTCCACCGCATTTAAAAAAGAAAAATTCCCACTTCCCACCACATTGTATGCCACCTTAAATGGTGACATTAGAAAGTACATGGCTATGTGAGTGAAAAAATAAAAAAGTTATGGCTTTGGGAGGGCTGAGGTGGAAAAATGAAAACGAAAAAAGCGGAAAATCACCCGGTCTTGAAAGGGTTAACGACTAGCACAACTGAGGTACGACCAAAAAAAATTATGACGCAAAACCTACGTTTGAAGCCTTAGAACTGACAATCCGTTCACCATCAGACCCATTGTAATATAAGCCTTTGTTATTAGTGGATTTTACGTTAAAGGTTTTTATTTCCCCTTTAAAAGTGGCCCATGCCAACCCGCCAGAGTCTTGTCCAATAAATGAGTAAAGTCTATTTTTACTGCTAATCAAAAATAACACAAACAGAGCTGCTACACGAGATACTTCATTTATTTTAATAACCGAGCAGTGGGCTGATATTATTTTGATTAATATTTATTGTATGATATTAATTACATGAGCTGTGATGCACACGTCCAGCTTAAATGTGAATTTAACGAGCATTTTCATCTTGGCTAAAGGTTAGCTAAATGGAGCATAAAAGTTAGTATTTTGCTCCTATGAGGAAAAAAAAAGACTCTTAATTCTATCATTAACAAAACCATTGTCAGCCTTTTAACTGGTTTTATTTGTGTTGGATTGTGAAGTCCATTCTGGGCATTATAGATCAGGCCTCAGCTGCTAGCCAAGCTCCTTTTTATATTCTTTTTCTATTACACATAATTTATTGTTACTCATTAAAAAGCTTTTTGAATGGCTTTTTTTATGTAGTACTGTATGTATTAATTACCAGTGGAAGCCATGTGGTGTCTGCCCGCCATTGTTTTCAATAGGAGACTGTGCTGCATTTCCAGGCCGGTACTGTTGCCCTCGAACATATATATGCGGGCTCTGGCCATTTGTGCACCGCATCGCGGAAAGTGCGGTGCAGAACTGAGGCACGGAACCCCACAGAAGCACTATGGGGGCTTCTCTCCGTGCCTCCGTACTCCAAAAAATAGAACTATTTTTTTGCGGGGCGGACGGATCACGAACCCATTCAAGTTGACTGGGTCTGCATCCATCTACGGAGACCATGCGGATGTTGGCTGTGCATTGGGGACCGAAAAATTGGAAGCGTTCATGTGCATGAGCTATAAAGCTGTAACCACATCAAGAAGGTAGAAAAGTTACAAATGTATTGATAATAATAATCCACTGGATTTGCGACTTTTCTTAACCAAAAAGAGGTGTAAGGGGAATTTTCAATTCCCCCTCTTAGTATCCTTCTCCTCTATATATCCACTGTACATTTCAGTAAATGGTAAACCTAGGTCACTGTGTTGAAATGAACTTGAGAGCCACAGAAGACTATAAATCAAGCTAAAGCAATTTTCTATAAAGCAGTGCGCCACACTCATGCCGCGTGCGTTGAATGCTATATATGAAGTACAGGTAAGAGATTGTCGTCAACCTCATTTTATTTCTTCCTCTGATGTGTCTAAAATCAAAAAGTAAGTAACTCGGCAAATAGAATTGATTGAAGGTATCACACAAATTTTTAGACAGCACTCCGTGGTGGTGATAATAATACGTAGTCATTTATTTCATAATATTTCAGCCGGGGACAGTGGTACACAAGTTGCTTGCAACGTTTTGGGCTAACATAAGCCCTTCATCAGGCACTAGCAGGACCACATAACAGTTGTTGCCGGCGCCGTATTGTTATCATCACCACGGAGTAGGGTCTAAAAATTTGTGTCATATTTACAGTTCTTGAGGTGGAGCTATAGAACGCAACCTGGGCGTGCACCCAACTTGGCCAGTCTCAGAAAGAGTGCTGTGGTCCATTATTTTTTTGAAAGAATTTATTGAAGGGTTTGAGATTGGTGATTAATTTATGATTGCAGGGAACCCCCATGAGAAGTGTATTCTGGAGTCTCTTGTTTGAATGGACCGTGGTCAAGCATACGCACTGCTGCCGAACTAGCTGAGCTCTTTCCATCCCATAGAAATTGAAGTGAGTGGTAATGTGTGTGCGTGACCAGAGCAAATATCTTAAAATTCAATGCTGGTCCGATTCATCCAATTTGCCCATCCAATTCGATTCGGGTCAGAATAAATTCTGCCTGAATCTAAATTGCTTTGCTTGCCTGGAAAATTTATTTTCCCCTCTCTCTCTCTCACACTCTCTCTCAGTTTCTCTTTCATTAGAATCAAAACATTTTTAAAAATTTGGGTCCAATTTCCGAATTTCTGAATCAATTCGTTTGAATTTCAGAATCCACTTACTCATCTGTATTTGTTTATGCAGTTCCTATGCAGACCTATTTGTGTCCATGGGTGCAGACTACAAACAACTTGCGGAGTCTGATCCTTCAGTCATACTCCCTTTCTTTACATGCTCCCTACATCGTACTGGCCAACAATAAATATATATATATATATATATATATATATATATATATATATATATATACACATACAGTTAGGTCCATATATATTTGGACAGACAACATTTTTCTAATTTTTGTTCTATACATTACCACAATGGATTTTGAACAAAACAATTAAGATGCAGTTGAAGTTCAGACTTTCAGCTTTAATTTAGTGGCTTGAACAAAATGATTGCATAAAAATGTGAGGAACTAAAGCATTTTTTAAACTCAATTATTTTATATCAGGGGCTTAAAGTTAATTGGACAAATTAAATAATTGTAAATAAAATGTTAATTTCTAATACTTGGTTGAAAACCCTTTGTTGGGAATGACTGCCTGAAGTCTTGAGCTCATGGACATCACCAGGCGCTGTGTTTCCTCCTTTTTAATGCTCGGCCAGGACTTTACTGCAGAAGTTTTCAGTTGCTGTTTGTGGCCTTTCTGTCTGAAGTTCAGTCTTTAACCACCTCAGCCCCTATAGCTTAAACACCCTGAAAGACCAGGCCACTTTTTACACTTCTGACCTGCCCTACTTTCACCGTTTATTGCTCGGTCATGCAACTTACCACCCAAATGAATTTTACCTCCTTTTCTTCTCACTAATAGAGCTTTCATTTGGTGGTATTTCATTGCTGCTGACATTTTTACTTTTTTTGTTATTAATCGAAATTTAACGATTTTTATTTCAAAAAAATGACATTTTTCACTTTCAGTTGTAAAATTTTGCAAAAAAAACGACATCCATATATAAATTTTGTTATAAATTTATTGTTCTACATGTCTTTGATAAAAAAAAAATGTTTGGGTAAAAAAAAATGGTTTGGGTAAAAGTTATAGCGTTTACAAACTATGGTACAAAAATGTGAATTTCCGCTTTTTGAAGCAGCTCTGACTTTCTGAGCACCTGTCATGATTCCTGAGGTTCTACAATGCCCAGACAGTATAAACACCCCACAAATGACCCCATTTCGGAAAGTAGACACCCTAAGGTATTCGCTGATGGGCATAGTGAGTTCATAGAACTTTTTATTTTTTGTCACAAGTTAGCGGAAAATGATGATTTTTTTTTTTTTTTTTTTTCTTACAAAGTCTCATATTCCACTAACTTGTGACAAAAAATAAAAAGTTCTATGAACTCACTATGCCCATCACGAAATACCTTGGGGTCTCTTCTTTCCAAAATGGGGTCACTTGTTGGGTAGTTATACTGCCCTGGCATTCTAGGGGCCCAAATGTGTGGTAAGGAGTTTGAAATCAAATTCTGTAAAAAATGACCTGTGAAATCCGAAAGGTGCTCTTTGGAATATGGGCCCCTTTGCCCACCTAGGCTGCAAAAAAGTGTCACACATCTGGTATCTCCGCACTCAGGAGAAGGTGGGGAATGTGTTTTGGGGTGTCATTTTACATATACCCATGCTGGGTGAGAGAAATATCTTGGCAAAAGACAACTTTTCCCATTTTTTTATACAAAGTTGGCATTTGACCAAGATATTTATCTCACCCAGCATGGGTATATGTAAAAAGACACCCCAAAACACATTCCTCAACTTCTCCTGAATACAGAGATACCAGATGTGTGACACTTTTTTGCAACCTAGGTGGGCAAAGGGGCCCATATTCCAAAGAGCACCTTTCGGATTTCACAGGTCATTTTTTACAGAATTTGATTTCAAACTCCTTACCACACATTTGGGCCCCTAGAATGCCAGGGCAGTATAACTACCCCACAAGTGACCCCATTTTGGAAAGAAGAGACCCCAAGGTATTCGCTGATGGGCATAGTGAGTTCATGGAAGTTTTTATTTTTTGTCACAAGTTAGTGGAATATGAGACTTTGTATGAAAAAAAATAAATAATAAATCATCATTTTCCACTAACTTGTGACAAAAAATAAAAAATTCTAGGAACTCGCCATGCCCCTCACGGAATACCTTGGGGTGTCTTCTTTCCAAAATGGGGTCACTTGTGGGGTAGTTATACTGCCCTGGCATTCTAGGGGCCCAAATGTGTGGTAAGGAGTTTGAAATCAAATTCTGTAAAAAATGACCTGTGAAATCCTAAAGGTGCTCTTTGGAATATGGGCCCCTTTGCCCACCTAGGCTGCAAAAAAGTGTCACACATCTGGTATCTCTGTATTCAGGAGAAGTTGAGGAATGTGTTTTGGGGTGTCTTTTTACATATACCCATGCTGGGTGAGATAAATATCTTGGTCAAATGCCAACTTTGTATAAAAAAATGGGAAAAGTTGTCTTTTGCCAAGATATTTCTCTCACCCAGCATGGGTATATGTAAAATGACACCCCAAAACACATTCCCCACCTTCTCCTGAGTACGGAGATACCAGATGTGTGACACTTTTTTGCAGCCTAGGTGGGCAAAGGGGCCCATATTCCAAAGAGCACCTTTAGGATTTCACAGGTCATTTTTTACAGAATTTGATTTCAAACTCCTTACCACACATTTGGGCCCCTAGAATGCCAGGGCAGTATAACTACCCCACAAGTGACCCCATTTTGGAAAGAAGACACCCCAAGGTATTCCGTGAGGGGCATGGCGAGTTCCTAGAATTTTTTATTTTTTGTCACAAGTTAGTTGAAAATGATGATTTTTTATTTATTTTTTTTCATACAAAGTCTCATATTCCACTAACTTGTGACAAAAAATAAAAACTTCCATGAACTCACTATGCCCATCAGCGAATACCTTGGGGTCTCTTCTTTCCAAAATGGGGTCACTTGTGGGGTAGTTATACTGCCCTGGCATTCTAGGGGCCCAAATGTGTGGTAAGGAGTTTGAAATCAAATTCAGTAAAAAATGACCTGTGAAATCCGAAAGGTGCTCTTTGGAATATGGGCCCCTTTGCCCACCTAGGCTGCAAAAAGTGTCACACATCTGGTATCTCTGTATTCAGGAGAAGTTGAGGAATGTGTTTTGGGGTGTCTTTTTACATATACCCATGCTGGGTGAGATAAATATCTTGGTCAAATGCCAACTTTGTATAAAAAAATGGGAAAAGTTGTCTTTTGCCAAGATATTTCTCTCACCCAGCATGGGTATATGTAAAATGACACCCCAAAACACATTCTCCTGAGTACGGAGATACCAGATGTGTGACACTTTTTTGCAGCCTAGGTGGGCAAAGAGGCCCATATTCCAAAGAGCACCTTTCGGATTTCACAGGTCATTTTTTACAGAATTTGATTTCAAACTCCTTACCACACATTTGGGCCCCTAGAATGCCAGGGCAGTATAACTACCCCACAAGTGACCCCATTTTGGAAAGAAGAGACCCCAAGGTATTCGCTGATGGGCATAGTGAGTTCATGGAAGTTTTTATTTTTTGTCACAAGTTAGTGGAATATGAGACTTTGTATGAAAAAAAAATAAAAAATAAAAATCATCATTTTCCACTAACTTGTGACAAAAATAAAAAATTCTAGGAACTTGCCATGCCCCTCACGGAATACCTTGGGGTGTCTTCTTTCCAAAATGGGGTCACTTGTGGGGTAGTTATACTGCCCTGGCATTTTCCAGGGGCCCTAATGTGTGGTAAGTAGGTAAATGACCTGTGAAATCCGAAAGGTGCTCTTTGGAATGTGGGCCCCTTTGCCCACCTAGGCTGCAAAAAAGTGTCACACATCTGGTATCTCCGTACTCAGGAGAAGGTTGGGAATGTGTTTTGTGGTGTCATTTTACATATACCCATGCTGGGTGAGAGAAATATCTTGGCAAAAGACAACTTTTCCCATTTTTTATACAAAGTTGGCATTTGACCAAGATATTTATCTCACCCAGCATGGGTATATGTAAAAAGACACCCCAAAACACATTCCTCAACTTCTCCTGAATACAGAGATACCAGATGTGTGACACTTTTTTGCAGCCTAGGTGGGCAAAGGTGCCCAAATTCCTTTTAGAAGGGCATTTTTAGACATTTGGATACCAGACTTCTTCTCACACTTTGGGGCCCCTAAAATGCCAGGGCAGTATAAATACCCCACATGTGACCCCATTTTGGAAAGAAGACACCCCAAGGTATTCAATGAGGGGCATGGCGAGTTCATAGAAAAAAAAAAATTTTGGCACAAGTTAGCGGAAATTGATTTTTTTGATTTTGTTCTCACAAAGTCTCCCTTTCCGCTAACTTGGGACAAAAATTTCAATCTTTCATGGACTCAATATGCCCCTCAGCGAATACCTTGGGGTGTCTTCTTTCCAAAATGGGGTCATTTGTGGGGTGTTTGTACTGCCCTGGCATTTGAGGGTCTCCGCAATCATTACATGTATGCCCAGCATTAGGAGTTTCTGCTATTCTCCTTATATTGAGCATACAGGTAATGAGATTTTTTTTTTCCGTTCAGCCTCTGGGCTGAAAGAAAAAAATGAACGGCACAGATTTCTTCATTCGCATCGATCAATGTGGATGAAAAAATCTCTGCCAAAAAAAGAAAAAGGAGGGGAAAGGCGTCTGCCAGGACATAGGAGCTCCGCCCAACATCCATACCTACTTCAGCTCGTATGCCCTGGCAAACCCGATTTCTCCATTCACATCAATCGATGTGGATGAATAAATCATTGCCGGGATTTTTTTTTTTATATATACAAAGTGTTTGCCAAAGTATATGAACACCGCCACCTCCTCAGCTCATAGGCCTCGGCAAACGTATCTTTTACTGCAGAGGAGAAATCTCGTCTTGCAGCGCCGCATACACCGACTTGCGTGTAATCTGACAGCAGCGCAATGCTTCTGTCAGAATGCACATCAGTGCTGCAGCTAGTCGATCGGTTGGTCCACCTGAAAGGTAAAAAAAACAAAACAAAAAAGAAAAAACCAGGCCGCAAAGCAATAACTTTATTAACTTTAGAACAGAACATATTAACTTTTTTTAAACTTTTTAAACTTTTTTACTTACCGGTAATTTTTTTTTTGTTTAGTTTTTTTTACCTTTATAGAACAAACCTCTCCTTCCCCATGGGACAATGTGCAAAGCGCAAATCGCCCAAAGATGTGGCGAAGTACGTTATGCACTTTAATCCCAGGTGAAAGGAGAGGTTTGCAGCAGCTGTGAGTAAAAGGGCCCTAATAGCCCTGTGTGCCTGTCCTGTGAGATGCAATCCCTATGCTAGGTGTACCTGTGTGTGGTAATTCCGGAAACACTCACCTAAGCATAGGGCAGGGTGGTCAGGGCAGTCAGGACAGAAATAACGGGTGTCACGCCTTATTCCACTCCTGCTACAGACACGACATTTTTTTCGGGGTGGCGGTTGGGTTGAGGTACCAGCAACGACACTGGGGAAATGTCGCTCGTGTAGACGGCTAACTACACTGGTGGATGGGGCCACGGAACCTCCTGGGTAAAGGAGGTTCGCGATGATCTCTTCCTGGAATTTGAGGAAGGATCCTGTTCTCCCAGCCTTACTGTAGAGAACAAAACTATTGTACAGCGCCAATTGAATTAAATATACAGACACCTTCTTATACCAGCGTCTGGTTCTGCGGGAAACTAAATAGGGAGCCAACATCTGGTCATTGAAGTCCACCCCTCCCATGAGCGCATTATAGTCGTGGACTGAGAGGGGCTTTTCAATGACACGGGTTGCCCTTTCAATTTGGATTGTCGTGTCTGCGTGAATGGAGGAGAGCATGTAAACGTCACGCTTGTCTCTCCATTTCACCGCGAGCAGTTCTTCGTTACACAAGGCAGCCCTCTCCCCCCTTGCAAGACGCGTGGTTACAAGCCGTTGGGGGAAGCCCACGCTACTAGTTCGCGCGGTGCCACAGGCGCAAATCCGTTCTAGAAACAAATGCCTAAGGAGGGCCACACTTGTGTAAAAATTGTCCACATAAAGATGGTACCCCTTGCCGAATAAGGGTGACACCAAGTCCCAGACTGTCTTCCCACTGCTCCCCAGGTAGTCAGGGCAACCGACCGGCTCCAGGGTCTGATCTTTTCCCTCATAGATCCGAAATTTGTGGGTATAGCCTGTGGCCCTTTCACAGAGCTTATACAATTTGACCCCATACCGGGCACGCTTGCTTGGGATGTATTGTTTGAAGCCAAGGCGCCCGGTAAAATGTATTAGGGACTCGTCTACGCAGATGTTTTGCTCAGGGGTATACAAATCTGCAAATTTCTGGTTGAAATGGTCTATGAGGGGCTGAATTTTGTGGAGCCGGTCAAAAGCTGGGTGGCCTCTGGGATGGGAGGTGGTGTTGTTGCTAAAATGCAGAAAACGCAGGATGGTCTCAAATCGTGTCCTGGACATAGCAGCAGAGAACATGGGCATGTGATGAATTGGGTTCGTGGACCAATATGACCGCAATTCATGTTTTTTTGTCAGGCCCATGTTGAGGAGAAGGCCCAGAAAAATTTTAAGTTCGGAAACTTGGACTGGTTTCCACCGGAAAGGCTGGGCATAATAGCTTTCCGGTTTTGCGGTTATAAATTGTGTGGCATACTGGTTGGTCTCTGCCACGACTAAGTCCAAGAGCTCCGCAGTCAAGAACAGCTCAAAAAATCCCAGGGCCGAACCGATTTGAGCCGTCTCAACCCGAACTCCAGACTGGGCGGTGAAAGGGGGAACTACAGGTGCGGCTGAAGTTGGTGACTGCCAATCAGGGTTTGCCAGCACCTCAGGGACTCTAGGGGGTCTACGGGCCTGTCTGCGCGGTGGCTGCGACGGGGTAACTACTGCACGTGCCACCGTACCAGCTTCAACTGCCCTTCTGGTGCTCGCTACTTCACCATGTTGTACGGCAGTGCTGGTACTAGGTCCAGGAAGGGCTGCGCTGCTGGTGTATGCCTCACCACGTGATCCGGCAGCGACAGCCCCACTCTGCTGCTCTTGAAGCGGATCCTGCGTAACCTGTGGTCTAGCGACACGGGGCCGGGTACGCCTGGTGCTGCCAGGGACCTCCACCTCCTCGTCCGAACTTTGGGTCAGAGAGCCACTGCTTTCCACAGGTTCATATTCTGACCCGCTAGATTCGTCAGATGAGGGTTCCCACTCCTCATCCGACTGGGTCAGAATCCTGTAGGCCTCTTCAGAAGAATACCCCCTGTTTGACATTTTGGACTACTAAATTTAGGGGTATTCCCTGAGACTACCCAAGAAAAAAAGCAAACCTGTCTTACAAAGGGGAGGCTAGCGAAGTACCGGAGGCCGCTGCGGTTGATAAAAAATATCAAAACTGATTTTTTTATCGCCGCAGTGCGTGTAAAATGAATGTGCAGTGATCAAAAAATAATAATTTTTTGTCACTGCGGTGGGGCGGGTGTGGGTGAACGCACGTGTGGGCGACCGATCAGGCCTGATCGGGCAAACACTGCGTTTTGGGTGGAGGGCGAACTAAAGTGACACTAATACTATTATAGATCTGACCGTGATCAGTTTTGATCACTTACAGATACTATAAAAGTACAAATGCTGATTAGCGATACGCTAATCAGCGAATAAAAGTGACTGCGGTGCGGTGGGGTGGGCGCTAACTGACGCTAACTACCTAACCAAGGGGCCTAAACTATCCCTAAAACCTATCAGTCAATACCAGTGAAAAAAAAAAAGTGACAGTTTACACTGATCACTTTTTTTCCTTTCACTAGTGATTGACAGGGGCAGGGCCGTCTTTGCCGCAGGGCAAAAGGGGCAACTGCCCCGGGCCCAGTTGCTCCTGGGGGCCCGACGCCCGACTCCGATTCACTATGCAGCAGCGCAGCAGACACTCTTCAGAACAAGTTACAACTGTGCTGCGCTGCTTAGTTAGCAAGCACGTCGGCGCCCCGCCGTCACGTGGTAAAAGGGGTGTGTGATGTGACTCACCGCAGCCGAGTAGAGTGGAGCCACGGCGGAGCAGCCAGCAGCAGGGAATAAGTCTCCGCCTCCGGTCCGGAGCTAAAGGGATTGGGTGGTGAGTCACGGCCTCACGTGACCAGACCAGGCACCAGTGACTCACTCACCTTACCTACAGGCCAGACCAGACCTGCCACTGCCGCGCCAGGAGGGGAGGACTCGGTAGGTAAAGGCTTTAAAGCAAAAATCACGCATATATATTGAATTAATTCTACATTAGAAATTTAGACCGCTCAGGCTGATCACCAAATTAATAATTAACCACCCCAGATCCATTCATAAATTAGTGGGGGATTATAGAGACGGACGGCCCCAGGAGACATAAGGAGTTGGGTTCTGTCTGCTGCTGAACTGGCCTGGGGGCCAATCTTTGCTCAGGGGGGCCCTCATGGTGTCATTTTCACTAAGGAATATAGTTTAACCCTTTATGTGCAAAGAGAAAAAAAGAAGTCAGCTCCAATCAGATATCTGCACATGGACCAAGACTCTGGGTCTATGTGCAGAGCAGATATCTGATTGGAGCTGACTTAGTGACCTCTTTTTTTTTCTCTTTTTCACATAAACGGTTTAAACTATATTCCTTAGTAAAAATGACCATTCCACACCACACCATGAGGGCCCCCCCTGAGCAAAGATTAGTAAATGTGGCCAGTGGTGGCCCCCAGGCCACAGTTCAGCAGACAGACAGAGAGAATCCCTTATTTCTCTCGTCTGTCGTCTAATAATCGATCAGTAATTTAAATAACCCCATTAGTGGGGGATTATTATAGAGACGGGAGACATAAGGGGTTGGGTTCTCTCTGTCTGCTGAACTGTGGCCTGGGGCGACCACCGGCCACATTTACTAATCTTTGCTCAGGGGGGCCCTCATGGTGTGGACTGGTCATTTTCACTAAGGAATATAGTTTAACCATTTATGTGCAAAAGAGAAAAAAAGAAGTCAGCTCCAATCAGATATCAATCTGCACATAGACCAAGACTCTTGGTCTATGTGCAGATATCTGATTGGAGCTGACATAGTGACTTCTTTTTTTCTCTTTTGCACATAAACGGTTAAACTATATTCATGAGGGCCCCCCTGAGCAAAGGGTGACACCAGCCATAGCAACGCCACTGCCTCTATCTGTAAGTCGCTGGAGTGCACGGCAGGCTCGCTTTTCTGAAGGAAGTGGAACTGTGAAGTCTCTGAACTCTGAACGGCTGTACAGTCAGTAGTGGCATGTGACACATGTGGCAATAATAACGTGTCTGCTGGCCTGCAGCCTGGTAAAGACCTGTGTCATGTCATGTGTGATGTGCATCCCAATTATGCCATACATACGTGTACAGATACTGGTCCTGTACTCCTGTGAGGCTGCAAGGCAGGGGTGTGGTGAGGACCACTCCTGAGACTGCATGTGCTTAGGCCTCATGCACACGGCCGTTGTTTGGGTCCGCATCCGTTGCTCCGTTACGTGGCCCCGCCAAAAAAATAGAACATGTCCTATTCTTGTCTGTTTTGCGGACAAGAATAGGCATGTCTACAATGGGACGCCTGTTCCGTTACGCAAATTGCAGAAGGCACACGGGCGGCTTCCGTTTTTTGCAGGTTTGCGGACCGCAAAAAACGGCACAGTCGTGTGCATGAGGCCTTACAGTCCCTAAATAAATAATACTGCAGTAGTAGTTCACTACTCTACGAGGTGTGTGGATTTTTTTTTTTGTGTGTGTGTTGTGGTGGAGGGCGTGATTGCATGCTAGGGTGTGGGAAGGCGGGATCCAGGGGGCCCAAGTAAATTTTTGCCCAGGGTCCAATCAATATTAAAGACGGCCCTGGACAGGGGCGATCAAAGGGGTGATCAAAGGGTTAATTGGGGTGCAGGGGGGTGATCTGGGGCTAAGGTGTAGTGTTTGGTGTACTCACAGTTCAGTCTGCTCCTGTGCTGGATCCAACCGACGAAAAGGACCAGCACAGGAGCAGACAAGCCATATAACAGATCATATTTACTAATATGATCTGTTATCTGGCTTGTGATTCGATTTTTTAAAAATCAGCAACCTGCCAGCGACGATCATTGGCTGGCAGGTTGCTGATGCAATTCTCCTCGAACTTTTGCCGGCCCGCGATGCGCATGCGCGGGCCGGCTGTGACCAAAATCTCGCGTGTCGCGAGAGGACGCGCCGGCGCGTCCACTCGGAATGAAACAACCACCACCAGGACGCGTCTGTGCGTACAGCGGTCCGAAGGTGGTTAACAAGTGAAATGCTCTATCGGGTTCAGATCCGGTGAATGACTCGGCCATTCAAGAATATATCACTTCTTTGCTTTAATAAACTCCTGGGTTGCTTTGGCTTTATGTTTTGGGTCATTGTCTATCTGTATTATGAAATGCCGACCAATCAGGTTGGCTGCATTTGGCTGGATTTAAGCACACAGTATGTCTCTGAAAACCCCAGAATTCATCCGGCTGCTTCTGTCCTGTGTCACATCATCAATAAACACTAGGGACCCAGTGCCACTGGCCGCCATGCATGCCCAAGCCATCACCCTGCCTCCGCCGTGTTCTACAGATGATGTGGTATGCTTTGAATCATGAGCCGTACCATGCCTTTGCCATACTTTTTTCTTTCCATCATTCTGGTAGAGGTTGATCTTGGTTTCATCTGTCCAAAGAATGTTCTTCCAGAAGTGTGCTGGTTTTTTAAGATGTTTTTTTTTTAGCAAAGTCCAATCTAGCCTTCTTATTGTTGAGGCTTATGAGTGGCTTGCACCGTGCAGTGAACCCTCTGTATTTACTTTCATGCAGTCTTCTCTTTATGGTAGATTTGGATATTGATACACCTATATCCTGGAGAGTGTTGTTCACTTGGTTGGCTGTTGTGAAGCGGTTTCTCTTCACCATGGTAATTATTCTGCGATCATCTACCACTGTTGTCTCTTGTGGACGTCCAGGTCTTTTTGCATTGTTGACGTCACCAGTGCTTTCTTTCTTTCTCAGGATGTACCAAACTGTAGATTGTGCCACTCCTAATAGTGTAGCAATTTCTCGGATGGGTTTTTTCTGTTTTTGCAGATGAAGGATGGCTTGATTCACCTGCATGGAGAGCTCATTTGACCGCATGTTTACTTCTCAGCAAAATCTTCAAAATGCAAGCACCACACCTCAAATCAACTCCAGGCCTTCGATGTGTTTAATTGAGAATAAAATAATGAAGGAATTGCCCACATCTGTCCATGAAACAGCATTTGAGGCAATTGTCCAATTACTTTTGGTCCCTTTAAAAACAGGGTGCCACATGCAAAGGAGCTGAGACTGCTAAACCCTTTATCCAATTTTAATGTAGATACCCTCAAATGAAAGCTAAACATATGTCCATGTCCATCATATAACTATAACTTGAATATGTTTTAGTAAACAGGTAAAAAAAACTAAATGTGTGTCACTGTCCAAATATTTATGGACCTAACTGTATATAACATCGGCGGAAACCTTTTTCTAGGCCAAACCAAGGATAAACTCTTGCCATTGTATGCTGGTTGTGGCGAGTAATCTTAAAAAGTGGATGTATTTTTATTGTTTTTTTAAATAGTGAATGGCCTCCCACATAGTGGATATACAGTAGGTGATAGACATCCCAGTACAATGAGCCTTTTTGTCCTCCCTATAACCAAGCCTTGATCTACTGGCTGCACCTTCTCATTGTGAACCCTATTGTGAGGAAACATGGCAACTTTCATGTGGAGTTTTTCTTATACAGGGAGTGCAGAATTATTAGGCAAGTTGTATTTTTGAGGATTAATTTTATTATTGAACAACAACCATGTTCTCAATGATCCCAAAAAACTCATTAATATCAAAGCTGAATATTTTTGGAAGTAGTTTTTAGTTTGTTTTTAGTTTTAGCTATTTTAGGGGGATATCTGTGTGTGCAGGTGACTATTACTGTGCATAATTATTAGGCAACTTAACAAAAAACAAATATATTCCCATTTCAATTATTTATTTTTACCAGTGAAACCAATATAACATCTCAACATTCACAAATATACATTTCTGACATTCAAAAACAAAACAAAAACAAATCAGTGACCAATATAGCCACCTTTCTTTGCAAGGACACTCAAAAGCCTGCCATCCATGGATTCTGTCAGTGTTTTGATCTGTTCACCATCAACATTGCGTGCAGCAGCAACCACAGCCTCCCAGACACTGTTCAGAGAGGTGTACTGTTTTCCCTCCTTGTAAATCTCACATTTGATGATGGACCACAGGTTCTCAATGGGGTTCAGATCAGGTGAACAAGGAGGCCATGTCATTAGATTTTCTACTTTTATACCCTTTCTTGCCAGCCACGCTGTGGAGTACTTGGACGCGTGTGATGGAGCATTGTCCTGCATGAAAATCATGTTTTTCTTGAAGGATGCAGACTTCTTCCTGTACCACTGCTTGAAGAAGGTGTCTTCCAGAAACTGGCAGTAGGACTGGGAGTTGAGCTTGACTCCATCCTCAACCCAAAAAGGCCCCACAAGCTCATCTTTGATGATACCAGCCCAAACCAGTACTCCACCTCCACCTTGCTGGCGTCTGAGTCGGACTGGAGCTCTCTGCCCTTTACCAATCCAGCCACGGGCCCATCCATCTGGCCCATCAAGACTCACTCTCATTTCATCAGTCCATAAAACCTTAGAAAAATCAGTCTTGAGATATTTCTTGGCCCAGTCTTGACGTTTCAGCTTGTGTGTCTTGTTCAGTGGTGGTCGTCTTTCAGCCTTTCTTACCTTGGCCATGTCTCTGAGTATTGCACACCTTGTGCTTTTGGGCACTCCAGTGATGTTGCAGCTCTGAAATATGGCCAAACTGGTGGCAAGTGGCATCTTGGCAGCTGCACGCTTGACTTTTTCTCAGTTCATGGGCAGTTATTTTGCGCCTTGGTTTTTCCACACGCTTCTTGCGACCCTGTTGACTATTTTGAATGAAACGCTTGATTGTTCGATGATCATGCTTCAGAAGCTTTGCAATTTTAAGAGTGCTGCATCCCTCTGCAATATATCTCACTATTTTTGACTTTTCTGAGCCTGTCAAGTCCTTCTTTTGACCCATTTTGCCAAAGGAAAGGAAGTTGCCTAATAATTATGCACACCTAATATAGGGTGTTGATGTCATTAGACCACACCCCTTCTCATTACAGAGATGCACATCACCTAATATGCTTAATTGGTAGTAGGCTTTCGAGCCTATACAGCTTGGAGTAAGACAACATGCATAAAGAGGATGATGTGGTCAAAATACTCATTTGCCTAATAATTCTGCAGGCAGTGTATAAAGGAGGCCAGTTTGTCATCAGGGGAGGCCAGACTGGAGGCCTAGGTGGTGGAGGAGATGAGTTGTGAGATCAATAAAGATGTGTACACACATTTGCATAGCATCTTCAGCCACATGACCCTTCTGGGCCCTTTTACAGATTTTACCTTGGGGTCTCGGAGACTCAAGTTACAACCCAGTTAGGAGAGAGACATGATCTTGTCTAGTGAACAGCACATGTGGCGGCGTGACCTCAAAATTGTGAAAAAGGGTTGAGGAGAAGAAACGTTACCAGCAATGTAAACATAAGAAAAATCAACATATGTCTAGTGATGGACGAACATCGGCCAGGACGATTTGCAAACGCGCGTTTGCAATCCAATGTTCGCGAACCGGGTGTCCGCATCGCGCCCATTGACTTTAATAGCAGGAGAACCTGGAAAACCTTCAGGTCATATTTGCAGCCACCAAATACAAACTATGAGTGCACAAATAGTCCCACAACATGGACAGTGATATACCAGAGGGGAATCATTGGCAAATAAGGGGCCATTTTGATGCGACTTAAAGAGAAACTCTAAAAAATTTGCCCTGCTGGAGCCTAGAAAAACGTTTTTTCCTTTCGGTTTGAAATATACAAATGTGCAGCTATCTCCGTTTATTTTTTTTTTTCAATGCGAAAATCGCATAGTTAAATTTCGTATAATGCGCACGCGCAAAAAGGGAGTGGCCTAGTCTAGCAACTGGTTTGAACAACCAAAGTTTGATGCGATTGGAAAAGATGGTTGGAAGCAAATTTCGCTACAGTAAGGAAGAACTCCTGATCACTGTAAGTAATTTCACATTACACCAGTGTATTTGATTACATTTCACATGCATGTCAGACCAATCGCTTTATATGCAGATAGAGTGTTATAAAATATTTGCGATTGCGAAAATAGCCACTTATGATGCGAATATCTGTTTCGCCATACCTACAACTTTATACACCCCCCCCCCCCCCCCCCGACACACACACACATAAACATAGTCTATAGATTAGATTTTTGGTCCTGTTGGTCTGGACTCATGCAAAGCTTTCTTTGTCTTACCGCCAGTATTTGCTGGTTCATTTAGAGTTACCTAGGGTGCACCACGGGGAGGCGAACCAGCTTTACACCCCATACCGTACCGTCACTTCACTAGACAGGTACTGTCACGGCGGGGAGTGGGGGAAACCCCCCACCGTGCGGTGTCAGAGGGTAAAGGGGGATCAGCCAGGCCAAAAGTAGTAATAAGGGAGTAGGTCACCTCCTACCGCGTCCCTAATCCTCTCCCTGAGTCCTCACTGTATGAGCGGACCCCGATGGTAGGACGACTCATACTCAGGATACCTAAAGACCCTAAGTCGCCCTGGTAATCCCTCACCAAGGAGCAGGGAAGAGACAACCTGTTCATCCCAGTAATGGAGGAACAGGAGTCTCTATCTGAGGCCAGGCTGCAAGGAGAGGGGAACACATACAGCTATAAGGAGATGGCAGGTAAGTGAAACCAGTAACACACGTAACACACTTACCTGCCACAGACACACTGACTGGAACCCGTGCACAAGTCCTGGTGTCCACACCAACATTAAAAGGACACAGCACACACCACAAATCACACAGGAACCTAGGACATCCATAGCTGCAATAAACGTGAGACACCATAAGAACATCAATGACCACAAGGGTGGCCCTCACTGTACAGATGGAATATGAAGACCAGGAGGATAGCTCCAGCACAAACCATGGCTGGAAAACCCCCCAGCTTCAGGCATCCAGCAGAGGCTAAATAGCCCAAGCAGCCACACCCACACACACATAAACCCAGTGTTAACAAAACACTAGGAAGGGAGTTAACCCTTCCAATACCAGACAAGGGAAGGAAGCCACTTAAAGAGGAAGTGCACACACAAGCATAGAAAGCTACACGTTGCCGCAGGCAACAACATGCGTGGCAACCATGTCACGGCAATCACCCAGAAGGCCGAGATACTGCCACCGCATGCACACACAGCAACACGTTGCCGCGGGCAACCGCAAGTGTAGCAACAGTGTCACAGCGCACACCATAGGCCGTGACAGGTACATCTGTGTTCTGCTGGCCAAAATCCGATTGCTCAGACCCCACTATTTTGTGGAAGCTGATATATGAAAGGCCTCAAGTTGTTAGTTGAAGCAGGTATATCAAAACCCGCAAACTGTATTTTGTGGACGCAGGTATATGGAAAACCTCTACCACTATTTTGTGGAAGCTGATAGTTCGCAGCCCTTAATCAGTATTTTCTGGAAGCATACAAATGCACTATAATATAGTTTCTATGTTAGAAAGTATATTTTAAAGGGATTCTGTCATCAGAAATTAGCCCTATAAGCTAAACATATGGAGATGTCCTTTGTAAAACACTGAATCCTAAAGTGAGTTTATCAAATGCCCCTGTGGCTCTATATTCATAAAAAGAGGTTTATGTCACCTGTCAATCACTTTAAAATGTGTCCTCCTTTCATCAACGATAGATAGCCGTAATCTCGCGATCCGCGAGCTCGCGCATGCTCAGTGCCGGTATAGTGTTCCTTCCCTGTGCTGGCATCAGCCTCAGGGAAAGAACTGCACATGCGCGAGCATCGCGAGATTACGGCTATCTATCGTTGATGAAAGGAGGAGACATAGGCGGTGCTGGGCTCTTTCACAGGCGGGCGTGGCTGGGCACGGCTGGGCACAAGGAAGGTTAGTCACCTGAGGTAGGCGGATCGAATGAAAGGGAGTGCGGCGATTTCAGCTCAGAAGGCGGCGCTCGGCACCTAAACGAGATGGCTGCAGCCGGGCACCTTTCACCATGAGACGTCCCCTTGGACACATTTTGAAGTGATTGATAGGTGATATAAACTGCTTTTTTATGAATATAGAGCCACAGGGGCATTTGATAAACTCACTTTAGGATTCAGTGTTTTACAAGGGACATCGCCATATGTTTAGCTTATAGGGCTTATTTCTGATGACAGAATCCCTTTAAGCATATCATACCCCTCTGTGTATCACACCTATCGATAGCACAACGTTACCAGGACTTTTACCAACGTTACCAGGACAACGTTACCAGGACTTTTGTGGCCCTATTAGCTAGCGTTTGGTGTCCCTAAGTTCCTAACAGCCTGTCCCTGCTCCAAAATGCAACCTCTCCCTACACTGGCAAAACACATAATGTAAAATGGCTGCCAGATTGGGTTCTGTTATAGGGTTGGGGGTATGTCCATGTGCCAAAATGTCTCAATTGGCTGTCCTGTCCCACATGATGGATGTGTCATGGGTCAAAGTTCGGCGCAATGCAAAAAAATGTGGTGGATGCGAATATCCCCATATGTTCGCATGTTCGGCGAATCGCGAAAACGCAAAGTTTGCCACGAAACGACCGCAGGGCGAACCGCAGGGCCATCACTACATATGTCATCAACAATAAAGCATATCTAGATATCTGAAGCTCAATTGTATGCATTCACCAGCTAGCACCTTCACACAGCGAGTGGACTGATGGAGGATTATTGGAGGTTATACAGAGTTGTCAGAAGTGTCTAATTTCCAGACACAGTCATAGGACATTTTGTCTCTGTAAAATTGTGTCCCTGACAGCGAGGAACACAATGAAGGAAATTCACCCATTGAGATCATCGGTAATACATGACATCCTGCGGACACTTCTGTTTTCAAGTGTCTGAATTAATGCTCTCCACTATGGCGAGACACAAGGGAAGTGTGTGTACGTGCTTCTGGGTTGTGCACAGCCACAAATCTCAGAGTGGATGTCCATGCGGGAAATTAATGGAAATGTATTATTGTATTTTTAATTGTGAACCCTTTGGATTTCTGCATTGATTACTAAAAAAGGTGGTCGCTGGTATAGACAAGCACAAAAATTCAGCAGCTCACAAATGGCTGTACAATTTGTGCTTTGTATAGAGCAGTGCTAGAATAAAAAGTAAGTGAGCCTCTGAGTCAATGGCTTCTCTGAAAGCAAATGGCCAAAACATCTTTCCGTTAAAGAGATGAGACTGGAAGCTGTGGGTTTCAAAGGAGCGTTACCTATTATATAAAGGCACACAAAGCCTGGTTACTGACAAATCTGTTCTTCTCAAGATTGCTTAGTGTGAACCATGCCTTGATGTAAACAACTTTCAGAAGACCTAAAGTTCTTTAAAAAAGTGGTCCCTGGTATAAACAAGCACAAAAATCCAATAGCTCAAAAACAGCTGTACAATTTGTTCTTTGAATAGAGCAGATGGAGTAAACAGCCACAGTGCAGGGATAAAAAGTAAGTGAACCCCTAAGTCAATGGCTTCTCCGAAAGCAAATGGGCAAAACATCTTTCCGTTAAAGAGATGAGACTGGAAGTTGTGGGTTTCAAAGGAACTTTACCTATTATATAGGCACACAAAGCCTGGTTACTGACAAATCTGCTCTTCTCAAGCTTGCTTAGTGTGGACAATGCCTTGATGCACACAACTTTCAGAAGACCTCAAGAAACGTTCTAGAGATGCATGAGGCTGATAAACACTATGAAAGCAAGACCTGGGTGTACATCAATTGACAGTTGGACGAATGATCTACAAATGGAGAGAATTCAGGACTGTTGCTACTCTTCCTAGTAGTTGACATGTGTATAGGAACAGTGGAGTCCATGGAGTTCAATTGGAACACAACTTTCATTATCCAAAAGCCCTGTAAAAAGTGGGAGCTGATTGGTTGCTATGGGAAACCGCTCTATTTTTCTTTTCTCCAGTTTTGATACATCTATATACTGGATTATTTAAATGTACTGTATATTGATCCTATATAGATTTATCTAATCACATATTGAGGAATGTTAAAGGGGTTTTCTGATGTTTTGTACATGTAGTTTAATCATTGCATAATAAACAATTTTCTACTATGCATTATAATTAGAGATGAGCGATTTGCATATTTAGAAATTCGTTCACGCTTCGTTTGGTGATAAAAGCAGAATTGCGCTATGGATTCCGTTACCACGGACCATAACGCAATTCTACGACGGAATGCATAACGGTATGCCTTTGGAGGCATTCCGTTATTCATTCCGTCATAATAGAAATCTATGTACTGCATAACGTATCCGTCCCGTTTTTGTTATGCAGGGGAGTCCTCTCTGGGACGGATCCGTTATGCAGGCCAAATACTTATTATGACGGAATGAATAACGGAATGTTTCTAAAGGCATTCCGTCATAGAATTGCGTTATGGTCCGTGGTAACGGAATCCATAATGCAATTCTGCTTTTACCACCAAAGGAAGCGTGAACGAATTTCACAACATGAAATTCGCTCATCTGTAATTATAATGTGTTCAGTCTTTACATCTCTGCTAACTGTCAGTGAATAGAAGAAGAAGAAAAAAACAAGGTTTGCATTCAGACACAGAAAACCTGACTGTCCTAATGCAGTCAGTTTACTACATTGTTTACTACATGTATAATATAACCACAAGACCCAGGACCCATGTGAAAAGAAACTTACAACCCTATGGTGAGCGATCTGACGCAGTAGAACCAGATGGATGCTTTACGTCAACTATTAAATTAATGTTAAAATGTGGTTCCCTTATTGCCACAATAAACAACTCACAGCAAGCAGAGATCTTTAAAATGGTGAAAAATGAACACACACAATTAAAAGTTATTAAAGGGGCATCTGTCAGCAGCTTTGTACCTATGAAACTGACTGACCTGTTGCATGTGCGCTTGGAAGCTGAAGGCATCTGTGTTGGTATTGTTGATATGTGCCCGCATTGCTGAGAAAAATTATGTTTTGCTATATGCAAATGAGCCTCCAGGAGCAACGGAGGCGCTGCGAAGCCGAATTTTGTGGCGCTTCATGGTAATGAATCCATTTTTCCTGAAAATGGCGGTAAAAAATAACAAACAAAAACATACTCACCTCATCCATTTGAGCCCCAAGAGGCCGTCGCGCCCATCTTGATTACAGAAACCGCTCCAATTCTCCTGATTGCTGAGGTGTGATGTCACCACATCATCACGCTGGGCGGGTGCAGTGATATCAACAGCGCCCGTCCAGCATGATAGGATGAATGTGACTCTCAGATGCCACAATCAGCGTTGAATGCTGAATCTGAGGGGTTAAGTTGACAAGGAGCGGCGCGAAAAATGATGTTTTATTATATGCAAATCAGCAATGGAGGCGTTGCGGTCACACCTAGAGGCTCTGCTCTCTCTGCAACTGCTGCGTCCTCTCCACTTTGATTGTCAGGGCCGGGCAGTGTGATGACGTTTTCACTCCCTAGCTTTGTCAATTAAAGTGGAGAGGACGCAGCAGTTGCAGAGAGAGAAGAACCTCTTGGTGTAACCGCAACGCCTCCATTGCTCATTTGCATATAATAAAACATGATTTTTCTCAACAATGTGTGCACATATGAACATTTTGTCAACAAATTCTATTTGTTATGAATTACTTCATAATGAATCATATTCCATTGCACGGAGCTGGCGTAATGATGGGGAACGGTGTTCGCGCCGCGCCTTCAGCTGCCAAGTCATAGGTACAAAACTGCTGACAGATGCCCTTTAAATTTCCACTGTACAAAAACTAAGCTTCAGTTACATAAAAGAACAATCCAGCTCGGCGTTGGATGTTCAGTAATATTCAAGTGAATGGGATGGCTGTAGCCTCTTGTGTGGACAAGCAGCTGTGCCAATGCAGATAATTAAGGAGGTCTTGCAAGCACTGTGGTCCCAGGATCAGACTGGCCCAACAGAGTCCCAGAAGATCCTTGGACTAAGGCTCTGTAGCAATAGTGGGTCCTAAAGGTCCTGGAGAAAAAAAAAATACCATTTGGAGCTACTAGGGTCTCTGTCTTTTATTCAAAACCTATTAGACTTTAAGTGATGATATAGGGGTTGGACCCCAAGAATAATTTCCTCTGGTGAGCCAAAGGAACCCCAGTCCTGCACTGTGCATTCCCTTCATTGCGATAGATTTTTGATGAATGATCTTCTTATACATTTGCATATTTATTTAAACAGTACCCAGGAAAAGAAGGGTCGACGAGTGTATATGTTATGGCGCCCACTGCAGTCTTATAAAGTAACTGTAAGTAAGGGACCATCTTATAGCTCCCTGACTGCACATCACTCCTCCTCACCGTTCTGCAACTTTAACAGCCATTCCTAAATGTGCATTTATTTTTCTACTCTTGAATTGCGGCATAGTTATAAACCTGAAACAAGTGAATTGCATTAGTATGACCAAGCTACTTTCCAACTGCATCACTCACGGTAGCTCAGGGAGAGAGCTGGAAGCAGGAGAAATTGTCTCTTGACCTCCTTTACAGGCAGCCTGGTATGCTCAGCACAAAGGCTTCAGGTAGAGTTCACTGGTTCCTGTTAAATATTTGATCCACTCTGTGATCATGAGGGAAATATCGCTAACTATAAATGACATGAAATATTGCATTCATACTGAAGATCTGGAGTTTTAATTTGAAGAGGGCTTTAGGTAAATGCTACAACTGTAGTTCAAGGGCTGGTTACAGATCTAAACTGTATCCGAGTTCCCAAAAGAGAATTAAAAGTTCTGATGGCATATGGTGTAAGGTAGACAAGATGCTAGGCAGGATATGAGAAAGGAAGAAATTAATGGGGAATATTGATGCATTGTTCTTGACTTGCAGTCCTTTTGTGGGACCTGAACAGATCCACAAGGAGCCAATATAGGTATATATTATGGAGCCCCATGTGTTGCCATATGGAGCCTCCATCAGACACTGTATTTTTCCCCAGGAGAGAATTGCTCTGTCAAAAAATATGCTATGGGACATGCAATTTATTTTGCACAACCCCATAGACTACATTCACATGACAGTATTGTAAGATTGTTTTATTTGTAGAGTGACTAAAGACAACCTGAAAATTCTGCACTGGAGGGGAGGGGGGATGGCAGGTTCCACTACCCACCTACCCACCATTCCATAAAGACTCCGTGAGGCAAACAATCTCTCCCATATTCATTCCTCTCACCCAGGTTTGTGACCAAGGTGAGATAGACACTTCCTCCGGTACTATTCCAGCTGCGGACCTAACTGTAAAAACCCTCAAACAAAAATGACACTTCATACTAAAATTGTTAGTTTTGTTTGGCTGTTTTCAACAGTTATTCCAGAGTAGTGTAACCAGTTATAAAGTGATGCCTTTCTAGGTATTCATCTAAGGGTGTAATGAGAATTTCTAGTTTTATTTATTTTTGTCTCAACCCCTTAAGCTACATTCACACGACAGTATTGTAAGATTTTTAAGTTTGCGCAGTGAATGAGGGCAACTTGTAAATCCTGCACTGTGGGGGAGGGGGAATGGCAGGTCCCACTGCCAACCTACCCACCATTCCATAAAGACCCGGTGAGGCAAACTATCTCTCCCATATTCATTCCTCTCACCCAGGTTTGTAACAAAATAACACTACACACTAGAATTAATAGGTTTGTTTGACGGTTTTTACAGTTATTCCAGATTAGTACGACCAGTTATAAAGTGAGGCCCTTTTAGATATTCATCTTGGGGTGTAATGAGAAATCTTAGTTTTATTTGAAGGTTTTAGTTTTTTCTGTCCATTGATGTGTGGTAATAAGGAAAATGGGGGAATAAAATTAAATCAAAATAATAAAATGCCATTTTCAGTGGTAATTTAAAGGTATTGTGCCATAAACTACTTTTCACCCTAAAGTGTATTTTTATCACCCATCATGCCTTAGGGCTGTGTCCTGATATCTTACCAATGAAACTTGTGCGTCCTACATTTCAAGCCTCCAATGCAGGACGTAACTTACAGGAACTGAAAATAGAAACTGATTTGCAGCAGAGTGCAATGGTAGGCTAATAACGTTAGAATAAGGCAGTTTTCATAAATGGTGGGAAGTGATATCCTTTGGGTGGGATGCATTTATATTAGTGGCACAACCCCTTAACAAAATGAGTGACAGGGGTTTAATTAAAATCTGCAGAGGAGTACCAAATTTTAAGACAGTTTTTAATACATAGGCCTTGACTTTGAGGACCAGGTCTCACATTGCTGCCCAATTGTGTGCATTGAACGCACCCTACACCTCTCTTGGGGCCTCCTCTTTGCTTCTGGGTGGGGAATTGCTGCAGGAAATGCTGTCCTGGGACAATTCTACACACTGCGCTTCTTGAGGAAGTGCTGCCCTCTGTTTGTCACATTCTTTTGAAATTCTAAAAATTTCTCTCTATCGGCAGCATTTTTTGTATTCGGTACGGTAAATGTGTTGTATAGCGCAATTCAGGTGAGATGCAGCATCAGTTTTTTATTTATCCATGTCCCGGATCAGACAGATCCACCCCACCCATAAAGTTATTATGGTCCTGGATAGCCACATGCTTGTTGGTCAGCTTTGGCCTTCCACGGACTGGGACGGGGCTGGATCTGTCAGTATGTACGGTATAGAGGATAGTACCAGAACCTCCCGCTTGTCTTTGTACTTTACAAGCAGCACACTGCCCTGCTGTCCTCCATTGGAACACTTAGGAATGTTTTGGACAGGTCACTTTGATTGCAACTGATTGTACCACAGGCAAAAGTGTCTCTGAAAGCTTGTATAAAAGTTTTTGAGATACAAATTGAATCCCTTATACAAATGGGGGGTAAATTAGATCCCATACAGTATTTTTTTTTGTGATTTTTATTTTTTAGCACAGAGTAATTTCCCTCACATATTCTGGACCTTTATGTGTAGTCCGTGATGCTTTCACATGGTTTTGTATAGTTTCATGTCATACTTGGCCTGTATGTTGGGTAAGTATTGGCAGAAATGTAGTCTTCCCTTAAAATTAATAAGTGACTGGTCTATTGCCAAATTTGTATCAGGGCTGTATAGACAGTAGGAAATGGGTTTTATTTGTAATGAAGAAATTTGACAATTGATTCAAAGTGAGTCCTGGACATTACAGTGGCGTACAGAGGGGTAGCATGTTATATATTAGTGCAGTAGGATCTCAGTGTTTTTTTTTTTATTATGCTCATCTTAAAGGGGTTATCCAGTATCTACAACAGCCCCCCATGTGCCGGGCCCCTCAGTGGGAATATACTTACCTGGCTCCCCACTCCCCGCACCGCTGCTTCTCCCTGTACACGGATGAAAACATCCAGTGTTGGGAGGGAGCAGCCAATGGCTGGTGGGGACAGGGATGAGTCTCTCTAGCGTCACCCGGGGTGCTAGGGAGGCTCGTCCCCATCCCCGCCTGCCATTGGCTACTCCACCCCTCGACACTGGATGTTTTAATCCGTGTACAGGGAGAAGCAGCAGCAGCTGTGCGGGGACCAGGAGCGCTGCAAGGAGCGGGGAGCCAGGAGCACTATTCCTAGCATGTCTATGGGGTTGGGATAGTTTCAGCTAGAAGAGGAGGATGCGATTAGGAACCTAGACGAATTATTTTAGTTTTTCTTTTTAAATTCTTTTTATCTTTTTATTTATTTTACATAAAAAAGGCTTCACGCTATGACAATTTCAAAGACGTGAATTTGTTTTTTTTTAGCATACAGACCCCCCCTCCACAAACAGAGCTAATTTAAGGAGCTACATTTATATCAGTAATTGCCATGAGGGGCAGATAGCAGGATGTCAACAAGCTCCGATCTTCTCTGTCACAGCTAAACACAAATTAGAAGATTAGAGCTTTGACCGCCAGCCTATTCCAAGACCCTTCATTGTGATTGGTCTTTCTGCACAAATAGACCAATCACAATCATTGCTGGCTGGCATGGGAAGGGGGAGGGTTGATTTGGGACTGTAGGAAGGGGTTAATTTAATTATTTAATCGGCGTGCAGGGCACACAGTAACAAGTCTTTAGGTTGCGATCCTCTCTAGCATAAAGAGGAGAGGATCGGAGCATGTACCTGCTGGCTTGCTGGATCTGTCCCCTCTCAGGTTCACGCTGTTTTGTACCTTGACAGTTTAAGTCACATACATGTACATTGGGATGGTTCAAGGACGTATTCCTTTTTTTATTTTTTAAATTTGTTTATATGACAGCAAATTATGTAATTTCCAAGTATAATGTACATGTATTAAAAATGTTACCTACATATCTTTCTTACATCAGGTTGTTGACCCCATATCTGCACGGTAGAATGGTTCATTCCATGAATCATTCAGTACTGTGTAAGGCAGCGGTGACCTAAATTGCATCAGTCTTATGACACCCGACTGACGTTCAGTAAGCAATTGTGTGACACGACATTTATGTGCTGGCTCAGAACACGGGATACTTCCATGGGATAACTACATAGGATTATTGGTGGACACCATTGTGGCAATTAACAACTACTTCACTGTATGTGTGTTTACATGGCTACCTGTTTCTAGGTGATTTGTAAAAATGGCTGCCTGTCTAGGTGATGTTGTCATCTTGTTAATAAAGTTAACTGTAAAAAGAAAATGTAAAAACACACACAGGGGAGAGGGAGAACAATGTTAGATGTGCTTCTACACAGACACTGACAGACATGAAATGCTGATGCAGGAAGTAATACTTTATATACTGTATACATACAGTGGATATAAAAAGTCTACACACCCCTGTTAAAATGTCAGGTTTCTGTGCTGTAAAAAAATGAGACAAAGATAAATAATTTCAGAACTTTTTCCACCTTTAATGTGACCTATAAACTGTACAACTCAATTGAAAAACAAACTGAAATCTTTTAGGTGGAGGGAAGAAAACAAAAAAAAATAGAATAATGTGGTTGCATAAGTGTGCACACCCTCTTATAACTGGGGATGTAGCTGTGTTCAGAATTAAGCAATCACATTCAAAGTCATGTTAAATAGGAGTCCGCATACACCGGCCATCATTTAAAGTGCCTCTGATTAACCCCAAATAAAGTTCAGCCGCTCTAGTTGGTCTTTCCTGAAATTTTCTTAGTCGCATCCCACAGCAAAAGCCATGGTCCACAGAGAGCTTCCAAAGCATCAGAGGGATCTCATTGGTAAAAGGTATCAGTCAGGAGAAGGGTACAAAAGAATTCCCAAGGCATTAGATATACCATGGAACACAGTGAAGACAGTCATCATCAAGTGGAGAAAATATGGCACAACAGTGACATTACCAAAAACTGAACGTCCCTCCAAAATTGATGAAAAGACGAGAAGAAGACTGGTCTGGGAGGGACCAAGAGGCCTACAGCAACTTTAAAGGAGCTGCAGAAGTATCTGGCAAGTACTGGCTGTGTGGTACATGTGACAACAATCTCCCGTATTCTTCATATGTCTGGGCTATGGGGTAGAGTTGCAAGACGAAAGCCTTTTCTTACGAAGAAAAACATCCAAGCCATTCTACATTTTGCAAAAACACATCTGAAGTCTCCCAAAAGCATGTGGGAAAAGGTGTTATGGTCTGATGAAACCAAGGTTGAACTTTTTGGCCATAATTCCAAAAGATATGTTTGGCGCAAAAACAACACTGCACATCACCAAAAGAACACCATACCCACAGTGAAGCATGGTGGTGGTAGCATCATGCCAAGGGGCTGTTTTTTTTTTAGCTGGAACTGGGGCCTTAGTTAAGCTGTGCCAAGTCAAAATGTGCCATGCTGATAGACTCATACCCAAAAAGACTGTAATAGTGCTGTAATAAAATCAAAAGGTACTTCAACAAAGTATTAGTTTAAGGGTGTGCACACTTATGCAACCATATTATTTTATTTTTATATTTTTTCTTCCCTCTACCTAAAAGATTTCAGTTTGTTTTTCAATTGAGTCATACAGTTTATAGGTCACATTAATGGTGGAAAAAGTTCTGAAATGATTTATCTTTGTCTCATGTTTTTACATCACAGAAACCTGACACTTTAACATGTCAACTGTAGGTGCTGTATCTCAATAAACTGCTATTCAGATAGACAGTTAACTGAATGCCAGAAGTCATTTGACAGGCCTGAGGGTCACATGACTGACACCATATTTAGTCCTATAAAGATATTCTACAGATACATTTTACAAGACTAAATGGGCCATACACATTTTTAACTTAGAGAGAGGCTATTGTGCACACATAATAAAGGTCCATGAGCAAAATTTTTGAAAACTGTATAACTGCCTATTCTCTAAAGAAATAAATGTAATCATTAAAACCGAAATACCTCTTTAAGTCACTGCATACCTCGACGTACACGCACATGATTTTGTGCTAAGAGGTCAAAAGGGTTGTCCACTCCTTCCATATTGATGACTTACTTTCTGAATAAGCCATTCATATCTGAACTAGATTTGGCACTGGAACTACACAGCTCTGTCCATTGTGTATTGGATGGAGCTGGTTACTGCAGTGTTGCTCTCATTCACAGCAGTAACCAGCTTCATACGTGATGGACGGAGCTGTGTAATTCCAGTGCTGAAGATACTGCAGAACATCTGATTGGCAGTTATATGGGGTATGCGGGCCCCACTGATCAGATTGTAATGGCCTATCCTGAGCAATATACAATCACTGGACAACCCTTTTAAAGGGGTATTCCAGAAGTAAAATATTGACCACCTATCCTCAGAATAAGTCATCAGTATCTGATCATGGGGGAATTCAATATTGATAGCCTATCCTCAAGATAGGTCTTCAATATCTGATTGGTGGGGGTCTGACTCTCGACACCCCCACCGATCAGCTGTTTGAAGAGGCTGTGGCCTCTTCCTAGGCTAGTGACGTCACGTTCATCTGTCACGTGGCCAATGTCCAGCTCAGTCCCAGTCAAGCAAACGGGCCTGGGCTGCAATATCAAGCTCAACCACTATACAATGTGTGGCTCTGTGCTTCTTAGGTCTCATGCACACGACCGTTGTTGTGTTCCGTGTCCGTTGTTCCGTTTTCCGTGATTTTCTGCGGACCCATTGACTTTAAATGGCTCAGTTGAAAACTCGGAAAATGCACCGTTTGTCATCCGCGTCCGTGATCTGTTTTTCCAGTCCGTCAAAAAAAAATGACCTGTCCTATTTTTTTCACGGACAACGGTTCGCGGACCCATTCAAGTCAATGGGTCCGTGAAAAAACACGGAGGCACACAAGATTGTCATCCGCGTCCGTGATCCGTGTCCGTTTTTTTCCTATCATTTTCAAGGCAAACTTGACTTAGATTTGTTTTTTCACTTTTCATGTCTGGTAATTCTCCAAAAATCAAGGAAGACACACGGAAACAAAAACGGAAACGGATCACGGAACAACGGAACCCCGTTTTGCGGACCGTGAAAAAATACTGTTGTGTGCATGAGGCCTTATGCTGTGAGGAAGCTGCCCTTACTGGAGCATTGTGGCCTCTTCAAGCAGCTGATCGGCCGGGGTGTCGGGAGTCAGACCCCCACCAATCAGATATTGATGATCTGTCTTGAGGATAGACCATCAATATTGAATTCCTGGAAAACCACTTTAAGGGTTCCATATAACTTTATTGTATAATATTCATTCAATAGAAACTTCTTCACTGTTTCCTTCCGGGGGATACAATTTGAACCATGTGGGAATTGTAATATTTGATATTGTCAATGTTGATACAGCAGGTTAAACCCAGCTTCTCCTATAGGGCCCCCCAGAAAATCTTATTTAAATGATGCGGCAATATACAGAGCGGGGATAGTGGATACCTGGGGTACATAATGCATGTCGCGCCACATGAGGTCCCGGCGCCAGCCTCCACAGCAGAAGCTGTTACTTTCAGATTTCCTCTGCCTCCTTAAAATAAATGTTTATTGTATTGCAGCCTGGCATAGAATTGTAGCCTGCAGGGAGAATAACTGGTATAAACAGCGGTCTAGAACAGATATCTCTGCTCAGCCCGCTGAGCTGCAGCATAAAAACCATTTCTGGATTGTGAAGCCAAGCTATTAAAGAAACTTGATAAGGAATTTTAATAAAAGCTCTCAGAGCTGGGATTCAATGCACTGTCTGGTAAACTGGCCGAAAATTACTCTGAGTGTAAAAGGGCGGACGAGATTTTATTATCAGGTTTTAACCGTTTCTTGCCTCTTATGCACTGTTGACTTATTCTATATGCCGCGCTGTATCTTTATCCAGCATATTTAAAAGAATACAGCACAACCCTGTGTAATGAGACTAGTACTGATATCTTTGCAGTCGACGTTCCTGAGTCAGCCAGAGCAGAATATGTTTCCTGAAAAAAAAACAGATCTGCTGATTGGCGAGCCGTAGAATGATTTAAAGGGGTTTTTCCATGAACAACATTTACCTATTCAAAAGATAGCTGATAAATATCTGATTGCCAGGAGTCAGACTGCAGAGATCCCCACTGACTACGAGAACAGGGCTCAACAGCTCCGCTGTAAGATCTGCCGGTCCGTGCACAGTCTGAACTGTGACCACTGCTGTGACTACTGCACTTGAACTTTATTTGGCAGTAAAAGCCTCATCATTGCCTCACACCTCCGGGAACCTTGCCTTGTGTCTCAAAACTCACGCCACCAACACCAGGCAAGTGAACCACGATTCCAGATAGTGCCCCTGTAAAAAATAAATAAAAAGGTGCACCTTTCCCATCACTGAATGGCCCAGGGGAGTGACAGAGAGAGGACTGCTACCATGAGTAACTACCACCCTTATTGTTGTTATTACTACAAATGAGTGAATTTGTCAAAAATTTGATTCGGCCAGTTCGCCAAATTTTTCGAAAAAATTTGTTTCGATCCAAATTTATTTGTGGCGAATCGCATTAAAAACTGCTATTTCCTGGCTGCAGAAGTGGTGTACAACACTGTGCCTTGCAGTAACACGCATATGAAGTCTGCTGTGGTAGTGAAACAATACTGTGAGTCAGTATAACATGCAGATGACAGGCGTCGCTCTTACAATCACTGCACACTTCACTTACTTAGGCAGTTACGGGGCCAAAACTGACCAAATAAGTAAAGTGTGAACTCAGCCTTACAGGTTAATGTTAGCGTCAAGAAGAAGCGCACTCCTTTTACACCGTCGTCAGCTGATTCCACATAGATGTCTACAGAACCTGTTCTATTAAACACTTATACAAGTAGAGCCCCCCGACAGAGTGGAGACGGTGTCAGCAGTAAGGCTACTTTCACACTAGCGTTCGGGGCTCCGCTTGTGAGCTCCGTTTGAAGGCTCTCACAAGCGGCCCCGAACGGATCCGTCCAGCCCTAATGCATTCTGAGTGGATGCGGATCCGCTCAGAATGCATCAGTTTGGCACCGTTTGTCCTCCGCTCCACTCAGCAGGCGGACACCTGAACGCAGCTTGCAGCGTTCGGGTGTCCGCCTGGCCGTGCGGAGGCAAACAGATCCGTCCAGACTTACAATGTAAGTTTGTGTTGACGTCACTGATTATTTTGCCCTTCCTCTGATCCGTCAGAACAATAACCCCCAAAAAAAGGATCCTATCTGTTGAGCATACGCCTTCACTCGGTCAGCATTTGGTCAGTAATTCATCAGTATTGCTAAAGCCCAAAAAAAACTGAAGTGGATCCAAAACAGAGATGACACGTGAATGGAATATTTGCATGTCTTCTGTGTTTTGTACCCACTCCTGCTTTTGGCTACCAAATCATAAGCCAATTCTGATGCAAAATAGGGACCATGTCATGTAGGCCTTACAGATGTTAGGCCCCTTTCACACGAGCGAGTTTTCCACACGGGTGCAATGCATGACGTGAACGCATAGCACCCGCACTGAATCCTGACCCATTCATTTCAATGGGTCTGTGTACATGAGCATTGCTTTTCATGCATCAGTTCTGCGTTGCGTAAAAATCGCAGCATGTTCTATATTCTGCGTTTTTCACGCAGCCCTGGCCCCATAGAAGTGAATGGGGCTGCGTAAAAAACGCATTGCATCCGCAAGCAAGTGCGGGTGCGATGCGTTTTTCACTGATGGTTGCTAAGAGATGTTGTTTGTAAACCTTCAGTTTTTGATCACGCGCGTGAAAAACGCATCAAAACGCATTGTACCCGCGCAGAAAAAACTACACAACTAAACACAATCGCAGACAAAACTGACTGAACTTGCTTGCAAAATAGTGCGAGTTTCACTGAACGCACCCTGAATGCATCCGGACCTAATCCGCCACGCTCGTGTGAAAGAGGCCTTACATAGACAGGATCTGTTGTGCTTCTCATTTTTCCTTCCTTCTGACAGATCAGATGAAGGGTGAAATAAATAATGATGTTAGCCAGGCCGGAAGGCAAAATAGTGTCCCAGTCATGAAGTAGGGAGGGTGGGAACAGCATGAGAAGTCCACATCGTGGCCCTATGACATAGTGGTGAGGTGGAAGCAGCATGGGGAGATCACAGAGTGGCCCAATGACAGGGTTTGGAGGTGTAAGCAGTATGAGGAGGCAACCAAGTGGCACAATGACAGAGTCTGGAGGTTGCAGCAGTATGAGGAGGCCACTGAGTGGCACAATGACAGAGTCTGGAGTTGGCAGCAGTATGAGGAGGCCACCGAGTGGCACAAGGCAAAATAGTGGACCAGTCATAAAGTAGGGAGGATGGGAACAGCATGAGAAGTACACAGTGTGGCCCTATGACATAGTGGTGAGGTGGAAGCAGCATGAGGAGACCACAGAGTGGCCCAATGACAGAGTCTGGAGGTGGCAACAGCATCAGGAGGAGGCCACAGAGTGGCAAAATGACAGTGTGGAGGTGGCAGCAGCATCAGTGGGACATAGAGTGGCACAATAACAGAGTGTGGAGGTGACAGCAGAATTAGGAGGAGGCCACAGAGTGGCACAATGACAGTGTGGAGGTGGTGGCAGCAGCAGAATCAGGAGGAGGCCACAAGGTGGCACAATGACAGTGTGGAGGTGGCAGCAGCAGCATCAGGAGGCCACAGAGTGACACAATGACAGAGTGTGTAGGTGGCAGCAGCAGCATCAGGAGGAGACCACAGGGTGGCACAAAGACAGTGTGGAGGTGGCAGCATCAGGAGGCCAAAGAGTGGCACAATGACAGAGTGTGGAGGTGGCGGCAGCAGCAGCATCAGGAGGAGGCCACAGGGTGGCACAATGACAGTGTGGAGGTGGCAGCAGCATCAGGAAGCTGCAGAGTGGCACAATGACAGACTGTGGAGGTTGTGGCAGCAGTAGCATAAGGAGAACACAGAGTGGCACAATGACACAGTGTGGAGGTGGCAGCAGCATCAGGAAGCCACATAGTGTCACGATGACACAGTGTGGAGGTGGCAGCAGCATCAGGAGGAGGCCACAGGGTGGCACATTGACAGTATAGAGGTGACAGCAGCATCAAGACCCACAGAGTGATACAATGACAGAGTGTGGAGGTGGCAGCAGCATCATCAGGAGGCCACAGAGTGGTACAATGACAGAGTGTAGAGGTGGCATCAGCATCAGGAGGCCACCAAGTGTCAAGGTGACATAATGAGGAGGTGGCAGCAGCATCAGAAGACCACAAAGTGGCAGCAGCAATAGGAGACCACAGAGTGGCAATGTGACATAGTGTGGAGGTGACCACAGAGTGGCAATGTGACATAGTGTGGAGGTGACCACAGAGTGGCAAGTTGACATAGTGTGGAGGTGACAGCAGAATCAGGAGACCACAGAGTGGCAAAGTGGCATAGTGTGGAGGTGGCAGCAGCATCAGGAGACCACAAAGTGACCCAGTGACAGAGTGTGTGTGTGGGGGGGGGGTAATACTGGCAATACCAGTACCAGCTGAAGATTGTGGGTAAAAGAAGGAGCACTTGGCATCAGACATGTGGCATCAGGTGGGTGGCAGCATCAGAGCAGCTGAGGCAGTAGCCAGAAGAAACCGATCTCTTTTGTCAAAGTGTTGGTGTGGCACCATGGATGATCCTAGTCTGATGCATCAGGCATTGCTGAGTGGAAATCCTGGCTGATCCACACCTAATTCATCTTGACAAAGGTCAGTCTCTCCACATTTTGGGTGGACAGGTGAGTTCTTCTTGGGGTAACTATGCCCCCCTCTGCACTAAACACCCGCTCTGATGCCACATTACTTGCCGGGCAAGACAGATTTTCCATTTGCGGCCACAAATCCAGTTGGACTGCCCAGTAGTCCAGCGGATCTTCAATGTAGGGTGGCAGGGTGCTGTCCAAGTATGCCACAACCTGCTCGTTCAGGTCCTGCTCCAGGTCTAGCTGCTGCTGCTGGTGACTGTGAGTAGTTTCTTCAATAGACGGGTGAAGAAAGCTGCTCATCAGCGACTCTAGACTTGCTGCTGATGGAGCTGGAACTGCTCCTACCCCCTACCCTGCCAACACAGCCATGGCAGAGGAGCGTGAGCGCAGAGGGCCCACCCAGTCAGACCTGTGAGAGGATGGACGATGGCACAGATAGGCAAGGCCGGTGCAAGGATTTTTGCCGCCCTAGGCAAGATGAGAATTCCCCCCCCCCCCCCCTTATCAGATGATCTGCCCATATCATGTCTCACCCCTTTCTCAGCATTTAAATTAAAAGAACAAGCTTCTTGTAACTGTCTCTCTGACAGCCGCTAGAGGTGCTTCCGCGATTCTCACTGTGAAAATTACATTTGCAGCAGAGAGGAGGATCGGGGAGAAGAGTTCCCAGTGAGGGGTTTTAACCCCTTCAGCCCAGTGGGAGGGGGACACGAGGGTGCCCAACTCCTAACAACTATATAGTGCCAGGAAAATGAGTTTGTTTTCCTGGCACTATAGTGCTCCTTTACCACCAGTACTGCACAGTGTCTTTTCTCTGCAGGAACAGTCTATAGACACCAGTACCACTACATTAAACTGTAGTGATTCTGGGACTATAGTGTCCTTTTAGGCTCCATTCACACGTCCGCAATTTTGTTCTGCATTTTGCGGAACGGAATTGCGGACCCAATCATTCCTATGGGGCAGCATGATGTGCTGCCCGGACACGGAATTACGGATCCGCACTTCCGGGTCCGCACTTCCGTTCCGCAAAAAAATAGAACATGTCCTATTTTTGTCCGCAATTGCGGACAAGAACAGGCATATTCTATTAGTGCCAGCAATGTGCGGTCCGCAAAATGCGAAACGCACGTGTCCGCTTTCCGTGTTTTGCGGCTCCGTGTATCCACAAAACACGTTGCGGACGTGTGAATGGAGCCTTAATGTGAGGTAAATTAGTTTTCAATGTAGTATTAATAACTAAACAATTACATAATAAACATATTGCATTGTCTACTTACCACCAGGACAATAAGATGATCTGGTCTCTGGCTAGAGTCTGGCTCTGGGAAATCCCTTGTCACTCTCTTCTCCCCCCTCCCTTGTCACTCTCATTCCCCCCTCCCTTGTCACTCTCATTTACTCCCCCCTCCCTTGTCACTCCCATTCCCCCCTCCCTTGTCACTCCCATTCCCCCCCTCACTTGTCACTCTCATTTCCGCCCTCCCTTGTCACTCTCATTTACTCCCCCCCTCCCTTGTCACTCTCACCCCCCCTCCCTTGTCACTCTCATTCTTCCCCCCACTCCCTTGTCACTCTCATCATTTCCTCCCCTCCTCCCTTGTCACTCTCATTCCCCCCCCACTCCCTTGTCACTCTCATTCTTCCCCCCTCTCCCTTGTCACTCTCATCATTTCCTCCCCCCTCCCTTGTCACTCTCATTTACTCCCCCCCTTGTCACTCTCACCCCCCTCCCTTGTCACTCTCATTCTTCCCCCCACTCCATTGTCACTCTCATCATTCCCCCCCACTACCTTGTCACTCTCATCATTTCTTCCCCCCTCCCTTGTCACTCTCATTCCCCCCCACTCCCTTGTCACTCTCATTCTTCCCCCCCACTCCCTTGTCACTCTCATCATTCCCCCCCACTCCCTTGTCACTCTCATCCCCCCCCCACTCCCTTGTCACTCTCATTCTTCCCCCCACTCCCTTGTCCCTCTCATCATATCCTCACTCCCTCCCTTGTCACTCTCATTCCCCCACTCCCTTGTCACTCTCATCCCCCCCCCCACTCCCTTGTCACTCTCATTCCCCCCTCCCTTGTCACTCTCATTCCCCCCCACTCCCTTGTCACTCTCACCCCCCCACTCCCTTGTCACTCTCATTCCCCCCCACTCCCTTGTCACTCTCATTCTTCCCCCCACTCCCTTGTCACTCTCATCATTCCCCCCCACTCCCTTGTCACTCTCATTCCCCCCCACTCCCTTGTCACTCTCATTCCCCCTCACTCCCTTGTCACTCTCATTCCCCCCACTCCCTTGTTACTGTCCCCCCCCCCACTCCCTTGTCACTCTCATTTCCCCCACTCCATTGTCACTCTCGTCCCCCCCACTCCCTTGTCACTCTCATTCCATTTCCCCCCTCCACTCCCTTGTCACTCTCATTCCATTCCCCCCCCACTCCCTTGTCACTCTCATTCCATTCCCCCCCCTCCCCACTCCCTTGTCACTCTCATTCCATCCCCCCTCCCCACTCACTCTCATTCCATTTCCCCCCCACTCCCTTGTCACTCTCATTCCATTCCCCCCCCACTCCGTTGTCACTCTCATTCCATTCCCCCCCCACTCCCTTGTCACTCTCATTCCATTCCCCCCCTCTCCCCACTCCCTTGTCACTCTCATTCCATTTCCCCCCCCACTCCCTTGTCACTCTCATTCCATTTCCCCCCCCCCACCTCTAGTATAGCGTGGCCGAGCTCTGTTCGGTCCGCTGTACAGGAGCATTTGTTTCCTGTACCCGGCCGGACTGAAAGGAAGTGCACACTAAGTAAGCACTTCCTGTCAGTCCGGCCGGGTACAGAAAACAAATGCTCCTGTACCGCGGACCGAACAGAGCTCGGCCACGCTACATTAGAGGCGCTTCCCTCCTGTCAGTCCCTCTCTCTGGGCAGTGCGGTAGCCGCCCGCTGTGGGGGAGGGCCCGCCGCTGCCGCCCGCCTACTTTAAAAAAAAACAACTTGCGGCAACGCTTTTTTTTTAAACCGCACGGGACCCCGGGCCCCCTGCTAAATTGCGCCCTAGGCGGCTGCCTAGGTCACTTTACAGGTGGCGCCGGCCCTGCAGATAGGCAGCGGCCAAATGACTACATAGGATGTCTCTATAGTAGTTCAGTTTATCCTCCCCTCTCAACGGGTGTAAAAAAAGGCCCCCAATTTGGACCGTGACTCCCTTGTCACTCTCATTCTTCCCCCCTCTCCCTTGTCACTCTCATCATTTCCTCCCCCCTCCCTTGTCACTCTCATTTACTCCCCCCCTTGTCACTCTCACCCCCCTCCCTTGTCACTCTCATTCTTCCCCCCACTCCATTGTCACTCTCATCATTCCCCCCCACTACCTTGTCACTCTCATCATTTCTTCCCCCCTCCCTTGTCACTCTCATTCCCCCCCACTCCCTTGTCACTCTCATTCTTCCCCCCACTCCCTTGTCACTCTCATCATTCCCCCCCACTCCCTTGTCACTCTCATTCCCCCCCCACTCCCTTGTCACTCTCATTCTTCCCCCCACTCCCTTGTCCCTCTCATCATATCCTCACTCCCTCCCTTGTCACTCTCATTCCCCCACTCCCTTGTCACTCTCATTCCCCCCCCCACTCCCTTGTCACTCTCATTCCCCCCTCCCTTGTCACTCTCATTCCCCCCCACTCCCTTGTCACTCTCACCCCCCCCACTCCCTTGTCACTCTCATTCCCCCCCACTCCCTTGTCACTCTCATTCTTCCCCCCACTCCCTTGTCACTCTCATCATTCCCCCCCACTCCCTTGTCACTCTCATCCCCCCCCACTCCCTTGTCACTCTCATTCCCCCTCACTCCCTTGTCACTCTCATTCCCCCCACTCCCTTGTTACTGTCACCCCCCCCACTCCCTTGTCACTCTCATTTCCCCCACTCCATTGTCACTCTCGTCCCCCCCACTCCCTTGTCACTCTCATTCCATTTCCCCCCTCCACTCCCTTGTCACTCTCATTCCATTCCCCCCCCACTCCCTTGTCACTCTCATTCCATTCCCCCCCCTCCCCACTCCCTTGTCACTCTCATTCCATCCCCCCTCCCCACTCACTCTCATTCCATTTCCCCCCCACTCCCTTGTCACTCTCATTTCATTTCCCCCCCACTCCCTTGTCACTCTCATTCCATTCCCCCCCCACTCCGTTGTCACTCTCATTCCATTCCCCCCCCCACTCCCTTGTCACTCTCATTCCATTCCCCCCCTCTCCCCACTCCCTTGTCACTCTCATTCCATTTCCCCCCCCCACTCCCTTGTCACTCTCATTCCATTTCCCCCCCCCCCACCTCTAGTATAGCGTGGCCGAGCTCTGTTCGGTCCGCTGTACAGGAGCATTTGTTTCCTGTACCCGGCCGGACTGAAAGGAAGTGCACACTAAGTAAGCACTTCCTGTCAGTCCGGCCGGGTACAGAAAACAAATGCTCCTGTACCGCGGACCGAACAGAGCTCGGCCACGCTACATTAGAGGCGCTTCCCTCCTGTCAGTCCCTCTCTCTGGGCAGTGCGGTAGCCGCCCGCTGTGGGGGAGGGCCCGCCGCTGCCGCCCGCCTACTTTAAAAAAAAACAACTTGCGGCAACGCTTTTTTTTTAAACCGCACGGGACCCCGGGCCCCCTGCTAAATTGCGCCCTAGGCGGCTGCCTAGGTCACTTTACAGGTGGCGCCGGCCCTGCAGATAGGCAGCGGCCAAATGACTACATAGGATGTCTCTATAGTAGTTCAGTTTATCCTCCCCTCTCAACGGGTGTAAAAAAAAGGCCCCCAATTTGGACCGGTAGCAAGGGTCCAACAAGTTGGAGAGCCAGAAGTCATCCCTCTGCCGAATGGTGACAATTCAGCTGTCACTACGCAAGCAAGTGAGCATGCATTGGGCCATTTGTGCAAATGACTCGGAGGGACTCCCTGCCTCCATCTCCACTGCATACTATTATGGTGTTTCTGGGTTCTTGCCCTGTAGCTCCTCTGGCTGCTACTCCTCTCCTGTCATCTGTGTGGAAAAACCACCCATTTCGCTACACATTGCTTGTGCTCCAATGTCCTCCTCCAGTTCAGGTGGCCGTGAGATCTAGGCACCACGTCTCCAGTCCCCTGACCAGCCAGATATACCAGCATCTGCTCCAGGCGACTGACAAATAACGTGGCCCCCTCAAGGGGCCTGAGCAAACGGCGGGTGTCATGCATGAGCTGCCACTGGCTTACATCGAAGTTACACAGGGGAGTACTCCTGTCTGCTTGGATCATCAAGAAATCATTTATGGCCTTTCTCTGTTCATATAGTCGGTCCAACATATGGAGGGTGGAAACGTTGCATATCAGCCTATGTTGGGGAATGCCGTTCTGCCACTGCAGCACAAGGAGGGTGTGCTTTGCGGTGTACGAGTGGCTGAAGTGCATGCAAAATTCCTGGCCATTTTTAGGATGTCTTGCAGATGGGTGGAAGACTTCAGGAACCGCTTGACAACCAGATTGAACACATGTGCCATGCAGGGCGCATGGCTCAGCCCTCGTTGACGCAGCACCAACATCATGTTCTTCCCCTTGTCGGTCACCGATTTTAAGTTATCGCGGAGAAAGCCAGGATTTGATTTCTTGATGAAGGACACAGAGCAGTTCCTCCCCTGTGTGGCTCCGTTCACCCAGGCAAACGAGGTGCAGAACAGCATGATACCGCAGTGCCCTGCACATGTGGTATGCTGGAGGGGCACTGTGAATTGTCCCTGCAATGGAGGCTGAGGACACGGTGGAAGATGAGGAGGCAGAGGCGAACATTGTTGCAGGACCAACGGCGTGAGAACATAGAGGCAGAAGCGTCATCACCTGGCCAAGTTGCTGGTGTGGCTGTGCAGGAACCACATTTACCCAGTGGGCCGTAAAGGACATGTATTGTTCCTGACCGTAGTTACAGCTCCACATGTCGGCGCTGCCGTGCACTTTGGCAGACACCGACAGGCTCAAGGACTGGTCCACCTTCTTTTTTACATACGTGTGCAAGGCTGATACTGCCTTTTTTGGCAAAGAAATGACAGCTTGGGACTCTCCACCTCGGCTCGGCACAAGCCATAAGTTCTCTGAAAGGGGAAGAGTACACCACTTGAAAAGGGAGGGACTGCAACACCAGCAACTTGGCCAGAAGCACATTCAGCTTCTGCGCCATTGGATGAGTGCACACATACTGTTGTCTCTTGGCAATCGTTTCAGTGATCAATTGCTGATGGAATGACTGACAAGGAGAAGGAGGAGGACCAGCAGATGATGGGAAGGACCAGGGCTTTTTTTTCTGGCGGAACGCACCGGAACGGCGTTCCGCTACCTTTTGACATCGCAGCCTGCCATGCTCCAGCATCGCAGGCTGCGATGTATCAGCGGGGAGGGACTGGGAGGAGGAGCTGGGGGCCGGTGCGTTCCCTGTGCTCCGGCACCGCCGCTCCAGTACAGTTATAAAATGCGTAATTCAATTAATAATGATTCATGCTGCCCCCTCTGTAGTATAAGTCAGAGCGGGAGAAGAAAAGGAGAGGGTTAATCACCAGACCTTCGGATCGATGGTCCGAGAAAAACTTTGCAGGGCGCCAAAGGAGGGCAAAATGGAGGATTGCTAATAATAAATAATGAAAAGCAAAAATCAAGTGAATGGGCAGGCTGCCACTGGTCACAACCTAACCCTGATGATCACAGGGTAGGTGATTGGGAAGGAAAATGGTAGTGCGTCGGAACGCTAAAAAGACCAGGCGGAGGGCGCCAAAACCCTTGAATACGAATACGGATTAAAAGTGGGTCCCTTTTGAGACTGAACCCACCAAGTAGGTAAACTTGCCCACCAAATATATAAAATCAGATGTTAAAAGTAAATAGTATCATATAAAATGACCTATAGTCACATATAAAGTTGAAAAAAACATAATATAAATCATAAAATATATATAAAAAAGATATATTATTGATGACTCACTTCACCCAGGAGGGTAATGTGGGATAAAGCTCAAGACACCCACACAACACCTCCTGCGCCTGGGTCGCCCGTAGAGATGTCAGAATCGGACAGAGACACACTCAGGAGTCTTTTTCCTTTTTCTTTCCTTTTATTCCAAAGCCAGGGTGGGGGGAGTGGACAGCTCAACGTGTTTCGGGGCCTCTAAAAGGGTCCCCTTCATCAGGAGCAGATATCGTATCAAAAGGGACCCACTTTTAATCCGTATTCGTATTCAAGGGTTTTGGCGCCCTCCGCCTGGTCTTTTTAGCGTTCCGACGCACTACCATTTTCCTTCCCTCTGTAGTATAACATTCAATATATCCTACTCACAGGGCTACTGTTATATCGTAATGCAGGCCGGCCGGGCAGACGAGCGGCAGCGTGACTGACTGACGTCACGTGCCTGCCCGGCCTACTTTATGAATGAAGCAGGCGGCGCAGGCACGTGACGTCAGTCAGTCACTCTGCTGCTCGTCTGCCCGGCCGGCCTGCATTACTATATAACAGTAGCCCTGTGAGTAGGATATATTGAATGTTATACTACAGAGGGGGCAGCATGAATCATTATTAATTTAATTACTACACATTTTATAACTGTACTGGAGCGGCAATGGGGGGTCTGTGGATGACACTGTTAAGGGGTGGGGGGGGTCTGTGGATGGCACTGTTATGGGGTGGGGGAAGGTCTGTGGATGGCACTGTTATGGGGTGGGGGGGTCTGTAGATGGCACTGTTAAGGGGGGGGTCTGTGGATGGCACTGTTATGGGGTGGGGGGGGTCTGTGGATGGCACTGTTATGGGGTGGGAGGGTCTGTGGATGGCACTGTTATGGGGTGGGGGGGTCTGTGGATGGCACTGTTATGGGGTGGGGAGTCTGTGGATGGCACTGTTAAGGGGGGGGTCTGTGGATGGCACTGTTATGGGGTGGGGGGGTCTGTGGATGGCACTGTTATAGGATGGGGGGGTCTGTGGATGGCACTGTTATAGGATGGGGGATCTGTGGATGATTTGCCATCCACAAATCCTCCACCCCATAACAGTGCCATCCCCAGATCCTCCCTTAACAGTGCCATCCCCAGATCCCCCATTAACAGTGCCATCCCCATCTGGGGGGTTTCTTTGCTGGGCTGGACTTTTATAGCCCCCCCCCCAAATTTTACTTGCATCCCTGTTCTCTAAAAGAGCGGTTTTAAGGGGCGGTCCTAGGAGTGGGTAGGGGCGTGTCCAGGGGAGGGGGGTGAGTTCCACCACCTTTTCTCTGAGAAAAAAAGCACTGGGAAGGACAGACTGCTCCCTTCGGCTGAGGTGGTGGAGCCTTGACTTCCTGAAACCTGGTGTGTGCCACTGGGTGATGTTGACAAGCAACTTAAGCAGGGAGGAATCATAACTTCAGATGGAAAAAAATGACAAATATTCTAAAAAACGAATATATAGCACTATATTCTATAGTGCTATATATTCGTTTTTGACCGACGTCTGTATTGATCACGTAATATTTGCATATTACACGATCATTACCTTGCCGATTTTTGAGTAAAAAAAAAAAGAATGTAGAATATAGCAAATATTCGAATTTGCGAATATTCAACGAATATTCTACAAAATATTTGCAAAATATCACCAATTCAAATATGACCCCTGCTGCTCATCACTATCTGCCACTCCCCTATGCAGGGCCTTGCACTTCTCACTCTGACATACTGTTAGATCAAATAAATAAATAAAAAGGAAATTAAAATACCCCAAAAAAGTCTGTAATTTTCTTACTTCACCATACAACGGCTAATAAGCCCTTTTTTCCACTAATACACGCCACTAATACACACCAAAAAGAGCTTTATAATATATCACTGCACCACTGAACGGCAAATAGGTCCTTACTTTTTTATACTTATACAAGCCACAAAAGGCTTTAGAACATATAATTGCACCGCTGAACGGCATATAGGCCCTTAATTTTTTCCACTTATACACACCACAAAAGGTTTTAGAACATATAACCACTGAACGGCAAATATTATATATTTTTTTGCCACTAATATGCACCAAATAGGGCTTTAGAACATATAACTGCACCGCTGAACGGCAAATATATATTTTGTTGCCACTAATACACACCAAAAAGGGCTGTAATTTTCTCCCTTCACCACACAACGGCAAAAAATTTTCTTTGTGCCACTAATACGCACCAAAAAGGGCTTTAGAACATATAACTGCACCGCTGAACTGCAAATAGGTCCTTACTTTTTTACACTTATACACTCCACAAAAGGCTTTAGAACATATACCTGCACTGCTGAAGGCAAATAATATATATTTTTTGCCACTAATACACGCCAAAAAGGCTGTAATTTTCTCACTTCACCATACAACGGCTAATAAGCCCTTTTTTCCCACTATTACAAGCCAAAAAAGGCTTTAGAACATATAACTGCATCGCACAAGGGCAAATAAGACATAGAAATATTTTCTTGTAATAAACCCTGTAAATGCCGGTATCAAACAGCACTTGCACCCTAATAAGAACAGTTTGCAGGAATTATAGAGCTGTATAATGGCAATTTGAATCCCCAGTCAGTGCAGCAAGGTGTAATAGAATTGTTCCTATTACCCATGCTGTAACCTCCCCTACTGAACCCTGTTCTGCTTCAATACTGTGGAATGATTCCTCCCTATCCTTTCCCTGAACTTCTATACAGAAAAATAAAAGTTTTAAAGTCTTTTCTACCACTGTCCCTAGCGCCTTCTGACGTCTCTCCCTGCACTAAGTACACTGGAAAATGGCTGAATCCAAGATGGCTGAGGCTATTTATAGGGCTGTGACATCACCAGGCTGGCTGGCTGGCTGCTGATTGGCTGCATGCATGGCATTGTGGGTGATCCCTCGTTCCCAGAGTTCCTTGTTCCATGTCCTAACACGTGCAGCAGTCATTTTAGGAAAAAATGCAATTCGTTACCACGAAGCGTGAGGAAATTTGGATTCGGTGCGAATTGAATTTTTCCTGAAATTCGGATCGAATTCCACTTCGTCAACTTCGATTCGCTCATCTCTAGTTATTACAACTACTATCCTCTCTCCCCTGCATATCTATCTATCTATCTATCTATCTATCTATCCAGAGATCTTGCACATTTCCTCTTTTAGAATGGCTGCAGAGCATAGAGGTTAGTCTGTTTAGTCTTGCTATGAGGGCACAGAATCTTGATAGTTGCAAACACAAAGAGTGGCACAGTAAGTATAATGGGTGCAGAGCACATTTAATGATCCTAAACACAAAAAAAAAAAATAATCTATCTACATCATTATGCTAACAAAACAGCTTTTGTACATGTATGAGTATGACTCATACATGTACAAAAAATGATACATGTAGCATTTTGTTACAATATGGACAGGTATGTAGGCCAAAAACCCTACAGAGGTATACTTTCCTTGTGAACAACTTCAGTCAAAACGGCAAAATTCAAATCAAGATACAATAAGCATAATGAATCTGATACTAACATTTCACGTGCAAGTGAGAGTAATATTTCTTTAACTACAGGCATAAACATTGACCCAAATTGTCCTCCATTCAGTTAGGAAACCATCTGTTTAGCCAGCAGGAGTGCTCCAAGACAAGCCGAAAAAAGCCGTGCCCTAGAATAAAACTTTCTATAAGCCAGCATCAGCTTCATCATTCCTATGGATTGCTTCTTTCACACTCAATGAAGCAATGGTGTGTAAGTCATAGGACGCAGCACCGCTTATTACCGCTGAAATACACGTGTGTAATTCTCAAGTCGTCTTACCGTTTTGTCTATTTTCTTACAAGAAAAAACAAAAAAAACAATTTCTAAACCATTTTTTATTACTGACATTTTAAAGGGAGCCTGTCACCAGGAAATTATACTATACACCATGCCGTGTAGGGCTAGCTCAGCCAAATGCAACGATACCTTTCTCTTAGTGATCCGTTGCTTCATTCGGAGAAAAGTCGCTTTTAAACTATATGCAAATGGGTAGTTAAGTGCACCGAGGGAGGGCCCAAGCCACTCTGTGCACATTTGCTCCTCCTCCTTCCTGTGTTAGCTCCCCCCCCCCTCTCCTTCATGACTGACAGGGTCAAGTGAGCCAAATTATGTAGGAGCCTGGCTATGTCAATCAAAAAGAAGAGGAGGGAAGGGCTGGTAGAGGAAAATATCCAAGTAAGATTTAGTAAGATAAGGTATATATATATATCGCCGATCCCTGTCATTACACCCACTACGTACAAAGAAATGCAGTTCGTGACAAAGTAATTCATCAAGAAGTGAATTTTTTTTGTAAAATTCGGTGAAGCAGCCAAATCAAATTTTCACATACTTCACTCATCTGTAATTGTAACGGGAGTTGCGTGTCGTTGGTGTGTGCATATGGTTTCACAGCAAAATCACAGCTCTAAAATAGTCAAGTTGCAGACAAGTCGTACATATTTTTGTGTTGCAAGACTTTTCTGATGCAGGCGATTCTTGACCCTTTTAGATGCAGCTTCACAGCTCTATAACGTCTCCTATGTCGCAAGCAGATCTGGAAGTGGTGATTGGTGAGGGCTTCCTCTCAGGTATGACATTCCCTGATTTGTCCTTGAACTTTAATGGGAGCTCCGGTTATAAAGAAAAATGCTGCTCATTTCTATTGTGTCTTTTACTAATGATCCTGTGATGATGGATCGAATGGAATGGAGCAATGGCCGAGGAGCTGTAACACATATACAAGCTCGAAAAAGTAACTGCTGTGATAAAATAAAAACAGATAGATAATATTCAAAAGTAGCAACATCTGTATTGTAGAAGATCAATCCTAAACACCTACTACATCATTGGTGGTTCCAGTGGAACAGATGGCATCCCTAGCTGCGCAGTGCGCATGTCAGAGCGATCCTGCTGTGGCCAACCGCGCTCACCGGCATGTTCATGGACGCGGCAGGATCGCTCTGACATGCGCACTGGACACTTTATCATTTTTTGAATCAATTTATTTGCAATTTTATGGTGATCTATGATATATTTACTATGAGACACTATAATCATGTATAAATACATGTATAAATACAGCTTTATGTACATGTATTCATGTATGAGTCAGTAACCAAATATGTTGACAGCAATTCCTTACGAATTCCTTATAAATTCCCCTCACATACGTTCATGCTCAACTCGGTTAAGAGAAAATGTGTTTTCAGTAATGGAGAAAGGAATAAGCTGCTGCCAGACCCATGAAAACCAAGGACCTGGTATATTGATTGAAGTCCAAAATACTCAACCCTTCTTTCCTCCAACATCTGCTATTAGAAGGAAGTTAGGATACCACCATAAACATTTGATGGTTGGCCCATAAACATTTCATTTTTGGCTGTTCTTGCCTCCAATGTTCATCTAATGTGTATGGTCAACGTTATGGATACTGTTGAAAGAGCCCATTAACTTTAGCTATTGATTGCAAGAACAACAAGAGGAACTACAAAACCACCTAGAAAGCCTCAAACTAATGAACAGAGTAGTCAAAGATGAAAAGAACCACAATGGACTGAGATGGTTGAAAACAACCAGAACTCGTCGTTGGTGATCAAGGAATCAATCCCATCAATATCCATGAACATTTCAATGCTAGTAAAGCCTCCTGCACACAAACGTATTCATTCTGTTCCATGCATTGGGGTCCGCAAATTCCACGGGTAACCTCCGTGCGGCTGCCGGGACGGATCCAGACCCATTCAACTTTAATGGGTTGGCATCCGTCCGTTCCGCAAAAAGATAGAGCAAGTTCTATCTTTTTGCGGAACAGAAGTAGTACGGAACGGAACCCCACAGAAGCACTCCATAGTGCTTCTGTATTCCGTGCTTCCGTTCCGCACTGTTGCACATCTCTGGATTTGTGGATCTATTCAAGTCAATGGGTCCGCATCCGTGATGCGGAATGCACACGGAACGGTGCCCGTGTATTACGGATCCGCATATGCGGTACGCAATGCGGCAACGGGCATCGAACGTTCATGTGCAGGAGGCCTTAAACAAATGAACCCCCTGGTTTGTCCATAAGTACTGATATGTAGAATAGACCAATACCAAATTTCATCTTACGAGCCTATGGGCACAAAGCTGGACATTTATCAACCCTTTTAAATCAGAAAACTGTCAAAATGTCGCAATTTTAGTTCATGCTAAAATTTTTAGATTTTTTTGGAGGTTTGGCATCCCTCTCAACAATTTTCTAAAATGTGGGTGGAGTAGGGTTGTAAATGGTTGATGCAGGTCCGGGCATCGCTGGCCATTAGAATTATTAGATTCTATGCCAGGAAACCGGTTTAGATGATACCCTCTTGTTGGTGTAGATTTCGGTTCTGGTACACGGACATGCACCAAAATTCTTAAGAGACATGTGCCTTCTGCTTACTGTAGTGCATCAGATGCCGGTGATGTATGGTAGAAGACCGGCGTATAAAACACCAGTCTTAATAAATGCCCCCCATAATGCTCTACTGTATAATTGTAGGCTGTAACTAAATAACCATAGGGCTACATCACATATACTGTAAATAAGGACTGAATAGAGACTACTGCCTTAATCCTAACACGAGAACTTTAAAGGGACCATGACCATGAGATCTGCCGTCCTTGGCCAATGGAATACTCAACACATTAGCATCACAGTCCTAATATCTCATAATAAAAACTATTTCTACAGACGTGGGTATGGTAGAATCATGAGAGAAAAACATAAGCAGAAAAAGGAATCCACGTTTGACTTTTTCGCTGTTTTGCTAGTTCTAAAGGAAACCTTTGACGTGTCGCAAATTTCAAAGATTCTTGTAAACCTTTTGTGACAACTTTGTGCAAAGTAAATCAAATGACTTTCCAATCCTTTTGGACAAGTATAATATGCACAGGTGCCACGTCCTAAAGTCTCTCTTATGTGTTCCAAAAAACAGCAAAAGAAATTAGCTTTTCTGTCAAAACAGGAACGTACTTTGTTGCGCAGTGTAAAAATTTTGACCTAGATTCACAAATCCATCAGCCGGAGCTGTGTGCTTACAAAGTGTGGATGTGGATGATTCTGATAATATGGATTTGCATAGTAAAATACATTCCTTTCCAAAAAAGGGACATTCAAGTGAAATGATGCCCCTTTTCTATGTTTAATAATGAATATAACCCCTTATAGGGCCTCTGTCAGCAGATTTGTACCTATGACACTGGCTGACCTGTTACATGTGCACTTGGCAGCTGAAGACATCTGTGTTGGTCCCATGTTCATATGTGTCCGCATTGCTGCAAAAACTGATGTTTTAATATATGCAAATGAGCCTCTAGGAGAAACAGGGCATTGCGAAGCTAAATTTTGTGACGCTTTGTGGTAATTAATAAATTTTTCCTAAAATGGCGGTAAAAAACATACTCACCTTATTCATTTGAGTGAGAAAAGGCTGTCGCACTCATCTTAATTAAAGAAAACGCGCCAATACTCTGGATTGCAGAGGTGTGACGTCACCCTGTCATCATGCTTGGTGGGGGTGCAGTGACGTCAACCGCGCCCGTCCAGCATGATAGGATAAATGAGACTCTCAGATGCCACAATCAGTGTTGAACACGTAATCTGAGGGGTTAAGTGACGGGGAGCGTCGCAAATACAGAGCGTCGCAAATACTGTTCCCCATTATTGCGCCCGCTACATACAATGGAATATGATTTGTTACAAAGTAATGGTATGGTATTTTGAGAAATGTCCTTAAAATTGGCCAACCTTTTTAACTATGAGCTAAAGGCTCCCATATACACTGCTCAAAAAAATAAAGGGAACACTTAAACAACACAATGTAACTCCAAGTCAATCACACTTCTGTGAAATCTAACTGTCCACTTAGGAAGCAACACTGAGTGACAATCAATTTCACATGCTGTTGTGCAAATGGGATAGAAAACAGGTGGAAATTATATGCAATTAGCAAGACACCCCCAATAAAGGAGTGGTTCTGCAGGTGGTGACCACAGACCTTTCTCAGTTCCTATGCTTCCTGGCTGATGTTTTGGTCACTTTTGAATGCTGGCGGTGCTTTCACTCTAGTGGTAGCATGAGACGGAGTCTACAACCCACACAAGTGGCTCAGGTAGTGCAGCTTATCCAGGATGGCACATCAATGCGAGCTGTGGCAAGAAGGTTTGCTTTGTCTGTCAGTGTAGTGTCCAGAGCATGGAGGCGCTACCAGGAGACAGGCCAGTACATCAGGAGACGTGGAGGAGGCCGTAGGAGGGCAACAACCCAGCAGCAGGACCGCTACCTCCGCCTTTGTGCAAGGAGGAACAGGAGGAGCACTGCCAGAGCCCTGCAAAATGACCTCCAGCAGGCCACAAATGTGCATGTGTCTGCTCAAACGGTCAGAAACAGACTCCATGAGGGTGATATGAGGGCCCAACGTCCACAGGTGGGGGTTGTGCTTACAGCCCAACATTGTGCAGGACGTTTGGCATTTGCCAGAGAACACCAAGATTGGCAAATTCGCCACTGGCGCCCTGTGCTCTTCACAGATGAAAGCAGGTTCACAATGAGCACATGTGACAGACGTGACAGAGTCTGGAGACGCCGTGGAGAACGTTCTGCTGCCTGCAACATCCTCCAGCATGACCGGTTTGGCATTGGGTCAGTAATGGTGTGGGGTGGCATTTCTTTGGAGGGCCGCACAGCCCTCCATGTGCTCGCAAGAGGTAGCCTGACTGCCATTAGGTACCGAGATGAGATCCTCAGACCCCTTGTGAGACCATATGCTGGTGCGGTTGGCCCTGGGTTCCTCCTAATGCAAGACAATGCTAGACCTCATGTGGCTGGAGTGTGTCAGCAGTTCCTGCAAGACGAAGGCATTGATGTTATGGACTGGCCCGCCTGTTCCCCAGACCTTAATCCAATTGAGCACATCTGGGACATCATGTCTCGCTCTATCCACCAACGTCACGTTGCACCACAGACTGTCCAGGAGTTGGCAGATGCTTTAGTCCAGGTCTGGGAGGAGATCCCTCAGGAGACCGTCCGCCACCTCATCAGGAGAATGCACAGGCGTTGTAGGGTGGTCATACAGGCACGTGGAGGCCACACACACTACTGAGCCTCATTTTGACTTGTTTTAAGGACATTACATCAAAGTTGGATCAGCCTGTAGTGTGTTTTTCCACTTTAATTTTGAGTGTGACTCCAAATCCAGACCTCCATGGGTTGAAAAATTTGATTTCCATTTTTTTATTTTTGTGTGATTTTGTTGTCAGCACATTCAACTATGTAAAGAAAAAAGTATTTTAGAAGAATATTTAATTAACTCAGATCTAGGATGTGTTATTTTTGTGTTCCCTTTATTTTTATGAGCAGTGTACTTTGAGTATTGCAATGTGTGTAAGGAGCTCCCAAACCTTTTACAACAGATGATGTCCGGGGAAAGAAGGTTTAATTTTGATGGCTCACAGGAAACAAGCCACCAGAGAGGTCTGGCAGCGGCTGTCTCCTCTTTCCACATTGAAAACACATACATGCTTAACCAAGAACATATTTGGATGAGAGGTCAAGAGATAGACATACCTGTTGGCCAAACAAGCTGAAATCAATTGAAGGCATGCAAACATGGGTCACTGATTCTTCTGAAATCTTTTCATATGTCATAGAGGGTCTGAGTGCTAAAACTCCTACCGATCCTTAGAACAAGTAGAGAGTAGTGCTCATATCACATTCTCTCTCCATACTGCAAGAGAAAGAAGCGTGAAGGGCCCATTGACTTTCTACGAGTCTGTCTCGCTTCTATCTTCTGCAGTAAGGAAAGAGAGTGCAAAATGTGAATGATTCTCTCTCCTCTTTCTAGGGGTCATGAGGGTCTCGGCACTCAGACCCCACCAATCAAAACTTTGGATATGTCTCCATAACATATTAAAAGTTTTCTGAATACTCAGTGACCCTATTTATCACAGAGGAGCAACCAATCTGTGTTCTCTGGAGGCTTGAACTCTACTGTTTGCTCATTTTATTTTGGCAGAGCTTACAGCAAAATATGGAATCCGTTACCTTTCCCTTACATAAATGACAAAGAAAAAACAATCTCCTTTCTTCCTTTCATTTAGCTGTAGATGAATACCTGTCTGTCTGCACAAGTAAATCAGCTTGTTTGGATCTTCACCTTCTGCCACCTTTCTCTGGTTACTTCCTAGAGCTGCTATTTGACCCTTGCCACCATGTAGAGCTTCAATGGCGCTAATGTATTCATCAACATCTGGTGCATGGAAATTTGCGGAGTTTACATTATTAGTTTTCAAATGACAATGCTAATGCAGCTCAGCGAAGCCGTCAGAACAATTTTTTTTGTATCTCTTTTTTTTTTTTGTAAAATTTGAATATTTCTGGGCTATGCAGTAGTTTTAGCTATGCAGTAGTTTTAGAAAACCAAGGCTTTGTTAGGTATTTTACACATGCATGTATCCATTCTTAAAGGTGTTATCCCATGAATTATATATACACAGTACTTCTGGAGTAATACACACCATTATTTTAACCATATCAATGAAAAAAATGCTGTGCTGCACCTTTTTTAGTCATTTTAGACACCTCTTTGAAGCTTGGCACCCCCACCAATCTGCTGGTTTAAGAAGTTGCGCCACTCCATCGACCATGGCGGCCTATTCTTATACCATGTGAAGTCACGTTCATCGGTCACGTAGCCTACACGCAGCTCAGTCCACTTCCAGTGAATGAGGCTGAGCTGTGATACCAAACACTGCCACTATATAATGTAGGGCGCTGTGCTTAGTAAGTTATGAGTAGGCCACAGTGCTCACCTGAGTGATGTGGCATCCTCAAACAACTGACTGGCAGAAGTCCCAGGTGTTGGGTCCTCGCTGATCTAATATTGATGACCTATCCTGAAGACAAGTCATCAATATCAGAATCTCGACCCATAGAACTTTTTAACCCTTGGTCCTAGCTGTACATGCCTAGAGATGGACACGTAGAAGAGGAAAAAAGAAAGGAGGAGGTTAACAATTGTTACTTGGGTCAATGAAAACCCAAAAGTACTGTTAAACCCAGGGCGCCAGAGGTGATGGAAGCAAGTGAGAAAAAGACGAAGGGTAACAAGGTGGTGAAGAAGTCAGCTGGAGGTAATGTTAGCAAGAGCTAAACACTTGGTAATCAGACGAGTGTTATAAATTGGTAGTCAAGAGAAAGGCGCCTACCAACTGGCCAACAACAAAAACAGAGAGACAGCGCCACTCTCATGCACAAAGATGACAAGAGTTTGTGGTGACCCAAAGGATAGGGTGCACGCTAAATCGGGTGGAGTAGTAAATCCCCAAAAAGAGATGCAATAATGGTGGTAGTAAAGGTAAATTAATTGGGGGTGCCAATTGACCAAATTATGACCCACAGTAATAATAGTAAAAGGAACATAAGACATACACAATTAAAATCTGATTAAAAGCAATCAAAACTCCAGTGAACTCACTTCACTGGGGAGTTGCCACCAGGATAAAGCTCAAGACACCTGGGGCAAAATCCCCCCGGCCGGGTTCGCCTGTAGTATAGTGGAGATTGCAGTCAGCGCTCCAGTGGTGCGATAAGGATGGCAAACAGCACACGGATCCGCAACTCGTGGTCAATCTCTTTAATCCAAGAATATGTGGCTCAACGCGTTTCAGGGAAGACATAAAATCCCCTTCATCAGAACCAATTACAAAACAGGTATGAGTAGAACACATATACACTGCTCAAAAAAATAAAGGGAACACAAAAATAACACATCCTAGATCTGAATTAATTAAATATTCTTCAGAAATACTTTGTTCTTTACATAGTTGAATGTGCTGACAACAAAATCACACAAAAATAAAAAAAATGGAAATCAAATTTTTCAACCCATAGAGGTCTGGATTTGGAGTCACACTCAAAATTAAAGTGGAAAAACACACTACAGGCTGATCCAACTTTGATGTAATGTCCTTAAAACAAGTCAAAATGAGGCTCAGTAGTGTGTGTGGCTTCCACGTGCCTGTATGACCTCCCTACAACGCCTGTGCATGCTCCTGGTGGCGGACGGTCTCCTGAGGGATCTCCTCCCAGACCTGGACTAAAGCATCTGCCAACTCCTGGACAGTCTGTGGTGCAACGTGACGTTGGTGGATAGATCGAGACATGATGTCCCAGATGTGCTCAATTGGATTCAGGTCTGGGGAACGGGCGGGCCAGTCCATAGCATCAATGCCTTCATCTTGCAGGAACTGCTGACACACTCCAGCCACATGAGGTCTAGCATTGTCTTGCATTAGGAGGAACCCAGGGCCAACAGCACCAGCATATGGTCTCACAAGGGGTCTGAGGATCTCATCTCGGTACCTAATGGCAGTCAGGCTACCTCTGGCGAGCACATGGAGGGCTGTGCGGCCCTCCAAAGAAATGCCACCCCACACCATTACTGACCCAATGCCAAACCGGTCATGCTGAAGGATGTTGCAGGCAGCAGAACGTTCTCCACGGCGTCTCCAGACTCTGTCACGTCTGTCACATGTGCTCAGTGTGAACCTGCTTTCATCTGTGAAGAGCACAGGGCGCCAGTGGCGAATTTGCCAATCTTGGTGTTCTCTGGCAAATGCCAAACGTCCTGCACAATGTTGGGCTGTAAGCACAACCCCCACCTGTGGACGTCGGGCCCTCATATCACCCTCATGGAGTCTGTTTCTGACCGTTTGAGCAGACAAATGCACATTTGTGGCCTGCTGGAGGTCATTTTGCAGGGCTCTGGCAGTGCTCCTCCTGTTCCTCCTTGCACAAAGGCAGAGGTAGCGGTCCTGCTGCTGGGTTGTTGCCCTCCTACAGCCTCCTCCACGTCTCCTGATGTACTGGCCTGTCTCCTGGTAGCGCTTCCATGCTCTCGACACTACGCTGACAGACACAGCAAACCTTCTTGCCACAGCTCACATTGATGTGCCATCCTGGATAAGCTGCACTACCTGAGCCACTTGTGTGGGTTGTAGACTCCGTCTCATGCTACCACTAGAGTGAAAGCACCGCCAGCATTCAAAAGTGACCAAAACATCAGCCAGGAAGCATAGGAACTGAGAAGTGGTCACCACCTGCAGAACCACTCCTTTATTGGGGGTGTCTTGCTAATTGCCTATAATTTCCACCTGTTGTCTATCCCATTTGCACAACAGCATGTGTAATTGATTGTCACTCAGTGTTGCTTCCTAAGTGGACAGTTTGATTTCACAGAAGTGTGATTGACTTGGAGTTACATTGTGTTGTTTAAGTGTTCCCTTTATTTTTTTGAGCAGTGTATATATAAAAACAAATATGAATTGAAATTTCCGCCCGAATGACATCACTTCCGGTTTCTGGGAAACCAGAAGTGGTGCGTTCCACTGTGGAACGCATATTGTACCGTATATTAAAATATAAGTGGTGGCCGTACATAAAATGATTCCTATTCATACATAATAAATTTGTAGGAGGGCGAGGGCCCGATTCAAAAGGCCAGACATGGTATGGTCATCTGCAAAAGAAAAAAAGCAGCGTTGACTGGAAGGCCGGGAGACCCGGAAGTACAATAACTGGTATACATGTCCGGATTTTAGCAAGTTTTTTCATTAAAGCATTTATATGGTCGTCTGTAAGCTGGATTTCCTTTTCTTTCATTTCCATTATCGCTGAGTTCCTGGCAATCATCCGTGCCTCCATCTCAGACCGTGACCAGGGGAGCCTCGACTGCTGCTTTTTACAATAACTTCCGGTTGGGACCCGGTGAAACGCACAAATGGAACGCATAAAGGCCCGTGCTCATACGCTCCAATGGAACGCACCGGGTCTCATGCGCTCCAAAAGCGGAGAAACAGGACGGCATCCTGGTGGGGACACACACAGGTGCAAGCGGACCAGAGCGCTACTTGTGTTCAGGGGAGTGGGGCATTATAATGAATGGAGGGGATTAAATAACACCTATATGTGGAATCTCTATATAGGAAAGTAATTATACTTAAAAGCGCATCTAAATATAGAATGTGCATCTATATATAAAGAAAGGGGTAAAGTGAGTCGGGGGTCAAATATATCTCATGTTTAAAAAAAGACCCCGAAGTGTAACTCCAAAGACAAACCCAAAATTTAAAAGTATATAAAAATATATAACAGTGTCTGAATAATGGAAAATGCAAATGTGATCGCACACTACATCCAGCACTCTGCCCTCCATGCTGGATGAGACATTGGTTTATATTTTGGCCAAAGCATAGTAAGCCACTCACCGCGTCAAGGTCGTCTCATGAGTGGTCCCTAACTCTTGTTCCTACCTGTTCATGGGCCATGACAGCCACATAAAATCCAGGGAATGCAGGTCAGCATGCAAGCCAAGTACACTTTGCTTGTAACCCCGTCCGGTGCCATTACAGCTTTCATCGGATCCAGGGATGCAAGTACCAACATGCATGCTGAACCCACCATATACTTCTCCTGGAGCCAGATGGCTAATGGTAGGTTCTATAAGCAGACTCAGTTTTATACTGACTTTAAAACCAGCCTCAAGGACAGATTAACTGGTCAGGTGTGCAATGACTCCAAGGAGATCGCCACGCCTCCAATATATACTACAAAGAAAAAAATAAGGGGTTGGGTCAGCACAACCTGCCTGTAGGTGCAGATCACTATGGCGAAATACATATATAAACGGAAAATGCAAATGTGATCGCACACTACATCCAGCACTCTGCCCTCCATGCTGGATGAGACATTGGTTTATATTTTGGCCAAAGCATAGTAAGCCACTCACCGCGTCAAGGTCGTCTCATGAGTGGTCCCTAACTCTTGTTCCTACCTGTTCATGGGCCATGACAGCCACATAAAATCCAGGGAATGCAGGTCAGCGATCTCCTTGGAGTCATTGCACACCTGACCAGTTAATCTGTCCTTGAGGCTGGTTTTAAAGTCAGTATAAAACTGAGTCTGCTTGTATAGAACCTACCATTAGCCATCTGGCTCCAGGAAAAGTATATGGTGGGTTCAGCATGCATGTTGGTACTTGCATCCCTGGATCCGATGAAAGCTGTAATGGCACCGGACGGGGTTACAAGCAAAGTGTACTTGGCTTGCATGCTGACCTGCATTCCCTGGATTTTATGTGGCTGTCATGGCCCATGAACAGGTAGGAACAAGAGTTAGGGACCACTCATGAGATGACCTTGACGCGGTGAGTGGCTTACTATGCTTTGGCCAAAATATAAACCAATGTCTCATCCAGCATGGAGGGCAGAGTGCTGGATGTAGTGTGCGATCACATTTGCATTTTCCGTTTATATATGTATTTCGCCATAGTGATCTGCACCTACAGGCAGGTTGTGCTGACCCAACCCCTTATTTTTTTCTTTGTAGTGTCTGAATAATGTTGGGAGATAAACACGGTCATGATAGTAAGGAAATGAACGAATGATAAATAATATAACAGTGCCTGAATACGATTAAAAGATAAAAATGATCATAATAATAAATAAATAAATAAATGAACGGATTATAAGTTATACGCGATCTAATACGCAGGGTCCAACAGGGACATGGTAAGAAGCTACTCCGACTAATAAAACAGATATGTGCAAATGTCAGAATAAAAATAGAGTGAACTGGAATAAAATATCGGTGTACATTTTGGCCAAAGCGTAATAAGCCACTCACTTAGTGAGTGGCTTATTACGCTTTGGCCAAAATGTACACCAATGTCTCATCCAGCATGGAGGCAGGGCAGAGTGCTGGATGTAGAGTGTGATCACATTTGCATTTTCCGTTTGTATATGTATTTCGCCATAGTGATGTGCACCTACATACGGGTTGTGCTGACTCAACCCCCCACATTTTTTCTTTGGAATAAAATATCGCAAAATAACATAAAAATACCAGTATCTAAGCGCATGATCAGATGTCTGTATCTGTACTTGGAATAAGGGTATGCGCGTTGTCAAAGGAATTTAAAAAACACTAATAATCCATTAAGACATACATATACTGTATGTCCCAATAGGATATATGATAAACTAATCAAAACAATCAACAGATTAGTATCCTTAGTAGTTCATATGTTCCAAGTGCTTCATTAAGACCAAAAGGAGTGAGAGTATTGAGTTTGAAAATCCAAAACATTTCTTTTCTACATAATGTCTGGTAGGATTGTGGGATCCACTCAAGGGGCGTAACTCTCAGTAATTATGGGTACCCGTCGTGTTGCAGTAAGAAATGACGAGATACACTATGGGTCAGATTTATCATTACTCTGACAGCTCACTCCACTTTCACATATGGCTAAAGTCAGTTTTAGCCAAGTCAGATTTATGATCGGCCCTTTAAGACTGTAATAAATGTGGTTTGACGGTAGCAGTTTATCCGTCAGTAAGCAGCTTTCCAAAAGTCGCACGTCTTTACGAAAAAGTCGCATGTTCTATTAAAAAGTCGCATAAGATAAGCATGGTCCTCACTGGAGTGCGCATTGTTTTGCGACTTTTTTGCGAATTTTTAAATAGTCGCAATAGTAAATCTGTCTAGAGATTAATTTACATGAGAAAACACGCCCACTTTCAGAAAACTGGAGAGCATAGTGCAGAGCAAATAAAAGTCGCAAATTTTTGCGCAGTTTAAGCGATTGCGCAAAAATTTGCGACTTTTTCACTACATTATTCTGACTTGAGCTACTGATAAATCTGGCCCTATGTGTATGTCCGAACGATGTTGGTTCATCCGTTCTATTAGACATTGGGTTGTCCGTCCTACATACAGGAGATCACATGGGCATTGTAGAAGGTATATAACATTTGAGGTGCTACAATTCATAATGTGGCGTAATGTCGTTGGTTCTCTAGGCGGTGGTAGTGTGACCCGTTCCGCACAGCAACTGATAATATTGCAGCATTTACACCTTTTTATCTCACATTTGGAAGAGCCTGCTCTTAAATGTGTTTTGTTGGTTTCGAGTCTAAGGGTAGCAGGATTATTAGTACGCGCTTTCCTTTAAGTTAGGTTTGAAATCCTTGGGATTGTTGCGATATAACGGGATCTTTTAGGAGGATTTTCTAATGTTTGTTCTAGATCTTCCTAATCTCGGAATGTTTGGCGTTATAACGAGTGATAAGGTTGAAGTTGGCATGTGAGGGGTCACTCCGATTTTTCTCTTTCCCTTTCAGGCTATCTTTTTTACTTTCTTTAAGGACCCTACTTTCTGATTGAAGTATCAGTTTATTTGGATAACCCTTGTCCAAAAATCTTTTTTTGAGAATGGCAAGTTGTTCTTTACAGACACCATCATCAGAACAGTTCCTGCGGATCCTCTTCATTTAGCTATACAGGATACTGTTTTTCCATCCATTATGATGGCACCTCTTAAGGTCAAGGTAACTGTTCGTGTCTACTTTTTTGAAGTGTGCCCTGGTGGTAATATTGTTATTGATGAGCTTTAAATCTAGGTCTAAAAAGGTTGCCTCGGCGGGATGTTGTTCTAATGTTAAGGTAATATTCCAGGTGTTACTATTGATAAGGCTAACAAACAATGACAAAGATTCGGATTCTCCCTCCCATACTAGGATAACATCATCGATGTATCTCTTATAGAACTTGATATTAAGGTGGGTCAGGAGGCCGTGTTCTTCTTCAAAAGCTCCCACAAATATATTTGCATAGGCCGGGGCAAATTTCATGCCCATTGCAGTCCCTTTATATTGCTGGTATACAGTGTCTTGAAAAATAAAGTAATTGTGGTTAAAAATGAAGTGAATGGAATCGATAATGAAAGTTCTCTGGGATGGGGGCATCAGAGGGTCCGCAAGGAGTATTCTTTCGACTGCCTGTATGGCAAGGGAATGGGGTATATTGCTATATAACGAGCTAACATCTAGTGTTGCCCATATCTTTATCAGCGAATTTGCAGAAGGCCTCAATTGTAAGGTGTGTCTTTTTGCTGATGACACAAAGATTTGTAACAGGATTGATGTTCCTGGAGGGATACACCAAATGGAAAAGGATTTAGGAAAACTAGAGGAATGGTCAAAAATCTGGCAACTAAAATATAATGTTGATAAGTGAAAGATAATGCACCTGGGGCTTAAAAACCCAAGAGCAGAATATACAGTCAGTGATACAGTCCTAACCTCAGTATCTGAGGAAAGGGATTTAGGGGTCATTATTTCAGAAGACTTAAAGGTAGGAAGACAATGTCATAGAGCAGCAGGAAATGCTTGGGTGTATAGGGAGAGGCATTACCAGTAGAAAGAGGGAGGTGCTCATGCCGCTCTAGAGAGCACTAGTGAGACCTTATTTGGAGTATTGTGCTCAGTACTGGAGACCATATCTCCAGAAGGATATTGATACCTTGGAGAGAGTTCAGAGAAGAGCTACTAAACTGGTACATGGATTGCAGGATAAAACTTACCAGGAAAGATTAAAGGACCTTAACATGTATACCTTGGAAGAAAGATGAGACAGAGGGGATATGATAGAAACTTTTAAATATATAAAGGGAATCAACAAGGTAAAAGAGGAGAGAATATTTAAAAGAAGAAAAACTGCTACAAGAGGACATAGTTTTAAATTAGAGGGGCAAAGGTTTAAAAGTAATATCAGGAAGTATTACTTTACTGAGAGAGTAGTGGATGCATGGAATAGCCTTCCTGAAGAAGTGGTAGCTGCAAATTCAGTGAAGGAGTTTAAGCATGCATGGGATAGGCATAAGGCCATCCTTCATATAAGATAGGGCCAGGGGCTATTCATAGTATTCAGTATATTGGGCAGACTAGATGGGCCAAATAGTTCTAATCTGCCGACACATTCTATGTTTCTATATTTCTATGTAAGTGTCTTTCCAAATGAAGGTGTCAAGAGTAGCAATCAGATGGGAGGTATCACGTAAGTAAGAGGGTAGTTCAAGAACATACTTCTGTAAGATACCATCTACATATTGGGACAAATTAGAGATGAGAGACCCCACTCCTGATATGATAGGTCTTCCAGGTGGATTGACTAGGGATTTATGTATCTTGGGTAGAAAGTAGAAGCGTGCCATAGATGGATGTGGTGTTTTAAGAAAGTTACTCTCCTTTTTATCTATAGTGCCTGACATGTGCCCCTTATTGATAAGTGATGCTAGTTGTTTCCTAAATTCTTTAGTGGGATCTGAGGGTAAGGTTTGATAATAAGTCTTATCAGAAATAATACGGAGGGATTCCATGATATAATAAGAAGTATCAATGAGCACTATGCCTCCCCCTTTGTCAGAACTTTTAATGATGATCTCATTGTTATCAGTAAGGGTCCGTAGAGCTTTAGATAATTGGAGGTTCAAATTGTTTGTTCCTGTGATCGAGGACGGTGTGGTGAATGTTTCTCTGAAGTCTGACATCACCATATTGAAAAAGCTCTCTATATGTGGGCCTTTGCTTTCGAGGGGATAGAACAAGGATCTTAATCGGATGTTGGATGAAATGGGGATGGGTAGGAGGTCGGGAAGGGGGGGCTTGAAGTGTCTGGGTGGGTTGCCATAGCCGGTGGGGAATTAATATTTGAAGGGGACACGATTGGACCGGAAGGTAATTCAATCTTGTTAATAGTAACGGTAGAATGAGCACTGGGAGTGGGATCGGCGGAGTCTATTTTGAGTGAAAGGTTTTTAATGGTGAAATGGCAATGGAGGATGAGTTTGTGTATGAATTGGTTGAGGTCAACAAACAATTCAAAGAGATTGGGTTGATTTGTAGGGCAAAAAGAAAGGCCTTTACTTAGGAGTTTGATTTGGTTTCTGGTGAGGACGTGTTTTGATAAATTAAATATACCCATTTCCCTTTCTAGGGTATTCTGGTCTCTCATGTTAGTCTTATTAGTCTCAGAGTGTATTATTACTGATTGGGTTTTAAGATGTTTTCCACCTCCTCTGCATCCTCGATATCTGCGTTTCTCCTTTTCTTTTTATACTTGAAATCGGGGTGTAAAAATGGGTAATCTTTAGTGTCCGGGAAGTTGTCAGAGAAATCAGATGAGGTAAGTCCGTGGAAGGAAGCAGGGGGCTGAGGGTCAGGAAACTGTTGAGTAGTTGTCTGGAAAAGGGGGGAGCAGGGGGTCCCTTGTGTACGGTTAGAAAAACCTGTTCTAAAAAAGCATTCTCTGTAAAGTTAGTAGAAAGGGCTAAAAAATCTTCCGGACTGGACAGTGAGACTGAGTAAGTGGAAATATTTGATAGATTGATTAAGAAGGGTTGGGAGTGGGGAGTAATTACTGGGGTCGGAGCAAAGGCATTTTGTGTTGGGTTAACTTTAACTTTAATGGGATGGCAAAAACTGCTTATTATATTGTTATCTGTTGTACTAGTTGGAGATAATGGTCTGGAGCTTTTGGGAGATAGGTGGGGGGGTGATAATAGTCTAGGGGAGTCATTCCTGTTTAGGGGAGCACTGGTATTCTTCCCTCTAGAATTGGTGATAGATGGGGAAACCTGCCTACCCGGAACTGTTGTACCAGCCTGGTCCTTATGTAGTTGAGATTGAGGTACCAACCTTGGATGGTCCTTGGCTGTCAAAGTGGGAAGGGGCAAGACTGTAGGGGAACTACATGAGCTGGTGGGGTGAGAACTTAATAAAGTCAGTGCCGTAGGGTTGGGGTGGACTTGTCGATGAAGCTTGGTGCGACTGTTATAAATAGTTCTAGTGGTGATCCGTCTCCTATTGGCTCCTAGGGAACGGTCAAAGGGGGCATGGGGGAGGGTGTTCCAAACTACATTGTTTGCCGCATTTTTTGAGGCAGAAAACGGGTCATTTAGTATTAACTGTTCTGTACATTTTTTACTCTCCCATACTCTAATTTTATCGCCTTTGTAGTCGTCCAAATCTCTTAGGAGTTTATTACAATTATTCCTGACCTCATTGTATTCAAAGGCTCTCAAAACTGTTCTCTTATTAGAAAGTTGGTGGTGATTGTTAGAAGCGTTATTCAAGGCATGTTTCAATTTAGTAACCAAATCTGTGCAAATACGTTTACGTTTAGTGATGAGTGTCTTAATAAATATGACAGAACATTAATCGCTAATCTCCAGCCATTTCGTAAGAAACAGTTCATCTTCAGAAAAGGTGGGTTTGAGGGCCAGTCTCAATCCTCGGGGTATTATTCGGAGGGAGAGATAGATGGATAAAAAATACCCATCTATTTCATTACGAAAAAAGTCTTTAATCGTTCCCAAATAGTTGGCGTCTGTCCTTACTGTAGTCTCTTTGGTATGTTGAATGGTAGTATCAAGCCAAGTCTCATTAGGGTTGGCTTTCAGTTTATTGGCATATTCCATTGGTATTGAACTGGTAATTTTCCGCTTGACTGTCGTAATTAGCCGGGTGGTGTCCGTAGTAAGGTATGTCCATCCCGAGTCAGCCCCATGTCCTCCGTTCGGCAGGGGGGATGCCTCTGGCCGATCCATACAGTGGACACGTAGAAGAGGAAAAAAGACAGGAGGAGGTTAACAATTGTTACTTGGGTCAATGAAAACCCAGATGTACTATTAAACCCGGGGCGCCAGAGGTGATGGAAGCATGTGACAAAAAGACGAAGGGTAACAAGGTGGTAAAGAAGGCAGCTGGAGGTAGTGTTAGCAAGAGCTATATACTTGGCATACAGGCAGTCGAAAGAACACTCCTTGCGGACCCTCTGATGCCCCCATCCCAGAGAACTTTCATTATCGATTCCATTGACTTCATTAATAACCACAATTACTTTATTTTTTAAGACACTGTATACCAGCAATGTAAAGGGACTGCAATGGGCACAAAAGTTGCCCCGGCCTATGCAAATATATTTATGGGAGCTTTCGAAGAAGAACACGGCCTCCTGACCCACCTTAATATCAAGTTCTATAAGAGATACATCGATGATGTTATCCTAGTATGGGAGGGAGAATCCAAATCTTTGTCATTGTTTGTTAGCCTTATCAATAGTAACACCTGGAATATTACCTTAACATTAGAACAACATCCCGCCGAGGCAACCTTTTTAGACCTAGATTTAAAGATCATCAATAACAATATTACCACCAGGGCACACTTCAAAAAGTAGACACGAACAGTTACCTTGACCTTAAGAGTTGCCATCATAATAGATGGAAAAACAATATCCGTATAGCCAAATGAAGAGGATCCGCAGGAACTGTTCTGATGATGGTGTCTGTAAAGAACAACTTGCCATTCTCAAAAAAGATTTTTGGACAAGGGTTATCCAAATAAACTGATATTTGAATCAGAAAGTAGAGTCTTTAAAGAAAGTCACAAAGATAGCCTGAAAGGGAAAGAGAAAAATCGGAGTGACCCCTCACATGCCAACTTCAACCTTATCACTCGTTATAACGCCAATCATTCCGAGATTAGGAAGATCTTCAACAAACATTGTAAAAGCTTCCTAAAAAATCACGGTATAGGCGCAACAATCCCAAGGATTTTAAACCTAACTTATAGGAATGCGCTTACGTTTTAGACTATTGTAGCCCCTTCGTACCCCAAATTACCTAACCATCCTGCTACCCTTAGACTCGAAACCAACAAAACACTTTTAAGAGCAGGCTCTTCCAAAGATAGAGATAAAAAGGTGTAAATGCTGCAATATTATCAGTTGCTGTGCGGAACGGGTCACACTACTACAGCCTAGAGAACCAACTACATTACGCCACATTATGAATTGTAGCACCTCAAATGTTATATACCATGTGATCTCCTGTATGTAGGACGGACAACCCAATGTCTAAGAGAACGGATGAATGAACATCGTTCGAACATACGACAGAAAGTAGTAACACATAGTGTATCTCGTCATTTCTTACTGCAACACGACAGGGACCCATCCTTACTGACAGTTACGCCCCTTGAGTGGATCCCACAAGCCTACCAGACAATAGGTAGAAAATAAATGTTTTAGATTTTCAAACTCAATACTCTCACCCCTTTTGGTCTTAATGAATCACTTGAACATATGAACTACTAAGGATACTAATCTGTTGATTGTTTTGATTAGTTTATCATATATCCTATTGGGACATATATAAATGTCTTGATATATAAACCGTTTTTAGTAGAGGTCTATGGTAGATGGACTTACTAATGAATAAACTCAGTGGTCTCTATACTGTATATGATGGACTGAGTATGCCTTATTGTTGAAAGTTAAAATGTAACTTTTATTTATTTCTAATAAAATAAATGAGACACTAAATGAAGTGAATGACTGCAATATTTAGAGGGTAAGCAAGGTATATGGTCACATATATGGCCTGATGTTGTTCCTTATGTAGAGGGGGGTGGCCTAATGGTAGATGATGAGGCGGGTAACTCTCTCCCTAAGCACTTTCCCTGTGTCAACTAGTCTGTGGGCAGGGGATCCCTCAATGGCTGTGATCGGAGCACCCGCCCCTGGAACCTCGGGCCTATGCTAAAGTTCCCTATACGCCTACCTCCCTAGTAGATCTGTTCCATCTTCCGACGCGTTTCGCCAAGTGAAGATTGGCTCTTCAGGGACATGGATATGCTCGTATCGCAGAGCACTATAAGTAGTGGCAGCGCTCTGCTTGTATACACGGTAGTGGCAAGGTGTTCACTTACTGGTGTCTTTTTCATTGCGCTAGGCTCCACCTATCAGCTTAGCCAGCCAATAGGCCTTGTAGGTGTGCCGCACACAGACTACTCCCACTAAACTACCAGCCAATTCCCCACGGAGACGCGCAGTCACAAGATGCCGCCTACTACAGGGCCGGGCTCGCTATGCTCCGTTACTTGCCGAAAGTGACATGGTCAATGGGCGTACATTGTTGCTATGGGGACCTTTCTCCGCGTCCCCGGCTGTTTTAATACTCAGCAAGTCTTTTGATTACGATCGCGTCTTATCAATGTCGTTTTTACTCTGCACAGCATAGAGGAAAAAGAAAGGTATTCTAGCGGGCTAGAAAAAGCCCGTATTACATTAACCCTGTCTGTCCCGGTAGCCAAAACAGTTACACAAGAGCAAAAAACAGGGTATGTTGATAACTCTACATTGTATATTCTAGCCAATGGCTCATTATTACTATTCATCGGCATCATTCAAAAACAGGAACAAAACAGCAACAAAACAGGTACTATTCAGTACAGGCAGACATATTCTTGCGCTGTTGATATATATATATCACAGCACCCAGTTTTTATAGAACCATGGTGTCTTAATACATATTAGGGATATGACCCCAAATAAATACATAGGGAAAAGAGAGATGGGGGGGGCGGAAATTACTCAATTTACTTTTTAGATGGATATTTACAGGAAAGGTTTATACAACAGACATTCATTTAAACCATTTGGTGTCACGGAGTTCAGTCTGTATATCCACTTTGTTTTTGCCCTTAGGATCATTTTGTCCCAGTCTCCATCCCTCCTTGGTTTAGGGACATGTTGAATGCCTATGAACTTAAGACAAGTAATATCCCCACTGTGACACTGAATTATATGGCGTGCCACTGACGTATCTTTTTTATTTTGAACATCATTTACATGGTCTCTAATGCGACACTTAAATTCTCTCTTTGTTTTGCCCACATAGTCAAGGGGGCAAGAAGATTGTGCCAGGTATACTACACCTGTAGTTAGACAGTTCACAAAATCACGAATAGAGTGCTCTCTGTTGGTATTGGAGCCAGTGAACGTCTTAGTTTTCAATACCTGGCTACAGGCCATACATTTACCGCATTTGAATGTTCCTAGGGGTTTCCTTGAAAGCCAGTTACCTGGGTTTGCTGGGGGCTGATAATGGCTATTTACTAGTCTATTCCTTAGGCTAATTCCCTTCCTGTATGTTATTTGGGGATGCGGTCCCAATATTTCATCAAGGTCTGGGTCTGCTTTGAGTATGTACCAATACTTAGATAGCACTTGCCTTACTTTTTGATGTGCATCATCAAAAGTACCTATAAACCGGACGCTGTTGGAGCATACAGATGTCCCTGTCTTTTGTTTTTTGGGGATAAGGAGCATGTCTCTTTTTTCTATACATGCTGATTCATAGGCTGTTCTCAAAACTCCGTCGGGGTACCCTCTTTCCCTAAACCTATTTCTTAGATCCTTGGCTTGGCTTTTAAATTTCTTCATGGTCGAACTATTTCGACGAAGCCTAAGATATTGACCCTTAGGGATGCCTTTTCGTAGGGCATAAGGATGGGCACTATCCCAGCGGAGGAGGCTATTGGTTGCCGTTTTTTTGCGATAAACAGAGGTGATTATGTTGTTGTTCGTACCTTTTTCTATTATTACATCCAAGAATGGTAATGATTCACGATGATATTCAGAGGTAAACTTTAAACCTAGATCATTATTATTAATCACCTCCATAAATTCCATAAATTAATCTTCAGTCCCTGTCCAAAGAACAAAGATATCGTCTATGAACCTTAGCCAAAGAACTACCATATCCTGCCACTTCTCCAGCATATCTGATCCAATATAGTTAGCTTCCCACCAGCCCAGGAGTAACTTTCAAAAATAAGGCATACTCAGTCCATCATATACAGTATAGAGACCACTAGTCCATCTACCATAGAACTCTACTAAAAATGGTTTATATATCTAGAGTTTACCTAGAACGCAAATGGCGGGTTTTCTCTCAGCAAGTCCTAATTTGGAAGCATAGGCTACAGAGGCTAGAAGTGTGTTCTCAGAAACTGAATATATTCAAACCACTTCATCTAATAGCATCAAAAATGTGTTCAAAGATCTAACAGGGGCCTACAAAGATCTAATAGTTTCTTGGTGGGAAATGCAATCACTGGACCACTATTTGAAAGAAAATATTGTACCCAAAGGCCTGAGAATTAATCTGACTGGTATAGGCACACAGGGAAAGTGCTTAGGGAGAGAGTTACCCGCCTCATCATCTACCATTAGGTCACCCCCTCAACATAAGGAACAACATCAGGCCATATATGTGACCATATACCTTGCTTACCCTCTAAATAGTGCAGTTATTCACTTCATTTAGTGTCTCATTTATTTTATTAGAAATAAATAAAAGTTACATTTTAACTTTCAACAATAAGGCATACTCCATCATATACAATATATGTACGTCTTAATGGATTATTAGTGTTTTTGGAATTCTTTTGACACCGCGCATACCCTTAGGCCAAGTATCTGATCATGCGCCTAGATACTGTTATTTTTATGTTATTTTACGATATTTTATTCCAGTTCACTCTATTTTTATTCTGACATTTGCACGTATCTGTTTTATTAGTCGGAGTAGCTTCTTACCATGTCCCTGTTGGACCCTGCGTATTAGATTGCGTATAACTTATTATCCATTTATATATTTATTTATTTATTTATTATTATGATTATTTTTATCTTTTAATCGTATTCAGGCACTGTTATATTATTTATCATTAGTTCATCACCTTACTATCATGACTGTGTTTATCTCCCAACATTATTCAGGCACTGTTATATTATTTATCATTCGTTCATTCCCTTACTATCATGACTGTTATATATTTTTATATACTTTTACATTTTGGGTTTGTCTTTGAAGTTACCCTTCAGGGTCTATTTTTAAACATGAGATATATTTGACCCTCACTTTACCCCTTTCTTTATATATAGATGCACATTCTATATTTAGATGCGCTTTTAAGAATAATTACTTTCCTATATATAGATTTCACATATAGGTGTTATGTTATCCCCTCCATTCATTATAATGCCCCGCTCCCCTGAACACAAGTAGCGCTCAGGTCCGCTTCCACCTGTGTGTGTTCCCACCAGGATGCCGTCTGTTTCTCCGCTTTTGGAGCGCATGAGACCCGGTGCGTTCCATTGGAGCGCACGGGCCTTCATGCGTTCCATTTGTGAGTTTCACCGGGTCCCAACTGGAAGTCATTGTACTTCCAGGTCTCCCGGCCTTCCAGTCAACGCCGCTTTCTTTCTTTTGCAGATGACCATACAAATGTATTATGTATGAATTAGAATCATTTTATGTACGGCCACCACTTATATTTTAATATACAATATGCATTCCACAGTGGAACGCACCACTTCCGGTTTGCCCGTAGACCTGGAAGTGATGTCATTCGGGCGGGAATTTCAATTCATGTTTGTTTTTATATATATGTGTCCTACTCATACCTGTTTTGTAATTGCTCGAGATGAAGGGGATTTTATGTCTTCCCCGAAACGCGTTGAGCCACATATTCTTGGATTAAAGAGATTGACCACGAGTTGCTGATCCGTGTGCTGTTTGCCATCCTTATCGCACCACTGATGCGCTGACTGCAATCTCCACTATACTACAGGCGATCCCGGCCGGAGGGGTTTTGCCCCAGGTGTCTTGAGCTTTATCCTGGTGGCAACCCCCCAGTGAAGTGAGTTCACTGGAGTTTTACACTGGAATTGCTTTTAATCAGATTTTAATTGTGTATGTGTCTTATGTTCCTTTTTACTATTATTACTGTGGGCCATAATTTGATCAATTGGCACCCCCAATTAATTTACCTTTACTACCACTATTATTGCATCTCTTTTTGGGGATTTACTACTCCATCCGATTTAGTGTGCACCCTATCCTTTGGGTCACCATAAACTCTTCTCCTTTGTGTGCGTGAGAGTGGCGCTGTCTCTTCGTTTTTGTTGTTGGTCAGTTCGTAGGCGCCCTTTGCAACACCTTTCTCCTGACTACCAATTTATAACACCCATGTCTAGAGATGCCATCTTCTGCTCTTTGTTGAGCCAAAGCCAGGCAGTGGGGACCAGTAAGAGTTGTAATAAAAGAAGCAGGGGACTGGTGAGAGGAGTATGGCTTTTTTCCTTTTCTTTTTTTTTTTAAACCAACATATATTTTAAAAAAAATAATTTCATGGGACAACCCCTTTAATGATCAATCAACACAAAGTAAATCCATTATTTTGATATAGGTCTTGATTGGGTATTCTGTAGGCTAAGACTTCTTAAGCTATTTCTACTAGGGCTTCATCAGTTTGTCCATGTCAATAGACATCAAGTCAAAATTATAAATATCCTGTATTTTATTTCTGAACCAGGTATAATATTAGAATTAGGTCTTTGTTTACATAAATGTTGGGACTTTTGTCTATATTGGAAGCCAAATGCTGCATCGGATTCATCTTATGGACACTGACACCACCCAGTGGATCCCATGGACTTATAATGGAGTCAGCTGAGCTCAAATGTGATGTGAGGCTCAGATGCAGATGTGAACACATCCCAAGAGCAATGAGATAAAGGCATGTAGAGCAGCGGTATCTGTATCTCCATGTCCTGAGGGGTAATATCACTATAGAAAAAATGTTTTGCTGACCGTTAGCTCCATCTATTTTGGGTAATTTTCGTTAAATGTTTTTCTCCAAGAAAAAGCTGTGGGTTTTAAGTGAGTAATTATAGTTTTAGTCTGGAGACTCCTAGAAGTGAGGCAATGGCTGTTTATATGATCAAAAGAATAAAATGTCCATTTAAAGCATTTGTCCCAAGATTTACACTTATCACCTATTTATAAGACAGGAGATATGTGTCTGACTGGTGGGGGTCCAACCACTGGGCCTCCCACCAGTACTATATTATACTATAGAGATTGATGAAAGGTTTTTAATGCAACCAACCATAAAGCCCATAAAACGCACCTAGGTTTTAGAGGCGGACAATAAGAAAAAATTATTTTTTCATTAGCCACCAATCAGACCCCCTATGTGTTAATCAGACCTTAGCTGACAGCCCCAATAACACCCCCAATGTTAATAAGACCCCAATAAGACCTCAGATCAGACCCCTAATCAGACCTCAACTCAGACCCTAATGTGAATGACCCCCAATCAGACCTCAGATAAGACTCATGCCTCTCATCAGCCTCCATAGCCTCTCATCACCCCCCAGCAGCCTTATATCAGCCCTCATTGTCTCTCACCAGCCCCCAGCAGCGTTATATCAGCCACCAGAAGCCTTATATCAGCTTCCATCAGTCTCATATGAAATAAAATATAAAAATAATTACCTTTCCTGTTCCAGACTCAGCCACTCTCCTCCACCAGCGCAATCCTCTTCATCCTGCCACCAGCTGTGCTGTGAACCGGCACGCACAGCCTGAAGTAACGCCCTCACACCAGCGCCGTCTTTCCGAATGGGCACGCTGGGCAGTTGCCCGGGGGCCCCACTTGCCTGGGGGCCCGCCTGCCCAGTGAACCCACCAGCCAACTTCCCAACCGTCATCCCCCAGTTGAATACTAATGAGCGCTTCCATTATGGAAGCGCTCATTAGAACCGAGAGACCAGGAAGTGGTGAACGCTCTGTACTCACCACTTCCTGGTCCTCGGCTGTCGGCTGTGCAGGGCTGCGCACAGCGTGAGGGCGCTCTGTGACCTCACGCTGTGCGCGCCAGTTCAGAGCACAGAGTCGACTGAGGAGAGGCAGGCGGCGTCCAGGAGCAGGAGAGGTAAGTGATTTTTTATTTTATAAGAAAATGTGGCTGCTGGGGGCATAAGGGGGCTAATGGAGAGGCATATGGGGGGGCTAATGGAGAGAGGCATATGGGGGGCTAATGGAGAGAGGCATATGGGGGGCTAATGGAGAGGCATATGGGGGCTAATGGAGAGGCATATGGGGGCTAATGAGGCATATGGGGGCTAATGGAGAGGCATATGGGGGCTAATGGAGAGGCATATGGGGGCTAATGAGGCATATGGGGGCTAATGGAGAGGCATATGGGGGCTAATGGAGAGGCATATGGGGGCTAATGGAGAGGCATATGGGGGCTAATGGAGAGGCATATGGGGGCTAATGGAGAGGCATATGGGGGCTAATGGAGAGGCATATGGGGGCTAATGAGGCATATGGGGGCTAATGGAGAGGCATATGGGGGCTAATGGAGAGGCATATGGGGGCTAATGGAGAGGCATATGGGGGCTAATGGAGAGGCATATGGGGGCTAATGGAGAGGCATATGGGGGCTAATGGAGAGGCATATGGGGGCTAATGGAGAGGCATATGGGGGCTAATGGAGAGGCATATGGGGGCTAATGGAGAGGCATATGGGGGCTAATGGAGAGGCATATGGGGACTAATGATGAGGCATATGGGGGCTAATGATGAGGCATATGGGGGCTAATGATGAGAGGCATATGTGGGCTAATGATGAGAGGCATATGTGGGCTAATGATGAGAGGCAGCATATGGGGGCTAATGATGAGGCATATGGGGGCTAATGATGAGGCATATGGGGGCTAATGATGAGGCATATGGGGGCTAATGATGAGGCATATGGGGGCTAATGATGAGAGGCATATGGGGGCTAATGATGAGAGGCATATGGGGGCTAATGATGAGAGGCATATGGGGGCTAATGATGAGAGGCATATGGGGGCTAATGAGGAGAGGCATATGGGGGCTAATGATGAGGCATATGGGGGCTAATGATGAGAGGCAGCATATGGGGGCTAATGATGAGAGGCAGCATATGGGGGCTAATGATGAGAGGCAGCATATGGGGGCTAATGAGAGGCATAATAACACTGTCATCCACAGATGCCCCCATAACAGTGTGTCTTCCACAGATCCACCATAACAGTGCGCCTGCGCACTGACGAGAGACAGAAAGAAGGGGAAAGAATCCGCGGAAGCAAGCAGAGGACGGCACAGCAGACGATTGAACAGCTTCTTTTGTAAGTAAATAGTTTTATTATAAATGTATCCCTGCATACCGCAATTCTCTCATATTTTGTAATCTTATTTATATATACTTATTTTGTTTTTGCCCCCCCATTTTTGACTGTGGTATCTTTGTGCCCCCCCTATATATTATTCCTATATTAAACACTGATTTTGTTGAAAGTACCAATAAATATCGCCTTATTGATAATTTGCATTTTTATTCTAGTGCGTGATTGTGTAGACAGGGCCCCAGTGCACTGTATTGCCCGGGGGCCTATAATGCTCTTAAGATGGCACTGCCTCACACTGTGTGCAACCACTGCACAGCCGACAGCCAAGGACCAGGAAGCGGTGAGTACAGAGCCTTCACCGCTTCCCGGTCCTCCGGTACTAATGAGCGCTTTCATAATGGAAGCGCTCATTAGTGTTCACCCCATTAGATGCAGGAGCATTTCCCCCATCAAAATTTTTTTTGCATCTTATGGTGCGAAAAATACAGTATATATCTTTACTGGGAATAGAACATGTGAAGACACAAAATGACCCTTGTTAAGACAAGAAAAGAAGATAAAGTAGTTGGCCCATCTCAACATTTATGGGATATCACTAGGACCGACTCTTATCACTGGAACAAGGCTCCCTAAATAAAGGGAGAGCAGCTGCACATGGGCAGCCACCCTCCATTCACTGCTATGAAAGTTCCAAAAATAGCCGAGCGGTGAATGGTGAAACTATGTAAGGGTAAATTTACACTATTGTTACAGAGATCGAGCAGGCTGTTACGACAGGGAACAGCCTGCCTGAGCTTTCTGGATCCAGCATTGCAGGACACTAATTCAAATATGCAGAGAATCTACGGTTTCAGTCATGCTGATTCTCGCCATTAGTGTTGAGCGAATCAAAGTCTACGAAGTAGACTTCCGAAGTGGATGTGTTTGAGAAGCACTCATCACTTGCAGGTCCTGTACTTGCATGTCAAAATGTTTAAGAGGTTCTCTATAATTCTGATGGCTTATCTTAAGTGTATATCATCAGAATTAGGGCTCATGCACACGGCTGTTGCCCCGCCGTGACTATTTTGCGGCCCGCATACGGCGGGTCCGCAATACATGAGGCACCGGCCGTGCACTTGAATGGGTCCGCAAAACCGGAGATGCGGTGCAGTAGCAGGGATCGGAACCCCACGGAAGCACTACGGTGTGCTTCCGTGGTGTTTCTGGCCTTTCCTCTGCACCGCAAAAAAAGTAGTGTATGCACTCCTTTTTTGCGGTGTGGACCGTCGGATGCAGATCGTGGACCCCATTTAAGTGAATGAGTCTACGATCCGCATGCAGCTGCCCCACGGTCGGTGCCCGTGCATTGCGTACCGCAATTTGCGGTCCGCAGCACAGGCACGGAGCCCTTACGTTCATGGGAATGAGCCCTTAGATTGGAGGGAAGGGGGTACCTGACACCCCCCACTAGGGATCTTCAATCAAGATGGCTGTGGCAGCCTCTTCGTGCTCAAATGGATGAGGTGAGTTTTTTTTTTAACTGATTAACCCCTGAAGGCCCCATTTTTCTGAGGGGTTTAATGACGTGGGGCAGGGCAATCACCGTTTCCTGTAATTGTGTTCACTACCTACAAAGAAATGCTCTTCATGACGAAGTAATTTATCACAAAGATAATTTCCTTGTTAAATTTGACATGGCAGCCGAATTTAATTTTTTAAATTTGACATGGCCAGCGTCACATGATCCATCCTCCCTGACTGTAGCCGAGCGCCGAGTGCCCAGCTCGGCGCTCAGCCCCTCCCGGTTCCCATGCAGTAGGAGTGCGGCTGCACGTACCGCGTCCCCCGTCACTATGGTGATGGAGACGCCGGGAGCCAGGAGGTGCAGCCGGATGCCGCAAGCGTCCAGGCTGCAAGGAGATCGGGGAGCATCAAGAGCGCAGGGGGACAGAAGCCTGCCGCCTTCCTCTCATGACAGTACCCCCACTTCCACGAGGGGCCTCTGGACCCAACAATCGCAGACAGGGCTTCTCAGGATGTTCCCGGTGAAACTTAGCAATTAACCTGGAAGCATGCATCCTGGACACAGGTACCCAGGACCTCTCCTCAGATCCAAAACCTTTCCAGTGGACCAGGTATTGAAAGGAGTTTCTAACCTTTCTAACATCCATGATTCTAGAGATGAAGAATTCCTCCTGACCCTCAATCTCCACAGGTGGGGGAGGTTTTTTAAAAGGAACCACTGGCGACACATATTTCTTGAGTAAAGACTTATGAAACACATCATGTATACGAAGGGAGTCGTGTAGTTTTACTCTAAAAGACACCGGGTTAATAACCTTAATAATATTATATGGTCCTATGAAACGTAGAGAGATTTTTCGAGAACAATGTTTCAAAGAAAGATTCTTAGTCGACAACCATAGTTTATCGCCGAGTAAGAAATTTACTCCCTTGGAACATTCCTTATTGGCATGTCTACGCTGAAACTCCTGGGCCTTTTTCAGGTTCGATTGAACCTGTGCCCAGACTGTGCACAGTCTAGAGGTGAAATAATCTGCCTGTGGGTTGAGTGAGAATGCGGAGGAATTAGAGCTAAAACGAGGATGAAAACCACTATTACAAAAAAAAAAGGAGATACTCCCATGGACGAATTAACCCAATTGTTGGTGGCAAACTCTGCCAACGTGAGATATCTCACCCATAAAAGCTGATTGTGCGATACATAACACCTCAGGAAAAGTTCCACTGCCTGATTTGACCGTTCCGTCTGCCCATAAGTCTCTGGATGGAAAGCAGACGAAAAGGATAAAGAGATGTCGCATCTTTGACAAAAAGCTCTCCAGAATCCTGAAACAAACTGAATGCCCCTATCAGAGACGATATTTTCAGGGACACCATGGAGGCGTACCACATGTTCAATAAACAAGGATGCTAGGGTTTTCGCATCAGGGAGCTTACTTAAAGGAACAAAATGCACCATCTTGCTAAAACCACTGACTTCCCCTTGGAGGGGGGCAGGTCAGAAATAAAATCGATGGAAATGTGTGACCATGGCTTGCAGGGAATGAGCATAGGCGTGCGCAGCCTATTGCATTAGGGTGTGCACCCTAAAGTACAAACACACACGCCCCGCGCACTTGTGTATGTATGTATATATATATATATATCTGTATATATTATATACATACACACACAGGCCGGGCCTAACCCTAGTGTTGCCGTGACTCTGCGCAGTGGCGACTCTAGGAACAATATATAGGGGGGCACATAAGATATCACAGTGAAAATGGGGGGCACTAATAATTTTCACCACTTAATTATACCACTGAAAAAAGCAAAATAAGTATATATAAAGAAGATTACAAAATAGGAGAGTATTGCGGTATGCAGGGATACCTTTTTATTGTACTATCCTAATACTTAAAAGACAAGCTTTCAAGAGTTTTCCTTTCTTCCTCTGTATTGCTTTAGACCTAAGAAAGAGAGAAACACTCTCCAAAACTTTTCTTTAGAGTTTAAAGCAGTTTCAGCACTATAATAAAATAATTTACTTACAAAAAAAGCTATTCAGTCGTCTGCTGTGCCGTCCTCTGCTTGCTTCCGCGGATCTTCCCCTCTTTTCAGTCTCTCCATAGTGCGCAGGTGCACTGTTATGGGAGATCTGTGGATGACACAGTGTTATGGGAGATCTGTGGATGACACACTGTTATGGGAGATCTGTGGATGACACAGTGTTATGGGGGATCTGTGGATGACACACTGTTATGGGGGCATCTGTGGATGACACACTGTTATGGGGGCATCTGTGGATGACACACTGTTATGGGGGATCTGTGGATGACACACTGTTATGGGAGATCTGTGGATGACACACTGTTATGGGGGCATCTGTGGATGACACACTGTTATGGGAGATCTGTGGATGACACACTGTTATGGGGGCATTTGTGGATGACACACTGTTATGGGAGATCTGTGGATGACACACTGTTATGGGGGCATCTGTGGATGACACAGTGTTATGGGAGATCTGTGGATGACACAGTGTTATGGGGGATCTGTGGATGACACACTGTTATGGGGGCATCTGTGGATGACACACTGTTATGGGGGCATCTGTGGATGACACACTGTTATGGGGGCATCTGTGGATGACACACTGTTATGGGGGCATCTGTGGATGACACACTGTTATGGGGGATCTGTGGATGACACACTGTTATGGGAGATCTGTGGATGACACACTGTTATGGGGGCATCTGTGGATGACACACTGTTATGGGAGATCTGTGGATGACACACTGTTATGGGGGCATTTGTGGATGACACACTGTTATGGGAGATCTGTGGATGACACACTGTTATGGGGGCATCTGTGGATGACACAGTGTTATGGGAGATCTGTGGATGACACAGTGTTATGGGGGATCTGTGGATGACACACTGTTATGGGGGCATCTGTGGATGACACACTGTTATGGGGGCATCTGTGGATGACACACTGTTATGGGGGCATCTGTGGATGACACACTGTTATGGGGGCATCTGTGGATGACACACTGTTATGGGGGATCTGTGGATGACACACTGTTATGGGAGATCTGTGGATGACACACTGTTATGGGGGCATCTGTGGATGACACACTGTTATGGGAGATCTGTGGATGACACACTGTTATGGGGGCATTTGTGGATGACACACTGTTATGGGAGATCTGTGGATGACACACTGTTATGGGGGCATCTGTGGATGACACACTGTTATGGGAGATCTGTGGATGACACACTGTTATGGGGGCATCTGTGGATGACACACTGTTATGGGGGCATCTGTGGATGACACACTGTTATGGGGGATCTGTGGATGACACACTGTTATGGGAGATCTGTGGATGACACACTGTTATGGGGGATCTGTGGATGACACACTGTTATGGGAGATCTGTGGATGACACACTGTTATGGGAGATCTGTGGATGACACACTGTTATGGGGGATCTGTGGATGACACACTGTTATGGGGGATCTGTGGATGACACACTGTTATGGGAGATCTGTGGATGACACACTGTTATGGGGGATCTGTGGATGACACACTGTTATGGGGGATCTGTGGATGACACACTGTTATGGGGGATCTGTGGATGACACACTGTTATGGGGGCATCTGTGGATGACACACTGGTATGGGGATCTGTGGATGACACACTGTTATGGGAGATCTGTGGATGACACACTGTTATGGGAGATCTGTGGATGACACACTGTTATGGGAGATCTGTGGATGACACACTGTTATGGGAGATCTGTGGATGACACAGTGTTATAGGGGATCTGTGGATGACACACTGTTATGGGGGATCTGTGGATGACACACTGTTATGGGGGATCTGTGGATGACAGACACTGTTATGGGGGATCTGTGGATGACAGACACTGTTATGGGGGATCTGTGGATGACAGACACTGTTATGGGGGATCTGTGGATGACAGACACTGTTATGGGGGATCTGTGGATGACACTGTTATGGGGAATCTGGGGGTGGCACTGTTATGGGGGATCTGTGGATGACACTGTTAAGGGGGAATCTGTGGATGACGCACTGTTATGGGCATCAGTGGATGACACTGTTATAGGGGCATCTGTGGATGACACTGTTATGGGAGGGAGGTCTGTGGATGATACTGTTATGGGGGCATCTGTAGATGACGCACTGTTATTAACAGTGCGTTATCCACAGACCCCCCCCCCCCATAACAGTATCATCCACAGACCCCCCCATAACAGTGTCATCCACAGACCCCCCCATAACAGTGTCATCCACAGACCCCTCATAACAGTATCATCCACAGACCCCCCCATAACAGTATCATCCACAGACCCCCCCATAACAGTATCATCCACAGACTCCCCCATAACAGTATCATCCACAGACCCCCCCATAACAGTGTCATCCACAGATCCCCCCATAACAGTGTCATCCACAGATCCCCCCATAACAGTGTCATCCACAGATATCCCCTTAAGAGTCTATTAATGGGATATCTGTGGATGGCACTGTTATAAGGGCATCTGTGTGGAAGCTAACACATATGCGGGGGGATCTGTGGATGACACTGTTATGGGGGGCTAGGGGGGATCTGTGGATGACACATATATAGCAGCATCTTGTGCTATATATGTGTCATCATCCACAGATTCCCCCTAGCCCCCCATAACAATGTCCTTGACAGTGAGTGACCCACAACTTTTACCAAGTTGTACTACTATCTCTATTACTAACTTACTGGGACTCCAGCTAGTATTCACACTTTTTCTTTTTCACAGACACAATCGCTGGGCGCCTTGGGCGGGCGGGCAGGCGGGCTCTCAAACATTCAAACCAGGCCGGCGGCAGCGTAATGTGACGTCACCCACTCCGTCACGTCGCACGCTCCTGCTCCTCCCACTTTATTAATGAAGCAGGCGGAGCAGGCGCGTGACGTCGGAGTGAGTGACGTTACGCGACCGGCCGCCGGGCCACGGAGCACAGGAGCAGCCGTACTCATCAGTCGAGCAGCTGTGCGGCTGGGGCCGGCAGCCGGGGCTCAAGAGGCTAGGCAGCTGCGGCAGGCGGCAGTGCAGGAGCAAAGGGGTGTGATTAGGGTGTGCCCAGGCACACCCGGCACACCCCGTGCGCACGCCTATGGGAATGAGTAGTGGTTGTAGTTCACCGGCGGGATGTGTCCTCAGGGTTTTAGATCTGGCACATACCTCACAAGCCAAAACGTAAGATCGTACATCCTTAGACAAAGTAGGCCACCAGAAGGACCTCAGCAGCAATTCCTTAGTGGCAGCAATGCCTGGATGACAACACAGAACAGAGTCATGACACTCACCCATAAGACGAAAACGAAAATGCTTGGGAACGAACAACTTATCTGAAGGAGTTTGTGGAGGAGCAAGTTGCTGAGCTCGTTGAATTTCAGAGGAAAGATCCGAGGATATCGCTGCCACAAAGATGCTTGCCGGTAAGATGGATTCAGGAGGAGCGTCAGGAGGTTGGATGGCATTAAAACTCCAGGACAAGGCATCTGCTTTAATAATTTTACTTCCTGGCCTAAAAGTAACAGAGAAGTTAAAACGAGTAAAAAACAGAGCCCACCTAGCCTGCCTAGGATTATGGCGTTTAGCCGCCTCAATAAACACTAAATTCTTAGGATCAGTGAGGACCGTAACACAGTGTTTAGCCCCTTCAAAAAAATGCCTCCATTCTTCAAATGCCCATTTTATGGCCAGTAACTCGCGGATTCCAATGTCGTAATTTCTCTCTGAAGGAGAGAACTTGCGAGAGAAAAAGGCACACGGTCTTAAATTTGTGAAGTTGGAAGACCCCTGGGAAAGGATGGCCCCCACACCATCCTCCGAGGCATCCATCTCCACCACAAAAGGTTCCTCAGAATTAGGCTGAACCAAGACTGGGGCCACTTGAAAACAATCTTTCAAAGTCTCAAAGGCCTGACAGGGCTCCAAAGACCAGTTGACAAGATCAGACCCTTTCTTAGTTAAATCAGTAAGGGGCTTAGCAATAACAGAAAAATTCTTTATGAATTTACGATAAAATTTGGCGAATCCTAAAAAGCATTAAAGTGACTTTAAGGAGGATGGTCTTACCCAGTCTTGGATAACCTGAACCTTACTGGGATCCATTTTAAATGAATGTGGAGTAAGAATGTACCCAAGATAGGGGTGTACCCAAAGATCTTTTGAACTCCAAACACACATTTTTCCAATTTAGCGGACAGATGATTCTTCATGAAGATTTTAAGAACAGATCTGATGGGAGATATATGGGTATTCCAGTCAGGTGAAAAGACAAGAATATCATCAAGATAAACAATCATAACCTTCCCGATAAGTTCTCTAAAAATGTCGATCATAAAGTTCTGAAACACAGCTGGAGCATTACATTGACGGAATGGCATAACAAGATACTCAAAGTGTCCCTCTGGGGTATTAAAGGCCGTTTTCCATTCATCACCCTCCTTAATACGAATCAAGTTATAAGCCCCCCTCAAATCGAGTTTAGAAAACCAAGACACTCCCAAGATCTGGTTAAATAAATCAGGAATCAACGGGATGGAATATTGATTCCTAATAATAATTTTATTTAAGTTTCTATAATCAATACAGGGTCTGAGACCACCGTCCTTCTTCTTAACAAAAAAGAACCTAGCTCCCAAGGGCGAGGTGGAGGGCCTAATATGTCCCTTCTTAAGACTCTCCTGGATGTAGTCTCTCATGGCAGTGCGTTCAGGACCAGAAAGATTGTAAATGCATCCCTTAGGAAACTTGGACTCGGGAACCAACTCAATAACACATAAGGTCATAAGGCCTATGGGGAGGGAGAGTGTCGGTCTCAGCAGTGGAAAAAACATCATGAAAATCAGCAATAAAGTGAGGAATGGCATCTAAAGAAACTCCAGCTTGAACTATAGTTAAGCAAGAACTACAGTTGGAACCCCATCTCTCTAACTCGCCCGAACTCCAGTTTATGACCGGGTTATGTTGCTGAAGCCAGGGCATGCCAAGAACTACAGTACTTGTACAGGGAGATTCTCTAAAACAAAAAAAGAGCATTTCTCAGAGTGGCAGACCCCTACAGACAGGGTAATCTCGGGAGTACGGAGTTTTATCGTGCCCCCCAGGAGGGGGGTAGAGTCGATAGTAACCACCTGGACCGGGGTGGACAATTTTAGTATTGGGATCCCTACCCGCTCAACAAATTTGAGATCTACAAAACTAAATGCTGACACTGAATCCACAAAAGCACTTCCTGACCCCTTTAAGACCCCAAAGGAAATTGAGACAGGTAGCAATAGTTAGCTTCTTACCACCTCCTGGAATACCTTGTCCTTGGATACCTCTGACTTGGACGATCTTCCGGAAGGAGGAGCTTTGAGACATTGACGAACCCAATGGTCAGAATCGCCACAAAAAACAGGAGCCGCGTCGACGACGTAGTTCTCTTCGCGTCATCCCGAGCTGCATGGGCTCGTCCAAGTGAGCCTCCATCTTGGGTTCGGTAGGAGAAGTCTCAGGTTTAAGAAAGGAATGAGGAGAAAACAAATGCTCCCGCTCTCTCTCTCTAATCTGTCTGTCTAATCTGATGGCTAACGTCATGGTCTCTTCTAAAGAGTCAGAACTGGGGTAGCAGACCAGCATATCCTTCAACCTCTCTGTCAACCCTGCTCTAAATTGGCATTTGAGCGCAGGTTCGTTCCAGCCCGAGGGAACGCACCACTTGCGGAACTGGGTGCAATAATCCTTCACGGGCCGCTCCCCCTGTGTAAGGGCCTTTAGATTAGATTCAGCCACAAATGCCCGGTCAGGCTCATCGTAAAGGATGCCTAGTGCCTGAAAATAGAGGTCGACAGAATTAAGACAAGGGGAATAAGGCAGCAAAGAAAAGGCCCACTCCTGGGGATCCCCTTGAAGCAAAGAGATGATTATCCCAACCCTTTGTGGGTCAGAGCCTGAGGAGTGAGGTCGTAGTAAGAAAAAAAAGTCTGCAGAAAAAAACTACGGCGGTCACCCGAGAACCGATCAGTTAATTTAAAGGGAATCTGTCACCTATTTTGAGCCTATAATACTGTTAACATAGAAATGTGCAATAAAGTACCTTCATTCCTGCATGTGTCTTCTTTCTTTTATTCAACTTTTCATTCAGATGAAAAAGCAATTTTTATGATATGCAAATTAAGTCTCAAGGTGCCCAGAGGGGCGTTATTACTCTGCTCTAGTGCCCAGTAACGCCCCCTGCAGTGCCCAGCACGCCTCCTAAGAAATAAATGTACTCCCACATCGGAACCGAACGGCGCCGCCCCCTCCACTACGTCATTTAATTTATTCAATGCACCATCCTTGCTTTCTCCTCTCTTGGCCTCCGAGATCCCACGCAGGCGCAGTATCGCTAAGTGCCTGCGCCTGTACGATACTCCTGCTCCTGAGGGCAACAGCCTCAATAGTGTCACTGGGCATGCGCCGAGCCCAGTGACGTAATCAGAGGGCTGTTGCCCTCTGGAGCAGGAGTATCGTACAGGCGCAGGCACTCAGCGATACTGCGCCTGCGTGGGATTTCGGAGGCCAAGAGAGGATGAAGCAAGGATGATGCAGTGAATAAATTAAATGACGTAGTGGAGGGGGCGGCGCCGTTCGGCTCCGATGTGGGAGTACATTTATTTCTTCGGAAGCGTGCTGGGCTTGGAAGAAAGGCAGGCTGGGCGCTGCAGGGGGGGCGTTACTGGGCACTAGAGCAGAGTAATAACGCCCCTCTGGGCACCTTGAGACTTAATTTGCATATCATAAAAATTGCTTTTTCATCTGAATGAAAAGTTGAATAAAAGGACACATGCAGGAATGAAGGTACTTTATTGCACATTGTTATGTTAACAGTATTATAGGCTCAAAATAGGTGACAGATTCCCTTTAATATGCGGTTCTAACTGAATGGCGGTGGGAGCGAGAATAGGGGGTGTCTGATCGGTCTCCTGTATCTGTAACCTCTCCCGTAACTCTTGCACAATTTGGGCAAGACCCTGCACATGCTCGGTGAGACTATGTAGGGGGTCCATGTTGATTTTAAGGCCTGTGATTCTGTCACGGGTAAAGAAGGTAGAGAGGAAGTGCACCCCCTAAACTGCCACCCTCAACCCTGTCCCTGCCTACTTGCACCACCCTCCCTAGGTGACGGAGCACAACTGGGCGACGGTCCCTGACGTAAGTGCAGAGTAGAGCGAACAGAGACAGGGAGGAACAGACAACCAAGGCAGAAGGCGGTACACGAGACTTAGGCAAACAGATAGACAGGAAGGTTGATAAGACAAAAGTACCCAGTGATGGGAAAGGCAATGGCGGGTCAACTAGCCGAGGTCGGTCCGGGATGTCACGTCAATACAAGGGATGAGGCAGGAGAGAAAATCCGAGAACGAGCCGAGGTCAAATCCGAGAGATAGCGTAAGTACCAAGGGAGCGAGCAAAAGCGAGGTCAGGAAACGAACTAGGTCAATACCAGAGGTCAAGTAGGATGCTAATAGTAATGGTACACACAGCCCTAAGAGACGAAATCACAGGCAACCTGTGGCCAGCAGGTTGCTGTTTAAATAATGGAGGAGAGGGATCATGTGACGTGGCCAGCGTCACATGATCCATCCTCCCTGACTGTAGCCGAGCGCCGAGTGCCCACCTCGGCACTCAGCCCCATGGCGGCGAGGAACGCCGGCCGCTCCTGCAGGAGGAGTGCGGCCGGACGTACCGCGTCCCCCGTCACCCAGGCAAAAGAGACGCCGGGAGCCAGGAGGCGCAGCCAGATTCCGCGAGCATCCAGACTGCAAGGAGATCAGGGAGCATCGAGAGCGTAGGGGGACAGAAGCCCGCCGCCTGCCTCTCGTGACAGATATGCACAAACTTTGCCTGCCCAGACTTCAGTCTGTTTCCTGACTACGGGTATTCCCTGACCCCTCTGCGCCTTGCACCGGTGTCTTTGTCCACTGTGGGTCAACTGCCAACTACACTGAGATTATTACAAGATGTAGCAGCCAGTTGGGTCCTCTGCAGCAAAGGCCAGCACTCTATATAGGGGTTAAAGAGTGAAAACTAGGGGATCATCAAAATAAAGCCTTTAGGACTAGTCTAAAGTCAAACTGGTTAGTTGGTACAGTAGGTCCACATCCACTGTGCTGTGGCTCATGGTACTCAGATGACTGCAGCGTCCAAACCACCTGCTGTACTGGGAACTGCAATACTGCCAAGTGAATGGTGCAGCGGGGAGGCCTATAGCATGTTGTGCAAGGAAAGGTCATAGTATTAAATCTGCATTGCAGCCTCTTCATTTAGGGTCCAGAGCTTTGGCCACTCCTTATCATAAAGTGATGGCATATCCTAACTTGGAAGACAGGGTACACTCAATTTTCTTAAACATCCACATCCACACTAGAATCCACCACTTGAATGTATCCTAAGTAGGGTCGAGCGAACCCAAACTGCAAAGTTCGGGTACCCGGACCCGTACCCAGACTTTTTCACTGAAGTTCGGGTTCGGTGTTCGGGGGATTTTATTATTTTCCATTATAATGTGGTTATAACGGAAAAAATTAGCAGACAGAATGCTAAATAAAATGGCCATTGAGGGGTTAAAAATAATTAAAAAAAACTCACCTCATCCACTCATCCACTTGATCGCGCAGCTTGTACCCTCTTCTATCTTTATTCAGCAGGACCTGTGATGACATCACCGCGCTCACCACGTGGTGACGTCATCACAGGTCCTTTTGCAGGTCCTGCAAAAAGAAGAAAGAAGAGGATACCGACTGTGCGATCAAGTGGATGAGGTGAGTTTTATTTATTATTTTTAACCTCTAAATGGCCATTTTATTTAGCATTCTGTCTTAAGAATGCTATTATTTTCTGTTATAACCATGTTATAAAGGAAAATAATAAACTGAAGTTCGGGTCCCCATTGACTTTAATGTGTTCCGGGTTCGGGTCAAGTTCGGTTCCCGAACCCGAACTTTGACCTGAAGTTCGGCTGAACCCGGGGAACCCGAACTTCAACGGGTTCGCTCATCCCTAATCCTAAGGCCTCGATTGGACGTGGATTAGACGTGGGCCCATTTTTTTCTATGAGACTTCCAAAAAATTAGGGCAACACACAGTCATCTTCCGTGTGTCTGTCTCCGCAAGTTATAGAGCAAGTCATATTCTTGTCCATTTTGTGGACAAGAATAGGCATTTCTTCTATTAGGTCCTCAAAAAATGCGGCATGCACACGGCCGGCATCCTTATTTTGTGGATCCGCAGTTCGCAGACCGCAAAGTACATACAGTCACGTGCATGAGGTCTTACTTTTCTTTCTTATTGCTTTACTTTATACATCCTCCTTAAGTCAAGATAAAGCTATCAATACTCAGAGTTAAATACCTGGATCTTGGCCTAGAAGAGGGAACACGTTGGCGTAAATCTTATGAATATTGAATGATAATATCCATTAAGACCTTTTGATCCATCATGACTCTTCAGTTTTGTGTGGCCATGTTACATAACCAGAAGAACTGCAATAACCTCAGATCTTTTTTTACTGTATTTTCCTGCCATTCACTCCAGCAGATTTTGTATTAACCCATTAGCTAATTTTAAGAGGAAACCTCATAGATGCAGCTGAGAAGATCTCGGACCACCACTGATTTCCAGAATGTTAGATCCCTGTGGAGGACTCATTCCCCTTTTGCACTGTTTAGAGATTTCTGTAACTGAAAATGAACACACTATGAAAGGGGTTATCCCATGATTAATGTTAAAAATGAAACTCGGACATCATATAGTACATGACAATATCTTTCTAATAAATTTAGAACCAGCCCTGTACCTCACATGGAACCAGAGATCTCCCCATTAATTGCACCAATTGCTCTGCTAGATTGGTGGCTGTTGGATGGAAATGAGCATGTGCTTCCATCTCAGTGAGCAGGACAGAGAAATTACAAAAAGAACAATCAGCAGGTGGCGCTTTACAAATTTCTGTGAATAACTATATGTAATTTGTAATTACATACAAATACAAAAGTATTCAGATCCAGGTGCTGGTTTGAAAAATGTTGAATATTTTTTGAGGAACAACCACTTTAAGCAAAGTACTGTATATTTAGTAAGATTTTGATCCTAATGGTATATGCCACACTCTTTCTGTTGGCCTCAAAACCAGAAGTAACATACTATTGGTCAATTATCTGTGTATTTTGTGGTATCCTAGATTATTGGGATTTGTGATTGCTGAATTAATTTAAGAGGACCTTTTATCTGTTTTGACATAGGCTAATTATGTTATTACCTTGTAGGGTGGCCCCCACTGATGCCATGGGTGTATATTTTTTTCAACCCCCCTCCCTCTCGTTCATCCGCTGTGGTCCACCGTTATTTTGGCGCCCTGTATTGTAATAAGCTGTATCTTCGCAACGGGGTGGAGATGCAGTCTTCTGCTGTGGGCGTCTCCTTCTCCCTGGCTGTGAGCGGTCCGCTGTGATTGGATCACGCTCAAAGTCAGGGAAAAGGAGATGCCCACAGCAGAAGACTGCGTCTCCACCCCGTTGCGAAGATACAGCTCATTACAATATAGCGCGCCAAAATAACAGGGTGACCACAGCGGACGACCCGGGGGGAGGGGGGGTTTGAAAAAAATAAATAAATACACCCATTGCATCAGTGGGGGCCACCCTACAAGGTAATAATAACATAATTAGCCTATGTCAAAAGAGATGAAAGGTCCTCTTTAAATCCTTATATATTTTCTCTACTTTTATATGTGGACCGTCGAATACTGTAAATGTTGGACTATGACATGGGCATTTTATAGATGAGACCAGTCTCTAGAGATGAGCAAATTGATTGTGAAATTTGGAACTTTGAGACAGTCTTTTTTTTTAATTCGGAATCCATTAGAATCAGAATTTTGTGGGATCGACTCGGGAGAGACAAAGAAAAAGAAAGAAGGAGAAAGAGAAATTGATTTCTAGGCAATACGAGCAGTTTGTCTTTGGAAGGTATAGGACAAGGCACAGATATAAGGAATTTAAATTTAGGCAGAGTAGGCCGGGGGCTATAGGCAGCACAGAAAATAGGTGACTGCAGAAAGAAATGGTTAAAAGTGACTGTAACAAACTGTTAGGCCTCGTGCATATGACTGCATCTATTTTGGAGTCTGCAAACCACGGCCGCCATTTTTTTTTTAACTCCTGTTCCTCAAAGCGGACAAGACTAGGACATGTTCTATCTTTTTGTGGGAAAAACAGATGCGGACAGCACACTTTTGCAGCCCCGTTGAAATGAATGGGTCCGCGATCGGATGCAGACTGAAAATATGGTCGTGTGCATGGGGCCCTAATATTCATATGTAAATTATATTATTTATTGTATTTATATGTCAGTTATATTTATGTTAATTCATATTGCTGTGGCAGAGAGGAAGACAATCAAGGAGGGACAAAGGAAGGACTGCAGAGGGTGCTATTGTAAGAAGTGCTGCAATATTTAGGACCAACTACTATACAGTAGACAGAGCTTTTTTCTTCCGGTTCTTCAACTGATCAGCGGGGGTGCCAGGGGTTGGACCTCCACAGATCTGATATTATTGACCTTTCCTGAGGATAGTCCATCAATATCTAGAAAGTGGAAAACACCTTTAAGAGATTTCCCGTACTTGGTTGTAGATACTTGTAGAAGACATCTGCCACGTCAGCTGCTGTTGGTATGCATGGTTCTGTGCCCTCTGATCAAGGAACAGGGAGACATAGATTCTTGAAGGCACAGCATGCTCCTGTCAGTAAGAAGTCTGAGATCTTTTTATTACAAAAGCAGAAAAGCAAGTGCTGACAGGCAATCGCTGAGAAGTGAAAAAGGTTGGGTGATCATATCACACCTCATATGGGTTTATGCATTATCAGAGGAGGCGGTGGACCCGGACATATTTTACTGATAATATCACTTTTACATGGAGCAGCTGAAGATTATCTGACACAAGGCAATAATCTGATGTTGGATGCTATACCCCTTGTGCACGCCATGTCACCTGGTCTTGATTAGAAGACGTTGGAAAGTGAACACCTAAAATATTTAGCAATACTCCTTTCATCTTAAACCCAGAGAGCAATACTTGTTGTACATGGAAAATGATTACCAAATTACCATTTGGCCCAGTGGTGTAGGATGTAGACTACTGGGTCATTGACGTTGAGGTTTAGCATTAGGTCGGAAGTGGAAACTGAGTGGTTACAGTGGTGGAAGACGTTATAAGTAATGGGTTAGGGCACCAGAGAAGCCTCTAGGAACAGAAGCAACGCTCCAATCATGTTTCCTGTGCTCTGGACTCAAAACCCCCCTTTAGGGGGCAGCACTTCATGCATGTCAAGGGAGCATGGTCTAAAAGTGGTGGTAT